>NC_053490.1:70153409-71485909 GCF_905171775.1 Rana temporaria
AGACCGGCATACTGTAGCTCGCGCTACTATGCCGAATTGTATGCTAAAATGTTGTTCTGCAGGGTGAAACACCGCTTTAAAGGAGAACATTCATTTGATTTGCTACCATGCACAGTTGCACCAGATTTTTCACTCTCCAGTTTTAGTAACTCAACCCCATGTGTATCTAGATTCTTCTTTAGTGTAGCTAAGAGATGTTTTAATGTTAAGTCAAATAATCGGGGGAAAGGAATACCCCTGTCTTGTGCCAATACATAGCCTAAAAGGAGAGTGCCAATAATTCTCACTCTTGTGGTAAGACTGTCATGGAGGGCCAGGATCTATTTTAGCATTTAAGTCCATAGTAAGGTTGAAAAAAGACACCAGTCCATCCAGTTCAACCTGTGGTGTTTGAGTGTGCTTGTGTTTATGTCAATAGTACATTGTATGTTGTAATCGTTAAGTTGCCCATTTATTCGTTTTTTTTTTTAACTATCGACACTCCCTGCTGATACCACACCTTGTGGAACAGAATTCCACATCCCTACCGCTCTGACAGCAAAGAACCCTCTACGCAGTTTAAGATTAAACCGTTTCTCTTCCAATTTCAGTGAATGGCCTCATGTCTTTTTGAATTCCCTTTTCCTGAAAAGTTTTTTCCCTATGATGGGGTCACCAGTAAGATATTTGTACATTTGCTATCATATCCCCTCTCAAGCGTCTCCTCTCCCCTCTCAAGCGTCTCCTCTCCAGAGAGAATAAGCAATGCTTTTGTAGTCTTTCCCCATAGCTGAGATCCTCTTGTCCCATTATTAGCTTTGTTGCCTTTTTCTGGACTCTCTCCAGTTTCAGCATATTCTTCCATCCTATATTCCCCCAGAGGTTCTCCCCGTAGTGAGTAACTTGCATTCGTATTTGTAGCACCCAAATGCATTACTTTACAATTTTCAACATTGAACCTCATTTGCCATGTAGTTGCCCACCCCATTATTTTATTGAGGTTTCCACATCCTGCGCCAAAGTTATTGCCCTGTCTAACTTGATATTATCCGCAAATACTGAGATTGAGCCATTTGTCCCATCCTCTATATCGTTTATAAATAAATTAAACAGCATTTTTTCCCAGGACAGACCCTTGGAGGACCAAACTTACCACACCGGACCATTCAGAGTACTCCCTATTTATCATCACCCTTTGGACTCTCCCCTGCAGCCAGTTTTCAATCCAGCTACTCACCCTATGGTCCAAATCCTCAAACTACGGCCCTCCCGCTGTTGCAGAACTATACATCCCATGAGGCAATGTAAAACTCTGACATTCACAGACATGACTAGGCATGATGGGAATTGTAGTTCCTGAACAACTGGAGGGCCATAGTTTGAAGACCCATGGTCCAAATCAATATGTTCTAGAATTGGATATGGGAATGTGTAATTTGTTAAAACCGTTTGTGATAAATTACAGGATGTTTCTCATCTTGCATGTGAATCACTTCTGAATGAGTAAATTAAAGACCGCATGGTAAATAATTTATCAATAAAACCTTGTGATTAATTTATATTTTATTTTTAACCACTTAAGACCCGGACCAATATGCAAGTTAAGGACCTTGCCCCTTTTTGCAATTCGGGACCCCGTCGCTTTAACTGACAATTGCGCGGTCGTACGACGTGGCTCCCAAACAAAATTGGCGTGCTTTTTTCCCCCACAAATAGAGCTTTTTTGTGATGGTATTTGATCACCTCTGCGGTTTTTATTTTTTGTGCTATAAACAAAAATAGAGCAACAATTTTGATATAAAAATAATTATTTTTTCCTCCGCTTAGGCCGATACGTATTCTTCTACCAATTTTTGGTAAAAAAAATTGTAATAAGCGTTTATCGATTGGTTTGCGCAAAATTTATAGCGTTTACAAAATAGGGGATAGTTTTATGGCATTTTTAGTAATAATTTTGTTTTACTACTGATGGCGGCGATCAGCGATTTTTTCGTGACTTTATGGCGGACACATCGGACACATTTGAAACATTTTTGGGACCATTTTCATAGCCAAAAGTGCTATAAAAATGCACTGATTACTGTGAAAATGACAATGGCAGTGAAGGGGTTAACCACTAGGGGGCGCTGTAGGGGTTAAGTGTGACCTTGTGTGTTTCCAACTTTAGGGGGGCGTGGCTGGACGTGTGACGTCAGTGATAGTCGTTCCCTATATCAGGGAACAGACGATCACTGACATTGCCACAGAGAAGAACGGGGAAGGTTTGTTTACACTTGCCTCTCCCCGTTCTTCAGCTCCTGTGACCTGATCGCGTGACACCCACGGCGATCGGGTCCACGGGTTTCACGTTCACAGAGCTTCGGACCGGCTGGGCTCTTAAAGAGGACGCGTATATATACGTCCATGTGCCCAGCTGTGCCATTCTGTCAACGTATATCGTCGTGCGCCGGTCCTTAAGTGGTTAATAACTTTGTTTTAAAAGCATAAAAAATATATTTAGCAATACTTAACCCACTTGGACATGGAGTTCACCAGAGTTTTACAGGATGCCACTGGAGTACTTTTCCACTCTTACATGTCAACATCAAGGAGCTAGTAAATGTTGGAGACCTTGCGCTCCTCCACCTTATGTTTTGAGGATGCCCCGCAGATGCTCAATACGGTTTAGGTCTGGAGACATGCTTGGCCAGTCCATCAACCTTGCCCTCAGCTTCTTTAGCAAGGCAGTGGTTGTCTTGGAGGTGTGTTTGGGGATTTTATCAGGTTGGAAAATTGCCCTGTGGCCCAGTCTCTGAGGGGAGGGGATCATGCTCTGCTTCAGTATGTCACAGTACATGTTGGCATTCATGGTTCCCTCAATCAACTGTAGCTCCCCAGTGCCGGCAGCACTCATACAGCCCCAGACCATGACACCCCCACCACCATGCTTGACTGTAGGCAAAACACACTTGTCTTTGTACTCCTCACCTGGTTGCTGCCACACACGCTTGACATCATCTGAACCAAATAAGTTTATCTTGGTCTCATCACAGTAATCCAGGTTCCAGTAATCCATGTCCTTAGTCTGCTTGTCTTCAGCAAACTGTTTGCGGGCTTTCTTGTGCATCATCTTTAGAAGAGGCTTCCTTCTGGGTTGACAGCCATGCAGACCAATTTGATGCAGTGTGCGGCGCATGGTCTGAGCACTGACAGGCTGACCCCCCACCCCTTCAACCTCTGCAGCAATGCTGGCAGCACTCGTACGTCTATTTCCCAAATACAACCTCTGGATATAATGCTGAGCACGTGCACTTCTTTGGTCGACCATGTTGGTCGGCCTGTTCTGAGTGGAACCTGTCCTGTTAAACCTCTGTATGGTCTTGGCCACCGTGCTGCAGCTCAGTTTCAGTTATGAGAGAGTGAGATAACAAATTTAACACACCTGCTCCCCAGTCCCTCCCCATTCGGTCGTGAGCGCAAATGATAGTGCCATCATGTAATGACTGATAAATCGTTCAGTGGCCATAAATAAAAAAAAAAAGTGTTTCTTTATTTTTTTTACATATATCTAGTGCAGAAAGTTCGGACGGGAAACACATTAACCTTCCGATTTATCGTTCGTTCAGCAGAAAATTTCCAAACTTGTCCTTTCGTTTTTTCGGCTCAAAAACATCCCAACTATTATCGATTTTGTGCCCAATAACTGTTCGAAAAACAAACTAACTGTCTGAACGACCGAATTTCGGCCGATTTTTCGTATAGTGTATGGCCAGCATAACGAGTCACACAACATCGGGAGGGCAAATGGCTAATTGGGCCCAATTTGGACATTTGTACTCACTTTTGCCAGCGGTTTAGACATAAATGGCTGTGTGTTGGGTTATTTTGAGGGGATAGCAAATGTACACTGTTATACAAGCTGTACACACTACTTTGTACATTGTAGCAAAGTTTAATTTCTTCAGTGTTATTACATGAAAAGATCTAATAAAATATTTATAAAAATGTGAGGGGTGTACTCACTTTTGTGAGATACTGGCCCAGATTCTCGTAGGAGATACGCCGTTGTATCTCTGAGTCTGAGCCGTCGTATCTTGGCGCCTGATTCAAAGAATCAGATACGCCAGAATTTGTATAAGATATGACCAGCGTAAGTCTCCTACGCCGTCGTATCTTAACTGCATATTTACGCTGGCCGCTAGGGGTGTGTACGCTGATTTACGCCTAGAAATATGTAAATCCGCTAGATACGCCAATTCACGAACGTACGCCCGGCCGTCGCATTACAGATACACCGTTTACGTTAGGCTTTTCCTGGCGTAAAGTTACCCCTGCTATATGAGGCGTAGATGAGGCGTACCAATGTTAAGTATGGACGTCGGAACAGCGTCGGATTTTTCACGTTTTACGTTGTTTGCGTAAGTCGTTCGCAAATAGGGCTGGGCGTCATTTACGTTCACGTCGAAAGCATTGGCTTCTTGCGGGTTAATTTGGAGCATGCGCACTGGGATACTTTCACGGACGGTGCATGCGCCGTTCGTAAAAAGCATAATTTACGTGGGGTCACATTAAATTTACATAACACACGCCCACATCTTCCACATTTGAATTAGGCGGGCTTACGCCGGCCTATTTACGCTACGCCGCCGCAACTTTGGTTTGAGAATACTGCACTTGCCTGTCAAAGTTGCGGAGGCGTAACGTAAATAGGATACGTTACGCCCGCACAAAGATGCGCGCTTCTACGTGAATTCGGGCCACTGTGTGTATGTATGTGTGTATATACTGCCTTATCTTATTGATGTATTTTTTGACAAACTTTCATTAAAATATTTATTGTGCAGCAATCCCTCTTATTTTTATTATATTTAAGCCCCTGGGAAGGCTTGATTGCTTTTGCACATACTGCTGTCACTGATGTGCACCTCACCCTCTGAACTTGTTATATAATGTGTGCAAAGCATGATCAACATGGAGCGAGTAGCAGGGCAAATGATCAACATGGAGGGAGTAGTTAATTATAACAAAATGTATTTTCATGAAAAAAAAAAAGGGAAAAGTAAGAAGTTGATCCGAAAATGACTGGAATGAGAATCCTTGTCGAAGGAGAAACTAAGCAGCAAGATGAAGACAAATCAAAGGCTTTAGACTTCTAGAGCTACCAGAGCGATAGCCATATATCTCTGCCAGGGTTCTTATGAAACTGGTTATATTTATCCTAAAGTAGCCTAAACGGCTTTTATTAATCATAATCTATGCTGATATCCAGTAAAAGACTTTTTGATAGGCATTTTTGATACAGCTGAACAGGTGAGTCATTACTTCAGTTCTGCACATCTATGCGTTCCCAGGACGCTTCTACAGAATACTGTCCTTCACAACATTATTCTGCTCTGCGGACTGTGGAAAAAAGAAAAGATCAGTGAGACCAGAAAATTATAGAGGACACAATATTCATCAGGAATGTGTGTGTGGCTGTTTATTACATCCATTCTCTCGGAGCAGCAGGGATCATTCAGTGTATAAAGCGAGTTCTAGGTCAGTGGTCCACATCCAATTACCAGCATGTCAGAAGGCTCATTTGCAGACTGTGCCAATTGGCTCTTGAAAGCTCTAAGAAAGGCTGAGCCTGGGGAGCGTCTTGGTGGGAGACAGTGCGGCAAACAAGAGAGAATAATGTGACGTGAAAGTTCCCGGCTAGTGACAACAATACAAGAAATTAAAGTAACAAGCAGACTGAAAAGCTTTCCGATCCAATAAATGCTGTTTTATTTCCACTGGGAGCACTGAAAAGAAAATCTGTCCACTTCTGGAGCCTAAAGTTGGCTTGCCTGTTGATTTTAGTTCATGCCAGACAATACAATGGGCAGTGCTTGTGCCTGGTTTGGATGTCTTACCTTGAAATTGGATGGATTCCTGTAGACAGGCAACTGAGAACTTTGAACAGTTTCTGAGGTGCTTCTTTCTCTAGAGGTAACTATATAAAGCAAAAAAATCCCCAGCACAGCATCATTAGTGAATGAGGCCATGTGAAAGCTGGAGGAGACACAAGCCTATGAAAGTGGTGTAGGACGTGGTGGTTATAAGTATATGAATTAGTGAGAATCTTGATCTTGCCTCTGAAACTCTGTCACTTTACTTATGACTCATTATTGATCACCAATCTACACTATTGTGAAACTGAAAGCAAACACCCTTATCTTAGATACATATTTATTAAAAAGATTATTAGCTTTATTTTAGACACCTTTTTGATATTGGATTTCTATAACTTGCTGCTTAACGGAAGGTAGGCTGAGAGTGGGTGGTAAGTCAATGACACCATCTCTGAGCTTTAACAAGTGGGTTTGGAAAGACAGGATCTCCATGCATGACTTTTGTTACTGCCCAGAGACTAGAAGATTACCTCTTTGTCATGGTGCATTATATTTCGAAATAAAACAAAACTGTTCCACTCTGCTTGAAAATGACTAATCAGGTAAAAGAACATGTTGGGTTTACCCCACTGTAGATAAACACCTTTGTGTCTTGCCTGGCTTGGACACATAAGAGATATTACCCGGAATTCTCCTTCCTGTGATAGATACCGTAACTATTCTTTACCATTAGAACTGAATTGATTTTTGGGTGAACTGTTTTAACTTCAAATCATTAATGGATCCAAGCATAGTTTTTCTTTAGAGCCCTTCATTTTCAAAATAGAGAAATCTTCCATACCAGAAATGTGAACCATCTACCCGTTTCCCCCCCTGTTGTTCAAAAACAAGTTGTCCGGCACTGAAATGTATTGTTCAAATTAAATGTGTGGACATAATATCAAACGTCTTGAAAACCGAGTTAGAAGGGAGAGGCTAATATGTGTCGAGTATTTTCATTCTGTGGTTCTTTGAGACCTCCTTGAGTTTTGCACACCTTGCTCTCAGTGTGATCTTCATTGATCGATCACTCACGGAGGAGGGTAACAGTGGTGTTGCTTTTATGTGTATGCAATCTAACAGTGACTAGTGGAGTCCAAACTCTTTATAATTTTTTTTTTTTTTTGTAACATTTCCAGCCTAGTGATCATCAATAATTGTTTTTGAGGGTTCGTAGAAATACTTGGCAAACTTCGACAAACCTGTGCTGTTGTGGTTAAACTTGGATAGCAGGGACCCACATCTCTTTGAATAAAATGGGCCTCCCACAATCCTAAATAATTGATCAACCCTATTTTATGACTTGTATTAAAAAAGGGATTGTGTATTAATTGATAATTTTTTTATGCAGAAATAATAAGTCAATGGGGCACACAATCTTTGGGGGTGCAGGTACCCGCTCCCACTTCTTATTCGTTTGCTTAGGTGATTTGAAGGGGAAGTTCTCCTCTCATTCCCTCCCTCCTGAAGTTTTCTGGGACACATGGCAGGTCCCAGATGACTGCAGGACCTGTCATAGAGTGAAGCGCCGCTCGCGCGTTTTAAGGTGACTATACTATGAGCATGCTAATCGGCATGCTTGCGGCCCATTTAAAGTCCATTTACTGTAATGAGGAGGGGGAGGCCTGGAGCATGTTACACGATATACCCTAAATATGGGTGTAAAGTTTTAAACATCTTGTTAAGCAAATCTTTGCTTTGCTCAAGAACAGTTCATCTGCTGTAAGTGCTCTCCCAGTAAATGACAAAATGGCCAGGGAGTGATAGAAAGCTATGTGCTAATAAGGCGGGGGCATTAAAGTGAACCTGTTGCTTTGCCCTTCATGGGCGAGCCAGTGGTATACTATAAGGAGAGAATCTTTTGTCTGACTAGGATACATAGTTTTATTTAATTTTTTTTTTTTTTTTATTTTAACATCAATGCACTCCTAAATTTAAAGATTAAACTAAACTAAAATATATGTTGCATAGAGCTTCCAATATAACTCAAACTCTAAATAATGCAGTAGCCCTAACAAAACTAACAAACATATCTGAGGCTTACATTGGTGTCCTTAGAAATGGGAAAGTATAAAGAGCTAAGCAAAGTGTTATGCCACGTACACACGATCGTTTTTCGGCATGAAAAAAAATGTTTTTAAAAACGTAATTTAAAATGATCGTATGTGGGCTTCACATCGTTTTTCGGCTTCTGAAAAACGACCCAATTTTTTTTCGAACATGCTGCATTTTTTCACGTCATTTTTAAAAATTTTGTTTTTCGTGTTGTTAAAAATGATCGTGTGTGGGCTAAAACGACGTTTTAAACCCGTGCATGCTCAGAAAGCAAGTTATGAGACGGGAGCGCTCGTTCTGGTAAAACTACCATTCATAATGGAGTAAGCACATTCATCACGCTGTAACAGACAAAAAAGCGCAAATCGTCTTTTACTAACAAGGAATCGGCTAAAAGCAGTCTAAAAGCAAATAGAACTTCCCCTTCATAGTGCCGTCGTACGTGTTGTACGTCACCGCGCTTTGTTCATCATTTTTCAAAAACGATGGTGTGTGGGCAACATCGTTTTTAATGATGAAGTTGGAAAAACGTTGTTTTTTGGACATGCTGAAAACGATCGTGTATACGCGGCATAAGTGTCCTCTCTGTTATTCATTTAACACATAGACGGGGTCCTAGCTCAGTTTTTTGGTGGTTACACCAGAAGAATGTTATATCTCAAGAGAATTTCACAGACCTTAGCTTATGTCTCTGCAGCAGATGTACTTATTTGCCATCATGGTTCCTGAAATTGGTCTCCAGTTATTCTTTGGATCACTCTCATTCAATAATGAGAAAATATATCTCTTCTTCGTTCATTCACAGACTTTCCCCTTTCAGCTATATCATTTTCTGCCTTCAGACCTCTCCCTCCTGAGTGCAGCTAAATAACCCAATCACAAGAGAAAGAGCTACAGTATGGGGACTATGCACTCCACATGGAGATTAATCTAATTAAAGTGCATCTAATAGAACACCAATTTCAACAGTAGAATGTTATATCTCAAGAGGTTTTCACAGTATGTCTCTTCAGCAGATTCACTTATTGGCCAACATGGTTTCTGAAATTGGTCTTCAGTTATGGTGTAGATGGCTCGCCCATTAATTTGCCTTTTATTGCTCTTTCATGTTAAGGCACATAATTGCAAGTTCATATTTACAGATTTTGTCTATAGGACATGTATGACTGGTGTTTACAGCTTTTAAAAAAAACCTTAATGAAGGCTATACTGAGAATGTTAGGAGGCCACCAATACTGACTTGTTCTGAAAATGCTAGTTTCTTGGCTATCTTACAAGATCCTTTTTACAATACGCATTGGGGGAAGTATGACTGGTATTAACAGCTTTGAGAAGCTTAAAGCGGAGTTCTGCCGAAATGTATTTTTTTTTAAAGTCAGCAGCTACAAATACTGCAGTTGCTGAATTTAAAAAATATGGACACTTACTTGTCCAGGGCGCCTGTGATGTCAGCACCCGAAGCTGATCTGTCCCTTGGCTCTCAGATGGAGGCGCCGCCATCTTCGGTAAGGGAATCCCTACTGCGCAAAGCGCTGCGCAATCTCACTGGTCCCTGCTGTCTTCTGGGACCTGTGTGTCTCCCAGAAGACAGTGGGGAAGCGAAGGAGGGGCCAGACATGGCGTAGAAATCCGCGGCTATCTATACCCAAAAGTGAGAACAAATACCTGGCTTAGACAGGCATCTGCTCTCGCCTGAAAGTTGACAAATGTGACACCGGAGGGGGGGGATTCCGAAAAGCAGAAGTTACATTTTTGGGTGGAACTCCGCTTTAAGAAGGGCTATACTGAAAACATGAGGTGGGGGCGCACGGAGACACATGATACCCCAGCTGTGCCGCCCCAGGCGCCAGGTCGCTAATTCTAGTCGCAATGGCGACCTGGCGCCCAGGGTTTGTCGAACCCTGATTTAATCAATTTTCGAATAAAGCTGTAACATAACAAAATGTTATAGTAAAGTGCTGTGAATACTTTCTGGATGCACTGTATATAGTAAGCAACACCAAGTGCAGGCACAGTATTTAGAGGTAGGTGGAACAGGAGGAAACCCTATTGCATCCCAAATCAGGAAGTCTATCGAAACATACTGTGATTAAGAAACCATAAAGAACAAAGTGCTGGTACAAAATTAAAAGGCGCGTACACAAAGACCATACATTTAGGCAATAAAATGAATGTGTTAGAACTTATGTTACTGGATGAGGAGTTTGACTTAGTAGGAGTAATGGAGACCTGGCTGGACTGCTCACAGGACTAGGCTGCAAATAATGAAGGGTATAGTTTTCACTGGTGGACAGGGTTGTTAGGAGAGGTTGTAGAGTGTGCCTGTATGTCTGGACAAATCTGAAGGATAGGGCTAAGGAAGATATCAATAATGACTGTTGGAATGTAGCCTTTGTGGCTGGAACTTAACGAGTGCTTTAAATAGTAAGGTAATTATGGGTGTGTATTAACATTGAGGAGAAAGAAAAGAATCTCCTTTCTCAGACAAAAAAAAAGCAGGGAAACAAGTATTATTATGTTAACTTTTCAGATATTGATTGGCTAAAAGCACTGCACACTGAACTAATGCTTGCAATTTGAACATATTGCAGGACAACTTTATGGGACAAATGGTAGAAGCTCCAACTAGAGAAAATACTTTGTTGGATTTAGCAATCTCGAATAATACGGAACTCGTAACAGATGTGCAGATTAGGGACTGTTTAGGTGGTAGTGATAATTTCTACAAGCTATATTCATAACTTGTTAACTGAACTCTAGGAATAAAATATATATATATTTTTCTTACGGTGGGGCCCTCATCTGCATAGCAAGGGTTAAATGCTTGATAAGTCCAATGGTAGTAGAATAAGCTGCAACGCTTGCCTTATGGCTTGCTCCGGTGCTCCTCTTTCCGACACCCTAAATTTTGGACAGCCCTCATCATCTCCACGTACAATGCAGGACTATCGTTTTTGCACTGTATGTGAAAATGCCGGAATGGAACCAGGTGCCTTCAAGAAGAGGCTTTGGTAACCGATTGCACAACATGGAGGAAGTCTGCCAGAGCGAAGGCCAAGTATTACAGCTTACGCCTCAAGCCCTAGACTTCAGCATTTAACTCTTGTCATGCAAAGGGAGATGGCTGCAAGGATATATTTTTTTAATTCCTGATCATTTTTAAATACTTTACCGATTACTTCTTAATTATAGGTATGTTGATTGATGATATAATACAAACACTCTTTCCTTTTTTAGGCTTAATGTACACGGGACGTTTTACAACCTCTCCTGAATGATTTAACTTCATAGATTGTAAATGATGTTTAAAAACATCAGTTTAATTTGCCGCATTTACATGCCGTGTTTTGCATTTAGACGCCTTCTTTTTTTTTTTTTTTTTATAGTCAAAAGATTGAAAAAAAGCTGTAAACTAAGAGAGTTACTGCGTTTACACGCACTTACTAGCTGTTACTGGCATGTGGCGTTTCAAATGCCTTTGAACATCTGTCCTGAATGTGTTTTTTTTTTGCTTTCCAAAAAATGCTTCTAAACTCGACTGACTATAAATGACTATAAATGAACCTGTGTACATGTACTGATAAGATAACATAGAGGAGAGTTCAGGGGCAGCTAAAAAAAAATGCCCAACTGCTCCTAAACGTCCGTTTACCAGCAGCAGTGTACATGAAGCTTAGTGTTTCTAAGGCTTTTCTCAAGTGTTTCTAAACTAGTACAGATTGACCCCAAAGATGCATGGACCAGAGGGAAGCCGATTTAAAACTGGCTGTGTTCAATCCTTCAGGAGCTTACCAAGTTGTAATGGGCAGGATAGATTTAGGGCTTGCGTACACTGGTATTGTTGTCAGATACAAGCTTTGCAGTGCAAAGCAGATGAAACACAACCTCCAAACCATCAGCAGTCACCCACACTGCACCCTTGAGGTAATTGGTAGTCTGTGTTTTAAACGCAGATATTAACCTGTGTACACTAGCTCTTTAAATGACATAGATCCTGTAAAGCCTATGTATTAAGTGATCTTACACATCTGCTCAATATGTTGCTATGTACCTACTGCTATAAAGCTCACCATTGGGCATAACCATTCCACACCTACAAAAAATAGAAATCAATCACTGTCACTGTCTGATAGTTAAAGGTACATTTTAATCAAGATCAAATCAAGAGTTTAAATGCATTCAAGGGACACTTACTTGCCCAGGTTTTTGAGCATGGCCCAATATTGCCGGTGCACCAATTTGTTTTTATGTCCAAGTAAAAACCAAGTCTGTCTATTCTCATTTTGCCCATTGTAAGCAGGTAGTTGACTCTCATAAAAAGAAAATTAACATGGTGTAGAATCTTGTTTCAAGTTCTCTGTTCTGTTGAGCAGCTAGAGTCAAGGGATTGCAACCTGTGAGGGCTGAAACTTGTATTTTATTATTGCTGTCTTGTATTAGAGGAACTTTTCGGCCAGTAGCTAGGTGCTTTTTACCCCCAAAAAAGGTAAAAAGTCCAGTTTTGTGACGCTTTTCAAACCACTTTTCAGGCACGTTGGAAGCGCTGCCCATTCATTGCAATGGGCCGGGCGTTTTGGGAGCGCCATTTACAGCGCTCCCAAACCACCCCAAAGATGCTGCTTGCAGAACTTTTCGTAACATTCCACAAGCGCACCGCCCCAGTGTGAAAAGACGCCCTGCAATGAATGGGAGACGGTTTTCAAATCCTTTTCAGAGGCTATTTCTAGCACTAAAACGCCTGAAAACCACCTCAGTGTAAAAGTAGCCTAAGGTAGACTTGGTGGACTTTGACTTGCTTAGCTCCATTGGTTCCTGGATAACACTGACCTTTCAGTGATTGATTTTTCTGATTATCTGGAATTTTTTCTTCAAGTCTACAAGCTACACATATTTAGTTTGTAAATATTTTCTAATTTGTGATCGTCTCTCTGTTTTTTTCTGTATATGCTTTGATATGGTTCATTTGGGTTGGTAAGGCTATTGATGATATGCTGTCTCGGTTCTTGGATATTTGGGATATAAATTATAACCTGAAATTACACTTTACTCTCATTTATATAGGTCTTGATGAAGAGCAGAAAGTGGAGTTTCATGAGCATATTTTCTTGGATAAGTACTTGGAAGATTTTCCAAATCATGGTCCCATCCGACATTTCATGGAGCTTGTAGTTTGTGGCTTGTCTAAAAATCCGTACCTTACAG
Source organism: Rana temporaria (assembly GCF_905171775.1). NCBI lineage: Eukaryota > Metazoa > Chordata > Amphibia > Anura > Ranidae > Rana > Rana temporaria. Next base: position 70,166,540 of record NC_053490.1, read on the forward strand.
TCCAGCAGAAGAAGGAGCACATAGATTGGTTCCAGGATTACTTCAACCAGAAGGAAGATATTCTCAGGGAATGTGACGTTTACCTGAACTGAATGGAACTGGAATCTGCTGTAATACCAAAGGTCATTCCGATGGGTATTGCCTTCTTGGCAGAACTCTTCACCCATGCAAGAGGAAATGGCATCTTATTCCTCAATTGTTTCTGTCTTCTGTAATCATATTAGAATTTTGCTTGTTTAATAAACCCTTATTTTGTTTTTGATATAATGTGTGTGTGCGCATATAAATTTATGTGGGCAGTAAATAATCGTACCAGAGGTGGCAAAAGAGCACAATGATCATCACACATTTATTTATTTTAATTAAAAAAATGTATGTGTTGATCATACTGTCTTGAGAATTGCCACCTACTGCTTGTAATCTGGCTGTCATGCTGACCCTTCTGCTTTAATATTTAGTCACTGACTTGAAGACTTGTAGAATGGGTCTTTTCTGTCTTTCCTGATTTCCAGGAGATCAGCAGTTGCAACTCCTATATTTCACTTGTCTTAAAGAAGCAGGCTATGAAGGAATCCTCATCCTGGCTTTACCCATATGCAGGACTGAGGTTCAGAGTTCTTTTGACTTCCCTGGCTACATGCTAAACCAGGTCAGTGATTCGCTATGTACTGAAGCCGACGAGCTCTTTGAAAGAAAAATGGGCATTTGAAGGGAGTGCACACAGCACCTGGGATGAGTTTACTATAACAATAAAAAGAAAAACAGAGAAACGCACTTAATGGTGCAGATAAGACATTTATTATTAATATGTATTCACACTTTGGCCTCATGCACACTGAACATTTAGTAGCAGAAAACAAAAACTCCTGTGCATAAGTGGATTACTAGACAGTCTGTATGTTGCAATGGTGTATGTCACTGGCTTTGCTGCCCTCAGGGATAGGGGCGTCCTAACAGTAACGAGAAAAAGAAAGAAAGGGCGCACCAGCCTAGTGCATTATCCTTTAGATAGATTTTATTAAAAATAATGACAAGAAAACTACTTGCAAACGTCCGATCCACTCCTAAAGGTTACAAAGGAAAAGACGAGGGCCACTATTGGCTGACGGGTTTGGAAGTTAAACCTTCTTCCTCAGAGCCCAGTCACATTTAGCCCCAGTGCATGAGTTCCCAGCAATAAGGTGCGGGTAGAAGGCTGCTTGCATTCTGTGCATTTGTTCCTGTGCACATGTCCTAAACGTTAGTAACACTTGATGCACCGTCCAGCCGCAGCACATTTCAGCCTCCCATACAGTCTATGTGAGTCCATGCCTTCCACCCACACCTAAATGCCAGAATGTCAGTCGGTGGCAGTGTTTGGGGTATATTGGTTTATAGTCTGTCACTGTCAGCAGTGTTTTTTTTTTGTTTGTTTTTTTGTAAAAGTTTTTTTATTGAAAGATAACATTTACAGAAATGAGAACAGGCACAAATGGAAAAGTGCGGGCGCAGCCACTAACAAGATGGTAACACTAACAGTCATATTATACATAAAGGGCAGAAAACGCACAGTATAATATTGTTAAGCAAAATGTTTTATCATACGTTATTGTCTATCCATCAGGTTATCAAAAGCTTATCTTAGCAGACCAACTCCCTATTAATGCTTATAAGTAATAATTTCAAGCAATATTAGCTGTAGGGAGTAAAAAGATAAATTACGGGGTATATGTCTCATTCGGAACATGGGGGAGGTAAGAGGGCGGAGCCTACCACAGCTCTGTCGTGTATTGGTTATTTAAATATTAACTCTGTGAAATTTCAGGTCCGGATACGTTTGTACTCGTCAGTTGAGACAAAGTGTATCCAGCATGACCAAGTTTTAGTAAACTTGGATGGGGTGTCGTTCGCCTGGTGGATTAATTCTTCCATTACCATAGTTCTTTGTATACGATTGAACCAATCAGTGACGGAAGGGGGTTCAGCGGAACGCCATTTGATTGGGATACACATCTTGGCCGCATTAACCGCGTGCATGTATAGAGAGCGACAGTAACCAGTTGATGTTGTTGCGGAGTGGTGTAGCAGGAATTGGGCGGGTGTAAAGTCTAAAGTGTAAGTAGTTATTTGGGAAATAAGCTTGTGAGTTTCTCTCCAAAACGGTTGAATGCTAGGACAAGTCCACCAGATATGGAGGAATGAGCCTATCTCTTCTTTACATCTCCAGCAAGTTTTGGAAAGTGATGCGATGGAGCACTGTCAGCAGTGTTATGTCTTTTCACTCTAAGTTTTATTTGAAATACACAGCTGCCTGGGATGCTCATTGGACTATATTCATCCCCACGAACCGGCTAGTAATTGGGGATCTCTGACTGCCTAGGATTGTGCACTTGGTGATTATCAGCACTGTCTATTGGGCTTTGCTGGTTTTCTTTTTAGTGTTGTATTGGGCAATACTTGGTGGTGCAGCTTCAAGGATGTGGGTTATTTTGGAATCGAATATATAAATGAGTCCCGCTGTGTTAATTAACTCCACATCCCCCAAATAAATAGAAAAAAATATTTGAATAAAGAGCTCAGGATTTTAAAGGTGTTGAATCCATGCGTTTTTTATTACAAATTTGTTAAAAGGTTTAGGGTATTAATCCCCTTAAAAACATAAATTCAGCAGACCGCATTCATTAATGCAAACCCCATGAGAATTCTGCATCTCTCCTAAATAACATAAATCAAACCAGACAAAGGATATGTATATTTTACATAACAATAGATATGGTGCTGTGCATTCCAGAGAGAGAAAAAGGGCGATAGAGTGCCTTTGCCCCGACGCATTTCACACTGTAGGCTTCCTCGGGTTCATCGGGTGCAGTAGAGTATGGTTGAAATGCAAAAGAAAATTAACAATATATGATCCAATACATAGTACAAAGTTTAATGTTATTCCTAGATTATACCACAACATACAGTGTTACAATATCAGATGGTATCTGACAAAGGAGGATATGGATAGACCAGAAGTAATCTCTCTAGGCGCAGTTCAGAGCATGAATGGCAAAAGATGCAACAGCAATGCAGGGGCGTCTGCATGTTGGTGAATTATTCTGGCAGGATTCAACACCTTTAAAGCGTAACTCCACTTTTGTTGAGAAAAAAAAAACATTCCCCTCTGGGTGGTCTATGTACATTACAAGGATTTTGACAAACTTTGTTGCAGATTCCTACCTTTTTTTGTTATTCTGAAGAAATCCCTGTGTGTTTGGCTGTGTTCATGATCAGAGGTTTAATGGGAGTGGTTTCCTAATTATCAACCAGCTGCTGCACTTGCAGGGCTCTAATGAAGAAAGCTGCTGGGCCTGCATCCCTTTTTAGATGTGATTTCCTTTTGGGAGTATCTAAGCAAAAATTAAATTTTTGTTGCCAGGGATGCCTGAAATCTGACTTGTATCTTAGTGTAGACTTTTGGGAAAATCAGTGAGCCAATCACACAAGCAGGAAATTAGGTTTCTGGGGAGTGTTCTGTACACATTTTGTGTACAGAACTCCTACCGGTAGCATTATTTCATTGCATTTCACATAAAATTACAGCGGCTGCAGATTGAAAAGGAAAGGTAGTTTTTAATCACATTTAATTACAAGATGAGATAGAAATAGGGCTTAGGGTACCCCAAGACCTAGAAGACCCCAAAAGAGGAGAAACAAGCAAAATGGACTATTCCGGTACAAGGTAAATAGATGATTTCAAAACGAAAGTATATAAAAATAATTGGGTAAATTTATTAACACAATATCAAAAAGTTTATAAAAAACATCAAACATCAAACGGATAAAACAATACAAATATCATGACAACCATACGTGTCGGCAAAACTACGTCCCTGGTGAAGGTAGAGGTCACGATATACAGAGTCTCTACTAGTTTCGCGACATACGCCGCTTCGTCAGGAGAGGTTCTAAGAGCAAAACATCCCGTTGGCTCAGACGCCCAAACCACCGAAGAGAGTGTCAGCTGGTAATATCACTACGATTGCTATCCTCCTTTTCACTTATGTACATTGTCTAATTGCCATTAATCAGTGCCTTACAGCACTGTGCTTACTGGGACTGTGGACCCGGGACCCCTCTTTGATTCCTGTCTGGTACCCCATATAGTTGTTAGATCCATCTCCGCATCCACACCCTTCGGCCGCCGTGGGAGACACTCTCTTCGGTGTATTGGCGTCTGAGCTAACAGGATATTTTGCTCTTAGAACCTCTCCTGACGAAGCGGCGTATGTCGCGAAACTAGTAGAGACTCCTGTATATCGTGACCTCTACCTTCACCGGGATCCCCCCACGGGACGTAGTTTCGGTGACACATATGGTTGTCACGATATTTGTATTGTTTTATCTGTTTGTGATGTTTTTTATAAACTTTTTGATATTGTGTTATTAAATTTACTCAGTTTTTTTATATACTTTCCTTTTGAAATTATCTATTTACCTTGTACCCGAATAGTCCATTTTGCCTGTTTCTCCTCTTTTTGGGGTCTTGGGGTACCCTAAGCCCTATTTCTATCTAATCTATTCTTGGATGATGGTACTATTATTAAATTTATATTCTAATTTTTTATCCAAGAGGCTAATAATTGATTTATGATTACAAGATGACTTGTGTAGCAACTGTATATGCTATATTTTTTTATTTGCTATTTCCCCCCCCCCCCCCCCCACAAAGGTGGAGTTACCCTTTAAAATCCTCAGCTCTTTATTAAAATATTTTTTTTTATTTTGAAATCGACACTCAATTTTTATCATGTATTACCCAGTGACTGTGTTTTTTTAATTATATGTTTTATAGGGCCTTTAGGGACTGGGATCACCCTCCTGGTGAGCAGACCCTGTTTTGCATTTACTATAAACGCACACTACTATGAAGGAGTACAATCTGATCTCAAACGGTTCCTGTTGACAGATAAATCTTGTATACAATGAGGGAAAAAAGTATTTGACCCCCTGCTAATTTTGTATGTTTGCCCACTGACAAAGAAATGATCAGTCTACAATTTCAATGGTAAGTTTATTTTAACAGTGAAAGGCAAAATAACAAAAATATCCAGAAAAACGCATTTAAAAAAAGCTGTAAATTGATTTGCATTTTAATGAGCGAAATAAGTATTTGACCCCTTTGCAAAACATGACTTAGTACTTGGTTGTAAAACCCTTGTTGGCAATCAAAGAGATCAGATGTTTCTTGTAGTTGGCCACCACCTTTGCACACATCTCTGGAGGGATTTTGTCCCACTCCTCTTTGTAGATCCTCTCCAAGTCGTTAAGGTTTCAAGGCTGACGTTTGGTAACTCGAACCTTCAGCTCTCTCTCCATATGTTTTCTATGGGATTAAGGTCTGGAGACTGGCTAGGCCACTCCAGGACCTTAATGTGCTTGTTTTTAAACCAGACCTTTGTTGCCTTGGCCGTGTGTTTTGGGTCATTGTCATGCTGGAATACAGATATACAACCCATTTTTAATGCCCTGCCTGAGGAAAGGAGGTTCTCACCCAAAATTTGATGGTACATGGCCCTGTCCATCGCCACCCCCAAAGCATGATGTTTCCACCTCCATGTTTGACGGTGTGGATGGTATTTTTGGGGTTTATAGGCAGCATTCCTCCTCCTCCAAACACGGCGCGTTGAGTTGATGCCAAAGATCTTGACTTTGGTCTCATCTGACCACAACACTTTCACCCAGTTCTCCTCTGAATCATTCAGATGTTCATTAGCAAACTTCAGACGGGCCTGTACATGTGCTTTCTTGAGCAGGGGGGCCTTGCGGGCACTTCAGAATTTGTCCTTCGCAGTGTAGTGTGTTATCAATTGTTTTCTTGGTGACTATGGTCCCAGTTGCCTTGAGATCATAGACAAGAGTCTCTTGTGTAGTTCTGCGCTGATTCTTCACCATTCTCATGATCATTGAAACTCCACAAGGTGAGATCTTGTATGGAGCCCCAGACCGAGGGAGGATGACGGTTATTTTGTGTTTTTCCATTTGCGAATAATCGTACCAACTGTTGTAACCCTCTCACAAAGCTGCTTGGTGATGGTTTTGTACCCCATTCCAGCCTTGTGGAATGGGCTTTCTTGTGCATCATCTTTAGAAGAGGCTTCCTTCTGGGACAGTCATGCAGACCAATTTGATGGTGTGTGGCATATGGTCTGAGCACTGACAGGCTGACCACCCACTATAAGAAAAAAGTCATTTAAAACTGCTTGCGGCTTTAATGTAATGTCTGGTCCCTGCAATATGGATGAAAATCATTGAGAAAAATAGCAGACACAGACCGTACACTCACCACGTAGCTTTAGGTGCACACTGAAGAGGACACAGGCAGTACACACCACGTAGCTTTAGGTGCACACTGCAGAGGACATGGGCAGTACACACACCACGTAGCTTTAGGTGCACACTGCAGAGGACACAGGCAGTACATACCACGTAGCTTTAGGTGCACACTGCAGAGGATATGGGGAGTACACACACCACATAGCTTTAGGTGCACACTGCAGAGGACACAGGCAGTACATACCACGTAGCTTTAGGTGCACACTGCAGAGGACACAGGCAGTTCACACCACGTAGCTTTAGGTGCACACTGCAGGGGACACAGGCGGTACACCACGTGAGAATAATCCATACACTGCCTTTTGGAAAATTGTCAGCCAATCCGATACAGACGATGTGCAGGTATTTTGACATGCAACGGTGCCAGCTGTCAGAATAAAATAGACTGGCAAGGAGGCTAGCACTGTTAGCGTGGATGGCGAAATCTGTCAGATTTATTTATTTAAGCCTGGAAAACACTACTAGTTTTTTTTGTTTAACCCAGCAGGACTGAAGGAAAAAAAACCGACAGCTCAGGAGGAGCCAGTGTACTAACTATTCAATATTAGTGCAGAGATCTCCCCTTCTGTGCGTTTGTATTCTGATGGGGAATGCACACCCCCCCCCCCTGCCAGAACACTCCGGTCAGTGCTTTCAGCAATTGGCCAATCGTCAGGCAATTTTTGGGAATGGCTGGCTTCTGTCGGACTGGCAGCAGTACACACGGGCCGAATGTCAGGATTTTTTTTATTGAACTGGCTGATGCCACTGACATTTTGCCTGTGTGTACTAGGCTTTAGTTTATGATGAGCTCTACTTCCTGTTAAAAAGTCTGTTGTTTACAGAGTTCAGTACCTCATGATGAAATGAGCACACTCTGAGAGATCACTGTCAATAATTATGGACACTATTCCTTCCACTTAGATCAATGATGGTGCACTATTCCTCCCACTGAAACCGGCAGGGGGCTTATTCCTGTCACTAATGCCCTATATAGGGGACAATTACTCCTCCTGACCATAGGTGTTATGTAATTTTTCTACTCTCACTAACCACAGTCCAGTCCCACTAAAGTCTTAAGGACAGTAAACTGGCCCTTTGTTTAAACAGTTTGGAGACCCCTGGTCTAGAGCAACTGTTGCCGTTTTTCTGCAAACTGTGTTTTTGTGCTTTGGTGAGTCTTGCTTCCATGCTGGAGGTATGGCTTTTTAGCCCCATGTATTCCATGAAAGCCACTTCTGAGCAAATTTCTCTGGACTGTACATGGGTGTACCAGGTTCTTGCTGGTTTCTGCCAAGTCTGGACTGGTGGTGCCACTAGACACTTTCCAACTGCAAAGGGAAGTCAACATGATGTCTTTCATCTGTTGCACTAAGTTACCTCGGCCATCTACTGGCTTTTTTCACCTCGACGTAGCTTGTTTATTTGTGCTTTTGTAGAACTGCTTGCTCAGCACATCTGGAAACATATGTCTTCCCTAAAATTTCTGCCTGTGAGATACTTTTGATGCAGTAAGACCACCCTGTATCTTATTGCTGAGCTCAGTCTTTTTATTGTTTCCATTCTCTTACTATAAAGTGTCCTCAGGCTTTTAGAAGAGCTTGGCTTTTCCTCGCTCTATTTGGTTCCTCCTACATATCTGATTTTGTTTAATTTAATAATTTTATTTTAGGGTTTGTTCACACTGGGCCAGATTCTTGTAATTTCTGCGGCGGCGTCGCGTAAGCCATTTACACTACGCCGCCCCAACTTACAGGAGCAAGTGCTGTATTCCCCAAACACTTGCTCCGTAGTTTGGGGCGGCGTAGTGTAATTGGCCCGGCGTATCCCCGCGTAATTCCAAGGGGGCGGCTTGTATTTAAATTAAGCGCGCCCCCGTGCCGTTCGAACTGCGCATGCGCCGGGCTTAAAATAGCCCAGTGCGCATGCTCCAGTTCTCGACGGAATTCGTTCACTTCTTCCTTTCGTTGCATACTCGACGGGGAAAACGACGGAGGCGACACCTAGCGGCAAAAAAAAAAAAAAATGCATTTAGGATCCGACGGCGTAAGAGCCTTACGCCTGTCGGATCTAATGGTTATCTGTGCGTAACTGATTCTAAGAATCAGTCGCATAGATACGACGGCCCAGATTAGGACTTACGACGGCGTACATGGCGCTGCGCCGTCGTAAGCCCTTTCAGAATCTGGGCCTATGTTCTTATTGTTGTCTATGTTCCTTGCCAAGACTAGACTAGATTCATCCTTCTGTTTGTTCTTATTGGGGAAATAAAGAGATTGTAATTTGTAGAGGAAAATCTTTAGGTAAACATCAATATTGATTCCAAGACCAATTTCTCTTAGAAATTGGTCATTGACGTAAAGTCGTATTCAACAACGACTTAGTAAAACGACGTACCCGACGGGAAAAGACGACGCGGACCCGACGCCATACTTAACATGGCATACGTGGGACTGGCGTAAGGTTACCCCTCATATAGCAGGGGTAACCTTACGCTTACGCAAACGACGTAAGCGATGGTTACGCGACGCAATTTCATTTGGGAATCGGCGTATCGGGCTCATTTGCATAAACAAATGAGGCCTGAACGTAAACGTCATCTAGCGGCCGGCGGCGAATTACATTTAGGATCCGACAGTGTAAGTGACTTACACTAGTGGGATCCTAGCCTAAATCCGGCGTATCTTGTTTTGTGAATACAAAAAAATGATACGCCGGCGAGAAATTCGATTTACGCCGGTGTATCAGTAGATACATCGGCGTAACTTGTTTGAGAATATGGCCCACTGAGTGTATGCTAAACGCCAGGGTTGCCAACCACCAGTACATTTACTGGCATTTTGTAAAAATCTGTGATTTTTTTTACAACTGACAGTTACTATCCAGGGTTGATAATTTCATGCTGTGTTGACTTTTTAAGTTTAATGCCGCGTACATACGATCGGATTTTCCATCAGAAAAACTTTGGAAGGTTTATCAGACAAAATTCCGCTTAAGCTTGGCTTGTATACAGACGGTCACACAAAAGTTCTCGGAACATGTGACTGTCAAGAACACTGTGATGCACAACACTACAACGAGCCGAGAAAATTAAGTTTAATGTTTCCGAGCATGCTTCGAATTGTTTCCGAGCATGCGTCAGAATTTTGAGCGTCGGAATTGCCACAGACGATAGGAATATCCGATTGCAATTTTTTCCGTCGGATAATTTGAGAACCAGCTCTCAAATTTTTGTTGCCGGAAATTCCGACAGGAAAAGTCGGATGGAGCCTACACATGGTCGGAAATTCCGACCAGGAAGCTCACATCAGACTTTTGGTGTCGGAAAATCCTATGGTGTGTACGCGGCATTAATTAATTAGGCAAATTACTTTGTTATAGGTACTGTATTGTCAGTGTTTCCATATCATGTTTATACTGTTCAAATATTCACTGTGTTAGTTTTCACTTGGAGTTCTATCATTTCTCAGGTTGCCAGTAAAAAATTTGCTCCGCCAGTAAATTTTCTATGTTTTGTCAGTTAAAAATGCTGTGGGAGGTTGGCAACACTGCTAAACGCTCCATGCCCTACAGTGAGCTGCGGTAAAGGGGAAGTGTGATGTGCATTTCAGCATCACATTGCTGGCTTTTTCTTTTTTTTAAACTTTATTTGAAGTGCACAAAATGACACCTCATGCATGTCTTCATACAGCTGAACGGTGTCATGCGGTGCAACATGTCTGCGTTTTAACACAGTGAATTATACCACACATCACACCACTATGGCAGTGTGACCAGGACACATAGAACACAATTGTTTTTTTTTATGTGTTCCCCTGTGGGCATGTCAACTTGGGACGCAGCAGCTACATGGACCAAGCTGCTGTTCCCAATCTGACATCCATGCGGGCACTTGTCCTCACACTGTCTACATTTGGAGACATGCACCCGCATCCACATGTCACATTGGGAGCAACGGCTGTGTCCGGGTGTACGCCAAAGTATGCCCGTGTAAATGAGGCCTTACACACATAATGTGAACGTGCCCTAAACCTATATGTTCCCTTGTTGATCATTAGTGCCCGTTTGTGGTAATTGTGTAATCATACACTGGACCAGATGGTTGCAAAATTCTTAAAGTGGAACTTTACTCTCTTAACTGCTTCAATACCGGGCATTTTCACCCCCTTCCTGCCCAGACCAACTTTTAGTTTTCAGAGCTGTTGCACTTTGAATGACAATTGCGCGGTCATGCAACACTGTACCCAAATTAAATCTTTGTGTTTTTTTCCACAAATAGAGCTTTCGTTTGGTGGTATTTGATCACCTCTGCGTTTTTTATTTTTTGCGCTATAAACAAAAGAAGAGCGCAATATTGAAAGAAACGCAATACTTTTTACTTTTTGATTTAATGATTATCACAAATTTACAAAAAAAACAAAAACATATTTTTTCCTCATTTTATTCCTCTACATGTTTTTGGTTAAAAAAAAATCGCTAAAAGCGTATATTGATTGGTTTGCGCAAAAGTTATAGCGTCTACAAAATAGGGGATCGTTTTTATTGCATTTTTTTTTTTTACTAGTAACGGCGGCGATCTGCGATTTTTATTCTGACAGTGACATTACTACGAACATATCGGACACTTTTGATACATTTTTGGGACAATTCACATTTATACAGCGATTAGTGCTATAAAACTGCACTGATTATTGTGTAAATGTGACTGGCAGGGAATGGGTTAATACTAGGGGGCGATCAAGGAGTTTAATATGTTCCCTAGGGAGTGATTCTAACTATAGGGGGAGGGGACTCACAAGGGGAGGAGACAGATCTGTGTTCCTTTGTACTGGGAACACACATCGGTCTCCTCACCTCTGACAGGATGTGGATCTGTGTGTTTATACATACAGATCCATGGTCCTGCCGTGATCACGGGTGCCCGGTGGACACCGGACATGCGCACCGGGTCCCGAGCGATGCCGCAGGCGTGCGCACCGCCGACGAATGCGCGGACACCCCCTAGACGGCCGGGAAGCCCAGGACGTCATATGACATCCACCCAGGATGGGAGATCCCTCCTGTGGACGTAATTCGACTATGGTCGTGTATTGAAGTGGTTAATCAACATTGACTATTTTTAATTCTTATGCTGCTAGCATTAGTAAGTAGATGAGAAAGTATAAGGGCAAATCTCTCTTTTTAGGCACCAGAGCAGCACTAAACCACTGTTTTAGTGTTTGAAGGCATTAGAAACCTGGTTAAATGTTTTTTGCTGTCTCTTAGCTGGATTCAGGTAGGGTTACGCCGGTGTAACAGTAGATACGCCGTCGTAAATTAAAGCGTATTCTGGAAACCAGATACGCTTAAATTAGGCTAAGATACGAGCGGCGTAAGTCTCCTACGCCGTCGTATCTTAGGGTGCAATTTTTCCGCTGGCCGCTAGGTGGCGCTTCCGTTGAGTTTGGCGTAGAATATGTAAATGACTAGATACGCCGATCCGATTTACGAACGTACTTGCGCCCGGCGCATTTTTTTACGTCGTTTACGTATGGCTTTTTCCGGCGTAAAGTTAGTCGAACAAATAGCTGTTAAGTATGGCCGTCGTTCCTGCGTCGAAATTTGAAAATTTTACGTTGTTTGCATAAGTCGTCCGTGAATGGGGCTGGACGTAATTTACGTTCACGTCGAAACCAATATGTTCTTGTGGCGTACTTTGGAGCAATGCACACTGGGATATGTACACGGACGGCGCATGCGCCGTTCGTAAAAAAACGTCAATCACGTCGGGTCACCACCCATTTACATAAAACACGCCCCCCTCATCCTCATCCTTACGCCGGCCCCAATTACGCTACGCCGCTGTAACTTAGGAGGCAAGTGCTTTGTGAATACAGCATTTGCCTCTCTAACTTACGGCGGCGTAGCGTATATGCCATACGCTATGCCTGCCTTACGTTGCGCCCGCCTACGTGAATCTGGCTATCTGTCTCCATTGGAAAAAATCACTTCCTGTTGTCCTCAGTGGGTAAAAGTTAAAGCGGAACTTCACTCTCTCAATCAACATCATTTGTAATTCTTATGCTGCCAGCATTAGTAAATAGATGGGAAAGTACGGTATATCATATGTGTTTGTTTTAAACTTTTTTTTTTACATTTCTTCAGTTACGTCCTGGTTTCTGGGCCTAGGCAAATAATGTCATACATCCCAGGGGTTTTCGGGAGGAAAGGAGCGGTTTTCTCAGCTGAGCACACCATCATGCCTGAGCTAAGTGCAGATGGATTTCAGGAAGTTACTGCTACATGAATTATCTGCCCTTACTCAAGATGGCCATGGCCAGAAATAATAGGGGATGGATTTCAAAATGATTTCTCAACAAAATAAAGTATGGAGACTTGGATGGATGGGGGAGTTTGCTTTGAATATTAAAAATGAATTAAATAGTAGTTCCTCTTTAAGGGCTCGTTTACACTCTGGAAAGTGATCCTTAAAAATGTTGTGCATTTGTATAATGTCCCTTCTTGCATTTTTTTTTTACAGTAGTCTGCCTATTACACCTAAAAATGGCCAGAATTTACCAGCAGGATTCACCTCCTATACACATCAATGAGATTTACTGCTCAGTTGGAGTTTGCAGAATTTCAAACAGGATTCAATGAGCCTGGGCAGATTCACCCATCTCTAAGGCCCCTTTTACACTGGGGTGGGAGGCGCGGTGGCGGTATAGCGGCGCTAAAAATAGCGGCGCTATACCGTCGGATTTGCCGCGGGATTCGGCCGCTAGCGGTGCAGTATTAACCCCCGCTAGCGGCCGATAGAGGGTTAATACCGCCGCAATGCGCCTCTGCAGAGGCGCATTGCGGGCGGTATTGCCGCGGTTTCCCATTGTTTTAAATGGGAAAGAGCGGTGAAGGAGCGGTGTGTATACCGCTCCAAAGATGCTGCTGGCAGGAGATTTTTTTCTCTCCTGCCAGCGCATCGCCTCAGTGGGAAAGAGTTTTTCAGGCGATATAGCAGCGCTATTTTTAGCGCTGTACCGCCTGAAAAACTCCTCAGTGTGAAAGGGGTCTAATTAAAAATACAATTGTTCCTCTCCAAAGGGTCACTTTATGTTAATCATTTATATTCTGAGGATCCTGTGCAAGTTCCAAAAACGTTTTAGAACTGGAAATATTATACACTTCGTATTTCCTGCATTAGTTAAAAAAAAGCCAACAATCCATTTGGCTAAAAGATGTTTTCCCTCTTTGCCTGCATAATTCTCTCAGTCATTCAGGTAACACTAAAACATTTTAATGTAGTCTCTGTCATTGGGAAAGAATGTAAAATGCAATTACAAGCATACTTAAGGAGAGGCTCATGATGTTTTAGGTACTGATGTGGGGGATTTTTGATCAGTATCTCTTAGAGATTGTCCATGGTTGTAAGTAAATAACAATTCAAGTTACGAAGTCTAGGTATATTTTTTCCTATCTGAGAATGGGGGTTAGAGTAGCAGTCAATTTTTATCTAATGTACAGTGCCTTGAAAAAGTATTCATACCCCTTGAAATTTTCCACATTTTGTTACGTTATAACCAAAAACGTAAATGTATTTTGTTGGGATTTTCTGTAATAGACCAACACAAAGTGGATCATAATTGTGAAGTGGAAGGAAATTGATAAATGTTTTTTATTTTTTTTTACAACTAAATGTGTGAAAAGTGTGGTGTGCATTTGTATTCAGCCCCCCTGAGTCAATACAATGTAGAACCTCCCTTTGCTGCAATTACAGCTGCAAGTCTTTTTTGGGATGTCTCTACCAGCTTTGCATATCTAGAGTGAAATTTTTGCCCATTTATCTTTGTAAAATAGGTCAAGCTTTGTCAGATTGGATGGAGAGCGTCTGTGAACAGCAATTTTCAAGTCTTTAACTGGGTAATTCTAACACATGAATATGCTTTGATCTAAACTATTCCATTGTAGCTCTGGCCAGCGGCAGTCCGTCCATAGAGGGCGCTGGAGCGACGCCCCCTCTGGTTCCGCACCGCAATTGAAAATAACATACATTCATGCATTGCATGAATGTATGTTATTATTGCCAGCTGCCGCTGGTCTATTCAAGGTGGCTGGACATTGAGCGCCGACCACCTGAATAACGGCAGCAGGTTGTAAATATGGTTGGGTTCAGCATTGCACGACCGCACAATTGTCAGTTAAAGCGACACAGTGCCGTATAGCAAAAAATGGCCTGGCCATTAAGGGGAAAAATCCATCCGGGCTGAAGTGATTAAAGGGGAAAAAACTTCTGATTATTTTTTAACATATAAAAATAAAATAAAAAATTAGGGCTGTGCAAATTAACTTTTAATTAATCGATTAATCTTTAATTTTTTTGATCGATCAAAATCTTTTTGATCGATTAAAATTCTTTTGGTTGGTACTCACCTCTCCGCCGGCTTCAGGGCCTTCAGGGAGTTCCGTCGGAGATCCAGTAACATCACGGACACCGGCGGGGCTTGCCGTGACCATCTGAAGGGCTCCTTTGCTGTGCCTTCATATCTGCATGCCGGCGGGACCTTACTATTTTCCACATGTAAGGGCTGTTACACTTCCCTCTCACTTCCCTCTATCAACCTGGGATTGTACAGCCATCCACTGGGAGATGTGATAGTTCCCTTCATGGGACATCTACATGCCGACGGACTGATGTTAACCTCTACTCATCTGGATTCAGCAGTGGTATCGTTGTACACATTTTTATACCAGTATCATACTTGGCTACATGTTTTTATGACTGCTTTTGGTATCGTTTGGTATTACTCGCACCATTTTTACAGTTTATGTAGCTACACCGATTTTATCTCCAGTGCAATATTTATTTGGTTACCTGCTTGAAGACTATAAAAGTTTTAATGCTATTCCCATCGAGCGCTGCCTTTGTGTGTTTTTTGTATCCTGCTATTTTTTTTCCAGTTGTTGGTGGCTGCACTGGGAATCAGCCTGCAAGGAGATCAGCTAAAAGTAGTTGGATCTGTATGTGCGTTATAATTAATCGAAATTAGTCGATTAATTGATTTAAAAAAAAAACGATTAATCGAACACAAAAATTTTGATCAGTAACAGCCCTAAAAAAAATACAAATTTCACCATATGGCCTTCATCAATGGATGAGTCCAGAACTCTGGTCCTCTCATGCAATTTTCTATGTCATTGGAGCCTCAGTAACATCAGGAGCATTTCCTCCTGGGATCCATGGCGATTATATGATCCATAGTGAAAACACAAAAAATAAGACCGCTATCTACAAGCACACTGCTGTCTCTGCTACTGCTCCCTCTTCTCTCACAGAATGGCTGAAATAGTTCATATTTTACTTGTTTTTCATGCTGTCAGGACCTGGATTTGAACCTGGGACCTCAGCTATGCCTGGCAGTGAACCTTCTCACTGAGCTATCTGGGATGCTGGACAGCTCCCTGTCTGATCTGCTGGACAAACCCATCTGATCCATTGAACATTCCTGCCTTGTGTCTTGATTGTCTTGAACCTTGAACCCCTTGCTCCTCCCACGAACTTCCTGATATAAGCCATGTCTCTGCACTTCCTCCTTGCCAGAATATTGTGCTATCTCCAGCCTATATCTCGCTCCTGTCTTCCCTGCTGCCGTCCATATTTGCTACTGCTCGTTACCGACCACTTGGCTTGTTATCGACTACGCTTCTGCCTGATCCCAACCTACAAATACTTATTACCGACCCCTTGGCTTGTTATCGACTACGCTTCTGTTTGATCCTCACCTGCTTATCTGCTGTTGTACCCCGGCTTTCTCACCTCCTGGTGGGGCAATCCTGAGGACCGCGACCTGGCGCTAACACGCAGCAAAATCCATCTTCACCTTCAGAAGCTCTGGTGAATACCGGTTAGCGCTTAGATTCCGCACCTCAGGTGACCCCGTGTCATCAGCCAGGGTGACCTGTTCTGCTGCTATAGCTACTGGCCTCTGAGCCTGACTCCAGACCGTGACAGAATATTCTGGCCCAAAACATGGAGGCCGTTGTAGCAGCTGCTGTAGCTCCTCTCAGGGTGCAAATCGCTGAGTTGCAGACGTTTGCTGTTAACTACCAGGAAAAATGTTCTGAGTTACAAATTGAAGTGAAAGCACTACAAGAGGAAATCCTTGATATGAATAAACAATTGCGTGACTTTCGTGCTCGAGACACTGCTGCCGTAGATACTAATACACGAATGCCCCTACCACTTAAGTTTAACGGAGACCGCCGCCATTATAGAGGGTTCCTTAATCAATGTCGCATATACTTTCAGATGCAACCTGCTGCATTTACTTCGGACAGGAAAAAGGTGCTGTTTATTATCAACCTCCTGACTGAGGAAGCTTTAGCCTGGGCCTCCCCTTATGTGGAGAAAGATGATGTCGTCCTGGATGATTTCAATTCTTTTGTGACTGCGATGAACCAAGTTTTCGATGATCCTAACCGCTGCACTACTGCTGAGGCAAAATTGCACAATTTACGGCAGGGTAGACGCTCTGTTGCAGAGTACACAACTGAATTTCGACGCTGGATCTCAGATACCAATTGGAATCCAGCAGCACAAAAGAGTCAGTTCCGTCAAGGACTCGCGGAACAAGTAAAAGATGAGCTTGCCAGAGTAGAAAGTCCTGACGACCTTGAGGCTTTTATTAAATTGTGTATTCGAATTGATCAAAGACTTACTGAAAGGAGAAAGGAGAGACTGGGAATCTTAGGCAGTAATGGTGGCATGCGTTTTTCTACTACTCAGTATCCTCCTAAGGTTTCAAGATTTACTCCTGATTCTGACACTCCTGAACCTATGCAGGTTGATGCTCTTAAAAGATCTATTACTACTCAGGAGAAAGAAAGACGACGTTCAGAGAACTTATGTCTTTATTGTGGAGACTCCGGACATTACGCAGTTAATTGTCCCAATAAATTTAAAAGAACAATTGCAGCAACAGATATTACAGTATCTGAACAAATAAACTCAATTTCTCAGTCCGTCTCTCCTTTAATTCAGGAAGCAAATAAGGTTAATTCTTTATTAACTCATTTTGTCATGCCCATTAAGCTAATTTCTGAGGGCCGTGAAATCCCCTGCTCTGCTATGCTGGACTCTGGGGCTGGAGGAAACTTTATGGATATAGAGTTTGCCCACCACAATAACATTCAAGCCATAAATACATCTTCTCCTATTGAGATGGAGACAGTTGATGGTTCACCCTTATCCTCAGGACCTGTTACCCATAAAACCGTTCCTTTGGTAATCCAGTTTGAGGCGGATCATCGTGAGACCATCAGCTTTCAGTTGATCACATCACCCAAATTTCCCATCATTCTGGGCATTCCTTGGTTCTCCACTCACAATCCCTCTATCAACTGGGGAGCACGGACCATAGATTTCACATCCTCCCACTGCAAGGAACACTGTAGGGAATCTTATCAAACAAGTTCTCCGCTGGTCAAGGAATTGCAAGTTGGTGTGGTAACTACCCAGTCATATGACGACTTGCCTCCACAATACCATGCATTCCGGGATGTCTGTGATAAGAAAAATGCAGATCAATTACCTCCTCATCGCCCATACGATTGCCCCATTGAGCTGCTTCCAGGGGCCGAAATACCTTTTGGCCGCCTTTTTAATCTCTCAGAACCTGAATTAAAAGTGCTCAGGGAGTGGCTTGATGAAAATTTAGAAAAGGGTTTTATTAGACACTCAACATCTCCTGCAGGAGCAGCTCTATTCTTTGTTGAAAAGAAAGACTCCACCTTGCGTCCATGCATTGATTACAGGCACATGAATAAGGTCACAATTAAAAACCGTTATCCACTCCCCTTGATCTCGGAAATGTTGGAAAGACTTCGTTCTGCCAAAGTGTTTACAAAACTTGACCTACGGGGGGCATATAACCTGGTCCGTATTCGTTCAGGAGATGAATGGAAAACCGCCTTTAGAACCAGATATGGGCATTTTGAGTCCTTGGTCATGCCTTTTGGTCTCTGCAATGCCCCTGCGACCTTTCAGCACTTCGTAAATGATGTTTTTCGAGATCTGTTGGACCAATTTGTCATTGCTTATCTGGATGACATCCTTATCTTTTCTGATAACCTGGAAGAGCACCGCAAGCATGTTTGCATTGTCTTTGAAAGATTAAGGCAGAATCGACTTTACATCAAATTGGAGAAATGTGAGTTTGATCAAACCCAGATCCAGTTCTTAGGGTATATTATTTCTCCAGATGGTGTGGGCATGGATCCTGAGAAGATTAAAGCAGTGGTAGATTGGCCTGCCCCCGGAAACATTAAGGAAATCCAACGATTTGTCGGGTTTGCCAACTTTTACCGAAAATTTATAAGGAACTTCTCTAAGGTGATAGCTCCAATTACCCAGCTAACAAAGAAAGGGGTGCCCTTTGTGTGGTCATCTGAGGCACAGGCTGCTTTTGGAAAGTTAAAAACTCTTTTTACTTCTGCACCAGTATTGGTACATCCCAATCCTGAATTACCTTTTATAGTGGAAGTGGATGCTTCAAACTCTGCCGTGGGAGCTATCCTCTCCCAACGACATGGTGAAAAGATGCAGCTACATCCTTGTGCTTACTTTTCTCGTGTAATGTCTTCAGCCGAAAGAAATTATGACATTGGGAATAAGGAGTTGCTAGCAATTAAAGAAGCATTTTCTGAATGGAGGCATTTGCTGGAAGGCGCTAAGCATCCTGTAACCGTTCTCACTGATCATAAGAATCTGGAATTCATTCGTTCTGCCAAGAGATTGTCTTCTAGACAAGCACGTTGGTCATTATTCTTTTCCAGGTTCAATTTTATTATCTCATATCGACCTGGGTCAAGGAATGGTAAGGCTGATGCCTTATCACGAATGTTGTCTGGGCCTCTCCAGGAAGACAACTCTGAATACACAGTCCTGCCTCAAAAGAACTTTCTAGGTGTCACAAGTTCTAAAGCATTCTTGAGTCTTCTCAAGGAAGGGTATGAGAATGACCCACTCCTCAAAGATCCTCCTATGAACATCATCCTTGATTACAAGAATGGCTTCTGGACTCAAGCACATCGCCTCTATGTACCTGAAGTTGCTCGGGTTGAAGTCCTCAAGTTGGTTCATGACTCCAAACTTGCTGGACATTTTGGAGTTTCTAAGACGGAGGAACTTTTATCCCGTTCCTTTTGGTGGCCTGGGTACAAAAGAGATGTCAAAAGTTATGTAGCCTCGTGCCTGGTCTGTGCTCGCAATAAGACACCCCGAGCTTCTCCTTTGGGGTTGCTCCAGCCACTCCCTGTCCCATCAAGACCATGGGGATCAATTTCTATGGACTTTGTGGTTGATTTACCCCCCTCTAAAGAAATGACCACTATCTTGGTTGTTATTGACCGCTTCACTAAGATGGCTCACTTCATACCAGTGAAGGGGGTACCCTCTGCAGAACAAACTGCAGAGTTGATGGTTCGAGAAGTCTTTAGACTACATGGAATTCCAGAAGATGTAGTTTCTGACCGAGGAGTACAGTTCACTTCAAAATTTTGGAAAAGCTTTTGCTCAGCTTTAGGAGTAACAATTAATCTATCTTCTGCTTTTCATCCTCAGTCTAATGGTCAGACCGAGAGGACCAATCAAACGTTAGAGCAGTACCTCCGATGTTTTGTTAGTTATCTTCAGGATGACTGGGTGGACTATCTTCCTACAGCGGAGTTTGCTTATAACAATTCTAAACATAGCTCCACCTCTCAGACCCCTTTTTTCCTAAATACCGGGCTTCATCCAGCTTTTATCCCTGATCTCCCTATCTCAACTCCAATTCCTGCTGTTACCAACAGATTAACTGCTTTACAGGAGATCCAGGGAAAATTGATCGAGACTTTGAGGGAAGCTCAGGAAAGTTACAAGAAGGCTGCAGATAGACATCGCAGAGCACTTCCTACCTTTCATGTGGGTGATCAAGTTTGGTTATCTACTAAAAATCTGAAGGTTCATGTTCCATCTGCAAAGTTGGGACAAAAGTTTGTGGGACCTTTCCAGATCTTGGCCCAGATCAACCCAGTTGCCTTTCGCCTAAAACTTCCAGCAAGTATGAAGATTCACCCTGTGTTTCACATTTCGCTACTTAAACCTTTTCACGAAAATACTTTTTCTGGAAGAACACTTCCACCCCCTCCACCTGTTGAGGTACAGGGTGAGGAAGAATACGTGGTGGAGAAAATTCTTGATTCCAGGATCTATAGGAACAAATTGCAATATCTGGTTCAATGGGAAGGATACGGGACAGAAGAAAATTCTTGGGAGCCTGAGCAGAACGTTCATGCTCCTAGATTAACAAGAGAATTCCACCAGAGGTTCCCTCACAAACCAGGCCCTAAGACGTCCAGTGGACGTCCTGGGAGGAGGGGAGTACTGTCAGGACCTGGATTTGAACCTGGGACCTCAGCTATGCCTGGCAGTGAACCTTCTCACTGAGCTATCTGGGATGCTGGACAGCTCCCTGTCTGATCTGCTGGACAAACCCATCTGATCCATTGAACATTCCTGCCTTGTGTCTTGATTGTCTTGAACCTTGAACCCCTTGCTCCTCCCACGAACTTCCTGATATAAGCCATGTCTCTGCACTTCCTCCTTGCCAGAATATTGTGCTATCTCCAGCCTATATCTCGCTCCTGTCTTCCCTGCTGCCGTCCATATTTGCTACTGCTCGTTACCGACCACTTGGCTTGTTATCGACTACGCTTCTGCCTGATCCCAACCTACAAATACTTATTACCGACCCCTTGGCTTGTTATCGACTACGCTTCTGTTTGATCCTCACCTGCTTATCTGCTGTTGTACCCCGGCTTTCTCACCTCCTGGTGGGGCAATCCTGAGGACCGCGACCTGGCGCTAACACGCAGCAAAATCCATCTTCACCTTCAGAAGCTCTGGTGAATACCGGTTAGCGCTTAGATTCCGCACCTCAGGTGACCCCGTGTCATCAGCCAGGGTGACCTGTTCTGCTGCTATAGCTACTGGCCTCTGAGCCTGACTCCAGACCGTGACACATGCATTGATATATTTGAGAGTGTCTTCTGAGGTTATCTTTAAAAAAAATGCTTCTAACCTCAAATGCTCATAACTGCTGCTAAACTTGCATAAATGCGGTATGTAAAAGCTGTAAAAAAACGTTTTCACTGGCGGTTTCCAGCTGTCAAATTTCCATCGTTCAGAAGAGGTTTTCAACTACCCTGTGTACATGAGGCCTAATCCTGGGCAGGAAGTGTGACCAGTGTGAGACCATTGCAGGCACATGTTAGTGCATTATTTTTGTTATTAATTTCTTCACTTCAATAGAGTGTTTTATTGGGCTAGTTGTGTGCTTCCCTTTGTGTTCCTTTGTGCAGTGTAACCCCCTTGTGCATGATTCCAAGGAAAGTTGCAGACCAACAATCGTGGAGACATTATATTTGCCTGTTGTTTTGGAAGCTGACTATAAAGACACCTCAGCACGATAAGTGAAAAGTATGTTTATTTTTGGGTGTGGACAAACCTATTAGGATTAGCACTGTGTTTTTGTGGTATTCACCCATGGAAATTACTTTTTCCTTTACAATTAACTTATGTCACTATATTACTATATTACCAAAAGTATTGGGAAGCCTACCTTTACACCAGTGTTTCTCAATTCCAGTCCTCAGGCCCCCCCAACAGGTCAGGTTTTCAGGATTTCCATTATTTTGCACAGGTGATTTGATCAGTTTCACTGCCTTAGTAATCACCACAGCCTTTTCATCTGAGGGAAATCCTGAAAACCTGACCTGTTGGGGGGGCCTGAGGACTGGAATTGAGAAACACTGCTTTACACACACACATGAACTTTAATGGCATCCCAGTCTTAGTCCGTAGGGTTCAATATGGAGTTGGCCCACTGTTCAATATTGAGTTGGCCCATGAAGAAGATTCGGGAGAAAATGGACAGCCGCACTCCAGATAAACTTCGGAAAGTTGTCTTTATTCAATAAAAGTAGGCATACACAGCAAGACACAGCCACAGAAAGGGACAGCCGACATGTTTCGCACTACATTAGTGCTTAATCGTGTCTTCATTTGCCTTGTGCATTGCCAGCACCTTGGTCTCCTGAGAGGTCCCTAATTGCTCACAAGATCCACCTGCAGCGGTGACTCCTTTTCTCCATTGAGTTGGCCCACCCCTTGCAGCTAAAACAGCTTCAACTCTTCTGGGAAGGCTGCCCACAAGGTTTAGGAGTGTGTCTATGGGAATGTTTTTTTTTATTATTATTATTGTAGTAATTCAATTTAGGTACAAAACTGAGCCTATTGGGCATACCCAGGCTCGGACATACAACAGCAAACATAACTAAAACAAAAAAACAAAAACAAAACACAACCAATAAAACAAAAAGAACCCTCCCCGGTACGCTCGGACCACCTATGCAGTTCTAAAAACACATGTTAGTCCAGTTAAACTTCAGAATTGAGTCAACTAGAAATATAGTGTTGCTCACGAATATTCGCATTGCGAATATTCGACTCGAATATAGCATATTCGAGAAATCGCGCTATATTTCGAAATTCGCGGTGAATATTCGCAATTCCGAATATTCGATTTTTTACAATTTTTTTTTTTAATCAGATCACATCCTAGATATCTCCATCGACGTCTAAAAGCATTGCTGGTATCATTAGAGACCCTGGGCCGAGTAGCTGAAGCGTTCATTGAATTTTCCAGAAAGATCGCAATGCGATTATTCGGCAAACGCAATATCGCGCGATTATTTTCCTCGCCCCGATCTTCCGCATCAGAGCGATTTTTACAGTTTCATTTTTAAAACAGATCACATCCTAGTGATCTCCATAGACGTCTGAAAGCATTGCTGGTATGATTAGAGCCATTGGGCCGAGTAGCTGAAGCGATCATTTTATATTGCCGAATATTCGCAATGCGAATATTCGGCAATAGGAATATTGCGCGATTATTTGCTCCGCCCTTTTGCATCAGAGCCAATCAGAGTTCTCCTTCCACACTCGTCACAGGTTAGCAACCAATAGGAACCTGCCTGCATGGACATTATATAAGCTCACTCCCAGCACCATTTCATTGCAGATTCAGAAGCTGGCTATAGAGTGTGGAGGCTGTTTCTGTGTTCCTGGTTTCCTGTGTCTTTGTTCTTGATTGATTTAGATCATCACCAGCATTGCTATTTAGTGATTCCAGTGGATCTTTTCCAGTATATCAACTGCTTTTTTCAAAGCAATAGACCCAAGAGCTTTTTTCAAAGCTACGTTTTGTGCTGTTTTGTGCTGTTTTTTTCATTTGTGTTACTGTTTGATCCTGCAATCCTCGCTGTTCAGTTATATTTGCAAGAGATTTCAGAACACATTTTGCTGAGCTTTATAAAAGAGCTTTTCTAAAAGCTAAGTTTTGTTCATCTTGTGTTACTGTTAGATCTTGCAGGTTCGCTGTTCAGTGATATTTGATAGGCATCTCAGTTCACATTTTGTTTAGTTTTCCCTAAAGAGCTCTTATAAAAGCTAAGTTTTGTGTTCAGTTTAGTTAAATTTTGTGTAGTAAGTGTACACACTGTTAGTGTACATTTATTTCATCTAGCTTAGCTTAGTGTGTGTTTAGTGTCTGTGTTTTGTGTTTAAAAAAAAAAAAAAAAAAAAAAAGTTAGTGTTTGTTTAGTGCTTTTTTTTTTTCTTTAATTTTGTAGTCCTTGTCTGGTGTACTACTTTTCTTATAGTTTAGTAGCTGTCTGTGTACGTCTTTGTCTGCGTGCCTGTCTTGTAAAAAATACACAAAAACACATTTTGTTCACATTTACCCCCCCCAATAAAGTTTACCCCCCCCACACACATATTAGCAATAATGAGCGGCATCCGTGGCCGTGGCAGCAGGGGTAGGGGAGTTACTCCCAGTGCTGGATCGCTGCCAGCACGGGGTACCTCTCGTGCCCCTACTAGTGGTAGAGGATCGGGTGCAAGGGGAGTACGCCTGATCCGGGAGTTCTTCCCATCGGGCAGCCGCCCGATATTGCCATCTCAGGCTCAAGTAGTGGTGGACTACATGGGGCACAGCAGTGCCACTGAGTCGTCGGTCCCGACTCACAGTAGTACCACCATTACACCGGTGCCTGTACTCCCCCAGCCCCCAAGAGTCCAGCATCTTACTGTTCGACAGCGACAGTGAGAGGGATCTCTTGGGGGAGGCCATGCATCAGGCAGACCTCCAGCTCTGTCCTGATGGTCAGGACCTTTTTGAAGGGATGGATGAGGAGGATGGGATACCTGCTGGCAGTATCCCAGAGACATCCCTTCAAACTGGTGCTGCTGTTTTGGTGCAGGAAACAGCAGCACCTAGTCAGACCCAGGCGTGGGTGAGGGGACAGCGGAGCCAGGCTAGAGGCTCCATGTCACGTGGTTCCCTCAGACCAACACATCTCAGCCCTTGGTCTGACATCTCTGGGGGCGAAGAGGGTGACCCATCATGGTTGCCATCTGACGCGTCGGCTCACTACGTCAGTGACGACGGGGAAGGTAGGCACCCTGGTGAAACGGTGCGCCAGGTCACCACCAGGGAGACCATCGTCAGGGTCTCCACTGGTGATGGCAGCAGGAGGTGTCAGGAGGAGGAGCAGCAGCAGCAGCAGCAGCAGGCAGCTCCACCTGTGCGCACCGAGTCCCAGCAGGTGCAAGTAAGCGTCACCCCATCTGACAGGAGGGCGGTGCTGAAGTCACCTGTCTGGAATTTCTTTACCCTGGTGGCAGACAACCCTACCGTGGCCATCTGCCGGATTTGTAAAGTGAGGGTGAAGAGAGGGAAGTGTTTGGCTCGGGTGGGTACCACAGCCCTGAACCAGCACCTGAGGATAAACCACTGGGCGTTGTATGACGAGATGAAGCGTGGTGGTGGTAGCAGTGCCACCACCACAAGTGAGCAGGGTACAGCAGCCCCTGCCACATCTTCATCTGTTTCCAGCAGGTCATGCCCCCCCGCTCCCTCTAGTAGAGGTACTGGTACCGGCAGCCAGACCTCTACTTCCACAGCACCCTCCACGTCTGTGTCCCGCACTGCCGTCCGGCGCCAGGCGTCGATTTCAGACGCCTTTGACCGCACCACTCCCTTCCCCCCTGGAGACCGACGTGTGCGTTCCCTCAATGGGCTCCTGGCAAGGGTTATTGCCCAACATCTGCTGCCCTTCAACATAGTTGACAGCAACCCCTTCAGGCAGATGTTGGAGCAGGCCCAACCCCAATGGCGTGTCCCCAGCCGCCATTTCTTTGCCAGGACTGGTGTCCCTGCCCTACACCAGCACATTGTGCAGAATGTAACCCTGTCGCTGGATCACGCTGTCAGCGACAGGGTTCATCTGACAATGGATGGCTGGACCAGCAGGCATGGGCAGGGACGCTACATCAGCTTCACGGCCCATTGGGTTTCCCTCCGAGGCGTCGGTGAGGGATCGTCGGCAACCGATCTTGTGGTGCCGCCCCGGGGTGTCCAGGGGAGAACTGCTGGTCTCCCTCAAGCCACTGTCTCCGCAGCTGCTGAGCCTCCCAGCAAGCGCCCCCGTAGCTACTCAAGTGTGGGGCACGTGCGCTGTCAGGCCGTGCTCCAGCTTGTTAGTTTAGGGGACCGGAGACACACTGGAGAAGAAGTGCTGAAAGCACTTCAAGCTCAGGTCCAGAAGTGGCTGACACCCCGAAGGCTCCAGCCAGGTATGGTTGTCTGCGATAACGGCAGCAACCTACTCGCCGCCCTCCATGCTGGCAGTCTGACGCACGTGCCCTGTCTGGCACATGTCCTCAACCTGGTGGTGCAGAAGTTCCTGCGCACTTATCCAGGGTTGAGTGACATTGTGGCAAAGGCGCGTAGGATTGCCAGCCACTTCAGGCGCTCCCCAACCGCTACCGCGTCCCTGTCCAAATTGCAGCGGAAGTACAATCTGCCCCTTCACAGGCTGATTGTGGACAGTGTGACGCGGTGGAACTCCACCCTCCACATGCTGAAGAGGTTGTGGGAGCAGCAAAGGGCGGTGAGGGAGTACCTGATGGAACTAGGCACTGAGAGGGCTTCACCACAACTCCCTTTCATCGCCTGTGCGCAGTGGGGGCAGATAAACCAGGTCTGCCAAGTGTTGTCCTCCTTCGAGCAGGCGACCAAGATGGTCAGCAGTGAGCAAATTGGCCTCAATAGCGTGCTGCCAATACTGTTCATGCTGGAGAGGACACTAGATCGCCTGCTCGAGGCTGGGGAGAGTGCCTTGGTGGAGCAGGAGGAGTCAGCAATGCTCCACCGAGACCAGGGCCAGGACGAGGAGGAGGAGGAGGAGGAGGATGATGATGAAGAGGAGGAGGAGGTGGTTGCTGGTGTCGTCCCGGAGTCAGGGCCTGGTCAGGAGGGAGAGCCGGTGTTGGGGGCACCGATAGTCCGGGGGTTGGGCATGTCTGAGTTTGACCAGCAGCGCCTCAGGGATGAAGAGTCGCACCTCATTCACCTGGCCAGCATTGAGGAGTCACAGCGGGCTGTGCTCTTCCCCATGGCTGCCCACATGCTGAGATGCCTCAGGAGGGACCCCCGGGTTAAGACCATCAAGACGAGGGATGATTTCTGGATGGCCACCCTTTTGGATCCCAGGTGCAAGGGGAAACTGGAGCAGTTCATCCCAGCCAGCCGGAGGCAGCACCGGATGGAGGAACTGCAGGCAGCCATTGTCAGACGGTTGGAGCAGGCAACTCCCCGGCCTCCAGTTGTCCCCCCTCATCTCACCCAGCAGGTGGCTGCACCCAGCTGCAGCCGAGCAGGGGACCTAATGGAAGAGATGAGGATGTTCTTCCAAACCGAGCGACCCAGTACCACCACCAGCAGCAGCAGCAGCAGTCACCACCAGCGGCTGGCCCACATGGTGGCAGACTACATGGCGTCCGTCGGTGCTTCTGACAGTATGAGCACCGACGACCCCATGGAGTACTGGGTTGCCAGATTGGACACCTGCCGCGAGCTCGCTCAGTATGCGCTGGAGTTATTGTCTTGCCCCCCCTCCAGCGTACTATCTGAGCGGACATTCAGCGCGGCAGGTGGGGTGGTCACGGACAAGAGGACCCGTGGACAGACTCACATTCATAAAGATGAATGAGTCCTGGATCGGCGGTGACTTTCTGGCACCCGTCGTCGGTTCAGGGCGCTGAAGGGTCCCTTGCCATGCATTCCCTGATGAAGCCCCGGACCTGATGTATTTACAGTGCTGAATATAACTATTTCAACATCAGAGAAAATCAATGTTAATATTTGGTACAGTAGGCTTTCTTTGCAATTACAGCGGTCAAACATTTCTTGTAGTTTTACACCAGCTTTGCACACACTGGAGGAGGGATTTTGGCCCATTCCTCCACACAGATCTTCTCTACATCAGTCATGTTTCTGGGCTATCGCTGAGAAACACGGAGTTTGAGCTCCCTCCAAAGATTCTCTATTGGGTTTAGGTCTGGAGACTGGCTAGGCCACGCCAGAACCTTGATATGCTCCTTACAGAGCCAATCCTTGGTTATCCTGGCTGTGTGCTTTGGGTCATTCTCATGTTGGAAGACCCAGCCTCGACCCATCTTCAAAGCTCTAACTCAGGGAAGGAGGTTGTTGCCCAAAATCTTGCAATACATGGCCCCGGTCATCCTCTCCTTAATACAGTGCAGTCACCCTGTCCCATGTGCAGAAAAACACCACCAAAGCATGATGCTACCACCCCCATGCTTCACATTAGGGATGGCGTTCTTGGCATGGTACTCATCATTATTCTTCCTCCGAACACGGTTAGTGAAATTATGATCCAAAAATTATATTATAGTCTCATCTGACCACATGATTTTCTCCCATGACTCCTTTGGATCAGTCAAGACAATTATGTCAGCAGTTATTTCAAACCCTATATACTCTTATTAAGACTGCTGTACATCATGGCAACTCCTGCCCATGTGATATGACTCTGTATCAACTACTACTGTTAATACTACTACTGCTGCTGCTTCAGCTGCTGCTGCCGCCCAGTCAATACACCTATGTCAGCAGTTGTTTAACACTCTATATACTCTTATTCCTACTGCTGTTCATCATGGCACCTCCTGCCCATGTGATATGACTCTGTATCAACTACTACTGTTAATACTACTACTGCTGCTTCTGCTGCTGCTGCTGCCGCCCAGTCAATACACCTATGTCAGCAGTTATTTCACACTCTATATACTCTTATTAAGACTGCTGTACATCATGGCAACTCCTGCCCATGTGATATGACTCTGTATCAACTACTACTGTTAATACTACTACTGCTGCTTCAGCTGCTGCTGCCGCCCAGTCAATACACCTATGTCAGCAGTTGTTTAACACTCTATATACTCTTATTCCTACTGCTGTTCATCATGGCACCTCCTGCCCATGTGATATGACTCTGTATCAACTACTACTGTTAATACTACTACTACTGCTGCTTCTGCTGCTGCTGCTGCTGCCGCCCAGTCAATACACCTATGTCAGCAGTTATTTCACACTCTATATACTCTTATTAAGACTGCTGTACATCATGGCAACTCCTGCCCATGTGATATGACTCTGTATCAACTACTACTGTTAATACTACTACTGCTGCTTCTGCTGCTGCTGCTGCCGCCCAGTCAATACACCTATGTCAGCAGTTATTTCACACTCTATATACTCTTATTAAGACTGCTGTACATCATGGCAACTCCTGCCCATGTGATATGACTCTGTATCAACTACTACTGTTAATACTACTACTGCTGCTTCAGCTGCTGCTGCCGCCCAGTCAATACACCTATGTCAGCAGTTGTTTAACACTCTATATACTCTTATTCCTACTGCTGTTCATCATGGCACCTCCTGCCCATGTGATATGACTCTGTATCAACTACTACTGTTAATACTACTACTGCTGCTTCTGCTGCTGCTGCTGCCGCCCAGTCAATACACCTATGTCAGCAGTTATTTCACACTCTATATACTCTTATTAAGACTGCTGTACATCATGGCAACTCCTGCCCATGTGATATGACTCTGTATCAACTACTACTGTTAATACTACTACTGCTGCTTCAGCTGCTGCTGCCGCCCAGTCAATACACCTATGTCAGCAGTTGTCTAACACTCTATATACTCTTATTCCTACTGCTGTTCATCATGGCACCTCCTGCCCATGTGATATGACTCTGTATCAACTACTACTGTTAATACTACTACTACTGCTGCTTCTGCTGCTGCTGCTGCTGCCGCCCAGTCAATACACCTATGTCAGCAGTTATTTCACACTCTATATACTCTTATTAAGACTGCTGTACATCATGGCAACTCCTGCCCATGTGATATGACTCTGTATCAACTACTACTGTTAATACTACTACTGCTGCTTCTGCTGCTGCTGCCGCCCAGTCAATACACCTATGTCAGCAGTTATTTCACACTCTATATACTCTTATTAAGACTGCTGTACAT
Organism: Rana temporaria; assembly: GCF_905171775.1. Taxonomy (NCBI): domain Eukaryota; kingdom Metazoa; phylum Chordata; class Amphibia; order Anura; family Ranidae; genus Rana; species Rana temporaria. The sequence goes on from NC_053490.1 coordinate 70,196,368, forward strand.
CATGGCAACTCCTGCCCATGTGATATGACTCTGTATCAACTACTACTGTTAATACTACTACTGCTGCTTCAGCTGCTGCTGCCGCCCAGTCAATACACCTATGTCAGCAGTTGTTTAACACTCTATATACTCTTATTCCTACTGCTGTTCATCATGGCACCTCCTGCCCATGTGATATGACTCTGTATCAACTACTACTGTTAATACTACTACTACTGCTGCTTCTGCTGCTGCTGCTGCCGCCCAGTCAATACACCTATGTCAGCAGTTATTTGACACTCTATATACTCCTATTCCTACTGCTGTTCATCATGGCACCTCCTGCCCATGTGATATGACTCTGTATTAACTACTACTGTTAATACTACTACTGCTGCTTCTGCTGCTGCTGCTGCCGCCCAGTCAATACACCTATGTCAGCAGTTATTTCACACTCTATATACTCGTATTAAGACTGCTGTACATCATGGCAACTCCTGCCCATGTGATATGACTCTGTATCAACTACTACTGTTAATACTACTACTGCTGCTTCAGCTGCTGCTGCCGCCCAGTCAATACACCTATGTCAGCAGTTGTTTAACACTCTATATACTCTTATTCCTACTGCTGTTCATCATGGCACCTCCTGCCCATGTGATATGACTCTGTATCAACTACTACTGTTAATACTACTACTGCTGCTTCTGCTGCTGCTGCCCAGTCAAGACACCTATGTCAGCAGTTATTTGACACTCTATATACTCCTATTCCTACTGCTGTTCATGATGGCACCTCCTGCCCATGTGATATGACTCTGTATCAACTACTACTGTTAATACTACTGCTGCTTCTGCTGCTGCTGCCCAGTCAAGACACCTATGTCAGCAGTTATTTGACACTCTATATACTCCTATTCCTACTGCTGTTCATGATGGCACCTCCTGCCCATGTGATATGACTCTGTATCAACTACTACTGTTAATACTACTGCTGCTGCTTCTGCTGCTGCTGCTGCCCAGTCAAGACACTTATGTCAGCAGTTATTTGACACTCTATATACTCCTATTCCTACTGCTGTTCATCATGGCACCTCCTGCCCATGTGATATGACTCTGTATCAACTACTACTGTTAATACTACTACTGCTGCTTCTGCTGCCCAGTCAAGACACCTATGTCAGCAGTTATTTCACACCCTATATACTCTTATTAAGACTGCTGTTCATCATGGCACCTCTTGCCCGAGTGATTTGACACTGTATTGTCAATGTCTACTACTACTATTACAGCTCAGTCAAGACACCTGTGTCCCAATTTTTTGGTACACTATTGACTACTATGACCACTACTGATGCTGTAAAGTATTCCCCAAGTGTTTTTATGCTATGTATTACTATTACCACTACTGCTTGTAAATCATGCCTGTGTGATACTTAGTGGGAATGCTTTAATAAGCATTCCTAGTATGGATACCCGTAAATGTATTAATCTTAATTAGTGTGAATGCTTTAATAAACATTTCCAGTATTGATATCCGTAAATTTAGTAATCTTATTATTCCTTACGTTTTTTGGTTCTGCGTAACTTCGGCATACTTTCAGCTATTGAGACCATTCAACTGTAAAAATGTTCGTCTCGTTCAGCTAATGATGGGACTTCTTCAAGTTTTTTTCTACTTTTTACACTTTTATAAATTTTAAGCTTTTAGACCCTTTTTTTAAACATTGAAGTCAATGAGAACATCCTTTTCCCCTTTGAATTCACATGCCATGCCAAAAGTTTCAGCTACTTCATACTTTCACTTACAGACACTGAAAAAACTTTAAAGCGGTCACAAAATATTTAGCTATCCGGCTATGACTTTTCAGATCGTTATCGTTTACAATTTTTTGGTGAAAACGCAATTTACGTTTTGCGAATTTTTCACAAAAATGCAATAGGTTATAATGTAATCCTATGGAGGGGATTTAGAGTCTGTCATGTGACCTTAACATTGGAGATCTTTGTAATTAAAAATATCTTTACAAAAAGGGGAAACAAATTGGTCTCACGCCCACAAGATCTACTTTTCATACACAATTTTTATATCAAAACGTAGCTATGCTTGTCTGGTTTATGGCAATGTGACCAATTCTGCGATACGTATTTTAGTTTTAATTATTGGAGCAACAGCCAGAAATTATGTCTCATAGACTCTCATGTGAAATTATCTAAAAAATGTTGCTGCAGAACTCACAAAGACGCTCTTTTCTAAATCGCAGACATGGCCACATTTTTAAGTTTATCTACATAAATTTCATATCGATGCGTTTACAAGGGCCGTGTATTTCAAACGGTGTAGTCGTTGTATCAATTGCATGTACGTTTGAGGATTTATTAAGCTTTGTTTGGAGGCTTAAATCATGTATTAGATCTGTGAATTAAAAGCGTTTGTAATGTTATTTCTTTCCATAAATAACTTTCCTGACCTCAGTGCAATATTCCTCCTCACTGACCTGGGGGGGAGGGGAAACCTATTGAGGGGGGAGGGGCGACCAGGAAGTCAGCATACTCTATACTTTGCAGATAGAGAAAGAAGCTGTGTGTCCTAAAGATAGTGTAGTGGTTATGGTGAATGTCTTTGGCAAGGGGCTCACCAATTAAGCTATTCAGCATTCCCACTCGCATTTTCCTCAGGAAATGCATTGTCTAGTTATATTATATTTTAATACTCCTGCTGCTGCCTCCATGCTGAGTAAAGCTTCATGACCTTTCTGGCACAGCGGATCCACCAACAGCCTCCGCTACAAGCTACCAGACCGGACTACCAGACCGGATCTAAACAGCAAGTGTAACTATAACAATGAACCTTATGTTAAACCCTGTTTTGCGGCATTTATACTGCAACCATTGGGCTGACTGCAAGAGCTCATCTGCATTCTCTCTCTTTCTTGCTCTCCCTCTCTCTCTCTTTGTATATATATATATATATTGTTGCTTTTGTTATGTTCATTTTTCAACAGTTTATTTTGTGTTCGTCGTGTCTGTGTCGTGTGCTTTAGTTTGTCCTAGGTTAATGTTAAATAAAATAATAGTATAAAATGTTTTTGCTTATTATGAAGTTAAATGTGTTGATGTTGATTTGTTTGATGTGAAGTTAGATGTGTTGAAAAACCTACAACTCTATCTCAAAAAGAAATGAAACATTTCCAAAAAATAAGTTTTTTTAATACAAAAATAAATTTAAATATAGCTCTCAATCCGTTTCTGAATGCGGTGCATTTCCGCAATCTGACCCGATAGCTGCTGCTCTAGCAGAGCATTTTGTTGGGTGAGGTAGCTCATCTTCCGCTGGTTCTGAAGGATCTTCTGGTGCGTCTTTTCGATGAGTCTATTTTGCCTCCTCATATCTCTTGATGCTTTTAGGATATAATAAAAAAACATTTGGATTTCAAATAACGTTACCAAATAAATAAATATTTTTTTTTGCTTATTAATCAATCATTATCATGTGTATACACTTGTTATGTGTCTAACACATCCCGGGAGTGCAGAATTATTAGGCAAATGAGTATTTGGACCACATCATCCTCTTTATGCATGTTGTCTTACTCCAAGCTGTATAGGCTCGAAAGCCTACTACAGATTAGGCATATTAGGTAATGTACATCTCTGTAATGAGAAGGTGTGTGGTCTAATGACATCAACACTCTATATCAGGTGTGCATAATTATTAGTCAATTTCCTTTTCTTTGGCAAAATTGGCCAAAAGAAGGATTTGACAGACTCTGAAAAGTCCAAAATAGAGAGATATCTAGCAGAGGGATGCAGCACTCTTAAAGTTGCAAAGCTTCTGAAGCGTGATCATCAAACAAAAGAAGCGTGTGGAAAAACAAAGGTGCAAAATAACTGCCCATGAACTGAGAAAAGTTAAGCGTGCAGCTGCCAAGATGCCACTTGCCACAAGATTGGCCATATTTCAGAGCTGCAACATCACTGGGGTGCCCAAAAGCACAAGGTGTGCAATACCCAGAGACATGGCCAAGGTAAGAAAGGCTGAAAGACGATGACCACTGAACAAGACACACAAGCTGCAACGTCAAGACTGTGCCAATAAATATCTCAAGAAAGATTTTTCTAAGGTTTTATGGACTGCTGAAATGAGAGTGAGTCTTGATGGGCCAGATGGAAGAGCCCGTGGCTGGATTGGTAAAGGGCAGGGAGCTCCAGTCCAACTCAGACGCCAGCAAGGTGGTGGTGGAGTACTGGTTTGGGCTGGTATCATCAAAGATGAGCTTGTGGGGCCTTTTCGGATTGAGGATGGAGTCAAGCTCAACTCCCAGTCCTACTGCCAGATTATGGAAGAGACCTTCTTCAAGCAGTGGTACAGGAAAAAGTCACCATCCTTCAAGAAAAACATGATTTTCATGCAGGACAATGCTCCATCACACGTGTCAAAGTACTCCACAGCGTGGCTGGCAAGAAAGGGTATTGAATAAAAAAAAGGAATGACATGGCCTCCTTGTTCACCTGATCTGAACCCCATTGAGAACCTGTGGTCCATCATCAAATGTGGGATTTACAAGGAGGGAAAACAGTACACCTCTCTGAACAGTGTCTGGGAGGCTGTGGTTGCTGCTGCACGCAATGTTGATGGTGAACAGATCAAAACACTGACAGAATCCATGGATGTCAGGCTTTTGAGTGTCCTTGCAAAGAAAGGTGGCTATATTGGTCACTGATTTGTTTTTGTTTTGTTTTTAAATGTCAGAAATGTGTATTTGTGAATGTTGAGATGTTATATTGGTTTCACTGTTAAAAATAAATCATTGAAATGGCTATCTATTTATTTTTTGGTTAAGTTGCCTAATAATTCTGCACAGTAATAGTAGTCACCTGCACACACAGATATCCCCCGAAAATAACTAACACTAAAAACAAACTAAAAACTACTTCCAAAAAAATTCAGCTTTGATATTAATGAGTTTTTGGGGTTCATTGAGAACATGGTTGTTGTTCAATAATAAAATGAATGCTCAAAAAATACAACTTGCCTAATAATTATGCACTACCTGTATACTTCTAGCATCAATACCATATTATGGTTCTACAATCTGACAGGTGCGCTTTATATGTTGTCCATTTTTATATCTACATTTTGTTGTTGAAATGTTATTAATCATTGTGCACATATTTACCTTCCTGAATGAGGCTCACAGGACCGCTCTCTTCCTCCTGCTCTTCTGCTTGAGAAGTTGGGGTGGTGGGGGGGGGAAGCTCCTCAGCTTGCTCCTCAACAGGAGCTGGGGTTGGGGAGTGGGAGGGCCCTGGCTGCTCCTCCTCATGCATCTCCTCCTCTGCCGCATCCTCCTCTGCCGCATCCTCCTCCTCCTCCTCATCGGCCTGGCGCCTTCTGCGCTTGGCGCGGACAACTGGCATTGGAGCTCCTATAATAACACAATGTTCATATATTATAAAAATGTTTTCTAATGACGTATGCAAATTCTGTGTACTCTGCTGTATTGTATATGAATACAAATTGATTTATATAGACAGTTAACCAATGGGACAATGTTATATTAAAGGGTCTTGTGGGCACTACAGGGGACTGAGCGTGAGCTGGGATGCAACCATGTTAAAATGAGCTGTTTTTGTCTACTTTGTTTTGTTCAGACCATCTCATGTTAAAAAAAGGGCCTGATGGAGCACACGGGATTACTATAACAACCCCACTCCTAACACAGGAATTTAGTGGTAATCTATATATATAAAACTCAACGTGTGTGTGTGCATAAATGTATGTATGTATGTATGTATGTATGTATGTTCCAGCATCACGTACAAACGGCTAAAGATATTTATATGAAACTTGGCACACAGGTTACTTATATGTCAGCCACAAACATAGGATAGGTGGTTTAAACCTTACCCACCCCCACTTGCCATGGTCGGGGTTTTTCTTTAAAGTCCCATGCAAAGCAATGGGAAAATTATGTTCCCACATAACTTCTGTGTTCCTGTCTGCTGTCCCATGTCTTTTTTCAACAGTACTATGAATACCTTGGCTGGTGGTGATATATGTTAGCACAACATGGCATCTTGGTTAACAACATCTGACCTTACATGAATTACATATGACCTTACATAACTGTCACCAAAGGAGCTGCGGTGGCTCCACGCGATTGCCACTGCACTGACAAGTGATTCACCTCTGCAGCTAGGGGTTCGGATCCCGCTCTCGGCTACCTGTGAATTGAGTTTGGTGGTCTCAGCCCCGCCCCTGGTGGGTGTGCTATGCGAGGTTGGGTTGGGAGGACCCCCTCACACCCGCCATTGCCAACCGGGGCATGGAGAAAGGTGGCAGATTGCCTCTGGGGGAGGCCTCCCAACTCCTGCAGGCCGGCTCCTCTCTCTTTCGAGTTCACGCACAAAATACACTTTTTAAAAAAAAAACATAACTGTCAACAATAACTTACCTGGATGATATTTAGCCCGAAGACGTCTGACCTCATCCATTTGGCGCCTCTTCAGGTCAGACCACTTCTTCACAATTACATTGTGGTCGTGTTGGCCGCCAAAGTCAGCGATTAGGGCGCTGACCACAGCCCTTTTCTCTGGCTGCCTCCGCAGCTTATCGTATCCTGTTTCCAGGAACTTCTGCAAGATGAAGAACAAAGTATATTGTAATACTTCTGTTGACAGCCTTATGGATATATGACGTAAATGTATGCTATTCAACAATTGGAAGCATTCTCGCCTTATTAATCAATGACAGGGGTAACATGACAGATTTTATATCCTGCCATTTCGGTCGCCACCTTTTTTGCATAAATATAGCAGCCATTATCATTTGCATAATTATGAATATATTATTAACAACACAGGATACACGTATAGAGGAGATATGCGTTGCTAACTCTTTTCCCTGTCAGGAGCCTAACGCCCCGGGGGTCAGAGACGGGACCTTTTCGGAGGGCCACTGACGTATGTACCCGTCGCAGTTTTTTGTGATGTCACTCTTTAGGTGTGTGCACATTTTTCACTGCATCCGGGTGGAGTTTTTGGGTTGTGTTTTGCACGCCACAGGCTTTTCAACAGGAAAAAAACAGCTGGAGGCAGAATGGTTGCAAAACACTACGGGTTTGTTACCTAACTCTGGGTTTCAAGACCAGTCCACCTCCAGCTGTTGCAAAACTACTACTCCCATCAGCCACGGTCTGTCAGTGCATGCTAAGAATTTTACTTTTGCTGCATCTAGGGTGCCACAGTTTAGAGACCCGTGCATAAAGGCCTGAAAAACGGGGGCCTGCAGAACTTACAATACTAGAAGTGCCAGCATTCCCAGGCATGCTGGAAGTTGTAGTTCTGCAACATCTAAAGGGCAATATGTATTCGAACGTCCTTGGGCCTTGAGGACACTGAAGTCAGGACGTTCGCATACGTCCTATGTCCAAAAAAATGTTAAATTCATTATGCTAAATAACAAGGAAAAGTGCCTAAATACACATTTGCCAACCAGGGTGTCTGCAGCTGTCCAGGCATGCTGGGACTTGTAGTTTTGTAAAAGCAGGAGACACATTTTTTGTGAAATACTAATATCTGATCATATATACTAACTTTTAAACTAGACTAAAATGCAGTTGAAGATGATGAAATAACAGTGGTCAAAATACTTACACAAATCAGCAACTTTTCCTCAGACTTAGTGAAATTGCTTCCAACCATGTTGCTGTGTGATTGCGCTGCGATCATAAGTTGGAAACTGGCAAGGCTCCAGGAAATGGTCGCGTGTTGTTCGCGCAATTGCGCATGCGCGATCGAAAAATCGCAATCGCAATATGTTTTTTGGTTAAAATATCATACATATTCGATTTCAGAGTGCTGCTACAGCAGTTTTCGAAATATCTGCAATCAATTTCGCATTCGCATGTTGCGATATTTCGATAAAATATCAGGAATATTCTGAGCCAATCAGAGCGCTCCTCCAGCATATCTCGAAATTGCGCAATAAATATCGCATTCGCATGTTGCGATATTTCGATAAAATATCACGAATATTCTGAGCCAATCAGAGCGCTCCTCCAGCATATCTCGAAATTGCGCAATAAATATCGCATTCGCATGTTGCGATATTTCGATAAAATATCACGAATATTCTGAGCCAATCAGAGCGCTCCTCCAGCATATCTCGAAATTCCGCAATAAATATCGCATTCGCATGTTGCGATATTTCGATAAAATATCACGAATATTCTGAGCCAATCAGAGCGCTCCTCCAGCATATCTCGAAATTCCGCAATAAATATCGCATTCGCATGTTGCGATATTTCGATAAAATATCACGAATATTCTAAGCCAATCAGAGCGCTCCTACCGCAGTTATTAAAAAATCGCAATTATTTTCGCATTCGCAATAGCGAAAAATCGCAATCAATTAATTTCGATAAAATATCACGAATATTCGAATTTAGCGAATATATCTCGAATATTCGAATATATATTCGAGATATATCGCGAAATCGAATATGGCATATTCTGCTCAACACTATAGAAATATAGTCCCTCCCTCAGACTGTAGTCACCCAGAAAATTCTTAACAGGCTTAGCAGAATTCAAAGTTACATTAACTAAGGATGTTTGAATTAATGAATGGAATATTTACTAGTCATCTAAAGAGTTTACATTTGTTGACAGCTATTCTCCCCAGATGGTCCATATTGTGTGAAATTTCTTAGCACATCGTCTAGACAAGTAAGTGGCCTTATACCACGTGATAGTTGATTAATCGTTTCCAGAGATTGACAGATGGTGCAGAAGAATATTTCCACCGGAGTACAATGGCCTTGCTAAGACTAATAATTCCAGGAGGGTTCTGACTGCTGGGCTATGAGCCAGAGGCTCGACAAGACCCAGTAGGCACACCTCCACCGTCAGCAGTATCTGGATGGTGGTAACAGCGAAGAGAACCGCAGCCACCTCCTTCCAAAAATGGTTTGAGGACAGGATCAGAATATATGAATAAAATCTGCCAACGGGGCAACACACCTCCAGCACAAACCTGGGACAGACGGGAATATTTATGTAGATGTGAGGGTGTGTAATACACCCTATGCATGATCTTAAATTGTATTAGTCTGTCTCTTGTGGAAACCAATTGTGTGAAGGAACATTACCATGCATCCTCCCAATCCTCTTTATCCATGCCTGGGAAGTCCTCCACCCACTTGGCCTTTAAGAGTTTCAAGTCCCACGTGTATATTAGGTGACATTACTTTGTATATGGTGGACAGAGGCTTGGTTACAGATTCGTCTCTGAGTAAGTCTTCCAGAGACAAAGTATAAAAAAGCCACTTGAGAATTTGCAAATTGAGCACTAAAAGCATGCCGAAGCTGCAAGAACCAAAACAAATATTAGTTAGGCAATTCATATCTCTGTTTCAATTCATCAAAGGTCTGCAACCGACCCCCTGTACAAATCTGGTCTATATAGTTAATACCCTTGACAGGCCAGATATTAGGGTCTGGAATTTACATAAACTCTGACAGTGAAGGGTTAAACCAAAGGGGAGTATGTGGTGATATATGTCCAGAGGGGATGGGGCAGAGAAAGGGCCGCTGACCACGCTCTCAGGACAGTCCGCATAGCCACAGTTTGTTGAAAAGGTGCAGAGGGTCCACGATATATTAAGTTCCGCAACGCCTCATAGGAGCCCAAACATGCTGCCTCCAGAACCACTGCTGCGTTGGCGTCATCAGAAACTAACCAATTGTGTGCGTGTGCCAACTGGGCTGCTAGGACACGCCAAGCCCCCCTCCCTCCAAGCTCTCTGCAACACCGCCAACTTAACCCTTGGTTGGCCTGTGCCTCAGAAAAAAGCAAGCAGGGTAGCATTTATCAAGCAGAATACCTTCTTGGGTATCCACACAGGGGAATGTCTAAGCACATAGAGAAAAGCAGGCAAGATCTTCATCTTGAACACATTGATTCGTCCAATCAGGGAGAGGGGAAGCTGGGCCCATGCCTTCAGTTTAACTTTCATATTTTGTATCAATGGGGCTAGGTTCAATGTATAGTAGTCATCAATAGATGAGGAAATGTAGATGCCCAGGTATTTCATTTTATCTGCCCATATTAAGGGGAGAGCAGGGTCTAATATAGGTTGTGCCACGGTGTCAATCGGCAATATTTGTGATTTGTCCCAATTGATCTTGAGTCCAGAGCAGGCAGTGAAGTCGGAGAGGATGCCTAGAGCTGCCTGGAGGGAAGGACCTGGGTCATTCAGGAATAGAATGAGATCGTCCGCATACATGGCTGTCTATGGGAATGTTTGACCATTCTTTCAAAAGCGTATTTGTGAGGTCAGGCACTGATGTTGATGAGATGGCCTGGCCCGCAGTCTCCGCTCTAATTCATCCCAAATGTGTTTCTATTGTATTGAGGTCAGGACTCTGCACAGGCCAGTCAAGTTCCTCCACCCCAAACTCGCCCATGTGTTTATGGACCTAGCTTTGTGAGTTGAAGCTGTTATAGCTGCAAAGGGTGGGCAAACTCAATATTAAACTCTACAGGCAAAGACTGGGATTCCATTAACGTTCATGTATATGTCATTACCAATAATTTTGGTAATATAGTGTACAGCAGCAAGCACCCTAATCTGATTAATATCAGTTTAAAAAAAGTCATATGTCCTAGGAGAGCTAAAGGAAACGTTATACAAATGAGTAATTACATAAAGGTACTACAAATTGTAGATATTATTATTTTTAGCAAGGGTTCCCCAAGACCTGACACAAATTTCTAGGGTTCTTCCAGGGTAAAAAGGTTGAGAAAGGCTGTTATAGACTATCTGGTATAATCTGCTCCAAAATCTCCTGAAGCGAGGACAGCTCCACCATATGTGAAAGGCATATGCATGCCCACCGTCTGGCAGCTCCTAAAGCACAATCCCAATGCTGAAGGAGTACACTTTGGCATTGTGGGACCATTCACAAATGCATATGTAGGCTAAGATTAGATTCTATAGCTGAGTTGTTTTTTGAACAGTGGGACATAAAATTTCCTTTTTTTTTTGCATTTTCTTGAGGCCTAAAATGGATTATTGGCATCATTCATTTTGCATAATTTACAAATCCTTTGACAAGTAGAACAGTTAATAAATCTATATTTAAACTGTCCATGAAGCTGTTTGCCTGGAATTCAGCTGTCATCTGGCCCCATTTACCAAAGCCTTTGACTATTATCATAAAAACATTTCCTTCTTTCATAATACAGAAAAGGTGCTGCAGAAGCACATGTGACGTTCCTAGAACTTTAGACCTTTCTTACCTCTTTCGTGCACATATTCTATATTGCTTAACCATAGAGCCATAGAGCATATTAATGAGAGATTCCAGACAGATAAAAAACAATATTGAAAATGCAGTTGTGTGACGTGTCTTCTCCAGTTCCTCCTGGCACCCCAGATCTTCATTGATAAGCACTGTTTTGTAAAATCTGTTGCCATGCAAACAGGTGCACGACCCTTTCTATTCATCCTCAGTGTTACTGTATCTATGTACTGTGGTAACCGAGGCAGCCAGTTAAAGGGGTCACATGTAGAAACTGTTTTGTATTTCTTTTTTTCTTTTTAGTTAGTTAGTGTGATGGAAATACATTTAATTGAAAAAATATAACACTAAGAAATGGCAATATTTCTTTCTAATGCCACGTACACACGATCATGTTTCGGGTTGTAAAAAAACAAAGTTTTTCAGGCTCTAGGAAAAACAACGTTTTTTTCAATTTGATCATTAAAACGGTCTTGCCTACACACGATCGTGAAAAAAAAATGCTCTAGCAAAGCGCAGTGACGTACAACACGTACGACGGCACTATAAAGAGGAAGTTCCATTCGGATGACGCCACCCTTTGGGCTGATTTTGTGTTAGTAAAAGACTATTTGCGCATGTTCTGTCTGTTACAGCGTGATGAATGTGCTTACTCCATTACGAACGGTAGTTTTACCAGAACGAGCACTCCCATCTCATAACTTGCTTCTGAACATGCACAGATTTTTCACATCGTTAAAGCCCACACAAGACCATTTTTCACAACCCGAAAAACGACAACGTTAAAAACTTTGTGAAAAAATAGAGCATGTTCGAAAAAAAATTTGCCCGTTTTTCATAACCCGAAAAATGCTCTGAAGCCCACACACGATTGTTTTTTAATGACATTTTTTTAGAACCCGAAAAACGGTTGTGTGTACACGGCATAAGAGAGTTAAAATGGCCAATTGTGACGGAAAATGCTGCTCATCACGTAAAACTACTATTGCTTCTCTGGGTTAGTTCCTCTTGAGAGCATGCCTTTTATCATGCTGCCCTGATCGTCGAAAACGGTGGGTGAAGTTTGACTTGCTATTTTCACAAACCTCTAAATAGAAGAAGAACTGACCTCAAAAAGTGGAGTTTGCTATATTAAGGGAAATTAAGCTAGGGATTCTTTGTCATTTAGGTATTAAACACATTTATACATAAAGTTTTGTAAGTCATAAGCTTAAGTCTACTGTATAATGCATAGTTGGCACCAAAAGAAAAGAATTCATTCAACTGCCAAGTTGCATAAATCCTTTTTGGAAGATATTGTCTTCTTGGCTCTTCATTGTGACATGGCAGGTAAATCTTTGATGAATGTATGCCCTTGATTTGGGACCCATTACTGGGAGGATTCTAAATCCACAATGGTTTCTTTAACACTGTATCTGACATTTTTCTTAGATTTTCACTGTGTGACTATAAATTCACTTGGTGGCACCTCCAGGGTAAGAACAGTCTTTCATACGATTCATTGTAACTTTAATGTATGTGAACTAATTATGTATGAATTATAGATAATAGGGTTTTATGGCCCCATGTCATACTGTTTTTATTTCAAATATTTTTATTGAAAATTTTCAAGTGTACAGTTATGCAAGTACAGTAATGAAATGCAATAAACAGTATATAAATGGCAAGGTACCGAAATTAAACATTAAACATGCAATAGGCGCGCACCTATCATGGTGCGTGCAGTCCAGTTTGAGACAGAAGAAACAATGGTTAAATTGAACAAAGACTATACTGGTAGTAAGTCGTGTCAATGACAAAATGCATATGCAACATCAAAAAAGAAGATGAGAAGGGGAAGGGTAGGGAAGGTAGGAGGGGAGGAGGGGGTGGGGTAGAGGGGGGAGAAAGCACCAGCAGGGGATCATAGAAGTTGACATGAAGTTATCAATGGTTGTATTTGTTTGTGTACCAAAGGGTCCATGGATTCCAGAGGTTCATTAAATTAGTGTATGTGGATTTCCCACGAGATAGGATAGTTTCATAGGTATAATGAGTTTGTACCAAGGTGACTACTAATGTGAGTCTAGGGTCATCTTTTGTCTTCCATTTTTTGGCGATCAAAAGTTTTGTTGCCAGGAGAACGTGAGTGGTCACAAGTCGGAGGTTCGGCGGCATATCATCAATAGTCAGATTGAGGATAGCTAGTTGGGGCGTCAATGCAACGGGGAGGTGAAGAACCTCTCGCAGCATCAACTCTACGTCAGTCCAGAGTTGTCGTATGTGTGGACAGGACCAAAAGATATGTATGGGAGTGCCTGGCAAGCTGCATTCTCTCCAACATGCGCTTGAGGTATGTGTACAGAATTTGGCTATCTTGTGCGGTGTCATATACCATCTTATCAGTATTTTTTGAGTAAGTTCCCATAAGGAGGTGCAGGACGTGTATTTGTATATAGATTTAATTGCTAATTTTCATTGTTGATCAGAGAATTGGCCTTGTACATCGGTTTCCCAGTCGGTGAGGGGTTTGGTTTTTTGGAAGGTGTCTTTGTCTTGCAAAGTTGAGTATATTACTGAGGTACCCCTAAATTTATGTTTGTCAGAGAAAAAATAGTTCCATAGATTTAGGGGTAAAGATCCTTCTAGAGAAGGGTTTGCTGCTAGGCATTGTTATATCCTACAGTAAGTAAAGTAATCTTTGGTAGGAACTTTTAATTCCTTTTGGATATGTGAGAATGATTTGTTAGCAGCAATGGAGCGGAGTTCGGAGGTAAGGGTCATACGGTCTGTTAGCCAGTTTGGGACGCTTAAGTCTGGAGACAGCAGTTTTAGTGTCCCAAGGGGGACGGGTATGGGTTTGGTAAGAAGATTCGCCCATTGGGCGTGGTGAATTGTTCTCCAAGCCTTGATGGATGCTTGAATGGTAGGGGAGTAGAGGTGTAGTGGCGTACTCTTGGAGACCACGCCAAACAACCAATTGAAAAAAGAGAGGAGGACGAGGCAGCGTCATTGCACACATTGGATAGGAAGGGTGATAGAATGTTTCCAAACTGTTTGTAGTACTCACTAGTGAGTCCATCAGGTCCTGGGGATTTTTTAGAGAATAACTTTGAGATTGTATTAAAATTCAGAAAAGAGTACACCACACACAGGATGGACTGCAGGTGTCTGTGGTAGTGCAGTGCCACGTCCTAAATACGTTGGAATAGCAATTGTTAGAGAAGAACAAAAATGGACTTTGTAGGCACCAATTATAAAAATATGAATACGTTTATTGATACAATTCCCATAGGGGTTATTGGACCAACATTACAGTAAATACATATAAGAACATTAAAACAAGAGAATTAACACAGAAACGACTGTATTGAACAGCCACAAGTCAAAATTATCCAATAATGATCCAGAAGAGGCATCAAAAAATCTCAGGAGAGATATGATGACTATCATACATAGTAGATCACAACCAAGCTTGACATGTTTCACGGAGACCGCTTCTTCAGGAGCTAGTCATATTTCTAAGAAAAGAACAGACTATTATTGGTTTATGCGTGTACATTGGTATATACCTATACATCATAATTTTTAAACAGAACATATATTACATGTGCAGTGAAGCACCGTATCACAGAGCATGCGAGTAGGGCCATAATTATATTATTATTAATATAGTAGTTTAATGCCTTCTTCTGTGCTTCACCCCATTTCTGGTTACCAGTGATACTGTTTTTAAATGCATATTTTTTTGTCTACAGTGAATATCCTGTACAGTAATTTAAAAAGCCTCCTGATGAATCCATCTCTTGGCGAAACATGTTGAGCAATAATTGCTGTACTGTATACCTGGATCGCATGTGATCTTTGTACAAACTTTCCTTTTTTAAAACAGAGTATCTTTTAATGTATCTAATAACATTTTTGATATGATTTTTAAAACTTGATGTACAGTAGTATTCTGTTTCTGTCTGGCACCTTAAAAGTCCCAAATATGTATTCTATGTGTATTCCCAAAAAGGAATGGTTTACAAGGGATGGGTTGTGTGTGATCACAGTGGGAGCGAGCCGCTGGCAGTATGCGTGTGTCAGATCACCTGAGGCCAGGTGACAGATACACTCCGTAAGAGTCAGGAGTGCACCGCTAAGGTAGTAGACCCTAGGACTGACTGCTGCGGATTGAACTCTGGGAGGTTCACGAAGGCAGGTCCACTGGAGCACCAACACGGATCCCACAGGAAGGTAGAGCATAAGATTCCCCTGGGCGCTGAGTCTAAGAGCCAGCAAGTGTTCACCAGAGCCTCTGGTGGTGAGGATGGACTGCGCTCCAACTGGCTCCAGGTCGCGGCCCCAGGGTCTCCCAGCTCATGCTCACAGTAAGCTACAGGAGGATAGAGAGGAAGCAGCAGCCCAGGATAACAAGAGATAGTAAGAGGATAAGCCAAAGGTCGGGGCGACTAGCAGACAAGGATAAACATAGAACGCTATATGCAGTAGGAAGAGCAAAAGATACTGGGATAAAGCCAACAGGAAGTTTCTCTTTTGGGGCAAACTTGGGTAGGCAGGATGAGGAACAGGAGGAACCTTCTGGATGGGAGCAACTTTGAGCTTTGGCCCAATGATGATGGCAGTGTTTCTGGATCATGTTCATATATGGCTTCTTTGCATGATAGAGCTTTATCTTGCATTGCTGGACGGCATTAAAAACTGTGTTTACAGACAGTGATTTTTGTAAGTACTGAGTCCATGCAGTGATGTCCATTAAAGAATCATGTCTGTTTTTAATGCAGTGCAGTCTGAGGGCCTGAAGATCATGGGCATCCAATATTGCATTGGCCTGAATATTTTGATGATATTATGTACTGTAGATGATGATATATTAAAAGTATTTGCAATTTTACGTTGAGGAGCATTAATCTGAAATTGCGCAAAAATGTTTAGACACAAATTTTCACAGATTGGTAAACCTCTGTCCATCTTTAGTTCTGAGACACTATGGCCCGGATTCACAAAGCACTTACGCCGACGTATCTCGAGATACGCCGCGTAAGTGTAAATATGCACCGTCATATCTATGCCCTGTGCCCACAAAACTAGATACGCCTGAAAATAGGCTTCATCCGACCGACGTAACTTGTCTACGCCGGCGTATCGTGGGCGCATATTTACGCTGGACGCATGTGGCGCTCCCATTGATTTTCTATTCAAATATGCAAATGAGGGAGATACGGTGATTCACGAACGTACGTGCGCCCGGCGCAGGCTACGCACGGTGCGCGTAAGTTCAACGTCCGGCCTAAAGTTATTCCTCATGAAGCAGGTGTAACTCAGCACCAGACGTGCACAGGTTAGCTGGACAGCAGCTACAGCAGCACCGTTACAGACGAGCTGAGCAACCACACTTGCAGGACAACACATCTGTATGCCAACATGCCAGGCAGGGCCGCCATGAGGAATTATGGGGCCCCTTACACAGCTTCAGGCATGGGCCTGGGGGGGGGGGTGCTGCTGCGAATTGAGAAAGACGAAATAAAGAAAAATATATATAAAAAAAGGAACTAAAAAGAATAAAAAAATTAATTAAAAAATATCAAAAACATAAAAAAAAAAAAAAAGGTGACCTGCCATCTGGGGTCCTGTGCTCACACACACCACATCCACTTCGCATTGGTTTAGCCCAAGTCCACAATGCAGGACTTGGGAGCAGCAACGCCACGCCAAGGCCCCAATGGTGTTGCTGTCCATTTATACCACATTCACACTGTCGTGGGGATAACCTCTCCCTGACGACCCAAGGTGACACACCTTGCTGGCAGGAATGTCACCCACATTCACACACCAGTCACACTGTAGCCTGCACTACTGACCGTGTGCAGTCACTACAAAAATAAAAAAGCTCATAATCTGAGCAAAGAAAATAAAAAAGCTCATAATCTGAGCAAAGAAAATAAAAAAACTCATAATCTGAGCAAAGAAAATAAAAAAGTCACTCATTTGCCCTGTCGTGGGCCAGGCATGGTGCCACGGCTCCGGCTCCTCAGTTGTCTGGGGGGAGCCTCTGGTGGGGGGGTGGGGCATCAGGAGGAGGATCATCCCCTGGTCTGTCCCTCCTGGCAGATGCTGGCTGCCTGCCCTCCAACGCAATGGCAATGCGGGTGAGGACAGCGTTCGTCTGCGCCTACATCTGCAGCTGGCGGGTGGTGGTGTGCCGCTGGTGGCGCCAGGTCTGCCGTCCCTCCACCTCGATGGCAGCCTTGTTGGCCTGTATAGTCACTCCCAGGCTCCTCACCTCTGCCACGAGGCCTGATGTTGTGGCCTGCAGCTCCCCAATGCAGGTCACCATAGCAGCGCAGTTAGCACTCACATCCTGCAGGCTGTCAGAGATTGAGGTGCTCTGCTCAGCCTGCTGTGTGAGGCACTGCTGCACACTGGCTGCGGTGCCCTGCAAAGCCACTGTGCATTCAGCCCGGGTCTTGGCTGAAGAGGCCAGGCTGTCTGCCACACGGCGCAGGTCACAGGCAACAGCACCCATGTGGCACGTCTGGCGGGTCTGTTCCCTCGCAAGCCCTTGTTGAAGGGATTCCGGAACACACCTTGTCTTACGCAAAGCCTTCCTGGGGGCTGGAGAGGCTTGGGCCTGTCTGTACGGGGAGGCCCTTGAGGGGCTTTCCCTGATGGGGGAGGCCCTTGAGGGGCTTTCCCTGATGGGGGAGGAGGGTGAGGTGCTTCCTCTGATGGGGGAGGAGGTTTGGGATGGTCCAGGGATGATGTTATCCTCCGCGAGGTAGACACCTTCCTCAAGGTCACCATGCTCCTCCTCAACTTCCTCTAGAGGAGAGGTGTGGGCACACTCCTCCGGGGATGGCGTAGGTTGTCCAGCAGCTGACGATGGCCCGCTCCCTCCAGCACATCTGTGGATGACACAAAGCATTCACATGTTGGTGGACCCACACACTTGTCACATGTTCCCTTGCACCCCCTCACATGCTACACACCGGATAGGGGATAAAACACACTTACCTGTCCTCAAGGCCTGGTGACCGGAGTCAAAGCCCTCCATCTGCTCCCGCTCCAGACAGCTTGCGATGACCTCCTCCTCATCAGTCAACCGCAGAGCAGAAGCTGGTCCTCCTCCCGTGCCCCTGGCGTGCCTCCTCATGCTGGCCAGCTTATCCCGGACCCAACGTCTCATGTCATTAATCTTCTTGTTGAATTTGTCGGTGGGGTCCTGGTCTCATGCCCAAGGGCATTGACCTCCATGGTGATCTCCTCCAGGATCTCCATCTTACGTGCCCTGCTACTGTGGGCACCATGGAGGTACACATCAAATTTGGCTATTGCCGAAATCAGGATAGCCCTCTCCTCCTTAGAAAAATGTATCTTCCTCCTCTCCTTAGCAGCTGCCATCGCTCAACAAAAGTACTTCAGGGGGGGAAACAAGCAGGATGTACTTTTGCGCCGGACGGGCGTATAGCTGGGTGTATTTATGGCTTGGCGTAAGCCGGTGAGCCGGCGTATCCCAGGAAGTTGCGCCGGCGTTGTTGTGAGCATGCGCACAGGGGTGCGGTCATACGTCCACGTCATGCTCCGTTCATGATACGCCGGGCGTAAAACACTGCTCCACGCTCCGACCATCATTTGCATGGGGTCACACCCACTTCCACCTACGCCGGCTTACGCCTTTTGAAATCTAAGCCACGCCGACGCAGCTTGGGGAGCATTGGCTTCCTGAATTCCATGCTTGCCTCTCTGCGCTGCGTCGGCGTAGCGCAAAGGAGATACGCTACGCCCGCATAAATATGCGCCAATGTATGTGAGTCCGGGCCTATAGAATACAGAACATGGTGTGAATTTCCACTAATGTTTGGAAAGTGAATGCAAAGTCCCATCTAGCTCCCATCTGCCCTTAATATTAAAGCGGATGTGCCACGGGAAAAATATATTAAAAGCCAGCAGCTACAAATACTGCAGCTGCTGACTTTTAATATAAGGACACTTACCTGTCCTGGAGTCCAGCGGTGATCGCAGCAGATGACGAGCCGATCGCTCGTCACCCTGCTGCTCCCCCCTCCATCCTCGGTGAGGGAACCAGGAAGTGAAGCGCTCCGGCTTCACTGCCCGGTTCCCTACGGCGCATGCGCGAGTCGCGCTGCGCCCGCCGATTGGCTCCCGCTGTGTGCTGGGAGCCGAGTGTTCCCAGCATACAACGGGGGGACGGACGGGAAGGAAGGAAAAAACCCGTCCTTTGCCCGTATCGTAGGGCCGGAAGTGGGTGCAGATACCTGTCTGTAGACAGGTATCTGCACCCCCCTCCCCCCTGAAAGGTGTCAAATGTGACACCGGAGGGGGGGAGGGTTCCGATCAGCGGGACTCCACTTTAGAGTGGAGATCCGCTTTAATATTTGTTGTGTTATATAGGGTAGAGATAGAAGAAATAGAAATCAGATTTCCAGATGAAGGAATAGAATAGATAGTGAAACAATAATAGAGAGTCTCTGCAAAGGGCTGTTGCATGCAAGAGAAATCAGATATTTTTTTTTTTTTAGCTGTTTGCAAATGACTAGTGACATTGTTTCTCAATTACCACACATCATTTGTCATTGCACTATGATATTAAGTGTAACCACCTTGCCTTAAAGCGGTTCTCCACCCTAAAGTGGAGTCCCGCTGATCGGAACCCTCCCCCCCTCCGGTGTCACATTTGACACCTTTCAGGGGGAGGGGGGTGCAGATACCTGTCTAAAGACAGGTATTTGCACCCACTTCCGGCCCGGCATTCACGGGCAAAAGACAGGCATTCCGTCACATTCCGTCGCCCCCCCCCGTTGTGTGCTGGGAACACTCGGCTCCCAGCACACAGCGGGAGCCAATCGGCGGGCGCGGCGCGACTCGCGCATGCGCCGTAGGGAACCGGGCAGTGAAGCCGCAGCGCTTCACTTCCTGGTTCCCTCAGCGTGGATGGCGGGGGGAGCAGCAGAGAGACGAGCGATCACTCATCCTCTGCTGCGATCGGCGCTGGATTCCAGGACAGGTAAGTGTCCTAATATTAAAAGTCAGCAGCTGCAGGATTTGTAGCTGCTGGCTTTTAATATTATTTTCCCATGGCACATCCGCTTTAAGCAGGAGTGTCTATCCAATTTATTACTGCCTGGCTTTATCCAGCTAATGCTCAATTGATAGATCATGCTGTTTCCTTTTGCTTTCCCTAACTTCAGCCAGATCACTTTCTCCACCCTAAAACCCATTTCACACTGGGGCGTTTTTCAGGCGCTTTAACTCTTAAAAAAATGCCTGAAAAGTGCCTGAAAGAAGCTGCATCTGCAATCCCAATGTGAAATCCATAGTGCTTTCACACTACAGCGCCTGAAAAAACCCCCAGTGTGAAAAGGGTCTACGCGTTACATCCTCCTAACATAAGAAAAAAATAAAAAAAAGATAACAGAACCTTAACATAGTAACATAAGGCTCAGTTTCAGACTACTGTCCAGCCGAGTGCCCTAATTCTACTTCTCTTGTACATGGTTCAAATTAGTGAAGCACCAAATAGTGAAATAAAATAAATATGCTGGACTCAGCAGGAGCCACTTGGTAGATTGGGTTCTCTGTTCCACCACAACTCTTTAAGTTGCTTGGTCCCAACTAAAACACCTGGTCATAAGTTGGAAGTTGTTCACATCTATATAACTAAAGTGTAAGCATGCTACGACTCTATAATAGTACACAGAAAATAGGCCACAAGCAACGGGATAGTAGATAAAGTAGATGTATTATGGAATGTCAAGGTAACTGCAATGATTAAACCAGTAAACAGGCAACTGAACATATTCAAAGATGCTGTCTTAAAAAGGTTGGTTACTGACCTACTTAATGGCAATCAACTGTACTGTGACAAAGCTAAAAGTTAAAGGAACACTAAAGTTAAATTATTTTTCTTTAAATAACAAACATGTTATACTTACTCCACGTTTTGCACACAGTGGCCCCGATCCACGTCTTCTGGGGTCCCTCGGCTGTCATGGCTCCCCCCGGAGGAGCTTTCCACCTTCATGCGAGCTTGCTCGCATGGTGGAAAGCTCTTGCGGGTGCGCTCCCATGATACAGCAGCAGCCATAGCCGCTGACTGTATCACTTGGCCCTGCCCCCCGGCATGCTGCATCATTGGATGTGATTGACAGCAGCGCCAGCCAATGGCTGCACTGCTTTCAATCCATCCAGTGTAGCCAATCAACGGCCAGGCTGGGAACCGAAGAGGATGATGGGGACGAGCGCGGTACTGTCGGATGTTTTTTCACCTTAATGCATAGGTTGCATTAAAGCGGATGTTAAAAAATATTAAAAGCCAGCAGCTACAAATACTGCAGCTGCTGACTTTTAATATCAGCACACTTACCTGTCCTGGAGTCCAGCGCCGTCCACAGCAGAGGACGAGTGATCCCTCGTCACTCTGCTGCCCCCCCGCCATCCTCGGTGAGGGAACCAGGAAGTGAAGCGCTTCACTGCCCGGTTCCCTACAGCGCATAGGTGAGTTGCGCTGCGCTGCGCCGTCTGAATGGCTCCCACTGTGTTCTGGGTGCCGAGTGTTCCCAGAACACAACGGGGGGGGGGGACGGGAACTGACGTTCTGCTCCTCACAGTCTACCTGCAGACTGTGTGGCTGGAAGTGGGTGCAAATACCTGTCTTTAGACAGGTATCTGCACCCCCCTCCCCCTGAAAGATGTCAAATGTGAGACCAGAGGGGGGAGGGTTCCGATCAGCGGGAGTTCCACTTTAGGGTGGAGCTCCGCTTTAAGGTGAAAAAACATTTACCTTTACAACCCCTTTAACTGGTATAATATAGGGAACATTAATAACGACATTAACTTACCCGAGAAAGGTGTCCTTGAATGCACTTTAGGCATACAGCCCCAATAATAAGTGAGCCTATACGTTCCTGGCAAAGGGACACCCTGGAAGTGGCTATAAGTACCTGGCGCCTAATTGTCAAAATAAGCTGTCTGTCGTTTGGGCTCTTCCGTAAGGTTGTGCACGTGTATCTGTCCCTGGCTGATGGGCTGCTAAGCAAGGAGCAGTCTCTATTGCATAACTGTTTGTCGCAAATGTCACATCTACCCCAACGCAGGTGGTCAGACACTATAGCTGGCTACTGTGCACTTTACAAATAACAGCCACCTTTCCCTTAAGACAAGCAGGCCTACCAGTACTTGGTTGCCCTCAGGACTTTATACACAATGTTATAGTTCCTGGCCACCACGCCTGGGCAGATGTGAACTGAGAAAAGCAAACAGGTACTTGCAGTTTAGCAGATAGCGTGGTTCAAATACAGTTCAGGTAAAGGCAGGCTGAGTTCAGGGGATAATCCAGCCCAATCCGGGTCATACACAGTGTTGTAATATGTTGGCCGATTTATGTAGGATATTATATTAATATATATATGTACACCATACAGTACAATATTGACCAGGCCAGAATACAGTTGACAATTGTTGAGTTGTCCAAGCCAACTCAATGTTAATATATCAAAGGGGACAGATAATGACTCTGTGCTATGTTAATGTGAATATACAGGAATGCAAATTAGGGCAGTTTATGACTGCAGCTGTTTACGGCTAGGGGTCATTATCTGTCACTCTGAAAGACAGAAGCAGATCAAAGGCCTAATGAAAACAACCAATCAAATTGCTCAGCCCTTCCGTGTATAGGGGATATTACCTGGCAGTCAGTATATTAATTCTCGTTGGATACAAAGGCACAGGTCTAGAAATTGTCTAGGGAAAATGGGATTCTGAAGCTACTGTTCTTTGCCATATTTACTCTGGTGGATTTTTTCATCTGTTGTAAGTATCTTATGAACTTTGTTCTGTGTCGGAAGTCAATAAAGTGCATCTCTCTGGAAGAATCGGGTTGCTGCGGAAAATTACTTACATCATCATACTAAAACCTAAATATTATGGCCTGGATTCACGTAGAAGGGCGCATCTTTGTGCGGGCGTAACGTATCCTATTTACGCTACGCCTCCGCAACTTTGACAGGCAAGTGCAGTATTCACAAACCAAAGTTGCGGTGGCGTAGCGTAAATAGGCCGGCGTAAGCCCGCCTAATTCAAATGTGGAAGATGTGGGCGTGTGTTATGTAAATTTATTGTGACCCCACGTAAATGACGCTTTTTACGAACGGCGCATGCGCTGTCCGTGAAAGTATCCCAGTGCGCATGCTCCAAATTAATCCGCAAGAAGCCAATGCTTTCGACGTGAACGTAAATTACCCACAGCCCTATTCGCGAACGACTTACGCAAACAACGTAACCAACGGAAAATTCGACGCTGGCCCGACGTCCATACTTAACATTGGTACGCCTCATATAGCAGGGGTAACTTTACGCCAGAAAAAGCCTAACGTAAACGGCGTATCTAAAATGCGACGGCCGGGCGTACGTTCATGAATTGGCGTATCTAGCTGATTTACATATTTCTAGGCGTAAATCGGTGTACACGCCCCTAGCGGCCAGCGTAAAGATGCAGTTAAGATACGACGGCGTAGGAGACTTGCGCTGGTCGTATCTTATACTAATTCTGGCGTATCTGATTCTTTGAATCAGGCGCCAAGATGCGACGCCTCAGACTCAGAGATACTAAGGCCGTATCTTGAGATACGCCGTCGTATCTCCTACGTGAATCCGGGCCTATAAGTATAATAACTACTAAATAATCATCCTCATCCCAAAACGACATCACTACATACATGGGATCCAACAGCAAGCAAGGTAGACTAACAGGAGGCTTGGTCTAGAACAATGCAGGCAAGTCTGTCTCTATCACAAGCAAGGGATAGAGTGTTCAGTTTTCTTATATCAGGTGACTGAGCAGATCAATCATCTAACAGGTGAAAACAGACAGGGAGGAAAGCAACAGCCAACACCCGGGTGATGGAATGACAAATAGTGGCAATAAGTGATCATGACACTGTGTCAGTGTTGAGATAAGCACAAATGGTTCAGCTCACCACTTCTGGTGCACAGAAATACAGTCCAGGTCACTTGGCAGTCTGCTGTTGTGCCTGAAGGCTTAATTCCCATGATCAGGTCCGCACAGTAAGGTCCTCATGATCAGGTCCGCACAATCTGGTTCCCACAAGACTCAGTCTTCTGGCTCTCTGGGCTGCACTCCCTCTGTGGCTCAGTCCTCAGTTCTGGTGTTTGAGCATAGGACATAGCAGTCCCACTGGTCTGAATGCTCTGGTTCTTAGCAGCAAAAAGCCTTTCAGTGGTTCACTCAGACTCTGTGCACTCTGTGGGTGCAGAGACCACAGGAACTGGCCTCCTCTCTGCTATAGTGTGATTTGCGTGGGAAAACCTTCTCTGTAGCACAAGTAATCCTGAGTAGTGAAGTGCACAGCCCATGAGCATGCATTCACTTGCATTGTGCAGAGCCCCCTTAAGACCCCTTTCACACTGAGGCGTTTTTCAGGTGCTTTTGAGCTAAAAATAGCGCCTGTAAAGCATCTGAAAAATGCCTCCCCTGCAGTCCCAGTGTGAGAGCCCGAGTGCTTTCCCAAAGTTCTTCGGCAGCGGCGCTTCACAGGCGCATTTAACTCTATATACGGCCACTAGCGGGGGTTAAAAGTGCCAAATAGTGCCACTAAAACAATGGTAAAGCACCACTAAAACTAGCAGCGTCAACGCCCACTCTAGTGTGAAAACAGCCTAAGGGCTACATTTCCCAGAATCCATGGGAAAATGCTGCATAGCAAGCCCATTTGCCACTGATTGGCTCAGAACCTCTGCGCCAGGAGGGAGTTGGGGAAGGAGTGATCAGGGTATTTCACACAGAGACCACTCTGCTCACACAGCAGGAAAGTGAGGGGTGAGGGTCAGTGTTCCGTCAGCTTAGGCGACCCATCAGAATTGGTAACGAAAGTGACCTTCTGTGACCGCCATCTTCCTACATCCCGAAATCCTCCACAGTAGGATACACCGAAAAGGGGGCAAGCGGACATCTTGTTACACCCACCGGAGTTTTGCATTTTACACTTATTTTTAACAGTAAACGGAGCTTATAAAGTCAAAGTTATATACAGTATTTAGAATTCCAACTGAATTTTTGAAGTAGCGGCAAACCTGCTGATCTCACAGGTTTGCTAATGTGACAGAACACTGCTGCTTTTATAATTCAACCTGTAAACAGTCCGATGGATTTCCAAATACTGTATTTTGCCATATATGCTCTGTTTACTGTTAAAAATAACTGTAACATACAAAACTCCGGTGGGTGTAACAAGATTTCTGCTTGCCCCCTTCTCACTGTATCCTTACTGTGGACGAGTGCAGGGTGTAGCAAGATGGCAGTGACGGAACGTCCCTTCCATTACCATTTCTGACAGGTCTCCATATCTGACGGAACACTGGATGCTGCATACCACACAGAAGTCCCGGCTTTGTCACTGTTTACAGCAGTAGGTTGGGGAGAAGTAAGAGAGAGCTTCACACAGCCAGCAGATTGGATCGGATGAAACCGGACAGACGGATTCGTCTTCATCCGATTTCCCATGGAGGACAGCGGGGCTCTGAACGGATCGATCCCTGCTGAGCAAGCAGAGTCCATTAAAATGGATATCAATGTGTGAAAGAGGCCTTAGGGTACATTCACACCTGAGCGTTCCGTTTTCAGGCAGAAAGTCGCATGTTTTTACCGTGATTTTGCTACGATTTAAATGTAAAATGTAAAAAGTAGAAAAACACCTGTAATCTGCCCAAAAAGAAGCTTGTGTACTTTTTTGAGCTTTAGGCGTTTTGCTTCAGGCTACAAAACGCTCTGATGTGAACAGGGGACATTTAAATGAATGGGATTTTGCTTGTTGAGTGTTTTTCAAGTGTTTTTTTCAGGCATTTACAAGCGTTTTACGAGCTGAAAACGCTCAGGTGTGAGTGCAGCCTAGTTGTTTTAAAAAACAGTTAAAGCCAAAATAAACTTACCTTTCCTTCAATGGTCCCCGTCCCTCAGCTGCGCTGGCATCTTCTGCTGGGTGTCAGTCTTTGGCTATCTTCATCAGCTAGTGTGGGATGATGTCACTCTTGCACAATGGAAGGAGAAGTCAATCATCCCTCTGAACTCTGAAGGCTTCCAGAACCAGTTATATTTTGTTTGGATATCATTGCAACATTTTTAAGCAGAATAAACCCATGGGTTTAAAGTGGAACTAAAGTCACGGTGTCACAAACTGTGAGCAGACAGACTGTTTATTTCAGAAAAGATATGCAATGTCTCTTTTGCAATAAAATACACCTACCAGCTCAGTTTACACACCACAGAAGTCAATGAGCAAGCTGGTAGGTGTACTTTATTGCAAAAGAGACATTGCATATCTTTTCTGAAATAAAGAACCTGTCTGCTTACAGTTTGTGACATGGTGACTTTAGGTCTGCTTTAAACCCATGGGATTATTCTGCTTAAAAATGTTGCAATGATAACCAAACAAAATATACCTGGTTCTGGAAGCCTTCGGAGTTTGCTGGAGAACATATCTAAACAAACAAGATTATGAAGGCCTGTCAAATGTGAGTTATACAAACACGTCTGGTACAAACTTCCAAGAGTACGACTCAGGGTTTGATTAAAAAGGAAAAAAAAAGACACTAAAAAAAATTAATTTAGCACAACTGGGAACTGTCTTAAAAAAAATTTCCTCCACAACTCAGACCAGGTAAGAAGGGAATTAATAGAAGAATAAAAATCAAATGAATGGAGCGGTGCTAAATCTCAATAATATAAATGTGCAAATCAGACAAATAAATAATCCTAAAAACATATAACATATGTCACTTTTAAATAATATATACCGGTACTAATAAAGTGCAAAAAAAATAAAAAAATAACACAAATAAAAGCAATAGTAATCACTTTAAGAAACTCCACAGTACATGGTGATGAGAAAGTCATGTGTCAGTAACGCAACGCGTCGCGAGGAGCCGGGTGACGTCACTTCCGGTCATGGCCGAGACCGGAAGTTCGGATCTGTGAACACTGTGTGACTCTGTGACCCCTCGGTTACATTCTGCTGGATGCATTTGCAGTATTTGTCTATTCACTTTTTTGCACTTTATTAGTATATATTATTTAGAAGTGACACATGTTATATTATTGCAGGATTGTTTATGTGATTGATTTGCACCCAGCCTTGCCTTAAAGAGCAGCTCCAGTCTGCTGATGTTTAATATAAGGACGCTTACCTGTTCAGGGATCCAGTGATGTTGGCAATCGAGCCGTTTCGCCATTCGACTTCTGGGTGCATGCGCCAGAATTTTCACTAAGGAAAACCGGCAGTGAAGCCTTCAGGCTGCTTTCCTACTCCCGCTGCACTTTCTAAATGGTCCCGTCGTCTTCTGGGACCTGTGTGTCCCCCGGAAGGCAGTGGGAGGCGGGGCCGGAAATAATCGGAGATCGCTGCAGCAATCTTACCTAGAAGTGGAAGTGGGTAGCTGTCAAAACCAGGTACCTGCTTCCCTCCAAAAAGTGCCAAATATGGCAATGGAGGGGGGGGGGTGCAAACAAGCAGACCTTCTCCTTTTGGGTCGAACTCTGCTTTAAGGAGCAGCAGTTATCCAACAACTTAAACACTTTACAAAGGAAGAATGACAAGAAAAACTATTGCTGAAAAAACTCAAGGGGGTTTTTGGTCTAAAAGAACCAAAATTTGCCATTTTGGGCTTTGTGCTATGTTTTGCCAGAAATCAATCACTAATTATCACCATGATGACAAAGATACCTCCACATTGAGGCAAGTTACGATACACATCATGTTGTAGGAGAGCTGTATATTGGCAAGGAGCAAGAAATTGGTAAGAAAGCCTGAAGAAAAGATGGATGGAGCCAAATACAGTAAAATATTAGAGAAAAACTTTTTAATCTTCAAAGTGCCAAGACAGAATGAGGTGGTGGGCTTCTTCCAACCTAACAAAACTAGAGCAACTTTGCCAAGAATGGCATGAGCCAAATGTGCAAAGCTGAAGGAGACCTACCTCAAAATACCTCCAAATATAATGACAGTCAAAGGTGGTTCTTCAAAGTACCAGCCAGTGGCGTCACTAGGGTTGGTGTCACCCGGTGCGGTAAAACATGGTGTCACCCCCCCTCTGTCTAGGCTGCCCAGCACCAAGCACGCAGCGCACGGGCATGGGGCGCACCCCAAACCAGCCCCTGTAAATGATAGTATAGGGCAGTATAGTGGCAGGTTAGGGTAGTATAGAGTGGTATCATGGCAGGTTGGTGTAGTGGGGTGGTATAGGACAGGTTAAGGTGGTATAGGGCATGTTTGGGTGATATAGGGTAGTTTGGGGTGGTATAGGGCAAGTTAGGGTTGCATAGGGCAGGTTGGGGTGGTATAGGGCAAGTTATGGTGGCATAGGGCAGATTGGGGTGGTACAGGGCAAGCTAGGGTGGCACAGGGCAAGTTGGGGTGGCATGGGAAAGTTTGGGGTGGTACAGGGCAGGCTGGGGTGGTACATGGCTGTTTGGGGGGTACAGGGCAGGCTGGGGGGGGTTTTGGGCTGTTTGGGGTGGTACAGGGCAGGCTGGGGTGGTACAGGGCAGGCTGGGTGATACAGG
Organism: Rana temporaria; assembly: GCF_905171775.1. Taxonomy (NCBI): domain Eukaryota; kingdom Metazoa; phylum Chordata; class Amphibia; order Anura; family Ranidae; genus Rana; species Rana temporaria. The sequence goes on from NC_053490.1 coordinate 70,225,231, forward strand.
GAAGGCTGGGGTGGTACAGGGCAGGCTGGGGTGGCACAGAGCAGGCTGGGGTGGTACAGGGCAGGCTGGGATTGCACAGGGCAGGCTGGGCATGTCAGCTAAAAAAAAAAACGGGATGGTGTCACCCCTCTAGCGGGTGTCACCCGGTGTGGACCGCACCCCCTTAGCAACGCCTCTGGTACCAGCTTACTTATACTTAAAAGTGCTAAATATGTTGTAAACATCAAATGGTAAAAATCCCATTAAATTAATTTTAACTCAAGGTAGACACTGCAACATACTGAAAGGTCCAAGCAGATGAATACCGAAATACCGTATGTATTCTTTTAACTCTACTAAAAAAAAAGCTTACCTTTACTGGTTCCAATAAGAAAACGGAAACTTTAATTGTAAACACTTTTAATCATTTTGTACACTGGATATATTGACGATTTGTGAAAATTGAGCTAAGGTTGAGTTTTCAGCCACAGCAATCAATGGGGTTTAATGTTTGCAGTTTGGTTAACAATAAAAATGAATCATATGAGTTGTTATGGACAGCAGCTTTACATTTTTATCCTAAAAATACTTAGCACTTGTCCAAGTTGCAGGTATATTCAGGTCAAAAACAAGCTGGTTAGAAATGGTTTTAAAGTATCCTTCCATTTCTTATACAATTATACAAGTGCACTTTTTTTGTTCATTTGTATAACTTTGCAAAAGAAACATTACATTTTTTGTCAAGGAAAAAAAGTCGTCAGACATTTTTCAATTTGACATTTTCCCTCTTATTAGAAGTCATAAAATATTAATGTTATCATCAGGCAGCCATAAAGCACTTATTGTGTTGGCAGACGACTTCTCTGGAGAACTATTACCTAAGGAAGTAAAATAGTAATTAAAGGACTGAAAACTACTTTAGCAGAAAATGAAGACTTGCTGGAGAGTTACACAGCTGATTTGTGAAAACTTGAGCAAAAAATAAACGTTTTCAGCCACTCAGCGCAAGCATTAGACTTTTAGCTTTTATTATTTATCTTGTACTGAGAATAAAAAAAATGTGTCATGACAATGGCATGATACGTAACATGTAGGGCCAGATTCAGGTAGATCAGCGGATCTTTAGATCCGCGTGATCTATCTGATTTAAGATACCCTGCCGCAAGTTTGAGAGGCAAGTGGGTAATTCACAAACCACTTACCTCCAAACTTGCGGCGGCGTATCGCAAATCCCCCGGCAGAATTCAAATTCCCCGGCTAGGGGGAGTGTACTATTTAAATCAGGCGAGTTCCCGTGCCGATTTAAATGAGCATGCGCCGTCAGCGAAATTTCCCGGCGTGCATTGCTTCCACTGACGTCACTAGGACGTCAGTGGTTTCGACGTGAGCGTAACTTGCGATGCGCGGGTTTCTGAATCGGCGTACGCAAACGACGTAAAAAAAAATTCAAAATCGACGCGGGAACGACGGCTATACTTAACATTGGCTGCGCCTCATAGAAGCAGGGGTAAGTATACGCCGGGAAAACCGCTACGGAAACGTCGTAACAACACTGCGTCGGGTCCGCGTACGTTCGTGAATTTGCGTATCTCGCTGATTTACATATTATTCAGCGTAAATCAGCGGGAACGCCCCCCGCGCCATTTTCAAATTGAAAATAAGATCCGACGGTGTAACACAGTTACACCTGTCGGATCTTAGCCATATCTATGCGTAACTGATTCTATGAATCAGGCGCATAGATACGACCAGTGTAAGTCAGAGATACGACGGCGTATCAGGAGATGTGAATCTGGCCCGTAGTATATCTATCACAAAGACTCTGATTCGTGAAGCTACATTTAAGTCATGCAAAATTGTTCTTTTTTAAACAATTCTTAAAGCGGAGCTCCACCCTAAAGTGGAACTTCCGCTCATCGGAACCCTCCCCCCTCCTCTGGTGTCACATTTGGCACCTTTCAGGGGGAGAGGGGTGCAGATACCTGTCTAAGACAGGTATTTGCACCCACTTCCGGGAGTCCTCTCTGCGGGGACCTGTGGGTAGTGTGTCACTCCCCCTCCCCCGTTGTGTTCTGGGAAACACACAGCTCCCAGAACACAGCAGGGATCAGTGAGCATGTTATAGGCAAAGCTTGTAGTTATCATTCTGCTCTGACTGTCCTATCACATACCTCCCAACTTTCTGAAATGGGAAGGAGGGACACCTATTAGTAAAAGTATGCAGGCATAGGACACACCCCCTGCCACACCCCCCTTAACGGAGAATTGTACAAAAAAATGATTAGTTAAACCCACAAGTGCTTTTTACCACTGTTGCTCCTTTATATTGGCTTTTGAGATTTACAAATGAAGCAATTTAGAAATTGGATGACAGGTTTAGCACTGGGACACACTTTTTGAAAGATAAATATTGCATTTTATAGACAATTATATAGATCAGACCAAAATGAGGGCCAAATGAGGAGGAATGAGGGACAGAGGGACTTTTTTTTCAAATCAGGGACAGTCCCTCGAAATCAGGGACAGTTTGGAGCTATGCTATCAGGCGGCAGGCCCCCTGACCCTCTGTCTGGAAAGCGCTGATTGGCCCTGTGCTGATGACATACACTCTCCCAGAAAAAAAAAACTGAGCATCTGCAGCTTGTCCCCTAGTCTCTGTTCTATCAGGAGACAGATTGGGGACTAGACATGTGCACACAATAATTACTCCTAACGGCTGTAGCCACCAGCAGTGATTGCTTATAAAAAATCTGACAGTCTGTTTGTTCCCAATTAGATTGATGGACCGACTTGGGCAGGGCTGGACTGGGACAGAAATTTGGCCCTGGACTTCATCCAGACTGGCCCACTTTGATAGGTCTCTCCCATGGCGGCCAGACAACTCCCGCACCCCCCCCCCCCAGCCACCCAAGCCCCCTCTCCCCCTTCACTAGCCACTAGCCGTTCTACTTTATTAGAGTAGAATGGCTGGTACTGGTAGTAGTGCCAGTGGGGAAGCTAGACATTATTTCACCCGGGGCAAAGAATCAGTTTGGTGCCCCCCCTTATGGGACAAGATTAGGCAGAAGGGAGAAACTCCCAGGCCATAGCTGTTGAGTCAGCTGTCTGACCCCTCCCCCATGCTCCTCTGTCGACATCCCTGCTTCTCTAGTCCTCCCCCTGATTCTTTGTTCCCCCCCCCCCAGGTGAGCGTTGCGGGAAGGGAGAGACAGAGGAGCAGAGGGGGTGTCACTGAAGCCAGCCCACTGAGCCATCGGCCCACCGGGAAACTCTCTGTAGTCCCAATGGCCATCCCTGGACTTGGGTATACGTAGCCTGCCCATAGATGGATCGAAATCTTGGCTGCTCCATGTATGGTTAGCTTTACTGAGTTTGTAGCTTCTTTATCTTTTAATCTTTGCATATGTTTCAGTTTAAGTTGTTGCCATTACTGCTGCCCTAGGTTTCCAGTTTAAGAGTGGCTCCTTTCTCTTGCAGCATCTGATGGAGCCACCCTTTCATATAGGGGCTACAGTTGAACCTTCCTACAGTGTGTGCATAAAAAGAAAACATACAGTCCTGTAGCCTTTTGCCGCATACACACGGTCACAATTTCCGACAAGAAAAGTTCGATGTGAGCTTTTGGTCAGAAATTCCGACCGTGTGTAGGCCCCATCTGACTTTTTCTTTCGGAATTTCCGACAACAAATATTTGAGAGCTGGTTCTAAATTTTTCATCTGTATGCAATTCCGACGCACAAAAAAACTTGCATGCTCAGAATCCAGTTGACGCAGGCTCGGAAGCATTGAACTTCATTTTTCTCGGCTCGTCGTAGTGTTGTACGTCACCGTGTTCTTGACGGTCAGAATTTTGTGTGATCGTGTGTATGCAACACAAGTTTGAGCCAACATTACGTCGGGAAAAAAATCCACGGTTTTCTTGTCGGAATTTGCGATCGTGTGTATGCGGCATAAGATGGTAAGGCATTTCCCTGATCCTCACTCCTTCCCCTCCCTCCCAGCCAACAGACTGACCCTAGAGCAGAAGTTCAGGCAAGCAGCACTGAGTGAGCAGATGCCAGTAGCACTGGAAAAATTAAACTTCAAGTCCTGGGGTAAGAATTTTAACAATAGTTTATTGGGGAATGTTGTGCCCATCAAGCGCAGCCACTGTGCCCATCAAACACAGCCACTGTACCCATAAATTTCCGCCACTGTGCCATCAAACGCAGCTACTTTACCCATCAATTGCTGCCAGTGTGCCCATCAATTGCTGCCACTGTGCCCATCAATTGGCGCTACTGTGCCCCATCAATTGCTACCACTATACCCCATCAATTGCTGCCAGTGTGCCCATCACATGCCGCTACTGTCCCCCATCAATTGCCGCTACTGTGTCCCATTAATTGCCACTACTGTACCCCAATAATTGCAGCCAGTGTGCCCATCAATTGCCGCTACTGTGCCCCATCAAATGCTGCCAGTGTGCATCGCCTGAGACTTACTGGTCACGGCGCTGTCCTCCTTGCTCCGAGTCCTCAATGTCTTCTCCTGTCCTCTGTTATGATTCGACGCCTGATGGGCATCCAATCACAGCACCTGTCGCTTCAGCCAATCAGGTGACAGGTAACCAGACCCGAGCACCTGATTGGCTGAGAGGCGGGTCAGTGTTAGGAAAGCGATTTATTTGCGATTCATTTGCTTCCTTAACACAACACTGAGTAAACAGCGAACGCTGCGCTCGCTGTTTACCAATTTGGATGCCTATTAGAGCCGACGGCTCTAATCAGGTGCTTCCAAAAACAAAAAACGCTGCTGTAATTCAGGCTCCCGGCGCCCGCCAAGGGGCCGGACACCATTTATACGACCATTTATATGACATTGAAACCAAAAAGAACACTATTGTTGCCAAGCATTGGAACTCTGTACACTTTAGGGCACCTCCTGCCTTTCGATTCAAGGCATGGAGAATATCAATACTCCCATTAGAGGGGGGGACAGATTCAGAATGCTGTGTAAGCGTGAGGTATATTGGATTTTTTCTTTACATACGAGAATACCGTCGGGATTACATTTTCAATGGGACGTGTTTCACTATTATGATTGATTTTACCATTTCTGTGGTCCCGACTGTGTTCTCTGCAATTCCTCATATATATATATTTAAATGACCATGTGTGGGGGAAAACGTTGTTTTATGTCTTGTGAAAAACGACAAAAAAAAATTGAAGCATGCTTCAATTTTTTGTGTCGTTTTTCAAAACGTCGTTTTTTGTGTCACAGAAAAACGACGTTTAAAACAACGTTTTTAAACCTGCGCATGCCCAGAAGCTAGTTATGAAGCGAGCTTCAATGGAAAAACGTGGTGAACGTAACCTCGCTTTGCTAGAGCATTGTGAAAAAACGATGGTGTGTAGGCAACGTCGTTTTTGAAAATTGAAGTTTCAAAAACGTCATTTTTTACTTCACAGAAAATGTCGTTTTTTTCCATCACATAAAGTGATGGTGTGTACGCGGCATAATAGTTGATTTGAATACTCGCTTCAATAGAGTTCTGTCATTACATGTGGTTGAGAACGTTATCACGCACCCAGCAATGGATAGTCGCACATATGTCTCCACATGTGCTCTTGAAATTAATGTCTTGTAGTTTTACTTTTTATTTATTTTTATCTCTATTTTTTTTGTCATTTAGGGACAACAGGTGACATGTGGAGAACATGTGTGCAAAAAAATACCCCAAAAACTTATGATAAACCCTACAAAACCTTTATACAATGGATATTGAATTCCATTTATTTTGTTTAATCATCACATACACATTACATCATTATTCAAAATTCACTGTCATTATTTCATGATTTCTTGCATTTATATTTGGAAACTATGCAAAAACAATTAAGTGGCGCTAAAAGAAAATGATATAAGTGATGTAACAAAATGAATCAACACCAAGTAATAATGGGCCAGATCCATAGCCAGCCGCCGTAACTTAAATATTCCCATTTAAGTTACACTGCTGGAAAATTTCTACCTATGTGCCCGATCCACAAAGCACTTACCTAGAAATTTTCGGCTGTGTAACTTAAATCCGGCCGGCGCAAGGCGTTCCTATTCAAATGGGGCGAGTCCCATTTAAATTAGGCGCGCTCCCGCGCCGGCCGTACTGCGCATGCTCACGACGTCATTTTCCCACCGTGCATTGCGCGGTTTTACCTTACACCGAGTTTTGTGAATCGCGCCGGGTAAAAAAAGTTGCGTCGGGAAAAAAAAAAGATACGGCGGGAAAAGAAGGGTCTACTTTTACAAGGTGTACTAACTTTACACTTTGTAAAAGCAGCCCTAATTTTGCGTTTGCAAACTAATACTTACGGAGAAAAAACGAAGCTGAAAAGCTTTGTGGAAGTGCTAATTTGCATACCCGACGCGGCATTTCGACTCGAAATGCCCCCAGCGGCGGATGCGATACTGCATCCTAAGATCCGGCAGTGTAAGTCCCTTACACATGTTGGATCTTCTGCCTATCTCTTGGAAAACTGCTTCTGAGGATCAGTTCCAAAGATAGAAACAGGGATACGCAGGCGGAACAGCAGATCCGCCTGCGTATCTCTTTTGAGGATCTGGCCCTATGTGATCAAATGGGAAGTCCATATATATTGAATCAAATAACAGTGGGTCGTTTGAGAAACACACTGTTGATGGATGATCTTATATGATGGACGATTCCAAACACCACAGTGAAATGGGACTAAATGAAGTGTGTAAATAACCACCACCGAGAAGGGAGGCTTACCGGAGGTATTGAACCCTAATAAGCGTTCGCTTAGAGGGTCAATACAGGCTGTGTATAAGTTGATGAAAACCACAACAATCGGATCTGGATATACGGTTGGAACGATGGCCTGAAAGTGTCACTTAAACCAGAGCAGGGGGAGTGACAAGCGGCTTGATGATAACTCACAAGGGATCAGATCATATCCAAGGTACATAAAAGAAAACAAAGTCGCATAGTGTAATACCGTAATAATAATGAAATTTAATAACGGTTAAAAACACTTACAGTTTCGATAGAAACAAAGGGCATCAATAAAAGGTTGCGCATGGCAGCAGCAGAGTCCCGACGCGTTTCGCAATAGTTTTTTAAATGTTTTTTCACCTTAATGCATCATATGCATTAGAGTGAAAAAACCTCAGACGGTTCCGGCACCCCCCGAACCCCCGTTTTACTTACCTGACCCCTCAAAAGTCCTGCGCGCGTCCACGTGATTCTCTTTGGTTCCCAGCCTGGCCGTTGATTGGCTAGGCTGGATGGGTTGATAGCAGCGCAGCCATTGGCTGGCGCTGCTGTCAATCACAGCGGATGGCGCCCCGGGGGGCAGGCCCGAGTGATACAGTCGGCGGCTATGCCCGCCGCTGTATCACGGGAGCGCGCTCGCAAAAGCTTTCCACCTTGCTCGCATGAAGGTCGAAAGCTTTTGTGAGGAGGAGCCGAGACAGCCGCCGAGGGACCCCAGAAGACCTGGTTAGGAGACACTCTGTGCAAAACGAGCTGCACAATGGAGGTAAGTATAACATGTTTGTTATTTAAAAGTGGCTCCTGGCTCCTCCCTCCTTTCTGGTGCCCCCACAGCAAGAAGCTCCATTTACACACGGAGCGGCAACTTGACCCTGCCACTCCATCTCCTGTTTGGCTCACCGTTGCTGCCAATAGCCAATCAGGAGTGCGAGTTTCCTGAGAGATGAGGTTCTCAGGGACATCACTGGATTGAGATGGGGCTCAGGTAAGTATTAGGGGGGCTGGCAGGCTGCTGCACACAGAAGTTTTTTTCATTCTATGCCTGAAGGTAAAAAACCTTGTGCCTTTACAACCCTGACTCTGCCCCCCCATTCATAGGTTATTGTCTATAAATAAGGGAGTTGGACGAAAAGGATGGGCCTAGTTGGGCTCCCTTGATGAGTGTCTGTCATGACCCCTTGTTTCTAATAACCCATGCCACATTGGAAAAAAATGGTGGCTGTGGTGATGGAGGAGGAGGATTTTGACAAAAGGAGGACACAGCAGCACAAGGGACACATCCCGATGAAGGTAAGTAATGTCCTTTGTGCTGGCTTTTCATTTTTTAAAGTTTGGGTAAGCTTTGGCTTTAAACAAGTGTCACAAACCCACCTAAAGTTTAGCATACTTGGGTGTTTTTGGTTTACTTTCTCACATGTGTGGTGAAATATTTTTGAAGGATCTGGAATGAAGTTTGAATAGGATCTTGGGAAGCAATGTTGGCTTTCATTGTTACTTTTGCTACATATATATTTACAACTGTAACCAGGACTATATTTTATCCCAGTCTGAACTGATAAAAAATAAAATGCTTTCAAGCATAAATAATTGAGTGAAATTACTATTCAAATCAAACATAGCATTAAAAAGGAAAAGCAGAGGCTATGATGTAACAAATAAGAACCAGAATTCTAAAAGAACAGCCTATGATGCCACTTGCCTGCCAACAGCATGCTATTCAGCATCAAACAGGTTTCAATTATCGTAAACGTTCCTTTAGAATGTTCTCTTTTCTTATTCAAATGCTAGATCCTATTGCAGAAGTTCTTTCCTGCAGTGCAGCTCTGGGCACATCCACTCCTGGTCATTGAGATCTACAATGACTGAATAGGTCACATGAGCCCTCAACCCCCTGTGGTCCTAATCCCATGGTTCACCAGAACAATGTTCCCTGCCAGCAAAGGATTAGCTATTGTACTCTGTGTCCAAACCTGGCCTGTGACCTCATGATCAGCTACAATCTTGGATGTCTAATGTCTCCTGCCAATAGTCCGACATAGTGTTCTTTCCAGCTCTTGTGCTGCTAAAGAAAAAAAAAACTCTATACTCTTCTTAACCTTTCATTACTGGCAGTGCTATGTATTAATTGCTCGGGTAATAAAGTAGGTAATAAAACACTGCAGGGTGTGTAATTATAGGAAGATAATTGCAAGGCACAATATGGAGCACCAGTAATTAGTCCTTGACATACCTAAAGTGATTTAGTGTGAAAATTCTATGTAGCGCAAGAGCTTGTTGTTAGTAAAGATACGGATAATTGAATCATTTAGTACATAAATGAACTCAAACAATTAAAATGCAAATCAACAGGTACATTTGAAAGCTTGCCATTACTTATTACCTCATCAGAGTGAACAATACATTTTTTTTGCAGTGAGTGCAATTTGCAAGTATGATGCCGCGTACACACAATCAATTTTGGGGTGAAAAAAAAACAACGTTTTTCAGGCTCTAGAAAAAACGAACTTTTTTTAACTTCATCATTAACTTTATCAAAACAACATTGCCTACACACGATCGTGAAAAAAAAAATGCTCTAGCAAAGCGCGGTGACGTACAACGCGTACGACGGTACTATAAAGGGGAAGTTCCATTCGGATGGCGCCACCCTTTGGGCTGCTTTAGCTGATTTTGTGTTAGTAAAAGACGATTCAAGCTTTTCTGTCTGTTACAGCGTGATAAATGTGCTTGCTCCATTACGAACGGTAGTTTTACCAGAACGAGCGCTCCCGTCTCATAACTTGCTTCTGAGCATGCGTGGATTTTTCACGTCGTTAAAGCCCACACACGACCATTTTTTACAACCCGAAAAATGGCATTGTTAAAAACGTTGTGAAAAAATAGAGCATGTTCGAAAAAAAATGTGCCCGTTTTTCAGAACCCGAAAAATGCTTTGAAGCCCACATACGATCGTTTTCAATGACATTAAAAAAAAATACATTTTTTTACAACCTGAAAAATGATCGTGTGTACGCAGCATTAGTCTCAGGATTATTGATATTATTGTTCTTTACAGGGCCTGGCTGGGAATAAAAAGCAGCACTGGAAAAAATTTCATACCAGCCCCATAGCGTTATTTTACCAGCCCAACATCATAACATCATTATTTTTTTGTTCATAAAAGGAAAACCATAAATTTTAAAGAACATTTGAAGAGCGTATTATATGTAGACAGATATGAAAGCACATAGGGCTATGGATATATATATAAACAGCAAATTCCAGTTAAAAGTGGTAAAAGTGAAGCAATCATCAAGGGGGATACCTGTGACTCTGGGAAATGTCGGGGGCGGGGGGGGGGGGGGGGGTGCTCTCATGACCAGAGACAACCTTCTGTAGAAAAAATACACTAAGGTAAGGGGGGGGTTACTGATATGAGGGGAAACCTTTATAACAGTGCCCCCTTAGATCATTATATTGTATTTGTCAATCAAAGCAGCCTCACTGTGCCCATCATTGCAGCCTCATCGTACCCATCAATGCAGCCTCACCGTGCCCATCATTGCAGCCTTATCGTGCGCATAATTGCAGCCTCACTGTGCCCAAAATTACAGCTTTAACGTACTCATCATTGCAGCCATACCGTGCCCATAGTAGCAACCATACCGTGCCCGAATTAGAAGCCATACCGTGCCCATATTAGCAGCCATACCATGCCCATATTAGCAGCCATACCATGCCCATATTAGCAGCCATACCGTGCTCATATTAGCAGCCATACCATGCCTATATTAACAGCCATACAGTGCCCATATTAGCAGCCATACCGTGCCCATATTAGCAGCCATATCGTGCCCATATTAGCAGCCATACCATGCCCATATTAGCAGCCATACCGTGCCCATATGAGCAGCCATACCGTGCCCATATCAGCAGCCATACCGTGCCCATATTCGCAGCCTCACTGTGCCCAAAATTACAGCTTCAACGTACTCATTATTGCAGCCATACTGTGCCCATATTAGCAGCCATACCGTGCCCATATTAGCAGCCATACCGTGCCCATATTAGCAGACATACCATGCCCATATTAGCAGCCATACCATGCCCATATTAGCAGCCATACCGCGCCCATATTCACAGCCATACCATGCCCATATTAGCAGCCATACCATGCCCATATTAGCAGCCATACCATGCCCATATTAGCAACCATACCGTGCCCATATCAGCAGCCATACCTTGCCCATATCAGCAGCCATACTGTGCCCATATTCGCAGCCATACCGTGCCCATATTAGCAGCCATACCGTGCCCATATTCGCAGCCATACCGTGCCCATATTCGCAGCCATACCATACCCATATTAGCAGCCATACCGTGCCCATATTAGCAGCCCAGCCTTACTGCAGTCAGTACCTGCAATGGCATCTCCTGCTGTGTCATGGAGTTCAACTTCAGTGTGAAAAGTTCAGGCCGTGCTGCCTGTGACAAAGGTCCCGCCCTCCTCCTAGACCAGATTGTGTGATAGACAGAACACTGCATCTATCACACGAGCTGGTGTAAGAGGACGGCGGGACCTTTGTCACAGGCATCGCGGCCCAAACTTTTCATTCTGAGCTCCGTGCCTGCTGTGTGTGTGAGAGGAGGAGGGAGAGGAGCGATGCGGCCACTGACAACTGCGGCTTAGCGCAAATCGGCCGCAGATATATCCTGGTATCCCGGTAGGCCAGTCCGGCCCTGGCTCTTTATATTAGTAAAACTATAATGCAGAAGGTCTCTAAAGCAGTGGAATGTATGGGCAAACTGTTGGTCCTACAGTGCCTTGCAAAAGTATTCACCCCCTTGGTTTTTTACCTATTTTGTTACATTACAGCCTTTACTTCAATGCAGGCGTCATGTTGCCTTGTCTGCCAACATCCCCCAAACTGCCATTTGGCATCCTGTTTATGCCTACCACAAGCCATGGTTTTCTATTTGGCTTCTTCATCTAATGGTTCATGATCAACTGATGTGACCAGCTCCTGTACTACTTGTCATAATTCTCACACATATACAAAACAGTGCCTTGCAAAAGTATTCACCCCCTTGGCTTTTTACCTATTTTGTTACATTACAGCCTTTAGTTCAATGTTTTTTTTTAATCTGAATTATATGTGATAGATCAGAACACAATTTTTTAAGTTAGTAAAGTAAAATTAGAAAAATATATACATAAATTACATACATATTTAGAAAAAAAAAATGATAATTGGCATGTGCGTATGTATTCACCCTCTTTGTTATGAAGCCCATAAAAAGCTCTGGTGCAACCAATTACCTTCAGAAGTCACATAATGAGTGAAATGATGTCTACTGTGTGCAATCTAAGTGTCACATGATCAGTCATTACATATACACACCTTTTTGAAAGGCCCCAGAGGCTGCAACACCTAAGCAAGAGGCACCACTAATCAAACACTGCCATGAAGACCAAGGAACTTCTCCAAACAAGTAAGGGACAATGTTGTTGAGAAGTACAAGTCGGGGTTAGGTTATAAAAAAAAATATCCAAATCTTTGGTGATCACTAGGAGCACCATCAAATCTATCATAACCAAATGGAAAGAACATGGCACAACAGCAAACCTGTCAAGAGACGGCCGCACACCAAAACTCACAGTCCTGGCAAGGAGGGCATTAATCAAAGAGGCAGCACAGAGACCTAAGCAGGCCCGGACTGGGACAAAAAATAGGCCCGGGCATTTTGGAATGAGCAGCCCATGACACCTTAACCGGCCCATCCCCACTCTCCATCCTAAAGGATCCCCCGGGAGAGGGGAGGGGGAAACCCTGCAAAGGTGCAGGGGGCAAGGGGACAGGGAAAGAGCAGGGGGGGGGGCAGAGAGCACAGGGAAGAACCTTGAGAATATTGGGTGGGGTGAGAGCACGGGGGAGGTGGAGAGAATGAAGGGGGCAGAGAGCACAGGGGAGAGGCAGAGGTCACAGGGAGGAAGAGGAGAGCACAAGGGGGCCAGAGAGCATGGGGGTCTGGAGAGCACAGGGAGTGGGGGGTTGAAGAGCACAGGGGGAAGCAAAAACACAGGGTGGGGCAGAGAGCACAGGGAAGGCAGGAGAGCACGGGGGTGAAGAGCACATGGGGGAGGCAGGGATCACTGGGGGAGAGGCGTAGGGCACAGGGGGGGCAGCAGAGAGCATGGGAGGAGATTGAGAGCACAGTGGGGGCTGGAGAGCACTGGGGGGCTAGAGAGCACTGGGGGAGAGGCAGAGGGTACAGGGGGCAGCGTAGAGCATGGGGGAGGTGGAGAGCAAAGGGGGGGCTAGAGAACACTGGGGGGGCTAGAAAGCACTGGGGGAGAGGCAGAGGGCACAGGGGGCAGCGTAGAGAACGGGGGGAGGTGGAGAGTACAGGGGGAGGCATAGAGGATTGAAAAGGTGGAGAGCACAGGGGGAGGGCACAGGTGGGCAGCGTAGAGCATGGGGGGAGGTGGAGAGCACTGAGCTGGGGTGTTAAAGAGCACTGGAGGGCTGGAGAGCACAGGGTGAGGTAGAGAGCACTGGGGGGCTAGAGAGCACTGGGGGAGGGGGAGAGGCAGAGGGCACAGGGGGGCAGCATAGAGCATGGGGGAGGTGGAGAGCACAGGGGGAGAGATGGAGGGCATAGGGGGCAGCGTAGAGCATGGGGGCAGGTGGAGAGCACAGGAGGGAGGTGGAGAGAAGAGGGGGGCTGGAGAGCACTGGGGGGATAGAGAGCTCTGGGGGTGATAGAGAGCACTGGGGGGCTGGAGAGAATTAGGGGGAATTGAAAAAAGAGCACAGGGGAAGGTGGAGAGCACAGGGGGAGAGGCGGAGGGCACAGGGGGCAGCGTAGAGCATGGGGGGAGGTAGAGGGCACAGGGGGCAGCATAGAGCATGGGGGGAGGTAGAGAGCACAGGGGGAGAGACGGAGGTCACAGGGGGGCAGCGTAGAGCATTGGGGAGGTGGAGAGCACAGGAGAGAGGTGGAGAGAAGGGGGGCTGTAGAGCACTGGGGGGGTTGGAGAGCACTGGGGGGCTGGAGAGAATTAGGGGGAATTGAAAAGAGCACAGGGGGAGGTGGAGAGCACAGGGGGAGAGGCGGAGGGCACAGGGGGCAGCGTAGAGCATGGGGGGTGTTATATCCTCTGTGTTGTGAGGGACACAAGACTCTGGTCTGGAACAATGGATGTTTATTCAGTACAGGCTGTACACTGCAACATGCATCTCAGGACATTACATATCTCTGCTTCCTACATGTGGTCTCTCTAAGATGGCTACTATGCCCCTTGACCCTTGTCATCACTGCTGGGTGGAGCCAGCCTTAAAGTGCCAGTACATGTGGAACCCTTCAGGTATAACACCTTCCATCCATCCCTAAAAAAAAAAAAAAAAAAAACAATAACAGGCACAAAACATTAACTGATAACTGTCCAATAACAGTCCTCCAAACACAGAAGAATTACGGGACTTCAAGCTTGCGGGGTTAATATGTCATCGGATCACTTCCGTCGGCCCCGTCGAAAGTCTCGTAACCGATCTTGCAACTGAAACCGGTCAGGAGGGCGACAGTGTCGTTGAGGCCGGGCATCCAGCGATTCGGGACCGGAGGAAACAGGGCTGGCCGGAATGGGTACCGGCAGGGCCAAGAATGGATCCCCCAGCTCAGAGGGTAAACAGACCTCCGGACCAGAGCTAGAGGGCTCTGTTGGAGACGAGTTCAAAAGATCAGAGTCCCCACAATCATCAGTGTCTGTGCATCCTGATTCGCTGGGAGCAGATCCTTGAGACACTGGTGGTTCAGCCGGCATCAGGGATTCGGGCAGTTGAGAACGAGGATGCAGTTGGTCCGCATGACGTCTGCAAATGGAACCATCTTCCAGGCGGACCTTGTACATCTTGGGTCCCAAGGTCTCTGCAATGACAGCAGGAAGCCAACGGGTACTGTAGTACATGTTCCTGGACTGTTTGAGGGCGGAGCATATCCAAAACAGTCCATGGCTGCCGCCCCAGAAGGAGTTCTGCTGGAGTTTTCCCAGTGGTTGCATGTGGTGTGTTTCTGTAAGCAGAAAGGAAGGAGTCCAGCTGCTGGGGTGACAGGGACTGTTGTTTACTTGCAGCCACTGTAGCTTTGAAATAGCGTTTAAAAGTCTGCACAAAGCGCTCTGCTTGACCATTTGTAGCCGGGTGGTAAGGTGCGGTCAACTTGTGCTTGATGTTGTGGGCAGTCAGGAAACGCTGAAACTCCTGACTGGTGAATTGTGCACCGTTGTCTGTGACGATTTCTCTGGGGTATCCAAACGTAGCAGCGAGATGTAACAGTATGGAAACCGTTGCCTTAGTCGTTGGCTGAGTAACAGGAATGACCTCAGGCCACTTTGAATGGGCATCCACTATGATCAAGAAGGTGTGTCCTCTGATCGGGCCTGCAAAGTCCAAGTGTAGGCGAAACCAAGGAACTGTGGGCCAAGTCCAGGGCTGGACGCACCCTCGAGGAGGGTCTCTTGCCGTTTGTGCACATCCAGCACAAGCATTCACATATGTTGTGATATCTGAGTCTAGGTTTGGCCACCACACATAGCCTCTGGCCTTTTGTTTCATACGTGTGCTCCCGGGATGACCAGTATGTAGCAAGTCCAGAATGTGTCTCCGGAGGGTCTGTGGAATGATCACTCGGTCTCCCCATAAAACACAGTTGCCAGCCACAGTTAATTCCATACGCCTACGGAAATAAGGTTCATACTCCTGTGTGACAGTTGCAGGCCAACCGGACCGTACCCAGGAGAGTATTGTTTTCAGAAAGGTATCCTTGTTTGTATGGGCTGCTAACTCCCCAGAAGACAAGAAGGACAGGCTGGTGTAACGACAACTCTTGACCGGTGGAGAAGAGTCCATGGACCTCCCTGTCAGTTGGGACATAGCGTCCGCATTAGCATTGGCATCATGACCACGATACTGAATTTTGTAGCTGTATGCCCCCACGAATAGGGCATAGCGTTGGAGGAGGGCCGCAGTAGTCTGGGAGATGCCTTTGTCAGGGCTAAAGATCTGAAGGAGTGGTTTATGGTTCGTCAGTATGGTGAATTCCCTACCATACAGGTAAAGATGAAACTTCTTAATTGCCCATATCAGCGCAAGTGCCTCTTTGTCAATGTGTAAGTAATTGCTTTCTGCTTTTGTCAAAGACCTGGAGGCAAATGCCACTGGTTTTTCTGACCCATCTGGTAAGATGTGGGATAGTACCGCCCCCAGACCATAGGGTGAGGCATCACAAGCCAAGGTGAGAGGCTTCTGGAGGTCATAGTGCACGAGCATGCGTGACGCCAACAGCTTCCGCTGAGAAACTTCAAAAGCACGTTGGCATGCAGCCGACCAGTCCCATCTGGAGTGTTTCTCCAAAAGCTTGTTCAACGGAAACAAGGTGTGTGCCAGATCTGGCAGGAATTTGTGGTAATAGTTCAGCAAGCCAAGGTATGATCGCAGCTGCTGGACGTTGGTTGGGGCTGGAGCTTTGACTAAAGCATCAACCTTGGCTTCCGTGGTGTGTATACCTTCTGCATCCACAAGGTGGCCACAAAACTCCAATTTAGGCACCATGAATTGGCATTTTGCTAAGTTCACTTTCAGACCCTGTTCTTGGAGTCTCGCCAACACAAGCTCCACATTCTGCTTGTGTTCCTGGTCGGTCCGTCCTGTAATGAGCATGGCATCTAGCAGGCACTGAGTGAAAGGAATGTCCGCCAAAATCTCGTCCATTTTTCGTTGCCAAATGGCTGGGGCAGAGGCTACCCCAAACACCATCCGATTATATTGATACAGTCCCTTGTGGGTGTTGATGGTCAGAAACTTGCGGGAAGAAGGATGGACCTCAAACTGTAAATATGCTTGTTTGAGATCAAGCTTGGTGAACTTTTGACCTCCTGCAAGAGAGGCAAAAATGTCATCTACTCTGGGTAGGGGATACTGGTCTATTTCCAGTTGAGAGTTCAGTGCCATGCGGAAATCGCCACAAATGCGCAAGTCCCCATTCGATTTCTTTACCGGTACAACTGGTGATGCCCACTCGCTGTGCTCTACCTTTGAGATGACACCTTGTTCCTCCAGCCGACTTAGTTCTGCTTCCACACCTGCTCGGAGTGCGAAAGGTACTGTCCGAGCTTTGAAGAACTTAGGCTGAGCGTTGGGTTTCAGCTTCAGTCTCACACAGTCATGCTTTATTTTTCCCAACTGGTCATCAAAAATCTTTGGGAACCGCTGCTTCAGGGACACCACCCATCCCTCATTATCACCTAATGGAATGGTAACGGTGTTACAGGGACTTATGGCGATGTCTGGCATACCAAAGTGAGCAATCCAGTCTCTCCCAAAGAGAGGGGGTCCCCCATTTTCTAGGATATATAATGGCAGTCTCTTTGTCTGACCCTTGTACAAAACCTTTACCTTTGCGTAACCCAGTGGGTGGAGTATCTGCTTTGAGTATGTCTGCAGTTTGATTGGTGTTGGGCGGACAGTTTTTCGGGTCTGAAGTTGTCTCCATTGTTTCTGGGTGATAACTGAAACTGCTGCTCCTGTGTCTACATCCATCCTGAGTCTCTTTCCCTCAATGGTTACATCTACAGTCATTGCGGAGGGTGCTGAATGCATATGATGTATGTCTAACCTGTGGAGCACTTGCTCATCCTCTGACTCAGATGATGATGTATAGTGTTGAGCAGAATACGCCATATTCGATTTCGCGATATATCTCGAATATATAGTCGAATATTCGAGATATATTCGCTAAATTCGAATATTCGTGATATTTTATCGAAATGAAATGATTGCGAATTTTCGCTATTGCGAATGCGAAAATAATTGCGAATTTTCGATAACTGCGGTAGGAGCACTCTGATTGGCTCAGAATATTCGTGATATTTTACAATACAAAATAATTGCGAATATTCGGCAAATGCGGAAGGAGCACTCTGATTGGCTCAGAATATTCTTGATATTTTACAATACAAAATAATTGCGAATATTCGGCAAATGCGGAAGGAGCACTTTGATTGGCTCAGAATATTCTTGATATTTTACAATACAAAATAATTGCGAATATTCGGCAAATGCGGAAGGAGCACTCTGATTGGCTCAGAATATTCTTGATATTTTACAATACAAAATAATTGCGAATATTCGGCAAATGCGGAAGGAGCACTCTGATTGGCTCAGAATATTCTTGATATTTTACAATACAAAATAATTGCGAATATTCGGCAAATGCGAAAGGAGCACTCTGATTGGCTCAGAATATTCTTGATATTTTACAATACAAAATAATTGCGAATATTCGGCAAATGCGGAAGGAGCACTCTGATTGGCTCAGAATATTCGTGATATTTTACAATAGAAAATAAAAAGTGTTTTGCATTGGTGGTGATTCTTTACTCTATCCATCTGTCACAGCCGTTTGTCAATCAAACACCTTGAAGATTGAACACGTTCATGCTGCATGCTTTGGACTTTTTTCACTTCACATATCAAAGACATTTTTATGATAGATTATTTTTCTATTATTGGGACTATATTTCTTTATATATTTGTTTCACTGTGTATTTCACAAGTTATTTGCGCTTGCTTATTTTATAATTTGCCCACGTCACTAGACATATTTTTTATTCTTGTAGAGCGACTCCATTTTCTGTCTTGTATTAATTTATGTTGTATAACATTTTTGAGTTGCTGCTGTATTCTCCCCTTTTTTTAAGGTATGCGCAATTTTTTCCTTCTTACAAAAAAAAATAATATCAAATTAATTTCAAACATACAAATATTCATAACAGAAACATACACAAAGCCCCCCCTTTTGCATCAGAGACAATCAGAGTTCTCCTACCACAATTCGCAATCATTTTCGCATTCGCATTAGCGAAAATTCGCAATTTTTTTTTTTTTATATTCGGCAACATAAAATGATCGCCTCAGCTTAGCTACTCGGCCCAGGGTCTCTAATCATACCAGCAATGCTTTTAGACGTCGATAGGATGTGATCTGTTTTAAAAATAAAATAGAAAAAATGCGAATATTCGGAATTGCGAATATTCACCGCGAAATTCGAAATATATCGCGAATACTCGAATATGCCATATTCGAGCCGAATATTCGCAATACAAATATTCGTGAGCAACACTAATGATGTATATCTTCCCACCATATATGTCTTAGTCTTGGGGTTCAGAGGTTGTTTATCTCGCACCTTCTTGCTACGGCAAACTCGTTTCAGATGGCCGGTCCTACCGCAATTATGACAGGTCTAATCCTTAAACCGGCAGACTTTGTAATCATGGTCTGTATTCCCACAACGGTAGCAAGCTGACTCCCGGCTTGGTGGGGGTCTGTATTTCCAGTTTGCAGCAGTTGGCTTGACTGCTGTTCTGAAAACTTCTGCTCTGGGGGTTTAATTCCTCTGTATCTTTTACAGCCATTTCCATCACTGAAGCTATCTCAATTGCCTTTGTAAGGGTAAGGTCTTTCTCTGTTAACAGTCTCTTTTGGGTGGACTCACAACTCAGTCCCATGACAAACTTATCTCTCAGTGCAGTAGGTAGGTAGTCCCCAAAAGAACAGGTAGAGGCTAGTCTGCGAAGGGCGAGCACATAAGCTTTAATCTCTTCACCTGTCTGCTGCTGCCTCTGATAGAAGCAAAATCTTTCTGCAATTTCTAATGGTTTAGGCTGGAAGTGATCCTCTAGCAGTGTCAGCAGCTCTGCCAATGTCTTAGCTGCTGGTTTTACAGGGGAAAGCAGATCCCTCAGAGTGTCATATGTCTTGGCCCCAACCACTGTCAGAAACACTGCTACTTGCCTGTGGTCTGGGATGGCATTGGCACTGAAATACTGTTCCAGTCTCTCAACCCAGGAACTCCAGGATGTCTGTTCTCCATCAAACTCACTTAATGTCCTGATTAATGACATTTTCCTGCTGGGATCTGTGATTGCTTTTATCCAGGTGACAATCCGCAATGTCTTTGTCTCTCTCTCAGACTGATAGACACTTTGTAAATCCCATCCTCGTCGCCACTGTTATATTCTCTGTGTTGTGAGGGACACAAGACTCTGGTCTGGAACAATGGATGTTTATTCAGTACAGGCTGTACACTGCAACATGCATCTCGGGACATTACATATCTCTGCTTCCTACATGTGGTCTCTCTAAGATGGCTACTATGCCCCTTGACCCTTGTCATCACTGCTGGGTGGAGCCAGCCTTAAAGTGCCAGTACATGTGGAACCCTTCAGGTATAACAGGGGGAGGTAGAGAGCACAGGGGGAGAGACGGAGGGCACAGGGGGGCAGCGTAGAGCATGGGGGGAGGTGGAGAGCACTGGGGGGGGCTGGAGAGCACTGGGGGAGGTGAAGAGCACAGGGGGAGAGGCGGAGGGCACAGGGGGGCAGCCTAGAGCATGGGGGGAGGTGGAGAGTACAGGAGGGAGGAGGAGAGCACAGGGGGGGTGGGCTGGATAGCACTGGGGGAGAAGTGGAGGGCACAGGGAGAGGTGGATATCACAGGGGGGAGGTGCAGAGCACAGGAAGAGAGGCAGGGGGCAGCAGAGAGCATGGGGGAGGCGAGGAGCACTGGAGGGGGCTAGAGAGCACTGTGGGGGGAGGTAGAGAGCACTGTGGGGGCAGCAGAGATGAGCAGGATAGGTGGAGCGGTGGGTTGGCTGCATATAGAAGAATTATTCTCTCCATCTTCTTCCTGAATGCCTGAATGTACCTGAATGCCTGCGAGAGGGA
Source organism: Rana temporaria (assembly GCF_905171775.1). NCBI lineage: Eukaryota > Metazoa > Chordata > Amphibia > Anura > Ranidae > Rana > Rana temporaria. The sequence continues at coordinate 70,245,750 of NC_053490.1, forward strand.
GAGGAGCAGAAGCAGGCATTCAGAGGTGGGGGAAGAGAGCAGATACAGCACGAGTGCTGTGGGCTGGATCTGTGACAAATGCAGTCACAGATCCAGCCAGCCATCCATCCCTGCTCAGCCATCCCTGCCCCATACTGTGCAATACTCTATACCCATACTGTGCAATACTCTGCAATACCCCACAACACTCTGCAATACCCCACACTACTCTGCAATACCCCACACTACTCTGCAATACCCCACACTACTCTGCAATACCCCACATTACTCTGCAATACCCCACATTACTCTGCAATACCCCACACTACTCTGCAATACCCCACACTACTCTGCAATACCCCACACTACTCTGCAATACCCCACAATACTCGGCAATACCCCACAATACCCTGCAACGTTGCCTATGGGGATTTTTAAGTAGCAAAGTTTGGCGCCATTCCACGAGCGTGTGCAATTTTGAAGGGTGACATGTTGGGTATCTATTTACTCGGCGTAACTTCATCTTTCACATTTATGCAAAAGAATGAAGAAAAAATACGAAATTTGCTAAATTTTATAACAGAAACAAAGAAAAAATCATTTTTTTTACATAATTTTCAGTCTTTTTTCTCTTATAGCGCAAAAAATAAAAAACCCAACGGTGATTAAATACCACCAAAAGAAAGCTCTATTTTTGTGAAAATAAGGACGAAAATTTCATTTGGGTACAATGTTGTATGACTAAGAAATTGTCATTCAAATTGTGAGAGCACCGAAAGCTGAAAATTGGTCTGGTTATTACGTGGGTTTACGTGCCTGGTGGTCAAGTGGTTAAGGAGACCACGAGGAGGGAGAACACCACTACGCAGATACACTGCTATACAGGGACACATAGGGGCCATCACAGCAGCATTCAGGAAACTTTTTGGAGCCATCCACTGACTTGGGGGTTACCTCACTGATGGTCCCGACTGACCGCTGAGCCCAGATTGCCCCATATGGGATTATTGGAAATAAGGACATCGTTGCCTACAAGTTATCCCTAGGACCTGTATCCACCAGCTTCAAGTTCAAGTTGGGGATTGGATTGATGCTTCTTGATAACCCCATTTCTACAATTTGTTCCTATAAGGTTTTTTCTATACGGAACCATTTATACTGAGTTAAATAGAATTGTAACCGCACTCACCAGTGTTCGTTACCCCTGATGAAGGTTGTATACCGGAAACGCGTTTGGTACCAGGGATCATCATTCATAGGAGAGTTTTAGTGCCATTCTTTTTTTGTGTTTTTTGTTATATATTTCATTGATGCTTGTATTGTTACGCACTAGAGCTATAGTCATTTTGGTAATGTTTTTTAATTTTTGTACCTATGTCTGTTGACATTTTCCATTTCAATAAATATTGTTTCTACTTATATCCCAGTGTCTGGCTTTTAGAGTCCCATCCCAGGGGAAATTACTGTTTGTTCTATATCATAGGGATGTGGCCAGTACACTGGGCTCGGTGACATGGTGATCACCCCTCCTCTTTTTCGAGTGGTTTAAGGGGAAACATGTAAATGTGTTGGAATGGCCTAGTCAAAGCCCAGACCTCAATCCAATAGAAATCCATGGTCAGACTTAAAGATTGCTGTTCACAAGCGCAAACCATCCAACTTGAAGGAGTTGGAGCAGTTTTGCAAGGAGGAATGAGCAAAAATCCCAGTGGTAAGATGTGGCAAGCTCATAGAGACTTATCCAAAGCGACTTGTGATTACCGTAAACGGTGGCTCTATAAAGTATTGACTTTAGTGAGGTGAAAAGTTATACACATTGGCCAAGATTCACGTAGATCGGCGTATCTTTATGCCGGCGTAGCGCATCTCATATGCGCTATGCCGACGTAACTGTGAGAGGCAAGTGCAGTATTCACAAAACACTCGCTCCCAAACTTGTGCCGGTGTAACGTAGGTTGGCCGGCGTAAGCCCGCCTAATTCAAAGTAGGAAGGTAGTGGGCGTGTTACATTTAAATTAACCGTGACCCCGTGTAAATAAGGGGCCGAACGAACGGCGAATGCGCGCGCATGCTCAGAATCACGCCGCATATACTCCCTAAGATACGACGGCTCAATGCCTTCGACGTGAACGTAACCTACGCCCAGCCCCATTCACGTACGACTTAAGCAAACGACGTAAAATCCGACGGCTGTTCCGACGTCCATACCCTAACATGACTTACCCCTGCTTTATGAGGCTTAACTTTACGCCGGACGTACGCCTTACGTAAACGGCGTAGATTACAGCGACGGGCGTAAGTACGTTCGTGAATCGGCGTATCTAGGTCATTTACATATTCGACGCATAAATCAATGGAAGCGCCCCTTGCGGCCAGCGTAAATATGCGCCCAAGATACGATGACGTAGGAGACTTACGTCGGTCGTATGAAGCCAAAATTCAGGCGTATCTTGTTTCCTGAATAAGGCGCATAGATACGACGGCGCATCTGTGGACTTACGCGGCATATCAGAATCCGGGCCATTGACTTTTTATGTTATTTTGTTCTATTTGTTGTTTGCTTCACAAAAAAAAAAAAAAAAAACGTCTTCAAAGTTGTGGGCATGTTCTGTAAATTAAATTATGCAAATCCTCAAACAATCCATGTTAATTCCTTGTTGTTAATTAACTACTTGCTGACCAGCCACCGCAGTTATACGGCGGCAGGTCGGCTCCCCTGCGTGAGAGCCCGTAGCTATACGTCGGCTCTCGAAGCAGCTCTCGTCCCTGACTCCCATGCGCGTGCTCCCGGTCCTGTCAGGGGAGAAATGCCTGACCGTCTGTTCATACAATGTATGAACAGCGATCAGTCATTTCCCCTAGTGAGGCCACCCCCCTTACAGTTAGAACACACCCAGGGAACATATTTAACCCCTTCCCCGCCCCCTAGTGTTAAACCTTTCCCTGCCAGTGGCATTTTATAGTAATCCAATGCATTTTTATAGCACTGATTGCTATAAAAATGCCAATGGTCCCAAAAATGTGTCAAAAGTGTCTGAAGTGTCCACCATGTCGCAGTACCGGAAAAAAAATCGCTGATTGCTGCCATTACTAGTAAAAAAAAAAAGTTTATAAAAATGCCATAAAACGACCCCCTATTTTGTAAACTCGGTGGGCCAGATTCAGAAAGATTAGCGTATCTTTCTGCGGGCGTAGTGAATCTCATATGCGCTACGCCGCCGTAACTCAGTCAGGCGAGTAGTGTATTCTGAAAGATCTTACACCCGAAGTTACGGCGGCGTAGTGTAAATATGTCGGCGTAAACCCGCCCAATTCAAATGTGGATGATGTTGGCGTGTTTTATTTAAATTACTTGTGACCCCACGTAATTGACGTTTTTGACGAACGGCGCATGCTCCCAATTACGCCGCAAATAGTCAATGCTTTCGACGTGAACGAAACTTACGTACAGTCCTATTCACGGACGACTTACGCAAACGACGTAAAATACGACGCTGTTCTTAGGTTTCTGATGTCCATACCTAACATGACTTACCCCTGCTTTATGAGGGGTAACTTTACGCCGAAAAAAGCCTTACGTATACAACGTAAAAAAATGCGCCGGGTGTACGTACGTTTGTGAATCGGCGTATCTACCTAATTTGCATATTCCTTGCGTAAATCTACGGAAGCGCCACCTAGCGGCCAGCGTAAATATGCAACTAAGATACGACGGCATAAGAGGCTTACGCCAGTCGGATCTTAGCAAAATTCCGGCGTATCTTGTTATCTGAATACAGAAAAAAGATACGCCGGCGCATCCTAGAAGTTACGCGGCGTATCAATAGATACGCCAGCGTAACTTCTTTCTGAATCGGGGCCTATAACTTTTGCGCAAATCAATCAATAAACTCTTATTGCGTTTTTTTTTTACGAAAAGTATGTATTAGAATACGTATCGGCCTAAACTGAGGAAAAAAAAATTTGTTTTAATATATTTTTGGGGGATGTTTATTATAGCAAAAAGTAAAAAATATTCATTTTTTTCAAAATTGTCGCTCTATTTTTGTTTATGGCGCAAAAACTAAAAACCGCAGAGGTGATCAAATACCACCAAAAGAAAGCTCTATTTGTGGGAAAAAAAGGACGGCAATTTTGTTTGGGAGCCACGTTGCACGACCGCGCAATTGTCAGTTAAAGCGACGCAGTGCCGAATCGCAAAAAGGGGCAAGGTCCTTTAGCTGCATTTTGGTCCGGGTCTTAAGTGGTTAAAACAAGCTCTTAAAGCGGGGTTTCCGCGGGAAAACATTCACCGCTCTATCCAGCGCATGCGCAGTGTGACGGCAGTGCCGAATCGAAAAAAGTGCTCTGGTCTTTGACCAGCAATATGGTCCGTGGGTTAAGTGGTTAACCTTGCTGCGCTCTCCCAGTGGAAGGCCATCTTTTGGGACCTGTGACATGTCCCAGAAGATTGCCGAGAGGGAGGGGCCGCCTAGGGGGAGAGGAGAAGTTGCCTAGGTGGCCCGTAGTTAGGAGAAAGTGGAACAGGAAGTCCCACTCAAAACTAAGAACACACTCCCCCCCCAAAAAAAGGGGGCAAGGAGTGCTTAAAGCGAAAGTTCCACCTTTGGATGGAACTCCGCTTAAATGTGTGCCCATGTAGGACAAAACACATAGGGCCGGATTCAGAAAGATGAGCGCATCTTTCTTCCGGGGTAACATATCTCCGATACGTTACGCCGCTGTAACTTTGGGCGCAAGTTCTGTATTCAGAAAGAACTTGCGCCCTTAGTTACGGCGGCGTAACGTATGTGTTGCGGCGTAAGGCCGCCTAATTCAAATGGGGATGTTGGGGGCGTGTTGTATTTAAATTTTACTTGACCCCACGTTTTTTTAACATTTTTTTTAACGGCGCATGCGCTGTCCGTAAAATATCCCAGTGTGCACTGCGCCAAAGTACGCCGCAAGGACATATTGGATTCGACGTGAACGTAAATGACATCCAGCCCTATTCGCGAACAACTTACGCAAACGGCGTAAAAATTTTCAAAACTCGGCGCGGGAACGACGCCCATACTTAACAGTAGCTACGCCTCATATAGCAGGGGTAACTATACACCGAAAAAAGGCATTAGAGTCTGCAAAATACTTGAAACTGCGGCAGAGGTACAGTGTTACATGACTGCGCAATTGTCATTCAAAGTGCGACAGCGCTGAAAACGAAAAATTGGCCTGGGCAGGAAGGGGGTGAAAATGCCCTGTATTGAAGTGGTTAATACCACTTTAAGCCCTCTGTAGCCTAAAATGTCAGCTAACTTGGAGCAACTATTAAAGTTACATGAAATTTTTATTTTTTATTCAGTGCAAGTATGAGCACTTTACATATAATTATTTAAAACAATTTAGGTAGCTGTGTGAAAAAAAGTATGTTTTTTTTTGGGGGTATCTGCTTCTGCTTATTTATTCAGAATCGTTTGTTAGCAAAAGAACCATGGAGACATTTATTTATCTGTGTAATTGTATACTGACATAATGGATTTTTTTTGTTGTTTTAAATTTTGTCTATAGTATATGAAAATCATGCATATTGAGAAAAGGCAATCATATTGCTGCTTGTGAAGCTTATGTAGAGCTCGGCTGATGCACCTTCCACTTGGTGTCAGTATAGATTTGTCTTAGCACTCTATTGTATTGAATTCATGCACCTATCTCCTTACAATGCGAAGCAGTCTTTTTTTTTGTGTTTCCTACAATGTGTGCTAATTTCATATTTTTATTCACAAACATAAAAAAGAATACAATCCGTAGAGCCCTATGAACACAAAATGAACAGTAAGTAACCTTCAATGAAACAAAATGCATAACTAGTGGAGATATTTTCCTAGAGAGGGCTTATGTACAGAACCTATACAATCAATGTTCCGAAGCATAGAATATTTGTATCCTTTCAAATATGAGTGAAATCAATACTTCATTCTGTCTTAATGGAATTTATATGTCCTTGGCAAAAGTACAAAGATTTATGGGCTCTAATATGATAATAAACAACAACTGTGAAATGTGAAAAGAAACTCCTTCCTTCTCTTGGAACGAATGTCAATTTAGTTACTTATGTCTTTTACAATATCCAGGTCTTTCATACACAGACTGATAGTTTGTTGTTGTTGTATGCGCTTGTATATGATGTATAGTGAGCAGGGAGATTACAGTTTATAACAATTGACATGTTTACCCATTAAATAAAGAATCATATGTGAATCCCAAAAGGCTCCTAACATAATGATTAGACAGATAATGGTCAAATAGATACAGTGGCCCGGATTCAGGTAGATTTGCCCCTTTCTTGCGGAGGCGCAGGGCAACGTTTTTGCCCTGCGCCCCCGCAAATTTACTGCGCTACCCGCGATTCACGGAGCAGTAGCTCCGTAAATTGCGTGTGCGCTCTTTAAAATTGCCCGGCGTAAGCGCGCGCAATTTAAATGATCCTGTAGGGGGCGGGAATCATTTCAATTAGGCGCATTCCCGCGGCGATCGTAAAGCGCATGCTCCGTCGGGAAACTTTCCCGACTTGCATTGCGGCAAATGACGTCGCAAAGACGTAATTTGCTTCAAAATGAACGTGAATGGCGTCCAGCGCCATTCACAAATCACTTACGCAAACTACGTTAAATTCAAATTTCGCGACGCTGGAACGACAGGTATACGTAACATTGGCTGCCCCTGCTAATAGCAGGGGCAACCTTACGCGAAAACCGCCGTAAGCAAACGACGTAAACTGCGTACGCAGGGCTCGCCTAACGTTGTGAATCGGCGTTAGTATGCAATTTGCATACTATACGCTGAGCACAACGGGAACGCCACCTAGCGGCCATCGCAAGAATGCAGCCTAAGATATGCGGGCATAAGAGCCTTATGCCGCGCATATTTTAGGCTGCAGTCGGCGTAACGAGGTTCCTGAATCAGGAGCATTCGTTACGCCGGGGCAAGTAAGCAATTGCGCTGTGTAACTATGGTTACACAGACGCAATTGCTTCTTGAATCCAGGCCAATGATTAGACAGATAATGGTCAAATAGATGCAGTGCCTTGAAAAAGTATTCATACCACCTGAAATTTTCCACATTTTGTCATGTTACAAGCAAAAACGAAAATGTATTTTATTGGGATTTTATGTGATAGACCAACACAAAGCAGCACATACAGGCCCAGATTCACGTAGATCGGCGCACCTTTGAGTGGGCGTAACGTATCCTATTTACGTTACGCCTCCGCAACTTAGATGGGCAAGTGCAGTATTCTCAAAGCACTTGCTCCGTAAGTTGCGGCGGCGTAGCGTAAATAGGCCGGCGTAAGCCCGCCTAATTCAAATGTGGAACAGGGGGGCGTGTTTTATGTAAATGTTATGTGACCTGACGTGATTTATAACATTTTTAACGAACGGCGCATGCGCCGTCTGTGGACATATCCCAGTGTGCATTGCTCCAAATACACCGCAAGGACGTATTGGTTTTGACGTGAACGTAAATTACGTCCAGCCCCATTCACGAATGACTTACGCAAACGACGTAAAATTTTCAAAATTCGACGCGGGAATGACGTCCATACTTAACATTGGTACGCCGCATGTACGTCTCGTATAGCAGGGGTAACTTTACGCCGGTAAAATCCTAACGTAAACGGCGTATCTGTACTGTGTCGGCCGGGCGTACGTTCATGAATTTGCGTATCTAGCTGATTTACAGATTTCTAGTCGTAAATCAGCGTACACGCCCCTAGCGGCCAGCGTAAATATGCAGTTAAGATCCGACGGCGTAAGAGACTTACGCCGGTCGGATCTAATACAAATCTATGCGTAACTGATTCTAAGAATCAGGCGCATAGATACGACGGCTCAGACTCAGAGATACGACGGCGTATCTGGAGATACACCGTCGTATCTCCTTTGAAAATCTGGGCCACAGTATTTGCGAAGTGGAAGAAAAATGATAAATGGTTTTCCAAATTTTTTACGAATAAATATGTGAAAGTGTGGCGTGCATTTGTATTCAGCCCATAATCAATACTTGGGGGGCTGAAGAACCACCTTTCGCTGTAATTACAACTGCAAGTATTTTTGGGGATGTCTCTACCAACTTTACACAGCTAGCAAGTGAAATTTTTGCCCATTATTCTTTGCAAAATAGCTCAAGCTCTGTCAGATTGGATGAAGAGCGTCTGTGAACAGCAATTTTCAAGCCTTGCCACAGATTCTCAATTGGATTTAGGTTGGAAGGTGAACCTCTGTCCCAGTTTCAAGTCTTTTGCAGACTCTAATGCCTCATACACACGATCGGAATTTTCGATGGAAAAAGTCAGACGGACTTTTTCCATCGGAAATTCCGACCGTGTGTATGCCCATCTGGGTTTTTCTATCGGATACTCAGAGGAATTCCGTCAGAGTTTACATAGAGAACATGTTCTCTTTTCCTCCGATGAAATTCCTTAGCAATTCCGATGTGAGTTTGGTCGTGCTAAAGCCTGATCGTGTGTACAGGGCTTTCTTCAAGGTTGCCCTGTATTTGGCTCCATCCATCTTCTCATCAACTCTGACCAGCTCCCCTGTCCCTGCTGAAGAAAAGTATCCACACAACATGATACTGCCACCATCATGTTTCACAGTGGGGATGGTGTGTTCAGGGTGATGTGCAGTGCTAGTTTACCGTCACACATAGTGTTTAGCTTTTAGGCCAAAAGTTACATTTTGGTCTCATCTGACCTGATGAAAACCTTCTCCCACATGTTTGCTGTGTCCCCCACATGGCTTGTCGCAAACTGCAAACGGGACTTCTTATGGCTTTCTTTCAACAATTGCTTTCTTCTTGACACTTTTCCATAAAGGCCAGATTTGTGGAGAGCACAACTAATAGTTGTCCTGCGGACAGATTCTCCCACCTGAGCTGTGGATCTCTGCAGCTCCTCCAGAGTTACCATGGGTGTCTTGGCTGCTTCTCTGATTAATGTTCTCCTTGCCAGTTTAGGTGGACGGCCATGTCTTGGTAGGTTTGCAGTTGTGCCATACTCTTTCCATTTTCAGATGATGGATTGAACTCCATGAGATGTCCAGAGCTTGGGATATTTTTTTAATAACCTAACCTTGCTTTAAACTTCTCCACATGTTATCCCTGACCTGTCTGATGTCTTCCTTGGTCTTCATGATGTTGCTATTTGTTTACTAAGGTTCTCTAACAAACCTCTGTGTGCTTCACATAGCAGCTGTATTTATGCTGAGATTAAATTACACATTTACTAATTAGGTGACATCTGAAGGCAATTGGTTCCACTTGATTTTAGTTGGGGGTAAAGGGGACTGAATAAAAATGCACACCACATTTTTCTGATATTTATTTGTTAAAAATGTTGAAAACCATTTATCCTTTTCCTTCCACTTCAAATCATAACACATAAAAACTGTTGTTGAACCTTTGGGAGCATACTGTCACTTATGGTATTGGGTATCACCACTGAGTACACCATTCATGGCAACCTTTGTCTTTGATGTTTTTTTATGAAAAAATATGAGCCTCATGAAGGTTTATTTTTTTATAACTGTTTGGAGAATAAAATGTATATTTATATAAAATATGTTTCTTGATTATATTGGTAAAGAGGTTTACTGAAGTATGTTTATGTTATTTTAAGGGATGATGACAGCTTTGTTCCAACACTGATGAAATTACTGCATTGTTCTGCCACTTATGCTGGAAAGCTTGGTCTGGTAAAGGAAATTAAAGTTTAAAAATAACAGACTTACTGGCCAGATCAACAGGTGAAAACAAAAAACGAATTGGTAAACTGCAATATAATACATTTTTGGTTTTGGGCTTAAAGTTGTTGTAAAGGCTAAAGGCATTCTATGCATGAAGGTAAAAAAACCTCCTCTGTGCTGCAGCCACAACAGCCTCCCCCCCCCCCAATACTTACCTGAACCTCCAGGTAAGTATTGGGCGGAAGAAGACCCCCGGAGAGTGGAAGAAGACCCCCGGAGAGTGGAAGAAGAAGCCCCCCCTGGTATTAGAGCTAAAGAAGACAGGGGGGCCTCCGGAGCAGACTAATAAATGATTTTAAAAACCCTTGTGTTGTGTGTTTAATAAATATCACTTTGCCTCCAGGTGAATGGGTAGGGGTACGATGTACCCCATATCCATTCACTTAGGGTGGGGGGCCGGTATCTGGGGGCCCCCTTATTTGAGGGGACTCCCAGATTCCGATAAGCACCCCGCCCGCAGACCCCGACAACCAACGGCCAGGGTTGTCGGGAAGAGGTCCTGTCCTCATCAACATGGAGACAGGGTGCTCTGGGGTGGGGGGCCCGCAGTGTGCCCCCCTGCCCCAGAGCACCCAACCCCCCCATGTTGAGGGCATGCGGCCTGGTACAGCTCAGGAGGGGCGCTCGCTCGTCCCCACTCCCATTCCTGGCCGGCCGGGTAGCGTGCTTTGGATACGGGTCTGGTATGGATTGTAGGGGGACCCCCTACGTCGATTTTTCGGCGTAGGGGGGGGGGGTCTCCTTACAACCCATACCAGACCTAAGGGCCTGGTATGCTCCTGGGGGGGGAACCCATGCCGGTTTTGATTTTACAAATTGCCGTGGAGTTCTCCCTCAGGAATGCATACCAAATGCCGTCGCTTGAATGGGCTTTTACATGGTGTTACTAACTTTCCACATTGTAAAACCAGCCCTAGTTTTACACTTGCAAACTAAAACTTACGGCGAAAAAACGAAGCTGAAAAGCTTTGTGGATCGCCCTAAGTGCTAATTTGCATACTAGAAGCGGCATTTCGACTCGAAATGCCCCCAGCGGCGGATGCGGTACTGCATCCTAAGATCCGGCAGTGTAATTCAATTACACATGCCGGATCTTCTGCCTAACTTTGGAAAACTGCTTCTGTGGATCAGTTCCAAAGTTAGGACAAGGGATACGATGGAGTAACAGCAGTTACTCCGTCGTATCTCTTTTGTGGATCTGGCCCTATATTCTTTTCTTTAAAGGCCTCATTTCTTTTTCTGAAAACAGTGGGCCAGATTCAGAAAAGAGATACGACGGCGTATCTCCTGATACGCTATCGTATCTCTGAGTGCGGTCGGTCGTATCTATGCGCCTGATTCAGAGAATCAGTTACGCATAGATATCCCTAAGATCTGACAGGTGTAAGTGTCTTACACCATCGTATCTTAGGCTGCATTTTCTGGCTGGCTGCTAGGTGGCGCTTCCGTATTTTTATGCAAGGAATATGCAAATTAGTATTTACGCCGATTCAGAAACGAACGACCGTCCGACGCTTTTTTTTTACGTCGTTTGCGTTCGGCTTTTTCCGGCGTAAAGTTACCCCCGCTATATGAGGGGTATGTGCGGCATATCCTATGTTAAGTATGGCCTTCGTTCCCGCGCCGAGTTTTAAAATGTTTACGTTGTTTGCGTAAGTCGTTCGCGAATAGGGCTGGATGTAATTTACGTTCACGTCGAAAGCATGACGATTTGCCGACGTCATTTGGAGCATGCGCACTGGGCTACGTCCACGGACAGTGCATGCGCCGTTCGTTAAAAACATCAAAAATGTGGGGTCACTACTATTTTACATAGTACACGCCCCCAACCAGCCTATTTTGAATTAGGCGGGCTTACGCCGGCCCAGTTACACTGCGCCGCCGTAAGTTTCAGCGCAAGTTCTATGTGAATACACAACTTGCTGCTCAAACTTATGGCGGCGTAGTGTATCTGAGATACGCTACGCCCGCCTAAAGATAGGCAAAGCTCTCTGAATGCAGCCCACTAGAATGATGGGCTTTACCAAAAAGCTGTCATTTTGTTTCATCTGTCCACAGCACATTTTCTCCAAAATAAATTTGTCTTCCCCCAGTAAGTTTTCGCAAACTCCAATCAGGCTTTTTTTTATGTTTCTTTGTCAACAGTGGGGACCTCCTAGGTCTTCTACCATAGCGTCCCTTTTCATTCAGATGGCGATGTATAGTGCGAGCTAACACAGTTGTACCCTGAGACTGAATATTAGCTATAATTTGGCTGGAAGCTGATCAAGGTTTTTTTATCCACCATTTGAACAATCCTTCCTTGCAACCGTTGATCAATTTTTCTCTTTATTCCATGTCCAGGGAGCTTAGCTACAGTGTGATAAATAAAAACACTCGTGCCTGGAATAGTGCCTGAGGGGTGACTAAAAACTTGAGTGCAGCAGCTGTTTCAAATCATAAGCTAGTGATTGATACTGAATGAAGGTGTCACGAGAAATCTAAATCCCCGCAAACAAACAGCACTTGCTAATGATGAGTGAATAAAAATAACTAGATTGGCTAGCGCAATAACAGAAAACACACAAAGTAATATAAATTATAAAATGGTGACACAATATTAAATATACAAATTGTCCAAGAACTGTGCTCCCCGTTTAATTCCCACACAATGCTGATTAGACATGTGCACACTGAAATATTTTGTTTCGGAATTTCATTTTCGTCCGAAAAATAAATTTATTTAGTTACTCTCGAAATTCGTTTTTATTTATTTAGTTTCGTTAAAAAAAATAGATTCGTCCAAAAATCTGAATTAATTAAGGTCGAATCTGTCATTGAAGGCTTATGGTGTCTGTTGAATGTTCTAAGAAGATTCAACGGAGCAGCTAAACTGTAGGACACTGCGATCGTACATTTCCTGTTGAATGTTCCGCCTACAAGTTATAGAAGAATTCTAATGTTGTATGACACTAGTAATAATTATATTTATAAATTATTATTACTAGTTAAACAACATTCAAATTCTTCTTTAGCCTATGGGCCAAACATTTGACCGGAAATTTACAATTGTGGCGTCGTACAGTTTAGCTGAAAAAATAAAAAGCCGCGCCAAACACTTGTACCAATAGGTCAGTGTAAAATAATTTAGGGGTAAGCCCAAAAGGAATGTCTTAATACTCCAAGGTTATTTATAGGGTTAGATGTTGTGAAAACACTGTTCATAGGATGCAGTTGGGGACTCCATACGCTGGTGTATTGGAAAAAATGGTTGAACAAAACTCCAAATCACCAGGTGACATGCATACAGTTGGTGTCAGCCCTCCACCGCAAACACAAGCCGCTTACCAGATGGCAAGCTCTCCACACAGTTGGCTATAGCCCAGCCACGGCCTTTGTATCCCCGGACTATTGGTTGGAACACTCGTCTCACACACAGCTGAGCTCACTCCAGGACCCGAGACTTAAACTCTTAAAACTGGTACTGCAATTCAGCCATGGACATGGTTCACCACCGGACCCAGGACGGCCAATGTACTCTCAATGCATGGATCGGAGGATAAAAGAAGGACGCAATAGCGTAATACCGTAGGATATCAATTTAATAAAAAAACAGTAATGTATTTACAAAAAGCAGAAGTTAAAACAGCATATAGCAGAAATTTCAAAAGCTGGCCGGCTTGAAGGAGCCCTCCTCCTTGGCGTGGTGACGTCACTGACGCAGCCTCCCAGACCCGTTTCGTCACTAGTCGGACGTTCTCAATGGGGGTTCTCAATGGGCGTTCTCAGTTTAGCTGCTTGTCGAATCTTCTTAGAACTTTCGACAGACAGTCAGACACCATAAGCCTTCAATGACAGATTCAACGTTTGTATGTTTTTCGCTGCTTCGTCGAATCTTCATCGTTCATGTCGAATGGTCTACTCCAACACTGTCTCTATAATGTTGAATCTTTTCTCTCTATGTCAAATATTTCCACTCTATGTAGAATAATCTTGGACTAATAGAGTTAAGGTTAGGCACATTCGACTGCAGGTTCGATAGACACAGATCGCTATTGTCCGCGTAATGTCGAATCTCTTATCCAGCCCTCAAAAATTCACTCGTTTGCTTGCATTTTGCGAGTGGAATTTAGTCCAGGGCGAGTGAGGAGCGGTGGTGAACCAGGCGGACTTAGGGGTGGGGCAGGGGAGGTGTTGGTTGGGGCAACTGGTGGCGAGTAACTCTTAAGGCCTGGCTAGTGGCTCAGGACCTGAAATTTTGAAACCTAAAATAAAGCATTTTTTATGTTGGATCTTTTGGATTTCGGATTAGACACGTTCGTTTTCGTTTGTTAAAACGATAACGAAAATACCTGAAATTCGGACGAAAATGCATTTGGACGAAAACGAATGCACATGTCTAATGCTGATAAGTAATGGAAAAGTGCTCCTTCAGACAGTTGAAAAGGTAAGGTGAAGGTCCCTACTCACCAAATGTAGTTGACCCTCAATGACATACGACAAGAGAGGTCAAAAGAGTGTATGTGGTCTATAAGACCAAAGGAACCGTGAAACAACTCCAACCATCATCTCCTTGTTGTGTTTTTTTTCTCTTCTTTCTTCTTCAGGCAGATTCTTGCCCATGAGGAATACTGGTTACCTCAGCATAGATGCTTTTGATGAACAGGTGATTAGATATATTCAGACTAATCTTATTTTTAGTTTCAGTTCTTAAAAAGTATTATGAAGGATTGTCATATTCCTGTTCTATTAAAGTCATGATATTTGGGACCATGGTATGCTATGCTATGGGTTTTCTGAATGTAACCTTGCAAAATATTTAATAAAATTTAATATGTAAAAAAAAATCTCTCTCTCTGGAGATAGACTTATGATTGTCCATACTTTCCCACAATTTTTGTTCTAAAATTCAATTGTTTGCTGCTCTTTCTCTTCTCCATGCTTCATGTGGCACACAGAGACACTTGAGGTTGAGTCAATTTGTAATAATTTTTAACTGGTTGCCGGTGTGATATTGTCAGCACCTGTTAATTGTTATAGGTGAGTTTAATTACAAACTACAGAAGCATCACAAACTTGGAATGCAATTATTTCTTATAAATTTGAGAAGGTGGCAAACATTTTGTCAATCCATCGTTGGAGTTTTGTGTGGAATGTGTCAGATTTGGCTTTTTTTTTCTCCACAAAAATGAGAATGCCTAAACATTCGCGATTGCAACAATTTTCTGAGTGAAGTAGTGCAATATCTGACGGAAATGCCATGACTGTATAAATATCGATAAATATCACTTTTTCTAAGATAGTGAAAATTGTAATTAGAAATTGCTACTAAAAAGCTTTATAACTATATGTGATGGGACCCCACAGAAAATCCATTAAAGAACCCCTTGTATATCTTATATACTCCCAAAGACACTTCCTTCAGGGATACAGAATGCTAATTGTTTTCATAGCAGTTGTATAGTTTTGTGCTGTACAGAAAGTATTGCAATTGTCTTGGTAGCTCTGCCATTCCCATTGTTTTATTTTGCTGCTGGGTTTTAATGTCAAGAGGTGACTGAAAAAAAATGTATTTCAGTGCCGCGCGCTCATAATTCACCTTTTAGCCCACTTGTATCTTATAGCAAAAAAAACACAGCAGTAAAAGTATTTCACATAAGTCAAATGAAGTTCTCTGAAAAATAGGCTGAAGCTTTTGTTCCCTTCTGTTTGGGGGACATTTACATTCATATAATATGCATGTAACCTAATGTGATATGTATGTATCCTCCAAGCAAACAGCAACTTCACACTTTGATTCCACAAATCACAGTCCATAAGGCTTGCCTTTTATCAAAAGTTAAAAAGTGTTCTAACTATGGAGGCTGGGCTCACTGGGATAACACTGGGACAACACAGAGATCGCTGTTCCTGATCACTAGGAACAGCAGATCTCCATGTTATCCCCTGTCAAAACAGGAATCCGCCTTGTTTACATAAGCAGATCTCTGTTCTGCCTCTCTGTACAGCAATCGCGGGTGGACGGCAGACAAAGGGTCTACCGGAGCCGCTCCACATCACTAACGGCAACAATGAGGACACTACAACACTGTACCTATATGAAATTGAAATATTTTATTCACACAAATACTGTAGAGCGTTCTTTTGGTGGTATTTAATCACCACTGGGTTTTTTGTTTTTTGCTAAATATACGAGAAAAGAAAAAAAAATTGGGGAAAAAAGCTCTTTGTTCTAAAAATTTGCAAATAAACAATCTTTCATCATCATTTAGGCCAAAATGTATTCTGCTAAATTTTTGGGTAAATATAACCCAAATCAATGTATATTATTTCGTCTGTAGGAAAGTTATAGTCCACAAACTATGGTATGGTATATCTAAAAATCGATCAATTCTGATGTACTGACGGCCTATATCATTTCTTGAGGCCTGAAAACACCAGGACAGTACAAATACAGGCAGTCCCCGAGTTAGGACACAATAAGGACTGGAGGTTTGTTCGTAAGAGGAATTTGTTTGTAAGTCAGGACACTGCTTGTAAGTGTAACTTCCACCCTGTGCAGGGATGTGGCATGTTCCGGGCGCTTCTGGGGCTCTTCTGGCCATGCAGTACTGCAGTGTGGAATGTGGCAAGATAGTTGCTCGGAGGTATCCAGGACCATCGTGGAGCACAAGCAGCCGGCATTGAGGCCGTTTGAAAGTAGGAGTCATTCGTAAGTCGGGTGTTCCTAAGTCGGGGACTGCCTGTATCCCCCCTAATGACCCCTTTTTGGAAAGGCTAAGGTATTTAGTAAAAGGCATGGTGAGTTTTTTGAAGGTGTAATTTTTTGTCACAATTGTTTGGAAAATATTTTTTTTTTTTTTTCACAATTCATTTATTTTTTACATACTGTCACCAGTGTAGTACAGTGCCAGCATATAACGGGTGTGGTGGTGATCAGAGACAGTATGTACAAAAAACAATATTTTTTTTTATTCTTTTGTTTTAATTCTTTTTTTTATTTTACAATTTTTTTATTTTTTTACACACTGTGACCAGAGCAATACCGTATTATCATACTAACACTGTACTATGGGAAATGATCAGGATTTTTTTTTTACACATTATGATTAACTATACCAGTAAATTTAACTGGTATAAGTAAGCATTTTTATTAAATGAACCTGCTTCATTCAGTGTGTTTTGTTGCGATTAGCTGTGATTGGTCACATCTAATCACATGGTACAGATGGGCTGTGATTGGCCCTGTCTGTACCATATGATCACTGTGAGCAATCACAGCTAGCAACACAATTGTACACAATGGATGGCATTACAGGAAGCCTTCCATTGTTTACAATTGTCATTTGACCTGCTGTGATTGGTCACAGTGAACAAATGGTACCGGCAGCAAGCCAGTACACTGATCAGTCATCGGCTGTGTTCAATGGACACAGCCGGTGACAGATCATGCCACAGCACAGCTCCGTTGCCATCCACTCATATGACGTCCACCCAGATCGACGATCCACCCTCCTGACATTTTGCTATAGGCTGGGCGAGAAGTGGTTAAGCAGTGGGACATTAAGTGGACAGCACTGGGGTACCAATAGAAATGACCCAGTGCAGGCAAGCCTTGTACTTTGTGCAGTAGGGATGATAAAACCAACAGTCACTGACATTCTTCCCCCTTTGGTTCAGTATTCACAGTGTCCTTCCAGCTTGGAATGTTACTTTCTAATTCCAACAGACAGGGTCCCCCCTGTGAACTCCCAAGGCAGGTCTTTAGTGGCACCCCTCTTTAGTCCCTGAAAGAGTTTGTGGCTGAGTAGGCCCTCTCAGCATGGCTGGGATCCTGATGAGCAGGCTGGACCTTCAGCAAGACAGCCAGGACGGCAGGCAGACCTCCCTGGCTAGAAACTTCTCCTCCTGGATAAGAACCCAGGCCTCTGAGCTCCAAACTTTTTATAAACAACCCAACCACCATGTGGACACAACTCTCCAGGGATTGGCATGGGCTACATACATGGCTGCCTCTCTGCCTTTTCAACCCACTATATTCTTGTAAATTTTAGAAGACAGCGGGAAGCAGCTGGAATAGCAGCCTGCAGATCGCGGGGGATCAGGAAGGAATTTTTTGCTGTAGCAAATTGGATCATGCTCTGCTGGGGTTTTTCGCCTTCCTCTGGATCAACTGTAAGTATAGAATTGGGTATATGGGATTGTATGATATTAATATTATTTTATTTTTTTATGGTTGAACTCGATGCACTTGTGTCTTTTTTCAACCTGACTAACTATGTACTGTATTTATCTGCCTATAGCGCGCACCGGCGTATAGCGCGCACCCCTAATCTAGACGTGAAATTCCTGGATTTTTTTTTTTATTACTTACAGTTTTGGTGTCTTGCCCGGCGTCCATCAAGGGCCTTGTCCGGTCCGGCGTCCGTCTGCGGCCTTCATGGTGTCCTCCCCGCTTCTCCCGCACTGTCTCGTAGCCGATCCCCCGCTTCCCGCACTATGTTTGAATTCCCGCCGCCGCCACCATATACCGAGCGCAGTACACTCGGGCACGCTCGGCTCCTCTCGCATAACCGCGAGTGGAGCCGAGCCTGGCCGAGTGTACCCGAGTGTACTGCGCTCGGTATATGTCGGCGACAGCGTTCAAACACAGCGCGGGAAGCGAGTATCGGCGTATATCGCGCACCCACGTTTTTGCCCTGATTTTAAGGGCAAAAAAGTGCGCGGTATACGCCGATAAATACGGTAACTAACCCAGAGCAGCCTAAAGCAATCAGTTCTGCTCTGCTGATTTCAGGAGAGCAAAAAACTAAATTTGCCTTACTGAAAACCTAGCAACCTAGCAGGATGGTGCTACATTTATATAATATATCTTACCTTTTTAGATGTTTCTCAGGAGGAGGTGTCATGGCAGACTGTAACGTTTATTGAACAATGTTAGCGTGAGCCTGTCCCAAGTCTGTCCTCATTAACATACAATGTAAAAAGCCCTGCCTCTACACCTTTAACCCTTTGTTAGGACAGACATTGATCAAATCTGGTTACAACTGATTATAAAGATCTGCCTGCACTGTACAAACAGGGCTAATAATGGCAAACACAGCTGCCAGCCCCCCTCATAAACAAAAACAACTAACTGGGATTTTTCCTTGCCGGAGAGCCCACAATAGAACACCTAAAAAACGATAAACTGCAATTTAAATTTTTATTTATTTATAACTTATGCTATGGGAACGGGGACATGTAACAAATATAAGGTGGGCTGCAAAAGTGGAAATGCACTTTAAGTATTGAATCTTATGCCAGTTATGTCCATTCTTCTTATTATTCTTAGGCCTCGTACACACGGGCAAACATGTCCGGTGAAAACTGTCCACGGACCGTTTTCATCGGACATGTCCGCTGGGATCATTTGGTCTGATGGCTGTACACACCATCAGACCAAATTCCCCGCGGACAGGATACGCGGTGACGTGGCCGCGACGATGACGCGGCGACGTGCGCGACCCTGGAAGGTCAATGCTTCCACGCATACGTCGAATCACTTCGACGCATGCGAGGGCTTTCGGCCGAGTGGACATGTCCGGTGAGTCATACAGACGACCGAACATGTCCTACGGATAGGCTTCCAGCGGACATGTTTCTTAGCATGCTAAGAAACATTTGTCCGATGGAAACCTGTCCGCTCGGCCGAGAATCCGGTCCGGTCGGCCGTACAGACGACCGAACATGTCCGCGGAAACTGGTCCGCGGACCAGTTTCAGCAAACATGTTCGGTTGTGTATACGAGGCCTTAAGTAACATAAATAGATGGCTTGATAGGTAGAAAAAAAAAAAAGTTACAAATCAGTTTGCAAAAAAAAAAGCTCCATTTATCTATACTTTATTTTTTTTTGCACTGTTAAATTATACCCAAGGCATAAAAAGTATGACATTTTAAAGTGCTGCTTGCTTGAGTGATATAGAAAAGCAAGGGTCAAAAGTGTGAGGTTCTTCAAACACTCCAGAAGTGTTGACCTATTTAGCAAATGAGTCCGCCAGCGAGAGATGTGAAAAGACACATTATTATAACAAAGGCATTGTTATCACAATATAAGACCGTGGTCTCAAACCCACACACGTACTGCAGACAAGAGAGCAGATTAAATATAATAGACACTAATGTGGATAATCAGTGTATATTCAGTGAATAGGCACTCTGTCACAGACACTGCACTCAGCAAGGCAACACAGAGAGCAGGGCATGAATGAAGAAAATAACATTTAAGTGTATGTGCCAATCTAACAGCTATATGAATATCAAATAGAACTCAAACAGTTCTCACTTCGACTAATCCTGTGCAGCTCACAGCCAGCAATTAGCCTTTCAGCAGTGGTGCCAAACTTAATAGAGAAACTTCATCGAGGAGAAATATTGCACCATAATATTGAAGTATTCAGTAATCCATATCTGTTAATAAATTGTTCAAGAATTAAATTATGCATCTTAGGCCCCATACACACGAGAGGATTTATCCGCAGATACGGTCCAGCGGACCGTATCCGCGTATAAATCCTCTCGAGGATTTCAGAAGATTTCTATGCGATGGCGTGTACACACCATCGCATTGAAATCCGCGCTGAAATCCTCTGCCGATGACGTGTCGCGCCGTCGCCGCTATTATGACGCGGCGACGGGCGCGACGCTGTCATATAAGGAATTCCACGCATGCGTCAAATCATTACGACGCGTGCGGGGAATCCCTTTGGACGGATGGATCCGGTAAGTCTGTACAGACGAGCGGATCCATCCGTTGGAATGGATTCCAGCAGATGGATTTGTTGAGCATGTCAGCAAATATCCATCTGCTGGAAATCCATCCCAGGGGAGATTTATCCGCGGATAAATATCCGACGGAGTGTACACACCATAGAATCTATCCGCAGAAACCCATTTGATGGGATTTATCTGCGGATAGATTCTATGGTGTGTATGGGGCCTTATAGTTAAAGGGTATAAAATTCCCACAAAAATTCCATCCCTGCACCAATGTTTATGCCATGATAAATTCAGGCAGTTCTACCCGAACTGGCAAAGTGGTGAGGGTACATTTACAATAATAAATACCATGTGGCCTTCATGTTCATATAAATACCCATTTTTTTTAGGAAGAATATGCATCTAGACGTGCCTGGCCTGCATGCAAGGTTCTAATAGCACTGATGCCGCATACACATGATTGGGTTTCTCGGCTGTAAAAAAACACAGCCGAGAAACCCGACGGGAAAACCGAGGAGCGGCTTGGTCCCTTTTTCCTGTGTACACACGGCCGGTTTTCCCGACAGGTTTTCTCTTGGTCGAGAAAAACGACCGTGTGTAGGCTCCCTAGCAGCGTTTCTCTATGGGAAAACTGCCAAGGAAAAAAAAAATGTTGCGATTCATGACGAGAAAAATTTAGAGCATGTTATAAATGATCTCGTCCTGATTCTCTGCGGTTTTCTCATCGGGAAAACTGCTGGAGAGCCTACACACAGCCGGTTTTCTCATCCAAGAGAAAACATGAGAGTTTCCCCGACAAAAAAACTGATTGCGTGTACGCGGCATAAGACTCTGAAATTACAAAGGGTAGGCTGTTTATTCCAACACGAATATGGGTATAGGTAAACCCTCATGTTTTTTCACCTTAATGCATCCTATGCATTAAGATGAAATAACTTCTGTCACTGACCGGCCCCCCAGCCCCCCCCCCCCATTTTACTCACCTGAGTCCTGTATTTCCCAGCCGGAGACACGCTCTTCCTCTCTGCCCAGGGTTCTCGTCTCTGGATTAGATTGATAGCAGCGCAGCCATTGGCTGCTGTCAATCAAATACAATGACACAGGCTCTGGGGCGGGGCGAGCCCTACATTTGGCGTCTATGGACGCCGAATTCTGGACTTGAGACGCGCCTGCAATGTAACCCTGCCCAGGAGAGCGCTTCTCCTAGGGTGCAATACAATACAGGGAGGAGCTACCAGCGCTGCCGGGGGACCCCAGAAGTCGAGGATCGGGGCCACTCTGTGCAAAACGAACTGCACAGTGGAGGTAAGTATGACATGTTTGTTATTTAAAAAATAAAAGGATAGCGTAGGCAGGTGCATTCTGTATTCCTCACTGTAAGTGGTGCTTGACTGAAGCTGCAATGCAGACAGGGAAGGACGTTGTGAGGAACTTGGTTCTTCTATGACTTCCTGCAGTCACAGGTGTTTGATTGGATGCTGCCACCCCACGTGACCTCGGCATCAATCTTATGCAGAGTTTATTTAAAGGGTCACTAAAGGAAATTTTTTTTTTTTGCTGAAATGACTGTTTATTGGGTATAGAGACATAAAAGTTAACTGATTCCTTCTAAAAATTATTAAAAATGTAATTTAATCTATCATATAATGTGCCTCTAGTTTCACTTTCGGTTTTAAAGGTACATACATGAAGTTCCGGGTGAGAGGTGAGTCGGGAAGACTCACAGAACAAAAACAAACAAATCCAGGGCAGTGACATGTGATGCCTTCCTGTGCGATGCTATAAAATGCAGCTTGTCTGATGAGCCCAGAAAAATGAGTTCAATAGGCAGTGCGGCTCTTCTGCTTGATTCAGAGCATGTGTAGATTTTTGTGCATCGGAATTTCCGACAAGCACTTTTCTTGTCGGAAAAATTGAGATTCAGCTCTTAAATTTTTGTTGTCGGAAATTCCAACAGAAAAAGTCAGATGGAGCCTACACACGGTCAGAATTTCCGACCAAAAGCTCATATCAAACTTTTCTTGTCGGAAATTACGATCGTGTGTACGCGGCATTAGCCATTGCACAGCCCCTGATAATGTAACTCCTGCATGTGTACTGAAAATACATCATCTCCAGACAGGGCCAGGACAAGGGGTGGGAAGAAGGGATAGCTGCCCTGGGCACTGTGGTATCATGTAAGGTGGGGGAGGGGCCTTGAGGAGATCGGGGTGGGGATTTGTGTTGCATAATAAGAGTTCTAGGAGGGGAAATGGGGGGGGGGTGCTAGGAATGGTGATTTGGGGGGATTTGTGTTGGGGGGGATGGGGGAAGTGAGTGGATTTGTGCTAGGAGGGAAAATATTGGGGGGTTTGTGCTAGAAGAGGTGGTTGGTAGAAGGGGGAGGAAATTTGTGCTAGGCGGGGAATTTTGTTTTGGGGAGGATTTGTGCTAGTAGGGAGGATTAGGGGGTATTTATACTAGGAGGGGAAATTTGGGGGGAGGGGGAATCGTGCTGGGGGGGGGAATTCGGAGTGGAGGAGAAGATTTGTGCTTGGAGGGGAAATTTGAGGGGTAGAGGGTTTATGCTAGGAGGAGGGGATTTGGAGAGATTTGTGCTGGCAGGGGGGAATTTAGCAGGGGGGCAGATTTGTACTGGGAGGAGGAGAGATTTATGCTTAGAGGGTAAGCATGCAGATTAGTGCTCATGCATCTTGGGGGGGGGGGGGGGCACAGTTTGGTATGTTTGTCCTGGGATCTAGATGACCTTGTCCCGCCACTGTATCCAGAATCTAACTCCATTATTGGCCTCTCTGGAAATGAGCTGGGACTGTACACTGCTGTGCATGTGCATTACATAAAAACAAAAAAAGTCCATAAGACAGAGAAAACGCATTTTTGGTAAAAGAGATTATGCATGTAACTTCCAGCAGTTTGTTGTTACAGGACTTCAACTTTGCTTTAAATATTCTCACTTTTCAGAAAGCTCACGTTGTATAAAGCTTGAAGAAGGGATCAAAGTCAACCCAAAAGTTGCATCTTTCATAACTTAATTTAGCTCATAGGGGAAACTCCCAACTCTCTGCTCAGTCAGCATATTAGAGTGGATATATTTAAAATATTCTTAATATGCAGGCAGATGAACAGGAAAGGGAAACCAGTTAGTGGACCCACCTGTACTTGGTGGGAAAAAAAAGAGACATTTCTTTGCTTGGTGTCAGATGTCAAATGCTTTAGGGTCCATTCACATTCTCTAGTCTGTTACACACACGTGAAAAGCTAAGTAATATTTTATATTGCACAGGGCAACCTATAAATAGACTGCAATGCAACTACATGCAAATTGGACATGACCCCTTTTTTTTCTGCAATGTCCCACAATGGACTACTGGTGCGTGGTGCACTGCAGTATGGGTACTTTACCCACTACTGCAACAGTGATTTGGGATGCCATTCAAAAGGGCAGGGGGAGCATTTAAAGTAGGGTGACCAGACATCCCCGGTTTCTGGGGACAGTCCCCTGATTGAGGACACTGTCCCCGGACCAAGTCTGTCCCTGGTTTTGTCCCCAGATTGCATTTAATTGGGGGCAGGGGCAATTTCGAAGAAAGTCAGTGCAGAATTAAAATAAAAAAATTAGAATTACACACCCCTGCTCCACCGTGCCTACTAGCATAGGGGGGTTGTAGAGTAAGACTTGAGAGGCTGTGAGGCGGGCGGCGACAGGCAGAGAGTCGCTGATTGCTGCCATTACTAGTAAAGAAAAAATATGTCCCCGGATTTCATTTTAAAAATCTGGTCACCTTAATTTAAAGCCCCCTGTATCTTGCGAGTTGACCAAAATGTCAGAGTTCCAGATTTTGCAAGGCTGCCCAGAGATATTACCACTAGTGTTGCTCACGAATATTCGCATTGCGAATATTCGTTACGAATATGGCATATTCGAATATTCGCGAATAACTCGAATTTCGCGGCCAATATTCGCTATTCCGAATATTCGTATTTTTTCAATTTTATTTTTAAAACAGATCACATCCTAGTGATCTCCATCGACGTCTAAAAGCATTGCTGGTATGATTAGAGACCCTGGGCCGAGTAGCTAAGCTGAGGCGATCCTTTTATGTTGCCGAATATTCGCAATCGCGAATATTCGATTTCCGAATATTCGCGAATACTTTCTCTGCCCTTCTTTTGCATCAGAGCCAATCAGAGTTCTCCTACCACAGTTGTCATAGGAGAGAGTGGAGTGTTTCTGTGCGTTTTTCCAGTGTATCACATCTTCAAAGAATTTTCCATCTTTTGTCCCGTGTCATCATCATTTGCATTTCACCTCTTTAATGAGAATAATAACTGTTTAACATAAAGACATTTAAGAGATGTCAACATAAACGGTTTACTTGTATTTTCCAAATCTATGGTTATTCAATATTTATTAAACTAATCAATATATAAATTGGTCAAAGTAAACCCTCAAATCTATATAATAATGTATTTATTTTATTAATACCTTGTTAGTTGCAGGGTCCATTACGTAAAACCACACTTTTTCCAAAGGGCAGGTGAAATTGAATGTTTCAAAATTTCGCAATCAATTTCGCATTCGCATTAGCGAAATTTCGCAATCAGTTTCGCATTCGCGATATTTCGCAATAATTTTTTTTTGATAAAATATCACGAATATTCGATTTTAGCGAATATTTCACGAATATTCGGCTATATATTCGTGATATATCGCGAAATCGAATATGGCGTATTCCGCTGAACACTAATTACCACTCCTGCTGGAATGCTGATTTGAGCATCCAAGTTTAGGTTCTTGGCTGCTCTGTTGTGTGATATCTATCCCAAAATGAGCACTATGGTTCCGGTAGAACAGGGGTTCTCAATTCCTGTCCTCAGGACCCACTAACAAGCCAGATTTTAACTATTACCTTGGGGAGATGCAGACTAGAATACGGCAATCACTAGGCAAGCAAATGATATCACATGTGTGATGTATTTCAGTTATCTTGTAAACCTGGCCTGCTAGTGGGTCCTGAGGACAGGAGTTGATAACCACTGTGGTAGAAGGAGGCAGCAGCATGGGACACAGAGTGTGGATAGGTAAGTGATCGACTTAAAGCGGGGGTTCACCCAAAAATAAATTGTTAACATTACATTCAGCCGAGTTGTCCTAATGACAATCGGCTGTTTTTTTTTATTTTTTCCCCGTACATACCGTATTTCATCGCCACTTCCAGGTATGTCTTCTGCGGGACTGGGTGTTCCTAATTGATTGACAGGCTTCCGACCGTCGCATACAGCGCGTCACGAGTTGCCGAAAGAAGCCGAAAAAAAAGCAATATTTTTAACTTTTTGCTATAATAAATATCCTCCAAAAATATATATATAAAAAAAATAATTTCCTCACTTTAGGCCGATACGTATTCTTCTACTTATTTTTGGTAAAAAAGTCGCAATAAGCGTTTATTGATTTGTAAACGCTATAACTTTTGCGCAAACCAAATAAGGGATAGTTTTATGGCATTTTTAATAATAATTTTTTTTTTACTAGTAATGCCGGCGATCAGCTATATTTTTCTTGACTGCCACATTATGGCGGACACATTGGACACTTTTGACACATTTTTGGGACCATTGTCATTTTCACTGCGAAAAGTGCTATAAAAACGCATTGATTACTGTGAAAATGACAATGGCAGTGAATGGGGTTAACCACTAGGGGGCACTAAGGGGTTAAGTGTGCCCTAAGGGATTTAGTCTTACAGTAGGGGGGCGTGGCTGGACGTGTGACATCACTGATCGTCGTTCCCTATGACAGGGAACAGACGATCACTGACACTGCCACAGAGAAGAACCGAGAAGGTGTGTTTACACTCATCTCTCCCCGTTCTACAGCTCCTGTGACCGATCACGGGACACTGGTGGCGATTGGGTCCGCCTGTTCGGCGGGCGCTGTCACAGAGCTTCGGACCGGGTCGCGAGCGTGCCGCCGCCGGCGTGCGTGCGACCCACGGTTAGGCACTTAAAGGGCAACTTACCTGTACGTGCCTGTGCCTAGCTGTGCCATTCTGCCGATGTATATCGGCGTTAGGCGGTCCTTAACCACTTAAGACCCGGACCAATATGCAGGTTAAGGACCTTGCCCCTTTTTGTGATTCGGCACTGTGTCGCTTTAACCGACGTGGCTCCCAAACAAAATTGACATCCTTTTTTTCCCACAAAAATAGAGCGACAATTTTGAAAAAAATTCTATATTTTTTACTTTTTGCTATAATAAATATCCCCAAAAAAGATATAAAAATTTTTTTTTTTCCTCAGTTTAGCCCGATACGTATTCTTCTACCTATTTTTGGTAAAAAAAAAATCGCAACAAGCATTTAACGATTGGTTTGCGCATTTGTTCCAAATCAGGGACAGTACCTTGAAATCAGGGACAGTTGGGAGCTATGCTCTCGTACTTGCAAGCATCAAGCTATTTTAATTCATGACCGCCAGCTCCTGAAACTGCACATTCAGGTAAATTTTAGAAGTGTCAGACAAGAATGAAGACCCGTGAGATGTGCAGGGATTCACTGAAAAATTTCATTCCGACATGACACTTACAAAATGTATGTGAAAAGTGCAACCTGAAAATAAAAAGGTCATAAATTACCAGTGACTTCAGGTAAAAAATACATTAAGTAAATGTCATTTTTAGGCTGGTGTGGTAATATATGAATGTATTTTCTATATATTTGAAACAAAACACTGTTTAACTACAACTAATTTAAGTACATAAAATTGACTTGGTATCAGCCTCCTATCTATACTTGTAGAACAAAAATCAGACTGGTAAAGGGAGGGGCAGTGGTAGAGGCTCCCTATATACACATACACTATATTACCAAAAGTATTGGGACACTTGCCTTTACACGCACATGAACTTTAATGGCATCCCAGTCAGGCCTCGTACACACGGCCGAGGAACTCGACGTGCCAAACACATCGAGTTCCTCGGCCAGTTCAGCCCTGAAGCCGCCGAGGAGCTCGGCGGGGCGAGAGCTCCCATAGAACAACGAGGAAATAGAGAACATGTTCTCTATTTCCTCGCCGAGCTCCTCGTCGGCTTCCTCGGCGAAATTGTACACACGGCCAGGTTTCTCGGCAGAATTCAGCCAGAAACTCGGTCGGAAGCTGAATTCTGCCGAGGAAACTGGTCGTGTGTACGGGGCCTCATAGTCTGTAGGGTTCAATATTGAGTTGACCCACCCTTTGCAGCTAATACAACTTCAACTCTTCTGGGAAGGCTGTCCACAAGGTTTAGGAATGTGTCTATGGGAATGTTTGTGAGTTCAGGCCTGACTTGCAATCTCTGCTCTAATTCTTCATAAAGATGTTCCATCAGGTTGAGGTCAGGACTCTGTGCTGGTCAGTCAAGTTCCTCCACCCCAAACTCGCTCATCCATGTATTTGGGACCTTGCTTTGTGCACTGGTGCGCAGTCATGTTGAAACAGGAAGGGGCCATCACCAAACTGGTGCCACAAAGTTGGGAGCATGAAATTGTCCACAATGCCGCCTTAAGAGTTCCCTTCACTGGAACTAGGGAGCCAAGCCCAGCCCCTGAAAAACAACCCCACACCATAATACCCCCTCCACCAAATGATTTGGACCAGTGCACAAAGCAAGGTCCATAAAGACATGGATGAGCGAGTTTGGGGTGGACAAACTTGACTGGCCTGACTTCAACCCGATAGAAAACCTTTGGGATGAATTAGAGTGGAGACTGTGAGCATGGCTTTCTCGGCCAACATAAGTGCCTGACCTCACAAATGCGCTTCTGGAAGAATATAAGAAAAGAAAAAAATCGCGCCAACTAATTAAACGACAATCAAGTCCTTGTGAATACACAAATTAAGTGTTATAATAAAGTCCAAAAAGCAAATGAAGTTCTGGAACAAACAACACCCGGTGCACTGATGATTGAGTGAGCCACCACCACATGGACTGAGGCTTACCAGAAGGTAAATAAATAACAGCGTTATCTATTATTCCACAGTAGGATATCCAGGAAAATGTAGTCACAGCACGGGATGGATCAGAGATGCAGCATGGATCTTATACCATAGAATCCACGGAGGGATATACCAGACTTAGCATAGAAGGATCCTCTTAGACCGTTGACGTTTTCAACTTTTTTCAATGAAAACGTCAACGTATGACGAAACGCGTCTGGGACAAACAGCGTGCAGTGACGTCACCGCGTTCGTACGAGGAGAAAGGGCTCCTGTCTATGCCGGCCTGCATTTGTTTTTATATGCCCGTGTTACACTTTATTGATGTAAGCAGGGTTTTTTACTTTTTAATAAAATCTTTTGGACGTATTACGCTATGTTGCGGTTCTCTTCTCTATATGACATATCGTTGGGCTCCTGATACGGTCTAAGAGGATCCTTATATGCTAAGTCTGGTATATCCCTCCGTGGATTCTATGGTATAAGATCCATGCTGCATCTCTGATCCATCCCGTGCTGTGACTACGTTTTCCTGGATATCCTACTGTGGAATAATAGATAACGCTGTTATTTATTTACCTTCTGGTAAGCCTCAGTCCATGTGGTGGTGGCTCACTCAATCATCAGTGCACCGGGTGTTGTTTGTTCCAAAACTTCATTTGCTTTTTGGACTTTATTATCACACTTAATTTGTGTATTCACAAGGACTTGATTGTCGTTTAATTAGTTGGCGCGATTTTTTTCTTTTCTTATATGCTTGTGTTAGGTCACGTTATTGCTGCCTCCTTATATATTCACTTATTTAATCACAATTGTTTTGGTTAGCGCAATTTTTTCTTTTTTCAGCTTCTGGAAGAATGGTCAAACATTCCCATAGACACTCCTAAACCTTGTGGACAACCTTCACAGAAGAGTTGAAGCTGTTATAGCTGCAAAGGATGGGCCAACTCAATATTGAACCCTACGGACTAAGGCTGGATTCACACACATATGCAGATTTAGTGCTTTTTGCATTTTGTAGATTTGCACTACAGAACATGTCCCATAGCAAACCATGTTAAATGGACTGTAGTGCAAATCTGCAAAATACAAAAAGCACTAAAACTGCATAGGTGTGAATCCAGCCTAAGACTGGGATAAAGTTCATGTAAAGGCAGGTGTTCCAATACTTTCGGTAAAATAGTGTATGTTGACCGACCATTTGACAGTAATTTTCCGATGTTCTGATCTTTAGAGGGGTCAAAGCAATGTTCATTTTCGACTGCAGTGATAAGATTAAAGGGTCACTAAAGGAAAAAATTTTTTTTGCTGAAATGACTGTTTACAGGGCATAGAGACATAATAGTTAACTGATTCCTTTTAAAAATGATTAAAAATAGATAAAAAAACAATCATATAATGTGCCTGCAGTGTAGTTTTGTTTTTGCTGTTGTTTGCTGGTTCTCTGATGTACAGAGAGCCACTAGAGGGCAGTGAGCCAATAGAGAGGAGTGATACTTTGTCTAAAACTCCTCAGCACCAATCCAGTTTCGTTTTACAAACAGTAATCACACCTCCTTGATTAGTGACCACCGTGAGAAATCTCCCAGTACTGTGGTTATCAGGAAACAGACAGCCAGGAAGTGTCCAGAACAGAGAGGATTTACAGCAACATGAAAGAAAAAACGAACAATGAGCACATGAAACCAGGACTGCAGTAAGGTAAAGGAAGCTATTTAGCTAAAAAAAAAAATTCCTTTAGTGACCCTTTAAAAAAAGCAGGACTGGATTTGTTTCTTGATGAAATGAATTTCAAATAGTATGGGGTAGATTCAAATAGCCTGGCGTAAATTTCTGCGGGCGTAACGTATCTCAGATACATTACGACACCGTAACTTAGGGCCCAAGTTCCGTATTCATAAAGAACTTGCGCCCTAAGTTACGGCAGCGTAGCGTATGTGGTCCGGCGTAAGCCCGCCTAATTCAAATGTGGATGATGTGGGCGTGTTTTATTTAAATTACTTGTGACCCTACGTATTTGAAGTTTTTTACGAACGGCGCATGCGCCGTCCGTGAAAGAATCCCAGTGCGCATGCTCGAAATTACGCCGCAAATCGTCAATGCTTTAGACGTGAACGTAACTTACGTACAGCCCTATTCGCGAACGACTTAGGCCTCGTACACACGACCGAACATGTCTGCTGAAACTGGTCCGTGGACCAGTTTCCGCGGACATGTCTGACCGTGTGTACGGCCTAGCGGACAGGTTTCCAGCGGACAAATGTGTCTTAGCATGCTAAGAAACATGTCTGCTGGAAGCCTGTCCGTCGGACATGTCCGATGGTTAGTACGACTCATAGGACATGTCCACTGGGCCGAAATCCCTCGCATGCGTCGAAGTGATTCGACGCATGCGTGGAAGCATTGAACTTCCTGGGTCGCGCACGTCGCCGCCACGTCGCCGCCACGTCACCGCGTCGTCACCGCGTATTCTGTCCGCGGGGATTTTGGTCTGATGGTGTGTACACACATCAGACCAAAATCCCCCAGCAGACATGTCCAATGAAAACGGTCCGCGGACCGTTTTCATCGGACATGTCTGCTCGTCTGTACAAGGCCTCACACAAACGACGTAATCAACGGAAAATTTGACGCTGGCCAGACTCAACATAGGATACGCCTCATATAGCAGGGGTAACTTTACGTCGGGAAAAAGCCTAACGTAAAAAAATGCGCCGGGCGGATGTACGCTTCTGAATCGGCGTATCTACCTAATTTGCATATTCCTTGCGGAAATCGACGGAAGCGCCACCTAGCGGCCAGCGTAAATATGCAACTAAGATAGGACGGCATAAGAGACTTACGCCAGTCGGATCTTAGCCCAATTCCGGTGTATCTTGTTTTCTGAATACAGAAAAAAGATACGCCGGAGCATCCTAGAAGTTACGCGGCGTATCAATAGATACGCCAGCGTAACTTCTTTCTGAATCTACCCCTATATGTGTATATTTTGCTCTGAAAAGTCTATTTATTCCAAAAATTAAAAGTTAAATGCAAATAAAATTTTAAAGTACTTTTGAACATGGTAAATCTACTAGTGTATGGCAGATTTAACCTAGGAGTTCAGTGATTATTATCAGTGATTATATAAAGTGCTCAGCCAACCCTTATATGAAAAATGTACCTTTCCTTATAATACATTAATATTATCAGTGATTATATAAACTCCTTAGCGAAACCTTATATGAATAATGTATCATTCCTTATAATACATCAGTAGACGCCGTGCCAATTTAAATGTCTGCTACCATTGCACAGAGCAGCTGAGCAGATGCATAGATGTATAGACCTAGACCTCTTGACATTGCATTGTGCCTGAATGCTGCAGAGAATTACTCAACATAGTTACCCTGAGAAAGACTATATTATTATATTATGTCAGTAACCCAGTGACGCACCGTCGTTTTATCTATTTAGTGAATTGCTGTATATGTAAGCGTTTTTGTTGGCATTGGATTCTCTTAAAATGTAAATATTTAACATGTTAAATGAATTAAATCAAAATGCACAGATATACAAACATTATTTATCATGCATTGAAAGCAATCATATGAAAAATGCTAATGAGATCCATGGAGACATTCACACAAGAATCTAATGATTCACTCCCTGGTTATCTCTCGCCTCGATTACTGCAACTCCCTCCTCATTGGCTTACCTTTAAATAGACAAATAGCCAGATTCAGAGAGGTTTACGCCGGCGTATCAGTAGATACGCCGTCGTAACTCTGAATCTGCGCCGTCGTACATTTAAGTGTATTCTCAAATGGAGATACACTTAAATGTAGCTAAGATACGTCGTATCTTAGCTGTCTAGTTCCGCCGGCCGCTAGGGGCTTGAACGCTGATTTACGCCTAGAATTCGTAAATCAGCGAGATACGCCTATTCACGAACGTACGCTTGCCTGTCGCAGTAAAGATACGCCGTTTACGTAAGGCGTTTTCAGGCGTAAAGTTATTCCAACAAAAAGCTGGCCTAGCCAATGTTAAGTATGAACATCGTTCCCGCGTCGAATTTTGAAAATTTTACGTCGTTTGCGTAAGTCGTCCGTGAATGGGGCTGGACGTAATGTACTTTGGAGCAATGCACACTGGGATATGTCCACGGACGGCGCATGCGCCGTTCGTTAAAAACGTCAAACACATCGGGTCACGATTCATTAACATAAAACACGCCCCCCTGTTCTTCATTTGCATTAGGCGCGCTTAGGCCGGCCCATTTACGCTACACCGCCGTAACTTAGGAGGCAAGTGCTTTGTGAATACAGCACTTGCCTCTCTGACTTACGGCGGCATAGCGTATATGCGATACGCTACGCCTGCACAAAGTTAAGCCAGTCTTTCTGAATCTGGCTATATCCCACCTTCAGTCCATCCTGAATACTGTTGCCAGACTCATCCACATTACAAACCGCTCAGGGTCTGTTACTCCTCTCTGCCAATCACTCCATTGGCTGCCACTCACCCAATAAATTAAATTCAAAATACTAACAATAACTTACAAAGCCATCCACAACTCTGCCCCCCAGCTACATTACGAAGGCCCCTTTCACACTGAGGCGTACTTCAGGCGTTTTAGCATTAACGGCTGAAAAAATCCTGCCCCAGCATTCTCAATGTGAAAGCCAGAGGGCTTTGACACTGAGGCGATGCGCTGGCGAGAGGAAAAAAATCTCCTGCAAGCAGCATTATTTGGCGCGGTATAGGAGCGGGGTGGGAAATTAATGGGAAACCTTGGTAATACTGCCGGCAATGCGCCTCTGCAGAGGTGCATTGCCGGCGGTATTAACCCTTTTTCGGCCGCACCGCTAGCGGCCGAATATCGCAGTAAATATGATGATATAGCAGCACTAAAAAACGCGCCGCTATACCGTCACCACACCTCCCCTGCCCAGTGTGAAAGGGGCCTAACCTAATTGTCCTCTTCATTCCTCCCAAGACCTCCTGCTCTCTAGCTCCCTCATCACCTCCTCCCATATTTGCCTCCAGGACTTCTCCCGAGCCTCTCTCATCCTATGGCATTCCCTACCCCAATCTGTCAGACTATCTCCAAATCTATCTACTCTTAGGCAATCCTTGAAAACTTTTCTCTTTGGAGAAGCCTACCCTGCCTCCACCTAACAAATGTTCTTTTATTTTCTTCATCAGTTCACCCCCCACAGTTATTACCCTTTTGTATCACTTGACCCTCCCTCCTAGACTGTAAGCTCTAACAAGCAGGGCCCTCTGATTCTTCCTGTATTGTAATTGTACTGCCTGCCCTCATGTTGTAAAGCACTGCGCAAACTGTCGGCACTATATCCTGTATAATAATAATAAATGTAAGATAGCTTTACAAATCAGTTTTATAAAACCAGATCATGTCTGGGACGCAAAAATAAGTAAGATATCACAAAAAACGGTTTCAGAACCTCTTCACACTTCTCCATTGTGCGTCCCTGCACCAGTTTGGTAACGCAGCTCACAGTGATTCATAGCATGCTTACTGTAGTGCTCTGCAGTGGGGGTACGTTTCCACCTCCGGTACTTGCGCATTGGGATACCACCCTAAAACAATGGTAGAGCCACCTTAAAAATAATTGCATCTATTGTACTGCTTTGCCCAACCATTCAAAATTAATAGGCTTCCATAGCCCAATGCCCATTATCGCACAAAATACTGCTTGTGTGCGGTAACATACTACAACCAAGTGGGAAGGCACAGCACAATTGTATTTAATTATCACTATACCTATAACACAAGAGTTACATGCTGATCAGTACATACACCCATGTGCATACAAGCATTCCTATGCCGGTACAATAATATTTGACAAATATCCAAAAATTGTTATGCAACTTATTGCTCCATGTAAGCTGCAATTTCAGGCAAAGAAGGCAGTAAAACAACACCTGGTAGTTTTCTTATTGGTATTATTGGATGAGAAGCCAGCTGTGCGTTGAAAATTTGGGAAAGGAGGATATAGGTGTCCCCTGAATATGTAAACAAAAAAACCATAGTCTCACCACATCCCTAAATAGAAGCTAGTTGCTGCACCCCCAAAGGGGTGTGTTTCCTCGGTGGGACTTTAAACATGGGAGACTGGTTGGTAAGTAAAGATAAGAGACTGACAAGTTGTCAATTATGTATCGAAAAAGTATCAAATTTTAATAAATAATGTTGTTCATAGACAACATATCAAAACTAGTATTACAACGTGGAATAAAAGCATCCAAATGACCAATTAGGAGAGAAGGCACAGCCTAGGGCATTCAATTATCAACAGCGTTAAACATCAATAATAACAAAACATAAAGGAAAAAATATATGTTATAGCGACAAAAATTGCAACAAAACCCTTCAAAAACTGTCTATGGGTACAGACAGATGTGCCAACGTTTCGAGGCTATGGAGAGTAATGCCTCTTCATCAGGGCAAGGGTGGTGCAGGACTGTCGCAGTACAATCTAAAGATGGAAAAGAATAAAATAAGTACATCAATAAATAAATAAATAAAATAAATACAAAATATAAATATTTATATTTATATTTTATATTTTTTATTTATTTATTGATGTACGTATTTAAAAAGTATTTAAAAAATATAAATATTTATATTTATATTTATATTTTGTATTTTTTATTTATTGATGTACTTATTTTATTCTTTTCCATCTTTAGATTGTACTGCGACAGTCCTGCACCACCCTTGCCCTGATGAAGAGGCATTACCCTCCATAGCCTCGAAACGTTGGCACATCTGTCTGTACCCATAGACAGTTTTTGAAGGGTTTTGTTGCAATTTTTGTCGCTATAACATATATTTTTTCCTTTATGTTTTGTTATTATTGATGTTTAATGCCGTTGATAATTGCATGCCCTAGGCTGTGCCTTCTCTCCTTAGGCCCCATACTCACGAGCAAACATGTCTGCTGAAACTGGTCCGCAGGCCAGTTTCAGCAGACATGTTTGGTCGTGTGTGGGCGCGAGCGGGCCGAATTCCAGCAAACATTTGCCCGCCGGGCCTTTTCCCAGCGGACAAATATTCCTGGACTTGTTTTAAAACAGTCCGCTGGAATCCTGCCCGCTCGGACATGTACGGTCGTCAGTACAGACCTACCGTACATGTCCAGGCGCCCGCCGTCCCTCGCATGCGTCGAATGACTTCGACGCATGCGTGGAAGCATTTTAAAGGCGGGCCGCCCACGTCGCCGCGTCATTGTCGCGGCGACACCGCGTCATCGACGCGGCGACACCGCGGACACGCCCCGCGTATTGTTTACGCGCGGACTTCTGTACGATGGTGTGTACAACCATCGTACAGAAGCCCTCTGGCAGACATGTATGGTGAAAACGGTCCGACGGACCGCTTTCACCATACATGTTTGGTCGTGAGTACCCGGCCTAATTGGTCATTTGGATGCTTTTATTCCAGGTTGTAATACTAGTTTTGATATGTTGTCTATGAACAACATTATTTAATAAAATTTGATACTTTTTCGATACATAATTGACGACTAGTCAGTCTCTTATCTTTACTTACCAACCAGTCTCCCATGTTTAAAGTCTCACCGAGGAAACACACCCCTTTGGGGGTACAGCAACTAGCTGCGTTGAAAATTTTGCCTCCCCAGACACTCCTACTTTCATTTCTATAAGGTAATGAAACTCTGATGCTTTTCCATAAATATCCATTAGGACAGCTTTTGGGCCCGAAGCACACAGACATTTGTAGCCATAAAATATGCCTAGCGGAAATCTCCAGGTGTTGTCCTGTGCCCGAGGTGCCACAGTTGGGGCGTATAGCCAGTAGACATGTGCGTTCCCGTTCGTAATGAAGGGATTTTCGTACAAATTTGTTAGTATTCGTACATTCGGATCAATTAGAACATCCGTAAAGCTGAAAGAACCAAAATACGAAAATTACGGAATTACGAATAAGCAAAATAACGAGACGAGATGAAACGAAACAAAAAAATATGATTTTTTTTGTTGTGCACATGTCTAATAGCCAGCCACAGAAGTGAATGGCTTAATGCACCTGTCCTGCTTTTTGTGCATTGGCATTTTCCCGCACATGCACATAGAACATATTTCCCAAATATGGAAGTTCAGGAAATACATCATATATGCATGCATGGGTAAATGCAGATGTACAGAAATGTCAGCAGTTACAAAAATTCAGTGGTGCACAGCCATGGTTGACTGTATACCCCACCTGTGGCACCTTGGATTTGGTAAAATGCTAGGAATTTAAAGCATTTCTTTCCCCAACACTTCATATTCCTGATATGTGTCTGCTGTACCATGTGCTTGTATGGGAAAGTATCCTATCCTCTTTGTATTGCTTCCTTTGTGTAAAATTCATGGTGTTCCTGCCAGTCTCTCTACTTTGCTATTAAAAATTGACCACACTAAACAAGAGAGCACAGCGTAGTCAGTTTTCTAGCTTTGCTGGGAACTCAGCCTGTTCTCCTCCAATGCAGCTGAGAACGGAGGGAATGTGATCACTTACAAAAAAGGGGAAAAAAAGGCATTTAATTTTTTTTTATATCTATACAAAAATGTTTTGCATTTCATTTCTATTTTAAACTGAATGGTTTGTTTTACAAGGTGATCATTTACAATCACTTTAACGGTAGGAATATTTTATGCCTGCAAATGTTCATGTGCAAGAGGCCTTATACCGCAGAGCAGGGATATGCAATTAGCGGACCTCCAGCTGTTGCAAAACTACAAGTTCCATCATGCCTTTACCTCTGGGTGTTGTAATTGTGGCTGTCAGAGTCTTGCTATGCCTCATGGGACTTGTAGTTCTGCAACAGCTGGAGGTCCGCTAATTGCATATCCCTGCCGTAGAGGCTAGTGTAAACTGTGCAGTTCTGTTGATTTTTTATTTAAAAAGAAGTTAACACCAGTGTCGAAACAAGTTCATCTAGTTCCCAGGGCAAAAATGACAAACTGCTCACCTTCTTTCCCAGGTGGAGGAGGGGATGGAGCTAAGAGAATTGTGCACAGCGGACTGCGCCTAAATGTATGTAAAAAATTGGTGCATAGATATGGGGATAACAGTGGCAGAAGAAAGAAATGTCCCTGGGTAGTGTCGCTGGAATGAAAATTGCTCCTGCATTAGTGTTGTCACTGGAATGAAAAATATTTCCCTGTATTGGTAGTGTCACTGGAAGGGAAAAATGCCCCTGCATCAGTGATGTCACCGAAGATAAAATATTTCTCTGTATTGGTAATGTAACTGAAGGCAAAAAATGTCCCTACGTCTGTGGTATACCTGGATGGGAAAAAAGTCCCCTGCATCAGTTGTATTGCTAAGAAGAATAATGGTGCTGTATCAGGCCCCGTACACACGACCGAGTTTCTCTGCAAAAACCAGCAAGAACCTTGCTGGGAGATATTGTTTTGCCGAGGAAACCGGTCGTGTGTACATTTTCGTCGAGGAAACTGTCGAGAACCTCGTCGAGCCAAAAAGAGAGCAAGTTCTCTATTTCTTCGACGGGAGTCTGATTTGGCTCGTCGAGTTCCTCGACGGGCTGGTTTTCGACGAGAAACTTGAACGTCTGTATGCTAAGAAACCTGCGCTTGCTCAGATTAAAGTATAAGACGGGAGTAAAAGTAGCATTTGTAATGGAGATAACACATTTTTAAAGCTCTAACAGACTGAAAAGTGCAAATCGTCTCTTGTCCAACTTTTATTTAACACGCAAACACATGAAATTAGCAAAAGCAGCCCCAAGAGTTTAGCCAGTGGAATCGAACTTGCCCTGCCGTTGTATGTGTTGTATGTCACCGCGTTTGAGAACGAGGAGATTTTGGCTTGACAGTGTGTACGCAAAGCAAGCTTGTCGAGTTCCTTGACAAGCCTAACAAGGAACTCGATGAGGAAAACGATGTGTTTCGTCCGTCGAGTTCCTCGGTCGTGTGTACGAGGCCTCAGTGTTAGTGGGGAAAAATGCTCCTGGGTTGGTGGAGTAATGCCCCGTACACACGATCGGAAATTCCGACAGCAAAAGTCCGATGTGAAATTGGAATTGTAAATTATGACCGTGTGTATGCTCCATTGGACTCTTGGTGTCAGAATTTTCGCCAAAAAAAGATTGAGAGCTGGTTCTCAAATTTTCAGACGGAATAAATTCCTATTGGAAAATCCAATCATCTGTAGCAATTCTGACATGCAAAATTTCGAAAAATTCCGAAACAATTTGTCGCATTCTCGGAAGCATTGAACTTAATTTTCTCGGCTCGTCGTAGTGTTGTACGTCACCGCGTTCTTGACGTTCGATAGTTCAGAGAACTTTTGTGTGACCGTGTGTATGCAAGCCAAGCTTGAGCAGAATTCCATCGGAAAAAAACATCCAAGGTTTTTCCAATGCAAAATCCGTTCATGTGTATGCGGCATTAATATGAGGACTGCTTTATCATCTATGCCAGTGGGATTTTTAAAAGATTGTGCCTTAAATAGGATATTCTTTAGATAGATCCATATTGTATAGAAAGAAAAATTTGCACTATCTCTGTACCTCAAGGATTAGGACAAAAATATATTTAAAAATAACGTTTAATAAAAAATGTATAATAAAAACAATAGAGAGAAAACCATGTTCACAGTAATATTTGATACAGTGAATAGTTACAACCCTATATAGTGCTTGAAGGCTGTAGAGAAAGTGGTGGTGACCCCAGTGTTGACATGGGGTATCGAATGTGATGCGTCTTGGGGTTGTCCTCTACAAGTTTTTCAGGTATTTTTCTTTCTATGCCAGTGGGATGAAGGAGAGGAGGAGAGGTTGAAGGTGGGTTCTGTTGTATCATACATTTAGTTGTACTACTAGGAGATTGCCTGATTAGTGCAAAACCAGGACAGAAAGCATATTTCTGGTCCCTGGTGAATGTGCTATAGAGTGGGTTACTTCGCTGGCAGTGTCCTTCAGAGCTTGATTTCATGGGCTTTGGACTTCACTTTGACATCAGTTTGAGAAGCTTCTGAGATCATTCAGAATTTACTGACAGGGGCATTTGACCTGCAGTTGACTTCCTTCAGACCTGCATTTGACCCGTTTCAAGCCAGCTTGGCATTGCCAGAGCTTAGTGAATTGAGGGAAGCTCTGTTGATTTCCATCATCCAATCATGTTCAAGCAAAAATGCTTTTTTTACATTTTTATTTTACTTTTTTGATTGGGTATTCTTTGCAAAGTGAAACTACATTCACAATGCTCTGGGGAAAATTGCCTTGCAAAGTGAACAGTCTATTTCCCTTTAGTAAATAGACTCTAGAGAATCCACTACTTAACAAGCTCCCAAGATAGTGAATGGAATTGTTCTCTAAAAGAAGGTGAAGTAGCCAGGAATAACATTTTCCAGTGGCCAGTTTCCTGGAAGACATGGGACCCCTTTGGCAGCATTCCTTTGGCCTGTCGCAATAAGACATTGATCTTGTAACACAGATCTCTATCATGTCCTGAACAGCATCACAATGCACTGACAGCATAACACCTCTTATGCCAGTGTGGAAACCTTCAAGCACTTACATGTTGGCGCATATTTTGTTTGTCTTGATTATTTTGGATTGTAGAATGGGAGGGGCACAATTTAAGCTAAGGATGGAACTGGTCAACAGTCTTATGCCGCGTACACACGATTGGAAATTCCGATAAGAAAACCTTGGATTTTTTCTGACGGAATATTGGCTCAATCTTGTGTTGCATACACACAGTCACACAAATCTTGTCGTAAATTCCGACCGTCAAGAACGCGGTGACGTACAAGATGTACAACAAGCCAAGATCAATGAAGTTCAATAGGCAGTTCGGCTCTTCTGCTTGATTTTGAGCATGCGTGTTTTTTTTGTGCGTTGGAATTGCATACAGATTTCCGATAGGAATTTTTTCCATCGGAAAAATAGAGAACCTGCTCTCGATCTTTTGTTGGTGGAAATTCCGACAGCAAAAGTCCGATGGAGCATACACACGGTGGGAATTTCCGACCAAAAGCTCACATCGGACTTTTCTTGTCGGAATTTCCGATCGTGTGTACGCGGCATTAGGAGAGAAAGCAGGATTTAGATCCCTGGTACTATGGTGCTTTATATCAAACCATGACAACTCCAGGCATACATGTTCTTTACCACTCTACTGAAATGAAACATGACATTACCTT
The DNA here is from genome assembly GCF_905171775.1 of Rana temporaria. NCBI lineage: Eukaryota > Metazoa > Chordata > Amphibia > Anura > Ranidae > Rana > Rana temporaria. The sequence continues at coordinate 70,286,411 of NC_053490.1, forward strand.
AACCCCGATTCTCTATCAGGAAATAGTGGCATCCAACTGGCGTTAGCTAAAGCAATCCACACTCTAATTGGTATCCTATTATTTTACGCAAGGAAAGCTATAGTACTAAAATGGAAGTCAGCTGTCCCCCCTACCATGTCCTCATGGAAAATGTTAATCAATACAATGATACCCTTCTGTAAAGCAACATATTTGTCCCTAGGATGCCCCCAAAAATATGAAAACGTTTGACACCTGTGGACGGACTCTGAGTCTATGACGGATGATCAGCACATTGGGAATCGCCCTGGTTAGATACCCTCCATACTTACCTGACCCTGTTGAGTGCTGAGGTCCATGCCCCAGAGCAGTGGTGTTAGCTCAGAGGTCATAAATTCACACTTAATCCTAACTGTTCTAGTAATGTCCAGCTCAGACAGAAGAGAGAGAGAGACTTAGTCCCTCAGGAACAGATATTTCCTGCCATCATCATACTATGCGAAACCTGGGTACCGATTTTGTGGTTGTTTTGTCTTCTTTTTTTTTTTTTTTGTTAAATATGTCTAGTTTAGAGATGCAGGTTGAGTTGTACACTGTTATGCACATGGCTATGTGCACCAAAGGCCCTGGTTTGTACTTTCACAGTGAACATTTTCAATACAAATTATTTTCAACAAGGAATTTGTGGCAAAATGTCGATCTCTCTGTACCTCACATGTCTCTCACTCATTCTATCTCTCCAATGCCATCAACTTATTATTATTTTTTTTAATAATATTTTTTTTTTAATTATTTTAAATAATCTTTATCTTTAATCAATATACAAACAGGAAGCACCGTACACAATTACAAAACCAACTTTTGTTAACACTTACCTTACTGTATATTACCACATAAAATCTTTTAAACCATACTCTGTACCATCACTGGGAGGAAAATAACTGTATAACTCTATACATCTCTAATAAACGTTAAGCTAAAAAAAAAGTGCAGATTTAGGACAGATATGGACATTAGGACATAGACTATGGGCCAGATTCACAGCCGAGATATGACGTAGTATCTCAGATACGCCGTCGTATCTCTCAGAGTATCTATGCGACTGATTCATAGAATCAGTTACGCATAGATAGCCCTAAGATCCGACAGGTGTAATTGTTTTACACTGTCGGATCTTAAGATGCAATACCGCGGCCGCCGCTGGGGAGAGTTTGCGTCTTAAACCAGCGTCGGGTATGCAAATTAGTTGTTACGGCGATCCACGGCTGTTTTTCGCGTTCGCTACGTCGCTGCTAGTCTAGTTTCCTGTCGCAAAGTTAGTCGTCGTTTTGGGTGCCTTAACTTTACACAGCACACGTATGTGCTGTATAAAGTATGGGCGTCGTTCCCGCGTCGAAATTTAAAAATTCACATTGTTTGCGTAAGACGTCCGGGAATACGGAATTGCGCTACGCATGTCGCCGTTCGAAAAAATGACGTCAGTTCGCGCAAAGCACGGCGGGAATTTCGAAACGGAGCATGCACAGTAGGTCCGGCGCGGGAGCGCGCCTAATTTAAATGGCAAACGCCCCTTTAAATTACGCGGGCTTACGCCAGAGGCCGCCAGCGTAGGTTTTCATTGCAAGTGCTTTGTGAATCAGGCACTTGCGATGAATACTTGCAGCGGTGTAGCGTATCTACGATACGTTACGCCGCCGCAGTTCTACGTGAATCTGGCCCTATGAGCCTTACCAATCACATGAATAACATAGGAGAACCTCAGACCTCAGAGTGCCGCAGTCAAGGCCAGTCCCATGAGCTCAGAGGCAGCCAACTGTCCGCACTAACATTAGTCATCCTGCTCTATTCATATGCACTTATGTAGTTGCCTGATATAAACAGCATTGCCTCTTGTGTTGTATACACTAAGCCAACATTCTAGCACCATGGAGAGCAGCAAATTCCCTCCTTAATAAAACAATATACATTGCCATTACTCCACCAGTGCGCAGAATGATATTCATTACCATCAATGATGTCAGACTAATCTGCAAGCAGGGAAAGAAAATGTATTTATTTCCTTACTACAATATTTTATTTGAAAACCAGCAAAAATATATAACAATAATAAAGATGTTACATTTATTAGCTCCAAACTAGAAAACCAGAATCACCACAGAAAATATGCACAGCCATTTTTTGTTCACTGAAAAAAACTGTACAGCGTGCAAATTTAGGACCACAAGCTCTAAAGTCAAACGTTTTTTTTTTGTTTTACATTAATGCATTCCCTGCATTAAGGTAGAAAAACCTTCTACTACCTGCCCCCCCCCCCTCCCCAAATACTTACCTGAGTCCTCTCACAATTCAGCACTGTCCTGTTTGCAGCAGTGCTGCTCTCTCTCTCTAGCAAGCACAGGAGAGACTGAGAACAGGGGGCTTGCTATGGGGGCACACGCAGCAGAGGAGGAACACAGTGTCCACAGGGGACTTCAGTAGAGCAGGTAAGCACAGGGGTATAAACCTCTTTTAAATGTTAGTGAAAAAAATAGAAGCCTTTAATATCACTGTAACACCACTCAAAAACGAATGTATTAATTTAAGGTGGGTCATGGTCAGTAAAGTCTCTGGTTGGCCTCTTAAATGTTTCAACCACTAGTAGTAAGATGTTCTCATAGGATTTTATGTTCCTTAACAATGACATTCTTTCTTATAACTGGAAGCTCTGATTATTTATTGCACATTTTTGACAAGTCTAGTAATGATCTTACGTTATTACATCATTAGTCAGGTTTAAACAAGACACAAGTCCATTAAAGCGGAGGTTCGCCCAAAAAACAAGTATCTAACATGTACAGTATGCCGGTGTTTTTTTTTCGGGGGGTGTACATACGGTATTATCAGTATTTTCCTCCCGGCTTCCGGGTACTCGCTCTAGCGGGACTGGGCGTTCCTGTGCAGTGCCGCAATGTCATCTGGGACTTCGCCCATATGATTGACGTGCCTGAGAAAAACTCCCCCCGTCACGACTTTCCGAAAGTAGCCGAACCGCGTGTCGGCTCTATACAGCGCCTGCGCACCGACTAAGAGCCATGTAGAGCTGACTGCGCAGGCGCCGTATAGAGCCGACTCGCGGTTCGGCTACTTTCGGAAAGTCGTGACGCGCCGTATCCGCCGGTGGGAGTTTTTCTCAAGCACGTCAATCATATGGGCGAAGTCCCAGATGACATTGCGGCACTGCACAGAAACGCCCAGTCCCGCGGGTTGGTCCAGAGGAAGGCAACAAAAACCCCCAATAAAGTATGATCTTGGTGTAGTTATACATTCAACAAAATATATTATATGTATAGAAGTAAGACCAGCATGAGATTTACCTATATGGTATCGATATTAAAATAAAATATCTGATTTTGGGTGGAGTTCATACTGCATAGCTTAACACATTAAAATGCCACACAATATAAACATAAGTCACATAAACAATAAAAAAAAGAGAGGTGTGGAAGGGAAACAAACCCTGGGATTTTTAAGGTGTCATGATAAATCGTAGATCAAACAGATATGATAAACAAACAATAATTTATTAGAAAATAAATAACATAGTATAAAAAAGAGATACACAATACATTTATGATCCCTGGGATTATTAACGGCTTCAGGGCAAAGCCGCAGCAGAGCCTGTTAGGAAGGAGCCCGACATGTTTCGCTCAGAAGAAGAGCTTCATCAGGAGCAGTGTAACATGGTAAACTGACTGGGCCAAAGGTAATCCAATCGAGTTTAAACAACACCGTTGTGTAACCATAAAAACAAAGATATAGAGCAGTTATAGCACAGACCCTGTCAACCATGGCCCTGCGTTAACAGGGTCTGTGCTATAACTGCTCTATATCTTGTCTCATCAGATCCAGCCTCCCACTGCAGTACCTTTCACCCTGGGAGGTCTTCCCTTGCTAAGCATAGACCAGTGATTTGGTTAACCCCTTCTAGGCTGGAATATATCTGTCCAGCAAATTTGGAACTGACTCCCTCTATTTGATCAGCAGTTTTTGATCATCCTGTGTGGACGGACTCGGTCCAGTGGGGTTTCCGGTTGTGCGGGCTAAAGTTGGCAACAACTATGGAAGATTTTTCTTCATAGTCATGTATATGTTTTTATGGTTACACAACGGTGTTGTTTAAACTTGATTGGATTACCTTTGGCCCAGTCAGTTTACCCTGTTACACTTCTCCTGATGAAGCTCTTCTTCTGCTGCGGCTTTTCCTTGAAGCCGTGAATAATCCCAGGGATCATAAATGTTTTGTGTATCTCTTTTTTATACTATGTTATTCATTTTCTAATAAATTATTGTTTGTTTATCATATCTGTTTGATCTACGATTTATCATGACACCTTAAAAATCCCAGGGTTTGTGTCCCTTCCACAACTCTCTTTTTTTTTATTGTTCATTTACCGGGATGTGGTATCTTTGATTTGATCTCCTATGCCTCACCTACTCATAAGTCACATAAAACTGCTATGGACTGATTCAAGACAAGTGAATGAAAACGTTGTGTGAACTGCCACAGTCATGGCCAAAAATATTGGTACCTCTACATTTCTGTCAGATAATGCACCACTTCCCCCAGAATATTGTTGCCATTACAAATCTTTACACATTATCATGTCTATTTCTTTTGTTTGTATTGGTATGACACAAAAAAGTGGAGAAACAAAAGCCAAATCTGACACATTCCACACAAAACTCCAAAAATTGGCTGGACAAACTTATTGGCCCCCTAACTTAATATTTGGTATCAAACCCCTTGGAACAAATAACTGAAATCAATCGCTTGCTGTAACCATCAATTAGTTTCTTACACCTCTCTACTGGAATTTGGGACCACTCTTCCATGGCCAACCGCTCCAGGTCTCTCAGATTGGAAGGGTTCCTTTTCCCAACTGCTGTTTTGAGATCTCTCCACAGGTGCTCTATGGGATTTAGATCTGGACTTACTGCTGGTCAGTTCAGAATCCTCCAGTGCTTTGTCCTAAACCATTTCTGAGTGCTTTTTGACATGTGCTTTGGGTCTTTGTCCTGCTGTATGACCCATGACCTCTGACAGAGACCCAACTTTGTGACAATGGACCCTACATTGCTCCCCAGAATTCTTTGGTAGTCTTCAGATTTCCTAATGCTATGCGCACAGTCATAGCAAACTGAACCAGCAAAACAAATTGAAAAAATGAGTGACCCTCCACCATGTTTGACTGTAGGGACTATATTGTGTTATTTAAAGTCCTCATTCCTTTTTTATGAAAACAGTAGAATGATGGGCTTTACCAAAAAGCTGTAATTTTTTTTCCGTCTGTCCACAGAACATTCTCCCAAAACTATTTTGGCTTCCTCAGGTAAGTTTTGGCAAAATCCAATCTGGCTTTTTTTATGTTTCATTGTCAGCAGTGGGGTCCTCCTGGGTCTTCTACCATAGCGTCCCTTTTCATTCAGATGGCGACATATAGTGCAAGTAGGCATGTGCAATTTTTTAAGTTACGAATACGTTTTCCGTCAATTTTCGTTATTTTAGTTGATTCGTTAACATACGAATGAACGAACGGTTTAGCGCAATTAATAACGAAAAACGATATTTTCAAAATAACGAATATGAAAAACAACGAAGATACGAAAGATGAAAGAAACGAAAACATAGAAACAACGAAAATACCGAACCCAAAAAAAATAATAATTACGAAAAACAAAATGAACGAAAATGCAAACTTATTAATATTCGAAGACCGAAAAGAAAACAACCAAAATGCCGAACAAAGAATAAAAAACGAAAATCAAAACTAACGAAAAATAAATTACGAATCTTCGGAAAACGGAAATGAAAACAACGAAAATACAAAATAATGTAAATTAGCTTTCGTTAGTACTGAAATATTTCTGGACATTGACCAATAGCCACTGAGCGCTGTCCCTTTCCTCTGAAGAGGTTTGTTCCTTCCCCCAATGAGCTTCTTTCTCATTACCTCCTGGCTCCTTGTGTCTTTTTCTGTGTTAGACTGCAGTGCATCTAATTTCTAGATTTGTATTTGTAATATCTGACATATTTTAGTTTTCTTCTACGTCAGACTTCATTTTAGACAGGGTGTGTGTGCTAACTAAGACAGTCAAGTCAATCACAGTAAAGTACGAATTACAAAATTACGACGAGTAGTGTGTCGAATAAACGTAAAATTTATTCTAACAGAATTACGAATGCAATAAAATCTACAAAAGTAAGTTTTTACAATCAAAGGAAATTAGACACGAAAATACGAATGATCATAAAGCAACGAAAATATATTTCTTACGAAAATACGAATGCGGCATGATGGAAAATATAATGTAAATACGAATAGCAAAACAACGAGAATTAAACTAACGTAAAAACGAAGAAACGAATAAAATCATTTTAAAAATACGAACGCGGCAGAATACAAAATATAACGGAAAAAACAGAAAAAAACGGAAACGGAAAAAAGAGTGTTACGAAAATACTAAAGAGTACGAATACGATAACTAACGTCTTACGAAATTACGACTCGTTATGAATCACGATAAACAAACAGAAACGAAACAGAAATAAACGAAAAATTTTGCTGTGCACATGTCTAAGTGCAAGTAAAAAAGTTGTACCCTGTGCCTGAAGGTCAGCTTGAATTTGTCTGGAAGTTGATTGAGGTTCCTTATCATTCATTTGAACAATCTTTCATTGCAATCTTTGATCATTTTTCCTCTTTCATCCACTTCCAGGGTGATTAGCTGCAGTGCCATGGGCTGTAAACTTCTTTAAAATGTTGCACACAGTGGACACAGGAACATTAAGATCTCTGGAGATGGACTTTTAGTTTGAGACTGTCCAAGCTTTTTCACCATTTTAACTGGTTTTCGGTGTGAGTTCTATATTGTCAGCACCTGTAAATTGATACAGGTGAGTTTATTTGCAAATTGCAAGAGCATCACAAACTTGGAATGCAATTATTTCTTAAAATTTTGAGAAGGTGCCAATAATTTTGTCAAGTCCATTTTTAAAGTTTTGCGTGGAATGTGTCAGATTTGACTTTTTGTTTCTCCACTTTTTTGTGTCATACCAATACACACAAAAGCAATAAACATGAGAATGCCTAAACATTTGTAATTGCAACAATTTTCTGGGTGAAGTGGTGCATTATCTGAAGGAAATGCAGGAGTTCCATTATTTTTGGCCATGACTGTATGTCTAGGTGACACATTGAAGCACTGAGCTGGCTTTGCAACACAAGGTTCAAGTTTCCATTTTTTTTTCCAAAATGTACAATTAATGATTTTTATTGAAACCATAGCTGCATAGATTGGTATTATTTTTAGATCTGCTAGGAGTTAAGCCCCGTACACACGCTTGGTTTTCTCGGCAAGAACCAGCAAGAAAACTGCTGGCAGAACTTTCTTGCCGAGTTAACCGAGCATGTGTACGAGGCTTTCGGGTTTCTCATCTGGAAATCTGCCCAGAATCTCAATGAGAAAAATAGAGATCCTGCTCTCTATTTTCTCGCCGAGATTCTTGTCGGCCTGTTTATCGACAAGAAACCCAAGCGTCTGTATACTTACCTGTCTCCCTGGAAAACCGGGCATGTTTGAAATGACTTTGACGCATGTGCGGTAGCTTCCACGGCATAGGTAGGGTGAAGCAAGATCTCAGCGACGGCATCGAATGTGACGAGCGCATACTCGTCGTACGCAATGACGTCACCGCATTCTTGCCTTTCAAAAGAACCACGGTTCTTTTGAAAGGAGTGTGTGTACACTCGGGCGGCAAGAGATTCTTGCCAAGAATCTCGTCAGGAAAAACAACGTTTTTTTCCTGACGAGATTCTTGCCCGTGTGTATGAGGCTTTAAGCGTTAGCAAGGTACAAAACCAACGATTTTGGTAAATGTCAACAGGATGAGTTGGCACAGACAGATTTTTGTGAGGATCGGGAACGGTACAAATGGTTTAATGATGCAGAGTATGATCAATGTACACTTGGCAAGCTTTAGAGGGTGTTTCTGACTCTTGCAGTTTGTTGCAATTTTTTGTCAGATATATTTTTGTCAAATATATATATATATATATATATATATATATATATATATATATATATATATATATATATATATATATATAGATATGCAGCGCCCTGCTCCTGTTGATCAGGCGCTGCTTTAAATTTAGTGGCGTCTGAGCTGTCATTTGGCTCAGACAAAAGTAATTAAGGGCAATTTAGCCTCTGTTCCAGCTGTGACTGTGCTGGGAGTATCCACCATTATTCGCCTGGGGGTGTCATTACCACCCCAGGCCAAGGGTGGCAGCAGCAAAGTCAAGGTGTGTGGGGTATCACCCATTATGGCGAGGTCGGTCTGTCGTCCCACATGCCTCGTGGCCCACCTGGCCTGAGGAGCGTATCCTGATTCCTGGCTCTGGGACCACATTGGCCCGGGGCTGTGACTTTGTTTGTGGGCCCAGTTGTCTCGCTGGGGCCTGCCTTGCAAAGGTGATCCTGTGCTGTCCGTCCTGAGGGAGGAAGCCACTTGATAAAGGAAGCCAGGGGAGGACCTATCCTGGAGAGGGCCATGCAAGAGGCTGGTACCTTAGGAGAAGGTCTGGAAACTTCATCGAAAGAATGAACTGCACATCGAGAGGCTTGACAGTGTCGCCTGTCGGGTCTAAAAGTTCTACCAAAGGTAAACTAAAGAGATCCGGGTGCTAAATCCTATGGCAGAGGATTCCGGACCAAAGTGTCTCCTTATAAAGGAAGGTCTGTGGCAGAGACTGTACTTTACTTTGTGCGCCATCCCGGCTGCTAGGCCAGTGAGAGGGACCTATCCGGGTGAGCAATACCCACTCTGGCTAGAGTGGCGACGAGAACTGTTTGCTGGAAGCAGGAGTGTTTCCCTATTTGTGACTATACACCTGAACCTATCTACCTTTTCCACCCCTTATCCTTCTTTTCTACTGAAGTTCTGCAAAAAAAAAAAAAGTGCATTGTGTGGACATTGAAATTCTTCAGACTCTCCTTTCACCCCGGACAGCGAGAATATAGAGGTAACTTGCCACCCGGGTTTAGTGGCAGTCAATCAGGTCCTGATTGCTCATGAAAACATTTATTAATGTATTTATTAATTGGGACATCTGATGGAGAAATTGCATATTACATATTTTCTTATTAATAACATGGCTCAGTAATGCATTTAAAGCCCCCAAATCTTGGTTAAGGAGGCCATAGAAGGAAATAAGCATGGCTTTACCATATATTAAAGGAATGTTATTGTTAACTGACCAAGTCCTTGAGGGGTCTAATTGCAAAGGGAGTTGGCTTGGGGGTTGTATATTACTTATATACAAGTCTATACAGGTTGGAACAGCGGAGGTCTGAGGCAGATGTCTTCATGATATAGTAACTTTCTGCAGCGATTCCATCACTACAGACATTAAGGATCCTTTAAATCAGAACCATTTAGGCTTTAGTTACCCTACTGGAACTTTCCCTATACAGTGGTTATCTTTTTATCCTTTGTCTGTTATATTGTGAGGTCTAACAATCGGGGGTGAATTCATTTAGAATAATTTCCTTATTACTATGGAGACTTTTTTATACCTGATGACATACCGCTGCAGCCCCCACTGTGTCCTGGACACTTGTCTATGTTTCTATCAAGCCAAAAACCTACCTGCAAAAATATATTAGGCTATGTTTAAAGGGGTTGTAGAGGTAAAACATTTTTTTCCTAAACAGCTTCCTTTACCTTAGTGCAGTCCTCCTTCACTTACCTCATCCTTCCATTTTGCTTTTAAATGTCCTTATTTCTTCTGAGAAATCCTCACTTCCTGTTCTTCTGTCTGTAACTCCACACAGTAATGCGAGGCTTTCTCCATGGTGTGGAGAAAGCCTCTTGAGTTGGGAGGGGGCGAGCAGGCAAGTCAGGACACTCTGTACTTTGCAGATAGAGAAAGAAGCTGTGTGTTAGTGGGCATCCTGACACTCCTGCTCGCCCCCTCCCCCCTCAAGAGGCTTTCTCTACACCAGGGAGAAAGCCTCGCATTACTGTGTGTAGTTACAGACAGAAGAACAGGAAGTGAGGATTTCTCAGAAGGAATAAGGACATTTAAAAGCAAAATGGAAGGATGAGGTAAGTGAAGGAGGACTGCACTAAGGTAAAGGAAGCTATTTAGGGAAAAAAATTACCTTTACAACCCCTTTAAGCTCCTGAAGAAGCGCTTTTGAGCGTAACATATAGAGCTCTTCCACAGTATGCCCTAACCAGTCTACACAAAGCCTGATGAATGTCTGATATTCATCAGTCAAAGGACGTTTACAAAACCATTCAGGAAACAAATATATTTGATGTAACTAGCGGTGTGATTTATAGTAATTTAGCAGTCATTTGTACTGCAAAGTTTTTAACAATGTTTGTTTATATTCCCTTTTCCTATTTTTGTAATAAAGATATACATTTTTAATTAAATGTACTCTAGTGCCTACACAGTCCAGTGATATTTGTTTCAATTAGTATTCCAATTTAATAGGACAAGGCACATTTTTATCATCCTTGCATCCGCAGTACCACCCTGTGGTGAGGTGATTATTTGTCTTCTAACTATGTAACTATGTAACTAGTCCCTGTTGAGACGAAACGTTGGGAGGCGACGCTCTGACGTCACCGTGTTGTACGTGTGACACACTCCATACCAGGCCGGCCGGCTGTTATTTTATGCTTGTTTTTATTGGATTGATGTAAGTGCACAATCTGTTTTGTATCTAATAAATTACCATACGGTTTTACGCTATGAGCTCTCCCTGATTTTTTTTGCATATTCTGGAGTTCCTATACCTGGTGATCAATTGGGGGATTAACTCATTGCTCATTTTAATACCATTGGATGGATGTTTGAACTCGTTCCTGCTGTGGTCATTGGAGGTCTTTTCAGGATTGTGTTCTCGTCATATAGGTGTCCATCAATTACTTTGCACAATTTAGCGCGACTCTGCTTTTTTGTATTTGCATGTTTGATGTTGTATGACATTTTTGAGACGCAGCTCTTTATACATTTGTTTTCATTTAGGTATGCCCAATATTTTTTTCTGTTTAACTATGTAACTATGTTTAACACATTTCATAGCTTCTCCAAGCCACTTCTTTAATTCCACTGATTGTCAGAAAAATACCTTAGACTTTATATCCATACAGGTAGCACAGACACCTTATTCTAATCACTATTGGTTGTCCAAGAACAGGATGGGAGGGATGAAAGTTGTGGAACCACCATCTTTGGTGCCAGGAAGCCTGAATATGTGTTATTTCTTCTGTTCACATGAGAAAATATGTGAATTTTTATCAAATAGCCAGGATGGAGATATTACAACTGCATTTATGTGGAAGACAGATGGTGTCAAAGGCCCCAACGTGGCACATTTTTCGCAAATCAGTTGTTCCTGGCCAAAATGTGTACCTTACTGTCCTCGAAAGATGTCCCTTTTTCTTAAGATATACAAAGATGGATGAGTCTCAACCTTTAGAATTTGCTTTGCTATGATAAGGGGCATGATAAGCAATGGCAAGACCTTTTTCACTAAAATAATTATCCTGTCATACCTTTGCATCCTTGTGTTCTTCAAGTCCAGCAAAATACTGAGAGTTTGTACATTCTAAAAACCTGGTGCAGTCTCAGGTGGGAAGTGAAAAGTATGAAAGAAATGCTAAATTGGCCCTCCTTGTTTAGCACAGCTCAGCGCTCAGGATGTTAAAGTGAGGGTAATGAACACAGATAGAATAATATAAATATTGTGATGTGAGACTAAGATCACACCTAGATAGATAGCAGCCACTTAAATTATAACACATTTAAGTGGCACATTCCCTGAGAAAGGGGTGGGTACTGTGTAATGGAGGGCTAGGGCGGATTGGTTAAGCCCAGGAGGCGGGACATACCCTCCTATACAAATTCTGGTATGTGATGAGACCACGCCCTCAGACGAAGTCCGGATGTGATGAAACGCGTCAGGGTCGTGGTCTCTATGCTATACCAGGAAGTGACGTTTGCGCTCCATAGAGCGATACCCGGAAGCTCACAGACGATCGCCTGAATCTGTATTTATGCTTTCCGAGCAACTAAGCACACGCACTTTCTTTGCTGATTTGAAAATGATACACATGTACGTATATATTGAGGGGGGGGGGGCGCATGTGGGACAATAACGTTTAAAACTATATTACGCTATGGTGTCCATCCTATTGTTGTTTGCATGAGCCCATTGCATCCCATCTATATACATGTACCCTGTATGACAGTGCAAGGAGGTTCAAAAGGGAGAAGAAAGGTCTCTGTTATTTCAAGGCTATTTATACTTATCCTTGGGGTAAGTGTATCCCCAAGAAGGGCTTCTTATGATCACGAGGTGTTATGGTGAACAGTGGAGTGTGAAGAAAATCCTTACATCGCTGTCACTAATGAACTGCACTTTTTTTTCTCCTTATTTTTACTGTTTTCCTTTATGAAGATCTGCGCATAAAGAAGTTTGTTCACTTCAACTAGAACAAAAAGCGCCACTACAATATCTATTGGACACTTTTTGTGGCTCCGGGAAGTGAAAGGTGACTAGTGGAGAAGTTTGCTTTCCTTGAGGCACTTCCAGGAGAAGCTTCCTGTTATGTGTGTTCACTGCTGTGTTGGAGAAAGACTGGTCTGCAAAATTTGAGTAGAGGTCACAGCTGTTGGAGAAATCCAGTGACCTGGATTAAAGGGGCAACTCTGGTACTGTGAGAGAGTACCATTAAGGCCGCGTACACACGGTCGGACAAAACCGATGAGAATGGACCGAGGTTCAGTTTCATCGGTCCAAACCGACCGTGTGTATAGCCCATCGCTCTATTGTCCTTCGGTCCAAAATTTTAAAACATGCTTTAAAATCGACCCGATGGACCGCTGCCCGATCGGTCCAAACCGATGGTTAGTACAGAAAGCATCGGTTTTAAAACCCGCGCATGCTCAGAATCAAGTCGACGCATGCTTGGAAGCCTTAAACTTCGTTTTATTCAGCACGTCGTGTGTTTGACGTCACCGCGTTCTGACCCGATCGGTTTTTGGAACGATGGTGTGTACGCACATCAGACCATCAGACCACTTCAGCGGTGAACCGATGGAAATTGCCCGTCGGACCATTCTCATCGGTTTGGAACGACCGTGTGTACGCGGCCTAAGGTGTCCTGAGTAACTGCCAACACCATTGGTTCTGGACTCCAGAGAGCGGGGGAAGGTTTGATGACAGACTGCAGAGTAGTAAAAGGCTGATGGCCACAACTTCTTTCCCCACACAGGGAGAGTGTCACTTTACCTTGGGATATAGTTTGGGAACTCACACCCTGTTAAGTGGAATTCTCTTAAACCTAAGTGCTCATAAGCAGGAGGTTTGGACCCCAATAATTGAAACTTTACTGATCAGTGGAAGGATTTTGGAATGGCTGAAGGCCCTTTTAGCTTCTGTACCACCCTTTGTGAAGCTTTGCCGAAAGGGCTTATTGTCATTCTGAATCAGGGGACCCATGCATCAATGGCTCCTTCGGGGGGGGGGGTACGCTCTACATCTTTATAGATAAAATGTATCAACTGTGTAAATGTGTGAGGTACAAGCACAAACTCTGCCTCTTCTTTAGAGCCAACTTTCCAGGGTACTTTGCTGTAAAAAAGTGTATTTGAGATGTTAACTATAGTTATAAAAAACAAAACCCAAGGGCTGAAGTTGCGCTAGAAATTGGCAGTGAAAGTTATAAAAATGTATTAGACTTAAAAATCTAAGAAAAGCCACCAGCACCTTGAAGTCCAGTATCAAACTTAAAACCATAAAATTATCCAAAATAGATGTGCTAATCAAGAAATAATATTAATTAATCATGTGTGAAAAACAGTGACCAATGTGACAATATTTCAATCCATAGAAGAGATGAACCATACAATATTAATAGTATTAAAAAAATTCCTGTGAAAAAATGTATTGAAAAAATAAAAAAATGATAGGTGATAAGGTCTGTAAACTTAGCAGAGTAAAAAATACCAATCCATGTGAAGAGATGAAAACTGCAAAGGAGAAGTGCTAGTCCACAACCGGATTCAATAGATGGCCTGCTTACCAGATGGCGGTGACTACTAAATGCCAGTCTCGCCCAGCATAGGGAAATCGGTCTCCCCAAAACCATGTGCAGTCACTGGAACAGCCCTTAGATACTAATGGTACTCGGAGACAGAGAGAAAAAAAACTTCCATAGTGCAGTATGTTCTTAAATAAAAATGAATTTAATAAAAAGAATCACACTCACATTGAAGTAGTAAAATCAAGACGATGAATGGCCAAGCCGGGGAGGTCCTCATCTCTTCTTTGGACTGAAATATTGAAAGATTAGCGCTGCATCTATTTTGGAAAACTATAATTATAAGTATGGCATTTTTACAAGTGTATTTTATACATACAGCTGTGTCTTCTGAAAACTGAAAAATAATGTTAAATAGGCAAAGAAATCTTTCTAACCCAGTCTTCATTTAGCAACGTTAATGAAAACATCATGTTCTCTTGGGCGCTTCCAGCAGGAACGGATCCATTTGTATGCTATGTGCTCTTAATATGGATTATATACTTTGTGTCTGCATAACGCTGTGATTTTGTCAATGACATCAATTGCTGGATCTAAAATGTACTTGATTACTGGCCAGTTCAGAAAGAAAGCGTATTTTTAGATCTTGCGTTTAATACTTTATCCCTGCCAGTTCTTTTCTGTAAAGAAAACTATTTTATCTCACGCTACTTAACCTCAATATGAAAATTGGAAACAGACATGATGGCTGCTTATCCAAGTCTGTTCTGCTATGTTAATTAAGTGATTTTGACTATTCAGCTCACCAATCTGATTTATTTTAATTGTGATGAAGCCACTGAGCCACAGCTTTGCAGCATGGTATTATGCATGCATTGCGGCTGCCTCCACTGCACGTGCTTAGAGTAAGTAACAACAGGGGGCCAGATTCACAGTGGACTTCCGACGGCGTATCTCCACGTACGCCGTCGTAAGTCTGAATGTGAGCCGTCGTATCTATGCGCCTGATTCTTAGAATCAGTTACGCATAGATTTGGCCAAGATACGAGCGGTGTAAGTCTCCTACGCCATCGTATCTTGGGTGCATATTTACGCTGGCCGCAAGGGGCGCTTTCGTAGATTTACATGTCGAATATGTAAATTAGGTAGATACGCCGATTCACGAACGTACTTGCGCCCGCTACGCCGTTTACTTTAGGCTTACGTCCGGCATAAAGTTACCCCTGCTATATGAGGCGTAGCCAATGCAAAGTATGGACGTCGGCAAGCGTATCTTTTTACGTTGTTTACGTAAGTCGTACGTGAATGGGGCTGTGCGTAGGTTACGTTCACGTCACAGGCATTGGGCCTGGCGTATCTTATGGAGTAAATTCGACGTGATACTGAGCATGCGCGCGCATGCGCCGTACGACCGGCGCTTCATTTGCATGGGGTCATGGCTCATTTTAATAAAACACACCCACCTCTTCCACATTTGAATTAGGCAGGCTTACGCCGGCCGATTTACGCTACGCCGCCGCAACTTACGGAGCAAGTGCTTTGTGAATACTGCACTTGCCTGTCTAAGTTGCGGCGGCGTAGCGTAAATAGGATACGCTACGCCCAACTAAAGATACACTCTCCTACGTGAATCTGGCCCAGGCTCTTCATTTTTAATGCACTTGGTTGATTGTATAATAGTCCAAACTTAGGAATATGTTTACAAATCACATAACAAGTCCTGTCTGTTAATGGTATAGTCATTCCATCAAAGCCGTTACCACATTTCAGTATTATATATAGATAATGCCATGTACTTCATATATCTTTCATGGATTTTATTGGAAAAAACTCAACATTGCGGTTCCAAGCTTCATGCACCTACTCAAGCAGCTACAAGGAGATCTGAGCCTCCCTGTTGCATTTCACATTATGGAGACAGAAACAGGGAAGTTTTATACAATTGCAAAAAGAGAAATGAGACTCCAAGGCTGGGGGCAGTTCCAGAAACCCAGAGATCTCACTACCAAGTTTTAAAGGCAAGATAAGCCAGTGGGTGAATCCATCCATCAACATGTTTTCATGAACAAATATCAGCTTGAGCTATAGAACTCTGTAAACAACAATCTTTGTGCAAAAGATGGTAAGTAAAGTGAGGTAAAATGTGTGAAAAGGAACCCAGTGATCCATCTGCTGACTGAATAGAAGACTACAGACTACAGACTAATCATATGAGTTGAGTTTAATTTTATTTTTAGTCCGGACCACAATAAATCAATATAATTAATTATTAGAAAGGATATATAAAATTACCACACAATGAGGTTGATTTACTAAAGGCTTAGTAAATGAGGTAAAGCTTCAAATTGCAAAGATACCCAATCATATGCAAAGAACCATTAAAAAACAGCATTTTTGCTTGCACGTGATTGGATGATGGAAGTCAGCAGAGCTTCTACTTATTTACTAAGAGCAACTGGAGCAACGGCAATTGCAGAGTGCAACTTACACATTACATGTTTCTTTTAGTAGCAGTTAGTAAGAGGGGTCAGTAAAACGGGTGACTTG
Organism: Rana temporaria; assembly: GCF_905171775.1. Taxonomy (NCBI): domain Eukaryota; kingdom Metazoa; phylum Chordata; class Amphibia; order Anura; family Ranidae; genus Rana; species Rana temporaria. Next base: position 70,303,041 of record NC_053490.1, read on the forward strand.
TTGGACCACTTGGAGCATCTTCAATGTAGGCAAATTATTTGGTGTTTCAAAACCAATAGTCTCCACAATTATGACAAACTTTTTAAAAAAATTTAATACCTGCTATTGGCGGTATTGTGCTTACATTTGAGGGGAACTTTTCAAATTTTTTTTGTTCCTAAAGGGACAAAGAACGGGAAATAGTCAACTCAATGTGAGTAATCTCATTGACCAAATATGGTAATGACTAGATTTGGTCAATGATATCACCAGGGATCCCCACCTGCGTGTTTACAATTTGAAACAGAAGCTGGCGGGAATCTGTCATTCAGAGGCAGTAGTGGTTCCACCACTAAATGACAGACTTCCAGCTGCATCAGCTAGAAATTCTGACAGGTGGGTGAACGGTTAAAATTTGGACAGCTTGTTCACCTCTTTGCTGAATTGCAAACAAGCTGGGATTGGGTTGAACTCATGTTCAACCTAAACCCTAAGGCTGAGTTCACACTAGTACGAATTGGATGGCGGTTTCCCTGCATCCAAATTGCACAGCAGGAGATTGTGACTGGCTCTCAGTGGAGCCGGTTTACATATCTCTGCAGTGGCTCCGGTACGATTTGCACTGGAGCCCTGTGCGCCTTTTGGTCCATTTCAGGTCCGATTTCAGCCACAAATTCGGGCTGAAATCAGACCTGAAACAGTGAACGAGGATGCACCAGACGCCTGCTGTGACCCGCTGCATGCTCATATGTGAACCCAGCCTAAAGCTGGCTATACACTAGTTGACTAAAGCCCCGTAAGAAAAGTCTGATGTGAGCTTTTGTACCGAAATACCGACCGTGTGTAGGCTCCATCGGACTTTTGCTGTCGGAATTTCTGCCAACAAAATATTGAGAGCTGGTTCTCAAATTTTCCGTCTGAAAAAATTCTTATTGGAAAATCCGATCGTCTGTAGCAATTCCGCATGCTCGGAAACAATTCAAAGCATGCTCGGAAGCATTGAACTTAATTTTCTCGGCTCGTCGTAGTGTTGTACGTCACTGCGTTCTTGATGGTCAAAAGTTCAGAGAACTTTTGTGTGATCGTGTGTATGCAAGCCAAGCATGAGCGTGTGTACTTGGCATTGCAAACGTTCACACAAAATTTATTGATGAATGTCATTCAAAAATACATCAAACTTTTTGTGAGCTTTTTTTTTTAAGAAGTCTTTATTTTGATTTTCACAAACATTTAGCTTACAAAGAACAGAAAAAGAGGAGCAAGGTTAAAAAATTACAAAGAAATAAAAATCAAAAATAGGCAATTAGGGCCAGATTCACGTAGAAGTGCGGCGGCGTAACGTATCGTAGATACGTTACACCGCCAGAAAGTTTTCATCGCAAGTGCCTGATTCACAACGCACTTGCAATGAAAACCTAAGCCGGCGGCCTCCGGCGTAAGCCCGCGTAATTCATAGGGGCGTGTGTCATTTAAATTAGGCGCGCTCCCGCGCCGGACCTACTGCGTATGCTCCCTTTTGAATTTCCCGCCGTGCTTTGCGCGAAGTGACGTAATTTTTTTCGAACGGCGACGTGCGTAGCGTACTCCCGTATTCCCGGACGTCTTACGCAAGAAGGAAAAATTTTAAAATTTCGACGCGGGAACGACGGCCATACTTTATACAGCACATACGTGTGCTGTGTAAAGTTAAGGCACCAAAAACGCCGACTAACTTTGCGACGGGAAACTAGACTAGCGGCGACGTAGCGAACGCGAAAAACCCGTTGTGGATTGCCGTAACTCCTAATTTGCATACCCGACGCTGGTTTACGACGCAAACTCCCCCCAGCGGCGGCCGCGGTACTGCATCCTAAGATCCAACAGTGTAAAACAATTACACCTGTCAGATCTAAGGGCTATCTATGCGTAACTGATTCTATGAATCAGTCGTATAGATACTCTGAGAGATATGACGGAGTATCTGAGATACTCCGTCGTATCTCTTTTGTGAATCTGGGCCTTAGAGCGTATTGCTACATCTATCCACATATTTATATACATTCATATACCTATTTATTAACAAACAAGAGTTATGAGCCGATTTGTAAAACCTGGATATAAGGACAAGGAAGGGCAGGGGTAGGCGAGGGGGTGGGGGGAGAAAAGAGGAAAAGGGGAGGGGGAGAGGAAGAAAGAGGGGGGCAGATCAAGCATAAAAGTAAAAAAGAAACAAAATAAAATAAATTCCAAAACAAAAACAAAAAAACCCAACAGCCAGCACTATAACGGAATAAATGATCATTTCAGACATATTTCATGGATCTGAGCAAGTCTGAACTAATCTTTAACAAAACTAAGCTAAATCAGTTCCCCCACTATAGAGACGTAGAGGACCTGGAGGCCAATGGCAGTGGGGTCTGTGAGGCACTGGAAGTGTAATGTATCCAAGTGGCCCAAATCCTGTAGAAATTTTCACACGCTACCACCCACTCCTCCGCAGGCATAGTGTTGGTTATCAAGCGGATACAATCAACTCACCCAGGAACATAAGCTGTTTTCCAGTGAACAGGGATCAAATATCTGTCTGCATTCAGAAAATGAGGTAGAACCGACTTACAGTAATGGCTGAGAGGAATAGATGGCACATAGAGCAAAATTTATAAGGGAGAGTCGGGCATCTCAATATATAGGATCACTTTGATCTGGGCCCTGATATCTTGCCAATACGGTTGGAGCTTTGGGAACTCCCTCCAAATATGGAGGTAAGTGCCCCTCAGCCCACAATTTTGTTAGCTTTTAACATTCTATTTAGGAATGAATAACATTGCCCAAATTTAAAAAAAAACACATTCACTGTTAGAAATGGGTTTGTTCCAAAAAAATATTCTATTCTACAGCCATGGCCAAAGGTTTTGAGAATGACACAAATATTAATTTTCACAAAGTCTGCTGCTTCAGTGTTTTCATATCTTTTGTCAAATGTTACTATGGTATACTGAACTATAATTACAAGCATTTCATAAGTGCCAAAGACATTTATTGCCAATTATATTAGGTTTATGCAAATAGTCAATATTTGAAGTGTTGACCCTTCTTTTTCAAGACCTCTGCAATTCCCTGGCATGATGTCAATCAACTTTTGGGCCACTTTCTGAATGATGGCAGCCAATTCTTGCATAATCAATGCTTGGAGTTTGTCGGAATTTGTGGGGTTTTATGTTCACCAACCCACCTCTTGAGCATTGACCACAAGTTCTCAATGGATTTAAGGTCTGGGAAGTTTCCTGACCATGAACCAAAAATGTTGATGTTTTGTTCCACAAGCCACTTAGTTATCACTAGGGATGAGCTTCGTGTTCGACTCGAACATCGTATGTTCGACAGTACGTTGAAATATGAACGTTATGGGCCGTTCGTGCCAAATTCGAGTGGCGTGTCACGGCCCATAATTCACTGCGGCATCGCAGTGCATTGCTGGCTGATGATTGGCCAAGCATGCACTTTGACTCGCATGCTTGGCCAATCACAGCTTGCAAAAAATGTAGAGCCATAATTGGCCAAAGCCAGGGTGGCTTTGGCCAATTATGGCTCAGGGGGTTTAGTACATGCCCCACACTATAAAAGGCCGCCTGCAAGTCGGCCTTATGTAGTGTGTTGCGGGGGTGATTAAAGATAGAGACAGAGAGAGAGAGACAGTGTCATTTCAATTGAGTTAGATAGAGCAGGCAGGCAGGCTAGTCAGTTAGAATTACAGTGTGTAGAGGATATATATGCATCCCAGGTGTTGTATATATATTTATTCACTGTATAGTTTAGCTAGATCCGCTCTTCCTAATTTACTGACAGGCAGGCAGGTAATTGTGCTAGCTGCAGTATTCTCTCTGATCTGTCTGTGTCCTCTGCAGTGTGCACCTAAAGCTACATGGTGTGTGTACTGTCTGTGTCCTCTGCAGTGTGCACCTAAAGCTACGTGGTGTGTGTACTGTCTGTGTCCTCTGCACATTGTGCACCTAACGTAAAGCTGGTGTTTCTCATATTTACTCCTAGAAGCAGGGATCTGCTCATATTAATACTACCGGCAGGGTATATTGCTTTCACGTGGTGTACTGTCTGTGTCTTCTGCAGTGTGCACCTAAAGCTATGTGGTGTGTGTACTGTCTGTGTCCTCTGCACATGAGGTCACTGACTCTATGTGGTTGCCTGATAGGAGAGAGGAGGAGGAGGCACATCTTCAACGAGGCAGGATGCCCTCCAGGGGCCAGCTTACGGGCAGCACACCGACTGCATCACAACGCAGAGCTATGCATGTGCAGGGCGCTCCAAAAGTTCTTTGGTGTGGGCCTTTTTTGAGACGAGTGCATCAGATCGCACCGCTGCTATTTGCAACATACCATGCAGTTTGTTGGCAAACGTACCTCAAAGACCCACACCAAAGAACAAAGCGGACCTCTCCTTGTTCCTCATCAACTGGGATCTCCAACCCCACTATACCCTCAGCCCTCTCTGAAGCCTGCGCTGATAGGACTGAAGGTGTAGAATTAGGTGTGTCACAGCCAAGTACTTGCGGGCAATCTACTATCGGTACACCAATGGCAGATTGTACCAGGCAAATATCCCTGCCCCAGCTGCTGCAGCTCCGAATGAAGTTCTCTCCCAGCCATCCACATGCCCAGCGGTTGAATGCTAGCACTTCAACTGCTGCCTTTTCAGTTGGTAGATTCTGCCCCCTTCCGTGAGTTTTTGGAATGTGCGGTACCTCAGTGGCAAGTTCCCAAACGCCCCTTTTTCTCACGGAAGGTGATTCCGACTCTCTACCGGCATGTGGAAGGCAATGTGCATGCCTCGCTGGACAGGGCGGTCAGTGGTAAGGTGCATATTACCGCTGACTCATGGTCCAACAGGCATGGACAGGGACATTACCTATCTTTCACGGCGCATTGGGTGACTCTGCTGGCAGCTGGGAAGGACGCAGGACAAGGTACATTAGTGTTGGAGGTCCCCCTCCTCTTCTTCCTCTGTGGCCTCTAGCTGTGCTGATGTGTCCTCGGAACCAGCGGTGCTCCGTAGGCGTTCAAGGGGCTATGCAGGTACGCAGGCAAAGAGATGCCATGCGGTGCTTGAGCTGGTGTGCTTGGGGGACAGGAGCCATACTGGGCCAGAGTTTTTTTCAGATCTGCAGGGGCAGGCTCAGAGGTGGTTGACGCCATGCCAGCTTAAGCCAGGAATTGTGGTTTGCGATAATGGCACCAACCTCCTCTCCGCCCTGCGACAGGGACAACTGACCCATTTGCCCTGTTTTGCTCATATCCTTAATTTGGTGGTGCAGCGGTTCTTGGGCAGGAACCCGGGCTTACAGGATGTCCTGAAGCAGGCCAGGAAAGTCTGTGTGCATTTCCGACGGTCATATAATGCCAGCACTCGACTGGCAGACCTCCAAAAGGAATACAACCTGCCCAAGAACCGCCTAATCTGTGACATGCCCACCAGGTGGAACTCTACGCTGGCCATGCTGCAGCGGCTGCACACGCAGCAGAGGGCCATCAATGAGTATCTGTGCCAATATGGCAGCATGACAGGGTCAGGGGAGCTAGTTTGTTTCCCCACGCCAGTGGGCCATGATCAGGGATGCATGCACTGTCCTGTCACCATTTGAGGAGGCCACGAGGATGGTAAACAGTGACAGTGCATGCTTTAGTGACACTGTCCCTGTTATTCACCTGTTGGAGCACACGCTGCATGGAATAATGGACAGGGCCCTTCAGGCAGAACAGAGGGGGGAAGAGGAGGACTTCCTTACCTCTCAAGGCCCCCTTTATCCAGACAGTGTTCCTGCTTGCCCGCCTATCACACAGGAAGAGGACGTGGAGGAGGATTGTGTCAGCATGGAGGTGGAGCCTAGCATTCAGCATCAGCAGCAGTCTTCAAGGGATCAATTACAGTCCCAAGAAACCCATGGACTTGTACGTGGCTGGGACGAGATGGCTGCGGATCATGTCATCCTCAGTGACCCAGAGGACTCCGCACCGAATACCTCAGCAAACCTACGTTGTATGGCCTCCCTGATCCTGCAAAGCCTGCGGAAGGATCCTCGTATTCGTGCTATCAAGAAGAGGGATCATTACTGGCTGGCAACCCTCCTTGATCCACATTACAAGAGTAAGGTTGCGGACCTTATCTTGCTGGCACAGAGGGAGCAGAAGATGAAACATCTCCGGGAGGCCTTGCAGAAAGGTCTGTGCAACGCGTTCCCAGAGACTGGGAGGTTACAAAATCCTAGTCCTGGACAAAGTGTTGCTGAGGCTTCGGTCAGTCACAGAAGGAGCGGTGGAGAAGGTGGCCGTCTGACTGATGCGTTCAGACAATTTTTTAGTCCGCAGTCCCAAGGTATGACCGGTTCCAGCAACCATCGCCAGCTTCTGTTTTACATGGTGCGGGAATACCTAGGGGCAAGATCAGACTTGGACACCTTTTCCACCGAAAATCCTCTGGCTTACTGGGTCTTGAGGATGGATCACTGGCCAGAGCTTGCACAGTACACAATTGAGCTACTGGCTTGTCCTACATCCAGCGTTCTTTCAGAACGCACATTCAGTGCTGCTGGAGGCTTTGTAACCGATCACAGGGTGCGCCTCTCCACCGACTCTGTCAATCGACTGACTTTCATAAAAATGAATCAGGCTTGGATCATCACCAGCTACCAAGCACCTGATGCTTATGTAACTGAATAATTTTTTTTGAAATGTCAGATCCCTTCAAGACTGCCTATGCTGATGCTGAGTGACTATCCTGTTATGCTGTGTTACTATCTTTTTCCTCCTCAATGATCATGCTGATAGCTTGTAAGAACATTTTTTGTTCTGGGCACCGCCACCAGTGCTTAAGGCCCCTATTTTTCTGCCCCTGTTTAACAGAGGCGTGTAATTACAATTTTTGATGCAATACTTTGCAGCAGGCTCATTCCTGCGCTCCAACCAGAGTATCTGTGAGGGGATGCAGTGTTGTGGCACCAGCACCAGTGCCTAAGGTCCAATTTTTCTGCCCCTGTTTAACAGGGGCGTGTAATTACAATTTTTAATGCAATACTTTTCAGGGGGCTCATTCCTGCGCTCCAACTAGAGTATCTGTGAGGGGTTGCAGTGTTGTGGCACCAGCACCAGTGCCCTAAGGCCCAATTTTTCTGCCCCTGTTTAACAGGGGCGTGTAATTAAAATTTTTAATGCAATACTTTGCAGCGGGCTCATTCCTGCGCTCCAACTAGAGTATATGTGAGGGGTTGCAGTGTTGTGGCACCAGCACCAGTGCCTAAGGCCCAATTGTTCTGCCCCTGTTTAACAGGGGTGTGTAATTAAAAGATTTTATGCAATACTTTGCAGCGGGCTCATTCCTGCACTCCAACTAGAGTATCTGTGAGGGGTTGCAGTGTTGTGGCACCAGCACCACCACCAACAAAGGCCCAATTTTTCTGCCCCTGTTCAACAGGGGCATGTAATTACAATTATTGATCTAATATTTCACAGCGGGGCCCATTCCTGGGCCCACCAAGAGTAACTGTGAGGGCTTACAGAGTTGTGGCACCAGCACCACCACCAACAAAGGCCCAATTTGTCTGCCCCTGTTCAACAGGGGCATGTAATTAGGAGATGGTCCTGGCACTTGCTGGACTTTCTTGGGCACCCTTTAGTCTTCTTCACAAATGCAGTGAAAATGTTTTTTATGGGATTAAGTTAATTTTCATGGCAAAGAGGGTATCCATTCTGTACACTCTTCATAACATTCTGGAGTATATACAAGTTGCCTTTATAAAAACTGAGGCATTAGACTTTGTGAAAATTAATATTTGTGTCATTCTTAAAACTTTTGGCCACAGCTGTACTCCTTTGATGTTTCTCATCACTGCAGATGAAAATGAACATAGATTTGACCCCATTACCGGAAAACCAGTGTTCCTGAAACAAACGTTTTTTTCAAACATTCCTCTAGTAGTTCACGGTCAATTTAATATCATCACTAGTCAGATTTAGCTGTATGAAAGCATAATACCTGCAATTCTTATACCTTCTCCCTCTACATTTTATCAGAGGCTCAGTATGCTGAACAGAGCACAGGGTGAACTTGGTACTTAATGCGTGGGAACAAGCTTCTTGACAGTAGAAGGAATGTAGATGGACAAGGATATTGGCACGTGTGTCAATGGCCACTACGCCTTGAGGGCTCTAATTGAGGATTGAAAGCTACTTGCAAATACTTTTACCTTTTTGAACTACATTGTCTCCTGACAGATAATAAATTTCAGAGTCACCACGTATTTCCTTAAATTAGGCTGACAGAAAAGATGTTCTATCACACCCCGTCTATGCATGCTTGATCCTAACAAGCACTTCAATTGTTACCTGTCTAGGTCAAATTTCTATGTTTTTTTTGCAACCATTCTTGCTTTGGGAAGATTGGGACAGATAAGCTGCAAATGTCATAATGATGTTGTCACGTAAGTAAAGGTGTAAAGGACATCTGAGAGAAGGTTAAATTAGCAACACAAAAATGCAGGCAGATTAAAAATAAACCCATTCAAGTAGATCTATGGTGAAAATGTAAAATCCTATATTCATTTTCATATTGTACTTCAAATTCTTCTATCCTACTCCTATTAATTTGAATGATGTAAACATACTTTATCACCATGCATTTAGGGCCAGATTCTTGTAGAATCTGCGGCGGCATAGCGTAAGCCATTTACACTATGCCGCTGCAACTTACTGGAGCAAGTGCCGTATTTTCCAAGCACTTGCTCCGTAATTTGCGTCGGCGTAGTGTAATTGGCCCAGCGTAAGGCCGCGTAATTCAAAGGGGGCGGCTTGTATTTAAATTAAGAGTGCCCCCGCGCCGATCGAACTGCGCATGCGTCGGGCTTAAAATAGCCCAGTGCGTATGCTCCAGTTCTCAACGGAAAACGTCAATGACGCCGACGTGGGCGTCATTGACATAAAATCGTATTCGCAGACGATTTAGGAAAATAACGTAACCGACGGAACAAGCCGACGCTGACCCGACGCCATACTTAACATGGCATACAACGGACCTACGTAAACTTGCCCCTCATATTAGCAGGGGCAAGTTTACGCTTACGTAAACGTCGTAAATTCTCTGCGTCGTTCGCGCGTACGTTCGGAAATCGTCGTAAATTGCTAATTTACATAAGCGACGGGGAAAACGAGGTTGGCGACACCTAGCCGCGGGAAAAAAAAATGCATTTAAGATCTGACAGCGTAAGAGCCTTACACTTGTCAGATCTAAGGGATATCTATGCGTAACTGATTCTAAGAATCAGTCGCATAGATAGGCCGGGCCAGATTAGGACTTACGACGGCGCAAATGGCTTTGCGCCGTCGTAACGCCTTTGAGAATCTGGCCCTTACTTTCTTGCATTCTGTGACTTGTATCCACTATGCCCTGTGAGTAGGCACTGCTGTGTCACACATTTCACAGAGCCTGCCTTCTGTACTACAGAGGCGCTGAGAGGAGTCAGTACAGCAATAACTGCTTGCAGGCAGTAAGGTATCATGGAATAAGTAGACCTTAGAAAATGAAAAGAAGTTGTAAAGCATACACGGAATCCAGGAAGTTGTGGAAAGAGTTTATCAGTAGGCAGGCAGAACTCACAACAATGTTTTTCAAGTAAGATTATATTAGATTGTCAAAAATAACTATTGCTTTACAATGCTGATGTTATAAAATGAAAGTGTATGTTGTGACTATAGATCTAGTTTAAAGCCAAGTATGTAATCTCGGCTGCCCCCGCCACCTTCCTCAGTGAGGGAATCAAGAAGTGAAACCTTGTGGCTTCACTGCCCGGTTCCCTGCTGCGCATTCCCAGTGGTCCTCACTGTCTTCTGGGACCAGTGTGTTTCCCCTGAAGGCAGCGGGGGGGGCGATTGGAGTCTCTCCCCGGAAGTGTGTGCAAATATGTGTATTATACAGGTATCTGCACCCCCCTGAAAGGTGCCAAATGTGAAACCGGAGGGGAGGAGTGTTCCGAAAAGCGGAAGTTCCATTTTTGGTTGGAACTCCGCTTTAAAGTGGACCTTCAGTAATGTTTACATCTTTGCATCTATTAGATCCTCTGCCCTTGTTGTTTTAACTTTGGATAGTAAAACATTTTTTTTCTGCCAGTAAATACCTTATACAGCCCACTTCCTGTTTCTTGGCTGGTAATAAGCCTAGGCTTATGACATCATGCACAGCTTTCTCAATAATTTTCGTGAGAGTTTGCATGGAAGAAAGTAAGGGAGGTGAGTCATAAGAGGGACAATGAGAGCTGCAGGGCTGAAGAGCTGGCGGTATGCCTCTGTGTGTCTGTATAAATAGAGGAAGTGAACAGGCAGCAGCAGTTAAAATGGCTGCAGTCAGTCTAGTGGAGGGAGATTTCTGCAGCATATTTGGCAAGTACAGAATCATAGTATTTATAAAAAAAAATGCAAAGTGGTTGAAGGGAAGTTTCAGAATGGCAAAGATGTTTTTATTACAAATTATGTGAGCAGACTGCAGTTCCTCTTTAAGTGATTAAGCCACAATAAATCAGTGCTGTATTGCCTCACCCTGAGGGGGGACTCATTGGACACTGAACAGAGAAAACATACCGTATTTGCCGGTATATAAGGCGACCGGGCGTATAAGATGACCCCCTAATTTTACAGTTTTTTACGTTTTTTGACTGTACTCACTGTATAAGACGACCCCCCTTTCTGAGGCTTCTGACGCTTCATATTTCTTCCTTCTGGAGTCATATTCTTTTTCGTTCTTGCTGGAGCTGGAGCCAATCATGGCGAGCGATGTATTCTATTAACCACTTCCCGACCTCCTCATGTACATATACGTCAGCAGAATGGCACGGACAGGCACATGTACGTACCTGTACGTCCTCTGCTAGACGTGGGTGGGGGGTCCGATCGGGACCCCCCCGGTACATGCGGAGGTCGGGTCCGCTCGGGGAGCGATCCGGGACGACGGCGCGGCTATTTGTTTTTAGCCGCTCCGTCGCGATCGCTCCCCGGAGCTGAAGAACGGGGAGAGCCGTGTGTAAACAGGGCTTCCCCGTGCTTCACTGTGTCAGCGCATCGATCGCGTCATTCCCTTTATAGGGGAGATCCGATCGATGATGTCATTCCTACAGCCACACCCCCCTACACTAGTAAACACACACACAGTGATCCCTAAATGTTACAGCGCCCCCTGTGTTTAACTCCCAAACTGCAACTGTCATTTTCACAATAAAGAATGCAATTTAAATGCATTTTTTGCTGTGAAAATTACAATGGTCCCAAAAATGTGTCAAAATTGTCCGAAGTGTCCGCCATAATGTCGCAGTCACGAAAAAAATCGCTGATCGCCGCCATTAGTAGTAAAAAAAAAAAAAATGCAAAAAAACTGTCCCCTATTTTGTAAACGCTATACATTTTGCGCAAACCAACCGATAAACGATTATTGCGATTTTTTTTACCAAAAATAGGTAGAAGAATACGTATCGGCCTAAACTGAGGGAAAAAAAATGTATATATGTTTTTGGGGGATATTTATTACAGCAAAAAGTAAAAAATATTGAATTTTTTTCAAAATTGTCGCTCTATTTTTGTTTATAGCGCAAAAAATAAAAACCGCAGAGGTGATCAAATACCACCAAAAGAAAGCTCTATTTGTGGGGAAAAAAGGACGCCAATTTTGTTTGGGAGCCACGTCGCACGACCGCGCAATTGTCTGTTAAAGCGACGCAGTCCCGAACTGTAAAAACCCCTTGGGTCTTTAGGCAGCAATATGGTCCGGGGCTTAAGTGGTTAATGAATACAAAGCCTGCTTGGATTGGCAGAGGCTGTAACATCATCAGCCCACGCCTCTCTGACTCTCAAAGCCAATCAGAGCAGACTACTATATGTAGCCTGCTCGGATTGGCAGAGGTTGTTACTCCAATCCGAGACGGCTCTGTGATCATTTGAATACATCGCTACAGCATTACCGCACATCCAGCAGGCATCCGAGCAGCTGACCCGGCGTATAAGACGACCCCTGGTTTTTGGACAGTTTTTTTAAGTGTAAAAGGTCTTCTACGCCAGCAAATACAGTAGGTTGACTACAAAGGGGATCAGAAATTGAGAAAAAAAATGACATGGGGTATAAGTAAAGTGACCCCTGTCTCCTCAACCATTGTGTTACAGGATATAGATCTGATGCAGCTTAGCAGGAAGCAAACTTTGGGGTGTATTTTTGTAAAAATGTGCATAGCAATTCATTCAGTGAAAGTGCATGTGCATTTGATCTGTGTAAATGCGGCAAAAACAAAACATAACAGTTCTTAGACTATTTCCTGGGCTGGATAAATGTTTTCAAATGATTTAAAACAGAAAATACTGCATTTAGCCACTAGATGGCGCAAAATATTATTGGAATTTCCAATAGTGCTTCCATCCAGGACCCAAATTCAGTATTTTGTGTTTTAAATCAATGAAAAACATTTGTCCAGCACAGGAAATATCCGAATAACATTTGTTCTTGTCCCAATCACAAAGAGTGAATGTACATGCATTTTTGCTGGGAAAATCGCCATGCAAATGTTTTTATAAATACAACCCATAGTGTTATCTTCTTTTAATAAAGTAGAACTGTGTCCTCAATTGAGGTCAAACATTATGGGTGTCATTCTACGAAGTTACATTCTAGGAGCACTGGTCCTGATTTATTGCTCGGCAACAGCTTATATCATGCAAACTTACATTCTTCAGCTGTAATTTTTTCTTAGCACATTTACATTTCATTGTTGTATAACAACACAGACCGTTCCTAGAAAAGGAATCTTAATAAATAGGGGCCAGTTTGACTTGTTAGAGCATTATGGATTTTAGTGACTAAGGCCTGGTTCACACCTAGGAATTTTTCAGTGTGTTTTCAGTTTTGAAGAAACACACTACAGTCCATTTAACCACTTCCCTACCTGCCCATAGTCATATGATGTCTGCAGGTGGGATTCTTCCATTCTGGGCGGGCGTCATATGGCGTCCTCTGCGTCATATGGCGTCCTCATTTAACCCCTTGATCGCCCCCTAGTGTTAACTCCTTCCCTGCCAGTGACATGTATACAGTTATCAGTGCATATTTATAGCACTGATCGCTGTATAAATGTCAATGACCCCAAAATAGTGTCAAAAGTGTCCGATCTGTCTGCCGCAATGTCACAGTCATGATAAAAATCGCAGATCATTGCCATTACTAGTAAAAAAAAATAATAATAAAAATGCCTTAAATCTATCCCCTATTTTGTAGACGATATAACTTTTGTACAAACCAATCAATATCTGCTTATTGCGATTTTTTTTTTACCAAAAAAATGTAGAAGAATACATATTGGCTTAAATTGAGGAAAACATTTGTTTTGTTTTTTTGTTTGTTTTTTAATTGTGATATTTATTATAGCAAAAAGTAAAAAATAGTGGCCCAGATTCAAGAAGCAATTGCGTCTGCGTAACCATAGTTACGCAGCGCAATTGCTTACTTGTGCCGGCGTTTCGAATGCTCCTGATTCAGGAACCTCGTTAAGCCGACGGCAGCCTAAGATATGACTAGCATAAGGCTTTTATGCCAGTCATATCGTAGGCTGCATTCTTACGTTGGCCGCTAGGGGGCGTTCACGTAGTGGTCAGCGTATAGTATGCAAATTGCATACTAACGCCGATTCACAACATTACGCGAGCCCTGCGTACGCAGTTTACGTTGTTTCCGTCCGTCGGGTTTCGCGTAAGGCTGCTCCTGCTAATAGCAGGGGCAGCCAATGCTACGTATACCCGTCGTTCCCGCGTCGCGAAGTTTAAATTTTACGTTTTGGCGTAAAATGAAGGATGGATGGCTGCACTCCAAACCAAACAGGTTGTCTTTATTTAAACGAACAGCAAAAACATACCAGATCACAGCAACAGAAACAGGAGGATAACCGACGTTTCGCACTGACTTGCTTATTCATGGCTTTAAATTTTACGTCGTTTGTGTAAGTGAATCGTGAATGGCGCTGGATGCCATTTACGTTCACTGTGAAGCAAATGAAGTCCTGGCGACGTCATTTGCCGCAATGCACGTCGGGAAAGTTTCCCGACGGAGCATGCGCCCACGCTCGGCGCGGGAACGTGCCTAATTTAAATGATTCCCTCCCCCTACGGCAGTGTTTCTCAATTCCAGTCCTCAGGCCCCCCAACAGGTCAGGTTTTCAGGATTTCCATTATTTTGCACAGGTGATTTGATCAGTTTCACTGCCTTAGTAATCACCACAGCCTTTTCATCTGAGGGAAATCCTGAAAACCTGACCTGTTGGGGGGGCCTGAGGACTGGAATTGAGAAACACTGCCCTACGGGATCATTTACATTAGGCGCCCTTACGCCGGGCATTTTTGAGGAGCGCCCACGCAAATTACGTGGCTACTGCTTCGTGAATGAAGCGTAGCGCAGTTAATTTGCGGGGGCGCGGGGCAAAAACGGGACGCTGCGCCTCCGTAAGCAGCGGTACCTGAATCTACCCCATTGTGTTTTTTTCAAAATTGTCGCTCTTTTTTTGTTCATAGTGCAAAAATAAAAAAAACAGAGAGGCGATCAAATACCACCAAAAGAAAGCTCTATTTGTGTGAAGAAAAATTATAAATTTCATTTGGGTACAGCATCGCATGACCGCGCAATTGTCATTCAAAATGTTACAGCGCTGAAAGCTGAAAATTGGCCTGGGCAGGAAAGGGGTGAAAATGCCCTGTATTGAAGTGGTCAACATGGTTTCCTAGGGGGTCACATTTACATCTGTGCATTATATGGAAAGGGCCAGGGATTTTTTTTCTGGTATTTGGGGGGGCAGGGGGCTGCTTCTAATTTTGACTATGCCATCATCCTGGGCCACAAACCTTCCTCACTGTGCTATATGTTTTCTGCTGCACCACTGGCATGGTTATATCTTCTTAGTCCTTTCCATAAAATTATCAGAAATTTGCGCTTAAAGTAGAAGTATAGGCAACACTTTTTTTTTCATTTTGGATAGAGTAAGGGAGGGTTATAGCCCCTGTCAGTTTATTTTTTATCATCCCTGTCCCATTGAGAGATTTCCCTTCACTTCCTGCCCCATAGCCAAACAGGAAGGCAGAGGAAATCTATGCAAATTAAGGGAAGCTAACCAGGCTCCCAGAACTAGTGTTCCCACTCGAAAAATTTCAGGGCGGGTCTTAAACAGAACAGGGTGTGGCATTGACAGGAAAGGGTGGGTCATATTTAAACTAGGGATGGCACGAGTTTAATCAGGCCTAGGGCAGCACAAAATCTAAATACACCACTGGAGCAGGGAGTAGTTTTACCCTGAAGCACAGCATTATAAATTGTTGAAGGACTGACCACTTTTTACAGCACATGAACTTACTAATGATCTTGCATACGGACCTAATGCATTAAAAAAATACCCCTGGTGGAAGCTCCTCCCATTCAGGCCAATAGGACCAGTTAACTATAAACACCAGACACCCCAGCTATCTGGACTTTTTGTGAATATGGCAGTTAAGTATGCGTGACCTCTCCTTCTTTGGCATTGTCAAAATTGCCTCTTTATTTAAAAGTTTCAAAATGTATAGGAAAAGGACATGTTCCTTTAGATTGTTTAGAGCAGGGGTCACAAACTGGCGGCCCTCCAACTGTTGCAAGACTACAAGTCCCATCATGCCTCTGCCTGTGGGAGTCAGCTGGAACAGCTGGAGGGCCGAATGTTTGAGACCCCTGGTTTAGAGGAACCTGTGTTTCCATGAAAGGGTTGACTCTTTAATGTCTAGCGGTGGCCCCAGAAAAAGGTTGATACGACACAAAGTTCTTCTAGTCTGGTGCTCATTGCCCCAGTTTGGGCTGGGACACCTTTAAAATTATTTTTGAGGGGATTGGACTGAAGAGGTGGTCTTGGTCATCTTCAGGAAGGTGGATTGTGTTATTTTGTTTACCTCCAGGGCTTACTTTTCTCACTTTCTGGCTCGAGGGCTAAGACTTCTCTTGTCAGGTTGAAGCCTGCCAAAGGAGGGCCTGGGTTGATGTGGTTTCTTATCCTGGGGGATTAACCTGGACTTGCCACAAGTTGCTTTTGGAATTGCAGAATTTAGCTACCTGCTAAACAGATTCTTACCATTAAACTGAATCTTGCACCAGTGGACATGAGATGCTGATTCCACTGATCGGAGTTCAAACTATAAGGCCCCCTTGGCCACCACTGTTGTCAACATGGCCCAGACTGAGCACCTGACAATATCAATAGAGACTTCACCAATGAACTCTCGAAATAACTTCAACTACTTTGGAGCTGTGATTATACTCTCCATGTCGACATTTGAGCCAATTGAGCTCAAACCTGTCTTGGTGTTCTTTGACCTGGCAAAGATTGCCTTCCCCATAGAGGTCAAGGCTAATGCTGGACAACAGATGTCCTCAAGAAATGTATATGCCTTTTTAAGATTTGTAATTATCCTCCTGACCAATACTTATGCTGCATACACACAAACGGTTTTTCCATCGGAATAAAGTCAGACGGTTTTTCTGACGGAATTCCGCTCAAGCTTTCTTGCATACACATGGACACACCAAATTCCAACCGTCAAAAACACAGTGACGTACAACACTACGACGAGCCTAGAAAAATTAAGTTAAATGCTTCTGAGCATGCGTCAAATTGTTTCCAAGCATGCATGTTTTTTTTCCGTCGGAATTCCTTACAGACAAACTGAATTTCCGATAGATTTTTTTTTCCGTCGGGAAAAAAAGAGAGAACATGTTGTCTTTCTAAGTCCGTCGGAATTTCAGACGGAAAAAGTCAGATGGGGCATACACACGGTCGGAATGTACTCTAAGTCTTACTTTTGAAAAAAAATAATCAATACAGAAAATATTACTAGATACAGTGCACACTAAATAAAACATGTTATGCATTTTTGTGAATTTAGATTCAAAAGATATGAGGTAGATAAGGTATACACTAGTATTAATGAAAGAATAGTGGAACAGAGAAACAGTGTTGTGAATGGGACGTTCTTCTGTACCGAGGCTTGGGTACCATCCACCTTTGTCTTTATTTAATAGACCTTTTGAATGGATCCGATAGCGTAGCCCCTGACCTGTCCAGGCCATTCATGGAGCTTAATGCCTCGTACAAATGACAGTTTTTTCCCTCGGATAAAAAAAACGTTTTTCAGACGGAATTCCTCTCAAGCCTGCCTTGCATACACGCGGCCACACAAAAGTCCGGTGAACTTTTGACTGCCAAGAACGCGTGACGTAAAAGACTACGATGAGCCGACAAAATTACGTTTTATGCTTCCGAAAATGCGTCGAATTGTTTCCGAGCTTGCGCATTTTCTTTTCCCGTCAGAAAAGCCTACAGACAACTGTTTTTCCCACCAGGGAAAAAGAGATCCTGCTCTCTTTTTTTTTGTCCGGTAGTTTTCCCATCGAAAAAACTGCGATGGAGCATACACACAGCCGGGATTCCTGACCAAAAGCTCTTATTGCAGGTTTTCCGAGGGGAAAACCGGTTGTGTGTACGAGGCATAACAGTTTAACCGTGACCAACACCTTTAGACACTGGCGAAAAAACTGAGGTACTCCCGGTATGGGAGGAGTTATATAGTAGGGACTTCCTGTCTTGATTATGCCAGTGTCCATCACCTGAAGGTGGGTGTATAACCCACTTAGTAATTAGTATAGTAATTACTATAGTGCTCTGTGTCCTGTGATGTATGATAAAGAAAATTGATTTTCCAATTCACATATTGGTAACTTTAGAGGCCCCAAATCATCATGGGTCCAATACACAGCCCATGCCCATGAATAATTGGAAATCCTGTCTAAGGCCTCGTACACACGATAGGTTAACCAGAGGACAACGGTCTGATGGACCGTTTTCATCCGTCAAAACCGATCGTGTGTGGGCCCCATAGGTTATTTAACCATCGGTTAAAAAAAAGCCAACTTGCTTTAAATTTAACCGATGGATTCCTAACCGATGGGAAAAAAACGATCGTTAGTAGGCACGACCATCGGTTAAAAATCCACGCATGCTCAGAATCAAGTTGACACATACTTGGAAGCATTGAACTTCGTTTTTTAAATTTAATGATTTTTATTGAAGGTTTTATCATAACAAAATGATAGAAAACAATGACACATAAAAGTACAGAGCCAATGCAATCCAGATTAACAGAGTTATGGAGTCATACTCCCATTGGACATGCTAACAAGGCAATCGAAATCAACCAATCTATTGCCCCAGTAGGTGTAAAACCAGCCTCGTGACCGCTATAAAGGTAGTCAGGTTTATAGAATACCGCCGCACAGGTCCCGCGATGCTCGACACCCCTGACGCCCCTAAAGGGTTCACACTGCGTCCCAGGAGCCAAAGCCCCAGAACCCCGCACCGCAATGAACAGTAGCGCACAACCCACGTGGCGCAGGAAGTCTGCCTGCAACAGAGCAAGCAGCAAATAGAAGAGCAATTCACAATATAACTAAATAAACATGACAACATAACAGAGCACCAAGAGAGGTGCAAAAGGAGAAAGAGAGAGAGACACGTGGGATGGAGAAAAGAAGAAGAGGGACAGAGAGATGCAATTAAGAGTGGATTGGAGTGATCCCGCCCCGCGTTCTGACACGATGGTTTTTTTAACCAATGGTGTGTAGGCGCGACGGACCATCAGTCAGCTTCATCGGTTAACCGACGACCGGATGGACTGATCGTGTGTACGAGGCTTTAGTGTGAACTTATATCTTCATCCCTT
Source organism: Rana temporaria (assembly GCF_905171775.1). Classification (NCBI taxonomy): domain Eukaryota; kingdom Metazoa; phylum Chordata; class Amphibia; order Anura; family Ranidae; genus Rana; species Rana temporaria. Next base: position 70,321,811 of record NC_053490.1, read on the forward strand.
GTTTGTTTTTCCTCTAGGTGTTCCAGTTTTCTCCCACAATTTTAACACACCCTAGTGGGTGAATTGACTTTCACTGGACTGGTCCCAATGAGTGTATGAAAGAAGAGACTGTGAGCTTCTATAGAGCAGGAACTGCTGTAAGGTATTCCATGCTCTCTGTAACATAATGTGAAAAATGTGAAAAATATGTCAGTAATATGTAAAAGAATACTATATATGATATTGATATTAAAAGCTTGGCAAACCCTTTTTCTGTTATCCTACAAAAGACATTTAACAATCCCCCTGCCATAACTGCGGGTACAACTTCAGAGTATAAGCTTATGATGTCTAAGCTTTAAGTATTTATATCTGTTTTACAACTCAACATAACCTGATACTTGGATAGTGCACACTGTTCTTTTCCTTTGGTGCTTCATATGTAAAAGCCCACTACACCCAAAATAAAAATGGGCCAATCCATTTATATACAACATGCGGCAGAGTTAAAATGAAAGACTATACATAAAACTCCCCACGCCATTAGAGAAATTTACAAATAACACATATATTTAACTTTTCTTTGCTGTAAGTTGCCACTGAGTGAAAAATAGGCAACTAAATGACAGCCAGCCATCTTATTTTATGGCATTATTAGATACAACGTGTTCTTTATATGTTGCATAACATTTGATTTTTTCACTTGTTTATCACAAAGTTGCATTAATGGAAACTTGATCTGAAGAATCATAAAGGCTGCCACTGCTGACTTCTTCTGACTATACAAATTTCCCATATCCCAATGTTGTGACTGCCTTATCATTCTTTTTATTTTTCAGCTGCAGTGCTGCAGTGCTTTTCAACCGTCAGACCTCAGATACAGTGTCAGCCTAGAGCTGTGGGAAGGCTCCTATAAGCTCCTCTTTGACTGACATGACATAATTCCCTTCCATCCCATTGTACCACAACAGTATCTGAGGTCTGGTTAGTGGATTTTAGGGAGGGGGCTGTGTACTAGGGAGAGTCCTGTATTGTGATGGTGGGAGATCTGTACCGAGGGGGGGAGGGGGGATCTAGTCTGGGGAGCAAGAAGCTCTGTATTGGGGAGTATTTGGGAGGGCCTGTAAATTACATACTCCTGACCCATTCCCCTTGTGCATTACATGCTTCTAACCCCTGCACTCTGTGGGGTTTATTTACTAAAGCTGAAGGGTTTAAAATTAGTACTCACTTTTGCATAGAATCCATTCAGCTTCCAGATTTTATTACCAAAGCTTAACTGAACAAGCTGAGGTTAGAAGCTGATTGGTTTCTCTGCAGAAGTGAGAGTGAATTGCACTCTCCAGCTTTAGTAAATAAACCCCTGTGTGTTAGGTACTCCTGCACTCTGTTTATCGTGCTTTCCTGACACCGGCACTCTGTGAGTTACTTACTTCTGGCCGTAGTAATTTGTGTTTTACATAACTCTTTGCTCTGTGTGTTGTACACTCCTGACCCCTGCACTCTGCGAGTTACGTACTCTGGACCCCTGCACTTTGTGCATTACACACTCCTGAGCACTTTACTCTCTGCATTAGGTACTCCTGACCCTCACACACTGTGTGTTCAGTACTCATGACCCTTGCACTCTGTGTGTAACATAGTCCTGACCGCTGATTACTAACCTCCGGGAGCTTAGAACTCATGACCAATGCACTTACGAGGAACACCTATTAGCAAAAGTATGTGGGCATAGGACAAACACATTACCAGAGGCATTAGTTAAACCTACAAGGGCTTTTTCTTTTTACCACTGCTATTCCTTTATATTGGCTTTTGAAAATGTACAAATGCAGCAATTTAGAAATTGGATGAATGGTTTAGCACTGGGAAACACTTTTTAAAAGGTAAAAAGTGTATTTTATATACAACTATATAGATCAGACCAAAATGAGGGACAAATAAAGAGGAAAGAGGGACTTTGTTTCAAATCAGGGACAGTCCTTCGAAATCAGGGATAGTTGGGCCAGATGCATAGATTAAAAATTTTTTTTTTTAGAAGCACATGATTAGAGCCAGAGACTCTAAAGCCCTGTACACACAGGCAAGAATCTCGTCAGGAAAAAAACATTGTTTTCCCTGACGAGATTCATGGCAAGAATCTCTTGCCGCCTGAGTGTACAGACTCTCGTTTCAAAAGAACCGCGGTTCTCTTGAAAGGAAAGAACGCGGTGACGTCATCGCGTACGACGAGCATGCGCTCGTCACATTCGATGCCGTCGCCGCCATCTTGCTGCACCCTACCTATGCCTAGGAAGCTACCGCGCATGCGTCAAAGTCATTTCAAGCATGCGCGGGTTTCCACAGCGACCAGGTAAGTATACACACTCTCGGGTTTCTCGGAAAGAAAGCTGCCGAGAATCTCACAACGAGAAAATAGAGAACATGTTTTCTATTTTTCTTGTCTAGATTCTGGGCAGTGTTCTTGTCGAGAAACCGAAAAGCCTCGTACACACGCTCGGTTTACTCGGCAAGAAAGCTCTGCCAGCAGTTTTCTCGCTAGTTCTTGCCGAGTAAACCGAGTGTGTGTACGGGGCTTAATAGGCTTCAAAAAAGGGTGGGCCCGGGGCACTACGCCCCGAGCCCAACCAGTTGTTTGACAGTAGCAAATTAATATTCTCTATTGTCTTCCTGATTCTCCTTCCAGCCAATCAGGAAGCGGGTTACCTGATTGGCCGAGTAGAAACGATCCTATTGGCCGTTGAGGAGGAGGAAACACAGGGGAAGCTGCCGTGAAGCACCAGGAGGGGGAGACACCACCCCCCTGCCTGGAGGAAGCGCTGCCCATGACCTAGATGGGGTAAATGCGGGGCTGGTGACTGACCGCGCGGGGGGGGGTGATGGCTGGATTGTTTGCTGCTCCCCGCCAAAAAAATACCACCAGCCGCCACGGATATGCACCCTGTTTGTTGTGCATTCCTGACCCACTATGTGCAATATGCACTTCTGACCCCTATACTCTGTGCATTATGCATTCCTGCCCCTGTTATATACAGTACTCCTTACCCCTGCACTGTGCATTTTGTCATGGTATTGTTTTATTACCTGCATAACCTTGCTTATTACAGCACTATGGAATATGCGTTGTGCTATACCATAAATTAATAATATTGTTTTCCAGACAGGTGCAGAATGTCGTTTTTCAGTGATTGCTTAACATCTGCCATTTAGTCGTGTGCACACTAGTTTCTGTGACTCATAGAAGGAAGATTGACTTTCTGTGTGAGTGCATATGCTGTCACAATGATACATACTCTTTGTGATACAGTAACTTGGCTATGGAATTAATTTTCACGTATCTGTGTGTAGTTCTTGTCCAACCTGCAGCCACACCCCTCACCGTACAATAGAGGAAAATCCTCCCGATGTTATAACCATGTTACATAGTTTTTGCGGTTTAACAATGCAGGAAAAATGTAAACACAAGTGACGCAGTTAGAATGATGTAGTTACATAAGAGAAGGGGACGTCATTGTTATGTGAAACAATTCATCAGTGATCACACATCACAATACCAGATGGCACGTAGTCATCAGCTTTGTGAGGACATTTTGAGTGTTTATGGTTTAAAAATTAGGCTTTTCACTGAAACATGAATAAACTCTTCATACCTAATGGAAGCATATTGCAAGGAACAGTAACAAAGATTAAAGTGGTTCAAAAGGCAGATTTTCTTTTACCTGAAAACCTTCTGGGTGCAACTCCCCCCAGCCCCCCCCAATGCATCAAGGTAAAGAACCTTTTACATTTCAAAGCAGCACAGTTCTAAAAATGTTTGATGAAGTCCTACATTGCATTGTGGCTGCTTAGTGTTGACTTGCACACTGTGGTTAGGGTTGCCATCTTTTTTTCAAGTCAAACCTGAACACTTTAGTGGCGCACAGCAATTTATTTTTATAGTATAAATGATTCATATATTTTGCAATTAAATAACATTTCTAATCATATGAAGTTAATTACAAGAGTCCCCTTTTACATCAGAGTCCACAGAGTTCCCCTTTTACATCAGAGTCCACAGAGTTCCTCTTTAACAGTACATCAGAGTCCACAGAGTTCCCCCTTTTACATCTGAATCCACGGAGTTCCCTTTTACATCTGAATCCACAAAGTTCCCCTTTTACATCTGAATCCTCAGTGTTCCCCTTTTACATCTTAATCCAAAGAGTTCTGCTTTTACATCATAAGGTGGGAATCTGCAGACTCTGATGTAAAGGGAAACTCTGGGGACTCTGACATAAGTGATGTTCTGTGAACCCTGATTTAGGGGGGAACACTGAGAACTCTGATGTATGGAAAATACTCTGATGTAAGGGGGAACACTGTGGCCTCTGGTGTAAAGGGGAACCCTGTAAGGGGTGCTCTGAGAACCCTGATTTACCTTATTGTCTTTACTCAGAGGCAGGAGAAAGAAGGGGCAGACTTCAGTCACAACAAAAAGAAGTGCAGCGCTAATATATGATATGCATAATATAAAGATACATAAATTCTGAAAATATATGTAATTAGGAACTCATCCCAAAACAAATAAAAAGAACAAGAAAAAGGGGAAAAAATGGTTGGTATAGTAGAAGGGAAAATCTCCAAAGACCACTCAGTGAAGAAGGGTCAAGTGGAAAAAGTCCAACATTAAATCTTGTGAAAAGAACAGCGATGAAGAGTGATCAAGTGAACGCCAATCTTCTACACCTAGGATAGATCTTCACACTGCACCTGTGAATTAGGACTGCCTGCTTACCAGAGGGAGAGACTGCTTTGCATCAGTCTCATAACGCGCAGGGAAGTCAGGTCTCCCATGAACCAGTCAGTATGGTGGCCGGAGAGGACTCAGCAATGGATCCAGGATTGATGCAGAAATGATATAAAAAAGGGACTCTCATAGCGTATTATGTATAAAATGAAGGGGGTTTTAATAAAGTATTGCACTTACAATTAGAAGATGACAGTGCAGCATAACGTGTGCTGAAGAGCTGTGGTGTCTCCTCTCCGATTCCTCTCGCTACTCAGACAAAACACCGCCGACGCTCAGGACGGAACGCGATGACGTCACGGCACCCTACGATCATTTCGTCACGACAGGACTTCAACGTGGGATTAGCCCGATGCTGACGCCAGTGCGGATGGTGTTTGAATAGGCGTGCCAACTCTATGTATTGAGTTGGTGTACACAACTTTTTTAGTGCTAGAAGCTCACAGTTCACAATATTTATTGTCATTATTTACTCAATATTCTTTATTGCTAGCGCAGCGTCAGCCTCTTGGCTTTTTTTGTTTAGACATTTAGCCACAGACAGGGATGGATGGTGAGCATACTCACCCCTTGGCAGTCAGCACCTCTCATCCGGATGTAACTGAGGCTGCTGGACTTCAAATTTCCGGCTGTCACTTTCCTTTTCTGAGGCACAGTTCCGGGGATTTGAATGTGGGCAGACACAGAGGGGTAGGGCGCGAGGATAAGGGACCAGATCAAGCCCTCTCTCCTCTTCCATTTGTATGTGGGGGGAATTGTTAGTGCTTGCTTTGGGCAGTGTGAAAGAGAATGTATACAGACAGTCTCAGCTTAGACAACTGGTGCCAGCAACCCTACTGAGAAGCCATAGTCCAGTCTAAATAATGTGTCCAGGTTTCAGGCAGTTTGAAACCTGGACAAGTGATTCCAAACCTGAACTGTCCGGGTGAATCCCAGACAGGTGGCAACCCTAACTGTGGTATGCGGGCTAACATGGCACTCTGCACCATTACTTTGGCAATGAAAGGACTATTAACAAGTGGGTAAATTTTCAGTTTTATTCAACTAAATACATTCCAAAAATGTTAAAACAAAAGGAAAAAAAATAACATTATAGTTCTTTAGAAAGCAGCCACAGAAAAGCCTGTTCACTGCCAGCATGCTATGATATGTTTCAAAACCTCCCACAACCTGAACCTTGAAGCTTGTGGGCCCTGGTGCAAAAGTTGACCTGCCCCCCCCCCCACTACCACCCACCACTTCCACCTTGCTGCATGTGATTTCAGCCCTGCGGAGGAGGATCAGTATAGAGTGCTTTAATGGAAAAGGAGCTCAGCAGCTGGGCATAGCATCCAGGGTGGAGGGGTAGTCAGTGGGCTTTGGGGGGCGCAGCTTAGACCTGGGGGGGGGAGGCCATGTGACACAAAATCTGGAGACTACAGCCCCTCAGGAGGTGTTAGCAAATTGTTTTAGCAATTTCTGAAGGTTTCTTTGTCAGTGTTTGCTTGTTTTGGGGGAAGGTCCCCTCCCGGAGGTGTGTGTCTTTTGCCCAGTTGTCAGGGAAGTGGGGTAAGCTGACATCTCTGGGTGGGGGGGGGGGTGTTACAGAGAATCCCAGCTGGTGACTACGAGACACTGAGCAGTGTCTTACCTCACCAGTGACATCGGTCCCATCGTGGCCACTCTCCTCCTCTTAACTCGCTGAGCTCTGTTACCTTGAGGTGATTCAGTTTGCATTTGTTAGCGCTATATAAGTTACTCACTCACCATTGGAAGTTGCCAGCACACAGAACAGACACTTCTCCATCCTGGGCTGTTCTCACCCCATGCTCCTTAGGAAATGGCTCACATCTTCCCCCCAGCCAATGAGAACGGAGGTGTGTGGACTGTGGAAGGCAAAGTGGAAGTCCAGTATTGGAGCGTGGCTGTGGGGCCCTAGGGCAGATCGATGCTGGACTTTGTGGAGGATATGATAATATGACAGGGAGGCTGCAGGGGCCCCCTGGAGCTAGGTGCGGGGGTGCGATTTTGACCCCTGCAACGCCCATGCGTTGGGCCCATATCTAGTCAGAAACTATGGTGGGGAGATCTGTTGTAGTGGTAAAGACTTATATAGAAAACCAAGGGCTGACTCAGTCCACCAGGCTCCATCTAAAATGTGAAATGCCATTTTTGGGTAGACATTTTAAATGACTTGACTTTAGGAACTAGATTAGTACGATATTTGATAATCAGAAACTAGTAATAAAACAAGTGCCTCCAGGATAAAAAGGTGTAGGGCCCATTTGCACTATTGCAATAAAATTAGCATATGTGTGTTAATGTATGCTATGCCAAGCGATTCATTTGAAAGGCACTAAAAAAAGTGCATGAAGCATTTTTGGAGACACACCACATGTGAATTACAATGCAAACTTAATGCCCTTTTAATTTTATTGTTGAAGAACTGGATTGATTTCCTTGCTCTGTAAGCATGCATTTATCTGTAAGGCATTTGTCAATCATGCAATTAGTAACACTTCTGTAAATAGATCATGTAAAGAATTACCGTACATTCACAATTTGTCTTTAGCTGTCCTCAAATAAACCTTCTTTATACAGCAGAAGCCCTTCTTCTAATGAAAAAGAGTAATGTGCCCACAGCTAAACAAATAGGTTACACAATATAATCTCTTTGGTTACATACATGCAGAATGGTCCATAGCAAGCAATACTGGAGGAGCATATAGTGTAATCTATAACCTTTGTGCTGCAAAAGGTCACCTGTGGGGAAAAGTAAATGTGCACCATTCCTAAGTACTGCAGAGAGTAAAATATTATAGGCTGTATTAAAAAGGTAGAACAATCCTAAATGGCAGTGGGGTACCTTTTCAGATTATATGAACTACCCATAAACTACCTTAAAGTGGAATTACAGCAATTTTTTTTTTTAAATGTGAGCAGAAAAGATTTTCTTTGCCGGAAAGACATATGTCCCCTCTGCAGTAATGGCTTCTTACCCTACTGTTCGGATTCTTGTTTTAAACAAGGAAATTTACCCTTGAGAAATTTATTTAGATGGTATTTTTTGCTTGGGATGTTACATACTGGCTTCTATATAATGTAGCGCTACCCCCGTAGCACATCAGTGAGCTCAAAAGGGCGCAGAGGGGCGGGGCTGTCGCGGTTCCCTATTTTCCTCCTTCCAAGCCAGAGAATTGGGGAGTGGGGCGGGTGACGTCACGTAGTGATAGTTCCCCGAGACCAATAATACGGCATCGTGACTCTTCCCTGGGCGAGGACACCTGGGGGAAGGGAAGGGGGGCACAGTGAGACGAGCTGGGGGAGGACCTCTACCAGGCTAGATCCCAGGCGGTGCCAGCTCTGCCAGCAAGTCATCCCACATTCATCCCACATTCTCCTCCTTCCAGGAGGGTGCCAGCATCCCGGGCATTGTATGTCTGTGGATGATGGAGGCCCCCCTCCTCTCTCTCTCTTACACCTCTCTCTCTGTCCCCCGCCTCTCTCTCTGTCACCCCCTCCTCTCTCTCTCTCTGTCGCCCCCCTCCTCTCTCTCTTTCTCTCTGTCACCCCCCTCCTCTCTCTCTCACCCCCTTTTCTCTGTCACCCCTCCTCTCTCTCTCTGTCACCCCTCCTCTCTCTCTCTCTGTCACCCCCTCCTCTCTCTCTTTCTCTGTCACCCCCTCCTCTCTCTCTGTCACCCCCTCCTCTCTCTCTCTCACCCCCCTCCTCTCTCACTTTCATCTGCTTACCCAGCAGGCTGTGCTGTGACTTGGCATTATGGGTTTGTAGCTTGGCATTGTGGGTTTGTAGTTCCCAGCTTGATTTAACAACATGAGTACTTCCTCATTGTCCTATATATCCCACAATGCATAACTGTTTTTCTTAACCAGAAGGAAATATCCTGATAACGTTTCAATAGCCACTAGAGGGAGCCGAGCCCTTTCTAAAGAACAAAACTTTTCTTAAATGATAACTTTGGTAGTAGACCTGTGCTACACAATATATCACATACCCTGCATTCTGTAGATAGGTCTGCATATAACATACTCATTACTCATGCACGCTGTATGCTGCACTGTGTGTAACTTACTCCTGACCCTTGCACTTTGTGAATTACATACTCCTGGACCCTTCAATCGGTATAATATATACTCCTGACCACTGCACTCTGTGCTTTGTATACTGCCAACCCCTTCACTCGGTGGTTTGCGAACTCCTGACCCTTGTACTTTATGTACTCCTAATCCATGAGCTCTGTGTAATACATACTCCTGGTCCTTGCACTCTGTGCATTACATATTCCTGACCCCTTGCCTCTGTGATTTACGTTCTCATAACCGCTGTGCTCTGTGCTTCATGTACAGTACATAGTTGGTCTTTTTAAAAAAAAGAAAAGTCCACCCAGTTCAACCCACAGAGAATAAAAAACACACACACACACACACACACACACACACAAATCGAAAACTTCCATACACACAATCCTATACCCAAAGTATAAGAAAGTAAAAAACCCAAAAATGCATTATCCAATTTGCTCCAGCCGGGGAAACAAATCTTTCCTGATTCCCAAGAGGCAATTGGATATTCCCTGGATCAACTCTACCTATAAATACTAGTATCAAGCTATATTATGGCGATTTAGAAAGGAATACAGTAGTTTTTTTTAAAACAAGCTCTTAAGGGAGTCTATTCCACAATTTCACAATTTTTACTGTAAAGAAGCCTTTTCATATTTGGAATGCCCTCTTGTCCTCCGTGATAACCTTAAAGTGAATAATTTAACACCAAGTTCACTATATGGACCACCTATGTATTTGTACATGTTGATGATACCACCCCCTTTAACCTCCTCTTCTCAAGAGAGAATACATTTAATTCCTTTAATCTTTCCTCATAGGTGAGCTCCTCCATGCCTCTTATCAGTTTGGTTTCCCTTCTCTGAACTTTCTCCAGTTCCTCCGATATCCTTTTTGTCAACTGGTGCTCAAAAAACTGTACTTCATATTCCAAATGAGGTCTTACTAATGATTTGTACAGGTGCATATTGATATCTCTCTCTCTCTCTTTCTGGAGTCCATATCTCTTTTAATACAAGAAAGGATTTTGTTAGCTTTGGAAACCACAGCTTGGCACTGCATTCTATTATCCACAATTGTGTAACATAAAACATTGCAATTATGACTGTTTTATTCTCTAAGGCAGGGATATGCAATTAGCGGACATCCAGCTGTTTCAAAACTACAAGTCCCATGATGCCTCTGCCTCTGGGTGTCATGCTTGTGGCTGTCAGAGTCTTGCTATGCCTCATGGGACTTGTAGTTCTGCAACAGCTGGAGGTCTGCTAATTGCATATCCCTGCTCTAGGGTCTCTGCTTTTAGAAAATATATCGTGTATGGGGGTTAATTATTTTCTGGCCTAAAATGTGCATTTTGTGTGCAAAAACATCTCTAGCAGTGAATAGGTTAGCGCCCTTTTACTCTGACAGCGTGGGGGCGTCGGCGGTAAAGCACCGCTAGTGTTAGCGGCACTTTACCGTCGTTTTAAAGGCCCTTCTTTTCAGCCGCTAGCTCCTAAAGCGCCTCGAAGAAGCTGCTTGCAGCACTTTTTTTTATGTCCTGCCAGAGCAGTGCCCCATTGTGAAAGCACTCTGGCTTTCACACTGGGATTGCAGATGAGGCATTTTTCAGGCACTTTACATGTGCTTTTTTTAGCACTAAAGCGCCTAAAAAGCGCACCAGTGTGAAAGGGGTCTTAAAGCATATTTTGTTCCCCTTCCACTGTTATTGCAAGAATGACACACCTGTCATTTGCCATAGAGCAGTCTGCATCATCTTTCTCCTTGAGGTGTGCTAGGATGCCCCAGGTCTTTTTTTTATAATGGTGCTGGTGCAAGAAAAGAAGCAATAGTGTTAGTGAACTGAGTCTTCCTGATGTATGGCAGCAAGTACAGAGGCACATTGCAAGGCAATACAAATTGTTCATAGAAAAGGGCTGCAAGTAAGAATTTCAAATACTTGTTTTAAATACTTGAGTGTAACATTAGGCAGTATCAGGACAGTTTTAATCAAGGATAATAGACCTAACAATTGACCAGAAGTAACAAAGTAACAAGTGAAAGGAATACCCTAAATACCGCAAATACCACCCCTGAGGCTAGGTTCACACCATCGCTGCATCCGTAGCACAGCAGGGGTCTGGTGCGTGCTGGTTGCCTTTTTCTGGTCCGATTTCAGACCAAATTTGGGGCTGAATTCGGACCTGAAACGGAGCAGAAAAGGCACATGTTTTTTCAGCAAATCACACCGGGCCTGCTGCGGATATATGTTAACCGGCTCCATAGAGTTAACCGGTCCCATTCTCCTGCTATGCAAATTGGATGTGGAGAAACACGTATCCAATTCGCATAGGTGTGAACCCAGCCTGAAACAGAAGCCCATTTTTTAAACAGGGAAACCTTGCAAAAAAACAAACAAAAAAACTATTTAACCTGAAACAAAGGCCCTGTCAACAAAAAAAATAAAAAAAATATATACCCTGAAAAAAATGAGAACCCAATTAATATTGCCATCTTAAAACACACAAACAAAAAAGAAAAGTGAAAAAGGGGTTAATTGCCCAAAGAGCTAGCAATCAGAAGTAAAGTACAGTTTTCCTACTGATACTAGTCACTCCCTTTGAACTTTGTAAACTTTCCCCTAACCTTTCCCTATGGCAGTTACAATACTCTCTCCCTGGGCAAAGAGGGCTGACTTATTCAAAAGCCCTCATATTTGCCCTTCTAAGCATGTTGGCGATAGTTCAAAGGTTGTGCAATGCATTGTGATTTAAAAATAATTATTTTGGGTCAATCTGCACATAAATTAGCTGAGGCTGCAAATTTACAACCTGCAGGATTTGCCTTGAATGCAATGGTTAAATAAAAAGAAAAGAAAATAAACTCCAGGGGCTAGATTCACATAGACTTACGACGGGCGTATCAGTAGATACGCCGTCGTAAGTCCGAATTCCCACCGTCGCAACTTTAATCGTATGCTCAAACTGAGATACGCTTAAATTTTGCTAAGATACGACCGTCGTAAGTTTCCTACGCCATCGTATCGTAACTGCATATTTACGCTGGCCGCTAGTGGCGTGTACGCTGATTTACGCCCAGAATATGTAAATCAGCTAGATACGCCGATTCACGAACGTACGCCGGCCGTCGCAGTAAAGATACGCCATTTACGTAAAGGGTTTTCAGGCGTAAAGATAAACCACCAAAAACATGGCACAGCCAATGTTAAGTATGGCCATCGTTCCCGCGTCGAAATTTGAAAATTTTACGTCGTTTGCGTAAGTCCTCCGTGAATGGGGCTGGCCGTAATTTATGTTCAGGTCGAAAGCATGATGATTTTCCGACATCATTTGGAGCATGCGCACTGGGATACGTCCACGGACGGCGCATGCGCCATTCATTAAAAACGTCAAATACGTGGGGTCATCAGATTTTACATAGAACACGCCCCCAACCAGCCTATTTTGAATTAGGCGGGCTTACGCCGGCACAGTTACACTGCGCCGCCGTAAGTTTCAGCGCAAGTTCTTTGTGAATACAGGACCTGCTGCTCAAACTTACGGCGGCGTAGTGTATCTGAGATACGCTACGCCCGCCTAATTCTACCTGAATCTAGCCCCAGAAAGGCAATAGACGATGTAATTGTTTTCCCATCGACAGCTTGGAAAGGAACCTTATGTGGACAAAGAATATACAGTTTAAAGCAGGCAATAATCAATTTAAATGGCATCATATGTAAACTTACATACACAAAAAAAAAGAGTGACCAAACGGAAAGCAGATAACAAATACAAAAAAATACTATTGTGCAAGACAACCAACAAAATGTGTGTTATAACATGTCCAACATAATCTGTCTTTATTATCACTGTTACCTTTTAATCCACAGTGGAAAGGTTAAGTGGTTTTATCTATGATTCAGAGGAAATCAATAGGTATGTAGAAAACAATGAACACATTTCCTCACTGAGAAGATACAATCAAATAAATTAGCATTAGTGTTGAGAATCTGAAGTGCCATAAGTGGCAAACATTGATGCAGGTAGATGAAAGCCATGTATCTATTTGTACTTATTAAAACCACCTTAACTACAAGTCTTCAGCTTCAGCAATCAAAAGCAAACTGGCCGAGTACTGAAAGCCATGACCTTTGATCGAGAAAAAGAAAAAAAAAATTAGATTAACTTGTAACACCACTTAAACTGGATAATAACTAATGTATACTCATGCATCACAGCTACAGGAATTTCCCCTTTGACCTGTGAGTGATATGTAGGTGTATACACATAATTGTATTTTATTATTTAGCTTGCAGCTCTAAAAGAATACATGGAACTGATGATTGTCCTGCCCTGTCCCTTTTCATGGGCAGTACCCCCAGCAGAACGTGACTCATTAAATTGAACAGGGCTGTGCCACAGAATACGCAGTTACGGTGCGATAGTGCAGGCTTTTAGGAGTTAAAACAGTTGACGAGGAAGCAATATATATCGCCACCTCTCCTCCTGTCAAACGCCCTATAAAAAGTGATCTGCCACAGATTCTGTAAGGGCAAGGCTTCTGTAAACAAGCCTTTACTGATTTTCCAGGTGAGGGATGGCGGGTCAGGCAGTGGGTGACGGGCGGCGAGCTGTGGGTCAGGCAGTGGGAAACAGGTGGTGAGCTGTGGGTCAGGCAGCCGGTGACGGACGGGGAGCTGTGGGTCAGGCAGCAGCTTCTGTGTCCTTTCCTAGATCACAGTGGCTTCTCCCATTGCGTCTTTTCTCTCCTCCTGCTAGGCTTCCAATAGGATCACCTGTCCTTTCAGCCAATCGGGTGATGGGTCTCAGACCCGCTTCCTGATTGGCCGGGAGGAGGATCAGTGTGGCGATAACGAATATTCATTCGCTATCGTCACACGACTAGGTGGGCTTCGGGCGCAGTGCTCTGTGCCTTGAGCCTGCCCTTTTTTTAAGCATATTAGAGCCTCTGGCTCTAATCACATGCTTCAAAAAAACACCCCCACCATTGCAATCCATGTGGCCGGCATCCCTGTATGTAGATCAGGGGGCCGGATGCATGGACGGGGGGGCAACGCCCGTGCGCCCCCAATGCACAGGCTGCCACTGTCCAAATTTTTTTTATGAATTTATTGACAAAAAGACCTAAGACAGAGAGCACTAGAACACTTTTTATCCAGTTTTGACCAGTCATGGTTTTATAAAAAGTTATGTTGCTATAATCAGCAGGGCCTCCGATTCCTCCTGTATAGAATTGTAAAGTAACTGTACTGTCTGCCCTCATATTGTAAAATTGCACAAACTGATGGGGTTATATACTATATATATATATATATAGTATGTATAACATTATATATGTGTGTGTATAACATTTTGTATAATAATAATAATTATAGCATATACATTGTCATCCTGCATTGTGAAGCTAATCACACATCAAATATTAATGGTGAAAGATAGAGGGCGCTATACTAAACACATGATGACATGATTAGCAAATACCAATAAGGTGTGCAACATAGCAAATAAATAAATACAATAAATTTGCAATAATCTCTAGAAACAAAGGTGAACAAATTCCTGTGTTAAGGAGAGAAAATCAATAAATATAAAATAGTCCCAAAAATTGCAGGTTGCTCTGCAAAATGAATGAACACAAACACTGAAGTTCACTGTGTTTAAGGAAGGAAAAATAGTCCCAATATAATGCATAGAAAACAATCAAATCTTCTTAAATTGCTGTGATCTTCCTAATTGGAAAGAAGTAAAGAGTGCCACCACCACACTTGTATCTTCATTTACACCCAAGGTGTGTTGTAAATTAAATGCTCTTACCAGAGCTTGTTGACTACTTTAGTTAGAAAGATAGTCACACAAGCATATGCAGGATTGTGCCTGCACACATGAGGATATGGATGAGTGAATCTCAGCTCCAGGCGCTCCAAATGGGGTGAATATGCAAGAAAGAGCCAGGAAAAGCCAATAGCGTGATACCCTTTAATAAAAAATGACAATTAAAACAAAGGAAAGCCAAATGGCCTCTTACTTTAGAAGGTGCCTACCCGGCACTGAGGCTGCAGACCTGTTACCGCCAATCTGCGGTTTGAAAACCGGTTCAGGGAGAGGATGCCACTGCCGCAGCTCCACCACGAGATCCTTTGCTGACAGCTTACACAGAGCGGGAGGACGTCACGTGACCAGGGCCGCCTCCGACGTACGTTTCGTTGGATGAACGCCCCCCTGAAGACGTTCATCCAACGAAACGTACGTTGGAGGTGGCCCTGGTCACGTGACGTCCTCCCGCTCTGTGTAAGCTGTCAGCAAAGGATCTCATGGTGGAGCTGCGGCGGTGGCATCCTCTCCCTGAACCGGTTTTCAAACCGCAGATTGGCGGTAACAGGTCTGCAGCCTCAGTGCCGGGTAGGCACCTTCTAAAGTAAGAGGCCATTTGGCTTTCCTTTGTTTTAATTGTCATTTTTTATTAAACTGTATCACGCTATTGGCTTTTCCTGGCTCTTTCTTGCATATTCACCCCATTTGGAGTGCCTGGAGCTGAGATTCACTCAATTTAAGAAGATTTGATTGTTTTCTATGCATTATATTGGGACTATTTTTCCTTCCTTAAACACAGTGAACTTCAGTGTTTGTGTTCATTCATTTTGCAGAGCAACCTGCAATTTTTGGGACTATTTTATATTTATTGATTTTCTCTCCTTAACACAGGAATCTGTTCACCTTTGTTTCTAGAAATTATTGCAAATTTATTTTATTTATTTATTTGCTATGTTGCACACCTTATTGGTATTTGCTAATCACGTCATCATGTGTTTAGTATAGCGCCCTCTATCTTTCACCATTAATGTTCACAATTCAGTATTGTTCTATGAGGAGCAGCTTTTTGTATTTTTAATTTTACACTTTTTCGTATTTGGCGCGGAATCTTTATCTTTTCACACATCAAATATTACATTTAAAAAAAAATACATTTATTTTATTTATTTTTACACAACAATACAAAAGAAAATTTAACATCAAAAGCTTCAGGGCCCATTTACACTTTTAATAACAACAAACATGTGCAGCGCAATGTACAGTAATAAAACAGATTATATAAGATTATATTAATACATAAATATTGTGCAACAGTGTTACATCTAAGGTAATAACTAGTAAATATTACTATATTGAATCCAAAACAAATAGTGAGCTCAAAAGAAATTAAATCTCAAAGAAAAACAAAATGAATAAAGAGATTGACAGTCCCTTGTGCTCTTGATTTTCCACCTCTGTGCTGAATAATGATAATAACAGTGCTCAAATGTGATCCTCCACCAGTGAAAATATAGCAGCTCACCTTATACTTAGACCCCTGTGTTACCAGTGGGTCTATGTAGGCAGTCCCCTAATCAGGGTAAAATAAGGTTCGTGCTCTGCTCCGTTCTGGGTCTCCAATGCCTCTTATTAGTGGTGTCAGTTCCCAATCAGCAGCAAATGCAAACAAAATAAGAGATATCTAGTCCTCTCTGTACCAAAACTTTAATGACGGATAATAAACAGGTAGAAAACTCACATAAAAAGGCACTCAGCCGTGCCAGCATATCAGGCAGATATATAATCATAAAATAATCCCAACATGCTTCAGCAAGGATAATGATGACCGCGGGATAACATTTGAGGGTTCGGCTCCTAGTCCCAGACGCGTGCCGTCCTAAGCATGGAATTCATCAGTGGGTATTTTTTTTGTTTTACACAACAATAAAAAAGAAAATGTAACTTAAAAAGCTTTAGGACCCATTTACGCTTTGGCATCCTGGTATGCTGCATTAATGCTTTTTTTTAAATATTAGGTTGCATTGCATTAAGGCTGCTCATTCAAATAAATTTACCATCAATGCACCAAAGAAAAACGGACATGCACCATTTTTGGCAATGCAGCGCACCACAATACACAGTATTGCACATGAACATTGTCGATGCATTGTCCAACCATGTTGGGGCGCCATTTAAAATAAATAGCACTGCAATAAATTATGTAACGATGTAACGGAATGGACCGTGGGACCCAGAAGCTTTTAGAAAATATGAGATACTCCTGTTTCAGCTTTCCCGATGCCTCTTATGTGTAGATCACCCTGTGTCTCTAATAGGGGCACAGGGTGAATGAGAACCCCACTATGATCTGTGCTAGTCAGATTCAATGTGGTATACATTGTATATAATGTGTGTTGGCTGTTGTGCACTATAATGATTAGAGCCTGAGACCCCCAGCCGCCACTGGTGACAACGGTCAATTTCAAGAAGCTGGACCAAAGTAATAATGTGCATCTCATATTAGAGAAAATGCATGCAGACAGGAAGTCCCTAAAACTAGTGTGCTCAACCTGTGGCCCTCCAACTGTGGCAAAACTACAAGTCCCATCAGGCCTCTGCCATTGCGAGTCATGCTTGTAACTGTCAGCCTTGCATTGCATCATGGGACTTGTAGTTCTGCAAAATCTTGAGGGCCACAGGTTGAGCACTTATGCCCTAAAGGATCAGATCAGAAACATTTAGTTACAATCAGGGCTTTTTTCTCAGAAAATAGGTGCAGGTACTCACACAGGAGTATATAATGCAAAGAGTGCAGGGCTCAGAACCACATATCACACAGACCACAATCCTTGGGAGTGCATAATGCACAGGGTGCAGGGCTCAGGGGTGGGTAATGCAGGCCAGTGTATAACCAAAAATTACCCCCCCCCCCCATACCAACCCCCCTCCAAAAGTACAGAGCTGCCCACAGTATTGAGATTTATTCCCCCCCCCCCCCCCCCCCCCCCCACCAGTGTGCTCCCTCCATTGCTGACCTCTGCCTCTAAAATTGCTATTCGCCTGCCTTCCATGTTGACTTTAAAACTTTCTGATTTATTGTGATAAAAATAAAAAATAAATCATGCTGGTTCCAAGTTGGTGACTCAAAGTACCGAAGCCAGAGATTGCCAAGAATCTAGCTGTAACGATATTGCGCGCTGGACACGCGACTAGCTGTTGTGTAAGAACCATACAGCAGCCATGTTGTTTAAAAACAGTATAAGCAGTGGAAAGAAACTCACTCCCTCCCTCCCTTATTCTCAGGAATTCATAGGCATTCTACTTCAAAAGATCTGTTATCTCCTCCAAGGAACAGAGCAATCTAGGGTTCTTAATATCTCCTGGCAGGGTTCCTGGCCTGTCGTAAAGCTGTCGTCCTCTCACCTCAGAGAGTCCACAGACCCCTGTCGTAAATGCCTTAGACTCATAAACGCTGAAGACTAAGGAATAAGTATGAACGTTACACATGTTTCATAACTTCCAGCTAACTCATAGCACAGCCAAACAACAGACATATTTAGTTTCCTCAGATAATTTGTAACGTTTCGAGCCCAGACATGAATATGATCAATCATACGGAAGGCCCCTGACCCCATTTATTCGTCATAGGTAGAATAACCATGGTAGACTTGTCACGTTTGGACTTTTCTTAAAGCAAATATCATGCTCTACAATAACACGGATGTTGGTAGTCTGTAACTATTAGAACGGGAGAGATATGAATATGTATCACAAAGTGTACCTGGGTTATGGGCGTGAATGTGGACCCTCCCAGTAACCAGCCCCTAAATCAGATGACCAGACAATTGGTTACTGGTCGTGTCAACACCCCTTTTTGATCGCACAGAAAAGAGGAGATGCCAAGTCAAGGGAGTTCTCCTTTTACCATCCAAGCAAGAGCATCTGCCAAGTTTGAGAACCGATTACCCAGTTCATCGATCGAACTCTGATCAACCTTGGACATTAATTGCAAGTATTCTTCTTCTTCAGTTCTACCCTATTACTTTGTCGCTGTATATTGTCGTTATCTCTTTAAAACATATTTTTCTGTAACACTTTATTGCACCAAGTTTGCCCTTTTCGTAATAAACCTTTTATGTTGAAAAGTGTTAACCTTGTCTCTAAAACTCTTAATGCAAGCTATGAACGAACCTCTGCCTTTTGAAGAGCGCTACTGGTGTAGAGTAAGGCCTCTGTGCAGACCTGCCTGTGGTGACAGTGTGTGTTGCAGACGCTTATTCTAAAATCCTAATTGGTATTGTTAATTGACGGGAGTACCAACGCTTCCTTATCAATGTTGGTGGTGGCAGTAAAAGGGTTAATTGTGTCATTAGCCCAGTGACAATCGCTCTCAGGCTACTAGCACTTAGATTGTGGTCCCGCAAGCAGGGAAATCTTTGTGCTGGGCGCAGCTGAGAGTGGCATTGTTACGTAAGTGACAGCGTGGTGTGAGGTCGGCCTGTCCTTCGTCGTAAGTTGGCGCGGAGGGCGGAGATCTGACACTCGCGTTCGTCACATATTGGCTGGCAGCGTAGCGGGATAGCTTTGCATTAAGAGCATTCAGTGCATTGTTAGGAATTAGCTCTGCACTGAAGGATTGTAACCTTTTTGGAAACAGTCCTTAGAGACAAGCTGGTGCATATATTTTTTTTTTTGTGTTAAAGAGAGACATACAGCAACAGCTCCTTCCTACCCCTTTTTCCTACCTCTGCTTTCTGTTCTATCTTTTCTGCTTGCAACATGTCTGGGTTATCAGCATATAAAAAGATGAACAAAAATGACCTAACTGCTGAGTGCGCAGGAAGAGGAATTGACATTAATGGCAAAAATCGTGAAGGCCTGATACATGCCCTACAGGAGTTTGATATCCAGGCAAACCAGAACCTGGAGGGAACCGGACCAGAAAGGGGTTCCGCTACTCCAGAGCCCAGTGGTTCAGAGGCGGCCTCACCGGATAGGCCAGCAGAGACTGACACTGGAATACCACGGATTGTTATCCCCAAGCCACCGCATGAGCAGGCCAACACCCCATTGCTTGCAACCAGCATGGACTCTCCTCAAATGCAGGAAACGCTACAACGCCTCAGGGAAACGGATCCTGTGGTGTACCTGCAGTTTCTCGAGCGTCAGGCTGAGAGAGAGGAGCGCAGGGCTGAGAGGGAGGCTGCGCAGAGGGAAGCTGATCGTCGACACGAACTGGAGATGACTAGGCTCCAGCAGCAGCGACAGGTTCAGAACCCCGGATCCCTAGAGCACAGGGATGCCGCTCTGCCAGTAGCTCCGGCAGCCAAATTTCCTGTTATGGAAAAGGACAGTGACATTGACGTGTATCTACTGTCGTTTGAAAAAACTTGCCGTCAGTACCATCTGCCCCCAGCACAATGGGCCCGGTACCTGACGCCAGGGCTACGAGGCAAGGCCCTGGATGCTTATGTTGAACTGTCTGAAGAGCAGGGCAATGATTATGAGGCCCTAAAGGCTGCGATCATCCAAAAGTTTCAGCTAACCCCGGAAGTTTACCGGAAGCGTTTTAGGTCCTTGCAAAAAGGGCCTGGGGACTCATACCTGGATGTGGAAAGTCGCTTACGCACCACATTCCGGCAGTGGACTAAAGGCTTGAAAGCTGATTCTTTTGAGTCCCTGGAAGATCTTATGATTGAAGATCAACTTTTGCACATCTGTCCTACAGACGTCAGACAGTTTGTGCTGGAGCGAAAGCCAAACTCGGCTAAAGTAGCAGCAGAACTGGCAGATACCTATATCCACTCTCGGGTATCTGACCATCGCAAGGCTCCTCCGAACGGCTGGAAAGGAGGGAAATCTCACATGGCAACCCCTCCTCCACCTGCCAACCAAGTCCCTCAGCAGATGGAACCTGCAGTTCCTGGTGCCAAGGCATTCCTGACTAATAATCGCACATGCTACACCTGCGGGAAAGCCGGACATCTCAAGGCACAGTGCCCTGAGCAGAAGAAGCTGACATCACCTGGCCATCCGGCCAGCAACCCTTCTGCTGTACTGTGCGTCAGTGGGAAACCTCCAGGAACCAATGCCAACTTGCAGCCTGTCACCGTAGGCCACCGGACTGTAATAGGGTTGCGTGACACTGGAGCAGAAGTTACGTTGGTCAGACCAGAGGTGATAGAAGAAACAGACATCATCCCAGAGAAGTTTCTTACCCTCACTGGAGTGGGGGGAACCCTTTCCTGTGTGCCCCGTGCCTATGTTTTCATCGATTGGGGTGCTGGGAGTGGGATGAGAGAGGTGGGCGTCTCAGAGGAGATCCCTACTGCTGTGTTGTTGGGTGCTGATTTAGGTACCCTTGTTTCTTACTACGTCCCTGCTAAGAGCACCCAGGATGCTCCCACGGAACTCTCTGGACCTACCAAGGTACTGTGTACAGATGTTGGGGTAATATCTGGGCAACCTGTGGATGGACAGAGGGAGGGGGAGGGTGAAGTTGAAGTGCAAGGTCCTCCTTATTCAGAAACAGGAGAGGAGACCCCCTTGCTTGGGAAGGTAACTGATACAGGTTCCAATGATGCTGCAATGATAAATGTTAAATGTGATGATGCTGATGTTGATGTTGATGATAATGCATTGCCAGTTTTAGTGGTCACTCGCAGTGCTGCCAAGGCGGCCGAGGTGCAGGCCCTGATCGCAGAACAGCAGGAGGAGGTCTCTGGGCCCTCTCCCTGTTCTGACCCAGCGGACTCCACCTCTGTTGAGCCTCAGCAGCCGTCCTTGTTTGCCACAGGACTGCTGGCTGGGACTTGTGGTACCGCCTTTGAAACAGCACTGCAGACAGACCAAACACTAGCACAGCTCAGGAGTTCAGCTGATCGCCCCCCTGCAGAGAATTGCAAACAAAAGCTCTACTGGGAGAAAGGGAAACTGTACAGAGAAGGTTTGCCTGCAGAGGGGAATGAATCTGACACAAGAAGCAGGCAGCTAGTTGTACCCAGTCAATTTAGGGGACAGCTGCTAAAAGTGGCTCATGAGATTCCCCTAGCAGGGCACTTGGGAATTACTAAGACCCGAGGGCGGTTGATGCATAACTTTTATTGGCCTACGATGCGCACTGACATAGCTGACTACTGTCGGTCCTGTGTTACCTGCCAGCGAGTTGGCAAGGTAGGGGATGTACAGCGGGCTCCGCTAAAACCTTTGCCTGTGATTGACGAACCTTTTAAGAGGGTGGCGGTGGATATCATTGGGCCTTTGGCCATCCCTAGCAGTTCAGGCAAACGTTTTATCCTGACAGTTGTCGACTATGCCACACGGTATCCAGAGGCAGTGGCTCTCTCCTGCCTCCGGACAGACAAGGTTGCTGATGCTCTGCTGGGAATCTTCACAAGAGTGGGGTTCCCAGCCGAACTCATTAGCGATCAAGGACCTCAGTTTATGTCTGACTTGATGCAAGCTCTCTGTCTGAAAATACAGATGACGCATATCGTGGCCAGTGCTTATCATCCACAAACCAACGGTTTGTGTGAGCGTTTCAATGGCACCCTGAAACAAATGTTGTGCACCTTTGTGCACTCCCAGGGCAAGGACTGGGAACGATATCTGCCTCATCTGCTGTTTGCTTACAGAGAGGTGCCTCAGGAGTCCACAGGCTTTTCGCCGTTTGAACTTCTGTATGGACGGAGGGTAAGAGGGCCCCTGGACCTAATCCGTGAGACCTGGGAGGGCAAGATTGCCGACCCAGAGGTCTCAGTTGTGGATTACGTTCTAAAATTCAGAGATAAAATGGAGACGCTGGTGGGAATTGTACGGGAAAACATGACCAAGGCCCAGACCAACCAGAAACAGTGGTATGACCGTAATGCTAGAGAGCGGACCTTCAATGTTGGTCAGCAGGTGTATGCTCTGCTTCCCCTGCGGAAGAACAAACTCCAAGCTGCATGGGAAGGCCCGTACACCATCACCCAGCGCCTGAATGATGTCACCTACTTGGTAAGGTTGGGGGAAGGGAGTAGACGGCAGAGGGCCATCCATGTGAACATGCTCAAAGCCCATCATGAGCGCACGGCCTATGTCATGCCAGTCTGCAGCAGGCCGGAGCCTGAGGAGGCTGATCCACTTTTAGACCTGCTAGCTGACAGCAGGGAGGTAGACTCAGAACTCCTGATTAACTCCAAACTAACCCCCACCCAGGTACCTGGGCTAAAGAGAGTGCTGGCAGTACATGGTAGCAGGTTTACAGGGAAACCTGGGAGGACGCACCTCGCTATCCACCAGGTGGACACCGGGACACATCCGCCCATTAAACAGTCGGCCTATCGTGTCTCCTTGGAGGTGCTGGCTGACATGAAAAGGGAGGTGGAGGAAATGCTGCAGCTGGGGGTGATTCAGAAGTCCCACAGTGCCTGGGCATCCCCAGTAGTCCTGGTCCCCAAAAAGGATCGGACGACCAGGTTCTGTGTGGACTACCGGAAGCTGAATGCCATCACCACTGCAGATGCCTACCCCATGCCCCGGATTGATGAGTTGTTAGATAGGCTGGCGGCCGCCCACTATATAACAATCATGGATCTGAGCAGGGGGTACTGGCAAATTCCTCTGGCCCCTGAGGCTCGGGAAAAGTCGGCTTTCATCACCCCATTCGGCTTGTTCGAATTTACCGTCATGCCGTTTGGGATGAAGAATGCCCCAGCTACCTTCCAGAGAGTCATGAATGATTTACTGGAGGGGCTGGAACCCTTTGCCGTAGCCTACCTGGATGACATCGCTGTGTTCAGCCCTACCTGGGAAGAACACCTGATGCACCTGTCACAGGTCCTGGACCGATTGACCGATGCCAACCTGACTGTCAAACCCAGTAAGTGTCAGATCGGCATGAATGATGTGCATTACCTGGGACACCAGGTAGGAGGAGGCACCCTGAAACCCGAGACAGGAAAGGTTGAGGCCATCCTGGCCTGGCCTATCCCCCAAACCAAAAAACAGGTTATGTCTTTCTTGGGGACCGCTGGCTACTATAGGAAGTTTGTAGGTAACTATAGCAGCCTGGCCAAACCTCTGACTGACCTAACCAAAAAGAAACTGCCCAAGGTGGTGTCTTGGACACCAGAATGTGAGCAGGCATTTCAGGCCTTGAAGGAGGCGCTGGCCAGCGCCCCTGTGCTACAGGCTCCCGACTTCACCCGCCGTTTTCTAGTGCAGACGGATGCCTCTGCCTATGGATTGGGTGCAGTCCTGAGCCAAGTGGATGATGCCGGAGAGGAGCATCCCATCCTCTACCTGAGCCGGAAGCTGCTTCCCAGGGAAGTAGCTTATGCCACGATCGAAAAGGAGTGTCTTGCGATCGTGTGGTCTCTCCAGAAGTTACAAACGTATCTTTATGGACGGCATTTCACTGTGATCACCGATCACAATCCCTTGAGCTGGCTAAATCGTGTTGCTGGGGAGAATGGCAAACTACTTCGGTGGAGCTTAATTCTGCAGCAATACGATTTCACCATCCAGCATAAGAAAGGCAGTGCCCATGGAAATGCTGATGGGCTGTCACGACAAGCCGAGCCCGCCGGAGTCGGTTGCGTCAGGAGGGAAATTGTAGTTCCCTCCCATGCAACCACCTAAGGGGGGAGGTGTAACGATATTGCGCGCTGGACACGCGACTAGCTGTTGTGTAAGAACCATACAGCAGCCATGTTGTTTAAAAACAGTATAAGCAGTGGAAAGAAACTCACTCCCTCCCTCCCTTATTCTCAGGAATTCATAGGCATTCTACTTCAAAAGATCTGTTATCTCCTCCAAGGAACAGAGCAATCTAGGGTTCTTAATATCTCCTGGCAGGGTTCCTGGCCTGTCGTAAAGCTGTCGTCCTCTCACCTCAGAGAGTCCACAGACCCCTGTCGTAAATGCCTTAGACTCATAAACGCTGAAGACTAAGGAATAAGTATGAACGTTACACATGTTTCATAACTTCCAGCTAACTCATAGCACAGCCAAACAACAGACATATTTAGTTTCCTCAGATAATTTGTAACGTTTCGAGCCCAGACATGAATATGATCAATCATACGGAAGGCCCCTGACCCCATTTATTCGTCATAGGTAGAATAACCATGGTAGACTTGTCACGTTTGGACTTTTCTTAAAGCAAATATCATGCTCTACAATAACACGGATGTTGGTAGTCTGTAACTATTAGAACGGGAGAGATATGAATATGTATCACAAAGTGTACCTGGGTTATGGGCGTGAATGTGGACCCTCCCAGTAACCAGCCCCTAAATCAGATGACCAGACAATTGGTTACTGGTCGTGTCAACACCCCTTTTTGATCGCACAGAAAAGAGGAGATGCCAAGTCAAGGGAGTTCTCCTTTTACCATCCAAGCAAGAGCATCTGCCAAGTTTGAGAACCGATTACCCAGTTCATCGATCGAACTCTGATCAACCTTGGACATTAATTGCAAGTATTCTTCTTCTTCAGTTCTACCCTATTACTTTGTCGCTGTATATTGTCGTTATCTCTTTAAAACATATTTTTCTGTAACACTTTATTGCACCAAGTTTGCCCTTTTCGTAATAAACCTTTTATGTTGAAAAGTGTTAACCTTGTCTCTAAAACTCTTAATGCAAGCTATGAACGAACCTCTGCCTTTTGAAGAGCGCTACTGGTGTAGAGTAAGGCCTCTGTGCAGACCTGCCTGTGGTGACAGTGTGTGTTGCAGACGCTTATTCTAAAATCCTAATTGGTATTGTTAATTGACGGGAGTACCAACGCTTCCTTATCAATGTTGGTGGTGGCAGTAAAAGGGTTAATTGTGTCATTAGCCCAGTGACAATCGCTCTCAGGCTACTAGCACTTAGATTGTGGTCCCGCAAGCAGGGAAATCTTTGTGCTGGGCGCAGCTGAGAGTGGCATTGTTACGTAAGTGACAGCGTGGTGTGAGGTCGGCCTGTCCTTCGTCGTAAGTTGGCGCGGAGGGCGGAGATCTGACACTCGCGTTCGTCACACTAGCATTTTCAGCTATAGGTCAGCAAAGGCAGCCTTCAGATTTCTCTCAGTGTACGTATGCTTTAACTAAAGACCACAAAAGATAATATTAGTAGAAAGCGAGAAAATGTATTGTAACTCACTCTTTTTCATTGTGCAATATATGACAGCATTAAGTCATAAAGAACTCCATAAAACTTTGACTGCTGCCTTTTGTCCTACACTATCATTACAAAATGTTTAGCGGCAATAAATGCTCTAGTAGAGCATTAATTTCCTCTTTGTCGCCTTTAATGATTTGTAATCACCCTGGTCATACCCGTATACCCAGTTTGTGAAGCTCCGGGCTACAACACGTATTAACATACTTTGAAAATACATTTCTGAGACTTCTACCCTTAGCCAAAGATGAAGATGACCTCTGTTGATGACCAGTCCTGACCTCTGTTGATGACCAGTTAGCAGAGCCTCCAGGCTCAAATGTAGCTTTCATCATGACATGTACCATTTCACAGTTATAATCTGACACCTATCAGACTTGTGGCATTTTGATATGTGAAGTGTTAATCCCGAGATGGGTGTCGGCTCCTGGCTGATTATTCTTGCACATCCTGTGATTGGTTTGGATGGATTTTTTTTAAATAATCTCCATTGTCTCCACAGACATGGAACTGGTGCCAGGGTTGTCTGCTACGGTTCTCATTTATCCAGGTCATGGTATATCTGGTTGTAGTTAGTCACATTCAACTAAACTTGTTCTGTAAGTTTGAAGCTAGACTAGCTAAGTAACAAAATGTCTTTTAAAATTACAGAAAAAGTCCAGCTAAATGTGACTAACTACTACTACTAGATGGTGCCAAGAATGGCTCACTACTTTCTTGCTACTCTGCTCTCCAAATAGTCAATGACAGCAGACAATGTTACCAGCTCACGAGAGATTCAAAGTTGACTATTCCTCTAAAACAGAGGTCTCCAAACTTTTTAAACAAAGGGCCAGTTTACTGTTCTTCAGACTTTAAAAGGGCCAGACTGTAGCCACTAAGGCCGCGTACACACGGTCGGACAAAACCGATGAGAATGGACCGAGGTTCAGTTTCATCGGTCCAAACCGACCGTGTGTATAGCCCATCGGTCTGTTGTCCTTCGGTCCAAAATTTTAAAACATGCTTTAAAATCGAACCGATGGCCCGCTGCCCGATCGGTCCAAACCGATGGTTAGTACAGAAAGCATCGGTTCAAAACCCGCGCATGCTCATAATCAAGTTGACGCATGCTTGGAAGCATTAAACTTTGTTTTATTCAGCACGTCGTGTGTTTGACGTCACCACGTTCTGACCCGATCGGTTTTGGAACGATGGTGTGTACTCACATCAGACCATCAGGCCACTTTAGCGGTGAACCGATGGAAATGGCCCGTCGGACCATTCTCATCGGTTTGAAACGACCGTGTGTACGCGGCCTGAGAGTAGAAAATGATCTTGTGTGAGTGGGAGTAAACAATGTCTCAGCATTGGTGTCAGTGGGAGCAATAGTGCCCCATCCTTAGTGTCAGTGGGAGGAATAGTGTTCCATCATTGGCATCATTGAGAGGAATTGTGCACCATAATTGGTATCATTGGGAAGAATAGTGCCTCATTCTTGGTGTCTTTGAAATAAATATTATGTGGAATAGTGTCTCATTGGTGGTGTCAGTAGGAGGAAATATGCCCCTTCATTGATATCAGTGGAAGGCCCCATCGATGGTATCAGTAGGAGTGATTGTGCCACATTTTTGGTGTCATTGAAATGAATAGTGTCCCATCACTGGTGCCATTGGGAGGAATAGTGTCCCATCCTTGATGTCATTAGGAGGAATAGTGCCCCATCGTTGTTGTCAATGGAAGGGATTATACCCCATTGTTGGTGTCATTGGGAGAAACAGTGTCTCATCATTGGTGTCAGTAGGAGGAATAATGCCCGTTGTATGGGGGAAGGAATTGTATTCTATCATTGGTGTCATATTAGAATACTGCAATCACTGAGCAGCAAATTATATCACCTGTCATGTATTTCAGTTATCTTGCAAACCTGGCCTGTTAGTGGGCCCTGAGGACAGGGTTGATGACCACTGAGTTAGATGAAATATGCCCCATCATTGGTGTCAGTGAATGTAATAGTTCCCCAATGGCCAGATAAAAGCAAGCTACGGACCGCCTCCAGCCCCTGGGCCACATTTTTGGAGACCACTGCTCTAAAATTAATAAATGTTCATTGGTCAGATTGTACCTACTTGTCTGACCACCTATAATGTCTGTGACAAGTATGCCTGTTATAGAGCTCAGGACTTCCAAGCAGATTTGGGATTAGTATACATAAAAATATGATATGTGCACCTCCACTTAGGGTATACTTATACTAGGCACAGTTGAACCGAACCCACTCCTTTACTGGTCTGTCTATGTTTGAAAGGAAGCATTCCTGGGTATGCTCATGTCATAACCTCTAAGAAACTGATTGCAGCGAAGGCTCCATCTGCTGCATATCAAACTATTATGATGGGGGAGTGGGGGTGCGACTTACTAGCGACATATGTGGAGATGAGTGCACACAGCCCTGTTTGGGAGCACACACACACACGGGTGCCTCCTTAGCACCTCACTTGCTACAGGAGGCACCTGGAGGTGGGAGAAGTTGACAGTACTGGTAGGTGACTCCTAGAAAAGGAGGAAAGCAACCTTTCTGAGCAATATTGATCTGTGGTAGCAGCCAGGGGTCAAGTCCTGGGGAAAAAAGTGTGGGAACTCCCACCCAAGATCCACTCCCCCATTAAAAAAAAAAAATTATACGCTCATATGCATAATGACTAAACTGCGTGTTTTTTTTCCGATCCACTGTACCTTAATAATCCTTTATGTTACTGGCCGCTTCCTGTATATGGATTCATCGGGTAGTGTGCGGGTATTCCGTCACTTCCTCGATGCCGCAATGTCTCCTGGGAGCTTTTGTCATTGTTCCCAGAAGACATTGCGGAGGTCTGCCATGAGTTATTAAGCAAGTTCTTTCTAAATCCCACGATAAATCGCGGTAGACCTCCGCAATGTCTCCTGGGAACAATGACAAAAGCTCCCAGGAGACATTGCGGCATCGAGGAAGTGACGGAATACCCGCACACTACCTGATGAATCTATATACAGGAAGCGGCCAGTAACATAAAGGATTACTAAGGTTCGCCTGCCCCTGACAATGACTCAAGCTGGGCATCGCCACTTAGTGAAGGATTGGCTCGGGTGGCTCGGCTGCTCTAGTCCTGCAAAGGGAACTGCGTTCCTGCTGTGAAAAAAGTGCAGGAACTCCGTTCCCACGTGTTCCCGCAGGACTTGAGCCCTGGTAGCAACACACATTACAATCTGATTTGTTCAATCTCTGTAAAATCTCATCCAAATTTACGAAGAACCTTATAGTGTGAGAGACTACCTAAGCAACCCAATAAACCTATATCTAATCTGACAGGCCCTCAAACTAATAAGTAGTTGTTATGTATCACGTACCTGGTAACCAGAGCCCGGTGGTAGGAGTAGGCCTCTCTTACAACTCCGGCTTGTGAGCTGCTGGATATGGAACAGCAGACTCAGAAGCCTGGCGGGGTAGGAGTGCCGGCTGGCTGGATAGGTGAGTAGATGCAGACCACTGCTGGAAGTGTAGACTGGAGCTGAAACCGGAAGTAGGGTCCGTGACACTGACAGAAGATTCACAGCAACAACTGAGAAGGCAAGCTGGTTAATAGACAGCAGACGGAAGCAGGGTCAAAACAAGCCGGATCACAATAGAGAGTTCAGGTATTCAGATGGGATAAGCAGGAGAGTAGTCGTTGTGCAGGCAGGTAGGTCAGGCAACAGTGGATCAATCAGAGGTAGGTCGATAGCAGCCGAGGTCAGGATCGGAGAGGTGCGGAAGGTCAAACAAGCCGGGTCAAATAGATGATAGCAGATAATCAGGTTTCTTCAGGGTAACAGCGTTCAGAGACTGTAGATCAGACAGCAATGTGCTGGAGCTGTCAGTGTCCATTTAAAGCCGTTTTGGCGCCAAGGAGTCAGCGCGCACGCGCGCGCCCTGCTGCGCGCGCTCCCGCCGTGCACGCGCGCGCCGTTAACGCACGCGCGCGCACCACAGGCACACGACGGTGCGCAACTGCGCGCCGCTGATTTAACCCTCTGGAAGGATTCCGGAATTGAGAGGTGAGTCCCTGACAGTAGTAAATATAAGAAAATAAAAATTTGATTAGAACAGATGTGGCCAGGTTTAGGCCGGGTTCACACTGGTACAACACGACAGTCATACAACTTTAATCCTACTTTGCTCTGCGACATCAGTCCTACATTGGTCCGACATCCATCCGACTTTCATGAACAGGATACTACTTTGATCCGACTTTGTGATAGTCTGACTTGTTCTTTGACCAATCAAAACAATCCCAGTGTGAGATAAATTCCTTTTACTGCTGTTGTAATCACATGTCGGATGTCACAAGTCGGATGGTTAGGACAAGGCTCCTACATTGATCCAACTTCAATGATATTCAATGGGCTGAAGCAGGATCAAAGTCGGATCAAAGTAGTGGAGGAACTTTTTTCAAAGTCAGACTGACTTGTGTCGGACCAGTTAAGACGGCTCTCGTAGGGAAACATTGATATTCATACGTCATGCGACATGAGCTCCCAATGTCAGAGCGTTTGTCGTACCAGTATGAACCCGGCCTTAGGGATGTTAGACATTAAAATATTAATAATAATAAAAAATATTACTTTTAACAATTGATGTAGCATTTTTGAATTGCAAAACCCAATAAACAGGGAACATTACATTTTAGAAAATAACGTGCTAGTCGTAATTTGCAAACAACTCTGCATCAGTCGAGCAAAGCATGGCCTAGATGGCAAATACAATAGTGAGTGCAAACTCTCTTTTTTACAGGCATTTCTGATCCTGTCATGGCTAAGTAAAATCCATAAAGATCCAGCTAACCGATTGTTGGTTTGGATGAATGAATGGATGGATATGAAAGATATTTTACTAAAAGAACTTTGGGATTTTGGACTTTAGTGGTACCAAGAGAGGAACGGCCACACCTTTTATAGTAAAAATAAGAATGTTTATTACAAAAATATATACTGTATATAAAAAAAAATGTTTTACTATAAAAGGTGTGGCCTCTCCTCTCTTGGTACCAGTAAAATCCAAAACCCCAAAGTGTTTTTAGTAATATCTCATGTGAATGAGGTAACCTTCTTAAAGCCTGCTCTCTCTTTTATAAGAAAGATCTTGGCCCGGATTCACAAAGCACTTGCGCCGACGTATCTCCAGATACGGCGCGTAAGTGCAAATATGCGCCGTCGTATCTGTGCGCCGTCCCCACAAACTAAGATACGCCTAAAAACAGGCTTCATTCCACCGACGTAACTTGCCTACGCCGGCGTAGAGTGTGCGCATATTTACGCTGGACGCATGTGGCGCTCCCATT
This sequence comes from Rana temporaria, assembly GCF_905171775.1. Lineage (NCBI taxonomy): Eukaryota > Metazoa > Chordata > Amphibia > Anura > Ranidae > Rana > Rana temporaria. The sequence goes on from NC_053490.1 coordinate 70,352,912, forward strand.
GATTTTCTATTCAAATATGCAAATGAGGGAGATACGCCGATAAACGAACACACGTGCGGCCGACGCAGGCTACGAGTGGTGCGCGTAAGTTGTACATCCGGCGTAAAGTTAAGCCCTATAAAGGAGGTGTAACCCGGCAGCAGACATGCAAAGGGCTGCACCAAGGAATACAAGCCGGCGTATTTTACGTATTTTACGTTGGACGTGAATATGACTAGGCGTAGGTTACGTTCACGCCATAGGCCGTGATCCGGCGTATCTTAGGCAGTTGTTCCGACGTGTTTGTGAGCATGCGCACTGGGATGCGTCCACGGGACGGCGCATGCGCCGTTCGTTATACGTATCTGTCTGGCGCTCGGCCCATCATTTGCATGGGGTCACGCCTCATTTGCATGGATCACGCCCACTTCCACCTACGCCGGCTTACGCCTAGGAAACCCAGCACAGTTTTGGGAGCAAGTGCTCTGTGAATTCCATGCTTGCCTCTCTGCGCTGCGTCGGCCTAGCGTACAGGAGATACGGCATAAATGTGCGCCGCTGTCTGTGAATCCGGGCCCTTTTATCTAAGTTGCTTGAGAACGAATGCTTCAAGCTGTGATATTACCAAACATTGTAACACTATGGGCCAAATTCTCAAAAACTGTGCGTAACTTAAATTTCAGCAGTTAAGTTACACTGACTTAAAATTTCTACCTAAGTACCTGATCGTCAAAGCACTTAGGTAGAAATTACACGCAGTGTAACTTAAGTGCCGCCGTCGTAAGGCGGTCCTCCTCTCCTGGGGGCGTTTAAAATTTAAATGAGGCGCGCTCCCGCGCCGGCCGTACTGCGCATGCGTGTGACGTCATTTTCCCGACGTGCAGCGCGCGAACGTAATTAACGCCGGTCGGCTTTGAGAATTTCAACGGGACACTAAAGTTGCGACGGGTGAAAAAAAAAGACGCGCCGGGAAAACAAATAATTCTAAAAAAAAATGACAGCGTCGCTCAGCATGCATTCCTGAGAGGGTGAACTCCATGCCAATTTTCAAAGAAAAAACCGGCATGGGTTCCCCCCCCAGGAGCATACCAGGCCCTTAGGTCTGGTATGGGTTGTAAGGAGACCCCCCCACGCCGAAAAATTGACGTAGGGGGTCCCCCTACAATCCATACCAGACCCGTATCCAAAGCACGCTACCCGGCCGGCCAGGAATGGGAGTGGGGACGAGCGAGCGTCCCCCCCCCTCCTGAGCCGTGCCAGGCCGCATGCCCTCAACATGGGGGGGTTGGGTGCTCTGGGGCAGGGGGGCGCACTGCGGGCCCCCCCACCCCAGAGCACCCTGTCCCCATGTTGATGAGGACAGGACCTCTTCCCGACAACCCTTGCCATTGGTTGTCGGGGTCTGCGGGCGGAGGCTTATCGGAATCTGGGAGTCCCCTCAAATAAGGGGGCCCCCAGATACCGGCCCCCACCCTAAGTGAATGGATATGGGGTACATCGTACCCCTATCCATTCACCTGGAGGCAAAAAGTAAAATGTAGTAAACACACAACACAAGGCTTTTTAAAATATTTTATTATTCTGCTCCGGATGCCCCCCCTGTCTTCGTTATTAGCTCTATTTCCAGGGGGGGCTTCTTCTTCCGCTCTCCGGGGGTCTTCTCCGCTCTCCGGGGGGGCTTCTCCGGACTCCGGGGGGCTTCTTCCATCTTCTCCCCTCTTCCGCTCTTGACTCGGCGAACCCCGGTTCTTCTGCAGCTCTCCGGTGCCTTCTTCTTCAGCGCTGGCTGCCTGCTATGTTTGTGTGTTAGCTCGATTTCAAACAGGCAGCCGGCGCGGTCTTCTGTGGCGTCAGGGTCTTCTGGTCTTCTGTTCTTCCGATGTTGCCTCGTCGCCTCTTGTCACTGCAATGATGGAAGCGCGCCTTGCATCCCATTTATATAGGCATCACCATCCCATCATGCTCCGGTAGGTACCCACGTGGTGGGTGCCTACCCACGTGCACCCACCACGTGGGTACCTGCCGGAGCATGATGGGATGGTGATGCCTATATAAATGGGATGCAAGGCGCGCTTCCATCATTGCAGTGACAAGAGGCGACGAGGCAACATCGGAAGAACAGAAGACCAGAAGACCCTGACGCCACAGAAGACCGCGCCGGCTGCCTGTTTGAAATCGAGCTAACACACAAACATAGCAGGCAGCCAGCGCTGAAGAAGAAGGCACCGGAGAGCTGCAGAAGAACCGGGGTTCGCCGAGTCAAGAGCGGAAGAGGGGAGAAGATGGAAGAAGCCCCCCGGAGTCCGGAGAAGCCCCCCCCCGGAGAGCGGAGAAGACCCCCGGAGAGCGGAAGAAGAAGCCCCCCCTGGAAATAGAGCTAATAACGAAGACAGGGGGGGCATCCGGAGCAGAATAATAAAATATTTTAAAAAGCCTTGTGTTGTGTGTTTACTACATTTTACTTTTTGCCTCCAGGTGAATGGATAGGGGTACGATGTACCCCATATCCATTCACTTAGGGTGGGGGCCGGTATCTGGGGGCCCCCTTATTTGAGGGGACTCCCAGATTCCGATAAGCCTCCGCCCGCAGACCCCGACAACCAATGGCAAGGGTTGTCGGGAAGAGGTCCTGTCCTCATCAACATGGGGACAGGGTGCTCTGGGGTGGGGGGGCCCGCAGTGCGCCCCCCTGCCCCAGAGCACCCAACCCCCCCATGTTGAGGGCATGCGGCCTGGCACGGCTCAGGAGGGGGGGGGACGCTCGCTCGTCCCCACTCCCATTCCTGGCCGGCCGGGTAGCGTGCTTTGGATACGGGTCTGGTATGGATTGTAGGGGGACCCCCTACGTCAATTTTTCGGCGTGGGGGGGTCTCCTTACAACCCATACCAGACCTAAGGGCCTGGTATGCTCCTGGGGGGGAACCCATGCCGGTTTTGAATTTCAAAATTGCCGTGGAGTTCTCCCTCAGGAATGCATACCAAATGCCGTCGCTGAAATGGGCCTTTACAAGGTTTGGCTAACTTTACACATTATAAATCCAGCCCTAATTTTGCGCCGGCAAATTCGGAACTTAGGCAGAAATCAAAGTGCTGAAATGCTTTGAAAATCTACTTAAGTCCTCATTTGCATACGCAAAGCTGGATTTCAATGAGAAATGCCCCCAGTGGCGGATGCGGTACTGCATCCTAAAATCTGACCGTGTAAGTGTCTTACACATGCCGGATTTTCTGCCTAACTTTGGAAAAAGCCTTTTGAGAATCGTTTCCAAAGTTAGGCACAGAGATACGCAGGCTGAACAGCAGTTAAGTCTGCGTATCTCTTTTGAGAATTTGGCCCTATATATCTAAAATCAGATAATATTTCCTTTTAATATATTAATAGTAGATCTTATGGACCAATAGGGATGGACAGGAGGTGGAAGGGGGCAGGGCAAAGTACTGACTTTTTAGGTAAAATCAGTTCCATCACAAATCCAAACAAAGGTTTTTTTCAACAGTTAATATAGTTAAAGTGCAACTTTATTGTATAAAACGTTCGCTATCAGGAAGGCTTTTATTGCAGAAGAGATTTTGTAGGTCTTGTTTGCCATTAATCATTCTTTACTGCCTGCTAGCAAGTTCTTCTAGATTTTTGGCATTCCTTGTTGCAGGTACGGTATGAATTAACTGCCACCTGCATGCTTGCTAGTTACACCAATAAAAAAATGGGTGACGACTCTGACACTGAAAGAAGAACATGTGAAAATGTCAGCGGCGACGACAAAGCGCACATGGGTGACAACAATGGACTTTTTTTTTTCTTCTATGGTGGTTCCCAGTTACTAAATAAACCGGAGACTTGGAGTTGTAATAATGTTTTTAATGTGATCGCTAAATATATTGGCCCGGATTCAGATACAATGGTGTATCTATCGGCGGGCGTAACGTATCTCAGATACGTTACGCCGCCGTAACTTAGGGCGCAAGTTCCGTATTCATAAACAACTTGCGCCCTAAGTCACAGCGGCGTAGTGTATGTGGTCCGGCGTAAGCCCGCCTAATTCAAATGTGGATGATGTGGGCGTGTTTTATTTAAATTAATTGTGACCCCACGCATTTGACGTTTTTTATGAACGGCGCATGCGCCATTCGTGAAAATCGTTAATGCCTTAGACATGAACGTAACTTCCGTACAGCCCTATTCGCGAACGACTTACACAAACAACGTAAAATTTTCAAAATTCGACGCGGGAACGACGTCCATATTTAACATAGGATACGCCACATATAGCAGGGGTAACTTTACGCCGGAAAAAGCCTAACGTAAACAACGTAAAAAAATGCGCCGGGCGAACGTACGTTTCTAAATCGGCGTATCTACCTAATTTGCATATTCCTTGCGTAAATCTACAGAAGCGCCACCTAGCGACCAGCGTAAATATGCAGCCTAAGATACGACGGTGTAAGACACTTACGCCGGTCGGATCTTAGGGAAATCTATGCGTAACTGATTCTATGAATCAGTCGCATAGATACGACCCCGCAACTCAGAGTTACGACGGTGTATCCGGAGATACGCCGTCGTAACTGCTATCTGAATCCGGGCCTTAGTGTGTGATACTTTTAGCTTAAAATGTATCTTAACTCGAAAACAAAATTGTAACATAATGCAGCTCACCAGACCTGAATGGTCAGCTCACTCCTCCACTGTATCTATAAAGGAAGCCATGGTTGTCACCCAAGCTGGATTTCAAATATGTCTTCCTCTCTTTATTTTTCTTAAATGGGGGTGATGGGAATAGTAGTTTATACAAAGTAGACAACGTTGTCTTTGTTTGCAGCTGAGCTCACAACGATTTAACAATGAAATATCATTTCTGGCAAGATCAATGGGCCAAATCCTCAAAAGGGATACGCAGGCGGAACTGCTGTTCAGCCTGCGTATCCCTGTGCCTATCTTTGGAACTGATCCTCAGAAGCAGTTTTCCAAAGATAGGCAGAAGATCCGACATCTGTCAGGCCTCGTACACACGACAGAGATTCTCGGCAGAATTCGCCGAGAAACTCGGTCAAAACCCGGATTCTGCCGAGAATCTCTGTCGTCTGTACAGTTTTGGCTCGATGGAGCCGCCGAGGAGCTCGACGAGAAAATAGAGAACATGTTCTCTATTTTCTCGTTGGCCGCGTTGTTCTATAGGAGAAGGCGGCCCGCCGAGCTCCTCGGCGGCTTCATCCCAAAACGAGACGAGGAACTCGACGTGCCAAGCACGTCGAGTTCCTCTGTCGTGTGTACGGGGCCTAAGAGACTTACACTGTCGGATCTTAGGATGCAGTACCGCATCCGCCGCTGGGGGCATTTCTCATTGAAATGCTGCTTTGCGTATGCAAATGAGGACTTACGGAGATCCACAAAGCTTTTCAGCTTTGTGTTTTCTGCGTAAGTTTACGTTTGCATGCGTAAAATTAGTTCTGCTTTTACAAAGTGTAAACTAGTTACGCCTTGTAAAAACAGATCTTTTTTTCGATCGCCGCGATTTTTTTTACATTTTGAATTTTTTTTCCCGGCGCGTAACTTTTTTTTTACCCGACGCAACTTTATTGTCCCGTCGCAATCCACAAAGCCCGACGTAACGTAATTTCGCGCGCTGCCCGTCGGGAAAATGACGTCACTAGCATGCGCAGTACGGCCGGCGCAGGAGCGCGCCTCATTTAAATTGTCATCGCCCCCTGCAGAAGAGGACCGCCTTGCGCCGGAGACATTTAAGTTACACGGCCTGAAATTTCTAGGTGAGTGCTTTGTGGATCGGGCACTTAGGTAGAAATTTTAAGGCAGTGTAACTTAAATGGGAAAAGATAAGTTAGGCAGGATTTTTGAGGATTTGGCCCAATGTTCTTGTCATAAAATGAAACAATTGCAGCCAAAACATCTAAAGACTTGTAAGTTGCAATATATTACATATATTTTTTTTTTGGGTTAAGTTATGCTTTTAATGACAGGTTTAGGTTTAGATTAAATGACCTCAGCACCCACTCTATCCTTACCCTCTATCTTACTGTAAGCTAACCCCCCACACAGATGCCTACTTAAAGCGGAGCTTCACCCTAAAGTGGAACTTCCGCTCATCGGATTCCTCCCCCCCTCCGGTGCCACAATTGACACCTTTTGGGGGGGGGGACAGGATACCTGTCTTTGACAGGTATCCTTTCCCACTTCCGGGAGTCTGGCCGCGGCCGTAACGCGGCAGTGACGTCAACGCGGGGCTCCCTCCTCCTCCTCCCCTGGCCGCCGGACTAATAGGAGAGAAGAGAGGGGCCTTGCGTATGCGCAGTAGGGTTCCCGGCGTGAAGCCGAAAGGCTACACTGCTGGGTGCCCTTTCAGCTTCACACCGGGAACCCTACTGTCGAGATCGAGGGACAGCAGGACAGGTAAGTGTCCATTTATTAAAAGCCAGCAGCTGCAGTATGTGGGTAAATCCGGCATGTCAGATTTTCACAGGCGATTATTGCGATCACAGGTGATCTAGCCACAAGCAATAATCACTGTGTTCTTCCGGAAGGGACAACTCCTCGCCTGGAGAAAACAATAGCTCCGTGGGAGGGATTTCACTCAACATTGACTGTGCTGATGGGGAAATTGAGCAATTTTTTTTCTTTCCTGCAATTGCAACATCTATGGCCTGCTAAAAGCAGAGGTTCACCCTAAATTTCAACTTTCTCGTAATGAAACCACTACCCATCGTCTATGCACAATTCGTTGTTTTTTTTTATCAGAATCTTTACCTTTCTAATGCAGCCTTCAGTGTTGTTTTAATCAGCCTTTCCCCGCGGGAGTGGGCGTGTATTATCTTTTCCCCGACAAGCGCTATGTCTCCTGGGAGTGAGTGATGAGAATCCCAGGAGACGCGCTGTACTGTAATCCCGCGATATCTCGCGGGTCACGTGACTCGGCAAACGGGTCATGTGACTCGCTAGAGCTGATAGAAAAGGTGGATGTCGTCACAACAGGGCGTGACCTCAGTACGCCGGCCGTTGTGATGGCAACTGTACAGTGTTGATGGCGACGCTCACCGTCGACACTGCACATGCGCGGGATAGAGCAGTGAATGCTGGGACGTCAGCATTCACCGTATCCCGGAAGGAACTCCTGGTGGGCTTCAGAGTGCCCACAATCAAGATAGAAACGTTCATCCAGGAATTATTTAAAATATCTTTTCTAAGACATTGGGACACATGAGGAGCAGATTACTACAGGTAAGAGCGGACGAACGGCGACGCGCGTAGCGTACTTCCGTATTCCCGGACGGCTTACGCAAACGACGTTAAATTTTGAATTTCGACGCGGGAATGACGGCCATACTTTAGACAGCAATACACTTGCTGACTAAAGTTAGGGCACCAAAAAAAACGACTAACTTTGCGACGGGAAACTAGATTAGCGGCGACGTAGCGAACACGAAAAACCGTTGTGGATCCGCCGTAACTCCTAATTTGCATACCAAACGCTGGTTTACGACGCAAACTCCCCCCAGCGGCGGCCGCGGTACTGCATCCTAAGATCCGACAGTGTAAAACTATTACACCTGTCGGATCTTAGGGCTATCTATGCGTAACTGATTCTATGAATCAGTCGCATAGATACTCTGAGAGATACGACGGAGTATCTGAGATACGACGGAGTATCTGAGATACGACGGAGTATCTGAGATACGACGTCGTATCTCCTTTGTGAATCTGGCCCCATGTTCCCGGGGATTTTTCCATTCTTCATAGCATCCCTGGAAGTCTTCAAGTGGGACGGCGTTCATAGCCTGCGTAGTGGTTCTTTAGACGATATCAACAACATGAAAATGGTGTCATATCTCATGTTCAAATCCTGAGTCACAATTTTATGAACAATTAACTTGGTTATTCTCGTTTCCTCTGCAATCATTGTGATAGTGAGCCATCGATCACGGTTGAGAGCAGACCTCACTGCATCCACATTCTGTTCTATTTTTGACTGACGGCTCACTTTTAGAATGATTGCAGAGGATTTGAGAATTACCAGGTTAATTGTTCATGAAATCGTGACTCAGGATTTGAACTTAACTACTTCCCACCCAGCCACTGTACATATACGGCCGGGTGGGCGCTTCCTCCTTCTGAGTGGACGTTCAGAAGGAGGGGGATCGCGTGCATGCGTGTCCGCACAGTGGCACGATCGTGAAGCGTTCGTGTCACCTGGACACTCCGCATCTCCGATCGGCAGGCGGGCTCTGTTATTGGCCCTCCTGATCACATGATGGCTGTGTCCAATCACAGCCGTCATGTGATGTAAATAGAGAGCCGGTTGCTAGGCGATCAGCTCTCCTCACACAAAAGTTGTAAGTGAGGAGAGCAGATCGCTGCACCCGGCCGGTTATTAGTGAGTATGAGCTGTTTTTTACAGCTTTTTACACACTGATCCCTGGCCCAGTGTCCCCACACAGTGTAAACACTCAAGTCCCCAAAATAGTGTCCCCAAAACACATGTCCCCCCACAGCAAAAACACCTGTCCCCCACATATGTAACAGTAAAATCACATGTCACAATGATCATCTGCACACATATGTCCGTGATCACCTGTGCACATCTGTACATGATCATCTGTGTACATCTATCCGTGATCATACAAACCAATTATTATACACTTAACAGGATTTTTTTTACCAAAGACATGTAGCAGAATACATTTTGGCTTAAATTTATGACAAAATTTGATTTTATTGTATTTCTTTTTAACCACTTGGGACCCGCGCTGTAGACGAAAGACGTCCACAGCGCGGCTCTCAAGTGCCGGGTGGACGTCCCTGGACGTCCTGTTGTTTACATTCCCCGTGCGCGCCGCTGGGGGCACGCAGCGAGGAAACACTGTGCCCGGCGCATCGCTGGGAAGCCGATGCGCGTGCCTGGTGGCCTCGATGTCCGCCAGGTACCCGCGATTGGCAGTGACAGCAGGGACGTGTGTGTAAACACAAATCTCCACGTCCTGTCAGGGAGAGAGGAGACCGATCTGTGTCCCTTGTACATAGGGACACAGATCGGTCACCTCCCCCAGTCAGTCCCCTCCCCACACACAGTTAGAACACACCCAGGGAATACATTTAACCCCTTCCTCACCCCCTAGTGTTAACCCCTTCCCTGCCAGTCACATTTATACAGTAATTAGTGCATTTTTATAGCACTGATCGCTGTATAAATGTGAATGGTCGGAAAGTTGTGTCAAAAGTGTCCGATATGCCTGCCGCAATATTGCAGGCCTGACAAAAAAAAATTGCAGATCGCCGCCATTACTAGTAAAAAAAAAATCATAAATCTATACCCTATTTTGTAGGTGCTATAACTTTTGCGCAAACCAATCAATATACGCTTATTGCGATTTTTTTTTTACAAAAATATGTAGAAGAATACGTTTTGGCCTAAACTGAGGAAAAAAATATATAAAAAAAAATGGGATATTATTATAACAAAAAGTAAAACATTTAGTTTTTTTTTCAGAATTTTCTGTCTTTTTTTGTATATAGAGCAAAAAATAAAAACCGCAGAGGTGATTAAATACCACCAAAAGAAAGTTATATTTGTGGGAAAAAAACGATAAAAATATAATTTGGGTACAGTGTTGTATGACCGCGCAATTGTCATTCAAAATGCGTCAGGACTGAAAGCTGAAAATTGGTCTGGGCACGAAGGGGGTTTAAGTGCCCAGTAATGAAGTGGTTAAAATAGAAAGAAGAAAATACAGTTTTTTTCCCAAATTTCTGCTCTTTTTTTGCTTGTATCGGAAAAAAAAATTAGTCATAAATAAATACCACCAAAAGGAAGCTTTATTTGTGTGAACAAAAAGATAAAAAATTTATTTGGGTACAGCGTAGCATGACCGCGCAATTGTCATTAAAAGTGCAAAGGCGCTGAAAGCTGAAAATTTAGGGCGGGACATTTATCACAGCGCGCCCGAACTGTTAACACTGTGATCTCCGTGACACAGCGGGATCGCTGTGTTACAACGTGCCGTTGCCTGTCAGAGTCGGGTGGGCCGGTTAAAAGTCCTCCGCGGGCCACATGTGGCCGTAGTTTGAGGACACCTGCCATGAAGAATGGAAAAAATCACTGGGAGCGTTGTGTACACTCACAAGGTGCATACTTTGAAGAAGACAATGTTCAATTGTAAAAATTTTAAATAAAATAATTTTTTAAATATCATTCTCATTACTTTCTGGACACACCTCATACACTTGAATGAGTTATATCTATACCATTGGGGTAAGGCCCTATTCAAATTCATGGCGACGTTACTGTGCTGGTGCCAGAGGGGACAAGAAGATTTCTGAATGAAGGATGTAAACACGGTGGGAGGCTATCTTAGAATATTTTGGGGGGGGGGGGGGGAGTGGGAGATGGGGACATTTTATCTAAAATCCAAAAGATCAGAATGAAGATTTTCTGCATAAATATAAAGTATCTGTAAAAATATGCCAAATAGACAGTGAGTGTAAAATGTTATTTAAGAGTATACTAATGTACACTATATTGACAAAAGTATTGGGACACCTACATTTACACACACATGGGGGTAGATCCACAAAGAAAGTACGCCGGCGTATCTATTGATACGCCGGCGTAATTTCAAAATTCCTGCGTCGTATCTTTGTTTTGAATCCTCAAAACAAGATACAACGGCATCTGGGTTAGATCCAACAGGCGTACGTCTTCGTACGCCTTCGGATCTTAGATGCAATTTTCGGCGTCCGCTAGGTGGCGTTCCCGTTGTAATCCGCGTCGAGTATGCAAATGAGCTATTTCCGACGATCCACGAACGTACGACCGGCCGTCGCATTTTTTTACGTCGTTTCTGTTCGGCTTTTTCCGGCGTATAGTTAAAGCTTCTATCTGGTGGCGTACTCAATGTTAAGTATGGCCGTCGTTCCCGCGTATAATTTTGAAAATGTTACATCGTTTGCGTAATTCGTCCGTGAATGGGGCTGGATGCCATTTACGTACATGTCGAAAACAATGATGTCCTAGCGACGTCATTTGGAGCAATGCACCCTGGGAGTTTTGACAGACGGGGCATGCGCAGTTCAATCGGCGCGGGGACGCGCTTCATTTAAATGAAACACGCCCCCTACCCGCCCAATTTGAATTCCGCGCCCTTACGCCGCGAGAGATACACTACCTCGCCGTAACTTACGGCGCAAATTCTTTCAGGATTGAAAGAAAAGAATTGTAAGTTACAGCGGCGTAGCGTATCTCACATACGCTGCGCCCACGCAGATGTATATGGATCTGCCCCATGAACTTTAATGGCATCCCAGTCTTAGTCTGTAGGGTTCAATATTGAGTTGGCCCACCCTTTGCAGCTATACCAGCTTCATCTCTTCTGGGAAGGCTGTCCACAAGGTTTAGGAGTGTGTCTATGGGAATGTTTGACCATTCCTCCAGAAGAGCATTTGTGAGGTCAGGCACTGATGTTGGACAAGAAGGCCTGGCTCGCAGTCTCCGCTCGAATTCATCCCAAAGGTTTTCTATCGGGTTGAAGTCAGGCCAGTCAAGTTCCTCCACCCCAAACTTGCTCATCCATGTATTTATGGACCTTGCTTTGTGCACTGATCAAAATCATTTGGTAGAGGGGGATTACCGTGTGGTTTTTTTTGTTTTTTTTTAGGGGTTGGGCTTGGGTGAGTGAGTTTGGGGTGAAGGAACTTGACTGGCCTGCACAGAGTCCTGGTCTTAACCTGATATTACACCTTTGGGATGAATTAAGCCCACACGATCGGTTTGCCTGATGAAAACGGGCCGATTGACCGTTTTCATTGGACAAAACGATTGTGTGTGGGCCCCATCTGTTTGTTTTACATCGGTGAAAAAAATAGGAACATGTTTTAAAATTTTCCTATGGATAAAAAAACAATAGAAAAAAACGATCGTCTGTGTGGAAGTCCATCGGTTAAAAATCCATGCATGCTCAGAATCAAGTCGACGCATGCTCGGAAGCATTGAACTTCATTTTTCCCAGCACGTCGTCGTGTTTTATGTCACTGCATTGGACACGGTCGGATTTCTGACTGATGGTGTGTAGGCAAGACTGATGAAAGTCAGCTTCATCGGATATACGACGAAAAAATCCATCGGATTAGATTCCATCAGATATCCGATTGTGTGTACGGGGCATTAAAGTTTGTGTGCGTGTGAAGTAAGACATCCCAATACTTTTGACAATATAGTGTATGTCTATAGTGTATGTCTATAGTGTCTACCTTTTTATAAACATTTTTGATTTACTATACCATCATGTTTTTTTTTCAATAGGTATTTCTGCCTTTGCTTCAACAAAGACATCGTTTTTAGGTTTTTGCAGTCATGGAGACCTTTTGTTAGCTTGACGCACCTGTTTTTTCTTTTGAGTGGCCTCACCCTATTGTATGACATGCTATAGGATGTCTTCCTAACTATGACAGCAATGCTAAGATATGTATACTATACAACAAAAACCACAAGTGCCGTGAGTCAGGCGGTCACAAATCTTTAAGGACTTCTCTGTTATGTTCAGGGTCCGCTGTGGAGGTTTGTCATCATCTTAGAACAGACCTAAGTGCTGCCTTACAAACACACAGATTCATTTGAAGTAGTCAAGTCACAAATGCCTAAGACTGATTTATAGGCTGCTAAATGCATCAGCTTAGGCATGCAGGGTGTAGGCAGTTTAGCTGGGTGCCAACATTTGAGAAAGCCAAAAAAGCATAGCTGAACGATCAGTAGGATATCAAATTCCTAATGACATCATAAATAAAGTCCAATGTGCTGGGCCAAAACTGTGTCGTAAGATCACTTAGTACATTTTGTATTCGTCACACTCTGAAATGTTACAGATCAGCAAAAGTGGCCTTTATCCTTCAGGGCAGAGGTTAGCGTCGATTTTTTTTAGGAGACGTGTACATTTTTAAGCTACCATATTTATCTGCGTATAACACGCGTCGGCGTATAACGCGCACCCCAAACTTAGAAGGGAAGTTTAAGGGAAAAAAAAAACTTTAATTTTTCGGTGTCTGTCTGCTGTCTTGCCCGGCGTCCATCGGCGGCATTGTCCGGCGTCCGTCTGCGGCCCATCCAGCCTTGTGGGTGTCCATCTGCGGCTTTGGAGGTGTCCATCTGCTGTCTTGACGGATTTTCCTGCGGGCGTAGCCGAGCGTGGCCGAGCCTAGCCGAGTGCGCAGTACACTCGGCTCGGTCTATGTCGGCTTCTCTCGCGGTCCTGCGGGCGGAGCCGAGCGTGGCCGAGCCTAGCCGAGTGCGCAGTACACTCGGCTCGGCTCGGTCTATGTCGGCTTTTCTCGGCTTCTCTCGCGGTCCTGTAGGCGGAGCCGAGCGTGGCCGAGCCTAGCCGAGTGCGCAGTACACTCAGCTCGGTCATTGTCAGCGGTGCTCAGAGACAGCGGGGATCGGCGTATAACGCGCACCCATGATTTTTCCCTGATATTAAGGGGAAAAAAGTGCGCGTTATACGCCCATAAATACGGTAATTAACCTATTGCTTTAGATACTTGTGACCTGCCTGTCCTGCTATTTACTGTTATTGATCTCCTAATTGCCGACTAATCCTTTTTGACTACTTTGAACCTTGTCTATTACACTAAAACCCCATACACATGATAAGAAAATCGTACAAAAAAATACCGCTTTTGAAGCGATCTTACGATAATCTGATCGTTAGTACTGTCGTTTGAAATTTTCCAAAGGGACAAACACGAAAATGTTTCTCGTACGATTGTATGAGTTTTGTTTAACCACTTCCATACCGCGCCTATTCTGGCACTTCTCTCCTTCATGTAAAAATCATAATTTTTTTGCTAGAAAAGAAACTTCAGTACTTAAAAATCTCCATAGGCAACACTTAATTTTTTTCTTTTTTAATTGTTTATTCATTCAAAACAGGAAAAGGGTCCACATGAACCAGAACCATTGGGCCAGATTCAGGTAGGGCGGCTTAATGTTGAGGCAGCGTAGCGTATCGTCTTTACGCTGCGCCGCCGTAAGTCAGAGAGGCAAGTGCTGTATTCACAAAGCACTTGCCTCCTAAGTTACGGCGGCGTAGCGTAAATGGGCCGGCCTAAGCGCGCGTAATTCAAATGTGGAACAGGGGGGCGTGTTTTATGTAAATGTTTCGTGACCTGACTTGATTGACGTTTTTTACGAATGGCGCATGCGCCGTCTGTGGACATATACCAGTGTGCATTGCTCCAAAGTACGCCGCAAGGACGTATTGGTTTTGACGTGAACGTAAATTACGTCCAGCCCCATTCACGGACGACTTACGCAAACGACGTAACATTTTCAAATTTCGACGCGGGAACGACGGCCATACTTAACATTGGCTAGGCAAGCTATTTGTTCGACTAACTTTACGCCGGAAAAAGCCTTACGTAAAAAAATGCGCCGGGCGCACGTACGTTTCTGAATCGGCGTATCTAGTCATTTGCATATTCTACGCCAAACTCAACGGAAGCGCCCATTATGTGCACAACTAACACACATTCTACTTAAAAAGGAAATTCACCAACCTTCCCCCTGTTTGATATATGTACAGTACATTGCAGGGATTTTAACAAATTTTATTGCATATTCCAAACTTTTGTTATTTTGAAGAAATGACTTTATAATTATCAATCAGCTGCTGCACCTGCATTGTTCTAATGAGCAAAGTGGCAGGGTTTGTATTCCTTTAGACATGTTTTCCCTTTGGGGGTATCTCACCAAAAATGGCATCTTTTGTCATGACTTTTGTAGCGATTGTATATAATAATAAATTTTTCAATTTTTTCCCCCCTCAAAAGTAGTTACCCTTTAAAAGAAAACCTGGTCAGGCAACTAGCATATCCATTACTGACATATTTTTCAATATGCCAGTCATTTGGCTTTGATGTTTTTTGAGTGATACTGTAGATCTGAAACAAATATGCTCCCTCCCAGGGTACACATTTAACCCCTTGATTGCCCCCTAGTGTTAACCCCTTCCCTGCAAGTCACATTTATACAGTAATAGTGCAAATGTATATCACTGTTCACTGTATAAATGTGAATGGTCCCAAAAATGTGTCAAAAGTGTCCGATGTGTCCGCCATAATGTCGCAGTCCCAATAAAAATCTGCCATTACTAGTAAAAAAAAAACTTTTGCTATAACTTTTGCGCAAACCAGTCACTATACGCTTATTGCCATTTTTTTTTTTTTTTTTACCAAAAATATGTAGAAGAATACTTATCGGACTAAACTGAGAAAAAATTGGGATATTTATTATAGCAAAAAGTTAAAAATATTGTGTTTTTTTCCAAAATTGCCACTCAATAAAAACCGCACAGGCGATCAAATACCACCAAAATTAAGCTCTATTTGTGGGGAAAAAAGGACGTCAATTTTGTTTGGGAGCCACGTCGCATGACCGCGCAATTGTCAGTTAAAGCAACGCAGTGCCGGAAGCTGAACATTTTTCGCCTGGGCAGGAAGGGGGTGTATGTGCCCAGTAAGCAAGTGGTTAAAATAGGGGTATCATATGGCCAACACCACAACACCACATCAAAGTCTTTATGTACAGCGAGTGATGATAGAAGAAGCAGTTCAAAACACTACAGGTGATCCTAAATGGTTGTCACAGTGTGCACCTTCCACCGAACTTCCAAATTTCACCTTGTGAAGCACACCTCCCCCCACTCACCAGAATGCTAAAATAAATCAGTCTTAAGAGCAGTGTTCCTTTTACGGTTTAAACTTGCATCATCACCATCCCACCATCCCAGGAGGTCAAATTGTGTTTGCGCTCCAAATAAAACCATAGAATACAAGAGAATGCACATAGCGTAATCCTGTTTATTACAAAGAACCCCAATACACCAAAAAGCCCCCTTATATTAAAATACGTACAAGATAAAACAGTCAATGAAACATATAGTGACCAAACCAATTGCAATCACCGTTCTGCTGTCCGAAGTACGAGCGTGTATCTCTTTGCAGATACCAAAATCACTTCCTGGTTTGGAACCGGCTAGCGGTGGAGTCCGGTAGCCGGTATGTTGTGTGGGTCACGCCCTTACGCGTTTCGTCATATCCGACTTTAACAGAGGGTGTCTCTGACGACTGTTTAGGATCACCTATAGTGTTTTGAACTGCTTCTTCTATCATCACTGTACATATAGACTTTGATGTGGTGTTGGCCACATGATTCCTATTTTATTATTAGCGCTGTTATAGTATCCGATCAATACAGTAATTGCACTGTTTTCTTCATATGCTATATTTGTATAGTTGTAATATTTTAAACAGCTGCTTAACTACTCATCCTTTGCAAAGTGACTGAGAGGTTTTATTATCTCGGTTCTACATTATTGAAGGACAGTGAAGCATATTTAGCGCTGAGTGGGATATTGTAGGCCTTTAATTTACACCCTATTTATGCCTATAGGTGTAGTTAAAGCATTTGTTACCCCAACACTTCTAATTCCTGTGTGCCTGCTGTACCATGTACTTGTATGAGAAAGTGTCCTGTTCTCTTTGTATTGCTTCCTTTATGTGAAATCCCTGGTGTTCCTGCTAGTCCCCTTGCTTTCCTGCTAAAAAAATTACCACACTAAGCAGGAGAGCACATCGTGGTCAGTTCTCTAGCTATGCTGGGAACTCAGCCTGCTCTCCTCCAATAACCAGATTTGTCCTGACACGCCCCCGCTGCACAGCCATTCACTGGCAAGCTCAGTTTACTGCTGCTTTACCTCCCCCAGCTCTATTGCAACTGAGAACAGAGGGAATGTGATCATTTATTAAAAAAAGGTATTTATATATTTTTTTTATATCTATACAAAAATGTTTTGCCTTTGATTTCTATTTTAAACTGAATGGATTATTTTACAAGGTGATCGTTTACAATCACTTTAACCCTAAGGGAATATCATAACAAAAGTTAAGATGCCTAAAATTTGATGATGTCTGAGAAAAAAAGTGAGCCAATCAGGAGAGCAGGATTTGACATTTCTCGGGGCATTCTGCATACCAGGGGTGTCCGGTAGATGAAAATAACTTCACTTTACAGTATGTAAGAAACAATTTTTATGCTGCGTACACACAATCAGACATTTCGACAACAAAACCGTGGATTTTTTCCGACGGATTGTTCGCTCAAACTTGTCTTGCATACACACGGTCACACAAATGTTGTCGGAAATTCCTAACGTCAACAACGCGGTGACGTACAAAACTACGACGAGCTGAGAAAAAATAAGTTCAATGATTCCGAGCATGCGTCAAATTGATTTCCGAGCATGCGTAGGATTTTGGTGCATCGCAATTGCATACAGACGATCGGAATTTCCGTGAAGAACTTTTGTTGTCGGAAAAATTGAGAACTAGCTCTTAACCTCCCTGTCGGTATGATTATTTTAGAAAAAAGGTGCTGAAAGCGGTACCATTATTTGCAAGGAAATTTGGCGTTTTATACTGTAGGCCTGTAATTCTTAGGAATAACTCACTTAAATCTGACCAAACAAGAGTCTAGTAGGCATCCTGGGTATGACATTTTTTTAAAAACAAAATTATAAATTATAATATAATAAATAATTATAAATAATTATAACAAATAATAATATAATTCTAATAAAAATTATTCAATAATGTAATCAACTCAAAATCACTGAAATTTGCTCAGTTGCAGAATTGTTGCTGTCATTATTATTATTTTTTTATGACGAATTTCCCCACAAATCGCTATCGCACAATTCTGCAAGTGATTATAATTTATTATTGCTGTTTTCTAGCTGATCTAAAACCATTTTTGACATAAAAAGACACTTTTGGTTGCTATGGACAATCTACAGTTTGCAGGGAGAAAGAACCGTTTTTATTATATAAAAGTACATGTAGGGCACTGGGCAGACCACTAGGGACAAGGGGTGTGTGTATTTTTTACATACAGTACTGTAATCTATAAGATTACAGTAAACTGTATGTATAGTGTTTGTTTACCTTTTTGAATTTGGTGCCGATCTCCCCCCCCCGTGTGTCGTAACGTCGCAGGGAATGGAGATCAGCGGCACAGGAGGACGCTGTGTGAATCGAGCGAGGTCCCGCTCGCTCACACAGCGCGGTGGCATCGCTGGATCCAGGAACAAGGTAAGCCAGCGCGCACTGCAGGCTCTGCACAGCTACCCCGAGCGTGACTCGGGGATACCGATTTCAGCACAAAAAATCCACCCCGAGTCACATTCGGGAATACCGCCAGGGGGGTTAAACATTTGTTGTCGGAAATTCCGACAGCAAATATCCGACCAAAAGCTCACATCGAACATTTGTTGTCTGAAATTCCGACCTTGTGTACGTGGCATTAGAATATTAATAGAACAGTACCTTCAGCCAGAAGGTTTTTACCATCAACAACACTAAATTGTTTATTTTATTTTTTTATCTTTTAAATTCAGTACAAAAATGTGAATGTTTTTAATTTGAATAAAATGTGTTGGAACAAAGAGCTTAATTAGAAAAATACTTACAAAGAATGAAAAAAGAACAGTTATGCAGAAAAAACATGGCCGTCATTGCTTGCCTGGCAACAAAAATAATAACATAATTGTCTGTCTTTCTTTAACTATTAGTGAAGAAGTGTTCATTGTTTGAATTTCTCAGAGACAATGAAAATACGTTATTTTAAAAGAAGAACCTCGAACCTCTAAATTCACTCTCCGTCTCTCACAATGCTGCGGAGGTTTAGGTCTGCCAAATATTTCTGCTCACGATCATGCTGCACACCTTGCCCATTTACCAAAATACCATGCAATCAAAGAAATTCCTTTATGGGTAACAATTGAGTCTATTGACTGTGACCCTATTTCATTATCTAACATGTTATGGTTAAGACCAACTGATCGTTCTTTTATTCGCAATTCTATCACAAAACATTCTTTATCCATCTGGGACAGATTCAGAACTTCTCGTGGCCTTCAATCTCCTCCTTTCTTTTGTTAAAAATCCTGCTTTTTACCCTGCCTGGGTCGCTCGTTATGCCGCGTACACACGATCATTTTTTGGCATGAAATAAACGTTGTTTTTCAAAAATGTCATTTAAAATGATCGTGTGTGGGCTTCACATCATTTTTCAGGTTCTGAAAAACAACGAAAAAAAAAATTCGAACATGTTGCATTTTTTAAAGTCGTTTTAAACTATGTCGTTTTTCGGGTTGTAAAAAATTATCCTGTGTGGGCTAAAATGATGTAAAAAACCCACGCATGCTCAGAAGCAAGTTATGAGACGAGAGCGCTCGTTCTGGTAAAACTACCGTTCGTAATGGAGTAAGCACATTCATCACGCTGTAACAGACAAAAAAAGCGCGAATCGTCTTTTACTAACACGGAATCAGCTAAAGCAGCCCAAATTCGAATGGAACTTCCCCTTTGTAGTGCCGTCGTACGTGTTGTACGTCACCGCGCTTTGCTAGATAATTTTTTTAAAACAATGGTGTGTGGGCAACATCGTTTTAATGATGAAGTTGGGAAAACATCGTTTTTTTGACATGCTTAAAAACAACGTTTTTTTTCATGCTGAAAAATGATCGTGTGTACGCGGCATGATTCTTTCAACGTATGGAATACAGTTTATTGATCCCGTTTATATAATTTGGTATCTGCCTCCTCCATAGTTATTTTCCTACTTTGTGGGATACATTTGGATACATTTGGTCCCCGCTAGATTATTGAAATATGCTTCTGATTACCCCGGAGCTTGTTTTCGCAGCTGTTCAGAGTCTGGCACTTAACTTCATATTTGGTGGTATAGCCCAATTGCCCAAAAATTCTGGAAGGCAGTTTTTGACTTTGCCTCCAAAATTTTTGATACACCTATACAGTTCAATCCTGCTACAGCCCTATTAACCGCTTCGTGACCAGCTCACGAACATTTACGTTGGCAGAACGGCCAATATACATCACTTTGAATTTCGCGCCATGCGGGCCCCTGGCGACGAGCTCCGTGACCGTGGACTTGATGTCCTCCGGTGTCCCGCGATCTTGTCGTGGAGCTGCAGAACAGGGGGATGCCTGTGTAAACAAGGCATTTACCTGTTCTGCCTTGTGACAGGACACTGATCTACTGCTCCCTGTCATCGGCAGTAGTGATCAGTGTTGGGTCACAGGTAGCCCAGCCCCCCCACAGTTAGAATCACTCCCTAGGTCATACTTAATCCCTTCCTCACCCCCTCACTTCCACAGTAATCAGTGTATTTTTATAGTACTGATCGCTGAATAAATGACAATGGTTGCAAAATAGCATCAAAAGTGTCCGATGTGTCCGCCATAATGCCTGAGTCACGATAAAAATCGCAGATCGCCACCATTACTATAAAAAAAAAATAATAAAAATGCCATGAAACTACCCCATATTTTGTAGACGCTATAACTTTTGCGCAAACCAATCAATATACGCTCATTGCATTTTTTTTACCAAAATTATGTAGAAGAATACATATCGGCCTAAACTGTAGAACATTTTTTTGGGGGGATATTTATTATTGCAAAAAGTAAAAAATATAGCTTTGGCGCTCTTTTTTTGTTTATAGCGGAAAAAATAAAAACGCAAAGATGATCAAATACCACCAAAAGATCTATTTGTGGGGAAAAAAAAGGACATCAATTTTTTTTGGGTACCACGTCGCGCAATTGTCAGTTAAAGCGACGCAGTGCCGAATTGTAAAAAATGCTGTGACGTATGAGGAAGAGGAGTGATTCACATAATCCCTATCCCAAGAAGTATGGGGTATATTTTGTTTTGCTCTGAACGACTGGATGAAGCTGTTGTGGCGCAAAGAGGTAAGTATAAGCAGCTTAAAGCGAAGCTCCACCCTGAAAAAAATCCAAAATGCTGCAAAAAAAGATATATATTTTTTTAATACATATCTGAAGTGCCTGTTGCTAGGCAGATCATCCTAATCTACCACTTCCTGATCCGCGGTCCGTCTTCTTTCTTCTCCTCCTCGCGATGCCTCCTGTGAAATGGGGGAGTGGTGTCTTCTGGGACCTTGTGTGTGTCCCAGAAGACATCGCCCATTCACGTATCGCCGCGCGGCTCGCGCATGCGCAGTAGGGAATCGGGCGGTGAAGCCGCAACGCTTCACTTCCTGAAACTCTCACTGAGGATGGCGGCAGGGCAGCGGAGACCTGAGCGATTGCTCGACTTCGGCTGCCTCCATCGCAGGCACCCTGGACAGGTAAGGCCCCGTACACACGACCAAACATGTATGCTGAAACTGGTCTGCGGACCAGTTTCAGCATACATGTTCGGTCATGTGTAGGCGCGAGCGGGCAGAATTCCAGCAAACATTTGCCCACCGGGCCTTTTCCCAGCGGGCAAATATTCCTGGACTTGTTTTAAAACCGTCCGCTGGAATCCTGCCCGCTCGGACATGTATGGTCGTCAGTACAGACCTACCGTACATGTCCGAGCGCCCGCCGTCCCTCGCATGCGTCGAATGACTTTGACGCATGCGTGGAAGCATTTAAAAGGCAGGCCCGCCCACGTCGCCGCATCATCGTCGCGGTGATGGCGCGGACACGCCCCGCGTATTGTTTACGCGCGGACTTCTGTACGATGGTTAGTACAGCCATCGTACAGAAGTCCCCGGGCAGACATGTACGGTGAAAACGGTCCGACGGACCGGTTTCATCGTACATGTTTGCCCGTGTGTACCCGGCCTTAGTGTCAGGATGCCCAGTAACACACAGATCCTTTCTCTATCTGCAAAGTAGAGAGCGCCCTGACCCTCCTGCTCACCCCTCCCCCCTCAAGAGGCTTTCTCCACACCAGGGAGAAAGTGTCGCATTACTGTGATTAGTTACAGACAGAAGAACAGGAAGTGAGGATTTCTCAGAAGAAATAAGGACATTTAAAAGCAAAATTGAAGGATGAGGTAAGTGAAGGAGGACTGCACTAAGGTAAAGGAAGCTATTTAGGGATTTTTTTTTTACCTTTACAACCCCTTTAATGGCTGGGTGTTGAGTTATTTTGAGGGGACTGCAAATTTACACTGTAAAGTAAAAATGTCCAAATTGGGCCCAATTAGCCATTTACCCTCCCAGGGTCATGTGAATCGTTAGTGTTACAAGGTCTCAGGTGTGAATTGGGAGCAGGTATGTTAAATATGGTGTTATCACTCTCACTCTCTCATACTGAGCACTGTCAGTTCAACATGGCACCTCATGGCAAAGAGCTCTCTGAGGATCTTAAAAAAAGAATTGTTGCTCTACATAAAAATGACATTGGCTATAATAAGATTGCCAAGACCCTGAAACTGAGCTGCAGCACGGTGGCCAAGACCATACATACAGCAGCTTAACAGGACAGGTTCCACTCAGAACAGGCCTCGCCATGGTCGACCAAAGAAGTTGAGTGCACGTGCTCAGCACCATATACAGTAAAGAGGTTGTCTTTAAGAAATAGACGTATAAGTGCTGTCAGCATTGCTGCAGAGGTTGAAGGGGTGGGGGGTCAGCCTGTCAGTGCTCAGACTATACGCTGCACACTGCATCAAATTGGTTTGCATGGCTGTCGTCCCAGAAGGAAGCCTCTTCTAAAGATGATGCACAAGGAAGCCCGCAAACAGTTTTCTGAAGACAGGCAGACTTAGGACATGGATTACTGGAACCATGTCCTGTGGTCTGATAAGACCAAGATTAACTTATTTGGTTCGGATGGTGCCAAGCGTGTGTGGCTGCAACCAGGTGAGTAGTACAAAGACAAGTGTGTATTGCCTACAGTCAAGCATGGTGGTGGGAGTGTCATGGTCTGGGGCTGCATGAGTGCTGCCAGCACTGGGGAGCTACAGTTTATTGAGGGAACCATGAATGCCAACATGTACTGTGACATACTGAAGCAGAGCATGATCATCTTCTTTCAGAGACTGGGCCGCAGGGCAGTAGTCCAACATAATGACCCCAAACACACCTCCAACACGACCATTGCCTTGCTAAAAAAGCTGAGGATAAAGGTGATGGACTGGCCAAGCATGTCTCCAGACCTAAACCCTATTGAGCATCTGTGGGGCATCCTCAAACAGAAAGTGGAGGAGCGCAAGGTCTCTAACATCCAACAGCTCTGTGATGTCGTCATGGGGTGTGGAAAAGGATTCCAGTGGCAACCTGTGAAGCTCTGGTGAACTCCATGCCTAGGGGGTTAAAGCAGCGCTGGAAAATAATGTTTGCCACACAAAATATTGACACTTTGGGCCCAATTTGGACATTTTCACTTAGGGGTGTACTCATTTTTGTTGCCAGCGGTTTAGACATTAATGGCTGTGTGTTGAGTTATTTTGAGGGGACAGAATATGTACACTGTTATACAAGCTGTACAGTCACTACTTTACATTGTAGCAACGTGTCATTTCTTCAGTGTTGTTACATGAATAGATATAATAAACTATTTACAAAAATGTGAGGGGTGTATTCACTTCTGTGAAATACTGTATGTATGTGTATATACCGTATTTATCGGCGGATACCGCACACTTTTTTGCCCTGAAAATCAGGGCAAAATCGTGGGTGCGCGAAATACGCCGATACCCGCTTTCCCGCACCGAGTTTGAATACTGCGCCGGCATATACCGAGCGCAGTACACTCGTGTATAGTCGGGCAGGCTCGGCTCCTCTCGCGCTCACGTCCTGGACATACAGGACGTGAGCGCGAGAGTAACCGAGCCTGCCCGACTATACAGAAGTGTACTGCGCTCGGTATATGCCGGCGCAGTATTCAAACTCGGCGCGGGAAATCGGGGATCGAGCGGGGAGGACGCCGCAGAAGGACGCTGGACCCGACGAAGAGGACACCCAAAGCCGCAGACGGACGCCGGACCCGACGAGGCCGCCGATGGACGCCGCGCAAGACACCAAAACTGTAAGTACTAAAATCTTTTTTTACAGGAATGTCGGGTCCACTTTAGGGGTGCACGCTATACGCCGGAGCGCGCAATACCCCGATAAATACGGTATATATATATATATATATATATATATATACTATATATAAAAACTATAAGTAATAATCTTTACTTATTTACTTAACTTTAGTGTCTGGGGAAAAAAAGCATGTGCAGGTACGTAGAAATGAAGCTTGCCTTCAATAAAAAATAAAAAAACTGAGTAAATTTCCATATTGGGACTCTATAGGCAATTACAAATCAGTAAAGTACTGTAAATGTTGGGTAAAAATATCTTCAATTTATAATATGTATATGAATTAGATTTATTCAATCTGGAAAATGACAAAGCTCTGCATTTCATTGGAGCATTTCATTAATCTTTCAGTCACCTGATTCTGATGTTAGTAATCCAAAATCTTGGGTTACTATGGTACCTGCACTCTGCAATAGAAATGAAGACAATATTTTCCAAAAGACTTAACATTTTATTTTAGGACAAATCATTTACATTAAAACTATTTTATCAGTAGATACATTTTTAATCTGGGACCTTCAGGATTTAATCCCATATAAAAGACAATAATTATGTGGGTTAGAATATACTCTTTAGGGATAATGTTGGCTCCATCTGTATACACTCTGTATTAGGCACATATTTGCCTAGTAACCCATGACTTAAACTACAAATATAGAAAGTGTGGGTAAGCAATAGGTGAAGGGTCTAATTTTTTTTTATGGTCCGTGTAGCCAGAAGGCAGACAGCTTGGCTTTGTCATTTAAGAAGCCGGTAATCTTCACCATGCCAATGTACTCTAATCCCTGAAGCTTTCTGCTGTCTGTCCCACCGCACATATCTCAATTCTGCGTTGCTGTTGCCATGTAAAAGAGTATTGAAAGGCGATATCAGGGAATAGCAGGTCTTATTTGCTGAGACCAGTCTGAGATTAGTGACATATTAAAGGGCAATTCTGCCAGGATACCAGAACAAAATTAAGATCAGCAAATTAACAGAATGCATGTATCCAAATTATTTAAGATATTCCTCCTGGGGTTTTCTGAACTCTTTCCGTAATATGAAACTCTATCCAAAAAAAATAAAAAAAGTAATATTACATTTACACAGATTAAACACAAGCTTTTGCCATTCATTCCTTGGGTGCCAGAGGACCTTTTTCAGCCACTGATTGTAAACATCCCCCTCAGTGTCATATGGTTTGTCCCAACCCCTGTCAGGCCTCGCACACACGACCGAGAAACTCGACGGGCGAAACACATCGTTTTCCTCGCCGAGTTCCTTGTAAGGCCCCATACACACGTCCGAGAAACTCGATGGGCAAAACACATCGTTTTGCTCGTCGAGTTCCTTGTGAAGCCGCCGAGGATCTCGGCGAGCCAAGTTTCCCCGTTGACTAACGAGGAAATAGAGAACATGTTCTCTATTTGGCCCGACGAGATCCTCGTTGGCTTCCTCGGCCGAAAGTGTACACACGGCCGGGTTTCTCGGCAGAATACGGCTCCGATCGAGTTTCTGGCTGAATTCTGCCGAGAAACTCGGTCGTGTGTACGGGGCCTTAGGCTGTCGACAAACTCGACAAGCCAATTTTCTCCATTCCCAGTCGTGTGTACGGGGCCTACGACCGAGTTTCTCGGCAGAATTCAGCCAGAAACTCAGCCAGAAACCGAGCGCCCAGAGGCGATTTAGTTCGCATGTGCTGCGCTATATAAATTTTTCATTCATTCATTCATTCAGGAAGCTGAATTCCGCCGAGAAACCCGGCCGTGTGTACACTTTCGGCCGAGGAAGCCGACGAGGACCTCGGCGAGGAAATAGAGAACATGTTCTCTATTTCCTCGTTGTTCTATGGGAGAACTCGGCCCCCCGAGCTCCTCGGTGGCTCCAGGACCGAACACGCCGAGGAACTCGATGTGTTTGGCACGTCGAGTTCCTCGGCCGTGTGTACGGGGCCTTAGGCTGTCGACAAACTCGACAAGCCAATTTTCTCCATTCCCATCAAGGAAATCGAGAACATGCTCTCTTTTTGGCTCGTCGAGTTTCTCAACAGTTTTTTCGACGAAAATGTACACACAACCGGTTTCCTCGGCAAAAAAATTTCTCCCAGCAAGTTTCTTGCTGGTTTTTCCTGAAAAACTCGGTCGTGTGTACGAGGCCTAACTGTCACTGGACAGCTTGGTCTGCATACAAAAGGGGAGGAAAATATAATAAAGCCATATAAAATAATAAAAGGAATTCATATACTGAATACTATCAATATAGATACTAAGGCCTCATACACACGACTGAGTTTCTCGGCAAAAACCAGCAAGAAACTTGCTGGGAGATATTTTTTTGCTGAGGAAAACGGCCGTGTGTCCGAGGCTTAAAGCGGGAGTTCACCCGAAAAACAATTTTTAACATTAGATTGAGGCTCATTTTGGGAAGCAGAATCGGGTGTTTTTTTTTTTAAATCGAAGCAGTACTTACCGTTTTTAGAGATAGATCTTCTCCGCCGCTTCTGGGTATGGTTTTCGGGACTGGGCGTTCCTATTTGATTGACAGGCTTCCGACGGTCGCATACATCGCGTCACGAGTAGCCGAAAGAAGCCTAACGTCGGTGCGGCTCTTTATGGCGCCTGCGCACCGACGTTTGGCTACTTTCGGAAAATCGTGACGCGCTGTATGCGACCGTCGGAAGCCTGTCATTAGCCTGTCAATCAAATAGGAACGCCCAGTCCCGCAGCCCATACCCGGAAGCGGCGGAAAAGATCTATCTCTAAAACGGTAAGTACTGCTTCGATTTAAAAAAAAACACCTGATTCTGCTTCCCAAAATGAGCCTCAATCTAATGTTAAAAATTGAGTTTTTGGGTGAACCTTCACTTTAACAGCATACTGATACCAGATTACAGTTTTTTTTAAGTGTATAGAGCAGCCTTTTTCAACCAGGGTGCCGAGGCACCCTGGGGTGCCTTGGCAAAATGCCTAAAAATTGCCCAAAAATTGTATACAACCAGCGTGTGGGTGAAGCTGCTTTTTAGTTACACAAAGCCACAGGGTTTCACTGTGCACCATTACAACCTTCTAGCTGCCAGCATCCTAATGACCAATGGCATCATCAGTTGATATGGAGGATGTCAGGTGCCTGAATAGCATCCTTGTATCCTCCTCTCCTGCCTCTCTCCATCAGCATTGGGGTAACATTAGCTGAGTGATGGAGAAAAACTGAGGGAGAAGAAATACATTGGGATACTCGTCAGTACCAGTTTGCAAAAGTGTATTTGCTTTAGAAGAATAAATACCCTCTAACGTTGGGTGTCCTACTGTAAAACTATTAAATTTGTTTTTACATTTTTAGAATAGGGTGCCTCGAGACTGTCCATCATTTTTAAAGGGTGCCTCAAGGTTGTCCATCATTTTTAAAGGGTGCCTTGACTGAAAAAAGGTTTAGAAACACTGGTATAGAGTGACAGTTTCACCATTCGCACATACACTATATTACCGAATGTATTGGGACACCCGCCTTTACATTCTAGTTTGACCCTCCTCTGCTCCTCTCCTTCAGCACTGGGGTAATATTAGCTGACTGATGGAGAGAAATTGAGGGAGAAGAGAAACATTGGAATACTAGTCAGTACCAGTGTGCAAAAGTGTATTTGCTTTGGAACAAAAGATCAACTCTAACGTTGGGGGTCCTACATGTGTGGATGTTGCTGCATTATGTAAAACTATTAGAATAGATTTTTACTTGTTAGAATGGGGTTCCCTCGAGACTGACCATCATTTTAAAGGGTGCCTTGACTAAAAAAAAGGTTGAGAAACACTAAATTACACTGATCTGTTTATTACAGGTACTTCTATAGTGTCATCAATTTATGCAGTGCTTTACATTATATATTGTACATTCACAGCAGTCACTGCCCTCAAGGAGCCTACAATTTAAGGTCCCTAATTCACATTAATGCATACACTGTATTGTTAAAAGTATTGGGACACCTGCCTACACACACATGAACTTTAATGGCTTCCCAGTCTTAGTCCTTAGGGTTTAATTTTGAGTTGGCCCTCCCTTTGCAGCTATAACAGCTTCAACTCTTCTGGGAAGGCTGTCCACAAGGTTTAGGACGTAAAAGCAGGTGTCCCAATACTTTTGGTAGTATAGTGTATATAGGAATACAGAGGGTGCCCTTGGGGTTGATTTACTAAAACTGGAGAGTGCAAAATATGGCACAGCTATGCATGATAGCCAATCAGTTTCAAGTTTTTATTTGTCAAAGTTTATTTTAACAAGCTGAAGTTAGAAGCTGATTGACTTTACACTCTATAGTTTAAGTAAATCAACCCCTTATATCATAGTTTGCCTATTTTTTGGCTATCAGGTATGCTTGTTTAGATCTAAGAATAAACAAATATATGAAAAATAATATATAGTTAGTGTAAAGAAATCCAGATTCGAGCCCATGGTTACCAAATTTCCGGTGTAATCAGATTACAGCAGTCACGATAATGATTTCTAATACGATCATTTAGGGCTTTTAAACACGTACGTTGCCCTCCAAAGAGCAAGGGCATTTGACAGGTGGCTAGGGTATTCTATGTCGCCTCCTCTCTGCCTGTTTTAACCCTTTAAAGCACACACCCCGGTTGCAGAGCAGTTGCGGCATGGTGGCATTCACTTAAATGGGTCGCGGTCGGTAAACTGCCTATGGAATGCAGTTGGGGGTGGGGAATGGTAAAACCTTGGCTCAACAGTCTATTTCTACTGCCCCCCTGACCGCAAATGTAACTTATGCCTAAGGGTCAATGCACATAAAGGCTCAAACTGGAGCTCCAGACAAACTGTATTTTTTTTTACATTTGGATAGGGAGAGAAGGATTTTAACTACAGGCGGTCCCCGGGTTACAAACAAGATAGGGTCTGTAGGGTTGTTCTTAAGTTGAATCTGTTTGTAAGTCGGAACAGGTACATTTATTAAGTGTAGCTCCAGCCAAAAAAAAAATAAGATTTTTAAGCTTTTTGGATAGCATAGGGAACATTTGTTTTGCTGTCTGTACCCCTGTTAAGAAGATTTCACCTCACTTTCTGTCCCAATGACAACTGGATTTTGAAAATTTGGGGTTGTTGTAGAAAAAGGATTGGTGATAATGATAAAGCATCCTGGAGGTACCTTTATCCCATAATAAGTCTTACAGGAGTGAATTTCCCTTCCTAGGTCTAGATTTCCACTCAATTCCTGTTTCCTCCCTCCGTTTGTAAGTAGGAATCGTTTGTAAGTTGGATGTTTGTAATTAGTGGTCCGCCTGTACTGTATTATTTTTTTTCTGTTGTGTCCCAGTTTGGGTGGTTGGGCAAGGGGGACAGAGACAGCCATACAAATATGATAGAAGTACTAACCCTTCCACTCTCTATTTAAAACTATAAAAAGTATTGTCTGGACTAACACTTTAACCCCTGTGTTAGAAAGAGCAAGAAGCTCTAAACAGACAAATATCTATATTATTTCTATATTATTACCTTTCCAGGTTGACTTGTCCAACTTTTCAATGTCACTGAAGAAAGAATTATGCCTTGTACACACAATCGGGTTTCTCGGCGGTCAAAAGACCGCTGGGAAACCCGAGGGGCAAACCAACTCGGTCACTTTTCCCTGTGTACACACGGCCGGTTTTCCCGACAGGAAAACTGCCTAAGGCCTCGTACACACGGCCGAGGAACTCGACGTGCCAAACACATCGAGTTCCTCGGCCAGTTCAGCACTGAAGCCGCCGAGGAGCTCGGCGGGGCGAGAGCTCCCATAGAACAACGAGGAAATAGAGAACATGTTCTCTATTTCCTCGCCGAGCTCCTCGTCGGCTTCCTCGGCCGAAAGTGTACACACGGCCGGGTTTCTCGGCAGAATTCAGCCAGAAACTCGGTCGGAAGCTGAATTCTGCCGAGGAAACTGGTCGTGTGTACGGGGCCTGAGAGCTTTGGTCAGGAAAACCGGCCATGTATATGCCCTGCAGCAGTGTTTCCCCATAGGAAAACTGTGGGGGAAAAAATGCTGCGATTCGCGGCGAGAAAAAGGGAACATGTTCTCATTTTTTTAACCGCAGTTTTCCTGTCGGGAAAACTGCTAAGGAGCATACACACGGCCGGTTTTCCCGGCCAAAGGAAAACACGTCAGTTTTCCCGACAGGAAAACCGGTCATGTGTACAAGGCATTAGGCAAGAAGTGCAAGGCACTGCCGGCATCGCTTAACTTGGGCGAATACAATATCAACTGAATCAGGTTTTCCAGTTGGCCATATTAATTTCCCCCACCAAAAACTGTC
The DNA here is from genome assembly GCF_905171775.1 of Rana temporaria. NCBI lineage: Eukaryota > Metazoa > Chordata > Amphibia > Anura > Ranidae > Rana > Rana temporaria. The sequence continues at coordinate 70,383,131 of NC_053490.1, forward strand.
AGCCAGCGGACATCTGTTTGTCACCTTAGGCCTCGTACACACGACCGTTTTCCTCGACAGAATCCATCAAGAAACTTGGTGGCAGAGCTTTTTTGCCGAGGAAATCGGTCGTGTGTATGTTTTTCATCAAGGAAACTGTCGAGGAACTCGACGAGGAAAAAAGAGAACAAGTTCTCTTTTTCCTCGACGGGAGTCTCAATTTCCTCGTCGTGTTCTTCGTCGGGCTGGTTTTCGACGAGAAACATGATCGCGTGTATGCTAAGAAACCCGCGCATGCTCAGAATAAAGTATGAGACGGGAGTGTGCCTTCGGTAAAAGTAGCGTTTGTAATGGAGATAGCACATTCGTCACGCTGTAACAGACTGAAAAGCGCGAATCGTCTCTCACCAAACTTTTACTTAACACGCAGTAACATGAGATTAGCAAAAGCAGTCCCAAGGGTGGCGCCAGTGGAATCAAACTTCCCCTTTATAGTGCCGTCGTACGTGTTGTACGTCACCGCGTCTGAGAACAACGAGATTTTGTCTTGACAGTGTGTGCGCAAAGAAAGCTTGTCAAGATTCTCGACAAGCCTAACAAGAAACTCGTCGAGGAAAACTATGTTTAATTTACGACGAGTTCCTCGGTCATGTGTACGAGGCCTTAGGCCTCGTACACACGACCGAGTTTCTCGTCAAAAACCAGCAAGAAACTTGCTGGGAGATATTTTTTTGCTGAGGAAACCGGTCGTGTGTACATTTTCGTCAAGGAAACTGTCGAGAAACTCGACGAGCCAAAAAGAGAGCATGTTCTCTATTTCCTTGACGCGAATGGAGAAAATTGGCTCGTCGAGTTCCTCGATAGCCTAACAAGGAACTCGACGAGCAAAACCATGTGTTTCGCCCGTCGAGTTCCTCGGCCGTGTGTACGAGGCTTCAGACATAACATTTCCCTCATTATGGTTAAAGAAGGTCTTTGCAAATCAGTTGACTGCTTATATAATACATTGTAAATGCTGAAGTAGATAGTATTATATATGTATTTCTGTGTGTATGACTGTGTGTCCCATGTGTGTCACGATCCTACGGGGTAAAATGATCGCACCAGCCAAGCAGACTCTGACTGGAAAAAGCGCCCAGAGGCGATTCAGTTCGCATGAGCAGCGCTATACAAGTCATTCATTCATAGTTCCTGGAACCCCACCTGACAAGAACCCCAGAACCAGACTGTCTCACAACTTTGCTTGGGTAAAAAGCAGGCTCCCTGACTGAGTAGCCCCCCGCATGCATTTCAGGGATTAACATTAATGTTAGCGTTCCTATACACTAAGCAATGATATCACTCAGTTCCTGTGGAAAATCCAGCAGGAAGAGAAAGATGAATATGTTTTTGTCAGGATTAGGCCATTTTTAGCCATCTTGACCTTCATCAGACTAACAAAAAACGGTTAATAGAAGAATACAGTCTGAAGGCCACAAGAGGTTTTTTATAGGTGAAGTTTAATGGGGTGAGTAATCTCAATAATGAGATATTGCAAGAACGTCTCACCCTACAGGTACATCTTGTGCTTTAAAGGTAGAAAAGATCTGGGTTAAAGGTTTAAATCTAGAATAAAATTTCACTATTGTCCAAAGCAACCAATCATATAACAGCTGTAACACACAATTTAGAAATTCAGGCAGTTATGGTTTGTGAGGTGTATGGCAATCCACAGATGGAACCAGCCTTCAACACACATATTTGAAGAAAAAACAAAAACAATTAAAATCACTAATTCACCTGATTTTGTGAATTGATTTGGTTATCACTTTCCAGGATTTTGAGCTCAGACACTTTCATTTCCCTTAGCTTCAGTAAATAAACCCTTCTCTGACCTTCATAGATAATGATGCATGTCAGATATTTTTATCTGTATCTACTTCAGCATTTACAATTCAGGAAGCTGTAAGTGAATAACATGCAGACCTGTTTACACAGCATTCATAAAGAGCTTCCCCACTATACAATAGACATGCTAGTGTCTCTAGTACAATATAAAATACCCTTTCACATTTATACTCGCGGGGTAACACAGTTCCAGCACCTTCCGCACTAAATGTATGTAATAGCAGGGGGTGCTGAAGGCATAGCTCCCAACTGTCCCTGATTTTGAAGGGACTGTCCCTGATTTGGAAAATTGTCCCTCTGTCCCTCTTTCCTCCTCATTTGTCCCTCAGTTTGGTCTGATCTATATAGTTGTTCATAAAATGTACTTTTTATCTTTCAAAAAGTATTTCACAGTGTTAAACCTTTCATCCTGATAGGTCTATTGTTGCTTGTTGGGCGTCTATTCTTGCTGAGGAGGTCAATTGCTGCTGGAGGGATCTACTATTAAGGGAGGGGGTCTATTGATGCTGGATGCTGGGAGATCTGTTGTTGCTGGCAGAGGTCTGTTATTGCTGTGACAATTTGTTGTTGTTGGGGGGGTATGTTGTTGTGGAGGGTCTTTTGTTATTGGGGGGGGGGGAGTCTATTGTTCCTGGCTCCAGGGAATATAGTTTACTATGTTTCATGTTATCAGAAGCAAATTATACAAACTGCTTAGCCTAACATAATTATATTTGTTTCTGAATTCTCCAAAGAGGGCGTTACTGGAAGGTGGATAGAGGGTGGAACCAAGGGATGGTGTTCAGAGATGGGTAGGGGGCACAAGGAGTGACTCAGAAGGGGGGAGTGCCTGCGCCCATTCTCTGAAAAAAAAAGCCCTGTTTATGCTCATTCAGTTTTCCTCTAGTGTAACTAACCCGATCCGTTCTTTGTGTCCCCCTCCACACTGCAAAGGTTAAGTGCTCCTTTTGTCTAGAGGATGATAAATAGAGTAAATAACAAATAGATAAAAATAAAATAAAATACAATAAATAGAGTCTTACTTTTTTTTCTGGTTCCTGCTGACTTCCTCCACCTTGTACAGATGGTCCCCCAAAGCCATTTTTCTTTGCAGCCTGACCAGTTTCTCTCTGACATTACCCTGTACAAGGCAGGACCAGCGGTCCTACCTTGTACATGACGTCCCCGAGGGCCCACCCACAACCCAGGACATCAGACAGCAACCTGACGGAGGTCAGACATCAGACAGAGGACCCAACTCTTTCCTGATATCATCATCTTGTAATCTCTAGCACCACACATTGGGAGAGAGAAGGACAGCATTCTATGCCAATCAGGGCTCCTGCTTTACAAATCTCCATTAGCCAATGGTTTCAATATAAGAGGGGTAGAGAAAGGAAGTGCCACCTAAGTGTAAACAAAGGCTGATTGGGCTACGCGCTCAGAGCCACTGCTACTTCTATTGGCCTCCGAGCGCATAGCCCAATCAGCCTTTGTTCTCCCTGTCTGATCCTCCTCCCGGGAGTGTTCCTCGGAAGTAATCACGTGACCTTTGACGTGACCCGTGAGGCTGGAACAGGCCTCATCCTGATGGCCACAGGACAAGTCTGAAGACTCCACACATTCTGCTAAGCAGCCCATGGATCCGGGACAAGAACTACAGGATGTTACAGATGAGCCTTCTTTCCTTACCTTCTTGTAAGTGTGTTTTGTACAATGTGTCATTAAAATAATCTCTTTAATACTGTACTTAGGTGGCGCTTCCTTTCTCTACCCCTCTTTTGTTTACCACAAAGTCAGCTCTCTGAGGACAGCAGCCGCCATTGAACAGCCAAATCACCTGCATTTTTAACCATTGAACTGCCTGTTACTATTATTTCTAATGGACTAATCACCATACCCCTACCTATACATGTACTTTGTATCTGATATCGGATTGGATGGTACCCCGAACTGCTGAATGGCTGACACGTTTCTGGGGCGCACCCCTTTCTTCAGATCCTAGGCGGTCCGTGGTACCTCTCTCCTGTGTGCCCACATATATATACACCGGTGTATATATATGAGGGGTACCTCAAGGGTACCATCCGATCCTCTTGTCATCAAGCCTGCTCGCAGGCACCAAGTGATTCAGCTTAATTGTCAGAAAAGCCTGTACCCAAGCTTGTTTGTGAGTAGGACTATTGCTTTTATTCTACTTTTAATAAAACTCTTAAATTTGGTATTGCACTAGGTTGGTGCGCCCTCCTTTTCTTTTTTCCTTTTTAGCTAAACGAACACCCATTGTTCTGAGGAGGGCTATTGTTCCAGCCAGCCACTGACCACCAGTGCTGACGAGGGTTATTGTTCCAGCTTGCCACTGACCACCTGTTATATCCTCTGTGTTGTGAGGGACACAAGACTCTGGTCTGGAACAATGGATGTTTATTCAGTACAGGCTGTACACTGCAACATGCATCTCAGGACAGTACATCTTATCTGCTTCTTTACATGTGCTCACTCTAAGATGGCTACTATGCCCCTTGACCCTTGTCATCACTGCTGGGTGGAGCCAGCCTTAAAGTGCCAGTACATGTGGAACCCTTCAGGTATAACACCACCAGTGCTGAGGAGGGTTATTGTTCCAGCCAGCCACTGACCATCAGTGCTGAGGAGGGTTATTGTTCCAGCCAGCCACTGACCACAAGTTGCTGAGGAGGGTTATTGTTCCAGCCAGCCACTGACCACCAGTGCTGGGGAGTTTTTTTTACATCAAGCCACTGACCACTAATGCCGAGTCAGGAAGGAAGAGAATTAATGGACTTTCAAGGTTCCACTAGGGTCCTTTAAAGTCAATTTGGGACCCTAGTGGCACCTTTAACTACTTCCCGCATGGCCTTTAGCAGAATGACGGCCGGGCGGTGGTTCAGTTATCCTGACTGGGCGTCATATGATGTCCAGCAGGATAACCTTCCCGGCACACGCTCGTAGGGGCACGCAGCGCGGCGATCGGAGGTGCTGTATGTCAGTCTGACACACTACATCTCTGATCATGGTATGGAGCCCCTGGCAGAGGGTCCTTACTACGTGATCAGCTGTGACCAATCACAGCTTATCATCACGTGAACGAGGATGTGTCGGTAAACGACATTCCTCGGGTCACGCTGACAGGGAAAGCCGACCGGCAGCTCTCTCTGTCAGAGGGGGGGGGGTCTGTGCTGATAATCAGCACAGCCCCATCAGATGTGCCACCACAGCTGCCAAAAAGGTGCCCATCAGCTGCCAGTCAGTGTCCCATCAGAAATGGCTGTAGGTGCCCATCACAGTGGTAATCAGTGTCCATATCAGTGCCAATCAGTGCCCTACAGTAACACCTGTCAGTACCTCATCAATACCTCATCATCAGTCCAGGACATCAGTGCCACCTGTTAGTCTAAATCAGTACTGCCTATCAGTGCCAATCAGTGCCGCCTGTCAGTGCCCATCACAGCTGCTTGTCAGTACCCATCAGTGCCACCTGTCAGTGCCAGCTATTAGTGCCGCCTATCAGTGCCCATCAGTGCCGCCTATCAGTGCCCATCAGTGCTGCATATCAGTGCCGCCTATCAGTGCCCATCAATTCTACATATCAGTGCCTTCTTATCATTGCCACATTATCAGTGCCAACATGAGAGTGTATTTTTTCCCCAAAAATTGCGGCTCAAATACCGTGTGACATAAAATATTTCAAGGATCATCCTTTTATTTTATATATATATATATATATATATATATATATATATATATATATATATATATATATATATATATATATATATATGTTTGGGGGTTTCTAAGTAATTTTCTAACAAAAATGACAGATTTTAACTTGTAAGCAACAAATGTCATACATAGGCTTAGGCATGAAAGGGATATGCATCTTTCAATCAACATTTTTATACCAATGAAACTTGAAACAAAACTTAAAATTCAGTTTTGATCCTAGTGGCATGTCCTCGTCACTTTGTTTCAGGCTGTTTACAATAAGCGATGTCCCATTGCAGACAAGGCTTACAGCAGATGTTACTCAGTTGACCTTTGGCTTCACCCCATGCAGATATTTTCCTGTGGGTATCTTGGCTTACGTTCTCCTTGGACAGCATGTTCTGTAAAGCAATAGCAATGAAGGTGTTTCCAGCTGAGTCAAAGCCCTCCGCAGCTTTTCCAAGTAATGAATGTACAAATGTGACCACCACAGAGCATCAGCAAAGGAGAAATGAAAAGGCTCATGGGCACACAATCAAAAAGCCAGGGAACTGACTGAGAATCTTTCCTGAAACATAACTCATTTCAGTCAGAAAATGCTTTCAAGTATCTGCAAAGACTGTGTATCATCATTTTTGTTATTCATCGTATGCCCTTCGAGCCGGTTCACACAGGGGCGGCACTACTTTGGGGGCGACATGGCAAGGCGATCTCAAGACGACTTCAGAGGCGACTTGCAAAATGACTTCTGTATTGAAGTCAGTGCAAGTCGCCCCGAGTCGCCCCCAAAGTTACATAGTTACATAGTTAGTCAGGTTGAAAAAAGACAAGTCCATCAAGGTCAACCATAAGAAATAAAATAATAATATCGTACAATCACATATACCCAATTCTATACCCACAGTTAATCCAGAGGAAGGCAAAAAAAAACAGCAGAGCATGATCCAATTTGCTACAACAGGGGAAAAAATTCCTTCCTGATCCCCCGAGAGGCAATCGGATTTTCCCTGGATCAACTCTACCTATAAATGTTAGTACTCAGTTATATTATGTACATTTAGGAAAGTATCAGATGAATATGAAATATTTCATATAAATATTTCACACTTACCAGCATGCATTTAGGATGGCTCGCCCTACATTGAAAAAAATGGGTTATTAAACATACAATTTGGGTTATTAAACATACTATTACAAGAAGAAGAATAAAGGGTTTTTAGGACTTTAAATTAGGTTCAAGCGGCCGTTCGGGTCCCATCTTCCATCCCGGTTCAATATTTAAAAAAGAGGACAGGGGGCGGGACTTTGCATGAAGCACACGAAAGCAAATGGATACATTTGGAGAAAAGACAGCCTTTAATTGGTTCAAAGACTAAATAAGTTAAAAGAAACGTCCATAAAAGTTGATGAATATTGTAACGGACATATGCATGCTGCCGGGACATCGATAATCTTCATGCAGGAAGGACTACAAGGAACTGCATGGCTTGTCACAATTGGATGTACCACATTGTATTCTGAGCTCAAAGGGTTAATTGGACAAGTCTCTTTCATTGCTGAATGCTAATGTTCCCTTCGCATAGCTAATGAACTCTCTCTTGTGTAGGTAACAGCCCCCCTGTGAGGTGTATGCTGATGGGGATTATGTGTGAGTGATAATTGTTTTAAAGGTTAATTGAATTCTATTGAGAAAGGAATGTGCCTGGCCAGAAAATGTTAAGTGGTTTGCGGTGCCGAAGCGTCTAGAGACTGGTCAAGTGATTAATTCAAGGAGATGTCATTGTTTCAGGGGGTCTGTGTTGAAGCCCCCTACTGGGTGAAGGGAGGGGCGGAAACTGTCATTGTTCTTGTAACAGTTGTAAGCAGATATAAGCAGGTGAAATATGCCAAATAAAGTCAGTCTGCTTGACCCTTCAAAACGTAGCCTGTCTCGTTTCTTGGAAAGGCGTTCGATGGGATATACCGGCGGTACCTGCATATCATAACTTGTCAGCAAAAAGGACGTCTCCAACGGCCGATACCCCTCACTACCAGTGGGTAGCCGTTACATTGGTTGGCAGCGGTGGGATGGTCCTTTTATCCAAAGAACAAGTTCTGAATGGAGTCGCAGTACGCCAGGCTGAAAAGATCCACACTAAAAGATCTATTGGAGATTCGTGGTAGGAGCGCCAGCAACAGACCACGGAGGGAGCTGATAGCTGACCTGCTGGAGCTGGACGAAATGGATGGATCCATGGAAGGAACGGAGCCCCTTGCACCTGTCAGCGAGGAAGATGTAATTACTGGGATTGTACAGCAGAGATTATCCTTGTATCCAGAAACGTCCGTGAAACTAATCAACCAGCTGTTCCGGGAAGCAAGGGAAGAGATACAAACGAAGAGGGGACAAGAACTGGAACTGGTAAGAGCGAGACAGCCCATTACACCTGCAGTTCCTACCCCCCCACCTGCTGCTACAGGAAAGAAAATACTGTTCACTGCATTTAAAGCTTTTGTAGAAAGTGAGGAGGAAATCGATGGATATTTGGCGGACTTTGAGAGGCAGTGCTCACTACACCAGGTACCACCAGACAAATGGGTCACTATTTTGTCGGGGAAATTGTCGGGCAAAGCCAATGAAGCCTTTCGGGCTCTCGCTCCAGAGGATATTTTACAATATCAGCAAGTTAAAAAGGCGCTGCTAACCCGATACGCCGTAACGCCAGAAGCCTACCGCAGGCGCTTCCGGGAGTCCAAGAAGATGGCTGTGGACTCCCACATGGAATGGGCCAACCAGTTACAAAGGGTGGCATCCCTTTGGGTCCAAGGGTGCAAGGCCAACACCGGGGAGGAAGTATTGCAGCTGTTCCTAATGGAACATTTCTTCCAAGACCTGGCCGCAGACATGCAAGACTGGGTACGAGATCGCCGTCCCGCTAACTTTAACAAGGCGGCTCGGCTAGCAGATGAGTACGCAGAGACAAGGAAAGTAAGCCAGGGTACTACACGGCTGGCTCAGAAGGTAGAACCGCGTACTCCAACCGTCACCCCACGCCCAGAGTTTCGGGCTCCAGTCCCACCACGTCCTCAGGGGCCTAGCAACTACCACTGGGATTCGCCTAGGGTGACGTGCCATCACTGCAGCGACACAGGACATATTGCTCGTTATTGCCCTTTGAGAGCTACAAATAACAATTGGAGACGCACAACACCCAACACAGAGGTCACTCCATCACGTCCCTCTGCGGCCCACTGCCTGGAGACCGAGGGGGGCCCTGAGGAATGTCTGGGAATTTGGTATGAGGCAGACCCAATACAAGCGGCCTCTCCGGATAACCGTCAGCATCACCGTCAGGAGGTACGGGTGAATGGACAAGTAGCACAAGGCTTAAGAGATTCTGGGACTACTATCACTCTGATTCAAAAACATCTGGTAAAGCCAGAGAACGTGTCCACTCACACAGTTGCCGTCCGGGTTGCAGGGGGTGCTGTATTTCGCGTACCCACCGCCCGGGTGCACTTAGACTGGGGAGCCAGGTCAGGAAAGACCACAGTGGGTATCATGGACAACCTACCTGCCGAGGTAGTGCTGGGCAACGACATTGGCCCTCTGACTTCAGCTTATTTACCTACACCTGCTACTGCTTGTCCCGTGACCACCCGCGTTGCTGGAATCAACGCGCTTGCTGCTGAGACCCAGGTAAGACTATCTTCCCTGACAGGTACTGTAGATCCGGCGCAATATCACAGTCTAAAATGGGAATGTGACAAGTTGGCCAGTGAGAAATCAGAGATGCAACGACACTATGTCATGTATTATGAGATGTCCCGTGGCCTGAACATTGAAATGCACAAACAGGCGGAAATTGTCAAAAGATTAAATGGGATTTGCATCCAGGTGGTGCCTTATCTGTCCCAAGAGCATCAGCAACAGGTTTTGGGAGCCATTGAGAGAGCAAAGCAAGTGACTGTTCCAGAACTGAATTCTATTATTCACCGTCCCCATCAGCTACCGATCTGGTAAGCCAATGGGAAGGCCGACGGACTGTCCAGGCAAACGGAACTTTTACCCTAACAGCAGACCGGACATCCCCAAGTTGATCCGAAAAGGATCAATCCGGGTCTGCCGGAGTGTTCCACAAAAGGGGAGTAGTGTAACGGACATATGCATGCTGCCGGGACATCGATAATCTTCATGCAGGGAGGACTACAAGGAACTGCATGGCTTGTCACAATTGGATGTACCACATTGTATTCTGAGCTCAAAGGGTTAATTGGACAAGTCTCTTTCATTGCTGAATGCTAATGTTCCCTTCGCATAGCTAATGAACTCTCTCTTGTGTAGGTAACAGCCCCCCTGTGAGGTGTATGCTGATGGGGATTATGTGTGAGTGATAATTGTTTTAAAGGTTAATTGAATTCTATTGAGAAAGGAATGTGCCTGGCCAGAAAATGTTAAGTGGTTTGCGGTGCCGAAGCGTCTAGAGACTGGTCAAGTGATTAATTCAAGGAGATGTCATTGTTTCAGGGGGTCTGTGTTGAAGCCCCCTACTGGGTGAAGGGGGGGGCGGAAACTGTCATTGTTCTTGTAACAGTTGTAAGCAGATATAAGCAGGTGAAATATGCCAAATAAAGTCAGTCTGCTTGACCCTTCAACGTAGCCCATCTCGTTTCTTGGAAGGGCGTTCGATGGGATATACCGGCGGTACCTGCATATCATAACTTGTCAGCAAAAAGGACGTCTCCACTGGTAAGCCAATGGGAAGGCCGACGGACTGTCCAGGCAAACGGAACTTTTACCCTAACAGCAGACCGGACATCCCCAAGTTGATCCGAAAAGGATCAATCCGGGTCTGCCGGAGTGTTCCACAAAAGGGGAGTAGTGTAACGGACATATGCATGCTGCCGGGACATCGATAATCTTCATGCAGGGAGGACTACAAGGAACTGCATGGCTTGTCACAATTGGATGTACCACATTGTATTCTGAGCTCAAAGGGTTAATTGGACAAGTCTCTTTCATTGCTGAATGCTAATGTTCCCTTCGCATAGCTAATGAACTCTCTCTTGTGTAGGTAACAGCCCCCCTGTGAGGTGTATGCTGATGGGGATTATGTGTGAGTGATAATTGTTTTAAAGGTTAATTGAATTCTATTGAGAAAGGAATGTGCCTGGCCAGAAAATGTTAAGTGGTTTGCGGTGCCGAAGCGTCTAGAGACTGGTCAAGTGATTAATTCAAGGAGATGTCATTGTTTCAGGGGGTCTGTGTTGAAGCCCCCTACTGGGTGAAGGGGGGGGCGGAAACTGTCATTGTTCTTGTAACAGTTGTAAGCAGATATAAGCAGGTGAAATATGCCAAATAAAGTCAGTCTGCTTGACCCTTCAACGTAGCCCATCTCGTTTCTTGGAAGGGCGTTCGATGGGATATACCGGCGGTACCTGCATATCATAACTTGTCAGCAAAAAGGACGTCTCCAACGGCCGATACCCCTCACTACCAGTGGGTAGCTGTTACAAATATATACACATATCGGTAGTTATTAGCTCTACGTGTTTCGAGGCCTTTTAGCCACTCATCAGGAGAAAAACTGTAGTGATCATCTATAAATAAAGAAGACAATCATATTTCAATGATCTAAAGAGAATTTGAGAACATGTGGGCAAATATAAGATATGAGAGACCCCCTCATATATACATTTAGCCCAAACTTACATATACATCTGCGCAATGGTGGTGCGGCCATGCAAATCACAGACCGGCCAAAAAACGTCACAACCGGGAGCAGAGGGGACGTAACATATCTCATATCTTATATTTGCCTACATGTTCCCACATTCTCTTTAGATCATTGGAATATGATGGTCTTCTTTATTAATAGATGATCACTAAAGTTTTTCTCCTGATGAATGGCTAAAAGGCCCCAAAATACGTAGAGCTAATAACTACTGATATGTGTATATATTCATCCATTTTTATGGACGTTTCTTTTAACTTATTTCATCTTTTTTCATTTCCCTTAAGTGACACTTCTGTAGGTCATTAAAGGGGTGTTCCGGGCAAAAAAATCAGCTGTCGGGTGCTGCCGTCGCTATTGCGGGTAAGGGAACCAGGCAGTGTAGCCTTTCGGCTTCATGCCGGGAACCCTACTGCGCATGCACGAGGCCCCGCTCCTCTCTCCTATTAGCCCGGCGGCTAGGGGAGGAGGAGGAGGGAGCCCCGCGGTGTACTCGCGGCCGGACTCCTGGAAGTGGGGAAGGATACCTGAGCGGAAGTTCCACTTTAGGGTGGAACTCCACTTTAATCTGTACAGGTATCAACTGCAATGTGTGTAAATATGTAACTAATCCATGTATCTGTAAATATATGACATTTCCTTGTTGGAATATTAATTATTGTGCATTATTTGGTTTTAATGTAAAGTAAAAAATATTGATATATAGCAAAATGCATAAAACTTAAATATGAAATCATATGACTATTTGAACCATTTAAAGGCTGTCTTTTTTCCAAATGTATCCAAGTCCCGTCCCCTGTCATTTTTAAATACTATTAAAAGGGTTTTGTTAAATCTGTTCTATAAGTTAAAGAAAAAATGAATTATACTGCCAGAAATCTAATGATTCATCAACTTACTGTGATTTCTGCCTCAGTGGAGTCCAATCAGTTACATCAGCCCTTTTCAACCAGGGTGGCCAGGCATCCTGGGGTGACTTGGGGCTTCTTCAGGGGTGCCTTAGCAAAATACCCAAAAATGTATTAAAAATTGTATACAAGCCAGAAGATGGATGAAGCCTACCTTTTAGTGACACAAAGCCACGGGTATTCATTATGCACCATTTCGACATTCTAGATTTCATCAGTTGATAAGGAGGATGTACGTCGCCTCCATGGCATCCTTGTTTGACCCTCCTCTGCTCCTCTTCTTCGGAGAGAAACATTGGAATACTAGTCAGTACCAGTGTGCAAAAGTGTATTTGCTTTGGAACAAAGCATTGTGTAAAACTATTAGAATTGATTTTAACCTTTTAGAATGGAGTATCTCGAGACTGTCCAAAATTTTAAAGGGTGCCTTGACTTAAAAAGTTTGAGAAACACTGAGTTACACTGATCTGTTTATTACAGGTACTTCTATAGTGCCATACATGTATGCAGTGCTTTATATACATATATATATATATATATATATTGTATGTGACAGGTCTCAGATACCCCAGGTGGGCACATCCGCCAGACCTGTGTCTCCTGTCCTCCAAACTGCAGATTCGCCATAACCAGCCCTTAACCCCTCAATCACGAGACAATCCACACAGGTGTTGAGGGTTAAACATGCAGAGCATAAACTGTTTATTAAATCCAAGACATACACTTTTACACACAGTTAGGGACACTCCCCTTAGCCTTGTCAAAGAGGGGAGGGGGACAAGGAACAACCAATTGGAACTGAACATTTGTACATTGAAACAGGCTACAGATAAACATAATGAGATTATGGTAAGCAGGCAGCCTCTCAATTCACATCCCCTGCGGAGAGACGTCTCCAGTCCAGACCATTGTCTATGTGCAATGAACCAAGACAATTAAACACAGCAACAAGGGGGGGGGGGCTAGAAGGGCTGTAGAATTACATTACATTATCTCAATGCCAGCTTGTCTTCAGGTCTCCAGTATCTCCTGGGCCATAATCTGTGGGTAACAGGCCCGCCCACAGTCCCTTCCAAAACACACAGTGACAGTGGGTTCTGTCACATTGTACATTCACAATAGTCACTGCCCTCAAGGAGCCTACAATTTAAGGTCCCTAATTCATATTCATGCACACACTATATTGTCAAAAGTATTGGAACACTTGCCTTTACAGAAACTTTAATGGCATCCCAGTTGTAGTCTGTAGGGTTCAATATTGAGTTGGCCCACCCTTTGCCGCTATAGCAAATTCAAATCTTCTGGGAAGGCTGTCCACAAGGTTTAGGAGTGTGTCTATAGAAATGCTTGACCATTCTTCCAGAAGCGCATTTGTGAGGTGAGGCACTGATATTGGATGAGAAGGCCTGGCTTGCAGTCTCCACTGCAGGACTCTGGGCAGGCCAGTCAAGTTCCCCCATCCCAAACCCACTCATCCATATCTTTATAGATTGCATTGGACCAATTCCTATTGGATTCCTGCTGGTGGGGTCCTTTTCATTTCATGAACCTTTTTGAACTTTGAGCTTTACATGTTTTATTAGTCATGCAGTTTTAACCGCTAATTAACCGCTTGCCGATCACCGCACAAACGTATACATTGGCAGAATGGCACGGCTGCGCAAATGGACATATATATATACGTCCCCTTTAAATTGCCGCTGTGTGGTCGCGCACGCCGCAGGCGGCGCACCTGCGACCCTGCCGCAAGCTCCGTGACCGCGCCCGTGGGACCCGCGGACTCGATGTCCACCGGTGTCCCGCGATTGTGTCACGGAGCTGAAGAACGGGGAGATGTTAGTGCAAACACAACATCTCCCCGTTCTGCCTAGTGACACTGTCACTGATCGTGTTCCTTGTCATTGGGAACAGCGATCAGTGACATGTCACGGCAAGCTACGCCCCCTAACAGTCAGAAGCATTCCCTAGGTCGCACTTAACCCCTTCAGTGCCCCCTACAGGTTAACCCCTTCACTGCCAGTGTAATTTTTACAGCAATCAGTGCATTTTTATAGTCCCAAAATGGTGTCAAAAGTGTCAGATGTGTCCGCCATAATATTGCAGTCACGATAAAAATCTCTGCTCGCCGCTGTTACTAGTAAAAAAAAATATTAATAAAATTGCCATAAAACTATCTATTATTTTGTAGACGCTATAACTGTTTCGCAAACCAATCAATAAATGCTTATTGCAATTTTTTTACCAAAAATATGTAGAAGAGTATGTATCGGCCTAAAATTAGGAAAACATTTTTGGAGATATTTATTATAGCAAAAAGTAAAAAATATTGATTTTTTTTTTCAAACTTGTTGCTCTATTTCTGTTTATAGCGCAAAAAAAATTAAAACCGCAGAGGTGATCAGATACCACCAAAAGAAAGCTCTTGGGAGCCACATCGCACGGCCGCGCAATTGTCAGTTAAAAAGTGGCCTGGTCTTTGACCAGCCAAATGGTCTGGGGCTGAAGTAGTTAATGTCACCACATGTGCAACATGTGTTTTTTTTTTGCATTTTGCATGTTCTTTGCATGATATTGCACATATTCACGGAATGCTATAGTGTGAATGTAGCCTTTGGGGCTGATAAGCTGCAGCTATTGCTGTAACAGTGTTTTTTTATGCTGGTTAAAGCTGGTGTTTATTTGTCATGATTTATGACACCTAACATGAAGAAAAGATTGTAAACTGTGATCTACAGGTTAAAGTGACACTGTGGGACAAGGTGAAATGCATAGAATGTATGTAAATACAAGAAAAATACTACTTGTAACATTATTATTTGTTATCTAACAACATACACTAAGATGTCAACAGCTGTACAGCTTGTTGCACAAATCTACCTTTGGCCGATTATACAACTGGCCTCTATTACCACTGTCAACCACATTTTTTATTGCGGGATGAGGCAGCACTAAAGTGTTTTTTGTCAATTTTACATACTTTTTCTAGCCCAGTTAACAGATGCGCATTCACGCACAGACACCTACACATTGCTGAGTGCTCTTTCAGCTTGTTCCTGTTAACCTGTGCCCTGATCTGTTTCAGTTACCTGTGTTTGACCCGGCTTCATCTGTACCTTCCTGGGACCTCAGCTTGTGTTTGACTCTGCTCCTGCCTTATGCTCCTGTACCTCGCTGCCCGACTGTGTACCGAACCCGGCCTGTATCCTGTCTTAGCTTCTGCCTCACATTCCTGTACCTGCTCTGCCCGCTTGTTGATGACCCCCTGGCTTATGTTCCAGTAACGATTCCACCTGCTAATCCAGCGACACAGAGTTCCAGTTCTCAGTGCCTGTCCGGTGATCTTCAGCCATCGGGTTCCTGTCAAGGCCCAGCCACCCACTACATCTGCCCTCGTGCAACTCTGTGTCCTTCACTCCCTGCCATCTCTACCATGGGCATTGGACAGGAGGTGCAAGAGAAGTCCTCTCTATAGCTCGATCTCCACCAGGTACGTGACACTTTAACAGGACAATGGCATTTTTTTTAAATGATTAGGTGCTTCTTTTAACCCTTGCCTATGTTTTGCAGTTTAAGCTGGTGCCATGACTACTTTCCCAGGTTTCCTTTTCCACGTTGGCTCCTTTCTCTGGCAGAATCCTATGGAGTCACCCTTGTGTAGCGCTACTCCCGTAGGAGCCGCAGGAATATTGTCCAGGTCTTCCCAAACTTCTGCCCTACGGTCAGGCACACAAAAGGCTCATTCACTCCTTCTTCAAAGACCAGTCTAGGAGTTGTTGTTTCTGTGGCCTTTATTTTTGGAGAACATGGATAGGGTTGAGGGAAATGGTTGGATACTCCAAAAATAATAACTATGTACAACTTGAGGACTTGATCTTCCTTTCTTAGCGAGTTGTAATATAGTCCAGTCTTGAAAGATCTTTCGGTGTCTGTACTCACAAGGCCCAAGGACAGATGGTAACCACCTTACAATCTTCCAAGCGATACCCTTCAGTGATACCAGACAGATCTTTGGCAGACAGCTCCCCTCAGTCAGCTTCTTCACTTAGTCTTAGCATTTGTGCCCTCAGGTCACCCACCTGAGGCCTCTCCAACAGCAGCTTCTGCCTGGGAGGACAGTGTGCCCCCCTCAGCCTGGACTCCTTTGCTCTGGGACAAGACCCAGAGCTCTGTGTGCTCCCAGACAAAATACAGTCTCCCAGCTCGCCTTTAGAACCTGTCTCTCTGGGATAGGCTGGGCTGCATTTACATTCAGGTTGCCACCTGCATTAAACTTCACACCTATCATCCAGAAACTTCTCAAGCTACCTGGATACAAAGGGAGCTATCAGGCAGACTGACAGCAGCAGTACACACAAAGTAGACCGGACTAAACAATTACAGCTTACTGAGTACAGTGAGCCAAACTCCAAGATAGCAAGTAATTGTGCTGCAAGTATGAAGATGACTTGTTAAGCTATTACACACCAAATATTGATTTGAATTCGATTTCTCTTCTGTTTTCTCACTTTGCATTCTGTAAATTAATAAAATAAAAGTATATATATATATATATATATATATATATATATATATATATATATATATATATATATATATATAAATATGTGTGTGTGTGTGTATACATAATAATTCAGATCATCAAACAAATTTTAATATTACACAAAGATAACCAGAGTAAACCCAAGATGCAGTTTTTAAATTATTATTTCATTTATTAAGGGGAAAAGGCTGTTCAAACCTGCCTGGCCCTATGTGAAAAAGTACTTGCCCCCTCCCATGCTGAATCATGAATGAACTGTGATTGACCACAATTTTTTGGAAAATTAGTTAAATGTCGCTTGCCACACCCAGGCCCAAATACTGCCAGACCTGTTGAATCAAGAAATCACATAAATAAAAGCTTTCTGACAAAGTGAAGCACGCTAACAGATCACAAAAAGCCACATATCATGCCACAATCTAAAAAAATTATCATAATCAAAATCATGTATCGGTCTAGGAAGGGTTTCAAAGGCATTTCTAAGGCTTTGGAACTCCAGTGAACCACGGGGAGAGTCATTAACCACAAATGGAGATAACTTGGAACAGTGGTGAACCTTCCCGGGAGTGTCCGGCCTCCGAAAATTACTCCAAGAGCATGACGACGCCTCACCCAGGAGGTCATAAAAGAACCCAGAACAACATCTAAAGAACTGCAGGCCTCACTTGCCTCAGGTAAGATCAGTGTTCATGATTCAACAATAAGAAAGAAACTGGGTAAAAATGGCATCCATTGGAGAGTTCCGAGCCCAAAGAAACTGCTGACCAAAAAGAACACAGGGCCAAATCCTCAGCCAGGCGGCGTAACTTAACTTTCAGCAGTTAAGTTACACTGACTTAAAGTTTTTACCTAAGTGCCTGATCCACAAAGCACTTACGTAAAAATTTCAAGCCGTGTAAGTTAAGTGCCGCCGTCGTAAGGCGTTCCTCCTCTCCGGGGGGCGTTTACAATTTAAATGAGGCGCGCTCCCGCGCCGGCCGTACTGCGCATGCGTGTGACGTCATTTTCCCGACGTGCATCGCGCGAACGTAATTGACGCCGGGCGGCTTTGTGGATTGCGACGGGACACTAAAGTTGCGACGGGTGAAAAAAAGACGCGCCGGGAAAACAAATAATTTACAAAAAAAATGACAGCGTCGCTCAGCATGCATTCCTGAGAGGGAGAACTCCATGCCAATTTTCAACGAAAAAAACGGCATGGGTTCCCCCCCCCAGGAGCATACCAGGCCCTTAGGTCTGTTATGGGTTGTAAGGAGACCCCCCCTCCGCCGCAAAATCGACGTAGGGGGTCCCCCTACAATCCATACCAGACCCGTATCCAAAGCACGCTACCCGGCCGGTCAGGAATGGGAGTGGGGACGAGCGAGCGTCCCCCCCCCTCCTGAGCCGTGCCAGGCCGCATGCCCTCAACATGGGGGGGTTGGGTGCTCTGGGGCAGGGGGGCGCACTGCGGGCCCCCCCACCCCAGAGCACCCTGTCCCCATGTTGATGAGGACAGGACCTCTTCCCGACAACCCTTGCCATTGGTTGTCGGGGTATGCGGGCGGAGGCTTATCGGAATCTGGGAGTCCCCTTTAATAAGGGGGCCCCCAGATACCGGCCCCCCACCCTAAGTGAATGGATATGGGGTACATCGTACCCCTATCCATTCACCTGTAGGCAAAAAGTAAAAGTTAATAAACACACAACACAAGGGTTTTTAAAATAATTTATTATTCTGCTCCGGATGCCCCCCCTGTCTTCGTTATTAGCTCAATTACCAGGGGGGGCTTCTTCTTCCACTCTCCGGGGGTCTTCTCCACTCTGCGGGGGGGGTTTCTTCTTCCGCTCTCCGGGGGGGGGCTTCTCCGGACTCCGGGGGGCTTCTTCCATCTTCTCCCCTCTTCCGCTGTTGACTCGGCGAACCCCGGTTCTTCTGCAGCTCTCCGGTGCCTTCTTCTTCAGCGCTGGCTGCCTGCTATGTTTGTGTGTTAGCT
Organism: Rana temporaria; assembly: GCF_905171775.1. Classification (NCBI taxonomy): domain Eukaryota; kingdom Metazoa; phylum Chordata; class Amphibia; order Anura; family Ranidae; genus Rana; species Rana temporaria. The sequence continues at coordinate 70,401,837 of NC_053490.1, forward strand.
CGATTTCTAACAGGCAGCCAGCGCGGTCTTCTGTGACGTCATCTTCTCTTCTGTTCTTCTCCCCTCTTCCGATGTTGCCTCGTCGCCTGTTGTCGCTGTAATGATGGAAGCGCGCCTTGCATCACATTTATATAGGCATCACCGTCCCATCATGCTCCGGTAGGTACCCACGTGGTGGGTGCACGTGGGTAGGCACTCACCACGTGGGTACCTGCCGGAGCATGATGGGACGGTGATGCCTATATAAATGGGATGCAAGGCGCGCTTCCATCATTACAGCGACAACAGGCGACGAGGCAACATCGGAAGCGAGAAGAACAGAAGACCCTGACGCCACAGAAGACCGCGCCGGCTGCCTGTTTGAAATCGAGCTAACACACAAACATAGCAGGCAGCCAGCGCTGAAGAAGAAGGCACCGGACAGCTGGAGAAGAACCGGGGTTCGCCGAGTCAACAGCGGAAGAGGGGAGAAGATGGAAGAAGCCCCCCGGAGTCCGGAGAAGCCCCCCCCGGAGAGCGGAAGAAGAAACCCCCCCCGGAGAGCGGAGAAGACCCCCGGAGAGTGGAAGAAGAAGCCCCCCCCTGCTAATAGAGCTAATAACGAAGACAGGGGGGGCATCCGGAGCAGAATAATAAATTATTTTAAAAAGCCTTGTGTTGTGTGTTTATTAACTTTTACTTTTTGCCTACAGGTGAATGGATAGGGGTACGATGTACCCCATATCCATTCACTTAGGGTGGGGGGCCGGTATCTGGGGGCCCCCTTATTAAAGGGGACTCCCAGATTCCGATAAGCCCCCGCCCGCATACCCCGACAACCAACGGCAAGGGTTGTCGGGAAGAGGTCCTGTCCTCATCAACATGGGGACAGGGTGCTCTGGGGTGGGGGGGCCCGCAGTGCGCCCCCCTGCCCCAGAGCACCCAACCCCCCCATGTTGAGGGCATGCGGCCTGGCACGGCTCAGGAGGGGGGGGGACGCTCGCTCGTCCCCACTCCCATTCCTGACCGGCCGGGTAGCGTGCTTTGGATACGGGTCTGGTATGGATTGTAGGGGGACCCCCTACGTCGATTTTGCGGCGGAGGGGGGTCTCCTTACAACCCATAACAGACCTACGGGCCTGGTATGCTCCTGGGGGGGAACCCATGCCGGTTTGGATTTTACAAATTGCCGTGGAGTTCTCCCTCGGGAATGCATACCAAATGCCGTCGCTTGAATGGGCCTTTACAAGGTGTGACTAACTTTACACTTTGTAAAAGCAGCCCTAGTTTTACACCAGGCAAACTAACACTTACGGCGAAAAAACTAGGCACAAAAGCTTTGAGGATCGCCCTAAGTGCTAATTTGCATACTAGCAGAGGCATTTCGACTCGAAATGCCCCCAGTGGCGGATGCGGTACTGCATCCTAAGATCCGGCAGTGTAAGTCCCTTACAGATGTCGGATCTTCTGCCTAACTTAGGAAAACTGCTTCTGAGGATCAGTTCCAAAGTTAGAACCAGAGATACGACGGCTTACGCCGGAGTATCTCTTTTGTGGATTTGGCCCACAAAGGCTTATCTCACATTTACCAAAAAAACATCTTGATTATCCACAAAACTTTTAGGTAAATATTCGGTGGACTGATGAGACAAAAATGAAACTTTTTGGAAGGTGTGCGTCCCATTACATCTGGAATAAAACTAATACAGCATTTCATAACAAGAACAGCATACCAACAGTCAGACATGGTGGTGGTAGCGTGATGGTCTGGGGCTGCTTTGCAACTTCAGGACCTGGACGACTTATCATAATTGATGGAACCAGAAAATCCTAAAGGAGAATGTCAGGCCTTCAGTTCATGACCTCAAGCTCAAGTGCACTTGGGTTAGGCCGCAGGACAACAGCAAGTCCACCTCCAAATGGTTCAAACAAAGCAAAATTTAGGTTTAGGAGTGGCCTAGTCAAAGCCTGGACTTAAATCCAATTGAGATGCTGTATCATGACCTTACACAGGCCGTTCATGCTGGAAAACCCTACAATGTGGTTGAATTCAATAAAATTCTGCAAAGAAGATTGAGAAAAAATTGCTCCACAGCAATGTGAAAGACTCATTGCCAGTTATCGCAAACGCTTGATTGCAGTTGTTGCCGCCAAGGGTGGCACAACCAGTTATTAGGCTTAGGCCCCGTACACACGATAGAATCCATCCGCAGATAAATCCCAGCAAATGGGTTTCTGCGGATAGATCCTATGGTGTGTACACGCCAGCGGATCTGTTTCCGCAGAGAAATCTCCTCTGGGATGGATTCCAGCAGATCGGATATTTGCTGACATGCACAACAAATCCATCTGCTGGAATCCATTCCAACGGATGGATCCGCTCGTCTGTACAGACTTACCGGATCCATCCGTCCAAAGTGATTCCCCGCACGCGTCGTAATGATTTGACGCATTCGTGGAATTCCTTATATGACAGCGTCGCGCCGTCGCCGCGTCATAATCGCGGCGACGGCGCGACACGTCATCGCCAGAGGATTTCCGCGCGGATTTCAATGCGATGGTGTGTACACTCCACCGCATAGAAATCTGCGGAAATCTTTGAGAGGATTTATCCGTGGAAACGGTCCGCTGGACCGTATCCGCGGATAAATTCTCTCGTGTGTATGGGGCCTTAGTAGGCAATTACACACAAAGCCAGTCAGGTTTGGACAGCTTTTTTGCATTAATAAATAAACCATCATTTAAAAATGTTTTGTATTTACTCGGGTTATCTTTCTGTAATAATAAAACATGCCGATGATCTGAGTCATTTAAGTGTGACAAATATGCAAAAATCAGAAAGGGGGCAAATACTTTTTCATAGCATTCTATATATATATATACTGTATATATATATATATATATATATATATATATATATACACAGTGCCTTGCGAAAGTATTCGGCCCCCTTGAACTTTGCGACCTTTTGCCACATTTCAGGCTTCAAACATATAGATATAAAACTGTAATTTTTTTGGAAGAATCAACAACAAGTGGGACACAATCATGAAGTGGAACGAAATTTATTGGATATTGGATATTTCAAACTTTTAAAAAAAAAATTAAAATGAAAAATTGGGCGTGCAAAATTATTCAGCCCCCTTAAAGCGGATCTCCACTCTAAAGTGGAGTCCCGCTGATCGGCACCCTCCCCCCCTCCGGTGTCACATTTGACACCTTTCAGGGGGGAGGGGGGTGCAGATACCTGTCTACAGACAGGTATCTGCACCCACTTCCGGCCCTACGATACGGGCAAAGGACGGGTTTTTTCCTTACCTTCCGTCCGTCCCCCGTTGTATGCTGGGAACACTCGGCTCCCAGCACACAGCGGGAGCCAATCGGCGGGCGCAGCGCGACTCGCGCATGCGCCGTAGGGAACCGGGCAGTGAAGCCGGAGCGCTTCACTTCCTGGTTCCCTCACCGTGGATGGAGGGGGGAGCAGCAGGGTGACGAGCGATCGGCTCGTCATCTGCTGCGATCACCGCTGGACTCCAGGACAGGTAAGTGTCCTTATATTAAAAGTCAGCAGCTGCAGTATTTGTAGCTGCTGGCTTTTAATATATTTTTTTAGTGGCACATCCGCTTTAAGTTAATACTTTGTAGCGCCACCTGCGATTACAGCTCTAAGTCGCTTGGGGTATGTCTCTATCAGTTTTGCACATCGAGAGACTGAAATTTTTGCCCATTCCTCCTTGCAAAACCACTCGAGCTCAGTGAGGTTGGATGGAGAGCGTTTGTGAACAGCAGTTTTCAGTTCTTTCCACAGATTCTCGATTGGATTCAGGTCTGGACTTTGACTTGGCCATTCTAACACCTGGATATGTTTATTTGTGAACCATTCCATTGTAGATTTTGCTTTATGTTTTGGATCATTGTCTTGTTGGAAGTCAAATCTCCGTCCCAGTCTCAGGTCTTTTGCAGACGCCATCAGGTTTTCTTCCAGTATTGGAAGGTCCTGTATTTGGCTCCATCCATCTTCCCATCAACTTTAACCATCTTCCCTGTCCCTGCTGAAGAAAAGCAGGCCCAAACCATGATGATGCCACCACCATGTTTGACAGTGGGGATGGTGTGTTCAGGGTGATGAGCTGTGTTGCTTTTACGCCAAACATAACGTTTTGCATTGTTGCCAAAAAGTTCGATTTTGGTTTCATCTGACCAGAGCATCTTCTTCCACATGTTTGGTGTGTCTCCCAGGTGGCTTGTGGCAAACTTTAAACGACACTTTTTATGGATATCTTTAAGAAATGGCTTTCTTCTTGCCACTCTTCCATAAAGGCCAGATTTGTGCAGTATACCACTGATTGTTATCCTATGGACAGAGTCTCCCACCTCAGCTGTAGATCTCTGCAGTTCATCCAGAGTGATCATGGGCCTCTTGGCTGCATCTCTGATCAGTCTTCTCCTTGTATGAGCTGAAAGTTTAGAGGGACGGCCAGGTCTTCGTAGATTTGCAGTGGTCTGATAATCCTTCCATTTCAATATTATCGCTTGCACAGTGCTCTTTGGGATGTTTAAAGCTTGGGAAATCTTTTTGTATCCAAATCCGGCTTTAAACTTCTCCGCAACAGTATCTCGGACCTGCCTGGTGTGTTCCTTGTTCTTCATGATGCTCTCTGCGCTTTAAACGGACCTCTGAGACTATCACAGTGCAGGTGCATTTATACGGAGACTTGATTACACACAGGTGGATTCTATTTATCATCATTAGTCATTTGGGTCAACATTGGATCATTCAGAGATTCTCACTGAACTTCTGGAGAGAGTTTGCTGCACTGAAAGTAAAGGGGCTGAATAATTTTGCACGCCCAATTTTTCAGTTTTTTATTTTTAAAAAAAGTTTGAAATATCCAATAAATTTTGTTCCACTTCATGATTGTGTCCCACTTGTTGTTGATTCTTCAAAAACAATTACAGTTTTATAAGTTCGCAAAGTTCAAGGGGGCCGAATACTTTCGCAAGGCACTGTGTATATATATATATATATATATATATATATATATATATATATATATAAAAAGCATTCTTACTTTACATTGCTTTATATTACTTCAGTTATAGATATATTTTTTTCACTAGACGTGTGGTACAAATCTATGGTATCTGAGACACTTCATACTTTTTGTCACTACAGTCTAATACAGTGTTTCTCTACCCCTTTTCAACCTCTTTTCAGTCAAGGCACCCCATTCTAAAATGTTAAAAACTACTAGTTTTACATAATGTGACAACATCCACACACGTGGGCCATCCAACATTAGATTTGATTTATTCATCCAAATAAAAAACACCTTTGCACACTGGTTCCGACTAGTATTCCAATGTTTCTCTCTGTTTCTCTCCCTCACACAGCTAATGTTGCCCCAGTGCTGATGGGGGGAGACAGGGTAGGGGCAAACAAGGATGCTGTGCAAGCCTCCAATGTTCTCCTTATCAACTGATCACGTTATTGATTGTTAGGCCTCTTTCACACTGAGGAGTTTTTCAAGCGGTACAGCGCTAAAATATAATTGGCCCAGTAATTCAGAAATGCTTTCATCTCTGCCATGATGATTTGGAAAAGAATGCAAAGGATTTTGAATGTTTTTGAATCTGATATGAATCTTGCCTGTCATACTGTATATACATTATAAGCTTATATTATCAAACTGGGTATGTAATGTTTGTGTACTGGTTTATCAGGGCAACACAACTAAGAGCAAAAGAATGACCTTAACTTGTCAAGCTGACAGCTCTTATAGTGACTGAATGACAGTAGGTGATGGCGGTGAAGTGTTGCAACTTGCGAGTAATACGCTTTTGAGACAGGTAAATGTATGCTGGTAGCAATATTTTACAAGTAATCTTCATAGGTCAGCTGCCCCAGTTTATCATCACTGCCGGATCTGTACAAACATAAAAGGGCTTCTTAAAGGTAATTTGAGCTGCCTGTCAATCTGTTAGGTAAGATTTGTGTGAAAAAGCAATCTTACTTGATTTATATTTGCTAATTTAGGCCAGTAATACAGTAATCTGAATGTATCTCCCATGCAAATGGTTTTACAAAAGTTTCAAGGTGAAGTATATATACCCTAAATAGATATGCTTTTATTCATGTACTGTATTTATGTTTTATTGAAAATATGGATATTTAGTACAAAGTCACTATTCTACCCAAAGAAATTTTTCAATGCTTTTCACGCTCGCGGAATGGCGTCAGACTACGGTACTTAAAAATCTCCATAGGCAATGCTTTAAATGCCTTTAAAGATTACCTGTTTACAGTTACAGAGAAGGTCATGCACTAGGATTATTGCTCTTGCTCTTGCGTTTGTGGCGATTCCTCACATGTGTGGTGCAAATACAATTTACATATGCAAGCATGACTTACGTATGTGTTCGCTTCTGCGCGTGAGCAGGGAGGGATGGGGACGCTTTACATTTTTTTCTTGTTTATTTTCATTTTTATTTTTACACTGTCCTTTGAATTGTTTTTGTTTGATCACTTGTATTCCTATTACAAGGATTGTAAACATCCCTTGTAATAGAAATATGGATGACAGGTTCTCTTTATGTATAAATCTCAAAGACTCCAAATCCCTCCTTTACAAAAAAGCAAAAGATTAAAAAAAAAAGAGGCCTGTACCGGAAGTGACATTGTGATGTCGCTCCGGTCCTCCAATAGTAGGGGGGACTCTGGCTGCAATAGTGGGGGGGACTCTGGCTGCAACAGTGGGGGGACTCTGGCTGCAAAGTGGGGGACTCTGGCTGCAAAGTGGGGGACACTGGCTGCAAAATGGGTATATTTTTCTGCACTGGGGACACATGCTGTATTGGTAGACATGGGCAGGCTGCATTTTTCGGCACGGATAAGGTTGTTGATAATATTTATTTTTATAACTTAATTCTGCATAAAACATTTAAGTGGCATTTCACGAGATTTATGAGGGCGTGTCAAGGGGTGGGATTAGGGGGCGGGACATGGTAGGGGTTTAGCGGGGCAACTGGTGGCGGGTAACCCTTGAGGCCTGGCTTGTAGCTTAGGACTTGAAATTGTGAGCCCTGTATATATATATATATATATATATATATATATATATGGATTGTGGTCGGCAAGTGGTTAAAGGGTTAGTTCACCTTTACAGAAAACGCGTAAAGGTGATCTAACACCGGACACCCTCCTCATAACAAAACACTTTCAATTGTATTTGTAGCAGACCAAAAGGAAGCAAGTAGTAGACATTCATTGTTAGTGATTTCATACACTTTACTATGGTAAAGCTCAAGACATTGGATATTGTTTTTGGTTACCTATGTAGAGACAGACAACTCAAACAAATACCCAGGCATGTCTAGAGAAAGAAAAGCGATATCCTAGCTGCTGAACTAGTTTTGGAAGGGTTGCTGACAAGATGACTATGCTTGCCAGTTTCAGCCTACACCCACCATCACATATACAAGATAAAACTGCAAGTGATTAACTATACATTACATAAAAGTACAATAACTTGCTCTGTACAATGTGAATTATGTCATATACATTTTATTATTAAAATAATATTTACTGTACTTGTGGCAACCTGCACAACAAGAGATCATGTTAAAGCAAATCTGCCACTACCTATCTAGTACATAGTAAGTACCCTTCATGGCCAACTATTATCTTCCTGCATGGGGTTCTGTGTAGAGCAAGGGTCTCCAAACCTTCCAAACAAAGGGCCAATTTACTGTCCTTTATAGAGCGTCTGGACTGTGGCCAGTGGGGGTAGAAAGGCCCCAATGTTAGTGGGGGGTAAACAATGTCTCAGGCTTAGTGGTCAGTAGAAGTAAAAAAAAAATACAGAAAAATATGACATGTTTAGTAGGAGGAGCAATCATACCCCCTCATTGGTTTTAATAGGAGGAATAGTGCCCCATCTTTGGTGTCGGTGGAAGGAATAGTGCCCCACTGCTGGTGCCAGTGGCAGGAATAGTACCTGTCCGTTGATGTGGGAGGAATAGTGCCCCATCACTGGTACTGGTGGGAGAAATAGTGCTTCATAACTTATATCTGTGGAAGACATTTTACCCCATTGACGGAAGCAAGTGGAAGGAATAGTGCCCCACCACTGGTGTCTGTGGATGGAATAATTTACTATCACTGGTGTCAGTGGGAGGGATAGTGCCTGTTTGTTGGTGTCAGTGGAAGGAATAGTGCCCCATTGCTGGTGCCAGTGGCAGGAATAGTACCTCTACTTTGGTGTTGGTGGGCAGGATTGGTGCTCCATCACTGTTGTTAGTGGGAAAAATAGTGTTCCATAATTTATATCAGTGGGAAACATTATGCTCCTTTGTTGGGTATAAGTGGAAGGAATAGTGCCCCACCACTGGTGTCTGTGGAAGGAATAGTGGCTCGTTGTTGTTGTCAGTGGGAGGAATAGTGCCTATTCGTTGGTGTCAGTGGAAGGAATAGTGGCTCATTGTTGTTGTCAGTGGGAGGAATAGTGCCTATTCGTTGGTGTCAGTGGAAGGAATAGTGGCTCATTGTTGTTGTCAGTGGGAGGAATAGTGCCTATTCGTTGGTGTCAGTGGAAGGAATAGTGCCCCATATTTGCTGTCAGTGGGAATAATAGTTCCCCATCACTGGTATCAGTAGGAGGAATAGTGTTCCATCGTTTATATCAGCCGGAGGAATTATGCTCCATTGCCATTGAAGTCAGTGGAAGAAATAGTGCCCCATCCTTAATGTCAGTGGGAGAAAATGCGCCCCATTGTTGTGAGTGAAAGAAATAGTGCCCCATATTTGGTGTCAGTGGGAGGATAAGTGCCTCATCACTGGTATTAGTAGAATGAATAGTACTCTAAAAATGTTATCTGTGGGAGGAATTGTTATTGTATATTGTTGAAGTCAGTGAAAGAAACAGTACCCCATTATTGGTGTCAGTGGGAGGAAAAAGGTAAGCAAAAGGGCTGTATCCGGCCTGCAGACTGCAGTTTGGAAGAGGATACACCAGTTAAATCTCCACGTCGCATTTGGCAGCTTGGCTAGCGACATTAAAGATACTGACTTTCAAAAAATGTAATATTTGCTTAGCAATTTTTGAGACAGTAGCAGCAGATTGGGCTCTAAGAAATCTGTTTGGCATTAAAGATTGCACTCTATATTAATCTGTGAGTGCGCATACTGTACCCAAAAGAACAAAAAAGGTAACATAGACAGTGGTTCAGAATGACAAGATTTTAAAGTTCAGAACAGTTCCTTGTTTAATTATTCTACACATGTATTTCTTTGCTTGGTCTTCAGGGACATAAACAATATATTGTGGTAGTGTGGTACCACACCAGTGTATGAATACAGGAGTCTCAACCAGGCAGGTTGAGGAGCTCCAGTATATTTGCTTGTTTGGGAGGAAACTGGCGTTTCAGTTTCCTTATTATTTACTAAAGTCCACTTTGGGACCTGGAGCCCGGGGATTTCGAAGAGATCCGGGTGGGATGAATCCCCCAGTCCTGGATCCAGGTTTTGAGACTCACCAGCACATTGATTGTTCAGGTGTGTGTGGGCTTGATAGAGTCAGGACCAGGGTTCCGGGCTCCACCCTTTTGAGGAGTCCAAAGATTGCAGGTGTGCACTGGGGAAGCCAGAGAGTGCAGGTGTGCACTGGGGAAGCCAAAGAGTGCAGGTGTGCACTGGGGAAGTCAGAGAGTGCAAGTGTGCACTGGGGAAGCCAGAGAGTGCATGTGTGCACTGGGGAAGCCAGAGTGTGCAGGTGTGCACTGGGGAAGCCAGAGTGTGCAGGTGTGCACTGGGGAAGCCAGAGAGTGCAGGTGTGCACTGGGGAAGACAGAGAGTGCAGGTGTGCACTGGGGAAGCCAGAGAGTGCAGGTGTGCACTGGGGAAGCCAGAGAGTGCAGGTGTGCACTGGGGAAGCCAGAGAGTGCAGGTGTGTACTGGGGAAGCCAGAGAGTGCAGGTGTGCACTGGGGAAGCCAGAGAGTGCAAGTGTACACTGGGGAAGCCAGATAGTGCAGGTGTGCACTGGGGAAGCCAGAGAGTGCAGGTGTGCACTAGGGAAACCAGAGAGTGCAGGTGTGCTCTGGGGAAGCCAGAGAGTGCAGGTGTGCACTGGGGAAGCCAGAGAGTGCAGGTGTGCACTGGGGAAGCCAGAGAGTGCAGGTGTGTACTGGGGAAGCCAGAGAGTGCAGGTGTGCACTGGGGAAGCCAGAGAGTGCAGGTGTGCACTGGGGAAGCCAGAGAGTGCAAGTGTACACTGGGGAAGCCAGATAGTGCAGGTGTGCACTGGGGAAGCCAGAGAGTGCAGGTGTGCACTAGGGAAACCAGAGAGTGCAGGTGTGCTCTGGGGAAGCCAGAGAGTGCAGGTGTGCACTGGGGAAGCCAGAGAGTGCAGGTGTGCACTGGGGAAGCCAGAGAGTGCAGGTGTGCTCTGGGGAAGCCAGAGAGTGCAGGTGTGCACTGGGGAAGACAGAGAGTGCAGGTGTGCACAATGAAAGCCAGAGACCCAAGTCTGAGGATCAGAGCAGTGAGGGGTTGCTAACTATATGGACGGTTTTGGCAAGGGAATAGTCTGTAGGAGATAGACGAGAGCCTGAAGTGGAAGGCCTGAGCAGCACTGCCATATGTATAAGCCAGGAGGCTGAAGTTATTATTTGGTACTGACGGTGAAAACCCCCTGCGAGGGAAAACCTGTGACTTTTGTTTTCTTGAACTTGAACTTCTTAATAAAAGTGGGCCAACAAGCCCTGAAATGGAATTTCTGGTGTGGATTGTTCTCGCTAGTGGGTGCTACACATGAGCTAAACAACCCCCAAATATCACAATATGCAGAGTACTTTGCATTATTTTAGGTCTGTGGAACAATGTAGCTACAAATAACTGGTCAAAAGACAGAAATAAGAGTGGCTTAGGGGACATAAAATAGAAATCCAGAGGGTCCCTTCACTGATTGTATCATCCATTCATCTGTAAATGCGCACTGCCAGCTTCAATCTTGAAGTTAAAACTGTTAAATGCATTAGCATGTTAATACAATATTTCTGTGTGGTAGGAAGGAGATTCAGAAATACTTTATTTTCTCTTCAACCGCATTTTTTTTACTATATTGTCCATTCTTTCCATTTCCATTTCTTTTGTTGTATGTGAAAACCCACCTTTTGTATTTTCTTCCCTTCATTACTATTGTTAGTCTTACAGCTAGATTAAAATGTCAAAATTCCTTGTTAATATTCATGTTCTCTGCTATCATGGATACAATCACCTACTTTTCATGTCTTTTGGTATCAATGCAAAGCATTTTCAGCTTCTTGTTTTACCTCTCTAACTGATATTTCTAGTTTACTCTTTGCCCTTTGCAGCACTTCAATACCCCGAAGCACCTTTTCATTCATCATGTGTGAACCAGTGTTGCGAACTGTCAGTATTTTTACTGGCAGTCAGTAAAAAACAGGCAATTTTCTGACAGTAAATGCCAGTAAAAGTAAAAGGTTGCCAGTAAAAAATATGGCTCTGACGCTCGGCTTGGTCCGGAGCTGAGACCATCTGTGTGCCTACTACAGTGTGATCCGGTGGCTGGAGGTGGGGCCTGAGCATGTCATGTGCAATGGAGCCAAGCAGAGCGGCCAGAGCCTCGTGTATGGGAGCAAGGCAGGCTGGGACCGGGACCGTCAATGCTGTTTAGACTTGAGTGGACTGGAGGGATCATTTGGTTTGGAGAGAGACTGTCACTGTGACTCAGCATGGGATATGTTGTGTCAGTGAGGTCTCATCATCATCTGTGCTACTGCACACTGCTGTCAGTGTCACTGTAATGCCGCGTACAACCGTTTTTCATGACGAGAAAAATGAAATTTTTTAAATTGGACGTTAAAAACGGTCGTCTGTAGGCTCCAGAGCATTTTTCTCGCTGTTGTTTTTCTCGTCGTTAAAAATGCTCGTGTGTACGCTTTAACAACGGGGAAAAAACGTGTATGCTCAGAAGCAAGTTATGAGAAGGGAAATTTGCATAATCAGCCCAAAGGGTGGCACCATTCGAATGGAACTTCCCCTTTATAGTGCCGTTGTACGTCTTGTACGTCACCACGCTTTGCTCAAGCATTTATCACGATTGTGTGTATGAAAGGCAGGCTTGAGAGGAATCACGTCGAGAAAAACTTTGTTTTTTTCCATGACATGAAAAACGGTGTCCATTCTAATTTCTTGCCCTCCTAAAGCCTGTCCCTGAGCTACTTACTTACTCGAAAATAAAATAGAAAATAACTTTTTTGCATTATTATCTACCTTAAATCATATTGCTACTTGCATGTTGTATTTGTTTGTAGCCTAAATACTACAATTTGCACTTAAAAGTTTAATTTTGTAACTTTTGGAAATGCCAGTAAAAATGTGTCTGTGCCAGTAAATTTTGGGTGTTGTGTCAGTAAATTTCAATCTGGTAGGCTGGCAACACTGGTGTAAACTCTTTGGTGTGAAAGTTTTGTTGCCATTTAGAGCCTGTCAAGAGTACACAGCAGAGGTTTGCATCTAGGGACATTTTCCTGGTAAGAAATATTGGTGCTATAAAATACTATACTGCTGATATTATACTCCAGCCCGTTTGGCAAGCATTATTCCACAGTATTCACCGTTATGCTTCTCGTAGTTGTATCCAAACAGGCACAAATGCATACATTTGGTGGACGTGTCCAAGGGTAAGCAGGCTGTGGATCTGGGTATACCTGCTACTATGTAGTAATTTATAAAAAAAACAAAAACAAATGAGTCTCTACTTCATAAACCAATCAACTCCCCCTTCCGTTCGGAATGTCAATTGGCTGCCCTCCTCTTTACAACTGCTAAATTAACTATTGACAGGCCTTGGGAAACTCCTATTCTTAGGTGTGAGGTAGTAAAACATTGCATGAATGACATTATGATTGATGAAAAAATTACAGCCACCTTGGCGGACTCTCATGATAAGTTCCTCCGGACTTGGCGTCCCTGGATCAATTATGACCATCCATCTAGTGAGGCCCGGAGTGAACAGGACAGAAAGGAAGAATAACGGAGGGCCGGGCATGACTGGGGTGGAGGATGGTCAACAGGGGGTTAACAGTGGGAAGAGGAAGTTCAGTAGGAGTCGGCTGAAGGAAAGATGTGTGGAGGGGGAGGAGCCCTATAGGGGCCGGGGGAGTACATGGGCGTCATTGCCGGGAAGTCTAGCACACAGGGAGGCAGTTTTAGCAACCAACCTTCCCCGTTTTTGTTGTGTGTTTGGTGTTGTGCGTTTGTTTTCTTTCTTTCAGGTTCGTTGAAAAGGGTTGTCATGACAGCTGTGGCGGTGTCCTTTGGTCTTTGATGGTGACAGTAACAGATGTAATGGAAGTGGTGGGGGGCTCATCTGTGGGATGGGCCCCTTCTGGGGTTATTCCAGTGGAATGGTGTCCGCTGAAATACGGTTATGGTGCACTGCGGGGTAAAAGGGGTCGTCTCCGAGCTGGATACGGCTAGAGGCCGGTTATGGTAATGGTACCGCAGTGTAGTGGTGGAAAGAAAGGTTAAGCAGGGATGCTGTCAAAGACCAATTAGGCTGGTGTTAATAAGTTGTTTTGGTTAAAATGTTAATGAATAAAGATTTTGAATTATTTAAATTTATTTATCTATTTGAGTGTTATAAAATAAATAGGCTTTTATGGCCATTTTACTCCAACTTCTGTGTCTCTCTCGTTAATGGTATAAAGGGGTTAAGGGGATAAGAAAGGTTGGGCTATCTGATCTACACTAGTCAAGATTTGGCCACCTTCTTTTACATATTTGATCTTATGTGCATTGAGAATCCTTGGGACCTCTCTTTTTTTCCCCTTTCTCTTCTTTTCCTTTGACTTTTCCTCTCTTTCCATGCCTTTTTTATGTCCAATTTAATGGTAAAGGTATCAGCCAGTTTAAGCTGCTACTTTAATAGTAGTCTCTTCCTACCTCTTCTGCTGAAGATGCCCTGCTGCTACTGTATTTACACCTGGTCTGCAATTTGACCACTTTGTGTTTTTTGCCTTGAAACCTCCATGGCAGCCTTTTTTTTTGGTTTGTTAAAGAGAATATTTAGAGATAGAGGGGCAGATCCACAGAGAGAGTACGCCGGCGTATCTACTGATACGCCGGCGTACTTTCAAATTTCCCGCGTCGTATCGTTGTTTTGAATCCTCAAAACAAGATACGACGGCATCTGGGTTAGATCCGAGAGGCGTACGTCTTCGTACGCCTTCGGATCTAAGATGCAATTCTTCGGCATCCGCTGGGTGGCGTTCCCTTCGTTTTCCGCGACGAGTATGCAAATTAGCTATTTCCGACGATCCACGAACTTACGAGCGGCCGGCGCATTCCTTTACGTTGTCTCTAGTCGGCTTTTTTCGGCGAATAGTTAAAGCTGCTATTTCGTGGCATACTCAATGTTAAGTATGACCGTCGTTCCCGCGTATAATTTCAATTTTTTTTTGCGTAAGTCGTTCGTGAATCGGGATGGACGTAATTTCCGTCCAGGTCAAAACCAATGACGTCCTTGCGACGTCATTTTGCGCAATGCACGGTGGGAAATTTAGGGACTGCGCATGCGCAGTTCGTTCGGCGCGGGGACGCGCTTCATTTAAATGAAACATGCCCCCTACCCACCCAATTTGAATTCCGCGCCGTTACGCCGCTTGAGATACACTACGCCGCCGTAACTTACGGCGCAAAATCTTTATGGATTCGAAACAAAGCCAGGTAAGGTACGGCAGCGTAGCGTATCTCAGATATGATGCGCCGGGGCAGATCTTTGTGGATCTGCCCCAGAGTGTATATAATACCCGGAGCACCTTCTCACGCAGGCCTATGGTCCAGCAATATCACAGGTCACAATCCAGAACATTTGGCATTATGAAGGTCGAGGCAGCTCATTCATATCATGGATACTGAGTGGTCATTTCACACTTTACAGGTTTTACATGTTTCATAGGAGGGGTGCTGTGGTGCTGTGGTGAAACACGCCCCCTACCCACCCAATTTGAATTCCGCGCCGTTACGCCGCTTGAGATACACTATGCCGCCGTAACTTACGGCGCAAAATCTTTATGGATTCGGAAAAAAGCCAGGTAAGGTACGGCAGCGTAGCGTATCTCAGATATGATGCGCCGGGGGGCAGATCTTTGTGGATCTGCCCCAGAGTGTATATAATACCCGGAGCACCTTCTCACGCAGGCGTATGGTCCAGCAATATCACAGGTCACAATCCAGAACATTTGGCATTATAAAGGTCGAGGCAGCTCATTCATATCATGGATACTGAGTGGTCATTTCACACTTTACAGGTTTTACATGTTTCATAGGAGGGGTGCTGTGGTGCCACTCACAGGTCAGGGCACACGGCTTACAGCATGTCCCAACAGGCCAGAGACCTACACTCGTCCTTCCTTGCTTCCTCCAAGACACGGGGGGTGACACCCTGTAGTGAGGAAATACACTCCACGCCCTCACACTGCCAACAGTCTCAAAAAGACTTGACTTTCCATCTCTTAACTAGGCGGCTATAGGAGGGAGGGGCCAACCCAAAGTAAATGACCTATCAGGGGAGTCCCTAAAATTTAAAGGGGACTCCAAATTAACCCCCTGCCTAGAGGTAGATAGCCAAATAGCCAAGTAACTAGAAGGAGAAATCCCAAATGACAGTTTGGGTACTTATATTAGTACAGGTTTTCTTCATAACCAAGAAGAGCTGGCAGCTTACTGATGACGTCACAGAAAAGAAGCGCGGACCGAGGGCCGGCAGAAAAGAAGCAGATCTTTGCAGGACAATGCTGGATCAGCTGGGCGGATGTGCACCTTGAATGTGCAGGACCTGTCTGCTCTTAGACAATTGTCACCCAAACAGATAGCCACATTGGAAGATTTACACTTTCATCTTGTTCTGGTGGCAACTGTAAAGTTTTGGTTTCCCATCACTATTTGCCCATGCAACAATGCTTATCAGGACAACTAGAGCGGGTGAATCTCCCCAGCAAGGACACAGACAACAATAAAAGCTGACAGAGGTTTGAACCCCTTCCTATTCTTTTCAAAATTAAAAGTTTGCCACTGTTTTATTTAAACAGTCTATCTGTATTTTATGTCCGTTGACTATCAAACAAGCCCTTACACAGTTATAGATATCAATAACTAGGGCAAATGTCAGATGGAAAATACCTATGGCTGTCCTTCAAGTGTTCATATCATTCTAAAATAAACCTAAGGTTAATAAATGATTGATCATTTACTTCCAAATGGTCAGATTTTCTTTGTAAGCAGCAAATACTGTACATTTTTCATACAAGGAGTGTACATTGATTCCATAAAAATAATAAAATGCACTGCGTAAAATGAATGCAGTTTAGTGGCAGAATGGAACTGTCATGGTTATGCCGTAATGTTTGTCTGTCAGCTTACCTCCTCCATATGTCCTGCTTTAAAGGCCAGCCACTCTCACCTGGCTGTTTAAGTAATCTCTCCTCTAAGCATGGCCCCACCCCAGGACCTATCAGGGAACACTATATTAACCTGTGCACTGCAAGCCAGCCGTGCTGATCAACGTTGTTTGTTTAGCTATTGTGTGTTTGGGTTCCTTCTTGCCGTGTGCTACGTCTGTCTCTTGTTTACCGATCTTGGCTTGTTCTCTACTATCCCTGTCTGCTTGTGTCCTTGACCTTTGTTGTGTCCTATGTTTATTCTTGTCTGCTAGTCGCCCCGACCTTTGGCTTATCCCCTCACTATCTCTTGTATCCTGAGCTGCTGCTTCCCCCCTATCTCTATAGCCTACTGTGAGCGTGAGCTTGGGGACTCTGGAGGCCGCGACCTGGATCCAGTTGCAGCCCAATCCATCCTCACCACTAGAGGCTCTGGTGAACACCTGCTGAGTCTTAGACTCCGCACCCTGGGGAATCTTAAGCTCTAGCTCCCTGTAGGATCCCTGTTAGTGCTCCAGTGGACCTGCCTTTCTTTACCACCCTGAGTTCCATCTGCAACAGTCAGCCATAGGGTTCACTACCATAGCGGTGCACTCCTGACCCCAACGGTGTGCATCTGTCACCTGGCCTCAGGTGACCTGACAGGGACACAGTTACAAGCCAAAGCCCTTTTTTAAATCTTTTTAAGTATTCGATATAATTAATAATCAGGTATTGGGTGGATTGAAATTTAGTTAGAGACCAACGACAGAATCATTTAAATATGGGCCTCAGCTATACAACTTACCTGCAAATATGTTATATGCATGGGTACATTATAATAAGACAAAGTTTTGCCCTCCAGTCTTGTTCAATGCATTTTAAAAAGAATGCAACAAGCCAGGTACAATCTGCAGGTATCAGACATGACAAGCAATCCATTGGTGTGGAGTATTGAAACAAGCCCATTGCAGGTCTCTATATTTAGTTACTTCTTCACTTTAATTTAGGGATATTGGAAACTGCCTTGAGGTAGTGGGGAAAATTGAAGATTCCTGCCTGGTTCCTTCAGGAAAGTGATGGGCTGGAATAAGAAGAAACAAGCTTTTAGTAAACAGATTCTTTGGTATTGGTTAACCAATAGTGTTGGAGCGAATGGTTCGGTCCGAGCATGACTTCAGGCCGAACAATGGCAGTTTGCCCCGTTTGAAGAACACACATATTCGTGCTGCACAGTGCATTCTGTGCCCTGATTGGGTAAAGCTGCGGTCAATTAAGACAATTAATGCTTGGAGCCTATGATCTGTAGAGCTATTTATTTTGAAGTTTTATGTCTGTAATGTGGTTATGACTAAAGCCTTATAGGCTGAAACACATCAACTGTTTTCATTTGCGTTTGTTCACTGTGGCTTGTCAATAAAAACAAATATGTTTTTAAAGAGCAGCAACCGAAGTACGGATCTTTTTTCCTACTTTGCCCAATCAGGGCGTAGTAAAAGATGGTTGTTAAGGAAACTGTCAACCGCCAACAAGCTTGTCTTCAGCAAACTGTTTGGGACAACAGCCATGCAGGGCAATTTGATGCAGTGTGTGGCGTATGGTCTGAGCACTGACAGGCTGACTCCTCATCCCACCACCATGCTTGACTGTAGGCAAGACACACTTGTCTTTGTACTTCTCACCTGGTTGCCGCCACACACGTTTGACACCATCTGAACCAAATAAGTTCCGGGACGACAGCAATGCAGACCAATTCGATGCAGTGTGCTGCATATGGTCTGAGCACTGACAGGCTGACCCCCCACGCCTTCAACCTCTGCAGCAATGCTGGCAGCACTCGTACATCTTTTTCCCAAAGACAACCTCCGGGTATGAAGCTGAGCACATGCACACTCAACTTCTTTGGTCGACCATGGCAAGGCCAGTTCTGAGTGGAACCTGTCCTGTGAAATCACTGTATGGTCTTGGTCACCATGTTGCAGCTCAGTTTCAGGGTCTTGGCAATCTTCTTATAGCCTAGGCTGTCTTTATGTAGAGCAAAAATTCTTTTTTTTAGATCCTCAGAGAGTTTTTTGCCATGAGGTGCCATTTTGAACTTCCAGTGACCAGTATGAGCAAGAGTGATAACACCAAATTTAATGCACCTGCTCCCCATTCACACCTGAGACCTTGTAACACTAATGAGTCACATGACACCGGGATGGAAAATGGAGAATTGGGCCCAATTTGGAAATTTTCACTTCGGGATGTACTCACTTTTGTTGCCAGCGGTTTAGACATAAATGGCTATGTGTTGAGTTATTTTGAGGAGACAGCAAATTTACGCTGTTATACAAGCTGTACACTCACTACTTTACATTGTTGCAAAGTGTAATTTCTTCAGTGTTGTCACATGAAAAGATATAATAAAATATTTACAGAAATGTGATCAGTGTACTTACTTTTGTAAGATACTGTAGTTTGAATCCCTAAAGAACCGCTGAGATTTGAACCATCTATGGCCAGCTTTACTCATATGACAACAATAGAGCCTAATGTTTGGCCCAGTGCTGTCACATGGATGGGCCATGTGCTTCACATATTACAATAAGCAGATCCAGAATACCATAATATAGACAATATACTTCATGTTGAATTTTTGAGTTTAATGGGATACAGATGCTGGTTGCTTAAAAAAACTACAGTCCTTTTTTTAGAATTTAATACCCTGCTTTGCCAGCATTTAATATATACAGATTTACAATGGATGCCAAAAAAACTATTAATAATTTGACCAACAGAAACTTTCTACATGTGCAGCCTTCTCCACACAACTCTCCCTGACTTGGCTCTGGTATTTTCAGATAATGATGTCATTTACAATTAGGCTTCATCTAACGACTTAATATTTCCAGGACACAAGGGTAACCCCTAAATGACACATCAAGGAGATCCCACATGAGAGTAGGGTTGCCACATCACCCCTTTAATCCAGGACTCATATGTGTAATTTTCTAAAAAAAAATACTTTTTTTTTTATTAAAACATTTTTTTTTCTATTTAAGGTAGCTAAGTTTACTTTTTCTATTGAAAAAAAAATATAAACCTGTGAGGCTAAGGCTGGCCATACATTATACATTTTTCTTGTACAACTTTTAGATTTACCAAAACCATATAATATGATGTCAAACCTTTGTCAATTTTGTTTATTGAATATTAAATAATAAAGACAGTTACAATTAGTAATAAATAGTTACATCAAATGGTAATATTAGTTAAGTATATGATAATAAATTGGATGGAATTATACATATCTGAAGATTAGATATTTTACATAAACAGGTAATCAACTCGAAAATCAAATGTTAAGTTAATATAAACAATTGAAAAATGTAATATGTAAATATGTGCTCATACACTTAGTTGCAAGCATATTCAATTAATATATAGTCACTAGGGATGAGCCAAACACCCCCTTCGAACGGACCGAACGTTCGCGCGAACATTTAGAACCCCATTGACATCAATGGGACTCGAACGTTCGAATTCAAAAGTGCTCATTTTAAAGCCCCATATGCAAGTTATTGTCGGAAAACTTCTTTGAGAACCAGGGTCTTGCCCCAGGGAACATGTATCAATGGAAAAAGGTTTTAAAAACGGTCATTTTTTCTGGAGCAGTGATTTTAATGATGCAGCATCGTTAAAAACACTGCTCTAGAAAAAACAACCATTTTTAAAAGAAAAATTCCATTGACCCGGGTTCTCAAAGACGTTTTCACAGGCATACTATAGACACCCAGCAGGTACAATATTTAAAGGAATTTTTCATTTTTTTTTAATTTAAGCTTAAAAAAAATGAAAAATTTCTTTAAATATTGTACCTGCTGGGTGTCTATAGTATGCCTGTGTAGCTTTATTGTGCACACTGCAGAGGACACAGGCAATACACCACGTGAGAATACTGCAGCTAGCACAATCAACTACCTGCCAGTAAATTAGGAAGAACTGATCTAGCTAAGCTATACAGTGTATAAATATATGTACAACACCTGGGATGTATATATATCCTCTACACACTGTAACATTAACTGACTAACCTGCCTGCTCTATCTACCTAGAAAAAATGACACTCTCTCTCTCTCTCTCTGACTGATCTCTAACCAGCGCCGGAACACACTATACAAGGCCAACCTGCAGGCGGCCTTTTATAGTGTGGGGTGTGTACTAAACCCTCTGAGCCATAATTGGCCAAAGCCACCCTGGCTTTGGCCAATTACGGGTCTCTGTACTGACGGCGCTGTGATTGGCCAAGCATGCGGGTCATAGTGCATGCTTGGCCAATCATCAGCACGCAATGCCGCTGTGAATTATGGGCCGTGGCACGTCACTCGAATTTGGCGCGAACGACCCGTTTTGTTCGTATTTTTTGACGAACGATCGAACATACGATGTTCGAGTCGAACATACGTTCGACTCGAACACGAAGCTCATCCCTATTAGTCACTATGGAAAGAAAGCTATGAGAGAGTGGGTAACCACTCAAAGAGAACCAGGTAATCTGATTTCTGTGGTCCGAGCCAAGGGTGCAGGCAGTGCAATCAAAATGCAGGTTAGGATGAAGGAAAAAAGCTGGGACAGCCGCACTCCAAAAAAAGGATGGAAAAAAAAATGGAAAGAAAGCTAATTGGAAATAAACTAATTCAATAAAAACTTCAACAATTTATAATTATTGTAAGTAATAACTAAATGTAGTATTTATGTATAATACAGTACCATTTAATAATGGCAATACAAAAAAATAGGGAAATAGAAAAAAAGGACAGAGAAATAGTAAAAGGGAAAGAATGAAGGTAAGAAAAAGAGAAAAGAGTATAGGGTAACAAAGTCCTCCGGAGCATCTATATTGTAAGAATATTATTAAGTTAGTACAGAAGACAAGTGTTCATGTTTAGTACTTGTTTCCACTCATATTGTTGTATAATATTATAGTATTATAGTATATCAAGGTCTTAATAGGGAATTGTCAGGGATCATAGGAAGAAAATACGTCATCCAAGGATTCCATATTTTCTCAAAATTTTGTATAGTATCGTTGGTTATTGCTTCTGATTTGGAAAGGATCATTGCTTGGTTTATTCTGTTTTTAGCTTCAGAGATCATTAAAGCGGGACTTCACCCGAAAAACAATTTTTAACATTAGATTGAGGCTCATTTTGTGAAGGGGAATCGGGTGTTTTTTTTTAAATCGAAGCAGTACTTACCGTTTTAGACATAGATCTTCTCCGCCGCTTCCGGGTATGGTCTTCGGGACTGGGCGTTCCGATTTGATTGACATGCTTCTGACGGTCGCATACATCGCGTCACGAGTAGCCGAAAGAAGCCGAACGTCGGTGCGGCTCTATACGGCGCCTGCGCACCGACGTTCGGCTACTTTCAGAAAATCGTGACGCGATGTATGCGACCGTCGGAAGCCTGTCAATCAAATAGGAACGCCCAGTCCCGCAGCCCATACCCGGAAGCGGCGGAGAAGATCTATGTCTAAAACGATAAGTACTGCTTCGATTTAAAAAAAAAACACCCGATTCCCCTTGACAAAATGAGCATCAATCTAATGTTAAAAATTAAGGGCCAGATTCAGGTAGAAGTGCGGCGGCGTAACGTATCGTAGATATGTTACACCGCCGCAAGTTTTCATTGCAAGTGCCTGATTCGCGGTACTGCATCCTAAGATCCGACAGTGTAAAACAATTACACCTGTCGGATCTTAGGGATATCTATGCGTAACTGATTCTATGAATCAGTCGAATAGATATTCTGAGAGATACGACGGAGTATCTGAGATACTCCGTCGTATCTCGGCTGTGAATCTGGCCCTAAGTTTTTGGGTGAACCTCCACTTTAATATATTGGTTTTCCAAGCTTTGCAATGGTTTGCTTTGCGGCTATGGTGATCTGGAGAAAGAGCCTAAATTGAGTGTAAGAAATATGAACTGGTTTTATATTTAAAAGCGCAATAGTCGTGTCTGGAATGATGGCTATTTTAAATATTTTAGATACCATGAGGAAAATTTCATTCCAGAACTTTTTTGCAATCAGACAATCCCAGAATGTATGTAATATGAGGTCAAACCTAAACACTTTCCATTTGTGTAAGATCAGGCAGGCCCTTGCACTACATAGTTGAAGGTAAATATAGAGAAAATTGAATAAGAAAATTGTATGGTGTATGGCCAGCATAACGAGGGGCTGTTTTGGTACAAGAACATTTGCAGGACAGTTAAAAAAAGAACCTGCCTATTTACCCTTATTAGGAGCAAAGCAGGGAGAAACAGGTGTCACACATACCTAGAAATTTCTAGTGACACCTGTAACTCTGACAAGAATCAAGATATCATTCAACTGGGGTGACGTGAAAAATGGAAAGCATTTAAATGTATTTTCCAAATCTGTGTGTAATTATTTTTTTCTTTTTGTGACAGTATATTTTTGGGAAGAAACTGGTTACTGGGAATCATATAGCCAGTTTACCAGTGTATGTACAATCAATTCTTGGCAAAAATCTCTTGCTGCCCGAGTGTACAGACTCTCGTTTCAAAAGAACCGCGGTTGTCTTGAAAGGAAAAAACGCGGTGACGTCATCGCATACGACAAGCATGCGCTCGTCAAATTTGATGCCGTCGCCGCTATCATTCTGCACCCTACCTTTGCCTAGGAAGCTACCGCGCATGCGTCAAAGTCATTTCGAGCATGCACGGGTTTCCACGGGGACCAGGTAAGTATACACACTCTCGGGTTTCTCGGCAAGAAAACTGCAGAGAATCTCACAACGAGAAAATAGAGAACATATTCTCTATTTTTCTTGTCTAGATTCTGGGCAGTTTTCTTGAAAGCCTCGTACACACACTCGGTTTACTCGGCAAGAAAGCTCTGCCAGCAGTTTTCTTGCTGGTTTTTGCTGAGTAAACCGAACGTGTGTACGAGGCTTCAGAACAACAAAATATGGAATAAATATGTACAGCCCACTTTCTTTAATGAAACTCCGTCATGAAATATTGTACTTGTAGCCCTCTTCTGAGGGGGAGGGTTATGAGAAATGGAAAACGGACGGGAATCCCGACAGGAAAATAGAGAACCTGCTCTCTATTTTCCCATCTGGATTCCGGCGGCTTTTTTCCCACCTACTAATACTCTATGGGAAACACTGCAAGGCAGTGCCCACAGAGCATACACCCGGCCAAAGCACCATGGCAGTTTTCCTGCTGGGTCCTTGGCTTTCCCCTCGGTTTTCACGGCGGTTTTACCACCGTGAAAACCGAGCGTGTGTACAGGGCTAAAAAAATAAGAGAATTAGAACCTTCACTGAGTGGGTTTGAAAATAAAGTTGGCAGTGCCTCCACCCAGGGCAGGGCCTCTAATCTAATCAAAGAATTTTTGAGCAGAGGAATTACTGCAACCAGCATGTAAAATTACCATTTGTAAATAGATGCACACCACCAGTATGAAACTTTTACAAGCTTTATATAAGTTATAACCTCTGTCGAATTATTATTGGTGTCCCAACTGGAGAGATTTCTATTAGCTTCCTGTTCCTCAGATAGAACAGGAAGCAAGGTAAAAAAAAACCCAGTTCTTGTTTAAAGGGTATTTAAACCCTGTAGCTGATAGCTGCTGCAAAACTTCTTTGTTTTGTTGCTGCTGTATTAATCCTGTAGACAGGGTTAAACTGAATATTCATTAGAGCAGAAGTGCAGCAGCCATCTTTAAGGAGACCACTTTGCAATGCAAATCTATGGAGTGTCTCCAGTGTAGGGGGCAGCGATCTTGGCTGGGTCTGATTTAACCCTGGAGCACATTGGGTGGCTAATGCAGCAAAGCAAGAAGAAAGGTATCTGCAGGCAGCTGGGAAAAAAGGAGACAACTGTCTTAAAGCAAGCAGGTGTAAGGGGAAAAGACTGAGCTGCTGCTGCTGGCTGAATGGATCCCTGCCATAGCTGACCACAATTGGGTGAGCACTCAAAGAAGCAAAGAGACCGAGAACCTTATCCCAGGTAGGGTGTGATTTGGATGCCTGGTGAGATCCTCCTAGCACAAATCCTCTTCCCTGACCCCCCCTCCCAAAACAAATCCCCCTAAATCACCACACCTAGCAATTCTTATCCCCTGCCACACCCCTATCTGCCCCTCCCACCATTAATATCCCCCCCCCCCTCAATCTCCTTGCAGTGCCCACCCCACCCCCCTCCTTCCAACCCCTTGTACTGGCCCTGCTAATGACCAATGAAGGGGTATTGTTCCTCCCACTGGCACCAACGAAGGGGCACTATTCCTCCCACTACCATCAACAATAAGGCACTATTCCTCCTCCTACTGACCATGTAATTTTGTAATGTCATTTTTTTAAATAAAGAAAAAAGTCCATGCAGGCACCTTGCCGATTCCAGGAGGGGGGCAATTGCCCCTCCTTGCCCCCCCGCAGACATTCATAATTGCACCTATTCTGTATGATATGCAGAACAGGCATCAGTAATGATGGTTCTTTGCAAAGAAGATGAAGAAGTGCTGGCAACATATCATTTATCAGAAATGAGCTCCAAATGAATCTGGACGCCTGTATTTTGATGACCATGTGCATGAGTTCTAATATTTTTGAAGTGGCTCTACTACCAAACAGATCAACCAACACAAGAGTTTGCAGACGACAGGATCACTGCTGCTTGTTTTCATTGTATTAATTCTATAGTAAATATACAAAGTATGGGCCGGATTCAAATAGCCCGGCGTAAATTTGTGCGGGCGTAGCGTATCTCAGATACGCTACGCCGCCGTAAATTAGTGAGGCAGGTTCTGTATTCAGAAAGAACCTGCGCCCTAAGTTAAGGCGGCGTAGCGTATGTGGTCTGGCGTAAGCCCGCGGAATTCAAATTATCCATGTAGTGGGCGTGTTGTATGGTAATGAAGGCTGACCCCATGTAATTGAGGTTTTTGACTAACGGCGCATGTGCCGACCGTGAACGTAGCCCAGTGCGCATGCTCCAAATTAACCCGCAAAAAGCCAATGCTTTCGACGTGAACGTAAATTACGCACAGCCCTATTCGCGAACGACTTACGCAAACGACGTAATCGACGGAAAATTCGACGCTGGGCCGACGTCCATACTTAACATAGGATACGCCTCATATAGCAGGGGTAACTTTACGCCGGAAAAAGCCTAACGTAAACCATGTAAAAAAATGCGCCGCGGCGTATCAATAGATACACCAGCGTAACTTCTTTCTGAATCTGGCCCTATGTTTGTTGTACAACGGGAAACAGAAAACACATCACAGTTCACATCATTCCTTTTGCTAAATCAATGTTAGCAGCTTCACGGAGATGGAATATATGCAGAGTCATGGGTTTAGGCTTCCAGCACGAAATGTTTTGTTTAAATCTCCCTTCTGCATGAGTTTCATATTGCCAGTCATGACAAGTGCAAGTTCAGTAGATTTGGCATTGACACTCAGCCACAGCAAGCTGCCTCAGCCAGGACGGAGCCAGGGGAGAGGAGACTTCCTATGAATGCCCTCTCTGTACAAACTAGTCTTAGGTCCCTGCCAGCTGGCTCTGGTACCCTGTACATGGATTGTCCCTGACTTTCTGGTAAAAAATGTCACATACAGTTCTCTCTTTCTGTTTGGGAACAAGAATGTTGGTTTACAACATTTCTTTGCATAAGCTATTACTTTCAAGGGTCTTTATAAAACATCATATCCATGGAATTCACTCTTCTTTAAAGCGGGAGTTCACCCATTTAAAAAAAAAAAAAAAATCTCCCCTTAGCTTCCTGCTCGTTCGGTCTAGGGGAATCGGCTATTTATATTAAAATAGGTGCAGTACTTACCCGTTTTCGAGCTGCATCTTCTTCCGTCGCTTCCGGGTATGGGTCTTCGGGAGCGGGCGTTCCTTCTTGAGTGACAGCCTTCCGAGAGGCTTCCGACGGTCGCATCCATCGCGTCACTCGTAGCCGAAAGAAGCCGAACGTCGGTGCGGCTCTATACTGCGCCTGCGCACCGACGTTCGGCTTCTTTCGGAAAATCGTGACGCGATGGATGCGACCGTCGGAAGCCTCTCGGAAACCTGTCAATCAAGAAGGACCGCCCATTCCCGAAGCCCATACCCGGAAGCGACGGAGAGGATGCGTCTCGTAAACGGGTAAGTACTGCACATATTTTAAAATAAATTGCCGATTCCCCTAGTAATAACGAGCAGGAAGCGAAGGGGGAAAAGTGCCCTCTAAGGGTGAACCCCCGCTTTAAAGGAATCTACATTTTGAACCCATCAGGATACAATGTATTTTTATCACAAACTAAAATATAAATATTTGAAAAACACATCATTAAAGTGGAGGTTCACCTGGAAATGACAATTTTTAAGATTAGATTGATGCTCATTTTGTCAAGGGGAATCGGGTATTTTTTTTTAAATCGAAGCCGTACTTACCGTTTTAGAGATACATCTTCTCCGCCGCTTCCGGGTATGGGCTGCGGGACTGGGCGTTCCTATTTGATTGACAGGCTTCCGATGGTCGCATACAGCGCGTCACGATTTTCCGAAAGTAGCCGAACGTCGGTGCGCAGGCACCGTATAGAGCCGCACCGACGTTCGGCTTCTTTCGGCTACTCGTAGCGCGATGTATGCGACCGTCGGAAGCCTGTCAATCAAATAGGAACGCCCAGTCCCGAAGACCATACCCGGAAGCGGCGGAGAAGATCTATCTCTAAAACGGTAAGTACTGCTTCGTTTTTTAAAAAACTACCCGATTCCCCTTGACAAAATGAGCATGAATATAATCTTAAACATTTTTTTTAGGGTGAACTCCCACTTTAAGTAATTAATAATATTTTCACTATGCGGCCTTTTCATTATAGCCTCATTTACATGGACACCAAGGCCCATACATCAGGAATGAGGAGTTTGTTTACGCTCCTGGAACAGCAAGGTAGGACAGCCTATGTTAGTGAATGGGGATGCAGCAGCTGTATAGCATAGCTCCCAACTGTCCCTGATTTCGAGGGACTGTCCCTGATATGGAGCAAAGTCCCTCTGTCCCCCTTTCCTCCTCATTTGTCTCTCATATTGGTCTGATCTATAGAGTTGTAAACATAAGGTGTGCGCAGTCTACTGCATTAGGGTATGCACCCCAAAACTCAAACACACACTACTGATCACTCATGATGTTCATTCAGAAAGGGAAGGGGGTGGTCAATTACATATTTACCGGCCCCTTCCTCCATTCATCCTAAAACATCCTTCCACTCGGAACTGTTCAGAGCCGGTCCGAGGCATTCAGAAATACTCGGAATCACTCAGAATCACTCGGAAATACTCAGTTCCTGAGTGTTTCCAAACCTTTCTGAGATCAGGTGAGTTGTTCCGAGTATTTTTGGGGCTCTCCGGTGCCCCCCTCACCTCTGGCCATTGCATTGCATGCCATAGAAGTCAATGCGGGACGAATTATCTTTGTTTCCATTGACTTCTATGGGAAAACTCGCTTTGATATGTGAGTGCTTTAAATTACAAGCATTCTCCTGGAGCGGATTATGCTTGTAATCCAAGGTTCCACTGTATATAGTAATAAAGTGTAGCATTCCATAGCAAACCACCAACCGGATGTTTGCTCTTAGCAGATTAGTGAAGTCAGGGTAATGAAAAGAATGAGGTCTGACTATTTATACGATCAACTGCAAATCAAGGCAGAAAGGGTAGAAGGCAGGGAGGAAAGCTTCAGCCCCGCTGATAGGGGGGAACACCAGTCCTCCTGTAGGGGGCCCAGGCACACAAGGGGGACCAAGCAGCAGAGGTAATCAGTGTCCCCCCCCTGCGGAAGCTGCTTGCTTCCCTGTCTTGTAAGAAAATAAGCAATTGTAAAATATATATTTTTAAAAATTGTACAGTATATAAATAATAATAATTTTAAAACATTTAAATTTTGTTTTTTTAATTATAAAATGTTTTCTTTTTTCAAAAATGTAAAAATCAATAAAAAATGGCTAATTCACGCAGCTTCTCTGTTATCTTTGTGTCCACTAAGAATAATGTTTGCATATTTTTAGTGAAAATGTTGTTTTAAATTATTAGAGGGGGCCCTGCCAGGTAGGCTGTATGGGGCCCGTGATTTCTAACAGCAGCCCTGGATAGCTTTATTAGACTGGTTAAAGTATATCTAAAGCCAAAAATTTGGATTGCTGTCTGTGCCCCCTTTGGCATACTCACTCTTTCTTTTTCCTGTTTCCTATTATAAGGAAGTGATAGAAAGTGAATGAAATCTGGAATTTGGAGATGTCATCGGAACAATAATAGAGGGGAAATCTTCCAATGAAGGCACTGGTTCTGGTGACCTGCTGACAAAGGATTCCCTCACTTTGCAGGGGAATTTTCTCTCACATCCTGTTTTGGCCACAGGACAGGAAGTAAAAGGAAATCTCCCCAATTAGACACAGATGGCAAAAGAACTGAAAGGGGTAATAACCCTCCGATATTCTTTCCAAAATTAACAAAAAATTTTAAATCAAGCATATGCTTTGGGACAGTAATTCCTCTGAATTTATCATACCCCTTTTAGCTTTTTAAATTCAGTCTTCGTTCCTCTCCACTGTGTTTCCGGGGCAGTGGCAAAATAGCCGACCTTTTCATACTCTATGGTTCTACCCTCTGGTACACTGTTATGTCTCGTACACACGATCGAAATTTCCGATGGAAAAAGTCCGACTGACTTTTTCCATCGGAAATTCCAACCGTGTGTATGCCCATCTGAGTTTTTCCATCGGATATTCCGAGGAATTCCGTTGGAGTTTACATAGAAAACATGTTCTCTTCTCCTCCGGTCAGTGGCGTATCTAGGGTATGGCAGCCATGGCAAGTGCCATGGGCGCCATATGAAGGGGGCGCTGTTGAGTGGCTGGGCAGCAAGGCACTTACCAGGGTCTGATGGTCTCTTCTTCCCTCCTCCCGAGCATAGGCAGGATTTCCTTTTCAGCACCTTTGCTAATGGACAATGGCAGCGCTATCCCTGCTGCGTTCAGCCACAGCCCTACCCTGTTCTCCCAGGCTCTCCCATTCCATCTGGTCGAATTGGCAGCGCACAAAGAAGGAAGAACATCAGTTTCTCCCTCTCGTCTGTGAAAACTGAGGCCTTAAGTGATGAAGATTTCATCACTTCCAGTATTGGTTCTGCATTTACCTGGCCTTGGAGGACAGAGGAGGGATCATGGGTCTAAAAAAAAAACCTGATTTCTCCATAAAGAGGATATGTCACTACCCAAGGTATCACAAGGATGATAAATATCACTAGTTTTGTTAGCTGTTTTTTTTGTTAAGGTTATCTGAAAGATGGGTTTCAAATGTTTTGACAGGGGCGCAGTTTCAGTGCTTGCCATAGGCGCTATTTTCACTAGATACGCCTCTGCCTCCGGTGGAATTCCCTCGGAATTCCAATGTTAGTTTGGTCGGGCTAAAGCCAATCGTGTGTACAGGGCATTACTGAGAGAAGAGAATTTTACTCTTTCTCCCATCCCGAGATATCAGTTATGAGTTTAGAGGTATCACATTAAAATTTGGACTCATTTGGAACCCTTAAATTAAAGCAGAACCAAAGTTTTAACTCAGGCTGGGTTTACACTATTGCAAATTGGATGCCCAATTTGCATGTCAGAAGATTGTGACCGTCTCTATGGAGCCGGTTCACACATCTCCGGAGCGGCTCGGGTGCGGATTGCACGGGAGTCTTGTGCGTCTTCAGGTCAGTTTCAGGTCCAAATTTAGCCAAAAATTCTGGCTGAAATCGGACATGAAACAGTGAACAGGGACGCACTGGATCCCTGCTGTGAGCCGCTCCATGCTGCAGTGTGAACCCAGCCTTAAAGTGATACTATAGGTTCCTATTTAAAAAAAAAAAAACATGTCATACTTACCCCCACTGTGCAGTTCGTTTTTCACAGAGTGGCCCTGATCCTCCTGTTCTGGGGTCCCACGATGGCTCCTCCCTGCAATAGCTAACCCCCTCTGGGAAGCTCTCTCCCGAAGGGGTCACCTTGTGGGGGCGCTCCCGTGTCATACACTCGACGTACATAGCCATGAATGTATGACTCGGCCCCGCCCCCCGACAGGTGCATTATTGGATTTGATTGACAGCAGCGGGAGCCAATGGCTGCGCTGCTATCAATCTATCCGATGAAGAAACGAGAAGCGGTGGGGAGAACAACACGGGATCACGCTCACGGAAGTTAGGGGGCTCAGGTAAGTGAAACGGGGGCTCGGGGGGGCCAGAGAGTGCAAGGTGTTTTTTCACCTTATAGGATAGGATCCATTAAGGTGAAAAAACACAAGGCTTTACAACCCCTTTAAGGTCCATGTCCATTTGAAGAGAAACACTGCTCCAGGTCGGCCAGCCAAGGATCCTCTTCAAAAGCACAAACAGGTGCTGGCCCAGCTCTCAGCTGATGCATTAATGAGAGAAAAGTCCAGATAGCCACACTGACTAAGAAAACTTCTTTATTGAAAAAAATATATTGAAACCGGTAAAACCATAAAAAAAAGCAATTGAGTAGTGAGGTAAGCCACTAACTGCTTAAATTTTGAGGTTTTTGCCCATTTTGATTGATAATATTTTTCAATGAAGGTGGTTTTTCAGCCAGCGTGGCCATCCAGACTTTTCTCTCATTTATGGGCCATGTCCCTTGCTGTAGCTGGAATCTTCAGCTGTCTTTCTTTGCTGGTTGAGTCATTCTAGCACACAGCCACCATGCCGGAATGCAAACTGAGCTGCGCTTGCACAGCTCAGCATACGTTCTAGAGAATATCTGCAAGCAGGCAGGTAGGTTTCTTTTATTGCAGAAGAGACATTTCATGTCTCTTCTGCAATAAAGAGCCTGCTTGCTTGCAGTTTTTGACAGCGGGACCTTAGTTCCACTTTCAATCTGACTGAATCATTCTATACAGGACTGGTGATGTCTAAGTTGTAATGTTGATTCTCTGACATATTTTTTCTCTCACACTGTGAATGCTCCTTAAAATTGCCTGTGGCAGTATGATACCCCTTTTTATGTAATCTAAAGAAAGACACGGAGAGAATTTTTTTTTCTTTGGGAGTTGTTTATTTACATTAGTGTACCATGAAATGTACCAATAAATATAGCTTTAAACAAAAAAATCTTGAATTTGCTCACACTTGGCACAGCGGGAAAAAAAATGAAAACAAAGCAGTGGTGTTTAGCATTTCTCAGCAACCAACCAGATAGTTGCTGTCAGTAGATTTGTGAAGTTATGGTCATGCAAAGATGTTAGAACATTGTTTTTGGACATTTGAGTGGACTTTATCGATACTAGAAAGGAAAACTATATAGTTTTACATAAATAAATAGATTTATTTAATGTTATAAATGTAATAAAAATATATAGAATAAAACAAGATAAAATCGAGCTCTCATTTGTATAACCACAGATATATGAAGTATGTATATATTCCCTATTACTGCTGAGTCAAATAAGGTCAACGTTTCGCTGTCACTTCTTCAGGACCTATTTCCATTGACTGCAGTCAAAGGGATTCTGCATGGGAAAGAATAGAGTATCAGAACTTTATCAAACAGATGACAAATGCAGACAAATCATATAATAATGTAAGCCCCATAGGTGGTATGGGGGCAGTGTATATGAGGCGCCTCTTACATAGCAGAGAGTGATGAAAGGATGAGGCCTGTCTGTTTTCAAAGGCATCAAGGATGGAAGGACAGGAGGTAGGGTGGATAGCTCTATTAGACCATTAGCCTATTAGGCCTCGTACACACGACCAAGAATCTCGCCGGGTGAAACACATCGTTTTGCTCGTTGAGTTCCTTGTTAGGCTGTCGAGGAACTCGACGTGCCAATTTTCTCCATTCCCGTCGAGGAAAAAGAGAACATGCTCTCTTTTTGGCTCGTCGAGTTCCTCGACAGTTTCCCCGTCGAAAAATGTACACACGACCGGTTTCCTCTGCAAAAAAAACAGCAAGTTTCTTGCTGTTTTTTGCCGAGAAACTCGGTCGTGTGTACGAGGCCTGAATCATGATTAAATCAAGCATACACTTTGGTATAGAAAAAAACTTCCTGGCTTTGTTCACACTTGCCGCACTGAAAAAACTGTGCTTAAAGTGAAAATATCATTATTACAAAGTTCCCCAGGAAAGACTGTGAATAGTCACCTTTTTCACTACCCATGTCAGAGAACACTACTTGATTCAGTAGAAGTGGTCTCCATAAACCCACTAGAAAACTACTATTTCTAGTAGCATCGATCTCTTAGGTCCCCCTTAGCACTAAAGCCCCTTTCACACTGGGGCAGTGCACTGGCAGGGCGGTGAAAGAATGCCCCTCTCCATTGAATCTAATGGAAAGCTCTTTAAAAGCGCCTGAAAAGCTCTTCAAAAGCACTCAGTGTTTTACTGGCAGTTTAGAAGCACCTCAGCGTGAAAAGGGCCTTACTGATTCCTCTTGTTAACTTCCAGGTCATCACTGAGCCATGTTGTAATGTGGAAGTCCACAGAAGAAAGTACATGGGGCTATGAGGGACTCAAGAGATCAACACTACCGGAATCATTGGTTTCCCAGTAGACTTCTGCAGACAATATTCTACAAAACTGAAAGGTGCTTGGTGGCAGTGAGCAATGAAAAAAGTGAGTATTTACACTTTTCTTTTATTAGTTTGCCTTTCGTAGGGAACTTTATGACTATAGTGAGAGGGCACTTTAAGGTCCCTTTTACATGGGCACTCATATGGCAAAACCAGGCAGTTGAGATTAGTTTCTAACTCGCCTCAGCCATCTGTCAAAACCAGGAAATAGCCACCAGACAGCCCTATACACCTTTCTGCGGCTCACCAAAAAAATATAACATGTTGCAGTCGACACTCGATACCACCTGCCACTGCACTCCATAGAGGTTAATGGGGCAGTTCCACAATCACATGCAATAGACATGGTTGTGGAGCAGTGAAGAGGGATTTCAGTGTGAAATCCCTCTTCATACAGGTGTAGGGGGGAAGTAGCATATGAGGTCCCTAACCACGGCCCATCCACTGCTGACAACACAATCCGCAGTGGTTCACAAGTTTGCAGCTAGGTCCATGAGAAAGAGGCCTAAGAGCATTAGTATATGTTTATTTTTAACCAATTATAAAAGAACTTGGTCTGCTGACTTGAATATAAATGTAGGTCAACATAGCATAAAGTTCTGCATGAGCACAATTGACTCATCCTGTCTGTGTTTTGCTGTGCAGTGGATTGCAAAAAATCTAGTACCAGGTCAAAAGTTACACATCCCTGACTGCTACACTTCCAACATACAAAGTGCATAGGTCAGGAGTACTTACCACACCGCACAGAGTGCTGGATTTCAGACTAAATTCCCCTCAAGCAACAATATTCGTCTATCTCCCCCCACCAAACAAAAATTACCACCAAAAAAAAGCTCTATTTGTGGGAAAAAAGGACGTCAATTTTTTCGGGGTACAACTTCGCACGGCCGCGCAATTGTCAGTTAAATCGATGCAGTGCTGAATCGCAAAAAGTGGCCCGGTCATTGGGCAGCCAAATCTTCCGGGGCTGAAGTGATTAAGCATAATGTTTATGAATGTTGATTATGAATCAATTAGAAAACACAAGTCAGTGTATCAATTTACTATCAGCAATACTTATCTGCAATACTTACCTTCAGAATCCTTGTTATAAGAAGGAAATAGCCTCTTGAATTTTGAGTGGTACATCTATTTTTTTCACCTCTCTTATAGTACTGTGAGTGTGCATTACCAGCAGGTTTTTACAACACGCATGCCCTGTACACACAATCGTTTTTTTTCTGTCAAAATAAACTGAGACAGGTTTTTCGGTCGGAATAAACTGAGACAGGTTTTTCGGTCGGAATAAACTGAGACGGGTTTTTTCCTACGGAATTCCTCCCAAGCTGTCTTGCATACACAAGTTCACACCAAATTCCGACTGTCAAAAACGCGGTGACGTACAACACGAGAATGCTTCCGAGCATGCGTCGACTTGATTCTGAGAATGCATGTTTTTTTCTTCGTCGGAGTTCCATACAGACGAACGGAATTTCCGTCGGAAAAAAAGAAAACATGTTCTCTTTCTGAGGCCTCGTACACAGGACCGTTTTCCTCGACAAAATCCATCAAGAAAATTGGTGGCAGAGCTTTTTTGCCGAGGAAAACGGTCATGTGTATGTTTTTCGTCGAGAAAACTGTTGTGGATCTTGACGAGAAAAAAAAAGAGAACATGATGTGTTTCTCGTCGCGCTGGTTTACGACGAGAAACACATTCATGTGTATGCTTAGAAACCCACGCATGCTCACAATAAAGTATGAGACGGGAGCGCACCTTCGGCAAAAGTAGCGTTCGTAAAGGAGATAGCACATTCGTCACGCTGTAACAGACTGAAAAGCGCGAATCGTCTCTAACCAAACTTTTACTTAACATGCAGTAACATGAGATTAGCAAAAGCAGCCCCAAGGGTGGCGCCAGTGGAATCGAACTTCCCCTTTATAGTGCCGTCGTACGTGTTGTACGTCACCGCGTTTGAGAACGACGAGATTTTGTCTTGACAGTGTGTATGCAATGAAAGCTTGACAAGATTCTCGACAAGCCTGACAAGAAACTCGTCGAGGAAAATGATGTTTCTTTTACGACGAGATTCTCAGTCGTGTGTACTAGGCCTAAGGCCCCATACACACCATAGAATCCATCCGCAGATAAATCCCAGCAAATGGGTTTCAGCGGATAGATCCTATGGTGTGTACACGCCAGCGGATCTTTATCCGCGGATATATCTCCCCTGGGATGGATTCCAGCAGATCGGATATTCGCTGACATGCAGAACAAATCCATCTGCTGGAATCCATCCCAACGGATGGATCCGCTGGTCTGTACAGACTCACCGGATCCATCCGTCCGAAGGGATCCCCCGCATGCGTCGTAATGATTCAACGCATGCGTGGAATTCCTTATATGACAGCGTCGCGCAGGTCGCCGCGTCATAATCGCGGCGACGGCGCGACACGTCATCGCCAGAGGCGCGGATTTCAATGCGATGGTGAGTACACTCCATCGCATTAAAATCTGCTGAAATCCTCGAGAGGATTTATCCGCGGAAACGGTC
The DNA here is from genome assembly GCF_905171775.1 of Rana temporaria. Taxonomy (NCBI): domain Eukaryota; kingdom Metazoa; phylum Chordata; class Amphibia; order Anura; family Ranidae; genus Rana; species Rana temporaria. The sequence continues at coordinate 70,437,417 of NC_053490.1, forward strand.
CGCTGGACCGTATCCGCGGATAAATACTCCCGTGTGTATGGGGCCTAAGTCTGTCGGAATTTCCGACGGAAAAATTCCGTCTGACTTTTTTCATCGGAAATTCAGATGGTGTGTACGAGGCATTAGATATATTCTTGTGAACTACACTAATGGCTCTTTTATACAGAATGTCAGTTGTAATTGGGTTTTGGTCCTTTGAAAGCATGTGACAAACTAAAAAAAAACATTGCAGATGACGTATTCATATTTGGTATGGAGCTTGGCCTGACTTTTTGCTCCTTCTGGAAGGTTTCATGATTTAGTGCAGTTATTCAGTGTGTAATTCATCAAACCGATTGAATATGAAGCTATTTACCGCTATGTGCTGCATTTACCCCAAAGACTCATCAAGTGATGTTGTATTTCTAGTTTCTGTTTTTAAAATCTCTTTCTGTAGAAAGCTTAGAGTGAGGTAGTCCTTGCCTAGACAAAAGGTTTTGCATAGTTTTCATCGCTGCTTCAGATAACCTTAAACCCAGTTAGAAGAAAAATTATAACAAAATTGTTTTTGATTCAGTGAATGAAAGAAATCAACAATGAGATCTGTTAAATATGCTGGAATACAGAAAGTAAATCTTATTTTATTTTTTTTACAATTCTGAATAGTTCATATTAAAGTGCTTGAAACATAAAGTACAGTTATGTTGTACACATTTTCTTTATGTGTTATGGTTAGAATTAAAAGAAAATCCAATCCACAGGGTCATATTTATAAAGCAGCATTTTTTACATTTACCAAACATTCACTGCAAATCTTTTTTTTTTTTTTTTATAAATATGGAACGCTTCAAGAATTTGCGTGTCATCCTTGAGCTGGGGCCATGCTAATCTTCTCTGTATTGTTCCAATTTTAGTATATGTGCTGCCGAAGCAAGCAAACAATGGTGCATGTGTTTTAACCGATTGCAGACCGCCCCAAGAACATTTACTGCTGAAGGGTGGCCGCTCTAGATCATGTATCTGGTATTTGATCAGCGCTTCTGAGTAAAGAGGGCATGCTGCCCTGACTAGGGGCCAGATTCACAAAAGAGATACGACGGCGTATCTCCTGATACGCCGTCGCATCTCTGTTTTAGGGCCGTTCTAACTATGCGACTGATTCATAGAATCAGTTACGCATAGATAGCCCTAAGATCCGACAGGTGTAATTGAATTACACCGTCGGATCCTAGGATGCAATACTTCAGCCGCCGCTGGTGAGAGTTTGCGTTGTAAACCAGCGTCGGGTATGCAAATCCACAAAGGTTTTTCCCGTCGTTACGTCGGCGCAAGTCTTAGTTTTCCGTCGCAAAGTTAGGGGTACTTTAACATGGTGTAAAATTACTCCACCATGTTAAAGTATGCCCGTCTTTCCCGCGACGCTTTCGAATTTTTTTGTTTTCCCGGCGTAAGTACGTTATGCACGTCGCGATTCTCAACACGTCGGCGCGTCATAATTTTGCGCAAAGCACGTCGGGAAATTTGCGACCGGAGCATGCGCAGTACGTCCGACGCGGGAGCGCGCCTAATTTTAATGGTACCCGCCCCATTTGAATTGGGCCGCCTTGCGCCGGACGTGTTTACGATACACCGCCGCAAGTTTACAGGTAAGTGCTTTGTGGATCGGGCACTTAGACTGAAAACTTTCGGCGGTGTAACGTAAACGGGTTACGCTGCGCCGCAGGTACGAGAATCTGGCCCTAGGTTGTTATTTCTGACAGCACAAGCCGATCAGCGGGTCCCAGCCAATGATTGATTACCAGAACACCAAAAACATATCCGTGTGTATGTGTGCAGGGCTGGACTTACCATTGGGCTTGACTGGGCTCAAGCCCATGGGCCCCTCCAAATTCTGGCGTATCTGATTCTTTGAATCAGGAGCCAAGATACGACGTCTCACACTCAGAGATACGACGGCGTATCTGGAGATACGCCGTCATATCTCCTACCTGAATCTGGGCCATAGCGTCTACAAAATAGGGGATTGATTTTAGGCATTTTTTTTTTTTTACTAGTAATGGCGCCGATCAGCGATTTTTATCACGACTGCGATATTGCGTGGACGAATCGGACACTTTTTTGGGACCAGTGACATTTATACAGCGATCAGAGCTAAAAATAGCCACTGATACTGTGTATATGTCACTGGCAGGGAAGGGGGCAATCAAGGGTTTAAGTGTGTGTTCCCTAGGTGTGTTCTAACTATGAGGGGATTGGACTGACTGGGAGAGAAGACAGACCATTGTTTATACACACAGAATCCCGTTCCTGCTCTTGTGCCCGCAATCGCGGATGGCCGGCAGGGATCATGACCACCGGCCATGTGCATCAGGTCCCCCGCCATGCAGTGGGCACATACGCACCTGTTACGGCTCTTAAAGCGGCCACAGTATATATACGGCAAATCGCGCAGCAGAGCCATACAGGAGCCAGTCGGGAAGCGGTTAAGTGACAGAGTCACTTTTAATAAGCCTTAAGACCCTGCAGATTCGGCAGCAATAGATAATTAAAGTGATATTAAAGACATACTTTAAAAACATTTTTTAGATAATAAACATGTTTTACTTACCTGATCTGTGTAATTGTTATGCACAGAGCAGCCCCGATTCTCCTCTTCTCTGGCCCCCTGCCAGCATTCCTGGTCCCTTGCTCCTGCCTAGTGCCCCCTGTAGCAAGCAGCCTGTGTGTTTGTAGGCTTTTAATATATTCCTTTCCACTTAAAGCATTTGTTACTCCAACACTTCATGTTCTCCAATGATTTATTTATTTCAGGTACTTACTGAATATAGCACCGTCAATTTACGCAGCGCTTTAAATATACATTCACATCACTCCCTACCCTCAAGGAGCTTACAATCCAAGGTCCCTAACTAATTTTCTAGCAAAAGAAAAACGATTTTTACATGAAGGAGAGAAGTGCCAGAATAGGCCCAGTATGGAAGCGGTTAAACTGAATGGGTTGTTTTACAAGTTGATTAGCCTCAGAGAGTTAGGGCTCTTTCACACATGCAGACCCTGGGGCAGATCCAGGGCCGCTGTTAGAAATCATGGGGCCCCGTACAGCCTACCTGATGGGGCCCCCCCCAACCCCGCCTCAAAAAAGTGATATTTTAAGTGATATTTATCTTTGTCCAGGCTAATCACATTCCTTCTAACAAATGAGAGTGCTGCAGCTGACTTTAAGGATTCAATTTTCCTTAAAGCGGTAGTTCACCCTCTCGTAGTGGATTTTACCATCGAGACAGGCATTGTAGCGCGAGCTACAGTATGCCTGTCCCGATTTTTTTAACCCCGTACTCACCTCGTAGTCGTCCATCGTAGATTCCGGCTCCCGCGGGGAATGGGCGTGCCTATGGAGAGGGAGGATGATTGACGGCCGGCCCTGGCACGTCACTCTCCCCGAAGACAGCCGGAGTAGGTCTCGGCTCTTCACGGCGCGTGCGCACAGGCTATGCGCACGCGTCGTGAAGACCAAGCCTATTTCGGCTATTTCCGGAGAAGCGTGACGCGCCAGAGCCGGCCGTCAATCATCCTCCGTCTCCAGAGGCACGCCCATTCCCCGGTATCTTCGATGGACGACTACAAGGTGAGTATGGGGGGAAAAAATTCGGGACAGGCATACTGTAGCTCGCGCTACAATGCCTGATTTAAAGGTAAAAGAAAAAAAAATATTTTTTTTCCCGTCGATAGGGTGAACCCCCGCTTTAAGCCAGCACATCTATTATGCCTTTAAATCAGCTGAGGCATGCACTCCAAAAAATTATTTAAATCTGTATGACCCAATTCACACTAGCATTGCTCTCTGAAGAGTGATCTGCATGCGGATTGCTCTTCTGACAGAATTTGGCTGGTGGTGAACAGGCATTGTATCACCTCCTCAGCAGGAAACATGGTGGGTGGTTACAGTAGTTGCTTTGCGGAAGCTGCATATGTACTTTGCCAACCACTACCTTTCCAGCATGAGGGCCCTTTCACACAGTGCTGCTCCACTCAGCAAGGGATCAGTGAGTGGATTCTCTGCAGAATTGGAGCTAAATGGGACAGATGTGTTCTGATTTCCAGGTCTGTTCAGTTTGCATCTGCACACAATGCACAGCCCACAGGGGAGGACTTGTGATGTCTCTATGGGTGGCCAAATGGAAATTTGGACTTGTGTCCACTCACAACAGGCAATGTGGAAGGAAGATTGACCACACTCCCAGCATCAGAAAAAAAAATTAGCTTTTATATCCACATAGAAAAGCATCACAAACCCACAATACAGAGAGATAGCAGCATTTTTTTTTTTTAAATCTATGTATATCTGGATTCCATCCTATATAGAGCTTTCATACAGATCATACAGATCCACATGAAAAAATGGCAGGCAGATCTAATTGTAAGGTTTGGGTGAAAGCTTCTTTAAGGAGGGGTGGTTGGTGGGTGGTTAAAAAAATGCAGCTCAGCTACATGTTTTTACCCCCCCCCCCCCCTTCCATCCAAACAAGTAGCAAGTGTAAAGTAGCATCTCATGCTTATGATTATCATTATGATGATCACAGAACTTTAGATCCTCTATTGCTCTGCCACAGTGCCACATGGCTATTGAGTGCTGACTTTGTTATGGCTCTATTGTGTGACAGTCTGTACACACTCAGACCCAATAGCCATGTGACACTGTGGAAGAGCAATAGAGGATCTAAAGTGCTGTGATCATCCTAATGACGATAATCATGAACACAGTGGGGAGTCAGGGGGCTGTACCTTCTTTCCATGGTAGCTGGTGTGACTGTGTGCCCTTCCTTGCCTGTAGCTGTGCACCGCTGCTCGATTAAGTTTCCTGCATCCTCTCAGCCAGACAGTCACATGACTCTCTCACTCCCACCCACAGACAGCACTTACTGAGGGAGCCTTGTACACATAAATCACTCTGCCAGGCAAGCAGAGGGCAGCCGGAACTAGAATATGTGCAGCGCATTATGCGACCAGGCTTTATCTACCTGCGCCCCCCGAAAATGGAAATAAAGTCCCTTCAGTGATTTCACTTCCTGGGCCCCTCTATTGCCCTAATGGGGCCCAGGATTATGTAAGTACACCCTAAAAAGCAAGCAGGAACATGGGGGGTTTAGAAAAACATTTTAATATATTCTGTCAGAATTTAACTATAAAGCTTCCCGGGCCCCCTAGCTGAGCCGGGCCCGGTACATCAGGGCTGGCTGTACTGCCCTATCAGCGGCCCTGGGCAGATCCTCAAAGAAATTACGCCGGCGTATCTGTTGATACGCCGCGTAATTTCAAATTTTGCGCATCGTATCTTTGTTTTGGTATCCACAAAACAAGATACGACGGCATCTGTGTTAGATCCGACAGGCGTATGCCTTAGTACGCCGTCGGATCTTAGATGTAATTTTTCTGTGGCCGCTAGATGGCGCTCCCGTCGTATTCCGCGTTGAGTATGCAAATTAGCTATTTCCAACGATCCACAAACGTACGAGCGGCCGTCGCATTTTTTTACGTCGTTTCCGTTCGGCTTTTTCCGGCGTATAGTCAAAGCTGCTATATGGTGGCGTACTCAATGTTAAGTATGGCCGTCGTTCCTGTGTATAATTTTGAAAATTTTACGTAGTCTGCGTAAGTCGTCCGTGAATGGGGCTGGACGTAATTTACGTCCACGTCAAAACCAATGACGTCCTTGCGACGTCATTTAGAGCAATGCACGCCGGGAAATTTTAGGGATGGCGCATGCGCAGTTCATTCGGCGCGGGGACGCGCTTCATTTAAATGAAACATGCCCCCTACTCGCCAAATTTGAATTCCGCGCCCTTACGCCACGAGAGATACGCTACGCTGCCATAACTTATGGCGCGGATTAGTTGAGGATTCAAAGAAAAGCCAAGTAAGTTACAGCGGCGTAGCGTATCTTACATACGCTGCGGCCGCCGCAGATGTATGTGGATCTTCCCCTGTCCGTTTTTCAGCCATCCGTTTTCGGATGAAAAACGGACATACTGTACATGTGTCCCTATTGGATTGCGGGTGTCAGCGGACGATCTCATCAGGCTCCGCTATGCTCGGTTTCTGGAGGAAAAACCTATTTTTCCATCCGTCTGCGGATCGGATCCGTCCCGTGTGAAAGAGCCCTTACAATGTAACTGTCAATAGATCTTTCATATGCAAAAACTTGCATGCTCAGATTTCATGTTTATTTTTATTATTGTTAAAATAATATTAATGTAGACATAAAAGCACATACAGACAGACCCTGGCAGAAAGAACAGAGATTGGCTAAAAATATTGCGTTAAAATCAGACAAATCAAATAACGCTAATCTCTTGTTTGGACGCCTTAAGTGCTTAGATTATGACATTATATGTTACAAATTATGTACACACATTCATGACATTATTCTAATGGCTTGGATGTTACAAATCAGCATTCCTTTCAATGCTAAATGGTGTAAAAGCAAAAAATAGAGACATATATGTGGAATGTGTTCACCTGTAGCCAGTGTTATTTATATAGGGTTTGCACGCCAACCTCTAGGCAATGACAGCAAAATGCAGCTCTAGGCCGGGAATTAAAGCAAAGTTCATGTAGGATTATAACCTGACTTCCTTGACAGTTTACTGCGGTCAACACAAACTCACTCCCGTCCTTATGTGACTCATTTACAAGAATAACTCACAGCTTACTATTTCATGTAACCTCATTTGTGTTATTACTCAGTTATATTATTAATACTCATTCAGGTTATTACTTAATAAGCTAATTATTTTATGACGGTTAAGCGGAATAATATAGCGGTTAAGTATCAGCAATAAGATCTATTGTACTGTATAGAACATAGTCCCGACATCACCTGATTCTCCATAAACTGTGTAAGTAGGCCCAGCACTCTGCATGGTAACTTCATGTGTTGGCGTGTGTTTGACAGTCTCCATTCATTTCTCTTATGTATGGAGCTGTCAATTGCACACGGTACATGTCAAAGCTGGAGCAGACATCATTGGGAAATGCATAAAACTGTTTTGTCCTTGATAAATTGAGCTGCATGTGAAAAACAGTTTTCTATTGTTTAATAGGTTATTACCTGTGTCAAATGCTGGCCGAGTGGTTGTGTTTTTTTGATGCAGTTCCTCATTTATGTGTATAAAGCCTCGTACACACGCACGGTTTTTTCGGACAGAAACAGCAAGAAAACTGCTGGCAGAGCTTTCTTGCGAGTAAACCGTGCCTGTGTACGAGGCTTTGAGGTTTCTCGTCGAGAAAACTGCCCAGAATCTAGCCGAGAAAAATAGTGAACCTGCTCTCTATTTTCTCGTCGAGATTCTCGGCAGTGTTTTCCTGCCGAGGAACCCGAGCTGTATACATACCTTAGATGGCAGCGACGGCATCGAATGTGACGAGCGCATGCTCGTCGTAGTCGATAACGGCACTGTGTTCGTGCCATTCAAAAGAACGGCGGTTCCTATAAAACGTACGTGTGTACACTTGGCCAGCAAGAAAATCTTGCCAGGAATCTCGTCTGACAAGAATCCCGGCTGTGTGTACAGGGCTTAAAGGAGTTGTAAAGGAAACAATTTTTTTTTGCTGAAATGACTGTTTACAGGGTATAGAGACATAATAGTTAACGGATTCCTTTTGAAAATGATTAAAAATTGATAAAAATCAATCATATAATGTACCTGTAGTTTCAGTTTAGTTTATGCATCTAGTTTCATGCTTCTGTGAAGTACAGAGACACAGAGCCAATAGAGGGCCGTGATGGTTTGTAAAACGAAAGTGATTGGTTCTGAGGGGTTTAAGACACACAGTAATCACACCTCCTTGATTAGTGCCACAGAGAGAAAGCTCCCATGACTTTTTTCATCAGGAAACAGACAACCAGGAAGTGTTCAGAACAGAGAAGGATTACAGCAACATCATAGCAAAAACGAACAATGAGGACATGAAACCAGTACTGCAGTAAGGTAAAGGAAGCTATTTAGTTAAAAAAAAATTCCTTTAGTGACCCTTTAAGCGGAATTCCGATCATCACGTGGCATAAGGCATTAAATTATACAAAACTTTCTGTATGTTTTTTTTTGGATAGAGTAGTCAATGGCTGTCATTTTTTTTTGTCCCATTAGAGAGAATAACCTTCTCTTTTAGTTCTATAGATAAAAGGTACTGTCATTTTTTATACCCTATATTACCAAAAGTATTGGGACGCCTGCCTTTACACGCACATGAATTTGAATGAATTTCCCTCACACATGATACGAAATCCAGAAATAAAATGTTGTCCGACGAGCTATCTGATGATTTACGGATCGTTAGTACGGTGCTTTCGACAGCCGATTCCGTTTTTTCGTCAGACAAAAGCTGGATGTGCAGACTATAAAATTTTTGTCTTACTTAAACTCAACATCCGACTTTTGTTTAATTAGTACAGTTTTCGTCATGTCAGGACTCTGAGCAGGCCAGTCAAGTTCCTCCACCCCAAACTCGCTCATCCATGTCTTTATGGACCTTGCTTTGTGCACTGGACCAAATCATTTGGTGGAGGGGGAATTTTAATGTGGGGTTGCTTTTCAGGGGTTGGGCTTGGCCCATGGCCGTCTTTAATGCGGTTGGAATCACAGTCAGAACTGCAGCGATTCTGGCCACAATTTCAAATAGCGAAGTGTGCCTGGAGCCTTAGTGGCGAAATGTAAACAACAGCAGCAGGGATCCTGGATGATGTAATTGAAAAATATTGACCAGATTTACCAACATTTCAGCAGCGCCAGGGATCTGTCATTTGCCATGGGAGTCATGACAGGGCAGCATTGTCGTGGCGGTGGGTCAACATCATTGGACGTCGCTTACTATGAATAACATGGATCTATTTCACTAGATGACGTGATTGATGTTGGCATACATTGTTACATTTTTGTTACATTTTTTTTCTAATAAAATACTTTAATGATACAGGTGTTTCTATTTGCTATTTACCTTTTTGTTTGTGTACCTCTTGTAAGTTACCCCTCCCCTTTCTCCAGGGTTTTGGGCATATGGCCTAGTATGGTTTGGGGGAGGGGTGTTGTCAGCCCTCCCCCCTTTCTCCAGGGTTTTGGGCACATGGTCTAGTATGGTTTGGGGGAGGGGGTCATACCGAATGCCTGGTTAAAAGGACTTTTCTGATTTCTTAGGAGTCCCATTAGAAAAATGACATGGGGTTCCCCATTTTTTTTATCTTAATTTATTCTCTGCATTAAAGCGGAGGTACCTGTCCAGCGCGCCTGTGATGTCGGCACCTGAAGCTGATCTACCGCTCGACTCTCGGGTGCTGCCACCGCCATCTTCAGTAAGGGAATCAGGAAGTGAAGCCTTGCGGCTTCACTTCCTGGTTCCCTACTGTATACGCTTGAGTCGAGCTGCGCAATCTGAATGGTCCCTGCTATCTTCTGGGACCTGTGTGTTTCCCAGAAGACAGCGGGGCGTGCCGGACGTGGCGTAGATACCCGCAGATAATGCATCTATCTATGCCCGGAAGTGGGTGCAAATACCTGTCTTAGACAGGTATCTGCTCCCCCCTGAAAGGTGCCGAATGTGACACTGGAGAGGCTGAGGAATCCTGACAGCGGAGGTTGCATTTTTGTGTGGACCTCCGCTTTAAAGCGGAGTTCCGGCCACAATTTCACTTTTTAAATATAAATACCCCTGTAATACACAAGCTTAATGTATTCTAGTAAAGTTAGTCTGTAAACTAAGGTCCCCTGATCCTCGGAGGGCGTCCACTGTGCGGCTCCTTGCAACCCCCCTGGGGTCTGTTTTGGTTTCCCTCTCTCCCCCATGGGGTTGTGGGTGGCGCTCCCTTCGGACTTTCTAACGGCTCTGCACATCTCTGGTCATTACAAAACCCACTTCATTCGTTAACGGTAAACCTTATTCTTGGGTCAATTTATGTGATTTATATTTATACTTTTTTGATCGCAAATTTATGTTATGTATATTTTTGTAGAATCAACCATCCCCCTGAAGAGACCACTTAGAGGTCGAAACGCGTCGGGGAACGCACATCACACAGCATAAAGCAATGTTGTATACATTTGTCCAATATTGTGGAATATGTATTGTATCACCAGATCCGTAAAGGGTTTTCTTTTAATTGTCATTGCATTTAAAATGTATGTTATTGACAACCATAAAATAAACCATGTTTTATTATATTACATTTGTTACACTTTTATACCTTTGCTGTCCAAAGCCCCGTGGGGTAAATTCCTTTTTCTACAAGGTCCGTTTTGTTAGGTTGTTACAGCATTTAGACACTTTATAAAATAGAAATTGACTGGGGCCATCTTAAGTGTGGGCATCATGAAGCCAGACTGTATGACTTCCTGGATTTCAGCCTTGCACATGCTCAGTGCTGCACAAGCAGTGTCAGATCCGGTTTCAGCACCTGTGCTGTCCAAGTCACATGATTCTTTGAGACTGGGGAGTGCACAGACTCCTGGAAAGTTACACCCACTACATTCCCAGGAGTCTGTGCAGTGTAGGTTAGGAAGCATTAAGCACCTAGGTGCAGGAAGTAGGAAGATTAACTATTCTGCCTAGCAACAACACTTTGAAGGCATCTAAAAAAATGTTTTTTTTTCGTAAAGGACTAATGACATTTTTTTAAAACTACTGATGTAATGTTATATTTATGGGTGGAACTCCACTTTAAGGTAAAGAAACCTTCTAATTGCAACCCTCCCCCAAGCCTCCCTTATACTTACCTGAGCCTGATCACGATCCAACGACGTGCACAAGAGCAGCAGCTCTCTCAGCTCCCTCCCTCCTCATAGGCTCAAACACAGCAGCAGAAGCCATTGGCTACCGCTGTTGTCAATCGCAGCTAGTGAGAAACGAGCGGGGGGCAGGCCGAGCTGTGCTCTGTGTGTCAAGTGGTTTGTTATTATTAAAAATAAATAATAATTAAAGGTGTTGGATCACTTTAAATAGAGACGATTATATATATTGATGGAAAATACTATTACTAATACTATAACTGCTTTTTGTGTATGGGGTAATTAATTCATATGTTTATATTCTATTTATAAATATAGTGTATTGTTAATGGTAAAAGACATACTCGAATCACGTTATCCTTCAAATAAATCTCCATATGGTGGATCTGCAGTTATTATCTCTGTATCTCAAATGACAGCAATTAGTTGTCACTTTCCTTTGGGCCAAGAAAAAACACAGGTGGCTGGTATCACTAATTAGAACATAGCATTGGGATTTTTCTTTTTCTTGTTCTCCTTTATAATGTAATTGGCTCGACTTGAGACTGAAACAATATCTGATGATATCATCTGAAATGCTTATTTTTGAATGAAAAAAGTCCATCATTAAGAATACGTTCTTTGACACACCTTAGCTCCTCCAAGCCAAATCAAGCTGGTTGACAAATATAACATTTCACCTTATTTCCTCGCTACTGTTCTTTGAGATTTACTGAGGTCATCAATCCATCACACTAGTTTATGGTTCCTTTCATTGCCTGTTCAAGTTATCTGCAGATACCAGTGGCCCCCACTGGCTCTTCTAAGCCATCTAGCCATGATTCAAGGGCCCTGTAACATTTTGTTATAAAAAATAAAATTCAACCTGGTAAATTTGGGCAAAAATTAGCAAAAAAATACATACAAATTTTGAACCAGAAGAATTTGCCATGAAACCAAGGTCATGAAAGATTCGCACCTCATCCCTAGTGATCAGTTCTAAATTGTATGAGCAAGCAGAACACATTTTTAAAAAAGATTTGAAAATACCTTCTTTCTTTTAACAGTGGAAAATATTTCAAACTCTTTCCTGCCATAGCACATTTCCTTTTGTCTACTCTTCTAGACACTTTTTTGATGGCATGTGCTGCATAGAAATTAACACTTCAGGGTAACTGGCAGTGGATTAACCAGATATGAAGAACAATGGGGGTTATTTACGAAAGGCAAATCCACTTTGCACTACAAGTGCACTGTACAAGTGCAAAGTGCACTTGAAATTGCAGTCGCTGTAAATCTGAGGGGTAGATCTGAAATGAGGGGAAGCTCTGCTTATTTTATCATCCAATCATGTGCAAGTTAAAGCGGTAGTTCCCCCTCCAAATTTTTTTTACCCTTAGTCTGATGCTCATTTTGTCTAGGGGAATCGACTAGTTGTTTTAAAATCAACGCTGTACTTACCGTTGTAGAGAGCAATCTTCTCCGCCGCTTCCGGGTATGGGTCTTCGGGAGTGGGCGTTCCTTCTTGATTGACAGGCTTCCGACGGTCGCATCCATCGCGTCACGAGTAGCCGAAAGAAGCCGAACGTCGGCGCGGCCCGTGACGCGATGGATGCGACCGTCGGAAGCCTGTCGGAAGACTGTTAATCAAGAAGGAACGCCCATACCCGAAGACCATACCCGGAAGCGGCGGAGAAGATCGCTCTCTACAACGGTAAGTACAGCGTCGATTTTAAAACAACTAGCCGATTCCTCTAGACAAAATGAGCATCAGACTAAGGGTAAAACATTTTTGGAGGGGGAACTACCGCTTTAAATGATGTTTTTAATTTTTCTTGCATGTCTCCCTCAGATCTACAGCGACTGCACTTCCACGTGCACTTTCAGTGCAAATTCAAGTGCACTTTGCACTTGTAGTTTGCATTTGTAGCACAAAGTGGATTTGCCTTTAGTAAATAACCCCCAATGTTTCAGAAATGCTTTTTTATCGTAAAGTTGTGCTTATGCTATAAACTCATATGCATTGATACATTTATAGGGTTAACTTTAAACTTTAGGGGTCCTGTAAACAATAAGGGCCAGATTCAGAAAGACTTACGACGGGCGTACCTGTAGATACGCCGTCGTAAGTTTGAATCTGCGCCGTCGCAACTTTAAGCGTATGCTCAAACTGAGATACGCTTAAATGTTGCTAAGATACGACCGGCGTAAGTCTCCTACGCCGTCATATCTTAACTGCATATTTACGCTGGCCGCTAGGGGCGTGTACGCTGATTTACACCTAGAATATGTAAATCAACTAGATACGCCTATTCACGAACGTACGCCCGGCCGACGCAGTACAGATACGCCGTTTACGTTAGGCTTTTTCCGGTGTAAAGTTACCCCTGCTATATGAGGCGCAGCCAATGTTAAGTATGGACGTCGGGCCAGCGTCGATTACGTCGTTTGCGTAAGTCGTTCGCAAATAGGGCTGGACGTAATTTACGTTCACGTAGAAAGAATTGACTTTTTGCAGGTTAATTTGGAGCATGCGCACTGGGATACTTTCACGGACAGCGCATGCGCCGTTCGGAAAAAGCATAATTTATGCGGGGTCACAATACATTTACATAATACAGGCCCACATCTTCCACATTTGAATTAGGCCGGCTTACGCCGGCCTATTTACGCTATGCCGCAGCAACTTTGCTTGGTGAATACTGCACTTGCCTGTCAAAGTTGCGGAGGCGTAACGTAAATAGGATACGTTACGCCCGCACAAAAATACGCGGCATCTACCTGAATCTACCCCTAAAAGTCTAGTTTACCACTAAACCATTCAAAATTATACAGTACTGTATATGTAAAAAAGGGATTTTTAATACAGCTTACCTGTAAAATCCTTTTCTTGGAGTACATCACGGGACACAGAGCGGCATTCATTACTATGTGGGTTATATGGAGTACCTTCAGGTGATGGACACTGGCAATCTCAAACAGGAAGTGCCCCTCCCTATATAACCCCCTCCCATAGGAGGAGTACCTCAGTTTTGTAGCAAGCAGTATGCCTCCCAAAAATGGTCCCCAAAAGAGGGGTGGGAGCTCTGTGTCCCGTGATGTACTCCAAGAAAAGGATTTTACAGGTAAGCTGTATTAAAAATCCCTTTTTCTTTCTCGTACATCACGGGACACAGAGCGGCATTCATTACTATGTGGGATGTCCCAAAGCAATGCTTACAATGAGGGGAGGGAGAACATCTTCCCAAGACAAAAGGATTTAATTTAGAGATATACTCAAATCATAATAAATCCAACTTAGTTGAGAAAAAATAAATTTTTAAATTTAACTCAAAAGGGAGCCCCCCGGAATCCGAGGGTCTCAAACTGCAGCCTGCAGCACTGCCTGCCCAAAGGCTGTATCAGTATTCCTTCTTACGTCCAACTGGTAGAATTTTGTAAACGTGTGGACAGAAGACCAGGTTGCCGCCTTGCAAACTTGAGCCATAGAGATCTGGTGGTGTGCTGCCCAGGAGGCGCCCATGGCTCTAGTAGAATGAGCCTTTAATGATAACGGAGGAGGCAACCCTTTCAAGCCGTAGGCCTGAGTGATTAACTGTTTAATCCATCTCGAGATGGTGGATCTTGCAGCTGCCTGCCCCTTCTTGGGCCCATCCGGTAAAATGAACAACACATCTGTTTTCCGGATCTTCTCTGTAGCTTTAAGATAGGCCTTCATGGCCCTGACAATATCCAAGGTATGCAGCAACCCTTCCTTTCTGGAAGTAGGTTTAGGGAAGAAGGATGGTAATACCAAATCCTGGTTTAGATGAAAACTGGATATAACCTTTGGTAGGAAGGAAGGATGAGGGCGGAGAACGACCTTGTCCTTATGAAAAATAAGATATGGTTCCTTACAGGATAAGGCCGCCAGTTCCGATACTCTTCTTGCGGAAACTATGGCGACCAAAAATACTAACTTCCTTGTCAGTAAAACCAAAGGAATTTCAGCCAACGGCTCAAACGGTTGTTTCTGTAAACTTGACAGAACAAGATTTAAATCCCACGGACAAAGCGGGGATTTAACTGGAGGATTAATACGTAAGACCCCTTGAAGGAAGGTCTTAACTAGCGAGTGGGTGGCCAGCGGCCGCTGAAACCACACTGACAAAGCTGAAATCTGTCCTTTGATTGTGCTTAATGCCAGTCCTTTATCCACTCCTAGCTGGAGAAAACTTAATACTCTATCGATGGTAAACTTGCGAGAAAGCCATCGCTTGGACTCACACCAGCCTACATAGGCCTTCCAGACCCTGTAATAAATCACCCTAGAGACCGGTTTCCTGGCTCTGATTAGGGTAGAGATTACTTTCTGAGACAGACCTCTACCCCTGAGAATCAGGGATTCAGCCTCCAGGCCGTCAAATTTAGATGCCGTAAGGCAGGGTGGAGGATCGGACCTTGCGATAGCAGGTCTGGCCGTAGAGGAAGAGTCCAAGGGTCTCCCACTACCATCTTTAGGATTAGTGAGTACCATGCCCTTCTGGGCCATGCTGGAGCTACCAGGATGACTGGTATGTGCTCCACCCTGATCCTGCGCAGCAGGCGGGGTAGTAACTGGAGCGGGGGAAATGCATAAAGAAGTTTGAACTGATGCCAAGGGCAAACTAACGCATCGGTTCCGCAGGCCCTGGGATCCCTTGTGCGGGACATGAACCTGTCTAGCTTCTTGTTCAGTCTCGATGCCATGATATCCACGTCCGGCACTCCCCATTTCTGGCAGAGTGTCTGAAAGACCTGTGGATGCAGAGACCACTCCCCCGGCAACAGAGTCTGGCGACTTAAGAAGTCCGCCTGTAGGTTGTCCACTCCGGGAATGAATATAGCCGATATGCAGGGCACATGGGCTTCTGCCCACAAGAAAATCAAGCTCACTTCTCTCTGAGCGGCTTGACTCTTGGTTCCCCCTTGGTGATTTATGTATGCCACCGCCGTGGCATTGTCCGATTGTATTCTCACCGGGAACCCCTGCAGTTTGGACGTCCAAGCCTTGAGGGCTAGTCGAGCAGCTCTGAGCTCCAAGATATTGATGGGCAACTGCTTCTCTGCTGCTGCCCAAGTGCCCTGGCGAGTGCAACCCTCCAACATTGCTCCCCAGCCAAACAGGCTGGCGTCTGTGGTTACTATTTTCCAGGTCACAGGACTGAAAGTCTTTCCCTTCAGGAGATTCTGAGGGTTTAACCACCAAGATAGACTTTGCCGCACTCTTGGTGAGAGTGGCAAAGGAATTTCTAAGGCCTGAGGCCTCTTGCTCCATGCTGACAGGATGGCTGCCTGCAGGATGCGAGTGTGGCTCTGAGCGTACGGAACCGCCTCGAATGTGGCCACCATCTTGCCTAGTAGTCGCATACATAGGCGAACAGTTGGCCTTTTCTTTCTTAGAACTATTTGTATTAGCTCTTTGATGGCCTTGACCTTTAATAGGGGTAGGAACACCTTTTGTTGTTCTGTATCCAATCTCATGCCGAGATATTCCAGCTGCCTTGTGGGCAGGAATGCTGACTTGTCTCGATTTAGGACCCAGCCGAACCTTTCGAGGTACTGAACTGTGAGGGCCACTGCTCGCTCCAGGCCAGGAGACGAGTGGTCTACAACCAAGAGGTCGTCCAGGTAAGCCAAGACCGTGACTCCTTGGGTCCTTAGATTGGCTAGGATTGGGGCTAGGACCTTCGTGAATACCTGGGGGGCCGTAGCCAACCCGAAAGGGAGCGCCATAAATTGGAAATGACGTTGAGCCACCGAGAAGCGTAGAAATACTTGATGTGGCTGAAAAATTGGCACATGAAGGTAAGCATCCTTTATGTCTATGGACGCCATAAAGTCGTCCTTCTGGAGCACGGCGACAGCTGACCGAATAGTTTCCATCCGGAATGAGCGGACCTTTAGGTACGCATTCACTCCCTTTAAGTCCAAAATTGGCCTGACATCGCCGTTGGGCTTTGGGATGATAAACAGGTTGGAGTAGAACCCCAATCCCTGTTCCCGGACTGGTACTTCTACTATCACCTTTTGGCATAGCAGATGATTCAATGCCGCTATCAATGCGGCTTTTTTCACAGGGTCGCCTGGTACTCTTGACTCCTGGTAATGAGGAGGAGGGATTTTTAGAAACTCTAGTCTGTAACCTGCGGCCACAGTAGACCGGACCCATTCGTCGGGGATGTTGGCTTCCCAAACCTCTGCAAAGAGGTGAAGCCTTCCCCCCACCCTCATGGGTGGGGGCGCCTCTTCATAAGGCAGACTTAGGGGCTGGCTTAGCTGGTTTGCGATACCAAGGTTTCTTGCCGCCAGAGGCCTGTCCCTGCGATTTGCTGTTAAAGTTTGATCGTACAGGAGGCCGTCGGTACTGCCTGGAATTTGAGGGCCCCGAAGCCGGGGAAAGCTGCCTTTTACATGTAGGCCCCCGAAACTTCTTTTTGACTGGTAAAAGCGTACTCTTACCACTCGAAATAGTCTGAATGTATTTATCCAGATCTTCTCCGAAGAGTCGCCCTCCATGGAAGGGAAAACCTGCCAGAAGCTTTTTGCACGGGGGCTCGGCCGCCCAGTTTTTTAACCATAAGAGTCTTCTCATATGCACTAAAAATAGTGATAAACGAGACGCTTGCTGAATAGAGTCCTTTATAGCATCCACCGCAAAGCATAGAGCTCTGGGTATATCAGATAGCTCCTCTGCCTGCTGGGCAGGGATGTCCTTAAGCATCTGTTTAGTCTGGTCCTTTAAAGCTTGACAGATTCCGATAGCAGCAACTGCTGGCTGTACCACTGCCCCTGCCGTAGCAAAGGAAGCTTTTAAAAGAGTCTCCAAACGTTTATCAACCGGGTCCTTAAACATTTGAATGTTTTCTACCGGGCAAGTTAGTGATTTATTCACACATGAGATGGCAGCATCCACAGCTGGGAGCGCCCATCTTTTGGCAAACTTCTCTTCCAACGGGTAGATAACAGAAAAATTTTTAGGCGGCAGAAAAATTCTGTCTGGTCGTACCCAATCCTGGAAAATTAATTCCTCCAAAAGAGGATGGACCGGAAAAACTGCGTTGTTCAAAGGCGCCCTTAAGGAGCCCAAAGAGGAAACTACCGGACCCCGGCGCTCCGGTAAAGGCAACTTAAATGCTGAGTGAACCATATCTGTCAAAGACTGGACCCACAGACTCTCCGCTTGGGAGGCTGAGAATGGTTCTTCAACAGTAGATTCCTCAATTTCTGAACCCTCTGGATTCTCGTCCAGTAGGTCCTCCTGAAACTCTAATTCCTCCGGCGAGAGAATTTCAGCATCTGAGGATACAAATTTAGGCGAAGGGGATCTAGTCCGTTTCTTGCCTGGTAAAGACTTAGCGAACATAGCCGCCAATCTTTCCTCTAGCCCACCCAAAGAGGCAGCTAGCATTTCCTCTGTGACAACACAGGGTTGGGTGGATCTGGGCCAGCCGCCGCACCAGACCCCCCTATTGGCTCAACCAAGGCGGCCACAACTTGGCTACTAGGTGGGGAGAGTACCGGCATAGCCTGACTCATGTCCTCAGAATCCGAGGGGGAGCCCTTTTGTTTTTTGGCATTTTTTGCCCCTTTTGATCCTGAGCCTTTGGGAGCCATAGTACAATACCGAGGTACCCCTGCATGCAACAACTGACTGTTTGCAGCTAGGAATAGTTAAGAGGTTTAGGGAACAGCAGGATTACTAGTGTCCAAAAACCCCTGGTGAGGCCGAGTATGTTTATTCAAAAAACAAAGGAAAAAAATCTCTTTTTTTTTTTTTTTTTTTTTACTATGATATTATGTTCCTTTAAATAAAATGTATATATATATATATTCTTTTTTTTTTTTTTTTTTTAAAACATACGGCCCCACCAGATATCCTTTGCGGCCTCCAACCTGCTGCAAAGGGGAATTTTTGGCTGTAGAAAGAAAATAGGCCAAGCCTAGGATGTACTACCCCTTTCCTGCCACCGGGGGTCACCGGAGTGCCGCTCTGCGTCCCCTCTCCTCCAGCATCAGCTCAGACTGAGCCATGAATGCAGCCTGTCTGTTCTCAACAGACGCGAAGGCACGCCTCTTCCTGCGCTCTCTCCGCCCCCTCCTCCCGAACGGCGCGAAACCGTCTATTTTGGCGTGCCCGCGCACGCGCGCGCGCCTGTCAGGAAGGAGAGAGACACATGGAGACGCGCGCCAGGCGCTACAGAGGCAGGGAGAGAGGATCGAGCCGTCGGCTGCAGGGCGGCAAATTTGAACCCCCGGACAGGTAGGCAGCTAACAGAGACTCTTAAGGGCTCAGTTCTTTGCCCAGAAGAGATTCAAAGATGACCCTATCTGACCAGCAGGGCAGCAGGTGGCCAGCAAAGACTCACTTGGACAGGGGAACCAGAGATGGGGGGGGGGGAATCAGACCATCCTGTCTACACACAGACATAGTGACCAAGGTGCCTATGCAGAGCATACTTAGGCTACCCCCCCTTTTGATCACCCCTGGGGAGCCCGCTGTCGAACCAAGTTCCGCAGGCTCCCCACTTACCTGCTCCATGCCGCAGGACGTTTGCAAGCAAACACAGTCCAATCTTCTCCCATCTCCGTGGGTAGTGTAGTAGACCATCAGGCACTGGGGTCCTAGAAGGAACCGCTGTCCTGGACCTATATAGCACCCCGGCAAGCAGGATACTTTTGGCTTTGGAAAAAAAGCACCAAGTCCTGGGCCCGGGGTCCAGCCCTCCAGAGAGGGCATTATAGGCAAAACCCCATGGATTTTGGGGCCCGGGTACTGTCCACTTCGGCACTGAGGCACTCTGGACAGATCCGGTTAGCCTGCCAAAATCCTAAGGATATGGAGGCAAGCTATTCCGTGACCAACACCTAAGACACTGGCGAAAAAACTGAGGTACTCCTCCTATGGGAGGGGGTTATATAGGGAGGGGCACTTCCTGTTTGAGATTGCCAGTGTCCATCACCTGAAGGTACTCCATATAACCCACATAGTAATGAATGCCGCTCTGTGTCCCGTGATGTACGAGAAAGAAAAGGAGACTGGCACTTTATCTAGAAATTATCTAGAACTTTATCTAGAACTGATACTACGCCCGTACACGCGATAAGAGGATCAGAAGAAAAATTTGGTGCAACGAATGATTGGCCAGTTATCTGATCGTTAGTATAGTGCTTTCGACAGTCGATTACAACTTTCTGGATGACAACATTTTGATCGTAAGTGAACACAACGTCTGATTATCGGTTAATTAGTACAGTTTTTGTCTGAAAAATCTTAAGAGCAAGACTACGCATGCTCAGAATGAAAAGAATACATTACAAAACATAAAAAAAATTCAACAGATTACATCACTTCCGAAGTTGTATTCTGTTGTACGAGAATTTTCGTACGTTGAGTAACCTCTTAATTTTCGATATGGAACTAGCATGCAAAAAAAAAGGGATGATTATTCGTCCGATACTCTCATCGTACATACTAGGCTTTAGGAGGTTTAGTTTTTTTTTGTTCTTTTTATATAAGTCACCTGTGAGGTATTGCAACTACCCTAAAAAATCCAGATCAGGCTGAGGTTTTTAAAGTGCGTATACAAAACCTCAGACATATGCTGCGAAGCTAACTACCACCTTTTTTTCTATTATCAGCAATTTTAAGCTAAAAACGTCTTTGCAGATACTCCCCACCATAACCCGGTATCTCTATACAGGAAATGTCTTTCTCCACATCTACCTCAGCTTTGCTCCTTAAGAAGTATATATCTATACTTGTGTGGCCTCCATATAACCCCCCTATAATGTCAAATAATTAGGCTAAAGATACAGCACGTGTGTTGTGAAAATGAGCAGAATTCACAACCATGATACCATTGAAATCAATAATGGTAACAAGCAAGCGTGAACATCTTCCATCAGTACATGCTGCAGCAACAATTCCAACGTGACCTAAGATATAGGATAATGGTACCAAAGTGGATACTTATCCACTATGGCTGATTAGCAGCCTGGCTGCATTTGTGTCCAATGCTACTCATAGGAAAAAAGAGCATTAATTTATTGAGCAAAGGATCACAGTAAACAAACAAAGCAGCAAATAAATCATATAATGCATTGTGAAAGCCCATTCATTGTTTTTGTACTTTGCACTGTCCTCTTTGCCCTTCCTAAAGCTGAAGCATGGGCAAAAAAAATCTGTCAATTTTTAACCACTTGCCGACCAGCCAGCGCCATTATATGGCTTGTTCCCGCAAACTGCTGCAATTGTACAGAGTTCAGAGTTATCGTCTGTTCCTAGTGATTAGAAACAGCGATCTCTCTGTACTCCCAGTCAGTACACTCCCCCTCAGGCCCCGTACACATGTCCGAGGAACTCGACGTGCCAAACACATCGAGTTCCTCGTCGAGTTCAGTGTTGAAGCCGCAGAGGATCTCGGCGGGCCGACTTTCCTCATTGAACAACGAGGAAATAGAGAACATGTTCTCTATTTGGCCCGACGAGTTCCTCGTCTGCTTCCTCGCTGAAAAGTGTACACACGACCGAGTTTCTCGGCAGAATCCAGCTCCGATCGAGTTTCTGGCTGAATTCTGCCGAGAAACTCGGTCGTGTGTACGGGGCCTTACAGTTAGAAACACGCTGGCAATAATCGCATGTAAAATCCAGCAGGTTGGGTGCATTCAGCCTGCCCATACATGGTTTGAATTAGACACGTGTTGGTTTGTTTTGTTCTGAATTAAAATTCGACCACATTTATCTTTTTCGAAAATTTTGATATATCTGAATTTTCGAATTAGAATAGTACTGAATGTATAGGAATCCGAAATTACAAGAAAAAAATTCAAACGAAATTCGAATTGTTTTCTAATTCTTTTTCAAACTTGAATGCTTTTTACATAGTTTTCAAATTCAAAGACTTTTTGAATAATTTTCAAATTCGAAAACACTTTTAATTTCCAAAGAAAATAAAAAAGAATAGAAGATAAAGGAATAGAATATATATATATATATATATATATATATATATATATATATATATATATATATATATATATATATATATATATATATATATATATATAGTAAGGGGTTAGCTCGGTAGCGGGGTGTGTGACCCCTTGGATGGGTTCACCACACACTGATTTATACAGACAGGCAGTCAAAGACGGTTGAAAACAAAGATTTTGGTTTATTCTTCGATCTTGCTGGAAACAAGTGAAAGCATCCAAACAGCATAAACAAAATCAAACATAAAATAAACCCTAGCCACTTTGGGCGTCTACCTTCCACACAGGAACCTATCTATGGAGTCTAGCACAGCCTAGTGCTGGGCAGACAGTGCTGGTCATACAGCAGAAAAACAATAGTCTTTTGATTTTTATCACACAGAAAAATCAATCCTCTCCTCACCTCCTCACCTCCTCACAAGACCCAAAAAGCTTCAGAATGCAGCAATTCAGTGGTAATCATTTGCACTACTTATAGAGGCCTTAATTGCCTCATTCTGAACAGCTGGAGTCTTTCAACGCCCTTAGACCTTGTCTGGCTATTTTTGCAGCCAACGCCCAATAACATTTTGTGTATTGTCTAAACAAGGCAGAAATGCATGTCCCGTCTGTGACAACACCCACAGATTTACCTGACTTCCTGTCACAATATATATATATCTTTCATTAATGTGTTTGGCTGAAGCCATGTATTATCAATCAACTGTGTTTTCTCTTTTTAAATCATAATCACAACAGAAACTACCCAAATGAGCCTGATCAAACGTTTACATACCCAGGTGATTTTGGCCTGATAACATGCACAGACGTTGACACAAAGGGGTTTGAATGGCTAATAAAGGTAACCATCCTCACCTGTGATCTGTTTGCTTGTAATTAGTGTGTGTGTATAAAAGGTCAATGAGTTTCTGGACTCCTGACAGACCCTTGCATCTTTCATCCAGCGCTGCACTGACATTTATGGTTTATGAGTTATGGGGAAAGCAAAATAATTGTCAAAGGATTTGTGGGAAAAGGTAGTTGTATAAAAACAGGAAAGGGATATAAAAAGATATCCAATGAATTGAGAATGCCAATCAGCAGTGTTCAAACTCTAATCAAGAAGTGGAAAATTAGGTGTTCTGTTGAAACCAAACCACGGTCAGGTAGACCAACTAAAATTTCCACCACAACTGCCAGGAAAATTGTTTAGGATGCAAAGAAAACCCCACAAATAACTTCAGGTGAAATACAGACTATCTGAAAACATGTGATGTGGCTGTTTTAAGATGCACAGTAAGGAGGCACCTGAAGAAAGATGGGCTGCATGGTCGAGTCGCCAGAAGAAAGCCATTACTACGCAAATGCCACAAAGTATCCTGCTTACAATATGCCAAACAGCACAGAGACAAGCTACAAACCTTCTGGCACAAAGTCATTTGGAGTTATGAGACCAAAATGTAGCTTTATAGCCACAACAATAAAAGCTACGTGAACTCTTAATGAATCTAGCTAATAGTTTTCAAATTCGAAAACTTTTTGAATAATTTTCAAATTCGAAAACACTTTTAATTTCCAAAGAAAATAAAAATAGTTGAGACCAAAATGTAGCTTTATAGCCACAACAATAAAAGCTACGTTTGGAGAGGAGTCAACAAGGCCTATGATGAAAGGTACATCATCCCTACTGTGAAACACGGAGGTGGATCGCTGATGTTTTGGGGATGTGTGAGCTACAAAAGCACTGGAAATTTGGTCAAAATTGTTGGCAAGCTGAATGCAGTATGTTATCAAAAAATACTGGAGGAACATTTGCATTCATCAGCCAGGAAGCTGGGCATGGGCTGTACTTGGACATTCCAACATGACAATGGTCCAAAACACAAGGCCAAGTCAACCTGTTATTGGCTACAGCAGAATAAAGTGAAGGTTCTGGAGTGGCCATCTCAGTCTCTTGACCTCAATATCATTGAGCCACTCTGGGGAGATCTCAAACATGCAGTTCATGCAAGACAGCCCAAGAATTTACAGGAACTGGAGGCTTTTTGCCAAGGGGAATGGGCAGCTTTACCATCTGAGAAGATAAATAGCCTCATCCACAAATACCACAAAAGACTTCAAGCTGTCATTGATGTTAAAGAGGGCAATACACAGTATTAAGAACTGGGGTTTGCAAACCTTTGTGTTATCATTCATATTCTCTAAAAAATAGCCAAGGAATCATAAATTCTGCCAGGGTATGTAAACTTATGAGCACAACTGTATATATATATATATATATATATATATATATATATATATATATATATATATATATATATATACACACTGCTCAAAAAAATTCAAGGAACACTTTGAAAACATATCAGATCTCAACGGGCAAAAATCTCATGCTGGATATCTATACTGATATGGACTGGGTAATGTGTTAGGAATGAAAGAATGGCACATCATTTGATGGAAATGAAAATTATCCACCTACAGAGGGTGAATTCAAGGACACCCCGAAAATCAAAGTGAAAAAAATTATGCAGCAAGCTAGTCCATTTTGCTGAAATTTCATTGCAACAACTCAAAATGGTCCTCAGTAGTTTGTAGGGCCCCCAAGTGCTTGTTGTATGCCTGACAACATCAGGGCATGCTCCTAATGAGACAACGGATGGTGTCCTGGGGTATTTCCTCCCAGATCTGGACCAGAGCATCACTGAGCTCCTGAACAGACTGAGGTGCAACCTGGCGGCACCGGATGGACCGAAACATAATAACCCAGAGGTGTTCTTTTGGATTTAAGTCAGGTGAGCGTGGGGGCCATTCAATGGTATCAATTTCTTCATCCTCCAGGAACTGGCTGCATGGTCTTGCCACATGAGGCCGGGCATTGTCGTGCATCAGGAGGAACCCAGGACCCACTGCACCAGCGTAGGGTCTGACAATGGGTCCAAGGATTTCATCCCGATGCCTAATGGCAGTCAGGGTGCCATTGTGTAGCCTGTAGAGGTCTGTGCATCCCTCCATGGATATGCCCCCCCCAGATCATCACTGACCCACCACCAAACCGG
Source organism: Rana temporaria (assembly GCF_905171775.1). Lineage (NCBI taxonomy): Eukaryota > Metazoa > Chordata > Amphibia > Anura > Ranidae > Rana > Rana temporaria. The sequence goes on from NC_053490.1 coordinate 70,462,201, forward strand.
TCATGCTGAACGATGTTACAGGCAGCATAAAGTTCTCTGCAGCTTCTCCAGACCCTTTCACGTCTGCCACATATGCTCATGGTGAACCTGATCTCATCTGTGAAAATCATGGGGCACCAGTGGCGGACCTGCCAATTCTGATGTTCAATGGAAAATGCCAATCGGGTTCCACAGTGTTCGGCAGTGAGCACAGAGCACACTAGAGGACATTGGGCCCTCAGGTCACCCCCATGAAGTCTGTTTCTGATTGGTTGGTCAGAGACATTCACACCAGTGGCCTGCTGGAGGTCATTTTAAGAATTTAAAAAAAATTCTGAAGGCAACTTGAGCTCTGCTTTAACCGCTTCCTGACCAGTTATACTGCGGCAGATTGGCTCCCTTGGGCGAGCCGTCATAGCTGTACATCGGCTTTTAATGTTGCTCTAGCAGGCACACGCCCACAGCGTATCCCCGGAGCCGATACGCGTGCCTGGCGGGCACGATGCCTGCCAGGCACCCGTGATCGATTGTGACAGAGCAAAAACCGAGATCTGTGTGTGTAAACATACAAATCCTGGTTCTGTCAGGGGAGAGGAGACAAATCATGTGTTCATACTAAGTAGGAACGACGATCTGTCTCCTCCTCTAGTCAGCCACATTCCCTCTTCAGTTAAGGCCTATACACACGATCGGATATTCCGACAACAACTGTCCGATGGACGTGTTTTTTCAGGTAATCCGACCGTCTGTATGCTCCATCGGACAATTGTTGTCGGAATTTTCAACCACAAATGTTGGATAGCCATGCTCTCAAATTGTCCGACAACAAATGTGTTCAGTCAGATTATCTGATTGTGTGTACACAAATCCATCAGACTAAAATCCAAAGTACAAACACGCATACGCTGAACCAATGCTAAACATCAGACAAAAAAAACACGTAGTTTTGTGAATGTTGGATGAAAAAGTTCTGCCGTCTGTATGCAGAACAAGTTCACGGCCAACGCGCTTCAGACAAAATTTCACGTATTTGTCTAATGGAAGTCCAATTGTGTGTACAAGGCTTTAGAACACATCTAGGGAACATGTTAACCCCTTCCCTGCCAGTGACATTTATACAGTAATCAGTGGCTATTTTTAGCTCTGATCGCTGTATAAATGTGAATGGTCCCAAGAAAATGTCAAAAGTGTCCGATCTGTCCGCTACAATGTCACAGTCCCTATAAAAATCGCAGATCGTCGCCATTACTAGTAAAAAATAAATAATAATAAAAATGCCATAAATCTATCCCCTTTTTTGTAGACGCTATAGCTTTTGCGCAAACCAATCAATATATGCTTATTGCTATTTTTTTTAGCAAAAATATGTAGAAGAATAATATATATCGGCCTAAACTGGTGAAGAAATTCGTTTTTTTTTGGGGGGCTATTTATAGCAAAAAGCAATAAATATATATATATTTTTTTAAATTTACACATTTTTTTGTTTGTAGCGCAAAAAATAAAAATCGCCAAGGTGATCAAATACCTCCAAAAGAAAGCTCTATTTGTGGGGAAAAAAGGACGTCAATTTTGTTTTTGTACAAAGTTGCACGACCGCGCAATTGTCAGTTAAAGCGATGCAGTGCCGTATTGAAAAAAATGGCCTGGTCAATAAGAGGGAAAATCTTCCGGGGCTGAAGTGGTTAAGATGGTGGCACCTGGACCCGAAGCAGATTGGGTGAGGAAAGCGCTGAATCCTGGGGCAGGTAAGTGTTCTCAGACACAGTATTTGTAGCTACTGACTTTGAATCTTTGGGGGGGAGACTGGAGCTCCCCTTTAAGTGGATGTGTAGGCTCTAATAGATGCCCAAAAATGTGAACAGCGGGCGCCATGCTGGGCGCTCGCTGTTCACTTAGCGTTGTGTTAGCAAAGCGAAGGAATTCGCTTTGCTAACACTGAACTGCCTCTCGGCCAATCAAGGTGCTCGGGTCTGTTACCTGTCACCAGGGGCGGACTGACAACTCATGGGGCCCCCTGGGCAATAGGAGATTATGGGGCCCCCGGGCAATAGGAGATTATGGGGCCACACAGTATACACATACACAGTATACATACACAGTATATACACACACTGAAAAGGTACTGGAGAGGCGGGGCAGCTATAATCTTGGGATTTTTAGACCAAAAGGATGTTGGTAAGGGACATTTCAGGGACAGATGTAAAAAAAAAACAAAAAAAAAACACAGATTTTTACATACTGTCCCTGGTTTTACTAAGGCTGGCAACCCTGATGGGGCCCCCTAGTGGCATGGGGCCCCCTTGTGGAATGGGGCCCTCCAGAAGTGCCTGAGTGTCCAAATGGTCAGTCCGCCCCTGCCTGTCACCTGATTGGCTGAAACATCAGGCGCTGTGATTGGACGACTGATAGAGAGGATGGAAGATGACATTGAGGAGCGTGCGCGTGCAGGACACCACCGCTGATCCGCTGCGAGACAGGTAAGTGCCGGGCAATGCACACTGGCAGCATTTGATGGGGCACAGTAGCGGCAATCGATGGACACACTGGCAGCATCTGATGGGGCACAGTAACAGCAATTGATGGGCACAGTGTCAGCAATTGATGGGCACAGTGTCAGCAATTGATGGGCACACTGGCAGCAATTGATGGGTACAGTGGCTGCGTTTGATGGCACAGTGGCTGCACTCGATGGGCACAGTGGCTGCGCTTGATGGGCACAGTGGCTGCGTTTGATGAGCACAGTAGCTGCATTTGATGGGCACAGTAGCTGCGTTTGATGGCACAGTGGCGGCAATTAATGGGCACAGTGGCTGCGCTTGATGGGCACAGTGGCTGCGTTTGATTAGCACAGTAGCTGCGTTTGATGGGCACAGTAGCTGCGTTTGATGGCACAGTGGCTGCGTTTGATGGGCACAGTAGCTGCGTTTGATGGCACAGTGGCGGCGATTGATGGGCACAGTAGCTGTGTTTGATGGCACAGTGGCGGCAATTGATGGGCACAGTAGCTGTGTTTGATGGGCACAGTAGCTGCGTTTGATGGCACAGTGGCGGCAATTGATGGGCACAGTAGCTGTGTTAGATGGGCACAGTAGCTGCGTTTGATGGCACAGTGGCGGCAATTGATGAGCACAGTAGCTGCGTTTGATGGGCACAGTAGCTGCGTTTGATGGGCACAGTAGCTGTGTTTGATGGCACAGTGGTGGCAATTGATGGACACATTAGCTGCGTTTGATGGGCACAGTGGCTGCAATTGATGTTTTTTTTCCAGTTTGTTTGCGCCCTTCAAACATTTTGAGCACCAGCCACCACTGGGTATAACGCCAGTCACCACACCGGTGTGAATGAGCCCTAATAACACTTGGACTAATGTCACTGGTATTACAGGAATGTGCGGCAGCACAGACCTTTTTCCTCGTGGATAAACAAGTGTGAAGTTCTAAGTCTCCGTTCCTAGGCAACCAAGTTATTGTTTGATCCTATGAAGTTTCAGTAGAGAGGGGGGTGAGGGCTGCTCATCACGAGCGGCCTGCGTGTTCAGCAGTGTCATTCCCCTCTCCCCACCCCGCGCTCTTTGGAACGCTCTGGCACTCCGGCGCCGCAGACACGTTGCAAACAGGAACATAAACAAACCCCACTCCGGGGGAAAGGGGCGGGGACACAGGTATCTGGCAAGGACCCCGCGTAACCCCTTCGCTGCCGGCCGGGAACTACGCGGGCCAATCCCAGAACTTGCTCCCCCACCCCCTGACCGGGCGGTAAAGGGTCAGCCAGCGTGCCGTCCGCACCTCCTCCCCGCCCACTCAGCGGCCGGGATAGGTGAGGGCGTGGCGCACAGTAAAGGTGGGGCGGCGGAGACATGAGGGACAGCGCTGTGATTGGACGGCGTGCCCCCCCTCCCTCTTTCGAGACCCGTTCTGTCAGTGAGGTAGCCGCCCAGCTTTGTCGGAGTGGGAGGGGCCCGGCGCGTGACACACACGGTGGGTTCCAGTAAACTGCGGCTGGTTGCCGGGGGCAGGTCGGAGTTTTCAGTCAGACATTCAACAGGCGGCCGCCGAGCACAGCGGAGCAGCGCCGGTGACGCACTACACCTTGCCCGTGGTGACGCAGCGGTAGCCCGGTTGTCGGTCGGTAGTGTGTGACGCAGCCGGCTGTGGCGGTGACGCAGCTCTCATGAAGTGACTGAAAACTTTTCCTGACGGGAAACTTGTAGAAGAAGAAGAAGAAGTGTCCGGCTCCGTCATGGCTGAGGCGCCGCCGGTGGTGGAGATAGACCCGGACTTCGAGCCCCTCTCCCGGCCCCGCTCCTGTACTTGGCCCCTTCCCCGGCCGGACTTCAACCCGAGCAACTCGGCAAACTCGTCCCCGGCACCGGAGCCCCCCTCCTCCGCCGCCGGAGCTCCGGGCAATGTGGACTTCATGAGCAACCTGAGCCTGCTGGAGGAGAGCGAGGACTATGACCCCGGGGTGTGCGGGGACTTCCAGTGTCAGGAGCTTCATCAACTACAGCCACAGCCTCACCAACAACCCGGGGGAGGAGGAGGGCTCCATGCCCCACCGAGCGTGTCATCCCTGTCCCCTTCTTCATCCCCTTCCCCCCTGGGGGCCCAACAGCCCCGCAAGAGCAGCTCCTCCCGCCGCAATGCCTGGGGCAACCTGTCCTATGCCGACCTCATCAGCCAGGCCATAGAGAGCTCCCCGGAGAAGAGGCTCACCCTGTCCCAGATCTACGACTGGATGGTCAAGAGTGTCCCCTACTTCAAGGACAAGGGTGACAGCAACAGCTCTGCCGGCTGGAAGGTGAGCAGTATGGCTCTGCACCCCAAAACTTCCTCATACACCTTCTTTTCATCTCTATAGAGCAGGTGTTCCAAACCGGTGGTCCCTGGACCCCTGTCCTTCTAGACTGGGGGTTCTTCTAGACTAGGGTTCCTCCAGAGTAGACTTTAAACTGGGGTTCCTGGACCCCCCACTGTTCTAGACTAGGGTTCCTCCCGAGTAGACTAAACCGGGGTCCCTGGACCTTCACAGTTCCTCTAGACTTTCCTAACTATGGTTCCTCCAGAGTAGACTTTAAACTGAAAATTCACCGTTCCTCTAGACTAAGGTTCATACAGAGACTCTAAACCGGGGTCCCTGGAAACCCACCGTTTCTTTAGACTAGGGTTCCTACAAAGTAGACTCTAACCCGGGGTCCCTGGAAATCTACAGTTCCTCTAGACTAGGGTTCCTACAGAGTAGACTCTAACCCGGGGTCCCTAGAAATCTACAGTTCCTCTAGACTAGGGTTCCTACAAAGTAGACTCTAACCCGGGGTCCCTAGAAATCTACAGTTCCTCTAGACTAGGGTTCCTACAAAGTAGACTCTAACCCGGGGTCCCTGGAAATCTACAGTTCCTCTAGACTAGGGTTCCTACAAAGTAGACTCTAACCCGGGGTCCCTGGAAATCTACAGTTCCTCTAGACTAGGGTTCCTACAGAGTAGACTCTAACCCGGGGTCCCTAGAAATCTACAGTTCCTCTAGACTAGGGTTCCTACAAAGTAGACTCTAACCCGGGGTCCCTGGAAATCTACAGTTCCTCTAGACTAGGGTTCCTACAGAGTAGACTCTAACCCGGGGTCCCTAGAAATCTACAGTTCCTCTAGACTAGGGTTCCTACAGAGTAGACTCTAACCCGGGGTCCCTGGAAATCTACAGTTCCTCTAGACCAGACTCTAAGCCAGAGTCCCTGGACCTTCACAGTTCCTCTAGACCAGAGTCTAAGCCAGGGTCCCTGGAAATCTACTGTTCCTCTATACCAGGCTTTCCTAACTATCAAGACTCTCAATCAACCATTTCTGTAGACTACTCTTTCGTAACAAGGGTTCCTACAGAGCGGACTATAAACCAGGGTCGCTTGACCTCCCCCATTGCTCCAGGGCAGACTTTCATAACACGGGATCCTCCAGGGCAGACTTTCATAACACGGGATCCTCCAGGGCAGACTTTCATAACACGGGATCCTCCAGGGCAGACTTTCATAACACGGGATCCTCCAGGACAGACTTTCACAACTAGGGTTCCTGGAAATTCACCATTCCCCTACACCAGACTTTTTCAACCAGGGGGCCATGAAACACTAGGGTCCCTCCAGTGCCATCTCTTGCGAAGGGGGTTTCTCCTCCTTCTCAAACAGGCTCCCTCGAACAACAGGGTTTTTCCAGAGCAAGCTTTTAATACCAGGGTCCCAGGAACCCTAGGATTCCTCTAGAACAGACTCTCAATCAGTGTCTAGAAAGCTAGAGTTGGTTCAGAGCAGAGTTTCATAACAAAGGTTCCTCCAGAGCAGACTTTCCCAACCATAGTCGCAGGAACACTAGGGTTCCTACAGAGCAGGCTTTCACAACTAGGGTTCCTTGTCTAGAGTAAACTTTTGTCAACCACAGTCTTTGGATCACTAGGGTTCCTCTAGAGAAGACTCTCAACCAGAGTCCCTAGAACATTACAGTTGATCCAGAGCAGGCCTTTACAACTAGGTTTTCCTGAACCCCATGGTTCCTCCAGAGCAGACTTTCTTATCCAGGGTCATACTAGGGTTCCTACAGAGCAGGTTTCAGAACTAGAAATCCTCTAGCGCAAGCTTTCTCATCCATGGTCTTTGGAAAGATAGGGTTCCTCCTAAGCAGACTTTCTCAACCAGGGTTTCTGGAACTTTAGGGTTCCTTCAGAGCAGGCTTTTACAACCAGGGCCCATGGTGCCCTGGGTTTTCTTGAACATTGTAGTTACTCCAGAGAAGACTTTCCCAACTAGGGATTCTCTGGGGCAGACTTTAACCTGGCTCATTTTATTTCCGCAACTAGGGTTACACCAGGGAAGACCCCCCCCCCAGGCACTCTCAACCAAGGTCACTGGAATACTAGAGTTCTTCCACAGCATCCTTGTAGAGAAGCATTTCACAAATAGGGGTTCTCCTTAACCACAGTTTCTCTAGAGTAGACTATTACAACCAGGGTCCCTGGAACACGAGGGTTTCTCCAGAGCAGAGTTTAACCAGGGTCTTGGAAACAGGGTTTCTCCAGAGCAGGCTTTCTCTTAAGATTCCTTTTTAGAGGAGACTTTCAGAACTAGGATTTCTTTGGAGCAGGCTTTCTTAACTAGTTCTCTAGAACCCAAGGGTTCCTCCTGAGCAGGCTTTTACAACAAGGGTGCTTGGAACTGTAGTTTTTCTGTCTCCACTATCTCTATTAACAGCGTACTGATCATGCCACTTCACTGTGAAATGTAGATATCGTTTTATGCATGGGTTCCCTGAGGCCTAAAATTTATTTCAAGGGTTCCTTGAGCAGTGGTGGCAATTCTTCATTAATCACTGGCCACTAGTGTAAGAGGATACACCACCTTTATATGTCAGCATTTCTTTTTTGGTGTGTGGTTTTTGTTTGTATTTTTTTAAGCATGATTGTTACAGAAACAGTGTGTTTGTATAGAACATATATGGGGGGGGTAAAATAATCTGACACAGGGTGTCAAAAATTTTAGTTATGCCACATTTCTTTATTATATTTCTAAAAACTTTATTCAACTTTTTGATCATGCAAATTCACCCAGGGTGAAAATGTGTAGAGACTGCTCTAGTGTTTTATAGTCTCCCCAACGAAGGCTCAGATTTTTGTATATGCTGGCAAGGAAATCCTCCCATGTTTTTTTTCCCTTTTTGGATTGCTCTCTGGTTCCCAGGAGGAACTTCCACCTGTTGGAGAAGCTCTAATTCTTGTTTGGGAAATGTGACCAGAGAAGGTTTAATGGCAAGATGTCCCCACCAGGAGATGTTTATATGATTTAACAGGAGTAGATAATATCACAAAGGTCAAACTGGCAATCTTTTGGAGCTTTTCTGGGTCCCCTTACTTGGGGTGACTCATTGCCCATTTAACCATTGTGTGCGTTATGTACTTATGTTGGTCTTGGAAACACGTTTTTGTAGTGCTGGTGGCTTTTTACTATTCAACTTTGGTTTTGCATGGTGCCAGCCGTTGTGACCCTTACAAGTACCCCCTGCAGCTAGCGGGTCGGTGGACTGCGCAGCCTAAGTTGGGCTAGGTGACAGAGCCAGGAACATGAGTAGGGGAACCTCAGCATGGGGAGCTCCACTAAACCATTTAATTGGAGTTAAATAGAAGTAGGTTTCAGGTTTTTTATTTTTGTTATTTTTTTGGTGGACTGACCCTTTAAAGCAGAGTCTTGCTGGCCAATTTTTTTTTTTCTCCCAATGCAATGGTTTCGGCAGTGTTTTTATGAAAATTGTTTAGTGTGTTAAACTTTATGTTCAGCTAAAACTTTTTTTTATTTTTAGCTAGAGTGAAGGATTGGAACCTCCTAGTTTTTACTACTGCCCAGGGATTGTGTAGAGATTTCCCTTTACTTTCTGTTACAATGACAAAGGTTTCACCAGACAGAAAGGGGCCCAACAGGGATATAAACATCAATAAGCAGCTGACAGGGGTTTTATCCTCCCCTTTATTAAAGCATTTTTATTTCTCTGTGTTGCTGTTGGAGATTTTCTCTCAGCAATGTCATTGTCAATAGGACAGTATGCAAAGGGACATTTCTGAAGGAGGCCCCCAGTTAGCAGAAACCTGGGAGGGATTCTAATCCTCCAAAAGAGAAACAACTTGTTTGGGCTGCAATCATGCTTTAAGTGGCAGCTGAGTGTTTTTACAATGTAGGACCGTTCACAACCCTGGTGACAGAAATGTTTCTCTGTTGGAAGTTTTGTGCTGTCAGCTGATTTGTGTTGCCATGTCTTTTTAGAAGGCATTCAGAAATATATTCTGGTCAGGCAGTCTAGATAGAAGTTGTCTGATGGTTTCAGTCAAACTTTATTAGGTGGTCAGTATTTATGGTGTGTGTGTGTGTGTGTGTGCCCTACCATATTGGACAAAGGAATCGCCTATATACAAGAGAAATCTGTGTGCCTCAAGTATTGACACTTGACACAATGGCTGATTTTTAAGCAGCACTCAAGTGTCCGGTTACTGTGTCAGCACTTGAGTGATGTTCCCTAGTAATATGCTGTTCACACCTTGCAGTAACCTGACCCCTGGGAGGCACCTGGCAGGTCTGGTTCCTGACAATGGAATGAATGTGTGATCTGACAAAAGATTACATCCAAGTTTGATGGCACACTTGGGGCCATGTCTGTGCCTCTGCAGTTATTAGACTCCAATACTCTCGGGTGGTTATAGCTGGGATTCCCCAGATAGAACTGAAATGAGTATAATGGGACTCTGATGAGTTGTTGGGCACAGTGGTTCCTGAAATGTCTTCTCTGCTTGTTGAGGCATTTGCATTTTTGTTGGCCCTAGATCCCATTGTGACCCCACAATAGTTCATTGTGTAGAATGACAAATTGCCTCCACTGTCCATTTCCTCTGTGTGCATCCTGAGGAAAAGCAGATTCCCAGGTTACCATTATTTGTTTATTGCTGGATAATGACTTCTGATTATAATGTAAAGTCGGTATTTGCACCTTTCCATTATTGGGTCTTGTAACGGTCTGTACAGATTCATTGTAAGATTCTGTAGACTTTGAGTGTGTGTGTTGTTGTTGTTGTTGGGGTGTGTGTGTGTGTGTGTGTGTGTGTGTGTGTGTGTGTGTGTTTTTTTTTTTTTCTCTTTAAATTTTGGTGTACACATGTATAACTTCTACCAGTTTCTCTTCTGAAAAATATCCCAGAAAGAAATCTTTCTTGGCATGTCTCGGATTCTGGCCTTAAATGAACTGTTGAGATTTATATGCATTGTCCCTGAGGGTTTCTTTAGCTGACTGTCGGATCTCTGAAATTGTTATCATTTATAACTGTTATGTATGCATTCAATTAAGCCAGTGTAGGGGATGTCATTTTTGTGGGACTGCTGCTCTCAGTCTAGGCTGCACTGATTCTGGGTAATGATCTTTGTGGATGGCTTAGTTTTCAACGGACTGTCACAAATAAAAACAAGTTCATGTGCCACATGCTAGTTCACATGCAGTGACCTAGTGGATTGGATTTGCTTCATCGCCTCATAACTAGAATATGTGCCACAAGTCGAGGCAGAATGCTTGCTTTCATCACAACCTAATCGCACAGGAGATTTGCATTGCGATTGAGCCTCTTTACCCATGTTAAGAATCTTTTTTACTCGCGTGACATGAAAAGCATTTACAGGGTGTGTGTGGTTTTTTTTTTTTTTTTTTTTTTTTCCCTACATCAAAATTTGTCTGCATTGGCAGCATTAGATGAGATTAAGTATATGAATAGTTGTATCAAAAGAATAAATACATTTTAATGTTGCCATAGATCTAATATGATTGTGTATTCTAACCTCTTCTACATCAGTGATTGGATCGAAAGAATAATGACATTTTGTTCATTCCTTATGAGCATTTTTTGCTAATGATTAGCTGAATTAACTAAAAATGTTACAAGCCAACAATTGGTCAGTAATAAGGGCCTGATTTCATAACATTTTGTAGTGGTTCAGACCCAAACCACTCTCTCTCCAGCTCACTTTCTCACAGAAAAATAAGCAAGTTCTTGATGCAGGGGTTTCTCTGACATTCCTTTGGGGATTAAAGTTCACACGCTACCCAAAAAACAAAAGAACGTGACTACCATTTTATTTTTTTGTTGCCAGAAGGGTCAGACAGGTAACTTTTTTTTTTTTTTTTTTTTTTTTCTCCCTGAGTTGGCAAGATCAGAAGCAATTGGAGCATTTTGTCATTTAAGCAGCTTGTAATGACACAAAGATTTGCCTACGAATCACATCATAAAAAATGTCTACAAAAGACTGCTAAGGCTTACAATGAAGTTTTTATTACATGCGTAACAAATGCCTCTGATGAAAAGATATGTTGTAAAGCTAATAAGACCAGATCTTGGCCCAACAACAATTAAAATTTGGGTGCTTAAATGGCTATAATGCAGAGGATATGGTAATTGACTGCATGTTCATTTGTAATGGGGTGATCCATGAGCAAGGCAGGCCATAGACAGTAATGACAGGGGAATCCCTCCTGCCAAGCAATTGTCTGCTCCTGGGGGGGGGGGGGGCAGCCGTCCCCACCAGGAGAAGACGTGATTATTGCTAGCGGCGATTGCCAGCAGCGGCTATAGCAAGTAAATCCGGCAGGCTACTTGTACTCAAGTTGATCGATCAACTTGGTACATTAAGACTGCCCATACATGGTTCGAATCTCAGCCATTCCCTGCAGAACCATCTGAGATTTAAACGGTCTATGGCTGGCCTAAGGCAGCCCATAGATTTCCACTTTGGATGAAAGGGGAAAAAAAAATCACTTGCTTCCCCCATCAACGGTGTTGTTGAGGGAATCCCTCCTGCAGCATTATTGTGTTCTGCTGGGGGACGGGGGTGTTGCGGGGAGTCTTTCTGGCTGGCAGAACAGTGACTATATATCTATATCTCTGGCTATCTATCTAGTGTGTGTGTGTGTGTGTGTGTGTGTGTGTGTGTGTGTGTGTGATTCTATCTCTAAAAAAAACAAAAAGAAAACTGACCGGCTGCTTGTACCGAATTTGATCCGATCAGTCTGCCAATGGGTTTGGAGCCATTTAATCATGTATGATTTGTGATGGGCTGTTGTGTGCAGTTCATTGCATGTATTGTCCAGGTATCCATTCATGTCATGTTATCTGATAGCTGGCCTTTTGAAAAGGTGAAATGGCAATCGGGATGCCTGTGAGGTTTCCTTGACGCCAAAAAAAGCTTGGTTAGTAGAATATTTTATTGTCCGAGTTGGAATTAATTTTGCCCTTCTGATAACAAAGAAAAAAAATAAATAAATGCGGCACTATGGTGGGAACCTGGTAAAGCGTCATACTCTTGGCATAAGATGCTACTTATTTATGGGAATATAGGTTTCTTCGCTAACCTCAAATCAGTGTTGGATTGTCATGGTTTTCTTGAAGCAAATATGTACTTTGACAATGCAGAAACAATTTGATGGGTTTTATATAATCCCTTGTTCACCAGCGAGAGCTGGCAGTGCTGGGACCTGCCAACTGATCACTCGGGTACAGAACAGTACATTGTGGGAAATGGGAGGGAGTGGCGTACTCTCCCATCTCTGAGAAATGAGTGAAGAGGAAGTACCAGAATGTGAGGGTGTCTACTATACATGAAAACTATATTCCTTGCATGTCCCCCTCGGATCTACAGCGACTGCAGTGCATTTGTCGTGCAAAGTGGATTTGCCTTTAGTAAATAAACCCCAGAGTGACTTCAGAGCTCCTTACTGGTTGTTGTGAGTTCATGACTTACCTGTGTGATATACAAGGTTCTAGATATTTTTCAGATGTCTGCCTCAGTACTTTCTGCAGGTTTCTAGTTAAAGGGGTTGTACAGGTTTGTTTTTTATTTTCTAAATGGGTTCCTTTAAGCTAGTGCATTGTTGGTTCACTTACCTTTTCCTTCGATTTCCCTTCGACATATTTTGTTTTCTTTGTCTGAATTTCTCACTTCCTGTTCCTCCTCAGTAAGCTGTTCTGGCTGACTAACCACCGCTCAGATGATGGTGGCAAGTTTACTGAGGAGGAACAGGAAGTGAGAAATTCAGACAAAAAAAAAACATTTAGAAGGGAAATGGAAGGAAAAGCTAAGAGAACAAACAATGTACTAGCTTAAATCTATTTAGAAAATAAACAAACCTTTACAACTCCTGTAAGTGGTTAGCACACCTTCCTTGCAGCGCTTGGTCAAGAGTTCAAATCTTGGGTTTACATCACCCCCCCCCCCCCCGTATCGCCTGAAATACCTGGCTGATCCTGCTAGTTTATCTCCCCCCCCCCCCAATGTAAACTGACCACAGTATATCATGGCTGCTGAGCCCCTGACACTTGTCAGTTTAAAAAAATGCTGGATTTGAATTTTTAACTGTTTTGTTGCTGGAAAAGACTGCATATGATGAATTTCTTACTTTTTGAAACTTGCATTTATGTGTTGGACTAGGATGCTGTTGTAAGCAGTTGAAGGAAATGTAATACAGTGCTTTGAAAAAGTATTCATACCCCCTTGAAACTTCCCACATTTTGGTATTGTTGAAACCAAAAATGTAAATTTATTTTATGTGATAGACCAATATTTTGTAAAAAAAAAATCTGAGAAGTGTGGCGTGCATTTTTATTCAGCCCCCCTCTGTCTCTGCTTAATCTAACTTTATTTTATTTTTATATTTTTTTATATGCACTGCTCATTTCTACATCCCCCTTGTATGTATTGTCCTATTTTATATTGTTCTCATGAAGTCGAACTTGTCACATGCATATGTGCTTGTTCGGTTTTTTTATTTTTTCCAAGTTTGCTTTAAAAGTGCTGTCATGTCTAGATGAGCTATGTATGAAGAAGAGAGGATGAGAGAGCGACTGGCCATGCTTGGCTCGGCAAAGGAAATAGCTGGGGTGGAGCAGACTGACAGAAACCCACAAATGCGGCAGATGTGAATAATCCTAGCTTCACTTGTAAAATGACTAATTCCCCTAAAACTCAGATGAATTACCAGGTACAGATAGAATATTTGCATACGTTATGCATTTGACTGTTCTGTTTGCAGTCTGTGGCTATATTTTAAGGCTTAAATTAATATAAAATCATGTTGATGAAAGTGGTGGTGACTGCATGTCACATTTGTTACCTTACAGAAAACCTACATGAGAAAGCTATGATGGAAGCAGCTGTCTTCGTAACACAGCCTGGTTCTGGGGCAGTAAAACTAAACCGCTCAGTGCCCTATTGTTAGAATGTGAAATGTTTGTTTTGCTGGTACAACTGTCATAATACTACATCCCTGTGGGGGGATTCCTCAATCCAAACTGTTTTCCGTTCTTCTTGCTGACAAAAAAAAACTATGGCTAGCCCTAGTGTGCTAGGAAGGTAGACGTTATACTTGAAGCAGCCGCATAGACACCAAGAGTGCTCTGTAAAGAAGTATCTAAGAGCAAGGATCTGGTTGCTGCGGGGGGATGGTAAATGCCATTATCTATACTTGTCCATTCACAAAATGCCTTATTTTGTAAAAAGATGTTTTGTGAATGGAGGGAGGTGGAGACACGCGATCCTTCACTGTATGAGAGCCTCAAGCTGACGGTCTAAGCACAGGAAATTCAGCGGGAGTTCAGCACAGTAGTGTTGAAAATGATTGAATAAACGGGAGAGTGTTTCCTAACAAAGTAGCCATCCACACATGGGACACAGAGGTTGTATGTTCAAAGCAAGTGTCCTGGACTTCCATTTTAAAAGTAAAACGCCAGCCAAACGTGTGTGTGTGTGTGTGTGTGTATATGTGTGTGTATGTGTGTATGTGTATATATATATATATATATATATATATATATATATATATATGTGTATGTGTGTGTATATATATGTATGTGTGTATATATATATATGTGTGTGTGTGTGTATGTGTATATATATATATATATATATATATATATATATATATATTGCAACTAACGATCATTTTCATAATCGATTCGTTGGTCGATTAATCGGATAATGGCCTTAAAAAAAATTTGTTGGGCAGATTACAAAACACAAATTGCCGCAAAAATGCATTATTACATGCTTTTCTGCAGCTTCTCCATTGAAGTATATTGAACAAAATAGCACAGTTTTGCGTTAAAAAGTCCTTGCCCTTTCCAAATACGCAGCAGCTGAATAAAAATCATGGATGTGAACGTGTCCCATAGGAAAACATGTAAATGAACTGTAGTGTGTTTCTGCAAAAAGCACCAAAAAACAGAGGTGTGACCCAAGCCTGAGATGTTTAGTTACATAATGGGGTTAAAAAAACAAAAATAAGTACAAATAATCGCTACTGTAAGGGGTTCATTTTTTTTTTTTACTGTGGGACAGTGTAATATTTACAGTAGCAATTTGCTTTTTTGTACTATAAAGGCCTATTTTTTTTTTTAAACCCCATTATATTACTGGCCGATCAATTATGAAAATTGTAATCGATTAATTTCATAATCGATTAGTAGTTTCGGCCCGACTTGTTTCTTATGGTAACAAACCCTTTCCTTTTATCTCTCCTTCCCCTTTTTAAACTTGTATCATGTGGAATGTGCTTTTGAGTCTTTGGAAGAGCCTTCCTTCCTTTTGCAGTCTCTGCCTATAGGCTGGAGGGTTATTACTTGTCCGCTAAGTCAGTATGACAGATGACTGAGCATGGGCAAAGTGGCAGAAGGCTTAACTCGCAAACCTAACTCTCGAGGATAAGTATGTTGGCTTTTGATCAGTCCAGTGAATCCAATGAGATTTCAAAGTTATAGTTGAAAATGGTTTAAAATAAAAGCCTGATCCTGGTGTCTTGATGTTAAGGGCCCTTTTACATAGGTGGACTGAAACTGAAAAGCTGATCCGATTGCTCCTCCACTCTCCTCATATGGAGCAATGAGTGTCAACGTACGTGTCCATTGACACCTGCCGCCATCTGACTAGATCCTATCTGTTAAAAACAGACTGGGGATCCATTCCCCATTGATCTGGCAGATTTGATCAGATGACAGTTGGGTGTAAACGGACAGGCTGTCTGTTTACATCCAGCCACCCTAAAGAGAATGGGCTGTGTCTGTCTGCTCTGCATGAGTGGAGCTGACAGGGAACAGCCACCTGCCTGCTCAGTGGGGATCTAATGGAGCCCACCCCCTTGTTGAAGGGGCCTAAAGGTTTAATTGCCTTTATCTGTTTAATGTACTTTCCATCTTATTACCACTCTTTTGCACTTCCAGTTGTAAAAATCTGACTGCTCACAGTACTGATAAATGCCAGTGTTTACTACACTAGGTGGGTAATTTGCTCCATAAATATCTATCAGAATTAGGGACATGTCTAATAGAAAATCCCTTTCCAAGTAGGATGCATCTTGACTGTAGGGATCATTTGTTACCCTAAAGAAATTGGAGAAAAGAGTGTACAAATCAACAGCCAGCTAGAACCAATTTTCAAAAGGTTTTTACAGCTTAAAATTTGTGGTCAGTCATGGCTTTTGGCACAGTGGTAGTTTGGAGAAGTAGAGGTGGGTGCTTATGAATCAAGCTCCAGCATCATAGTAAATTTACAAGCATGCATTCACATAGGCATCAGTCATAGAATGGCATCCAGTGCCTGTGTCTTCAGAGCAGTATTCAATGACCTGTTTTGCTCTGCCTTGCGCTATGTTGCTCTGGTAGTACCTGTAAGCCCAGGTTCACACTGAGCTACGGGAATGATGCCTTTTTTTTCACTCCCGCTTGTCGGTCCCGATTTCAGCCGCGATTTTCAGAGACATCTGTGCAGGTTTCTGCGGCTGTAAATCGTAGCTCGAAATTGCAAAAAGTAGTACAGAGACTTCCTTTTGAAATCTATGTGGTGTTGTACCGATTAGGACGGTGCAAATGCCACTTATTTGATGTGTCAAATCGTACCAATGTGAACCAGGGCTAAACCTTTATCCCCCTTTATCATATTTTTAGCAAGGTCCACAATAAACAAACAATCTGATAAAAACGCCATTTATCATGCAAATAAGTAACACAATTGAATGCAAATCGGTCTGCCCTCTGCAACAGTTTTACTGTCTATTTGTGACACCTGCACCTGTAAACCGGGGCAGCCAGCTGCAATATATTTGCAAAGTTCTAAGAAAGATTAGGGCCTTGTGCACACTAAACATTTGGCCCCTGTGCATTAGAGCCTGGCATATTTGCATGGACAAGACGGAACACTGAACAGAGGCTCTGCTGGGAAAATGTGTGTTCCGCCTATCACGGAACAGCCTGAGGAGGAGGTGTGGCTTTTGAATAATGGATGGCCGCTGTCTGACATACTCTGCAAACAGGAGAAGGTAGGGAGATTGTCGAGGCAGGGAATAGAATGGTACAGTGAGGTCGGCAATTGCACAGTGGGGCATGTAATAATGGCACAGTGGGGGGTCGTCTTATATGGCGAGTATATCCCAAAACCAACATTTTAGCTGAAAAATTAGGGGGCCGTCTTATACGCCGGCAAATACGGTACCTATCCAAGCTGTCAACCCTTGCTGTGCTGGCCTGGCACAACCCCACTGCAAAGCAGACTTAAAGGGTCACTAAAGGAATTTTTTTTTAATTTTTAGCTAAATAGCTTCCTTTACCTTACTGCAGTCCTGGTTTCATGTCCTCATTGTTCGTTTTTGCTTTGAAATAGCTGTAATCCTTCTCTGATCTCCACACTTCCTGCTTGTCTGGCTCCTTATGAAAAAACTCATGCGAGCTTCTCACTGTGGTCCATGATCAAGAAGGTGTGATTACTGTGTGTCTAAAACTCCCCAGAACCAATCAGATTCATTTTAAAAACAAACACTGCCCTGTGTTTGTTTTTGTTCTGTGTGTCTCTGTACTTCACAGAAACATGAAACTAGTTTAAAAACGAAACTAAACTGCAGGCACATTAGATGATTGATTTTTATCTATTTTTAATGATTTTTAAAAGGAATCGGTTAACTATTATGTCTCTATACCCTGTAAACAGTCATTTCAGCAAAAATTATTTTTTCCTTTACTGCTCCTTTAAGTTTCCTGGAGTGGTCTTTAAATGCCTTTCTGACTTGCTTGTTTATTTTTTGCTAAATTCTTAGCATATATAGTGTGTTTTGTTTGCTGTGTTGGACTATGCGCTTGGATAACATTGATTCTAATATGTTCAGAGTTCACTTTCTTTACCTACTTCAGATGGGTTGGATTACAACTGAGCTGTATGTATATTTGGTTGCTATATAAAATATATATATTTTTTTGTGTATAATAAAAAATTATATCTATATAATTTTTTTTTATTATACCCACTATTTTTTTTACATTTTATATAGCAACCAAATATACATACAGCTCAGTTGTAATCCAAGCCATCTTAAGTAGGTAAAGAAAGTGAACTCTGAACATATTAGAATCAATGTTATCTAAGATCTTCTTCCTTTTTTTTTTTTTTTTTTTTTTTAGCGGAGGTTCACCCTCAAAATGAACTTTCCAGCTTCCTTAAAGCAGAAGTAAACCCATCAATTTAACAGTTTGAAAAAGCAGTTACATTCCTGGCATGCCGGGAATGTAACTGTCACATTGGTTGTGCTCTCAACCAAACTGTCAAACCATCCAATGGCTGGTGTCATAACTGATCACATGTGCAGCATCATGGCAGTTGAAGATTAAACAGAGGCCAAGACGTGCCTTAGCAGCCGTCAATCAACTCCTCTTCGCTTAGAAACGCCCATTCCCCGCAGGATTCCCCGCTCGGAGCCGGAAAACAAGGGCTCATATAACGATAAGTACAAGTAAAAAAAAAAACAAAACAGCATACTGCAGCTAATGTCAAAAAGTGGATTTTTGGGTGAACCTCCGCTTTAAATTGTAAACTGGTGGTGGTCGTTATTTTGGAGGTTTGTTGAACATGCTATAGAGATTTGTTAAAAAAAGCTGAAAAAATATGGTTTATGTATGGCTTTCAGTCAGGCATTCATACTGTGTGGTTGGCTGTTAACTCTGCAAAACTTCTTCTTTTGTCTTAATTGTACAGTATAGGCCTCATTCACACAGGTACTGTGGCCCATTAAAGCGTGAATGGTCACTTTTGTTTGTGGTTGATGGCACGTGCAGGCAGCCCATGTTGCTCTATGGGGACTCAGTCCTGAATGCAGACTGTACGTTCCAGGCTGTGCATCAGCCCCCTATGTCTGTTAAATTGGGATATGCGGCTGTGACCATACAGCTGCTATGTCTCCATTAATCATAGGTGGCTGCTGCTACATAAACAAGCGACCCATTCATAATGTTTAGGCTGCAGCGCCCATGTGAAGAAGTCCATAAAGTTAACATAGAAATGTACCCATTATGTAATAATGTAGGCATTTCATTAAAGGGTTACTAAACTCGGGTGCGAAAAATTGGCGGCTGCATTTTATTTTCCTTAAGCTGAGAACATTTTCAGCAAATACAGAAAATATTTGTTGAGCCTGCCAGAAATGTAGTAGTGTTGTCACTTTCTATGCACTTCCTATTTATCTATCTTCAGTAAAATACAAAAGATTTTGTCCTCAACTTGGTGATCTGCACATGTTTTGTAGTCCAGGTAAGGAGATCAGTCTAGGGGACAACCATGGCTCTTTTCATACAATTGGATCCATATATATTTGGGCACAGGCTTCATACTTTTGGCTCTGTATGCCACCAGCATAAAATGATTGGGTTAAGATCAGGTGATTGACTCGGCCATTGCAGAATATTCCATGTCTTTTCCTTCAAAAGCGCATGCCCATCCCACTGCCTTCACCATGTTTTACAGATGACATGTTCTTTGAATCATGAGCTGTTCCAAGCCTTCTCCACACTTTTTTTTTTTTCTCTGGGTTGTAAAGGTTTGTTTTTTTATTTTCTAAATAGGTTCCTTTTAAGCTAGTGCATTGTTGGTTCCTTCGACCTTTTTCCTTCGCTTCCCCCCCCCCCTTCTAAATGTTTTTTCCTTTGTCTGAATTTCTCACTTGCTGTTTCTCCTCAGTAAGCTTGCCCCCATCTGGCTGGGGGTTAGTCAGCCAGAATAGCTTACTGAGGAGGAAGTGAGAAATTCAGACAAAGAAAGCAAAGAAAAAAAACATTTAGAAGGGAAATCGAAGGAAAAGGTAAGTGAACCAACAATGCACTAGCTTAAAGGAACCTATTTAGAAAATAAAAAACAAACATTTACAACCCCTTTAAAGTAGAACTAAATGCAAACTTCCCTGTCAAAGCCAAATTAGGAAGTAAGTGGAAATCCTTCCAAAGCGAGGGAATTCCAGGTTGTTTACCAGGGTCATTGGTTCCCATTGGAAGATTTGCCCATGATTCCTGTTTTGGTGAAAACCCCAAATTTGGGATTTTCTTTCACATTCTCTCGGTGAAGATGGCGGACAGGTAAGGTGAATCTAATGGCAAGGGCACATTTCTTAATCAAAACCTAGTGTTCTAATCCCTCTCCAATCTATACAAAACTAAAAGTTTATACTTTCATGGCCATTTAAAATACAAAAAAACCTTGTGACCAACCGAATTATCAGGAAAGCATACATTTCAGATTTACTTTCTAAGCTGTATTAGGAAAGGCTTGTGCTGATGGAACATTAGGACCTTGTATTATGGGTAATGTAGGTTTGATATAGTAAACATGTCACACATCTGGACAATTCTGAATGAGTTTGATGAATAGACAAACAGTAAGTAGTATTGCTTTAGCGTGTCCATTCACCACCCTCAAGTTAAAACAAAAAAACTGATTGAATTTGTACTGTAACATGTGGATGATGTAGTGTTGCTTTCCAGACCAGGCTTGTGCTGTGAGTGTGAAAAGTCACCTCTGCATGCATCGCTACCTTGCTCTGTTTGAAGTAGAAACCTTTATAAGCTGATTCTCTAGTTCAGAGCAAAGTGCAGTAAACTAATATCTGACCGCTTTCTTTTTTGCTGATATTTGGTGAGTTAGAATACCATTTTTTTTTTTTTTTTTTTTTTTTTTTTTTTTACAATGGATTTTTCTCCATAATATTTAGGCACTGGAATACGTGTGCTCTAGATTTTTGTTAAATTCCCCTTTATTTTAAAAGTTCATCAAAACTGGAGCAGTTGTGAATGCCAACCAATCCAATGCTATCTTCAGCTTGTTCAGTTATGCTTTGAAAATAAATCTTTGTTTGTAAACCTCAGATATGAAATATAAGGAAGGCATATCCCTCTATAGCATGGGTGCTCAACCTGTGGCTCTCCAGCTGTTGCAAAACTACAATTCCCATAATGCCTCAGCCTTTGGGAGACATGCTTGTACCTGTCAGTGGCTTGCAATGCCTCATGGGAATTGTAGTTCCGCAACAGCTGGAGAGCCACAGGTTGAGCACCCATGCTCTATAGTGTGTTCTTGTCTCAATTAAGAGCACTGGTTCACACCGGTGCAGCTTTGAAATCATTCTACAGTGCAATTTTAAAGCTACACATCGGTGTGATTTGCACTGACTATTTCATTGCAGCTTTCCACATATATCACAAGTCTATGCAAGTTGCAATGAAATCGTCAAAAAGTAGTGCCGGAATCTTTCATGATCTCTGTCATGAGTTGCAGCGATATGTACAATTCCATGGTGGGGACTACAGCTGATTGACGGCCTCAGCCTTGTTTCTGTGTGCTGTGTAAAGGGAGTTGTCCCTTCCAGTCAGTTTTCAGAGCTCTCTTCAGCAAATTCAGCAAAAAACTTGCAGGTTGATCCTGCTGTTCTCTATCTCTACCTTCTGTCCAAGTCCCCAAATCAGCTAGGGATTTTGCAGAGCAGTGTTGGCTAGCTCTGCACATGCTCAGTTTCTACCCTGACCATTTCTTTCCTATCGCATCTGAGCATCCCATGGAGTCACACATGTGGGTGTATACACGGTGGTAAATGACAGCCCACTCCCTCACTTTTCCTCTATGCCCACTAACTAGCTAAACACAATGTGCATGTGATATTA
Organism: Rana temporaria; assembly: GCF_905171775.1. Taxonomy (NCBI): domain Eukaryota; kingdom Metazoa; phylum Chordata; class Amphibia; order Anura; family Ranidae; genus Rana; species Rana temporaria. The sequence goes on from NC_053490.1 coordinate 70,483,698, forward strand.
CATGTAGATTAATGGAGGCCTCACCTCCCTCTTATCCAAGACACAGGCTGAAGGGGCGGGACACAATCTGTGACTGCCAGAAATCCACCCACACCATGTTCTTGGCAAAAAATGTATTTATTTTTTTAACATATTTGATATTTACTCTGCATTCCAAAGGCTTCTATTTTTCTCTTGAACATGTGACCAGCAGCAGAGGACTAGAAGCTCCTCCTGCTTATGGTTCCCTGCAGAAAGACTGGGAAAGATCTGGGCCACGTGATGGCTGTATTTTCAAGGGGGGAAAGGGTACTTTTTTATTTATTTTTTTATTTTATTTTTTACTAAAATGACAGTGCCATCTGCCATATACAGAAATAGAAGGCACAATGTAAATTAAATGGTGTGCGTTTTTAGTATTGCTTTAAGGCAGTTTATACTCCCCTTTCTTCCAACAGTCCTTTCCCTCGCCAGCATCTTCTCCTGTGTGCTGGTTTGCAGCCATGTTTGTTGGCCGGTGCAGGATGACGTCACTCCTGTTCATGCACCATTCATTCTAGCACACTGGGATCGGCCTAGCTGCTGTAAGCTGAACTGCACATGCATAGCTGTTTACATGCTGATGGATGCTACAGACAGGTAAGTATTTTATTTCAGAAGAAATATTGCATGTCTCTTCTGCAATAAGAAAAAAATGCATGTTCCCAGTGAACAGTGGAACTTTAGTTCTGTTTTAACTGAACAAGCTGAAGATGGAAGCTGATTGGCTGCCATGCACAGCTGCTTCATATTCTAAATGCTCCAAGTTTGATAAATTTACTCTAGTGTACTTTTTCATTAAGAGCTGAAACAAACAAATGCACCTATAAAAAGTCATTTATATACCGTCCGTGTCTTTTCATGGAATCTTTCCTCAATTCCTAGTCATGGATCCTCATACCTGTCACACTTTGTTTTGAATGCATGCACTTCCTCTTTATTATGTTCTTCATTCTGCTGGCTGCCTCGTCACTACTGGGTCCTGTAGTAGCCCTCGCTCTTCCAGTGGTAAATGTGAATGACAACTTCACCTTTGTAAAGTTTCCAAAGAAAAACACTTGTGGGCTCCTTCATCTGCATGTGTGAATCGGTGCACCATGAGCTCCCATTGAACAGACATACTATGCAGGAGCACTAGAGAATGCCGCGAATACATTTGCCCCGTTGTGCTGGGCTCTATTCATTCCAATGTGATGGGAAGCCCACTGGAGGTTTTCGTTTTAAGTGGTTTTGTGACACTGGGAAGGGCTGCACAACAGATGTATCAAGGCTGAAGGAAAGTATGTCACCCGATTGGCTGGGTTCAGGGTAGTGGATGGAAAATGAGAGTAGAGAGATCCAGTCACACCAGCAATGCATGTGTAATGTACAGCCACTGTTATGTGCTGTGGAGGAGCAGTGCAATGCATTATGGGGCAATTACCCTGTTTACAATTTGTTTTGTATCTTTTATTCAAATGTCAAAATGACTTCAACTATTATGCACTTCAGTATTGCAGTGCAGTGGTGTGTACAACAAGCTGCTCTTTGAAAAAAAAAAAAAAAAAACACACTTTTTTTTAGTGTGGTGGTGTGAACTTAACTTAAAGGGACACTAAAGGAATTTTTTTTTTTAGCTAAATAGCTTCCTTTACCTTGCGGCAGTCCTGGTTTCATGTCCTCATTGTTCGTTTTTGCTCTGATGTTGCTGTAAATCCTCTCTGTTTTGGACACTTCCTGGTTGCCTGTTTCCTGATAACCACAGTACTGGGAGATTTCTCACGGTGGTCACTAATCAAGGAGGTGTGATTACTGTGTGTAAAACTAAACTGGATTGGTGCTGAGGAGTTTTAGACAAAGTATCACTGCTCTCTATTGGCTGACTGCCCTCTAGTGGCTCTCTGTACATCAGAGAACCAGCAAACAACAGCAAAAACGAAACTACACTGCAGGCACATTATATGATTGTTTTTTTATCAATTTTTAATCATTTTTAAAAGGAATCAGTTAACTATTATGTCTCTATGCCCTGTAAACAGTCATTTCAGCTAAAAAATTTTTTTCCTTTAGTGACCCTTTAAAAGGACTGAAATGGCCTTCTGTGCTGATCAAGGCTCAATGCATTGGGTATATAAGGGACCCTTTAGTCAGGCCATGTCAGTTTCCCTTTCCTAATCTGAAAATGCCTGCTTTATAAGCAATAAAACCTGGAAGGACAACCATGGAAGAAAGGGAACGTTGCAGAAATGAAAATGCACTTCTCTATCCAAAACTAAAAACAAAAGTTCTGCCTAAATTGGAACTGGATAGATCTTTCAAGTTTTTATTGCTGCCTGTGTCCCCGTTTAGGGAGATTCACCACACTATTTGAACTGGCAGCCGTTGTTGGTGAGAAATTAAATGAAGGGAAGTCTCGTATTTTAGGGTTGTCCCTGAAGATAGGTAGGGGGAAATCTTCCAGTGTGGACACTTGTTCAGGAAGCAATTGTCTTGGTTTCCACTAATTTTCTTTTGCACCTCTGGGACTAGAAGTAAATAAAAGGTTTCCAAATTGTACACAGACAGGAAAAAAACTGGCATGGGTTTGAACTCTTCCCTGTTCTATCCATAAAGTAAAGGGGTGTGGTTTTTTTTTTTTATTCTTTTGTCTACATACTTTAAGAGTCATTTCACATATATACCTGAATTAGGTTGTGTGTGTGTGTGTGTGTGTGTCTTTGTATTTTTTTTTTTTTTTTTCGCAGTAAAAAAAAAATCAGTGTCCTGGTTACATTTGTTCTACAATACTTAGCAACTTATTATATTTCCCAATGGAAGACAAACATAAGTTGTATTAAAGTTTGCAGGGTTTAATGGTTACTTTTTTTCTTTGTAACTGTTTGATCTGTTTCACATGACAAACTAAACTACAAAGGTTAAGGGACAGAGGTTAGCAGGTTGCTGTTAAACATTTTCCCCCCCCCCCCCCCACCCCCCTATATGGAAATCCAAGTGTAGTTTTGAGCACTTATTACCTGGACCTTTTGATAACTTCAAAGATGTTTCTTAGAATTATTATAGCAATATGTACACCCTAGATCAGGGGTCTCAAACTCAAATTACCTGAGGGCCACAAGACAAGTTTTCATATGCCATGGGGGGCCGCATGCAAACTTTCAAACTTCAAAAACAACAGCACTGGTGTCAGCGAACACATTATTAACCCCCAGCACTGGTGTCAGCGAGCGCATTATTACCACCAGCACTGGTGTAAGTCAGGGTTTGACAAATTTGCTTGGAATCTAGGAGCCAGCTAAAAAAGTTAGGAGCCAGAAAACGCACCCCGTCCTGACGAGCTTGTGCGCAGAAGCGAACACATACGTGAGCAGCGCCCGCATATGTAAACGGTGTTCAAACCACACATGCGAGGTATCGCTGCGATTGGTAGAGCGAGAGCAATAATTCTAGCTCCTCGGTAAATTAAAACATGCAACCTGTAGATTTTTTTAAACGTCGCCTATGAAGATTTTAAAGGGTAAAAAAGTTTGTCGGCATTCCACAAGCGGACACAATTTTGAAGCGTGACATGTTGGGTATGAATTTACTCGGCGTAACATTATCTTTCATAATATTAAAAAAGATGGGGATAACTTTACTGTTTTATTTTTTAACTAAAAAAAGTGTAATTTTTTCCCAAAAAAGTGCGCTTGTAAGACCGCTGCGCAAATACGGCGTAACAGAAAGTATTGCAACGATCGCTATTTTATTCTCTAGGGTGTTAGGATAAAAAATATATATAATGTTTGGGGGTTCTAATTAGAGGGAAGAATATGGCAGTGAAAATAGTGTAAAATGACATTAGAATTGCTGTTTAACTTGTAATGCTTAACTTGTAATACCAACGGCCACCACCAGATGGCGCCAGCTCACATCTGGTGGTAATAACTTGTAATACCAACGGCTCACCACCAGATTGCTCCCCTCACTTCCACCCTGCCTGCGGGCCATTTATAACTGGTCCGCGGGCCGGTACTTTGAGACCACTGCCCTAGATACTTGCATATCTATATTTTGGAATTATGGAATTGACAGTCTTCCGAGAGGCTTCCGACGGTCGCATCCATCGCGTCACTCGTAGCCGAAAGAAGCCGAACGTCGGTGCGGCTCTAGACTGCGCCTGCGCACCGACGTTCGGCTTCTTTCGGAAAATCGTGACGCGATGGATGCGACCGTCGGAAGCCTCTCGGAAGACTGTCAATCAAGAAGGAACGCCCAGTCCCGCAGCCCATACCCGGAAGTGGCGGAGAAGATGCATCTCGTAAACGGGTAAGTACAGATCATATTTTAAAACAAATAGCCGATTCCCCTAGACAAAACGAGCAGGAAGCTAAGGGGAAAATGTGTAAGCTATGGGTGAACCTCCGCTTTAAGAGCTCAAGTAAGTAAACTACTGAGATCCATAATAGAAGTATGACAAAAAAAAGCTTTGGTCATCCTTCACTTTTAAGGCAAGGCTTTTATTGGCTTGACTTTTTTACTTGAAGAACCTTATGCAAAGTGCATTAGCCTATATTAACCATTTTTAAATATTCCTTTGTCGTGAATCCCCAGAAAATATGCACAATATAGAGCATCTGCATACTCTTATTTTAGGCAGGCCATAACTCCTGCCCTCAAAATCTTTAAAGCTTGCAAGGGTCAGTAGTATTTAACACAGTGCAAGGGTCCGTAGAGTGTAATATAGTGCACAGTGATCAGAAGCAACAAACGCCCCCCCCCCCCCACCCACACTACATTATAAACCTCTACCCCCTCATAGCCAAAATATCTTGCGGCACAAATTCCTCTCGGCTATGTCATTTGTCATATCCAAGGACATGCCTAGGACTTTGCTGTGCATATTGCTTAGCTGATCTGACGTCGAAATGGTGCTGGCCACTTTGGATTATGGGGTGGCATGACAGCGTTGCGCCCTATTGGCACGTGGCCCCCTCTGACCCTCACCTCGGGGGTGGGGGGGCTGTTTACATGGGGGTGTCAATTTATTTGCTCATGTGATCACTGCTGAAAGGGGAGTTTGGAAATCAGAATGACTAATGTTTCCCTTCAGCAGAAATCGATGTGTAGGCATTTGCTTATAGCACAGGAGACGTGGTTGATTTGCTGAAACTGGAGCGTGCAAATTTTGCTTCAGGCCGGGTTCACACTTGTACGACAAACGTTCCAAAATTGGTAACTCATGTCGCATTACATGAAAATCAATTGTTCCCTTTGAGAGCCATCTTAAAGGAACACTAAAGGTACATGTTTTCACCTTTATGCATGAAGGTGAAAAAACATCCGACAATACCGGCCTCCAGTCCCCCCCCCCCCCCCCCCCGTTTTACTTGCCTGAGCCTGTTTCACCTGCGGCGCTCGTTCCCGACGTCATCTTCGCCGCTCAGCCTGGTCGTTGATTGGCTAGAGTGGATGGATTGAAAGCAGCACAGCCATTGGCTCGCGCTGCTGTCAATCACATCCAATGACGCGCCAGGGGTGGGCCCGAGTGACACAGTGAACGGCTACAGCCGCCAGCTGTATCACAGGAGCGCGCCCGCAAGAACTTGCCACCATGCTCGCTCGCATGAAGGTGGAAAGTTCTTGTGGGCAGGACTACAGACGGCCGCCGAGGGACCCCAGAAGACGTGGATCAGGGCCACTCTGCAAAACGAGCTGTACAGTGGAGTTCGCAGTATGTTTGTGTTTTTTTTTTTTTTTTTTTTTTTTTTCTCTTTACAACCCTTTTAACTGGTCCGACTTTGAAAAAGGTTCCTGCACTAGTTTGGTCCGACTTTTATCCTACTTTAGCCCATTGAATATCATTGAAGTTGGATCATTGTCTTAACTGATCCAACTTTGGCATTCAACTTGTGCTCTTATGATCTTAAAGGGGAACTCTATGCCAACTCCTCCAAGACCATACCGGGACCTTCAGCCTAGTATGTATTTTAAGGGGAACCCCATGCCAAAAAACATGGGAGGGGACCCCCAAAATCCATACCAGACCTGTATCCGAGCGCACAGCCTGACGGATCAGGAAAGGGGGTGGGCACGAGCGACGGGCCCCCTCCTGAACCATACCAAGACACATGTCCTAAACATGGGGGGTGTGGGTGCTTTGGGGCAGTGGGGCCCTGTGCCCACCCCAAAGCACCTTGTCCCCATGTTTAGGGCAAGGGGCTCTTCCCAACAAACCTGGCTTGTGGTTGTTGGGGCCTGCGGGTGGGGCATTATCGGTGGCCCTGCCCCATGCCTATATAATTGACACTCCGCTGACCTAGAATTGGAGTGGGATAGTGTCAAGAGCAGATCGTAGGGAGAAGACCTGGCAAAGGCAGAAGATCTCAGCGGACAGAGGAGACCTGGCAGAAGAGCGAGAATACAGCGCAAAGAGAAGAATTGGCAAAGGGAGAAGACATGAAATCGGAAGAGACAGACTGATTTAATAAATTACGTTGTCAAAAACCTGTACTGTGGTTTATTTTTATTTTTTTGTAGGTGGATGGGTAAGGGGTACAATGTACCACATACTCATTCACTTAGAGTGGAGGGCCCCTTGTTAAAGGGGGATTCCAGCTTTCGATAAGCCCCCCCTGCCCGTAGACCCCATCAACAACCGGCCAGGGTTGTCGGTAGAGGCCCTTGTCGTCGTCCACATTGGGACAAGGTGCTTTGGGGTGGGGGGGGGCACAGGCACCCCCTGCCCAAAGCACCCACACCCCCATGTTGAGGGCATGTGGCCTGGTATGGTTCAGGAGGGGATGGGGCGCTTTCTCATCCAGACCCCCTTTCCTGACCTGCTGTGCTCGGAGAAGGGTCTGGTATGGATTTGTGGGGGGGGGGGGGGCGGCGGCAGCTCATTCTGTGGGGGTTCCCCTTTACATCCAGACCAAAGGACCTGGTATGGTCTTGAAGGGGTGTGTGTATTTTATTTTTTATTTGGCGTGGAGTTTCCTCTGATCCCGACAATACCAGGCACTTTGTGTCTGGTATGAATCTTAAAAGTCAGATGTCCGTTCATTAAAGTCAGCTGGATGTCGGACTTCAAGTCGCAGGGTAAAGTTGGATCCACAGTTGTACTGTTGTCATTCATACCAGTGTGTACCTGGCCTCAAGAATGCTTTTAGTGTGGTATGTTTCTAAACCTTGCACTTTAAAAATGCTTAGACAAATTATACTGGAACTGCATTGTCACCTTTTTACAGTATGATTCCAAAAGAAAAATTCAACTCTAGCCAGACAGGGTTTTTTTTTTTTTTTTTTTTTTTATAAAAGGGGGGAACAAGTTAATCTTCACTATTTAGTTTTTGCCAACACTGCACGATGAAATGTACCAATTATAATTGGATAATAACTATACTGATGAGTAATTGCTATCTCCTAAGCAAGGATGTAAGCTGAACAAAATTGAACCAAGACTGGCAATTTTACAGTGTTTTATGATCTGATTATCAGCTGTTTTCTAGACATACAGTATAACTGTTAGGGCCCTTTCACACGGGCGGACAAACGGTCTGTTTTTTACAAGTCCGTTTACACACGGTCCATATTCATCCGATTCCCCATAGGGGAGAGCGGAGGAAAGACAGGGTGGTCTCTGCACAGTGTGCAGGGACTGCCCTGTCCGCCGACAGATCAGCAGGGATTTACGGATGATCCCCGCTGAGCAGACGGACACACACGGGGCGGATCAATACGGATCCGCTCCGTGTGAAAGAGCCCAGTAGGACAAATTTATTTAACATGGTGATATATGCATGGGAGGCTCTCCTACATTTTTCCCAGTTGTGGATGAGAACCAGTTTTGCAAAAAGAGGATATGCTGCTCCCAAATGTTGATTTTGTTTACCCTCGTGGAAGATCAGGTCTGGAACCTCCTTCACCCCCACAAAATTAAGCCTAGCCTTGTGGATGAAATGTGTGCATAAAATCCAGTAAGGAGCAATAAATAGAACACACATGCCTGCGCACATTTTATCAAATGACATTGTCATATCTTTCCAAGTTGGGCCTATGGATTATTACAGATTATTCCACTTTCTGATTTTTAAATTTATATATATATATATATATATATATATATATATATATATATATATATATATATATATATATATATATATATATCCGCGCAATAGTCAGTTAAAGCGACGCAGTGCTAATGCAAAAAGTGGCCTGGTCATTGACCAGCAAAATGGTCCGGGGCTGAAGTGATTAATAAACACTCACCTGTCCCACGGTTCAAAAGCCTTGGTTCTCTCCTTGGCATCACTGTGGGCTCACAGCTGGGTGCGCATGCATGAATTGCGCTACGCCTCAATGACCAGCCAATCACCTGTGGGACCTGTGACATGTCCCAGATTGCAGGGAGGAAGGGGGAGAGAACTTCCGCTCGGGGCACCACGGCACTCGGAGCAGAAGTGGAAGCTGGGTACCTGTCAAAACTAGGCACCCGCTTAACCCCCCCAAAAAAAGTGTCATGTCAGGGGGTGAGTAGTACTTAAAGTGGAATTCCACTTTTGGGTGGAACTCTGATTTTAATTAAAGCAAACATGCTCTATTTCCTCAGTTTAGAAATTTGGTGTAGGCATATGGCTTGCACCACTCTGTTCCCCACTTGTTAATGTAAATAGAGTAGGACATGTGGTCCTCTGGTATATAATTTACTGTGTATACAAGTCATGCTAGTACTCGTTGGTGTGCAGCCAGTCTTTTCTATTGGAGATCCAGAGCTAATGGTGAAAGCTGGGATTGGAAGCCAAGTGCAGTGTCTGTCGGTGGCTTATACATGGAGGACATTAACATATCCCCAGCACATGCTGAAGAATGTTGATATACAGTTCATGGTTGGAAAAGGATTAAACATGAACACGTCATAGTCTAAAATTTTGCAGGCTCTGTTCTACTGTCCTTCCTTCTGCTATCTCAAATTGTTATACTGGCAATGTCTACCTTGAAGTGACACTAAATTCACCACCTATGCCCCATTGTGAAGATTTCCTTTCACTTCCCTTTCCTTTCATGTCATATCCATTCAGGAAGTTTGCAAATCCCTGAAAAATGGGTGAATCCATCGGGGCCTCCCAGATCACCACAACTAGTGACTCCATTGGAATGTTTTCCGCTTTTCTGGGTAGCACTCAAAAAATGTGTATGTCTGTTACTTTCAATGATTATGGTAAACAGGACAAAGAGGGTGAATCTTCCTAAAGGGTCCAGAAATTACATTAAAACCGAATGGGTGTTCAAATCTCTTGCACTCTCTCTCGCGTTTTTCCTTTTTTAGTTATGCTTTTAGCTCAAAAAGCATCTGTTTTCTATGATTCTCTGCCTGCTCCAATTTTTTTTGTTTGCTGTGAACCAACCTTTTTAGAGGGTGAAAACATTCATGGTCCTACTGTGAGGCTAGACACCCTCTCTCTCTCCTGAGATGGACTGGGGACTATGAACTATAGATGTGTAGTTTGCCTATAGTTTGAATTTTAACCTCACTAGGTGGTTAGTGGCTGATCAGAATAATTTCAGTGCAGTCTATTGTGTTTAAAAAAAAAAAAAAAAAAGAAAGAAAGATGGTGTATAGGTCTGTAATTCATAGACTCGTTCCTATTGTACAATTTTGTGATGAAGGCCTGGTTCACACTGGTACGATTTGAGATATCAAATCTCATCTCAAATCGGCGGCATTTGTCAGCAATGGCACCGCCCTAATCGCTGCGACGCCGCATCTGCGGCGCTGCACGGATTTAAAAAAAGTTCCTGTACTACTTTTTGCGATTTGGGGCCGTGATTGACATCTGTGCAGAAACCTGTTTGAACCATTCGGCAGCGGCTCCTCCTCTCCTACCCAGCACAGGTAGGATGCGGGGGAAGAACTGGCTAATATATATATGTGGGGGGGGGGGGGAAGAACTCTGACTAATATGTGTGGGGGGGGGGGGTAGAGATCTCTGGCTAATATGTGTGTGTGGGGGGGGGGGGGAGAATCTCTGGCTAATATGTGGGGGGGGGGGGAGATTTCTGGCTAATATGTGTGTGTGTGTGTGTGTGTTTGGATTTTTGGCTAATATGTAGGTGGGGGAGGGAGATCTCTGGCTAATATGTAGGTGGGGGAGGGAAAGAACTCTGGCTAATATCTGTGTGTGGGGGAGAACTCTGGCTAATGTGTGTGTGTGTGTGGGTGTGGGGGAGAACTCTGGCTAATGTGTGTGTGTGTGTGGGGGGGATGTCTGGCTAATATATATATGTGTGTGGGGGGGGGGGGGGGGAGATCTCTGGCTAATGTGTGTGGGTGTGTGTGGGGGGGGGTGGAGATTTCTGGCTAGTGTGTGTGTGTGTGTGTGGATTTCTGGCTAATATGTAGGTGGGGGAGGGAGATCTCTGGCTAATATGTAGCTGGGGGAGGGAGATCTCTGGCTAATATGTAGCTGGGGGAGGGAGATCTCTGGCTAATATGTAGCTGGGGGAGGGAGATCTCTGGCTAATATGTAGCTGGGGGAGGGAGATCTCTGGCTAATATGTAGGTGGGGGAGGGAAAGAACTCTGGCTAATATCTGTGTGTGGGGGGGGGAAGAACTCTGGCTAATGTATGGGGGGGGGGGGGGGAAGAACTCTGGCTAATGTATGGGGGGGGGGGGGGAGATGTCTGGCTAATATATATATATATATATATATATATATATATATATATATATATATATATATATATATATATATATATATATATGTGTGTGGGGGGGACTCTGGCTGGAAAAATGGGGACATTTTGCTGCATTGGTAGACATGGGCAGGCTGCATTTTTGGGCACGGATTAAGTTGTTAATATTTATTAATTCTACATAAAACATTTAAGTGTAATTTCATGAGATTTATGAGGGCGTGTCTAGGGGCGGGACATGGTAGGGGTTGGGCGGGGCAACTGGTGGCGCGTATGCCTTGAGGCCTGGCTAGTAGCTCAGGACTTGAATTTTTGAGCCCTGGTGTAAATTACTGAACGTGGATTTACGTTAACTCCAGGAATAGTTTAAAATCCTCCCTTGCAGTGTGGCTGCCCTCAACTACAAGCACTTTTATTTACCCGATTCCCTGCTCACACAGGCTCCATCTAAGTTGTATGACTGGTCCCTGCACCCTCTTCACCCCTCTACTGCACTTCCTTTGACCTCAAGTCCAATGGAAAGCACATTGCCCTGCATAGGATGCCAATAGATAGTCCACTGCTGGAGTATAGGGAAGTACAATACCTGTCACCGAGAATGTGTTTCTAGCACGACGGCATCGCGCTGATTCTCGGCGACATGGTGCCGACATCTTGCACTCGCTGGAATAGAAAAAGCACATTCCAGCGAACGCGTCATAGAAGCGACGGGGATCTAGCTGTGGCGTTTGGTATGAATCATGAGGGGGAACTCCACGCCAAATTTTAAATAAAAAAAAACGGCATGGGTCCCCCCACAATCCATACCAGACCCGTATCCAAGCACGCCGCCCGGCCAGTCAAAGGAGGGTGGCGAAGAGCGGGCCCCCCCCCCCCCCCCAGGCCACATGCTCTCAACATGGGGGGGGGGGGGGGTTGGGTGCTCTGGGGCAGGGGAGCGCAAGGGGGGAAGAAATAAGGACATTTGAAAGCAAAATTGAAGGATGAGGTAAGTGAAGGAAGACTGCACTAAGGTAAAGGAAGCTATTTAGGAATAAAAATTGTACCTTTTACAACCCCTTTAAGTAGAAGTTCACCCTAACACTAAAATCCCTGCATCTACAGACATCCACGATCTAACACTAACCTATCTAGCCCTGTAAAGAAGAAATCCATGTACATACCTTTTTTTTGAAGCAGTTCTGACCCGATCCCTCGCTGTACTGTTGGCCACGGCTTCACTGTGGGGGCGGTTGCAGAGGACAGGTCCGACAACGGAAGCCACATAGTAAGTCTATGGGAGACATGATACAATTTGGTCCCAGATTTATTATGATTTTGTTTTGTACCAAAAGGCCAGTTTTGAATATAGGCAAGAGTTGTTTGTACTGCTGTGCTGATCAATTAAATTCTTTTTTGGCACGCTCATTGCCTCACTTATTTCCCTTTCAAGCTGTTTATGCCACTTGTTCTGTGTGTGTTTTTTTTGTTTGCCGCTCATTGTTTTTGTTCAGGCCCATGCTGAAAACACATTTCTTCTGTATGAAATTGGTTTCACCAGGGGCTTTGTTAAACAAAAAAATACTAGCACCAAAGCAGAATGACTTGGTTATTTTTACATTTTCCTGTAAAAACAGTCTGCAACTGATCCACAATGAGCCATGATGTATTTCCTCTACAAGCATGGAAAATGGACCATTTATTATTTCAGCTCTGACTCACCACAAACTGCTGACACTACAGGGATGTTTGAAAATCTAATCGCAAGCAACAGGTTGGGGCAGAAACTGTGGAAGCCAGGTCTGAGGATTACCTTCTTATTTAAAGTTTGTTTCTGCATGGACGCTCTCTTGGACTGAACTCCGATTTTTTTTTTTTTTTTGGCAGTGCGAAGTAGACAATTATTAGCCGCCTTTGTTTTTGATACTTAAAATGTTGCCCCTTTGGCTAATATTCTGGAAGGCATGGATTATAAGGCCCCATGCACACGAGACGCTGTTAAACACGCGTTCAGAGGCAGTTGGACATTTTTTTTTTTTCTCAACTGCCCCTGAACACATTCAATGTTATCCTTGTGTCCATGCACACAGTCTCGTTTTTAGGCAGTTGTGTTTAACCTCGTTTTTTTCAGAAGCAAAAAAAGGTTCAGACAAGTTTTCTACGTTTCAGACACTAAACGCGGTACCAGCGTTTTGCCGTGTTTTAGTTTTTAAAGGTGACCTATTTTTTTAAATTGGAAATCTCAAATTATGGCAAATGATAAACCATTAAATATGTACAAAAACTGTAATTGCTTGCATTGCATTGTGGGCAATTCACAACTTGTGGGCAATTCACAACTTGTGGCAAGTGGGCAATTCACAACTTGTGGCCAGGTGACGTTTACAGATTCTTAATAGTTGCTAAGCTTTCTAGTAATCTACTGAATGTCCATTAAACCCAGCAAGGTGCTGTGTTATTGGCGATAGGTCTGGTTGTGGCTATTGGCTTCCACTTTTTCATTTAGGAGATGACTAAAGCAGTATCAACTTTATCTGCTAATTTCAAGTACCAAAAAGGGTATTGCATAAAGGTTCACGGTTATGAATATTCAAGAGATGATATATAGTGAGGTAACACTTTTTTTTTTTTGTTCTTTGCACTTGTAAAGTTGTCCCTGTGAGTGCATTGTTGAAAATAAACCACTTCAGCTCCAGAAGTAGGGATGAGCCGAACACCCCCCTGTTCGGTTCACACCAGAACCTGCGAACACACCAAATGTTCGTGTGAACTTTAGAACCCCATTGAAGTCTATGGGACTCGAACATTTGAAATCTAAAGTGCTAATTTTAAAGGATAGTATGCAAGTTATTGTCCTAAAAAGTGTTTGGGGACCTGAGTCCTGCCCCAGGGGACATGTATCAATACAAAAAAGGTTTTAAAAAACGCAGTTTTTTTCTGGAGCAGTTATTTTAATAATGCTTGGAGTGAAAAAATAAAAGTGAAATATTCCTTTAAATTTCATACCTAGGGGGGTTGTAAAGTAAGCATGTGAAATGGCGCATGTTTCCGGTGCTTAGAACTGTCCCTGCACAAAGTGTAATTTCTGAAAGAAAGTCATTTAAAACTGACTTGCGGCTATAATGAATTGGCTCCCGGCGATTCAGAGAGAATTCATTCATAAAAAAAAAGGGGGGGTCCCCCCAAATTTAATTTCCAGACCCTTCAAGGCTGGTATGGATATTAAGGGTAACCCCGCCGTCAAAAAAAAAAACGTGGGGTTCTCCCCAAATATCCGTTCCAGACCCTTCAGGTCTGGTGTGGATTTTAAGGGGAACTCCGCCCCAAATAAATGGCGTGGAGTTCCCCCAAAAATCCACACCAGACCCCTTTATCTGAGCATGCAACCTGGCCGGCCGCAGAAAAGAGGGGGGACAGAGCGCCCCCCCCCCCTCCTGAAACGTACCAGGCCACATGCCCTCAACATGGGGAGGATATCCCATGTTGATGGGGACAAGGGCCGCATCCCCACAACCCTGGCCGGTGGTTGTGGGGGTCTGCGGGGGGCTTATCTGAATCTGGAAGATCCCTTTAACAAAGGGGACCCCCAGATCCTAGCCCCCCTATGTGAATTGGTAATGGGGTACATTGTACCACTAACATTTCACGAAGGAAGTGTAAATAGTTGTAAAAAAACACACACTGTAGAAACAAGTCCTTTCCCTTTCCACTCTCGGTCCGGCTCCCCGCTCCAACGTTGTCGGTATCCAGCAACAGGTGATATCCTCTCCGGTCCAGCGATGAGAAGATCGTCCAGGATCCACAGCACAGCATCGCTGGCCGCCTGTCTCCACCGGAGACAGCCCGGGGAATGACGCTGCTGAAGCTGTGACATTTCTTTTATTCGTGAGGCGGGGCCACCCTCTGCTACGTCACTGGGGAAGCCTGGCTTTCCCCTTGCGTCAGAGAGGGCGGGGTCACGTGACGGGTGGCCCTGCCTCACCTATCACCCGTCGCTGGATACTGACAACATTGGAGTGGGGAGCCGGACATGAGTGGATTACCACCGCTGGATTTTTTTTTTTTTATTAATAAAGGACCTTTTTCCTGTGTGTGTGTGTGTCTGTGTTTTTTACAACTATTTACACTTCCTTTGTCAAATGGTAGGGGTACAATGTACCCCATTACCAATTCACATAGTGAGGGGGGGCCAGGATCTGGGGGTCCCCTTTGTTAAAGGGGTCTTCCAGATTCTGATAAGCCCCCTCACCTGCAGACCCTCACAACCAACGGCCAGGGTTGTGGGGATGAGGCCCTTGTCCCCATCAACATGGGGACATCCTCTCCATCTCCATGTTGAGGGCATGTGGCCTGGTACGGTTCAGGAGAGGGGGGGCCTGCACTCTGTCCCCCCCTCTTTTCTGCGGCCGGCCAGGTTACATGCTCGGGGGGGGTCTGGTGTGGATTTTTGGGGGAACTCAATGCCATTTAAAAAAAAAAATTGGGGTGGAGTTCCCCTTAAAATCCACACCAGACCTGAAGGGCCTGGTAATTACATTTGGGGGGACCCCCACGCTTTTTAAAATTTTTTTTTTTAATGAATTCTTTCTGAATTGCCGGGAGCTGACAATTCATTATAGCCGCAAGTCCGGTTTTAAATGACTTTTTTGAGTTGACGAGTTTTGAGTTTGCGAAAAGTCATGTGGGAGACTCCCAAAATGTATGGAGTAAGGTGCTCTGGTCTGAGGTTATTCCAGGCAACAAAACATGAAAAATGCCAAGGGGGTTGAATACTTTTGCAAGGCACTGTATGTAGTCTGTTAGAATACAATAACTCGTAGAGGAACACACATGATGCTGGGATCTGCTCAACATAAATACTCTGCTTTGGAAGTGGATTTAGGCATGAATGTACAGGTTGTTGTAGCCAGTTAAAGTGTTTTTGTACGAATAGTAACCTTTTGTTTAGCTACAAAGTAAATGTTATAGAAGCACTGTTTTGCTACCTTTTGTAATTTGAGATGGCCTTGAAAAAGGCAAACTGTCCACTGCTGTTTAGAGGGGGGGTCATTGGCTGGTAGGTTTTGTGACATACTTGGACTGAAGCTCTGCACTGACCTACGTAACACTTACAGCAGTAACTTGTTTACTGAAACCTGACATCAAATTCCTAACCTCTGACCATGTGTAAAACAAACTTTTTTTTTTTTTTTTTTTTTTTTCCCCTCTTTCATTCTTTTGGATCTAAAGTCCGTGTTTTTTTTTTTTGTTTATTAATTTCCTTAACGTTTGTCCTAAGGTTATTTACCTTGATGTGGTGTGTTTTTTTTTGGGGAAAGTAAGTCTGTGCCCCCCCCCCCCCCAATATACTTACCTGACACCACTCTATATTCAGTGCTCTCCCCACAGTCAGCCCTGTTCTGTACTTTCTACATTCAGACTTTACTGAGCCATTCCTGCTGCTGTCAGTCAAATCTAATGAGGTGTGTGCCTATAGAAGCACACAGCATGGCTTAGGATCTGCAGAGCAGGCAAGTTTAACATGTTTGCTATTTTTAATTAAAAAAAATTAACAATTCATTAATTTTTTTTTTTTTTTTTTTTGATGAATTCAACCAGCAAATGGAAACAGGCCTCAATTCCCTCATCCACACATTTTGAAGTGGATGGGGGGGAATCCCTCCAGCTTTGTTTAGAATACAATGGAGCTCTAGCTGGCAACACTAATCACTGAGGAAAACCAAACAGGATTGTTGTACACATGTTGACCAATAGACTAGCTTGTGTACAACCAGGCTGCCCATACATGGATCGACATTCATCCGGTCCCTGCTGAATTGGCCAAATTTTGATCCATCTATGGCCAGCAAAAAAACAAATGTCCTCAAGTGTGGCAATTGTAACAAGTGTAAAGAATCTCGGTCCATCATTGGGAGTCACCGCCATGCGTGTTGGCATAAGAATGCGTTTAGCCATGAATAATGGGATTTTATGGCTGCTATGAATTGCTCAGGCTGTGACGCATTAACTGGATATGCGAAGTACCATTTAATATAAGGTGTGGTAAGTGTTGCCTAGCTGTTAAGCTGAAATCCTCAGACAGCAGTGACAATTAATTACTTTCAGTTTTACTAGGTAATAATCTCATTTAAGCGTGATCAAAGTACAGTACAGAAGGCTAATTCAGGACAGGCCTTTGTATTGGCAAAAAATGGCTTCCTCCTTGTGAGCAAGCGGAAACGTATTCAGTTCTACATGTTTTTGTACTCTTGTAAATGGGGTGTAAAGTGGTACCAGTTCACTTGCTGTATAGAATCATAACTTTCTGTCCACTGTATAACACTGTACATATCTGTACAATTCTTATAGGGGGACTCCAGCTTTATATTGCACTTAAAGCGGATCTCCACTCTAAAGTGGAGTCCCGCTGATCGGCACCCTCCCCCCCTCCGGTGTCACATTTGACACCTTTCAGGGGGGAGGGGGGTGCAGATACCTGTCTACAGACAGGTATCTGCACCCACTTCCGGCCCTACGATACGGGCAAAGGACAGGTTTTTTTCTCCGCTTCCCGTCCGTCCCCCGTTGTATGCTGGGAACACTCGGCTCCCAGCACACAGCGGGAGCCAATCGGCGGGCGCAGCGCGACTCGCGCATGCGCCGTAGGGAACCGGGCAGTGAAGCCGGAGCGCTTCACTTCCTGGTTCCCTCACCGTGGATGGAGGGGGGGAGCAGCAGGGTGACGAGCGATCGCTCGTCATCTGCTGCGATCGGCGCTGGACTCCAGGACAGGTAAGTGTCCTTATATTAAAAGTCAGCAGCTGCAGTATTTGTAGCTGCTGGCTTTTAATATATTTTTTTAGTGGCACATCCGCTTTAAGGAAAACATCCAGTCTAATCGGCACTTCAGTTTTTGAACCAGGTTTGTCTAAAACACATCAGGCCTGTCACTGTTTAAAATCTAGTTGTCTATTATGATCTAGTGGTCTGGTTTCTGAACCTTGAAATTGCCATGGAATATAAATTCTACCCACATAGTATTGCTCTGATCAGCAAACATTTTCTCAGCCAATGTGAATGTGATCATCCCTGACTTTTTTTTGTGGTAGTGAATCACTAGGAGTCTTAACAACCCATCAGCAAGGTAGGATGGGGTGATGCAATCTCTGGGAGTAGTTTTTTTTTTCTAAAACTGCAGCTTTGACCAGTTGAATATCCAGATGCCCCTTACCTGCATAGGCAGTTTTGTTTGGTAAAGGTGAACTTATCAACTTGTTTAGGCCTCATGCACACTGGATGTTTGGTCCATCTCTCCTAAGATGCCTTTCCTCCTGGCAGCAGTGTTTAGTAAAAAAAACACTCTTGACACTTGTAAACACGTGTAACGCATTTAGGTGTGCCACGCGCTTGGGCACTAATTATTTTAATCAGCCAGAAACATTTTTCCTGGTCATTGAAATGAATTGATTAAGCGCAAAACGCATACAGTGTTGACATGCACCCATGCGCTTTTACAAGTATCAAGTGGTGTTTTTTTTTCTTCTGCCAAAAGGCTGCTGCTCCTGGGTGTGCTGGCAGTGGTGTTTTTCTTTCTGACTCTTAGGGCCCATTCACACCTGAGCGTTTTGTAGCTTCATGCTACAAAACGCTCGAGGTGAAAAAAATCCATTATTCTCAATGCAGATGATTTATTATCTCAACTCCAAAATGCCTGAACCGGCTGATTTGGGGGGTTTTTAACGTTTGTATTCCCATAGAAACTAATGGAAACGCTCGATTCAAGCGTCTAGCGTGACAATGAGCTTTTCAACGGGCATTTGTCGCTTTAATCTGTTCTGTGAAATGGAATATTCACCCAGGAAGAAGATAGAAAAAAAATCTAAACATAGCAACAAATGATGAAAGAGATGATCATTTTTCCTATTGGCTAAAATAAACGACGAAGTTCAAAAACGTCGGACAACGCTGTATGCAAACGTGCGACAAAACGCTCAAAAATGCTACGCGTGAATGGGGCCTTAAAGTGATTGTAAAGATTCAATTATTAATAAACAAACACATACTTCCACTGTGCAGTTCGTTTTGCACAGAGTGGCCCTGAACATCCTCTTCTTGGGTCCCTCTGCGGCTCCTTCCCTGAATCGGCTAACCCCCCAGCCCCCCCTAGGAGAAGCGATCTCTCAGGGAGTTACCTTGCGGGTACATACATTCGTGTCTGTACCCGCACATGTCATTGGATTTGATTGACAGCAGCGAGAGCGAATAGCTGCTATCAATCTATCCAATCAAAGCTGGGCCTCCATGGAGAGAGGGACAGTGTATCCACTCCGAGGCAAATTTGGGGCTCAGGTAAGTAATGTGGAGGCTGGGGGGCCGGTCACGACAAGGTGTCTTTTTTTCACCTAATGCATTAAGGTGAAAAAACCCCAAGGTTTACAACCCCTTTAACTCCTATGTGTGCATGGACACAGGCTAACATGCAGGGGTGTTTTTAGAGGTAGAGAACCCCAAACTGCATTAAAAACATTCAGTGTGCATGAGGCCTTAAAGGTCTTTTTGGCTAAATGTTTTACCCCCCCCCCCCCCCCCCCCAATCCTTTAAACAGCAATGCACCTTGAAACAATGCAAACTCATTTTCCATATTTTTCTTTGCAGAGGGTTGGCAGCACAGTGAGAAAACAGTAGTAAACTATGCTGACCCTCTCTTTTTGTTATCTGGATAATATCCTGCTTTTGAGGGTCTTGTTAAAGGTAGTGGCCAATCATATCATTGGGTTTCCTTCCTTTTTAGCTTTTAGCTGTACATCTTAGGCATATTTTCACTGCATTATATGTATATTGTGGTAAGCTTGATTCCTTCAGTCTCATTAAATTAGGTTTTGAAACTCTGGGCTCTGATGTGTTTGTATGAAGCCACTTTCCTGGCTGCTGGAGCAAGGGTTAAACGTGGTTGTGTGTGTGTGGTGCGTTTTTTTTTTTTTTTTTTTTTTTGCCCTTTTGGTCCCTGTTTGATGTTTGTTTAAATTTTAAGTTTTTCCATAAAACGGTATTGACTAATATACTGTGTGCGATGAATAAAGATATATATTTTATATATTGCTCTGGAGCCCACATTTTCGCTGTGGCAAACAATTGCATGTTGCTGGTTTGACACACAGAACACCTACAACAGGGGTCGGCAAACCTTTCCACATCAAACATAATTTACAAGCATCAGACAACGAGCATGCCAGTAAAAAGTGTGTGTGTGTGTTTTTTTTATTATTATTGATCATGGCTGCGCTGCTAAAGTCAAGTTCAACTCCTAGATTATTACTTAATGTCTTTTTAACTTGCCATCAGCAGCACAACAGAGTGCAAATTATTGATGACATGGTTCAAAGGACATGTTCTTGTTTTACATATCACAGTAAACTGGAGTTTCAATGTGATCCCTGGCCCTTATTCATGGCTTATGGTGGTGGTGGTGGGTCTGAACTAGAATGTTATTTGTACACACCCTTCTGAATTTTTTCTGTTGTAAACCGGCCCTTCAGCATCACGCCCCCAATTTCTGCACTTTCAGATCTGGGATCTGCCCAAGTTCAGACTTAAAGGGTCACTAAAGTAATTTTTTTTTTTTAGCTGAAATGACTGTTTACAGCAGGGATATGCAATTAGCGGACCTCCAGCTGTTGCAAAACTACACGTCCCATCATGCCTCTACCTCTGGGTGTCAAGCTTTTGGCTGTCAGAGTCATGCAATGCCTCATGGGACTTGTAGTTCTACAACAGCTGGAGGTCCGCTACTTGCATATCTCTGGTTTACAGGGTATAGAGACATAATAGTGAACTGATTCCTTTTAAAAATGGATAAAAAACAATCATATAATGTACCTACAGTTTAGTTTTGTTTTTGCTGTTTCCTGGTTCTCTGATGTACAAAGCCAGAGAGCCAATAGAGGGCAGTGATGGTTTGTAAAACGAAACTGGATTGGTGCTGAGGGGTTTTAGACACACAGTAATCACATCTCATTGATTAGTCACCACCGTGAGAAATCTCCCAGTACTGTGGTTATCAGGAAACAGACAACCAGGAAGTGTCCAGAACAGAGAGGAATTGCAGCAACATCAAAGCAAAAACGAACAATGAGGACATGAAACCAGGACTGCAATAAGGTAAAGGAAGCTATTTAGCTAAAAAAAAAAATTCCTTTAGTGACCCTTTAAGATCTCAGATTGGCCCCAAATCCTATGTAAATTTAGAGAGAAAAACGCATGAATGCTCTTATAAATGCCAATTTGTTTTTTCTCTATTAAGGGGTGGTCCTACACACTACAATTTAATTATACAATCCCATTCAGTTTACCAAACTTATGTAATATGAGGACAAACCTATTCAATCCAGTCACACAGGTCCTTACAATACAGCCGTAGATGACTGAAAGTTAGTCCAGATTCCTGCAAGGTATAAAATTTGTAAATATTCCTCAATCCCTTTGTTTAAACCTGTGCTATATATATCTTTTATATATGTAGCACTACCCCCGGAGGAGCTGCTGGTTGTTTTGGGCCGCACATTTACCTTGTGGCTCTTCCGCATTCCTAGGGGTGAATGGTGCATATAGCAATAGTAAAAATGTCCGCAACAAGTGTCTTTTTTGTGCTCTTTATTACCCAGCCGGGTAAAAACAATGAACTGGTGATGAAAGGGATAGTTTGCAAGAACAGCAGAAGATTCAGGCATTTTATTTGGAACAGTCCTGCTCCCATGTATAACACTTTCTGCACCACTCCTGCCTGAGTGGGTTTAGTGTACCCAGACAGGCCTCACTGACCTGGCAGCCGGAGTTTGTCTCGATCATTTGTAGGATAAAGTCTCTGCCACAGACCCTCCTTAGAACGTCAGGGAGACACCTCTGCCACAGGCCCTCTCTGATTGTAGTTACGGAGGCAATCCTACTTGGGTGAATTACGCCTGGATCTCCTTCTTAATGTCGCACAGGTACCAACTGACAGGTGATCAATCCTTCAGTGTCCGGCTACCTTGATCCCCGGTGGTTTGTCAAAATTCCTTTGGATCGCCAGCCTCCCATTGGCGCTCCTCAGACGGACTCCCCACCGAACAGCTATACCGTTTGGGATCCTCAAAGGTGGGAACCCAGTCGATCACTGGGTCCCTGTCACTGCTCAGATGTTCCGGACCAACATGGTCCCGGAACCAGGAACACCGCGTGGCACGCACGCACCGGCCAGGTAGGCCATAACGCTGGGGCGCCGTGATGTGTTCACCCTAAAGGTGAGTGCCACACTGGACGAAGAACCAGAACCAATGGCGTCTGCCCCATAAATACCCCTCCCCAGCATGCACAGCAAGGCTCAACCTTCCTGATTGGCTGCTGGAGAAGAGCATCCAAACTAGGGCTGAAACAACCAATCGATTGATCGACAACTATATTGTTTGTTCCCTATATCAGGGAACACACGATCAATAACACTGCCATTGTGAAGAACGGGGAAGGTGTGTTTACACACACCTCTCCCTGTTCTTCAGCTCCGGAGGACCGATCGCGGGACACCGGTGGCGATCCGGTCACGGAGCGTGTCGTGTGGGCTTAAAGGCCGTGCCATTTTGCCGAGTATATCGGCGTGAATGGGTCCTTCCGTGGTTAACTACACTCTGATCTACCTCTAAATTTAAATGGCACCGGTACTCCAAAGTAATCAGGCGCTATAATTATATTGCATTTTTTCCTTAAAATAAAAAAAAATAAAAAATAAAAACCTCCAAACTACATAAACATCTTGGAGAAGGGACAAAGTTGTTTGTAATACTTTCTGGAGCATTACCCAGCATAATAGTCTGATGTCCTTTAAAGTGGTTGTAAAGGTAGGATTTTTTCTTGCCTTTAACCACTTAAGCCCCTGACCATATTGCTGCCTAAAGACCCAAGGGGTTTTTACAGTTCGGGACTGCGTCGCTTTAACAGACAATTGCGCGGTCGTGCGACGTGGCTCCCAAACAAAATTGGTGTCCTTTTTTCCCCACAAATAGAGCTTTCTTTTGGTGGTATTTGATCACCTCTGCGGTTTTAATTTTTTGCGCTATAAACAAAAATAGAGCGACAATTTTGAAAAAAATGCAATATTTTTTACTTTTTGCTGTAATAAATATCCCCCAAAAACATATAACAATTTTTTTCCCTCAGTTTAGGCCGATACGTATTCTTCTACCTATTTTTGGTAAAAAAAAACGCAATAATCGTTTATCGGTTGGTTTGCGCAAAATTTATAGCGTTTACAAAATAGGGGATAGTCTTTTTTTTTTTTTTTTTTTTTTTTACTACCAATGGCGGCGATCAGCGATTTTTTTTTTTTTTTTTTTTTTTTTTTTTTTTTTTTTTTTCGTGACTGCGACATTATGGCGGACACTTTGGACACTTTGGACAATTTTGACACATTTTTGGGACCATTGGCATTTTCACAGCAAAAAATGCATTTAAATTGCATTCTTTATTGTGAAAATGACAGTTGCAGTTTGGGAGTTAAACACAGGGGGCGCTGTAACATTTAGGGATCACTGTGTGTGTGTTTACTAGTGTAGGGGGGTGTGGCTGTAGGAATGACATCGATCGGATCTCCCCTATAAAGGGGATCACCCGATCGATGCGCCGCCACAGTGAAGCACGGGGAAGCCGTGTTTACACACGGCTCTCCCCGTTCTTCAGCTCCGGGGAGCGATCGCGACGGAGCGGCTAAAAACAAATAGCCGCGCCGTCGTCCCGGATCGCTCCCCGAGCGGACCCGACCACCGCATGTAGCGGGGGGGGGGGGGGGGGTCCCGATCGGACCCCCCACCCACGTCTAGCAGAGGACGTACAGGTACGTACATGTGCCTGTCCGTGCCATTCTGCTGACGTATATGTACATGAGGAGGTCGGGAAGTGGTTAATACATTAGAAAAAAAAAACACTTGTGTTTTTTTTTATACGTAAGGCCTTTATCACATGGGTGAAAGTTGGTACCACCCTCTGAAAAGCAATCCATGGTGGATTGTTTTCTAGAGGGCAGCAGAGCAGCACTTCCAGCCATTCAAGGGACAATACTGTCACATGCTGAAGTGCGTGTGTTTGTGGACAGTGCAATGTGCTGCAAAGCATATCGATTGGAAGGGGGTGCTATACAAAATGAATGACATTGTATTGCACTTGGGCCCCTTTCACACAGACGGACCTTTTGGGTCTGCTTTTTTTTTTTTTTTTTTCAGGCAGACCTGATTTGACCATCTTCTGACATCGGATGCGATCCTGTCCACTAAACAGACGGATGGAGAATGCGTCTCCCATCTGACATTCATAGAGGACAGCGGGCTGTATCTGCATCAGCGGAGGGGACACAGACCTGTCATGCGCCTGCTCAGTGGGGATCAGCAGAGAGATCCCCGCTAAGAAGGCGCATCCGCTGACGGGCTCTGCCTGTGTGGAAGGGGCCTAAATATTTAACTTTTGTTGCAGAAAATGCATGTCGTCAAACTCTATTTTTGATTTTTTTTTTTTCATTGCACCAGATCTCTGTCCTGTAAAACTGAATATTGTCTGAAATGTGCCCCCCCCCCCCCCTTACCCATATAGGTGTTTGAAGATCTTATTCATTGTTCCACTAAAGTAAAGGTCATTCTGAGAGAATCTTTAAAGTGCGTGTCCGTTGTTCATACTAACAGGAAGCAAATGATAGAAAACCGGGAATTCCTTTGTTGAACATGCATCGTGCTTAAACTACCATTACTAGATCATGGAATGCCTGCCTGTATCCTGTATGTAGGTTTAGGTTGTATTGATGTCAACAATCTGTGCCCCCCCCCCCACGTGGTATTAAGTCTTAAAATGTGTTGTGCGTGTGTTCCTGGCAATTCCCGCCCAACTTTGGAGCAGATTTCAAGATAAAAGTAACTTGGTAGCCTAGAGCCATCTCATTATAGGGGGCAGTAGGGGGGAGGATGGCAGATAGGTAGACAGTATTATTAGTTACATGAAAGGATGACTTGAACTATTTATAGAACTGTGACTCTTTCCATGACTCATCCTCCATGTTTTGATGCTGCAAAGCAAAATTGCCAAATTCCTAATTATTAAAACAGGGAAGGACTTCACATTATATGCAGTGTATTGTGTATTGTCATTTTTCTAAAACCTAAATTACAAAATTAGCATTAGGAGTATAATGGGTACTACAAATGTTCCTGATCATATTAAACCAGGGCTGCGTAAATCCCTGGAGCCAGGTAGCCACAGCTGTATTATGCTGGCACATGGTATAGTTTACACACATTACATGTGTTTAGAACATGGGTGTTCAAGTGACGTCTCTAGTTCCCAAATTTTAATATCACTGTGTGTGTGTTGCTTTTGTAAAGGGGAGCTAGGCAGGAAGGGTAACTATTTTATGTGAGTTCCCGATAAGAACTGTTTGCCACGATTTGTTCATGTAAACGAGTCCCATCTGACTGATTTGTTTTTCCTTACCTCGTCGGTTGTTTTGCGGAGTATGAACTATGAACCGCCAACAAAATGTATCTTGCAACAAGTTTTGTGATTGAACGTCATTCACGTCAGATGCTCCTTTGCTTTGTTTATCGTGTGCAGGTTATTGATCAGTTTCATTGAACTTTATCCTGGAAAAGTTTCTGCCATGCTTTTTGTACTGGAAAACATTCATTATTTACTTTTAACAAAAAGTGAAAGCAAGCCTGTATTGCTGATCAACATAATACTGACCTTCAGATGCAGACGGCATGAATTAATCCAGATTCATGAGCTGTCACTTCCCTTGCCATTTTAGGAGTTTTCCTGTTTACAACGGTTTCTACACACCTGCACATGTATTTTTACTTGTGTATATTTTTTCTCCCTGGCCAGTCATACATGAGTGACCGCTGGTAACGGCTACATTTTATTTAGTGTAGAACAGCTGTCCAAGGCTGAATGAACTTCTGGAAAATAAGTTAACTGAACTTGTGACAGTGGCAGGTGTCTGCTTTCTAGAGGCTACAAGTAAACATCACACCAAATTCTGGGAATTAAGGTTGTCAAAAAAGTAAATGTAAAATAAAGGTTTACATTTCAGACCAGTTCTAGAAACTTCACTCCACATGAGCAACTGTTGTCTGAAAGAATTTGTCTTAATGGTTAGACAATTTTATCTATCTTATTCTATATGTAATCTATATCACTTTTTTACCTTGAAAATAGAGGGTAAACCGTTCCTGTGTGTTATACGCTGGGGAAAGTTTTTTTTTTTTTTTCTCCTAAAACAGCCCTTTTAAAGTTGGGGTGCGTTTTTTTTACGCCTGTGCGTAATAAATAAATAATAAAAAAAAATATATCCTATCTATCTATCTATCTATCTATCTATCTATCTATCTATCTCTATCTATCTATCTCTATCTATCTATCTATCTCTATCTATCTCTATCTATCTATCTCTATCTCTATCTATCTCTATCTATCTCTATCTCTCTCTATCTCTCTCTATCTCTCTCTATCTCTCTCTATCTCTCTCTATCTCTATCTATCTCTATCTATCTCTATCTATCTCTATCTATCTCTATCTATCTCTATCTCTCTCTATCTCTCTCTATCTCTCTCTATCTCTCTCTATCTCTATCTATCTCTATCTATCTCTATCTATCTCTATCTATCTCTATCTCTCTCTATCTCTCTCTATCTCTCTCTATCTCTCTCTATCTCTCTCTATCTCTCTCTATCTCTCTCTATCTCTCTCTATCTCTCTCTATCTCTCTCTATCTCTCTCTATCTCTCTCTATCTCTCTCTATCTCTCTCTATCTCTCTCTATCTCTCTCTATCTCTCTCTATCTCTCTCTATCTCTCTCTATCTCTCTCTATCTCTCTCTATCTCTCTCTATCTCTCTCTATCTCTCTCTATCTCTCTCTATCTCTCTCTATCTCTCTCTATCTCTCTCTATCTCTCTCTATCTCTCTCTATCTCTCTCTATCTCTCTCTATCTCTCTCTATCTCTCTCTATCTCTCTCTATCTCTCTCTATCTCTCTCTATCTCTATCTATCTCTATCTATCTCTGTATGTGTGTGTGTATATATATGTATGTGTGTGTATATATATATATATATCTCTCCATGTAGTATTATTGTTCCTGGCACTAAACTTCTAAGTATTCAGGCACCCAAACTGCATCTAATAAAATGTAATCGCTGTTCAGCCAATACATTTCCACCCAGCTCAATTACTTTTTAAATCGAGTTTTGCTAAGCCAGGCGCTGGCCAGGAGATATTGGGCCTGGCTGAGGGAAGGTAGGATAAGAATATCTTGTCACAGAAAAAAGGACTAGGGGTCCACTATACGTTTCATGTTCACTAAGCAAGTTCTTTTTTTTTTTTTTTTTTTTTCCTGTGTTAGTTTTACAGCACACATTGGCTTTCAAAAATATATAGAAAATACAGTAAAGGTAAAATTTGATCTTCCTACTTTCTTTTTGATAATTTTTAAGATAAATGTTTGGCAGACTTCCCTTTTGAAAAAAACAGTAGGCAATTTGCAAAAATGTTTCATATTTTTCCTTGATGAAAGTAGCCAGGCTTATCAATCAACATTAGCGGTGCATGCCACTGATTGTAGAAGTCTTGCTTCCTGCTGCAATTCCAACAAATTATAGGGCATTTTTTTTTAAGTTCCGAGGATGGTAAAAAATGTAACAACTGAGAGACCTATTTATAAAACTGAGATGTGGTAAGCTACTCAATTAATAACTGTTGCTTATATTCTTTGTTATGATTTTGTTTTATTTTTGGTAATAAACGTTGGGAAATGTTCAACTCTGACTTTGCACCCCTTGCAATACTATGTATTACTAAAGCCTGGCACGCATAGGCCGGGTATTGGGTAGAGCAGCCTATCTGACAGAAGCTGGCCGAACATCCAGCTTCTGTGGAACCGGCATGCTGGAAAAACGGCAGCTGATTGACATCTGATCAGCACTGGAAGCGCTGACCGGTGTGTTCTTGTGGGGCAGTAGTCCCCCTGTCAGAACACAATAGCGCAGCGGGGAGGTCGCTGTACTAACGCTGGGTTGAACGAAAAAAAAAAACGAAGTTTGCACAAAGGTTGAGTGTTGTGTACTTGCAAAAGGCCAAATCGCACACGTCCCCAGCAAAACACTTTAACCCCACTCAGCGCTTTTTAGATAGTGACACCAATATAGCAGCAGAATTGACACATGGAACGTGTATTAGCTGAAAGACTAAACTCTGACTTGAAAAAAGTTGTTTTTGACCTGAAATGTAGTGGTTTTAATTAGGGCTGCAACTAACTATTATTTTCATAATCTATTAGTTGGCCAATTATTTTGATTAATTCATTAATCGGATAATAGCCTTTAAAAAAAAAAAAAAAAAAAAATTAAAATGTAAAAAAAAAATTTGGGCCAATTTGTTGGGCAGATTACAAACCACAAATTGCCGAAACACATTGCATGCTTTTCTGCAGCTTCTCCATTGAAGTATATTGAACCAAAAAAAAACAAAATGGCACAGTTTTGCGTGAAAAAGTCCTTGCCCTTTCCAAATACGCAGCAGCTGAAAAAAAATCATGAATGTGAACGTGTCCCATAGGAAAACATGTAAATGAACTGTAGTGCGTTTCTGAAAAAAGCACCAAAAAACAGAGGCGTGAACCCAGGCCTGAGATGTTTAGTAACATAATGGGGTTAAAAAGCAAAAATAAGTACAAAAAGAGCAAATTGCTACTGTAAGGGGTTCATTTTTTTTACTGTGGGACAGTGAAAGTAATATTTACCGTAGCGGTTTGCTTTTTTGTACTATAAAGGGCTAATTTTTGTTTTTTTAACCCAATTATGTTACTGGCCGATCGATTATGAAAATTGTAATCGATTAATTTTTAATCTATTGTCGATTAATCGATTAGTTGTTTCGGCCCTAGTTTTGATAGTGATGTTCTGTCAACTCTTCATTTTTGTTACTTGTGAAGACTACAATAAAGAAGACAACTTAAAGCGGGGGTTCACCCTATAAACGCAAAAAAAAAATTTTTTTTTTCTTCTATCATAAAATCAGGCATTGTAGCGCGAGCTACAGTATGCCTGTCCCGATTTTTTTATCCCCGTACTCACCTTGTACTCGTACATCGAAGATACCGACTCCCCTCGGGGAATGGGCGTGCCTATGGAGACGGAGGATGATTGACGGCCGGCTCTGGCGCGTCACGCTTCTCCGGAAATAGCCGAAATAGGCTTGGCTCTTCACGGCGCCTGCGCATAGCCTGTGCGCAGGCGCCGTGAAGAGCCGAGACCTACTCCGGCTGTCTTCGGGGAGAGTGACGTGCCAGGGCCGGCCGTCAATCATCCTCCCTCTCCATAGGCACGCCCATTCCCCGCGGGAGCCGAAATCTTTAATGTACGAGTACACAGTGAGTACGGGGGTAAAAAAATCGGGACAGGCATACTGTAGCTCGCGCTACAATGCCTGTCTCGATGGAAAAATCATGTCAGTGAGGGTGAACTACCGCTTTAATCGAATACAGCCAGTATTCATCCATTTTTATTTTTTTTTCTCTTTAATTTGCTGGTTTCATTTCACTGTTCGGCTATGCTGGCCATACACGATATATAAGAAAAATTGGCTGAAATTCGGTTATTTGGCCAGTTTGTTTTTCGGACAGTTAATGGGCACAAAATTGGTAATCGTTGATGTTCTTTAGGCAAAAAAATGAAGGACAAGTTTGGAAATTTTCTGCCGAATGATAAATTGAAAGGTTAATGTATCTCTCGTCTGAAGTGTTTGCACTAGGTATATGTAAAAAACAAACAAACATAGGATTTTTTTTGTACTCACTGTAAAATCCTGTCGTCCATGGACACACGGCTCCTTAAATCTTGACAAATGGGTTATGTTCCTGTTCATAGGAGAGGTCCTCTCCTAATAGACGGAACATAACTGCTTGTCAAGACTAAAGGAGCTGTGTCCGTCCATGGACAAAAGAGAAAAGGATTTTACGGTTAGTACGAAAATCCAAAGGTGAACGTTGGCCTTTTAAAATGGTTCCAAAGTTAAAGTATATTTTTACCCTTTTTAATGAAGTGATGTGGAATGCATTTTTAAGGCTAAGTGCACCCTTTGGACGTGACCAAATAAAAATGTACATATCTTATGCAGATGCTGTCAATTTGTGGCTGCATTCACTCTTGAGCGTAGCATCTTTGAGCATTTTTTTCCCAGCGGGTTTTATGTCGGGATGAGCCGAACACCCCCAGTTCGGTTTGCAGTAGAACATGCGAACAGGCAAAAAATGTGTTCGAACACCAGTAAAGTCTATGGGACACGAACCCCAGGGGACATTTATCGATGCAAAAAGTTTTAAAAACAGCAGTTTTTACGGGCGCAGTGATTTTAATGCTTAGAATAAAATATTCCTTTAACTTTCGTACCTGGGGGGTGTCTATAGTATGCCTGTAAAGTAGCATATATTTTCCGTGCTTGGAAAAGGCTCTGCACAAAATTACATTTCTAAAGGAAAAAGTCATTTAAAACTACTCACGGCTATTAATGAATTGTCGGGTCCCGGCAATACAGATAAGTAATTTAAAAAAACATTGGTTTCCCCCCCCCCCAAGTCCATTACCAGGCTCTATGGGTCTGGTATGAATATTTAGGGGAACCCCAAACCAAAATGTGTGGGGGTCCCCGCAAATTCCATTACCAGGCCCTACAGGTCTGGTATGGACTTTAAGGGGAACATCACGCCAAAATAAAAAATTTACGTGGGGTTCCCCCCAAAACTCCATACCAGACCCTTATCCGAGCACGCAACCTGGCAGGCCACAGGAAAAGAGGGGTGGCTAGAGCAGCCCCCCTCCTGAAACGTACCTGGCCACATGCCCTCAACATGGGGAGGATGTCCCCATTTTGGGGACAAGGGCCTCATCACCACAACCCTTGCCCAGTGGTTGTGGGGGCTTATCTGAATCTGGAAGGGGACCCCCAGATGCTAGCCCCTCATGTGAATTGGTAATGTGGTACATTGTACCCCTACAATTTCAATCAAAAAATGACAAAGCACACACACACACACGCCTTGGGAAAAGTCCTTTAATAACAAAAAAAAAAAAAAAATTACAGCCTCCATAGGAGGTGCGACCCCTCTGACAGCTCTTAAATAACTATGGGCGGGGCCACCTATCACGTGGGTGACCCCGCCCCCTCTGACACGAAAGGGGTTTCCAGCGGTTTCCCCGTGGCGTCACGGGTGACCCTGCCCCCTCTGACGCAATGGGGTCACTTTGCATCTACTGAGAAAATGCAAAGTGTTCTCTGATTTGATGGAAAAGTAGTTTGCATTTATTGATTAAAGCTGGATATCAATGGAAAAACAGCTCTGCCCTAAACTTCAGCTTTAACCGGTTAAGAACCTTGCCCCTTTTTGCAATTCGGATCTCTCGCTTTAACTGCCAAAATTGGCATTTTTTCCCCCACAAATAGAGCTTTCTTTTGGTGGTATTTGATCACCTCTGCGGTTTTTATTTTTTGTGCTATAGACAAAAATAGAGCGACAATTTTGAATAAATTAATTAATAAAATTAATATTTTTTACTTTTTGCTGTAATATCCCCAATATATATATATATATATATATATATATATATATATATATATATATATATATATATATATATATATATATATATATATATATATATATATATATATATATATATATATATATATATATATAAAATTAAATAAATAAATAAAATTAAAATATAATTCCCTCTGTTTAGGCCGATACGTATTATTCTACCTATTTTTGGTAAAAAAAATCGCAATAAGAGTTTATCAATTTAGTTTGCGCAAAATTTATAGCGTTTACAAAATGGGGGATAGTTTTGTCTTTTTGTTACTACTAATGGCAGCGATCAGCGATTTATTTTTATATTTTCCGTGACTGCGACATTATGGCGGACACTTTGACACATTTTTGGGACCATTGTCATTTTCACGAAAAGTGCTATAAAAATGCACTGATTACTGTGAAAATGACAATGGCAGTGAAGGCGTTAAGTATGACCTCATGTGTGTTTCTAACTGTAGGGGGGCGGGGCAGGACGTGTGACGTCAGTGATGGTCTGTTTCCTGATATAGGGAACGACAATCACTGACATTGCCACAGAGAAGAACGGGGAAGGTTTGTTTACACTCATCTCTCCCCGTTCTTCAGCTCCTGTGACCCGATCGGGTCCGTGGGTCCCACAAGCGCGGTCACGGAGCTTTGGACTGGGTCGCGACCCATGGCTGGGCTCTTAAAGGGGACATATACATATGTCCATGTGCCCAGCCATGCCATTCTGCTGACGTATATCGTCCGGCGGTCCTTAAGTGGATAAAAATCTGAACAATAAAGTGTCTGCTAGCTCCTCATCATATTGCTGTCTAACTACCCTGTGAGGAAATGAGTAGGCTTCCTTGTGGCCCTCCAAGTCTCTTGCACAATCGTGAATACTTTGTAACATCCAAAAAAAAGTTTTGATATTATTTGGTGCAAACACTGCTCTCACTTCTATCCTAATTGCTGTGAATTTTGGCAATAATTTAATCCTGTTTCAAGGCACTGATTTTTCTTTTGAATGTTTACTCTGCAAGTCTCTATTTACAGTCGAGCTAAAGGGTCCCATTTTTAACAATTTTATAGTGTGGATTTTTAATTGGTTGGTAATGGTTGGATTAGAAAACTGACCTCCAGATGGTTACTCCTTTTTTAAAATGTGTACTTCAGAGTGAATATTTACTAAGGTAAAGGCTCTAAAGCACTATGTGGGGATCATCAGTGGGCAATTGAATAACTGCTTATTGAAATTAAGCAAAAGTACAACAAGTTTCAGTAATCTATTTTGTTTGGTTTTTTTTTTTTATATTAGATTTCCAATATTTTAAGTAGCTTTTTGTAAAGTGAGCAAAAGTGTCTATTTCAGGAAAGGTTGAAATATAGCAAACCCTGTTCAAGACGTATACTGTGGTTTAATGTATGCTGGGAAACGTGAATAGACGTTGACAGCTGTAGTAATTTTTCAAACATTGGAGCAGACAGAATCTAGAGTATCTGTGTATGGAAGCTGTTCAGCTTTTAGCTTTCATTTTCAGAGCTTAAAGTGGAATTCCAGGTACCTCCTTAACTAATCTTAAATTTTTTTTGTCCCCCTCCTAACACCTATTTCGACTAAGCTGTAAGGAACATCTGTATACTTGCCCATTTTCAGGCTGCTTCAGTCTTGCCATCCTGATCTGGCTTCCCTGTGGCTGCAGGGGGAGAGTAAGGAGCTCTGACAACAGATGGGCCATTGAGGTCTATGGGTGACGTCCCTCTCCCAGGTATTGCCTACAGTTGTCGGTGTTCTCTCCTCTGGATCCAGCTCTGGCTGACATGGGAGATCATGTGACTAAATCCGAGCAGCCTGAAAGTAGTTCAGTATACAGCTCTTTTACACAGGTTATTGAAAATGGATGCCAGAAGGGGAAGTAGCATTTTTTAGGATTTGTTTGGTGTCTGGAATTCTGGTTTAACTGAGTAAGCTGTGCTAAAAGCTGATTTAATATGCACAGATGCGCCAGATTCTGTCCCAGGTATGTACAGGAAAGGAGTACAGAGGAGATGGCAGCTGGATGCATGTGCATCTGGGGAAAAGTGTGCAGGAGTGGAGTACGAAGGATATGACCACCAGCATAGCAGTTTACCTTCTTATTAGTGGTTGCTTAGATCAGTGTTTCTCAACTCCAGTCCTCAAGGCGCCCCAACAGGTCATGTTTTCAGGTTTTCCATTATTTTGCACAGGGGATTTGATCTATTTCGCTGCCTTGGTAATTACCACAGCAGTTTCATCTGAGGGAAATCCTGAAAACATGACCTGTTGGGGCGCCTTGAGGACTGGAGTTGAGAAACACTGGCTTAGATTTCCATAGTTGGCAAAAAAATCTTTACAGCATGTGATCATAGCCGTACCGGTAAATTGCAGGGGCGGGAAGTTCTTCCCATTCATTTAAACATCCATCCACAAAATTAACATACAAAAAAGCATGAGGTCCATGCTCTTCACAGGGGGTATAAGTCGAGGAACAGAAGCTGGGAAAATGAAGCTGATCTTGCTCCTAATTGACAAAGGGGGTCGCAAGCACCCCCTGTTAACTGGAGTAATTTGCTGTGTGTGTGTGTGTGTGTGTGTGTGTCAGAGTCAGATGTGGCACAGGGCAGTCCAGCTGGAGCTGCATGTAGGGCCGAAACAACTAATCGATTAATCGACGCAAATCGATTATGAAATTGATTGCAATTTTCAGAATAGATTAATCGGCCGGTAACATAATGGGGTTAAAAAAACTAGAAATTTGCCCTTTAAAGTACAAAAAAGCTAATTGCTACGGTAAATATTACTTTCCCTGTCCCACAGTAAAAAAATGAACCCCTTACAGTAGCGATTATTTGCTATTTTTATCCTTTTTTTTTTTTTTTTTTTTTTAACCCCATTATGTTACTAAACATCTCGGGCCTGGGTCACACCTCTGTTTTTTGGTGCCTTTTGCAGATGCACACTACAGTTCATTTACATGTTTTCCTATGGGACACGTTCACATCCATGATTTTTTTTTCAGCTGCTGCGTATTTGGAAAGGGCAAAGACTTTTTCACGCAAAACGGTGCTATTTTTTTTTGGTTCAATATATTTCAATGGAGAAGCTGCAGAAAAGCATGTAATGTGTTTTTGCGGCAATTTGTGTTTTGTAATCTGCCCAACAACAAGTTTGGCCCCAATTTTTTTTTTAAATACAATTATTTTTTTGGTTTTAAAGGCTATTATCCGTATAATCGATCGAAACAATAATCGGGCAACTAATCGATTATGAAGATAATCATGAGTTGCAGCCCTAGCTGCATGTTCAGCTGAGAGCAGGAGGGAGGAAAGGCTATTGCCTCTGCAAGATATGTTTGTGTGGTGTAATCGCTTTAAGGCTGCATTCACATCTAGACGGACGAAATCGCGGCGTTTTGTCGCCGCAAATCGCGGTAAAAATAGCGGCGTTTTGTACCGCGATTTGCGGCGACAAAACGCGGGTATTGTCCGCCTAGATGTGCCCCAAGATGACCCCCTCTATGGAGATGATTGCCATCTCCTAGCCGAACGCTCGAAGACGCCTGAAAAAAAGGTCCGGGACCTTTTTTCACGCCGCAGGCGACAGGCGTCCGGCGTTCGGCGTGGAGATGTGAACCATCTCCATAGAGGGACATGTATTTCCAGCCCTCTGGCGGCAGAGGCGTAGCGCTACAGGCGTAAAAACGCCTAGGTGTGAATGGGGTCTAAGAGCAAAGGGGGATGTGAGCTTTCTGCAGACAGTTCGTATTGCCACAATCCCTTTTTGTTAATCAGGTGCAGGATTGTGGCAGGTTTCCATGCACAACTGCTGTAGATCCCCAGTCCAGATGGAACCTGGTGTAAGGAATATGAACGGTCTGCAGAAAGCTCCTAATAATTACTCCGCACCTGCAACAAATGCACTACACAAGCAGAGCCCCAGTTGGTAATGTGGCACACGCAACTCGCACCAATTGCTTGCACCGTTATGTTGCAGGTAGCTTTGGATAATTGACCAACCTAGAAGAGGACTGGTTTCCATGCCCATTTGCTCTATGCTGCCTGTTCAGTTCTAATATCCCTCTCCACAGGGGAAAGCCAATTGCCACCAATCAGGGTTGGTGGCAAAAAAAGACTACTTTAATCTCAATGGGGAAAGTGAAACAGGGATGTAAAATGAGACAGACTTATTTTTATATATGGGTTTGGTAATGCAGATGTCACATTCAACATGGCAGTACTGTGGCTTTTTTTTTTTTTTTTTTATCAAATTTTTGGGAGAAAAGAGAAACAATGGGGGTCATTTACCAAAGGAAAATCCTCTTTGC
Organism: Rana temporaria; assembly: GCF_905171775.1. NCBI lineage: Eukaryota > Metazoa > Chordata > Amphibia > Anura > Ranidae > Rana > Rana temporaria. Next base: position 70,519,295 of record NC_053490.1, read on the forward strand.
ACTGCAAATGCACTTGGAAGTGCAGTCACCATAGACATGCAAGGAAAATAATAATAAACAGCATTTTTTGCTTGTACATGATTGGATGATAAAATCAGCAGAGCTTCCCCTCGTTTTAAAAATCTTTCCCTCAGATCTACAGCGACTGCACTTCCAAGTGTACTTGTAGTGCAAAGTGGATTTGCCTTTTGTAAATAACCCTCAATGTCTCTTGTGTAGTGAAGACATTTTACCTCCCTCCTTGCAGTCTTCTATACACGGTATACACTGCGCTGCACATGCACAGCTCTGTGTACAATTCTGACGTCTTGCTGGGTGCCAGGATAGATTAACTCCTGAGAGAATACGCCTGAGTTGCATCATCTTGTGGAGTAATTTTTTCTATAATTGACCTCGTCTGTACTGTTTGCAGTTCATTATCGGCTGTAAACTATTTTTGGTCACTGTCCTAACAAAGCATTAAAATATATAATAAATATTATGCCATGTATGTGACTGAGGTATAGTGTAGGGCAAAAGGCTCTTGGAATCCACTATGTGCCATCTTTTCCTTACAAACATGTAAAGGGTAAGGAGGATAGATATGTTTTTAATAAAAAAAAAACAAAAAAAAAAACAAACATTATATTGGGGTTTTCTACAGTTTGACTGTGGAAATGTGCTTTAAACTTTTCTCAAGCAGTGGTGAGATTGCCGTGGCATGTGGAGAAAAGAGAAACTGTGATAATGCCGGCGTGAAGATGAAGAGTCTCACGAATCTTTGCTGGAGGATATTTTCCCTGAGGAGTTGGAGGCAGCTGCCACAGCTCCTAGGTTTAAAGGAACAATTGCAGTTCTTATTGACATGGTGCGCACCACGTTGAAAATAAGAGCAGCCTGTAGCTTCTAGTAGCCTTCTTACTAATCTAGGAGGCCCCATGACTGTCAAAACTTTTCTGGTACACCCCATACTTTAACCACTTAAGGACCGGACCAATATGCTGCTAAATGACCCAAGGTGTTTTTACAATTCGGCACTGCGTCACTTTAACAGACAATTGCGCGGTCGTGCGACGTGGTTACCAAACAAAATTTGTGTCCTTTTCTTCCCACAAATAGAGCTTTCTTTTGGTGGTATTTGATCGTCTCTGCGATTTTTTTTTTTTTTTTTTTTTTTTTTTTTTTTTTTTTTGCACTATATACAAAAATAGAGCGACATTTTTGAAAAAAAAATCAATATTTTTTACTTTTTGTTATAAGAAAAATCAAATAAACTAAATTTTAGTCAAACATTTAGGCCAAAATGTATTCAGCCACATGTCTTTAGTAAAAAAAAATAGCTACCTAGCGGGAACAGCGACACTAATACAGCGATCAGAAAAATGATAGCTTAGTGACACTGGCAATAGGGAGTGAAAGGGTTAACTAGGGCGGTGATCAAGGGGTTAACTTTATTAGGGGGGGTACGGGGGATACCCTGGACCTAACATTAACTGCCTGTCACACTGACCCTAAATGCAGTGATCAGTACATATATGATCACTGCATTCAGTGACACTTTATTATAACAAAGTATAAAAAATGCATTTTTCAAAATTGTTCTATTTTTTTGTTTATAGCGCAAAAAATGAAAAACCGCAGAGGTGATCAAATACCACCAAAAGGACGTTTTATTTGTGGGGGGAAAAATCCGTCAATTTTGTTTGGGAGCCACGTCGCATGACCGCAATTGTTGGTTAAAGCGACGCAGTGCCAAATCGCAAAAAGTGGCCTGATCTTTGGCCAGCAAAATGATTCAGGGGTTAAGTGGTTAAAGGATACCTGCTTGGAGGGCTGGGTAGGCACCCTAGACACCTTGTCGATGCAGAGGGCCTGGATGACGGAGGTGTTGTCGCTTCTGATCAACAATCTGGAGCTCTGAGCAATTTGTACCTACAATGGCTGAGCTCCTGACTGGAAGGTCATTTAACCACGTCCTCCCTAGGGTACGTCATGTATGGCAAGTCCCTCCAATGTGAACACAGGCTTGATGAACCGTAGTGAAATCCTATTTTGTCTTGCATTCTTTGATTGTGGGTAAGTGTGGCCCTCTACCTAGTGATCTGACTGCATAAGTTTTATGGTGAAGTGACAAGCCAATCATTCAGAATGCTTGGCTAATTCTGACAGATCCAGATGTTGGACACCTGCACCGTGCTCCTAAATTGTGCAAGGACAATAAACAGTTGCGTAGTTGTGTCTGCATTCACGGTTATTGTAGGACCATGTTTTCCATCCTGACTGTTCTGTATAATCAATCTCTATACACGGGAGAATTACCCACAAATCTGATCTAACAAATATCTGATCTTGGCACTAAGGTGCTTGAGTATAGGTAGCTTTAGTAAGTGTTGGCAACAAATGTTAAACCCAGCTTGTGTGTGTAATCGGCTATTCTAGATAAACTGTAGATCTGCATGTTTAGCTGGAGACACCTGTGCTCTTAGAAATCCTAAGAGACCTTTTGTGATATAATCAAACTTGGAACATTTCTAAGCACTTACATCTTAGTACTCGGCAAGTGAATGAAGGAAACAAAGCCAGATCCATGCCAGTTTGTTCATTTAAACTGCATTTGGTTTATATATTGTTAAACCATTTGGTGCAGGGTATGTTTTTGCTTCTTATGGGACAATTATGTGTATATTCATTTTATATATCTATATCTATCTCTCTCTATCTCCATGTTTTGGCAATCGATAATGAAGAGCCCTGCAGAACATTTGAGTTAGCCAGATGAGTACTTGATTACATAGCGCCAGTCCATTCTGGAATGGTGTGGAGTGAGACAAACAGTTAATGCCTTGGCTGCTGGATTTAGCTTCCCAGGCTGAAGGCTCTATTCATTGCAGACATTTCTTCTAGTTCTTTCACACATTCCTGAGCATAATTCTGCCTTCCCCAGTGCAACACTGAGCCCTCCATTGCTGCCTTTTTTCATCGTGATGCCAAACGTATACAGATCTGAAAATGATAAGATATGTGCTGATCCACACCTCAGGTGCTACGTGAACATATCTATTGGCATTATTTGAGCAGAATCTTTGCCGTATCTTCAGGACGCTGGGAATTTTGTCTGAATTTCACTGTGCAATGCAAACTAGATAAATATGATCTGTCGGTTTTTTTTATTAGTTAACTTGCTTTCAAGCTTCTTTTTTGTTTTGCACCAGTTTAATGCAAGTTAAGAATTTGTATAATATATTTTAATTAAATGGGCATGTTTTTTACAACTTTTTCTTAAACAGCCTAACCCTGGGCTCAGAGACCTGTAGTGCTCATTATGGGATACCTCCCCTTAATATACTCACGCCCCCAGCTAAGGCTATTGCTGATTTATATATTTAGGGGGACACCACTATAGGAAACCATAGTGACAATGCTTGACAGACAGAACTGAGGGGGACCAAGGAAACGTCACTCTTTGGAAGTGTCCGTTTCCCCTTGGACTTCAGCTGGGGATTAGGAGTGGTGTCTTGTTGGTGCTGGCAATGGGAAAGGAAAGGGTTTACTTTTCCAGGTATGCGTGTTTAAAAAAGTTGGCTATTACAGGATTTTAATTTCTTAAAGTGGCTGAAGTCTGGATAAAAGATTTAGATACGAGCAGTGGGTAAAAAGTTTTACAAATCATTTGCAAACTGATTCCCATGTCTACAAGGCTGTTCTTTTTTCTTTATACTATGCAGTGAGTCATTGAACTGAAATGAGCATGCAGCCAGTGAAAAATGGGAGAGGAGGGATTAGAGATCTAATAGACCTCTGATCTGTCTATAAAGAGTACCTGCCATTGTCCATAGCCATCACAAGAGGGAAGGGGAGCTGTTCACCTTGTGATCACAATGAAGTTGAATGAAAACAAAAATCTAAAGCGTATATAAAAAGGCCTAAATCTAAATAAAATCAATCTAAATAAAATAGTTTTAGGCTGAACCCCCCCCCCCCCCCCAATGCTCATGTGCAAATGCATGTGTATGTAAACCGCAATTGTGCCACACTTAAAGGGCTAGTAAAGGGATTTTTTATTTTTTGCTTTAAAATAACAAACATGTTCTACTTGCCTCCACTGTGCAGTTCGTTTTGCACAGAGTGGCCCCGATCCACGTCTTCTGGGGTCCCTCGGCGGCTGTCTCTGTCCTCTCCGCAATTACTGACCAGTCATGTGAGACAGCTCGCATGGTGGTAAGTAATTGCAGGCACGCTCCCGTGATACAGCGAGCGGCCATAGCCACTCACTGTATCACTCGGCCCCGCCCCTTGGCGCGCCGCGTTACTGGATGTGATTGACAGCAGCGCCACCGGGAGGCCAGAGACGCAAACTAAGCCAAAATCGGCTTCAATCGGGTGTTGGGTCTTGTAACCCAGAAGCGATTGTCATGACATCACTTCCAGCTTACTGTAGACTTAAAGGCGCCAAATTTTAAAAAAATTACAGCAATCAAAACTGCTTAACTTGATGTTTTGCATGCTGTAGTGCAAACAAGGAATTTGGAATCTTGCAGACCCCAGATCTCTTCATAATGAGTACCTGACTATTACTGTCACAAGGGATGTTTACATTCCTTGTGACTGCAATAAAAACTATCTACATTTTTTTTTTTTTTTTTTTTTTTTTTAGAGATCTCGTAAAAAAAAAAATACATTTTACAAAGTACCCCATCCCTCCATGCTTGCGCACAGAAGTAAACGTAAGTTGCACCCACGAATGCAAACTGTGTTCAATATACTCATGTGCGGTATCACCGTGATCAATAAAGTGAGAGCAATAATTTTAGCACTAGACCTCTAACTCTAAACTGGTAACCTGTAGAAATTTTTATAGCGCTGCCTATGGAGATTTTTAGTTACCGTAGTTTGCCGCTATTCCACGAGTGTGCGCAATTTCAAAATGAGACATGTTGTATCTGTTTACTCGTAACATAATCTTTCACATTATACAAAAATTGGGCTAACTACTTTTTTTATTTTTTTTATTTAATGTGTTTTTTCAAAAAAAAATTGAAAGACCACTGCGCAAATACTGCGCGACATAAAATATTGCAATGTTCGGCATTTTATTCTCTAGGGTCTTGTCATTTTCTAGCAAAACATACAGATCTTACTCTGTAAGCAACAAATGTCAGGCTTGGGTATGAAGGGCTTAACAAAACTGTTTAACATTCAATATATCGTGTTTGGCGAACATTTACTTCATTCGTTTTGTGTTCTTCTGTGTCTGTACGTTTACTTTAAAAACTTTATGTAATCATGTGATGTATTGCGAAAATTCGGTCTCCCTTTTCCTAGGATCTCTGCAGCTAAAAGCATTCATGTTCTTTTTTTATTATGAGAGGAGAAATGCACGCTTTCATAAACTCACTCCGGTGTGAATACCGGCTATCTGACAGAGGTGGAATACTGCTGCTTGATAAAGGGACAATTTATTGTCCACTAAGCTGGCTGGAGGCCTGAAGTTAATGTGCCACTAAAAGATATGCCTATTTTCCAAAAATACTTGCACATAAAATTTTTGCTGTTTGTTTTTTTGTTTTTTCTGTATCGTCCTCAATAAGCTCCCGAACCTCTCATTTTCTCTCACTGGAATGGGCAGTGTACCTTTTTAACCACCAATTACCGAGCCTCTTTCTGAGATTTTGTGTATAAAAGTTTTTTTTTTTTTTTGCTATAAAAATGTTTGGGGGTCCTAACCCCCCTAGAGAATAAAATGGCAGTCATTGCAATACTTTTTCACACCGCATTTGCGCAGCGGTCTTTACAAGTGTACTTTTTTGGAAAAATACACTTCTTTGATTTAACCGTCGTTTTTACGGCGGCAGGTCGGCTCGGCTGCGCAAAATCTCGTAATATAACGTGATTTTGCATTGCGCCCCGCCAGAGGCACGCAACCCCTGCTCGCCCCTGGTGCTGATGCGAGTGCCCGGCGGGCGTGATCACCGCCGGGCACCCGCGATTACTCGTGACAGAGTGAGAACCGGGAGCTGTGTGTGTAAACACACAGCTACCGGTTCTTTCAGGGGGAGAAATGACTGATCGTTTGAACATACGATGTATGAACAGCGATCTGCCATTTCCCCTAGTCAGTCCCAACCCCCCTTCAGTTAGAACACAATGAGGGAACATAATTAACCCCTTGATCGCCAACAACCCCTTCCCTGCCAGTGACATTTTTACAGTAATCAATGCATTTTTATAGCACTGATCGCTATAAAAATGATAAAGGTCCCAAAAATGTGTCAAGTGTCCGATGTGTCCGCCATAAGGTTGCAGTACCAATAAAAATCGCAGATCACTGCCATTACTAGTAAAAAAAATTAATAAAAATGCCATAAAACTATCCCCTATTTTGTAGATGCTTTAACTTTTGCGCAAACCAATCGATAAACACTTATTGCGATATGCATTCTTCTACATTTTTTTTTTTACGAAAAATATCGGTCTAAACTGAGGGAAAAAACTTTTTATATATATTTTTGGGGGATATTTATTATAGCAAAAAGTAAAAAATAATTTATTTATTTTTCAAAATTGTCGCTCTATTTTTGTTTTTAGCGCAAAAAATAAAAACCGCAAAGGAAAAGCTCTATTTGTGGGAAAAAGGATGTACATTTTGTTTGGGAGCCACGTCACACGACCACGCAATTGTCAGTTAAAAACGACGCAGTTCCGAATCACAAAAAGTGGCCCGGTGATTGACCAGCAAAATAATCCGGGGCTGAAGTGGTGAAAGTGACAACAGTAAAGTTAGCCCAATTTTTTATTTTTTTGATTGTGAAAGATCATGCTGAGTAAATTGATACCCAACATGTCACGCTTCAAAATTGCACCCGCTCGTGGAATGGTGACAAACTTTTACCCTTAAATCTCCATAGGCGACATTTAAAAAAATTCTACATGTTACATGTTTTGAGTTGGAGGAGGTCTAGGGCTAGAATTATAGCTCTCGCTTTACCACTCGCGGCGATACCTCACGTGTGGTTTAGACAGTTTTCATATGCTGGCGCTACTCACATGTGTTCGCTTCTGAATGTGAGCTCGGTAAGTGGTGGAGGGCACCGGAGAGCAGGGGGGCCTCTCCCGCCACCGGTCTAAAAGTGATCTTGTGGTGAATCCGCTACAGGGACCACTTTTATCTGAAACCGGACTGGTTTACAACCACTTTAACAGGGCAGCTTTTCGAAATCCTGCAACTATTTGTGTTTAAGGATTGCATCACATGGGCTTTGATGTTTAGTGGGTAGAAAACCGAATCATTGTCTCAAAGGGTGGCAAATACATTTTTACTTAACAAAAATAACGTGTTTTAACATCTGTAAGTGTGGTGTTAAATTTACAGCTAATGTAACATTTAAATAACTTTTTTTTTTTTTTTTTTTTTTTTTTTTTATCTTTTCAGAATTCTATCCGGCATAACCTATCCCTTCACAGCAAGTTTGTACGAGTACAGAATGAGGGCACAGGAAAAAGTTCTTGGTGGATCTTGAACCCAGAAGGTGGCAAGAATGGAAAGTCTCCTAGACGACGAGCTGCTTCTATGGATAACAACAGTAAATTTGCAAAGAGTAGAGGAAGAGCTGCCAAGAAAAAGGCTTCTCTTCAACAAAGTCAAGATGGGAGTGCTGATAGCCCAGGGTCACAATTCTCCAAGTGGCCCGGTAGCCCTAGTTCCCACAGCAATGATGACTTTGACGCATGGAGCACATTTCGGCCAAGGACCAGTTCCAATGCAAGCTCAATTATGCCTGAAGAGGATGACCTTGGAGATCCTGATGTACATAATCTTGTATATCCTCCTTCTACCACCAAGTTGGCATCTACTTTGCCAAGCCTGTCAGAGATTGGAAACTCTGAAAACATGGAGAATCTTTTAGATAACTTAAACCTCTTGTCTCCGAACACCTCAATGACTGTTTCAACACAGTCCTCATCGGCCTCAATGATGCAGCAGCAGTCTGGTTATTTATTTACATCTCCCAACAACGGTATGGGATCCCCTGATCCTGAGTACAGGAAATATAGTTATGCTCAAGCCAGCATGAACTCCCTGTCACAAATGCCTATGCAAAGTGTATCGGACAGTAAACCAGGCTATAGGCCTGTTGGCCCATATAATGTTCCAGCCGGACTTTTGAAGGAACTGCTTACAGCAGATTCTCCACCACATAATGATTTACTCGCCCCCTCGGAATCTGCAGTCTCGCAGGCCAGCAGTAGAGTTTTGAGTCAGAATGTGCTGATGGGATCTAATTCTGGAATGCCAGCCTATGGCACTCAGCCTCCCCATAACAAAATAAACAGCATTGCCCACACACATCAACCACATAATCAGCAGACGTCTATCAATGGTCGTGCCTTGCCACAGACTGGGCGTACCATGACGCACAGTGCTGGCATTAATCGCTTGTCCACAGTGAAAAGTTCATTACAAGTGCCTATGACTCACCCCCATCCAATGACAACCATGAGTCCTTACGCTTCAAATGGCTGCAATGGCTTTGGAAGAGTTGGCATTATGTCTCTCCACCAGGAGATGCTGCCAAGTGACTTGGATGACATGTTGATTGAAAGCTTGGAATGTGATTTGGAGTCTATGGAATCTATTATCCGGAATGACCTCATGGAGGATGGAGGAGCAGATTTTAACTTTGATAGTGTATTGCCTAACCAAAGCTTTCCTCACAGTGTCACAACCGCCACACACAGCTGGGTGTCTGGTTAAACAAAATATAGTAAGTAAATGTTGAATGAAACATTCCTTGTGAAAATGCAATTTGAATGGCTGCCATGCTGATGCATTGGTCTTTAGGGTCATTTGAGTCGCTGACATTGACCATTGGTGATGATCAGGTATGCTGACTTAAATTTGGTGCATGCTTGTCCCGTGGACTGTGCAGCAGCTAAATGAATTAAATATTCATTTGACCTAGAGAAGAAAATGGGTCACATGCCTATTTATGGTGGTTCTTCTTGCTGTGCACTCACTGGTGGGAGGAGTTGGGTGAAGCCAGCACATTACTGCAGTAACGCCCACAACAGTGACTGACATTTAGTAAAAATTGTACCTATGTAAACTAATAGACCGCTTTACCTAATACTGAACAGTACTAGATTGTAAACCAGATGGTGTGTTTTGCAGTATATATCTGGCTGCTTGGAATAAGACAAGTTTGGGGAATGTAGTCCCATAATTTAGTGTGTGCATGGAGGAGGCAAGATTCAAGATGGCACTACTTAATAGAGTGCATCCCTCCCCTCCTCCCAATTAAAAAAAAATTTATATATATATATATATATATATATATATATATATATATATATATATATATATATATATATATAATTTTATTTTTATTTTTTTTAAGAATAAGTTTTACTTAATATGTATATATGTATGTATGTATATATATATATATATATATATGTAAAACTTATTCTTAAAAAAAAAATTTTTTTTTTTAGAAAGGGGGGAGCTGGGGAGTAAGAGGCACTTTCCTTGGACCCCCGCCTTCTAGCTTGCTTGCCAAACGGGGGCAATTTCTTGCGAGTCTTGAAATTTTAAGCTTTCCCTGATTTTTGCAGTGAGGCTGATGAATGGGGAATGTGTGTGTGTATATGTGTGTGTATATATATATATATATATATATATATATATATATATATATATATATATATATATATATATATATATATATATATATATATATATATATATATAATTTATTTTTTTCATCTCCACCTTCATGTAAAACCACAAACTAGCGGTTCCTTTTATTTTGATGCAATTTGTACTTTAACCTAGACAGACCTGTAAATCTAAGTGTAGACAAGCATCAGAGGTCTGCTTTACTCTTGGGAAACAAAATGGGAAAAAGTGGAAAGAGAAAATATTGTGTTTTTAAAAAATATAAAATAAGTTTGTATAGCAGTTGTACTAGCTTTACTGCAGTAAAAAAGTGTATTTGAAATTACTGTAAACAAAGATGACTCCAAGCCTAGAAGTTAGAGTCCATGTGGTACACGATTCAGAAAGACATCCCAAAAGAGAACTCAAAAGATGGTTTACACTTATGCACAAAAAATATATATTAAGACTATGCACCACTTCAAATGTCAAAATTAAATTTTTTATATTTTGAAGTAACAAGCTCATTAAAAAAAAATCATAGCTATAATTTATTTTTTTTTTTTTTTTTTTTTTTATTATAGAGGTATATCTCACATTAATGACCTAACCTCACTTATACAAGGTATTTTTATGTCCAGAGCAGGGTGGATTTGATTAAAATCATGATTTAAACCTTAATTTTTAAAGAGCAACTATCATTTCTGTCCTGCAGCGGCTCCTCCTCTGACCTGCTGTTGACTCAACAACGGTCTCATTCACTTTAATGGGACAGCTGGTGATACAGCAGTGACGCAACAAAGTGATGGACGTGGTGACAGCAGGTGAGTGGATGCCCACTAACAGGCTCTGCCATGATGGATCTGAAATGACAGTTGCTCTTTAAATGTAAGGACTTATTCTTGCTGGTAGTTAGAATCTTTAATATTTGCAAACAAAATGAAGGTTTCCTATTTTGAATAAGCTGTCAGGTTAGTAAAACGGTGCTATCAGAACCGATTCAATCATACATTATAGTGTACTTGGATTTGCAAAACAATGAGATAAAGGCATATTCCTGAACTTTGTTTTATCTCATGGTTACTGTGAAAATTGTGTGAATGCTTCAATGCAGTGCATGTTATCTCAACTTGCAGAGCTTGGATTCATTGAATGAGTTTACCAAAAATGTAAATATTGCAGAATATACAGCCTCATGCTACATAACTAAGCTCCATTTCATGTTGGATAAACTTCATCAATAATGTATCGTAAATATATAGCGATCTTTAGATCAATTAGGCCAATTCCACAAACCCATTTAATTTTAAGAATATATATAACCGCTTCCCTCCAGTAATGGATGCATATATCAATATATTTAAAAGTAAGTAGTAAGGCTGTTATAAAATCACAGTAGACTTGGAGAGATGGCTCATTGAAAGGTATCTGCCAATATAGTGTCCAATAATTCTGTATGAAATCGATTAAGTTGACACAGCAGACATAACCTCTGGTATCTGGCCACTCACTCTGAGGTTTTCCACACAACTGAGAACATGGCAGATGTATCAACAAAGATGCTTGCTAAAATGTGTCCCATTTTAAAAGGGCCAACGCTAAAACAGGACAGAAGTAATTGAGTACCTGCCCACTAATATCCTCTTGTTTTCCACTAAGGCAAACCGAGGAAAAAATATCATCCCAGGTCCAATGCAGTCAACCTTGACTTGTACCCCAAATGTATCTGCCTTTCTAAGAAAAAAACTTGGCATATAACTTAAATATAATATGCCATCTTAAATGGGCACTGGCAGCCATACACTGTTCCAGCAATACGGGACCCGGCATAAATGTATCACTCAGCCATCAATCGCTGTAAATATGTTGGCTACTGACTATAGCTGTACGTATCCACACACCTTCTCATAAATGGGATGTTGCACTATAATCATAAGAACACACAAACGGCATGTGTCTGCTTATATACCAATGGCTCTCAAGTAAAAAAGATGCGTCATAACCCACAATGTTCAAAAGTGCATTTCAAACTGTACCCATCCAAAATGTATCGATATACAGTATGCAGCTAGGATCAAATATAAGGCCTCAATGCACTGGACTTTTTTTTACTGCGCGTGTGTGTTTTATTTATTTTTTTAATTTTTTCTATTTCTACAGCCAGTAAACTCCCCAGCATGTTATCCTATGTGTCTATGCACACATGGGAACAAAAGTGTTTCTGGACAGCCGCACTCTGAACAAATTGTAGCCTTTATTAAAAGGACAGCGCTAAAAGTCACAGCAAAAATGAAAATAAAACCTGGCAGCTGATGCATTTGGCACTGGAACTAGTGCTTAGTCAAGCTATGACTAAGCACTAGATTCAGTGCGAAATGCGTCAGATGCTAGGTTTTATTTTTATTTTTGCTGTGACTTGTAGTGCTGTCCTTTTAATAAAGGCTACAATTTGTTCAGAGTGCGGCTGTCCAGAAACACTTTTGTTCCTGCCTTGCTGAGTGCATTGCCTGCACCTGAGTTATCTGCTACGGTTGCTCTTCATTTGGGTTCCCACCTGGAGCACCTACTCCCTTTCTCTATGCACACATAGGCTGTTATTTGTAGAACTACCGGTACTGGGTTTTAAAAACCCACTAGTGAACACTGCGTCTCCCTGCAGGGATGTAGTCCCAAGGGAAGGGGGTGAGCACGATGACTAACCCCCAGCCAGAACGGCTTGGATGATGGGGGCAAGCTTACTGAGGAGAAACATTTATTGGATTATAAATGCAATGAATATGAATATGGATATGCAATGCATATGGATACTTTCCTAAATGTACATAAAATAACTGAGTACTAAGATTTGTAGGTAAAGTTGATCCAGGGTAAATCCGATTGCCTCTCGGGGGATCAGGAAGGAATTTTTTCCCCTGCTGTAGCAAATTGGATCATGCTCTGCTGGGTTTTTTTGCCTTCCTCTGGATCAACTGTGGGTATGGAGTTGGGTGTATGGGATTGTACTATGTTTTTTATTTTGTTTATTTTTTTTGTGGTTGAACTGGATGGACTTGTGTCTTTTTTCAACCCGACTAACTATGTAATCTTAAATGCCACATTACTTAAAAGTTAAAACTTGTTATTTATTTTTTTTCCCCAGAGGTAACTGTAAAAATTACAGTTGAAGACAGCTCCAAAGATGCCCATTTCCCACCTTATTCAAATCAACAAACACGGATTTGTCTCAGATTATGCCAGTTATGTGCTGCTCTTGGACCCCCCCCCCCCCCCCCCTCACTCTGAAGTGCCAAACTGACTAGAAAAACGAATGGAAGAACAGACTGCGTTATTACCATTGCTGTTTGGGTGCTTTAAAGAGCAACTAAAAATGACTTGATGGGTGTAGTTTGTGTACCTGCTTCTTTGCTCTAGGGTGCTTTTATGTGAGTTTCAAATCTGCTCGGTAGTGACGCTTCTGAGCATTTTTAATATCTTCAAGACTGGAAAACGTGACATCCCCAGCTGCACTAAACAATTTATTATGAAGTTTTAAAGAGCTTTTGTCAGCAACTTTTTATAATGCTACCTGTCTCTTTGGTAACTGCCAAATCTGTGTTTAACAGCAGTGGTCTAATTTAATTACATTCCAAACCAGCAGGGATTCTCCCTGTTTTTGGACCAACATTAAAATGATCCAGGGTTGGTGCTAATTATATAATTCTGAGTTCTAATTTTTATGCTCTAAAATGGGCAACTTTAATTTTAGAAGATTGTTTCATTTTGTCTTTTTGTTTGAATTTGATCACTCTGTGCAGAAAAGTTCACCTTCTGCAGATTTTATGGTTGTAGAAGATCTGATATGACATGATTTTTATTACCCATTGCCAGCCCAGATGCCTCGATGCCAAACTCCCCTCAGTGGCCAAACAAACCTGCTGAAAACCCCTTTTTTTTTTTTTTTGCAATTGCCATGCTTCTGTAATTTCTGGTGAACATGGCACCCAGTCAACTTGGAGATTGAAATCAAAACAGCCAGAGTTTGCATTCTGAGTTTATTTAATCTGTCCTAGCATGTTTAAAACCAAGCTTTGACTGAGTAAGGAGGTCTGCTGCTTAAGCAGAATTTGTTCTGTTAGAATGTGGTGTGCAGAAACCTTTTATTAAACCGGATCTTCACCTAGCTGCTGGTTTCATCTAAATTGCCTTTGGCAATCAGTCCAGCAAATGCTTCAAGGCGGTTACTGTAATTCTGTTCTTGGTCAATTTTTATGTTGGGGCCTTTAAAGGAGAGAAGGGGTTTTAGCAACTGCCCATAGGAACAACACTTGCTTTATATTGGCATCCAGAGTTGACTTGAAGCTGATCTCCAGGCAGATGAATTCTATTTTTACCAGTTTTTAGTCCAGTTTTACATTCATAAAAGGACAAGTTTACCTTTTGGGAACATGTTACATTAATCTTATAAGGTGGCACATGTAACCTCTTCCTGATCCCCCTTCTAATTGTGACAGCAGCCCATGGCTCTTCTCCACGCGCGCTCTATCACAAAGAACTCACCTAGTTCTATGAATGAACTACAAGTACTTGACCACCTTTGTGGCTGGCGGCTTGTAGTTCTCAATGAACTACCGGGGTGCTGATGAGAGCTCTAGGTCAGTGTTTCTCAACGCCAATCCTCAAGTACCCCTAGCAGGTCATGTTGTCAGGATTTCTCTTGGATGAAACGAAAAGCCTAAAAACATGAAACCTTGCTGTACTTAGTTCATTGATATTACTGTCATTCAGGAACTGAATGGACAGACTGCTACACAGACCATCTTCTGTACGGTCCTGACATTGCACCCATCATCTGCTGATCACAACGTCTTACAGACTCCAAAAAAAGCCTCCCCCCCCCCCCCTCTATACTTGCAAAAAGATGCGCTTTTGTTTGGGCTTTTTTTTTTTGAAAGGTGAACTTATCCTTTTAAATACAAATAGTATCTGATTATTGGTTTCCTGTAATCCCTTATAGAGGAGCATGCACGTTATGCGGGCAGACACTATGGACATGCTTGCAGATGGGAAATTTATCATGGTGTTTTCTGCACTTTCGTTATTTGTCCTGGGGCATGGCTGCTTTTGCTTTCTTTATCGGCTGGAGTTCAGCTTTAAGTGCAAGCCATAATCTGCAGCTTGGTGGTAAAACCCTTTCAATTTAATTTATTGCATGATGGGGGAGTATAGGCAGACATCTTGGTAACATTTAAAAAGTGGCACTTGAGCCATTTAAGAATCTGTTGTGCCTTATGGCAGTTAAGTGGGCTTTGTTCTAATTAAAAGACAATATTTTGTTACTGAATCTTATGGAATACCTTCAGTTAACTGCTACCAGCTTTTATGAAATGTGGTGTTTTGTATTCCACAAACCATGCTTGGTATTAAACACAATAGCTAGCCAATGCATTTTAAACTATAGCTGGCTAACTAGTTGAGACTTTTTTTTTCTATTGCCAGTAGTATTTCAAGCTCCCCTGCACCTTAGATTTGCTGTTGGCTATTGGATAAAACTGACCCCTTTGTCAATCCCAAACTGAGTGAACACCCATGTCTACCTAACCCCATGTTCTATTTTCTGGAGAAGCACCTCTCAAGATGAAAGGATACAGCCTACAAGCAGTCAACTACTACAGAGACAAATAGATTGTTGGATCTTGTACAGAAATGTTTTTAAAATCTGTGTAGAATTCTCTGTTCATGCTGTTTTTAGTATATCATTGTCCGTACCCATGTCTATTTTGGCCTGTGCCAGCATCCTAGTAACCCCAAATAGCACAGAATTGTTCAGTATTCCTCTGTGTGCTTTGTACTACAAGCTTTTTGTATCTATAGAATATGGGTGCTTTTTACCATGTTGATATTTTAATGCAAGGAAAATGGAGGAAATCCTGTAAATAAGAAGTAAATATTTCTTCATTTTGCCTTAAATGAGATATGTATAAATATTTGTATTGCTTGCTTGGGAGAATCATGAGTTTTTGCTTATATATTGTCATTAGGCTTTCCATAATACTAATTAACCACCCTTCTAAAAGAGATTGGCATGGTATTGCCTAGGCATGATATGTCTCATACTCATCTTAACCAAAGAATGATTGATATGTAGGCATAGCATTGCTGAGCTAGAACTTGCCATCTCCTACTGCAAAGTGAATTATATATCTGTCATGTAAACGATACATTGGTGTCAGACAGGAATACATTCAGGCCCCTTTCACACAGACTTTTCAATCGGGTCCGCTTGCCAGTTTTTCAGGCGGACCTGATGGGCCACTCCATGCACCTCTATTGAGCAGCGGATGTCAGCGTTGACCTGTCCACTCACATCCGCCGTTATCCGATCCGGTCTGTGAAATCCTAACGGATAGAAACCCTATTTTCCATCC
Source organism: Rana temporaria (assembly GCF_905171775.1). NCBI lineage: Eukaryota > Metazoa > Chordata > Amphibia > Anura > Ranidae > Rana > Rana temporaria. The sequence continues at coordinate 70,535,333 of NC_053490.1, forward strand.
GTCTGGAGAATTGGATGAAAATGGAAAGACATTCTGTTTTCATCCAATCGCCATAGAGATCAGCGGGGCTTTGTTAGGTCCATCTCTGCACAGTGAGCGGAGACGGACCTGTCATCTGCCTGCTTAGTGGGGATCAGCGGAGCAATCCCTGCTGAGCAAAGCAGAGTCTGTACATGGGCAAGCCTTTGTAAAAGGGGCCTTAGGCATATCGTGCAACTGTTTTCTGGCACTAAATGATTAAATGTTGCTTTGTGTATATTTCTTGGTCCTGCAGTGAATTATGAATATTTTATTTGTATGTAGCTGCCTTAAGTTTATTTATCGCATATCATTGTCTCATTTTGCATTTCCGTTACCTAAGATGCCAGCCAAGCATATTGTGCTGCCTTAGAATACTGCTGCCTTTTTGGATTTCAAGGATATTGGTACATCTTGACATATTTACACAAGCTGTTTTATTTCACAGTATATTTTTAGTCCCAAGTTGGTTATACAGTGGAGTTCCTTCTCTATAGGTAAATCCAAAATACATGTTGCCTCATGTAAAAAAAAAAAATGTAATACAATTCATAGACCGAATTCTTAAAAAAAGTCCATATGCAGCATGGTAAGATTTAATGCACACTGGTGCAGTAGTTCCTCTGTATGGCTCAGTTTTGCTGTATAAATACATAACCATGTGTAGTTGTGTCAACAAGAGTCCCTGTAAAGCATGGGTCTTTAAACTACGGCCATCCAGTTGTTCAGGAACTACACTTCCCATCATGCCTAGTCATGTCTGTGAATGTCAGAGTTTTACAGTGCCTCATGGGATGTGTAGTTCTGCAACAGCTGGAGGGCCGTAGTTTGAGGATCCCTGCTGTAAAGGCTTGTTTATAACCTCCATTCCCCTAAAGCAGGGATATGCAATTAGCGGACCTCCAGCTGTTGCAAAACTACAAGTCCCATCATGCTTCTGCCTCTGAGTGTTATGCTTGTGGCTGTCAGAGTCTTGCTATGCCTCATGGGATTTGTAGTTCTGCAACATCTGGAGGTCCACTAATTGCATATCCCTGCCCTAAAGGCTGGAGCAGAAGAAACATGCCCACTGTGTAGGCTTGCCAGGTAATGTATCTATAGAATGCATTATTTTCACCCCAAGCACAATTATAAGCATGAGTTACCAACAGGTGTCCCAACACTTTAAGTACAACCGACCTTGAACAACACCCTTACCACATCCAGTTGAAAGTTTACTTTTATTAAAATAGAATTCTGAGATAAAGCTAACCAATTCTCAAACTGCTGGCTCCCTCCTCCCAACACCTGTGCTAGCTAACATGTGGAAGAAAGATATGTATACTTGTCTATTTTCAGGCTCCTCCAGTCCTGATTGGCTCCCCTGTTTTAGATACCAGGGAGTGACGACAAGTGGGCCATACTAAGACTATGGGTGATGTCACCACTTGGGCATTCCTGCCTCTTTCCTCTCCCCTGCAGCCAGTGTTGGCTGACATGGAAGCTGCCTTAAAATAAAGTACACACAGATTTCTTGCATCTTAGTACAAGTCTTAGGAGGGAGCAGTTTTTAAGACTGGTTGGCTATATCCTAGAATTCTACTTTAAAGGCTAAGTTTACCTTTTGTAACTTGTTACATACTACACCCATATTCAGGGTATAACCTGTTACTGTAGCACTGCCCCCCCCCCCCCAGATCCCCTGTTGCAACAGCGAGATGGGTATCTTCTCCCCCTGCTTTCACAATTTAAAAAAATGAAGCCCTGTGGGGGCTCTGCTCGCCCAGCCATGTTATTCATTCACAGTTCTGTGAATGAGAAGACTACACGTACTGACAGCCTTTGCAACTGCTTGTAGTTCTCAAACTACCAAAGTCATGTTGAGTGCTCTGGTAGTTTGATTCATCCTGCCATGAATCTGCTTGCCTGTACGAGCAGACAGCTTACACTGACAGTCTGTAGGAGTCCCGCATGGCACCTGCAATCTGCTGTTCACTTGTACAATGCTTTTCAGGCTCCTAAAAACAAAAACGCAAAAGAAATGGTAAATGCACTTTTTTTTTTTTGGCCTGCAAAAATAAAAAATCTATTTTATTTTTAAAATTAACTTATTTAAGAAGATAAACTCATTAAGTAGCCTCTGAAGCAGTATTGGCCCACATCTTTAAAGCAGAGTTCCGCCTTCAAAAAAAAAAATAAACAAATTGAAAGTCTGCAGCTACAAATACTGCAGCTGCTGATTTTTTAAATAAGGACACTTACTTGTCCAGGGCGTCTCCCAGAAGACAGTTGGGGAAAATGGAGAAGGGGTCAGTCATGGCATAGATTGCTGTGGATACTGCATCGGTCTTTCGGCTATAGTGGGAGCAAATACCTGGGTTAGACTGGTATATTTTCCCCCCTGAAAGGTGTCAAATGTGACACCGGAGGTTAAATTTCTGGGTGGAATTCCGCTTGAGGCTTTTTTTAGTTCCTGTTGCAGCTTGATGCTTTTAGGGTCAATGGTAGTTTTACCGTTTTTCTATTTACCGTCAGTTTAGACTAACTTCCCATACAAAGTTTCTCTCACTTTTCATGAACTGGATCTGAGCAGGCTCAAATAAAGAAAGCAAACGGATTCCTCCATCCACACAAATGGCATAGATGGACAAATTCCCATGCTGGGCTATTTTTTTAAGCTAGCAGCCCTGGTTAGCTGCTGGCAACTTTCAGCCTGACTTCAACAAGTGTCGATTTGACTTTTAGCAAAGCAGCAGGGCTATCAGCAGTTAGAATTCCGGCTGCATGCTCTGAATCCGTTGCTGTTCTAACATGGTATGGCTGGCTTAGGGGTTAATGAATGAGTTACTTGCATGCAAGAGCAACACTGGGCAGTGGTGCAGGGATCTTCAAACAGAGTTTAAAAATATCTCCTAGAAAAAGAAGAATCCTGCCACTGTCAGTTTGAAATATGCCATTGGAATTGGTAAATGTGTTTAAACTTGTATCTGTTTACTTTAGGCCAGTGATGGTGAACCTTGGCACCCTAGATGTTTTGGAACTACATTTCCCATGATGCTCAACTACACTGCAGAGTGCATGAGCATCATGGGAAATGTAGTTTCCAAACATCTGGGGTACCAAGGTTTGCCATCACTGCTTTGTATTTTAGGTTGTAATCCCATATAATGGTTCATCTGAAAAGCTGGACATAATGGTCTAGATCTAGGTTGCAACTGCTTGCCATATGTAGATATGTGACAACTTCATCTCAGCCACCACCAGGGTTTACACTTCACCTTAAAGTACATAGGTGCTGAAAGAAACATTCAAATCGATGAGGTGCCTAACAATGTCTCCTGCCCCCATATAAACCTATATTGATATCATTTCTCTTCCTGTATTCATTACTATAATCTGAACTGGAATCCCATTTTTTTTTTTCTTTCATTATTTTGTTGCTACTAAACCTGATACAGCAGGTTTTTCTGACTGTTGTCTACATCTCGGTGTAGTGTAAGCCCACATAAAATACCACACACTTTTCTATATTGTTTATAAGACTTCCCACAATGGATTGGTACCTTATGAGACTCAACATACAGTATGATATTGCTCCCAAAGCACAGCCTCCCTTTTATCTTCATTTATTATATCTGTACATTGTCCTCTGACCATTATGATCCAGCAATAGAAAACAGACCAATATTTGTATTTCAAGTCCGAGTGTTTATCATATCCAGTAAGTGTGGAAGGTTACAGCTATGCACAATTTCTTTCTCTTTTTCCTTTTGTGTTTTCAGTGTTTACTGTTTTCAACAGCAGTGTATTTTTTTTTTTTTTTTAATATATAGTAATCTAGAAATGTTAAGGTGTGTGTAAATATACTGTATATGCAGTTATTGAAGTTTTCTGTTTTGGTAAGCTAAAGTTCTTGTGCAGTGCAAGCCTGCTGCCTATGTGAACATTTAATGACCAGACCATTTAGTGACTATGTCTTGAAATTTCTCCTGCTTGTGCCCTTAATTTGTGGCAAAATTGCTAGTAGTTTGTAACTGGACACAATTACGTTATGTGCGATTATCAGCAAGCTGTTAATTTTTTTTGCACCAGCTCAGTTGGGCTTTGCCAGTGATTGTTGACTAGCTGTATGATGTCTAAGCTGGGTCAATGCTAAAGTTTTGCATTGATAATTTATATGCTTATAAGCTGCAAAAGCATAGTGCACCCTTAAAGAGGCTTATCAGGTTTTAAAAACCATCCATCAGTTCCTGAGCAGTATGTGGCTGTAAGCTACATCTATCTGCCTCTGTGTATGTACTGTATACCCATTGAGCATTGGCTGGATTGTACATTTCAATAGATATAAAACCAGTACAGTTTATAGAATCAAAATACTTTTTTTTAAATATTTAATTTTTTGAGCTGGTTCTCATATGCAACGAGACCCACTGTAGTGTCAGTACCATCACATTGAGACCGGGAACTGCAATTTTAAGGGTTCTGCAAACACCATCAAGAGGTGGCACATACTATAGCTGCTTGTAGCTATTGAAGTCTAATAGTGCTGTATGGGCATCATTGGGTCTAAGCTGCATGGCTACATATGAGAAACCTCTATGGGTGCACTAATTCCATCATGCCATTCAACAGATGGGTCTAAAGTAAGGTTCCAATTTTTATTTCCTGGAAAGCCCTTTTAAAAATGTAGGACTCCTAGATTGGACCAACATTAAAATGTATATAACATTTGCACTTGTTAAACCACTGGATGATGATATCAGTGCTTTTACTGATTTCCTCTTCATCTTTTCGTTATAAATTTGTTATCCCTTAATTTATGACTGATTTTATTAATTTTAGGTTGTATATTACTTGGAGGCTACGAAATGCTACTTGCAAGCAAGATTGTGTCTCTTTTAACCAGCATTGCATTAACCAGCATGCAACGTGAATTCAATAAATCAGCAATATCTCTTGTGGTGGCATGTAAAAATGCTTTCTGTTGCAGCATTTTCATGTTCCTTTCTATTAACAATTCATGATTCAATATCTGCGGACAAGTGCCTGATGTATTTACAGACACAAGAACAATCTGTTGTATGAAGCCATAAATGTATATAAATTATGCTACAATTTAATGTCTTCTATTTGGTGTGTCTTTATTTTCATTTAGATGAATATGGTATATACTGAAAATTAACATTTGTTAAATGTTTATAGATATACAGCAGATGGATAATAAAACAATCCACATATACTGTATGTACATTAAAAACTCATTAATGCTCAGTTCACACTGATGCGCCATAGAATCCGACGACCACAAGTCGGATGACGTGAAATTCAAGGTTTCCCTATGAGAGTTGTCTTAACTGATGATACTACACAAAGTCTGTCTGACTTTAGAAGAAAAGGTTCCTGCAGTACTTTGGTCTGACTTTAATACAACTTCAGTGCCACAGAGTGTAAAGTCACATCAATGTCGGACTCCAAAGTGGTGCGACTTTGAAGTCGGGCTAGTGGAGGTGGACAGAAATTATAATTGGGAAAAAAAAGTTGATAATTTCCAACACTGCAAAACAAGTTTTTTTTATTATTATATACACACACTGGTGACCCATTCTGAATGGCACCTCAATTCACCTTGCTGACTAATTTGTGTTGCAGTGCGTTACCAGAAATGGCACATGAACCAATACATTTTTGTGCCTTAGGTGGCCCATTTAAAGAAATGGGCTGTCTTTTTTTTTTTTTTTTTTTTTTTTTTTCCAGAAAAGTTTTTATTGAAAGTTAATGTCAATACATTCAGATATGCATTACATAAGTAAGTGGTTAATATGACACAAATAAAGTTGGCAAAGAATATCATATAAACCTTGCATGTGTACAAAGGCCAAATGAAGAACAACAGATCGTAACCCGTCCCCAACACATGTCTTCTGTACCGAAGGTATATTTGCATATAAAGAAGGAACACCAATAAGGGTCTCATTTATCTAATACCCATCCTAATAAAGTAAACTAGTGAATATAACGTTAAAATAGCTCTTATCGCTCTATCCTTACACATATATCCTAGTTGCAGACATTTAACTAAATAAACAGAGACTATGAGGAGCAATTCCCCGTCCCGTATACCCCCTTCAGAAACATTAGCTGAATACTGGAGAGGGGGGATAGGAACAAGGAGAAGTTCAATAACGCAAACATCTGGTCAAAAACCTAAATGTTTTTAACCTTCTGCTCAAAAACGAGTCCCAGGTAATAGAAACCTCGGGCCTACCTATAATTAAGAAATTCCTTTCCCAGAGGCTTCAAATCCTCCCAATGAAATTATGATTTTATTTCACACTCCGCAGGTGCACGCATTCGTGCACTACCAAGGGGGTTAAAAGAATATGAAAGGAGTTGAAAGACAGAGCAGTGCAAGATAAAAAGTATGTCTATAGCTTTTTTACCAGAAAGACCTCGGTCAGAGAAAAAGAAAAAAGATCTAGCTATAAAAGGAATTCGAATCATTAGGCGGGAACCTATGTTGAGTTATGAGTAGTGGGTGTCCTATATAATGTCCATCTCCAAATGTGTCTAAATTTTTCAAAATTGTCATTAGCCTGATGAATCAACCTTTCCATCATCTCTATTTTATCCACCCTCACCTGCCAATCCAACAGTGTAGGCGGAATGGGGTCCTTCCACCGTATCGGGATACATTGAGTAGCCGCATTGATTAAGTGTAATACAAGTGATTTCCGATAGATTGATTGTGGCAGAGAGGTGTGATGAAGAAGATACTGCCCTGGGGTAAAGTCAGGTGTATAGGAGGTAATCTTGGCAATATGCGAATGTACCTCCTGCCAAAAGGGCTGTAGTTTCGAACAGCTCCACCAGATATGTAGGAGAGTACCCACTTCTCCACCACACCTCCAACAAGTCGGTGACACTGTCGGGTAAAATTTGTGTAATTTGCTTGGGGTTCTGTACCACCTGGAATAGATTTTGTATCTATTTTCCTGGGCAGATACATTAATAGAGCCCTTGTGAATGTGGTTCCATATTGAGCTCCAGTCACCATCTGACAATGATACCTGAAGATCAGCCTCCCATTTCGTATGGATAGTGGACATCGCGGTCTCTTGAGGGGTAAGCCACAAATAGATCCCCGAAATAAGGTGACGTTGAGGGGCAGAGGATTCGCACAGCTTTTCAAGGTGTGAAAGATCCCTGCACCATAGATCGGATGTTTGTGAGTTTAGAAAAAAAATTCTAATGTGAAAGTATTTAAAACGTGGGATTTGGAAATCCGGAAATCTCCGAACCATGGCTGAGTGGGATAGAAGTTTGCCCTTATCAAAAAACTGATGTGCTCTCAGTGTGGGGGCTGTCTCGGACCCCCCAGGATTTATAGTATTAATACCTTCTGAAAATCCGGGGTTTAGATTGAGTGGGGTCATAGGACCTGGGTGAGATGCCATGTGTGAGTCCCCACTTGTCTTTCTAAGGCAAGCAAGGGTTGGGCCAATTACGGGGTGGGAAGTACAGGACCTGGGAGTAAATTTTTTGTCTATCCATGGGAGATGTGAAATCCTAAAACCAACGAAAGCCTCTTCCAACTTAACCCAATCCTTTTCTTCTTTAATGTACATGCCAATCGACTATTCTTGTTAGTAAGCAAGCTTTGTGATATTTAGAGAGATCTGGTACTCCCAGTCCACCCCTCATCTTGGGCATGGTCATTCTATCCCAATTCAATCGAGCTGGACGTCCAGCCCAAAGAAAACGTCTACAAATGAGTTTGAATGAGGCCAGAAAGGAGGCAGGGAGTTTAATGGGTATTGCTTGGAAAAGGTAAAGAAGCCTGGGAAGGACATTCATCTTTAAAACCGCCGCCCTCCCGAACCATGAGATTGTTCCCTTAGTCGAAGCCTCTTGATTGGTCTTGATAGTCTGCAAGGCTGGTACGAAATTACGTAAATATAAATCAGAAAGCTTAGTGGGCAATTTGATCCCTAGATAGGTTATGTCATTTGGGTCCCACTTAAAGGGGAAATTGTGTTTGCAAAGGGTCACGACATCCTGAGGAAGCGACACGTTCAAAGCGATTGATTTGCTAAAATTGATTTTAAAGTTAGAGAGTATTTGGAATAATTTGAAATCTTTGAGTAAATTTGGAATGGAGATCAGAGGATTCGTCAGAAATAGGACGTCATCCGCGTATGCAGCCACCTTATATTGTTTCCCTTTGACATCAACTCCCCGCACATCCGGGTTGTCGCGCAACCGTCTCAAAAAGGGTTCTAAAATTAGAATAAAAATGAGGGGTGAGAGAGGGCAACCCTGTCTCGTGCCATTATGCACCGAGAAGGCGTCCGATAGCCGGCCATTCACTCTGACCCGGGCCGTGGGAGTTGAATACAGCGCCATAACCATCCGCATAAAGCGATGCGGTAGACCAAGCTTACAAAGCGCTGCTTCCATATAATCCCAGGCCACTCTATCGAACGCCTTCTCGGCGTCAAGGGATAAAAAGAAACCCCTAATCTTGGAAGTGGACAACCATCGATGAATATTTATTGCCTTTGTTGTATTGTCCCTTGCCTCTCTACCCGGAACAAATCCAACTTGATCAGTGGATATAAAAGTCTGAAGGAGGGGAAGTAATCTATTGGCTAATATCTTAGCGAAGAGTTTTAGGTCCACATTCAATAATGAAATGGGACGGTAATTAGTAACTAATGTATGGTCCCTCCCAGGCTTCGGGATCAAAGCTATGTGTGCTTCAAGTAAGTCAGATCCAGTGGATAGGGAAAAAGGAATGTCATTGAAAGCTTTAATGAAATGGGGGAGTAGTAGCGTAGCATATGTCTTGTAATATCCTGACGTCAAACCGTCTGGGCCAGGACTCTTACCCGGCTTCATCTGTTTCAAAGCATTTAATGCTTCGTCCATAGACACCGGCTCGTCTAAATGTGACAGGTCAGGAATCTGAGAAGCCGGTAGACCATACCCAGAGAGAAAGTCATCCAAAAGTTTTTCCCGGGGCGTCGGCATCCCTAACCCAGACTGAGAAGGTAAGTCATATAATGAAGAAAGAAAATCTGTAAATTGTTTAGCGATCAAGTCTGACCTATGGAGAATTTCTCCTGTAGGGGTGGTGATGGAGTGGATTGTGTTGGCTTCTTTTTTCTTTTGTAGTGCATGTGCTAATAACCTGCCAGACTTATTGCCAAATTCGTAGTAAAGTTTATGAGTTAGGTTAAACTTGTATTGTAGCCTTTTGTGGAGTTCAGATTGAAGGTCTTTTCTGGCCTCCAATAGGGCCTCTAGGGAACCCGCCGCTACAGAGCGTTTGTGAGCAGCTTCCAAAGTCTTTATTTTAGATAAAAGCTCGTTAAGTCTGGCAGTTCTGAGCCTGCGCCGTCTGGCCATAATAGAGATAATTTTTCCCCGGAGGACGCATTTGTGTGCTGCCCAAACTGATGCCGGAGCTACCTCATTTGTGGAATTATCGGTGAAGTAATGGGCTATGCATTCCGAAATTTCAGTTGCACAGCTGGGGTCAAGCAAAATGGAATCATCCATCCTCCACACTGGTCTACCCGGAGAGTGACCTCTCCAAGATAGCGTCATCGTGATTGGGTGGTGATCCGAAAGCACCATAGGCTCAATTGACGTGTCAGAGAGTCGGACCAGGTCTTCCTGTGTTACAAAAAAAAAATCAATTCTCGAGTATTTAGTATGTAGTGGTGAATAATAAGTGTAGTCTTTAGTCGTGGGATTGAGCGTACGCCATGTGTCATGTAAGGTCAGCAAGTCTAGTTGGGTTTTAATGGCCCGGAGGGCTCGGTAAGTCAAACAGGAAGATCCATTGGATGTGTCAAGAAGGGGATTCAGGGGGACATTGAAATCTCCTCCTAAGATCAGTATCCCAGATTGAAACACCGTTAGTCTTTGAACAATATCTCTAAAAAAGCTAACTTGTTGTGTATTCGGTGCGTAGATATTGGCAATGGTCATCGGGGAGTTATATATCTTGCCCTTGATGAAGAGAAACCTCCCATCCGGGTCTTGTTCAACGCTCTCTACCTGAAGTGGGCAATGTTTAGACAATAAATGGATACTCCTCTCGACTTTGATACACCGTTAGTGGCGTGATACGCGTTCGGGAAATGGACGCTCCGTAATATGGGAATGCTATCTGACCTGAAATGGGTTTCTTGCAACAAAACTATGTGAGGCCTTTCCTTCCATAAAGAGGAAAGTAATAAGGATCGCTTCTCTGGTGTGTTTAAGCCTCTTGTATTCAGAGAGTATAGTTTCAAATTCATATTAGTAGTGTCTTGATCAATGGATCGTAGGGTTATGTTATTTCTGTCAACCATCTTCTCCCTATTGGTTAGGAGTGTAGGTAAGAAAGAAGGAGTGGAAAGGAAAGGTAGAGGAAGATGAGAAAAGAGGTCTAATTAAGCGAGTAATATTGCAGAGTCCGCGGAGTGGAGGACTGTACAATAGTACAGGATTCAGTAAGCAACCGAACAAATAAAAGGCCGAACGGCAAAGGGTGCGGTGCACCCAAATCAGGTATACCGCAACCAGCGGGTATAGGAGCAACCAGGCCCCACCGTGTGGGGGTCAGCCGGACCGAGTCCGAAGGCAGAATGTATTGACTCGAAAAGTATAATCAGTAATATCAACAGTAAACTATTAATAACTAGAATAACCCATGCCACCCCAGGACAACCCCTAGCATAAATTAACCTAAACCAGCCAATCTTAAAACTATTGGCGAATAACGTAACCCAGGGAATATAGATATTGCTAGGGAGGATGGAACTCAATCCCCCCAGCAATGGATCTAGTAATGTATAGTAAGGGAAAGAGCCCCCCACCTATTATCAAAGTGAGAATACCCAATCCCCCTGGTAGGGCAGCATCTCCACCCCCCTTGGCTTTGTTAGAGATGATGACTCCCTGCCCAATAGGAGCTATAGGAAGCATCCTAACCCTCTCACATCTTCCCAGTGGTACCCGGAGAATTAATATCGTATACACCATGTTATTTGAGCCAATATCATATAGGGGTAACATTTGAGGTAACTAAGCCATCCCTCCCCACTAAATCATATCTATAAAGCAAGATCAAAACTTAATGGAAAAGACATCCTCACAAACTATTAATGTTGAGGCTAAAATGTTACATTGGAGTAAGAGAGGTCGCGTTCAGTTGACTCATGAATGACCAAGTCTGCCAGGATGTAATTCCAAGTGTAGAAACTGCAAATATCTTCCATAAGGAGAATGAAGAAGGGTAAAATCTTAGACATTGCCAAGTCTGTACTCAAAGAGGCTCCTTTAGCAGTGCATCCATGTGGTCCTATGGATTTATCCGTTAGTAGGACAACCACCATCTGTTTTGTAAGGCAATATATCCTAAGTGCTCTTCCTAGGTTCATCATGGAATTCCAGAGTTAATATGCTAAATCCGGAAGGATCGTGTATAGATAAATGGCATTGGTCCTCCAAGGCATAAAAGCATCCAGAGATGTGGAATACCTGAAGCCCCGTGCTAAAGACTCCAGGTGGAGATCTGGTACTAGTCATGTCACCAAGCACCGTTACACAGTATTCTGTGTTTGAAGAAAACCTCCTAAACCACAATAGTTTAACAATTTTCATTTTATACTGTCATTCACTCCTAGCATACAAGGTACTTTGGTCCTATACCATATGTATGAGGGACCCTTGAAACCCTCAGGGTAATGAAATATAATTGTGCCTTGTCAGTAAGTGTTTAACATGGCATAGTTGAAAAATATAATGTCTTCACCACTATAGAAGTATGAGTGAAGTCATCTGGTTCAATAGGTTTCAATGAGCTGTAAGCCAAGAGGGATGTGGGATTCCAGTTTTCATTCTCAAACAGAAGCCTTACCAGCCCTTATCTCTAACCCAAGAATGACATTGACAGCGAACCCACAATTCCAATTAGATGAGAGCTATATACATTAACTTTTGAATACCTCTCAAAACTTGTGTCAAAGTTTCCTTGCGAAGAACAGATAAACGGGAAATCGCCAACGGGGCTTGATGACTGAAATGTCTCAGTGGTCTCTTCGAGCTCTTCTAGCAGCTGGTCTGGTGGATCCTATGCTCTGAGAGCCGGGTGCCCTGTCGTCAGGTGGCAGTTCAGATTCCGATGGAGAGCGCCGACGACGATAGTTGGTAGACTGAGTCTCCATTGGTTCTGTACGTTGAGGTGGCCATCTGTTAACTGATTGACGGTACATTGCGTACCAATCCGGTACAGCAATTAAGGGAATCCCCAAAGTGTCGCAGAAATGTGGCAAATCCTCAGGGACTTTCAACAGAACAGTGCGACCCTGATGAGATGCTGATAAGCAAAATGGAAACTTCCATTTATAGCTTATGTTTCTGTCACGTAATACATTCAAGAGGGGTCTAAGATCTCTGCGGTGTTTTAATGTGATGCCCGATAGATCTTGGAAAAGTTGAATTGGTGCTCCCTGACAGGATAATTGCTTACCCCGCGCTTTTCTTAGAATATCTTCTTTAATTCTAAAATCAGCTAGGCAACAGATAACATCCCTTGGGGGGTCTGCTTCTTTACCTTTAGGGCGCTATGCGCGATGAATTCTGACGAGATCTATGTCAGTCTGAGGGGGTCTGTCAAGAATAGAATTAAACAGGCCCACCACTGATTGAGAGATGAGGTCCCCCTCAACCGATTCGGGTAACCCCCGCACCCTTAAGTTCTGGCGTCGTCCTCTATTGTCGAGGTCCTCCATGTGTCTATTCATATCCCTGAAGGGTGTGATCATCCACCTTCCTAGTACATCGCCTGAGGGCAGATTCATGGTCTTCTATAACAGTCTCCGTTTGCCATACTCTGTCTGTGAGGGAGCGGAGGTCTAACCGCAATTCCGAAATGGCGGCTGCCAGGGCGTCTTTAATATCAGTTGCAACACTTTTTAAGTCATCAATAGTTTGTGATCTTTGTGTTGCGACACCCTGTATCCCTGAAGCCTCCGGTCCCCTCGGGGTTAACGTTGGAGTCTGTGTCGGGCTTAGTATAATGTCATCAGAGCCCCTCTGCTGTGTCTGTGAGGTACCTGAGGTAATCCTATGACGGGATGCTGCCATCTCTCCCCTGTTAGCGCGGGACCTCTCCGTGGATGAGAAAGTAGTTGTGCTGCTGTTTTCCCTGGGCGAACGGGATCTAGATGCTGATGAAGACCTAGAGGCTGTTCCCATGTCGGTAACGATTGTAAATTTTGGCTGGGTGAGCTGTACGGGGAGAAAGTTATCCCGAGGTGACAGGAGCTCAGCGGTTAGGCATCCATTCTCCCTCACGGTCCGGCCACGCCCCCCAGTGGAAAATGGGCTGTCTTAACACAGCACAAATGAATGCACTACAATAGAGCAAATGGGCCCTATGGGGATCTATTTAGCCATTTTTCATCCAAGATTCAACTGCCTTTACCCAGGATTTACTTTTTTTTTTTTTTATTGGAAATGTGTGAAAATTGTATAAATCATTTTATAAAGATTGACAAGTTGCATCATTCTAGGTTGAAAACATTGATAAATAGATCATTAAATATTTTATCTTAATCCAGCAGAACACAAGACTGGTATTCATTGACCATGGACTATGACTACCTTCCGGTGGTTGTATATTGGCAAGAACTTTTGCTAGGGGCATACCCATTAAACACTGCCCACTCCATGAAGCTTTTTCTTTTTTCTAGGATCCTTAGGGTGATGGACCTGTTTGCTGGAGAAGTGTGTTTTTAGGTGTTCAGTTTATTGTGGTGTCGTGTAACGCTTCAGCAAACTTTTTTTAAGTGTGTTTTCCATCCTGTCTGGACTTCATCTCAGAACGAAGAAGTAATTGTCATGCCACCTAGATGTGTTTCCACCTGAGAATGCACTCGGTGTGTTATTGTATTTCCATGGCCATCTTCTACAGCATGGGTCTTCAAACTATAGCCCTCCAGTTGTTCAGGAACTACAATTCTCATCATGCCTAGTCATGTCTGTGAATGTCAGAGTTTTACAATGCCTCATGGGATGTGTAGTTCCGCAACAGCTGGAGGGCCGTAGTTTGAGGATCCCTGTTCTACAGCGACACAGCCCCAGGAATTCTGGCAGTGCTTGGGTTATAGCTTCACTCAAGACCCTCACTAACCATAGGGATCTGGGACAAAAGGACCAGCTTACAGGAAGCCCCACATACTGCTCAGTGTGTTAGCGCTTTCCCTGCTCCAGAGCAATGTACTATATTAATGCTGAGCTCCTATTCTGACCCCCCCCCCCCCCTCAGGCATGCACCATATGGCCTGTCTGACAAAAGCAGATTAGTGTGCCACAATGTCTGAATTTCTTGGATATCTTTTGGCACTTCTGAAACCTTCAGTTTACAGAGGCCAAAAATGGTACATGTCATCTTTTTACCTCTGGCCCCCTTTATGAATTGGAAGAGGAATGTCCTTTTATTTGAGAATATTCTGGAGGAAAGTTTGTAGGACACTGATTTTGTGGAGGAAGATTTTCCCTCCTTGAAGCTTGAGGTAAAAGCTATGGCTTTGTGCCAAATGCTTTCCACTGTGGACACTAATGCTGTACCCACTAGTCCTTTGCCTAACAGCACTTGATTCTCCACAGTCAAAACAGATATTTGGGGGTATAAAGACTGGGCAAGTTTAAAAAGACTTTCTCACACACATTGGGGGTTGTTTACGAAAGTCAAATCCACTTTTCACTGTAAGTGCACCTGGGAGTGCAGTCACTGTAGATCTGAGGGGGACATGCAGGATCTACAGAGATTGCACTTTTAAGTGTACTTGTAGTGCAAAGAGTTTCCTTTCGTAAATAACCCCCAGTTGGGTGCTTTACAAGAATTGGTTATGCCCTGAAAAGCATATAATCTGCTCTTCAAAGTTAGGCTTCTGGCGGATGAGCTTTGGCCTTTTTTTTTTTCTAACAGACCAGACTTGCTGGCCCAAAGCCCCTTGTTCCATCCTGTTTCTCAATTGCTGGCTTTAACAATGTGGCTGTTGAAACCTAAGGCCTAAAGCAGGGGTCTTCAAACTATGGCCCTCCAGTTGTTCAGGAGCTACAATTTCCATCATGCCTAGTCATATCTGTGAATGTCAGAGTTTTATAATGCCTCATGGGATGTGTAGTTCCGCAACAGCTGGAGGGCCGTAGTTTGAGGATCCCTGGCCTAAAGGTATCTCTGAATTGGTTATTTCCACCTTACTCAGAGCAAGGAAATCCAACTTCCACAAAATGTACTATTGCACATGAAAGGCTTTTTTTTGCAGGTTGCAAGGACAGAAGACTTAAAGGGATTGTAAAGGCAGAAGTTTTTTTTATCTTGATGCATTAAGATAAAAAGCCTTCTGTGTGCAGCAGCCCCCCTAACACTTACCTGGGATCCCTCTCTGTCCAGCGATGTCCACAAGTGTCTCAGCCAACTGAGATTCTCCTTCATGATTGGCTGAGACACAGCAGTGGCGCCATTGGCTCACGCTGCTGTCAAAGTCATTTAGCCAATCGGGAGAGAGAGGGGGCGGGTTGGGGCTCTGTTTGAATGGACACAGGGAGCTGTGACTCAGTTTAGGTGCCCTCATAGCAAGCGGCTTGCTGTGGGGGCACGGAACAGGAGGGAGGGGCCAGGAGCACAGACGACGGACCCGAGAAGAGAAGGATCCAGGCTGCTCTGCAAATCTACTGCAACGGAGCAAGCAAGTATAACATGCTTGTTATTTTTATAGGAAAAAAACAAGACTTTACAATCACTTTAATTCTAGAGAATGAGATTGCTTGTATTTCTGCCTTTTTTGTTGACCAGCATCTGATCTAGTGTAACTTTCAAGCAGGCCATGGCTTGTATTCAAACAGAAACAAAGTGGTGGTATCCTCCTCGCTTACAGTTTCTGATGTCTCAGAGGAACATCAGAAGTTTCTCTCACTCTGTCTAATGTATCTGGTGTGACAGGCTACATTGGTACCAGGCTCCCTGGAGGATGAGAGCCCGGTAAAGGTGGCAGCTGAAAAGAAGGGGGACCCCCTTCCACTGTAAAATTATTGGGCAGCTGAATAGCTGCTCAGATTATTAATGCCTTGTAGAGAATCACCACCTAAAAATAATATTGGGATCATAGCTGCAGCTACAATCCTGATCCAGATATTATTATTACCAACTTCCCGTGGATGCGTATATATAGGTTTGTTGGGAAGTGATTAAACAGGTCATCGGTTGAAATGTTTTGTTCGCACATGTCGACATCGCTGTTTTCAACTAAAAAGGGACAGCTAATGGACAACAGATGACTACAGTACATGCACGGCTTAAAGCCTAACTCCATGTTTTTGTGAACTTTAAATAGTTCATATGAACCAAGCTGGTGCAAACAAACAATTTCTTTCACTTACACAGACTGTGGCTGTGAGCGCTGTATTCAGCCCTGTGTTCCATCAGTGGGATGGGGACTTCCCTGCTCCCGGAGAAAAATCGAGTCAGGTTGAGTGCTGCTCAAGGATTCCCAGGAAGCATTGCATTTTCTGAATAAAATCAAGGCTGTGATTGGCTCAGGCAGGTAGATGATTTCACAGTCTCCTCAGCCAATCTGGAAGCTTGGAATTATAGCCCGTCTAATATTTGTAGTACACAAAGTTTTATTTTTTAAAAGTATACATATCTTAATTTGTACAGGACACAGGCTGAATATTCTTACCTTCAGGTGCTTGGATGTTGGCAAAGCTTTTGGACACACATTCTTGGACATACCCCTTTAACCCAATCCCACTCTGAGATCTCAGGTTTTTTTTTTTTTTCTTTTTTTTTTTTTAGCAAGTAATACAGAGAAACACAGGAACAGAGATCTTGCTAGTGCCCTTAAATGACTTCTCCTTTTAGGGTGAGGTTTTCTATAACTAGTTCTTATTTACTTCACATTCTTCAATCCACTAATTTACAATAGGAGTAGTGTATTTGATGGGTACAACCTCTTAACACCTTGGTAACTGTACATGGATCCCATGGTGTGGGGATGGTCTGTATTGTTGCTTTAGGCAGGGGAGGGCTGGACCGGGGGGCAGGGTGGCAATTGCCTCCTAGGCCGCCCTTATGTTCAAAATTCCCGCTACCATTTTATTTATTTTTTTGGTCTTGGAAGTCGGGCTGACCACTAGCTGTTGTAGTCCACGCTCAAGCTCCGGGTGGGTGGAAAACAGAGCAGCGCAGAGGAAACTACAACTCCCTGGAGCCGGATTCTTGGAAGCAGGCAGAGGCAGGGCATGTCAGGGAGTCGGGACGCAGGGCTGGGCGCTGGCTGAAACTTGACCCCAGGACCAGGAGCATTACCCCCCCCCCAAGAGGCCATGGCATGCAAGGACCTGCTGAGCTGAGATCACTGAGGTTGAGAGACCCTGACACCCCTAGCTGACCCACCATCTCCCCCCCCCATACACCCCATGTTACCTGTCCCAGTGATTAGGCTGCATTGATGTGCACTGGAGTTGGCTGCACTGATGGGCACTGGTGAGGCTGCATTGAAAAACCAGATGGGCCATGGATGGTGCGCTGATTCGAAGGTTCAATGGGCCACTTGACTGGACTTGCCCTCCAGGCCTAAAGCTGCCAGCCCTCCCCTAGCTTTAGGCACTGGGTTTTGCTTGGACTGCACTGCAATGATTGCACTAAGTGCAATGAGTCTAGTTAGCCACAGGGTGATATATGTTTCCAGGGCTGTGGTCCTTTCTTATTGTTCCCAGACCCTGTTATGCCCACTGTGATAGGCAAAGCCTGGAGCAATACAGGGGCCAGTGATGCAAAAAGGTTGGACGGGTTCATCCTGTTATCGAATCTTGGCTGTAGCCATATAGCAGGCATGAAAATTAGTATCTCCACTACTTGCATTACACTTATTAGTGTTTGTTAAAACTATTGTGAAACTGGGAACGTGTTTATGGAGTCTTTAAACGTGGTGGTAAGAATTTTCACCATACAGCCATCCCTGGCCAGAACCCAAAAGCGCGAGGAGAGGAGACTGCAGAATATTTTTCATCCACAGGCTCATTATATATATATATATATATATATATATATATATATATATATATACCCCTGACACTATGTTTTTTTTTTTTTACGAAAGGCAAATCCACTTTGCACTGCAAGCGCACTTGAAAGTGCAGTCCCTCTAGATCTGAGGGGGACATGCAAGGAAAATATAAAACAGCTTTTTAGCTTGCACATGATTGGATGTAAAAATCAGCAGAGCTTCCCCTCATTTCAGATCTACCTCGACTGCACTTGTAGTCCAAAGTGGATTTGCCTTTTGTAAATAACCCCCTATGGCTTTACTCTATATGCTTGCGAATGTAGATATGTTTACTTGTGCTGTGCTTTGGTATAGCTGTATTTGATTCTCTTGCATATCTATGCTCTTTTGGGTGCTAAGAAACATGCAAAGTCTAAAAAGACCTTTCCTATTCATGAACAAATAAACAGGGCAGTTTGTGATAACAGGGTTTTTCCTGCAAAAGGTTTTACCCACTCCAAGAGTAATTGAGCTGATCTACAGTATCTCACAAAAGTGACCCCTGACATTTTTGTAAATATTATATTATATCTTTTCATGTGACAACACTGAAGAAATAGAAAGACAGCACTCACATTGCCAACATCCGTAAATAATATGATGGAAAAAAGGGAAAAAAAAGAGAGGGGAAACCAAAAGGTAAACCCTCTTTCGGACTTTAGCGGCACAGTAAACGATAGAAATACATAGAAAAATATAATTTTAATAGAAAAAAGACACATACATGAAATTAAAGGACACTGCAAATATTAAAACTCATACATATTATATGATGAGAGCCTGAATGCATCAGCACGTTTCACCGTTGGGCCTTTTCAGGACGCAGTTCAGGACACAGTGTTTGTAAAAGCAAGAATGGGATCTCACTTGCAGGTTCAAATCTTGATCAGCATAATCGCTATTGCAGCTATCCAATTTAGGAAAGAAACTAGCTAATGTGGGGAAAGTGCGGTGCTGGCAGAGCGAAGTCCAGGGAACCGGTTGTTCCCAAATAGACGGCGCAAAGGGCTTCAAAATTAATATGCAGGAAAGTGGATACGTGAACAATCCATAAAGACACCAACAAGCCCATGTTCAGGGACTTAGGAGGATGCAAAGGGATACTTCAAGGTAGTAAGTACATCAGTGAACTGCATTCCATATATAGAGAAGGATAAGCTGTGTATACCACCAGATTAATGCTTCATGGTCAGTTCATAACTTAAACGTATCAGGGTTCATGCCAGGGAGAGAGCGACAAACTCTGCACCATTCTATTAAAATGATATTTTTCTATGTATTTCTATTGTTTACTGTGCCGCTAAAGTCTAAAGGGGGAATACCTTTTGGTTTCCCCTCTCTTTTTTTTTCCCTTTTTAACACTGAAGAAATTACACTTTGCTGTAAAGTAGCAGGTTTACAGCTTGTATAACAGTGTAAATTTGCTGTCCCCTCAAAATAACTCAAAACACAGCCATTATTGTCTAAACCTGCCCTGTGGCCCAGTACACTCCTCACAAAAATGTGAGCAGTGTACTCACTTTTGTGAGATACTGTATATCCAGTGGAAAAATAATTCACAAAAAAAGTGAAATAGAAGGATGAGGACCACACTCCATTCAATGTTCTACCTTGATATTAGATGCGTGCTCATAGTGACTGTAATGGATGGCACTGTGTAAATCTCAATAAAATGATGAGTTGTCATCAGCACTCTGTTGCAAACATATACACTAATTTATTAGTACAATGTTACAAGTCAAATTAGCCAACGTTTGGGGACCACACACAGTCCTTTACTTAAGGCTATATAGTGAGGACAAACTGTCGCCTTGAGGAAGGGACCGTAAATAGAACACTTAGGCCCCGTACACTTGATGGGCAAAACACATCGTTTTGCTCGTCAAGTTCCTTGTGAAGCCGCCGAGGATCTCGGCGAGCCAAGTTTCCTCATTGACTAACGATGAAATAGAGAACATGTTCTCTATTTGGCCGGACGAGATCCTCATCGGTTTCCTCGGCCGAAAGTGTACAGACGACCGGGTTTCTCGGCAGAATACGGCTACGATCGAGTTTCTGGCTGAATTCTGCAGAGAAACTCGGTCGTGTGTACGGGGCCTTAGAAACACTGCCTTCTGGCTTAGTTCTTTGTGTTTAAGCCCTAGAACAAGTCATGACATATGCAAAGAATCATACGGTTGAAAGACTGGTCAGCTGAAACTGCCTGTAAAAGACACCTCCCTTGTATGCCCCTTTGAAGGAAGACAGGAGAAGAGGTCCTTCTTCCGCAGCAAAAGGCTCTAAACCCTCCAATCTACAGGGGCTTCTACCTACTCAAAATGCAGAGTGCCCCATCGCTGTCCTTATGCTTCAACTTCAAAGACAACATTCCCTTCAATTCTGGTGCAAGATTTGGAACACAAAGCCCACCAAGTCTTCCCCAAAGCCTCCTTCGCAATGAAGGGGCACACTCTTAAGAGTGGAGGAATGTCTTTGCGTTCCTCTGGATTTCAAATGTTCTGGATATTTATAGGCTCAATCAGTAGTTTCAAAGGGATACAAAATAGTTTCAAATTCTACACCCCTCATAATTATTTATTTATTTTTCTCTCAGACCAACCAAAATCTGCCCAAGGACAGTCTGATTTGGAAAGGACCTTTGGTCATCTTTGCTCCTGCTGGAGGACAGTTTCAAAGCATTTTATTCAAACCTGGTCACGGTACTATACTGGACCTACACCTTTGTGTATGCTAGTACCTTTGAGTATGCAAGTTTAATTTTGCAAAGACGAGCACTTCCATTTTGTGATAATGCCATTTTATTTTTTTTATTTTTTTGCACCCAGAGAATTTGCAAAGGTGCTTGCTCCCCTTCTCATCCTCTTTAAAAACTCCAGGTTAGAGTACAGGTGGTCACTGGGTTACAAACAAGATAGGCACTGTAGGTTTGTTCCTAAGTCTAATCTGTTTGTAAATCGGAACAGGTAAATAAGTGTAGCTCCCGCCAAAAAATCTATTTTTAAGCATTTTGGATAGCAAAGAGAAGGGTTGTCACTCCTGTAACATTTGTTTTGCTATCTGCACCCCTGTTCAGAAGATTTCGCCTCACTTTCTGTTCCAATGACAATTGGATTTTGAAAATGTTGGGTTGTTAGGAAAACATGGGCTGGTGATAAGGCATTCGTGGAGACACATTTTTTTCATAATAACTCTTACCATTGTGAATTTCCCTTCCTAGGGGTAGATTTCCTCTCACTTCCTGTTGTCTCCGTCTGTTTGTAAGTCGGATGTTTGTAAGTAGGGGACCGCCTGTACCTAGACTACCTTCTGAAGGATTAATTTCCTTCAAATGGTCTGCAAATGTCCAAAGGACTATTCAGGCTTTCAATTGATAGCTGTGAATGATTGGCCCTGGACACTTCATGAACTATTAATGAGTAATTACTTGCAAGCCGCCTCAAATAACTACAGGAGCTGTCAGCCTCCCATTGTTTTTAATGGAGCTTCCCTCCCACAGCTAATGTGAGAACTCCTACTGTCTCTTTTGCATCAGATTGCAAATGATCACAATCATGAATGGGTCCTAAGATCCAAAAGACATACCTCAGTCGGACTCTCCATGTGCATTCTGGGGCCTTATTTGGAGCTGTTCCAATGACTCAATACCACTTAAGGCCTCTTCCAATACAACAATCTGTTGGTCTTGAGCAAACATGCTTCCCTATGCTTCTCCCTGGTCAAGCACGGAACGCTCTACAAACAGACAAACATTTCCCAGAACACTTACCAGTTAGCCTGCAAAAATAAAAAATATGGACCCTGTCTAACATATATTTGCAAATGTGTGAAACTAAGCCCTCCATTTTAATGTGAATTGTTAAACAGGGTAAATTTCTTTTCTTTTTCTGTTTTTTTTGCAGGCTAGCTGGTAAGTGTGCTGGGAAATGTTGGTCTGTTTGTGTTGTGCCTTTCCCTTCAAATGTACACCTTACTGCAAAGGCTAGTTGTACATTGGAGTGGTTGCCATCCTTTTGTATATCTTGTTCACAAGGAACCCTCTAGCTTGGTGGATTTCCAGTCTAGTCTAAGAAATGTAAAAGTCATTTTCCCACACTCATGGGAGGTAATTGATTGATTGATTTAATAGATTTATAATGCGCCAAATACTGACCCGTCAGGGCAGTGTCTAAGCGCAGTAATAACAATAGATACCAAACTCAAAGGCTAGGGAGAAGTGTTCCAATTTCTTACAGAGTGTCAGCAGAGCTCTTCATTCACATCTTGGAGGTTAGAGCAGTAAATTCTGCTGTGCACCACTGTATCCCACAATCTTCAGAGACACACAATCACACAAGCCAAATTAGAGACATTAAGTTCTGGTTCACACTACTGTGACTTGGGATCCGACTTGTGTTGCCCCAAGTCGTGCGACATTAGAAATTCAATTGAAGTGAATGAGAGCCGCCTTAATGTACACTACTGAAGTCGCTCCAACTTCAGAAAAGGTTCCTGTACTACTTCAAGGCGACTTGTAGGCAACATGTACCCATAGATTTCAATGGAAGTTGCCTCCAAAGTCGGATTACCATCTTAACTGAAGCAACTTTACAGGAAGAGAAAATAGTTTACTCAGGCAAACCCCTCCTTCCCACAGAGCTGATTATTCTGTGATTGGCCACAACCAAGGTTGCCTGTCCTGGAGGCAACTTTAAGTCGTGTTGTAAGTTGCTCCAAGTAGAGCTGAAGTTGCCTTGCAAAGTCGCGCTGTAAGTCAGGTTTCCCGTGTGTGAACTGTCTCTTAGCCTGATAAAAAGCCAAGCTACTCCAGGTGAGAGCAATCCCACGCTTCCACCTCACAGTGCAGGTCCAGTCCGCAATCTGGATAGGAGCCACTGGAACAGGAAAAGGTTTGACCACACTCACAGGTTTGAAGACTTTACTGAAGATAAAAATCATTAGACAGCATAGTAGACATCATGACATGAATACAGACCTGCCAAAGATTACCGCGATTCACAAATTGAAATTTGCTTAGTCATAATCTGAGACCGTTAGCAATCATCAAGCTGCCTTGAAGGAAGTAAGTTTAATCATTTTCTGGGTGAAAAACAATGTCCAGCACACTCTGCTGTTTACATCCTGGAAGTAAACAATCGGAAGGTGAATTTCCTCAGTTATTACCGCCTGGATCGAGGGAAATGGTCTCTTCATCCCAACAGCTTTAATTTGCTATGTTAAAAACGGGGAACTCAAAATTTAGACACCCTGGCCTTCAGGTCTATTAACAAATTACCCCGGTTTCTGGTTAGACCCAAGGATCCTCTAGCATTGGCAATGGTTACTCTGGTAATTACCCGACCTCCATTCAGGTTAATCTATGCCTTCCCTCCAGTGTGGATTCTTCCTAAAAATAGAAAAAAAATTGTGATTCTCATTGCACCAAACTGGTCCAGAAGAACCTGGTACATAGACATACTCAAGCTTCTAGGAGATGATCCCTGGCACCTCCAAGCTTCCTACTTCATCCTGCTTCTCTGGGTTTATTGGCATGGCTGTTGAAACCCAGGCCATGATGGACAGTGTATATCTGACTCTATCTCTCCCAAAGCCAGAAAAGCCACTTCTAGAAAAATCTACTACTACCGTACCTGGTGTGAACACAGGCATTTCAACCCCAGGGATAACTAGGTACCTTGCATTCCGGCCTTCCTGCAGGCAAAAATATATTTAAAAGTTAAAGAAAAGTTTAAAAAGTTTAAGAAAAAAAAACACTTGTACAAGAGATTTTTATCCCTGAATGTATAGGGCTGCACGCATGCACCCTTAGACTAAACCGCCGAGTATGGACTGTACTATGGTAGAGGAGTTTAGTACAGTTTTGGCACTAGTTCTTAAAAAATAAGATTTTATGGCACATGAAAAAGTTCAGTGAAGGGAAACTAAATTAAAGGGAAAATTTGACGGACGAATTTGGAATGTGCGTCACTGGGAGTTTGTTTGCCTTCCCTTGGATCATCAGAAAGAACATCTGGCAGCAGATGAACCTGATGAATGTGTATCTTCTCAAATGTGTCCAATATGTAATTATTGTTTCAACAATAATTATTGTCATACAGTGGCACAAAAAAGTATGTGAACCTCTTGGAATTTACTGGTTTAATGTAGTAATTTGCCATAAAATTTGGTCTTATTGCAGAAACACAGTTATTGTCAGGGGCTTCACATACTTTTTCTTGCCACAGTATTTATTTTTATCTGCTACAGATTCAGAATGTAGGATAGACAGGCCATTGATAGGCCTGGCATTTTCACATATCTCCACCAAAGTTAAAATGTTACAATATTGGAGGTAGTATACACCAGTACATTGCTAACATGATCATTTAGACACATAGGAATAAATGGTAATGTACGCAGATGCAAGTAACATGCATTTTTATTATATCCAAAACCTGTATATGACATGACAGAACACAAGAGCATAATATTAGGCAACAAATACAATGATTCAAATGTGTAAAAGTACAAAGTGCATCTAAAAATGTGCCTGCAGGTAGCTTCAAGGCTAACGTGAACAAGCCATTAAGGCCTATTGCACTTAAGATAAACATTAATAGGCATGTGCAATTTTTAAGTTACGAATACGTTTTCCATAAATTTTCGTTATTTTAGTTCATTCGTTAACATACGAATGAACGAATGGTTTAGTGCAATTGATAACGAATAACGATATTTTCAAAATAACGAATATGAAAAAAAACGAAGATACGAAAGATGAAAGAAACGAAAACATAGAAACAACGAAAATACCGAACCCAACAAAAAAAAAAAATTACGAAAAACAAAATGAACGAAAATGCAAACTTACTAATATTCGAAGACCGAAAAGAAAACGAAATGCCGAACAAAGACTAAAAAACGAAAATCAAAACTAACGAAAAATAAATTACGAATCTTCGGAAAACTGAAATGAAAACAACGAAAATACAAAATAATGTAAATTAGCTTTCGTTAGTACTGAAATATTTCTGGACATTGACCAATAGCCACTGAGCGCTGTCCCTTTCCTCTGAAGAGGTTTGTTCCTTCCCCCAATGAGCTTCTTTCTCATTACCTCCTGGCTCATTGTGTCTTTTTCTGTGTTAGACTGCACTGCATCTAATTTCTAGATTTGTATTTGTAATATCTGACATATTTTAGTTTTCTTCTACGTCAGACTTCATTCTAGACATGGTGTGTGTGCTAACTAAGACAGTCAAGTCAATCACAGTAAAATCCGAATTACAAAATTACGACGAGTAGTGTGTCGAATAAACGTAAAATGTATTCTAACAGAATTACGAATGCAATAAAATCTACAGAAGTACGTTTTTACAATCAAAGGAAATTAGACATAAAAATAAAGAATGATCATAAAGCAACGAAAATATATTTCTTTACGAAAATACGAATGCGGCATTATGGAAAATATAATGTAAATACGAATAGCAAAACAACGAAAATTAAACTAACTTAAAAACGAAGGAACTAATAAAATCATTTTAAAAATACGAACGCGGCAGAATACAAAATATAACGAAAATACGAATCTCGATTCAACGAAAAATAAACTAACAGAAAAAAACGGAAACTGAAAAAAGAGTGTTACGAAAATACTAAAGAGTACGAATACGATAACTAACGTCTTACGAAATTACGACTCGTTACGAATCACGATAAATGAACAGAAACGAAACAGAAATAAACGAAAATTTTTGCTGTGCACATGTCTAAACATTAATACAATTTTAAAATTTTAAAATAAGTTTATTGTTTTGTTTTAGTATTTTAGAGATTCGTTTTTTTAGGATTTCCCTGACTTCTTGCTATGGTGAGAGCACTAGAAATAGGAGTCAGTTATTTCTGTATCAATGACTATAATAATATGGACAAACAAAGAAGATACATTTCTAGAACAGGGATCCAACAACAATATAAACATAACATAGGGTCTAACCTCTATAGACAAAAAGAGAAAAGAGCGCGCACCAACCTTGTGCATTATCTTTAGGTATGTATATTTAAAATAAAGTTAAACTACTCACAAACAGATATAGAAAATTTACGATACAAGTGATCTCCAGATGACAGTGATTGGTCTAGAGCACAGGTGCCAAACACAAGGCCCGCGGCCCGAATCCAGCCATCCAGGCCATTTCATGTGGCCCTCGCACCTGTCCTGCAGCTGCAGGAGAGCTCCAGCCCTCCTCTGGTCCTCCTCCAGACCCCTACTTTATGCTTTCAAGCAATGCATCCAACTTCTTTCCCAGCAGCAGGATAAGGAAAGGGGGGTGCACTGTGATGTAAGGAAGAGTAGGGGACTCAACTTCTGATAATCTTACAGATACAACCGGCCCTTTTGAGAACAATCATAATGCCAATGCGGCCCACTATGAAATTGAGTTTGACACCCCTGGTCTAGAGACACAAGACTCCAGATGGTATCAGAGGAGATTTTGAAGGCCACTGCCGTCTGATGCATTTCTAAGAAATACCTTCTTCCTCAGAGCACAGCAGTGATATTCCTTCGAAACGTATCAGCCGACAGTGGGCTTCAAAATCTCCTCTATTACCACCTGGAGTCTGTTGCCCCTAGACCAATTGCTGTCATCTGGAGATCACTTGTATCGTGAGTTTTCTATCTGCTTGTGAGTATTTTTTTTTTACTTTATTTTAAATAAACATACCAAAAGATAATGTACAAGGTTGGTGAGCCCTCTTTTCTTTTTCTCTATTGACTGTTAGGATACACCTATCCTGGAGGGCAGCAAGGCCTATGGCACTATCTATTACAAACCTTTAGTCCACCTGGTACTCACTTGTGCGCAGGAGTGTTTGTCTTTCTGCTATCAAGGGTCTAACCTCTCCCTACTTTATCCAAAATAAATAAATAAATAAGCCCTTACATACACTTTAACATGCCAAGTTATTTCAGCAAATCCTCTGCCTCCCTTTTTGTTTTCTTTTGCTTATTTAATACCATAAATTGGAAATTAAAGTTGGAATATGTTACCAAAGATAACGTGCTTAAGGAGCTTATATTAAGATGGACATCTGTTATTAAGCTGCATAGCCTTATAACATATTTTGTAAAGCAATACGTCAATAAGTCGCACCATATAAATGCTGTAAAATAACAATAATGTAGCTCCTCTGAGCAGCCACAAATCCACTTCAGATTTAGCTTTGAGATTACTCTCAAAATTAAAGATTTTTGTACTAAAAATGTTGTACTACCAAAAGCATAAAAATATATAGCAGCATAAATCGAGCATTAAAGATCTGTTGCAATGCCCAGACTTTTAAAAGACAAAATTCCCCTAATAGGTCATGTCATCTGTTTTCTAGTGTTTATGACCAGAATGATGAAGTTACTTGTTATATAATTTTATGAAGTAATGAGTCAGCTAAGAGTCACAGTAATGATAATACATTGCAATAGTAAGGAAAACATGATATGATAATGCTTTTACAAGAGACTTTCTTAAACATTGTGATAAAAAAAAAGTGCAATGAACCTTTGCTAATCTGATCTGCAACTTTCCTTTTAGACACTGTTATACATAGCGTGTTGCTATAGTTTGTGGTGTGTAATTTATTTATGCTCTGTAGTTAAAGCAAATAGACTGTGGGCCAGATTCTCGTAGACTGGCGTAAAACAGCGGCGGCGTAACGTATCTCATTTACGTTACGCTGCCGCAAGTTTTACGGGCAAGTGCTTGATTCACAAAGCACTTGCCTGTAAAGTTGCGGCGGCGTATCGTAAATTCTCCGGCGCAAGCCCGCCTAATTCAAATGATCCAGGTAGGGGGTGTGGATCATTTAAATTAGGCGCGTTCCCATGCCGATCGTACTGCGCATGCGCCGTCCTTAAAATTTCCCGACGTGCATTGCGCTAAATGACGTCGCATGGACGTCATTGGTTTCGACGTTAACGTAAATGGCGTCCAGCGCCATTCACGGACGACTTACGCAAACGACTTACTTTTTTAAATTTCGACGCGGGAACGACGGCCATACTTAACGTTGGTTGCCCCTCATATAGCAGGGGCAACTTTACGCGTCGCAAAAGCTACGGAAACGTCGTAAATTCTCTGCGTCGACCGCGCGTACGTTCGGGAATCTCGCGTAAATACCTAATTTGCATAGACGACAGGGAAAACGACGTCGGCGACACCTAGCGGCGGGGAAAAAAATGCATCTAAGATCTGACAGCGTAAGCGCCTTACGCCTGTCAGATCTAATGGCTATCTATGCGTAACTGATTCTAAGAATCAGTCGCATAGATACGCCGGGCCAGATTAGGACTTACGACGGCGCAAATGGCGTTGCGCCGTCGTAAGCCCTTTGAGAATCTGGCCCTGTGTGCTTTGGAAAGTGCAGTTGCACTCTGCAAGGGCAGTTGCTCCAGAGTTTAATAAAGGAGCAGAAGCTCTGCCGACTTTCATCATCCAATCATGTGCAAGCAAAAATGCTGTTTTTGTCTTCATTTTCCTTGCACATGTTTGGATATTCTGTGCAAAGGAAGCTTTACCTCATTTACTAAGCTCTGGAGCAACTGTAGTTGCAGAGTGCAACTGCACCTTGCAAAGTGCACATTCTATTTGCCTTTAGTAAATCAACCCCTTTATGTCCGTAGAAGATCTATCAGAGGTGCAAGAGGCTCAAGTCCCAAAAGGCTGGGTATCGCTTGAGCTTCTATAGCAGTGGTTCTTAACCTTGTTGGAGGTACTGAACCCCACCAGTTTCATATGCGCATTCACCGAACCCTTCTTAATTGAAAAAATAAAATATGATTTTTTCAAATTTAAAACATGGGTATGAGCCTCATAGCACTGTACTCAATATCTTTTTTTTATTATTATTTTTTTTGTATGTGGTCCACCTTTAAAATCCTTTCTAGATTTCTAGGTTTGGTATATATCAAGTTATATATCATTTACTTACTTAATAAGCCACTACCATTCAGAATCAGCCAGAATGTTTATCCGTCTCCAGTCCACATGCCCTACTAGTCGTCCTGCACCTCCGGCGCTCAGGCCGCTCTCCCCCAGTTCCAGACACACTGCCAGTGGCCGGGCAAGCAACATGACTCCTCTGAGTCTCTGTCTCACCTGCTCTTCCAAATCCTGTCTGTCCACGATATGCACCGCGGCACCGCCGCTGCCTGCACTGCCACTGCCTGCACTGCCACTGCCATGGTCAGTGAAGTGATCCGGACCGCGGAGGAGATGACGGCGGCATCGGAGTGACAGCGAGGCAGGGGCGGGAGACTCCAAGCACATGCGCCATGCCTAGGCCAGGCCACATGACCTATTCACCCAATCACAGCACGCCGGCACACCATTGTCGAGACTGAACATGGCTGCCGGTCCGGTGCACAGACACAGTGACACAGTGAATACAAATTAATAGAGTGACACAGTCCACACTGGCGCCCCCCCAAATGTTGCGCCCAGTGCACCTGCCCTCCCCCACACGCTACACCATTATGTATAGGTGTGTGTCTTGACCTCCACCGGAACCGGCGAGACTGACTCACCGAACCCCTGGGGTTCGATCAAACCCAGGTTAAGAACCACTGTTCTATAGACTTTGGAAGTTGCCATGATCCTCAATGTGGGCAGAAGACTACAATGAACATTTTTTTTTTCATTAACCTGGCTTTCCAAGATAAGGTCATTATATGTTTTGGGAGTCATCCTGATCTAACCAGAATTGTGTTGCAATTGTAATCTTTATAGAAGACATGAGAGCTCAGCAAACACCCCTAGTTGATGGAGCCTTCAAAAAAGTCTATTTGTGTTGCATTTTTTTTACTTAAAAAATAAAAAATCTCTTCCAAATAATGTTGACAAACTTAGGGACGCCTAGGTTTTTTTGGGGGGTTTGAATGGCCACACGATTAACGCGTGTTTGAATATTATCTCATGAAGCCCCAAATCATTGTACTTCCACCACTATGCCTCCCAGTTGGGATGTGTTGGTGTGGGTGTGAAATGGTTTTGTCTTTTCAAATGTAGTTTTGTGCTTTTACCAGATGTTTGACATTTATTTACATATCTCGTGCACTAGCTTGCAGACAAGCACAGCTTCTGTAAAGTGCACAATTCACATCCCCCTCCCCTCTCCTCCTCTCCTCTCCCGTCCAGCTCTCCCAGGATTGGCTGTCTTTCCTGTGTTTTGATTAAATGTTTTCAAAATATGGGGTGATCCACAGTTCAGTGTAAACAGCCATCAGAATATACATAGACAAAAAGCTGTGCTTGTCTGCAAGCTAGTGCACAGGATATGTAAATAACCTGTCACTCAAGCAAGGACTTTGGTCTTTATCTGGAAGTCTGTTTTATTTCACTGAACGATAAAAAGAGGATTGCTCAGCGCTATATTAACTCTGTGTGGCAAGACTGGGCACAGATGATAGGAAATTGTATTCTCTACATTGTGACATAATTTTTATTTTTTTTTTTAATTTGGGGTTTACATCCACATTAATTCATCGTGTTATTTCAATTTTTTGGTACTTTGCAAATATTATCACATGGGTTATTGCTACTTAACCCTTTTACCCATAGGCCATTGAAGCCATGGCCAAATTTAGCAGTGTCCTTGTACATCAGTTAACTGGATTATGACACATGCTAATTTTCTTCCTAATTCTACATTTTAAATACATTTTGCGTTTTAAACTTGTCCACACAATTTTAAAAAAGCAGACCAAACCCATCTGATAAAGAGATTGATGGCAGGTGTAATATACTCAACATTGATGAATATTGGCATCCACGATAAGTCATACGACAGCATGAAATACCTCCACTGGGGCACAACTTGTGGGTTAGGGTGGTATCATATACCATATACAAACTTATCAAACCATACCGCAGAAAGCATGCATAAGGGCTGCTCTGGAAATCTATAGCAAATATCCGTAGTGAGATATTTGGACTTAGAGAGCACTATTTCCAAACCATCTATCCTTAGTATGCAGGCATAGTTCTAGGAAAAGGGCAAAGTACTTAATACTGAGATCTTGAAACTAGGGGTGCTCACAAGGAACTAGGGGAGGGTAATCCAGAAACTTGGCAGCATTTTGAAGCTTTAGTTTTCCTAAGGAATTGGTTACGTTGGCCTTTGCATCCTATTCTGTAAACTAGAAGGTGGGTCCGCTTATCTCCTACTCTATTAGCTTTTAGAAGATCCCTGAAAACCCTTCTCTTCAGAGAAGCCTATCCTACCCACACCTAACAACTGTATTTTAATTTTCTTCATCTGATCATCCCCCACAGCTATTACCTTTTGTTCCACTTGACCCTCCCTTCTAGATTGTAAGCTCTAACAAGCAGGGCCTTCTGATCCCTCCTGTATTGAATTGTATTGTAACTGTACTGTCTGCCCCCATGTTGAAAAGCGCTGCACAAAGCGCTATATAAATCCTGAATAATAATAAGTTGTGCAGGAACAAATAGTTTGTCTCGGGGGGAGCTTGGTACTGTATGGGGGTCTAATGAAGCAGACCCCACCCGCACTAGAAACTTGGCTCTTCCAGGCTTATTAGGGCAGCTGGCGACAAAGTGGCTGTGGTTGCCACAGTATAAGCAGTCCCTGGGATCTTCTTCTTTGGAGTGCGAGGGGGCAAGAGAACAAACCTCTCTGCACGTCTTTCCCGTAAACACCTGTCTATATGGATGGCTACTTGCATTGCTTTATTCAACGACTTTGGTTCAAGGTAGTGTATTCTAAGAAGTCCTTGATGGTGTCTGATAAGCCTAACCTTAACTGGCATCTTAGAGCTGGATCATTCCACCCTGAGTCAGGTGCCCAGTGGCTGAAATTGGAACAGTATTGTTCAGAGATGTGTTTAACCTGACGTAATGACCTAAGGTTCGTTTATGCTGTCAGGGTCATCATAGAGTAAACTCAGGGCCTTAAAAAATTATTCGACTGACCCTCGGGCTGGATCATCAGTGGGCATGCTTAAAGCCTAATACTGGGCATGCAGCCATCTAATAATCAGGTTAATCTGCTGTGCTTTAGAACCAGAAGAGCATGGCCTAAGCTTAAAGTATAGCATACAACTATTTTCAATGTTGGAAAACATATGAGGGTCACCAGAAAAATGATCCGGCGGGTTAATCTTAGGCTCTGGTTTCTGCGTTACTGCTGGAGGTGCGTTCACATGCAAAGACAGTACCTGGACTTTGCATGTCAGTTTGCAAAGCTCCTGGGCAAATAAATGAGCCTGTGTGGAGTTTATCAGAGAATAGTCATTATCTGATGATAGGTCATACACAGGGAAATACAGTCTAGCGGAGCAGGGTAGACAGCAGTGGAAGCCGGTGGAATTTACCTCATCACCGGTGGCCTCCCTTTCTCCTGTTCTCCACGGGTCATCACTGCGACGGTGGCAGTGGCTTCCGTTTTCCTCCCTCCTCAGCGGCCAATCGGGAATCTTCTCTTTTCGGCCAATCAGAACGACTCTCACACCCACTTCTGATTGGCTGGATTGAGGATCAGTGTTTCAACAGCGAATATTCATTCTCTGTTGTAACACAATTCTCTGTGACCCAAGCCCACCCTACTTTGAAGACTATTTCAAAGCCTATTAGAGCCTCCCGATCAAGGAGAGCAGCTGCCTGCTCATCTCTGCCACCTGTGCCACCTAACAGTGTCACCTAACAGTACACAACATTGCCACCTACCAGTGCCCACCAGCGCCACCCATCAGTGACCACAGTGTCACCAGTCAGTGTCACCTACCAGTGCCACCCATCAGTGTCAACTACCAGTGCCCATCAGTGCCACCTATCACTGCCACCTATCAGCACCCATCAGTGCCACCTTATCTGTGCCCATCAGTGCCACCTTATCTGTGCCCATCAGTACCGCCTTATCTGTCCCCATTAGTGCCATCTTATCTGTGCCTATCAGGTCCCATAAGTGCAGCCTATCAGTGCCCACCAGTGCAGCCTATGACTGCCGTCCCATCAGCGCATATCAATGAAGGAGAAAAATGACCTGTTTGCAAAATGTTATAACAAACTATGAAACATGATTTTTTTTTTTTCCCCATCTTTTTTTGTTTGTTTAACAAAAAATAATTACTCCAGCAGTGATTAAATACCACCAAAAGAAAGCACTATTTCCATGAAAAAAATTATAAAAATTTCATTTTGGTACAGCGTTGTATGACGCACAATTGTCAATAAAAATTGGTCTTGGCAGGAGGGGGGTTTAAGTTCCCAGTAAGGAAGTGGTTATTCACCTTGCAGGTAGACAGACAGACAAGGATAATGCCATAGTCAAACCCAGGATGCTGGAATGAGGAGCAGAAGTGCTAGACGCTCCTGACAGTTTTGGACAATGATATCCAATTTTACAATGTATAACAGAGACTTAAGTTCCCTTTTTACCAGCGAAAACAGATGGAGCCACAGACGATGACATAAGAATAGCTCTTTGTGCCATCAGCAGAGATAGATTCACTGCATAAGTGAGCTGGATGGAGCTAACCCCATGAACATAATGTAGAACTTGGTCCTAGAAAAAACTACCATATTTATCGGCGTATACCACACACTTTTTCACCCTGAAATTTGTGTGAAAATCGCGTGTGTGTTATATGTCGTTCATTCAGTTCTGGCTGCTTCGGAGGGGACAGGGAGGGGGGCGGGGTGAGTGCCGTCAGATTACATACAGTGAGAATCTCCTGTTTACTAGGCGGCCTCTTTAATAGGAAGTCCCATCTTCTGGGCTGGCATTGGACAACTGTTCTGTCTATCATAGGAGACTTTGTATTAAAAACCATGGTGAGTAAACAGGAGATTCTCCTGTATGTAATCTGTTAGTGCTCGTCCCGCACCCCTCCCTGTGCCCTCCGAGGTGGCAGATGGGCATGGATCAGGCTGCACTGATGGCAATGTCGAGGCTGCATTCATGTTACTTGTGAGGCTGCAATTATGGCAATGGTGAGGCTGCATTCATGGCACTTGTGAGGCTGCAGATGGGCAATGGTGAGGCTCCATTGATGGGCATTGACCCTTATTTTGCTTCACAGTTCTTTATTTAAAACTTAAGTTTCTTCCTGAAATTTCCCTCTTAAAGCGGTGTTCTGCCCAAAATAAATAAATAAATTAAAAACCAGAAACTACACATACTGCAGCTGCTGGATTTTAATAATAGGACACTTATCTGTCCTGGAGTCCAGCGATATCGGCACCTGCAGCTGATGTTTTCATCAGTTGTCGGGTGCTGCCGCTGCCATTGCGGGTAAGGGTGCCCAGCAGCGTAGCCTTTTGGCTTCACGCCGGGAACCCTACTGCGCATGCGTGTGGCCCACTCCTCTCTCCTACTGGCCTAGCGGCCAGGGGAGGGTGGAGGAGGGAGCCCCAGCCGGAACTCCACTTTAAAGTGAAGGTGCGTGTTATACTCCTGTGCGTGCTATACGCCAATAAATATGGTAATTTTCCTGCAGCTCCAGGAATGATGCAGCAGTGTAGGACGACTCATGACACACCAGGGACTGACAGCAGAAAGTTGTTTGTCAGAGTCTATGAAGACCAGTATATAGGCTCTATGCAAAAGCTTAAACTGTGTTTCCCTCTGGACTTCATTTACATTTTGTGCAATAGCCCTGGAGAAATTGTTCTGTCAATTTTAAAGATTTTTTAAGGACAAATAAGGATTTGGTAAACTGCTTTATTAAAACAGTGCTCTTTTTTTTAATTATTTTTATGATGAGCTAAAAATGTGTAAAAAATATATAATAAAATGAAATTTTGCAATTTTATACTATAATTGTATTAGGTAATTATAGTATTAAACTGAGGCACACTACCATCTACAGACTACAGACAAAGCATTTTCTTCTCAATGAAGACTTCAACTGGTAATCATTATGTCATACTGTAGTTGAATTAGTGATCACAGGGGAACACTTTAATTGCTTCTTGATAATGAGTGAAAGCCAAAACTGACAGTTACATAGTTACATAGTTGGCCAGGTTGAAAAAAGACACAAGTCCATCCAGTCCAACCACAAAAAATAGATAAACAAACAAAATAAAAAAACACAGTACAATCCAATACACCCAACTCCATACCCACAGTGATAGCTAAAGCTTATTGCTAGCATATGCACAAAATCTCAGCTGGTAGCTGTCAAAGGCAAAACATTTACTAACATATCCTCAGCATATGCCATTCTTTATCTTTTATTATCAAGATTGTGGACAGAAAAGGGTTCAAATAACTCTAGCGTCTGTCTCATTTAGCATAAGTTTATCGTAAAAAAAATATATTTTTTGTCTGATTTTCTGATCATGTGTACTAGGCATAAATGCTTTCAATGGTCAAATACTGAAGTTAACTATTTTATGTAAGGAAAAAAAGATTTTACATGTATACAATATTAGTGAGAAAATATTTTGGTAAAAAAAATGATCATGAGTTTGTGGAGTTGATTTACTAAAGGCAAAACTACTGTGCACTTCGCAGGTGCAGTTGCTCCAGAGCATACAATAAATACCCAATCAAATATAAGGAAAATAAAAAAAACAGCATTTTTGCTTGCACAAGATTGGATGATGGAAGTAAGCAGCGCTCCCCCTCATTTACTAAGCTCTGGAGCAACTGCACTTGCAGAGTGCCAATACACTAGAAAAAGTGCAAAGTCTGTTTGCCTTTAGTAAATTAACCCCAATGAATGCTGCGAAACAGAAGAGTGACAGCAGAAAAAAAGGCCAAAAGGAGCACAAAGTCTGCCTTTTTTTCAATATATATATATATATATATATATATATATATATATATATATATATATATATACACTGCTCAAAAAAATTAAAGGAACACTTTAAAAACATATCAGATCTCAATGGGCAAAAATCTCATGCTGGATATCTATATTGATATGGACTGGGTAATGTGTTAGGAATGAAAGGATGGCACATCATTTGATGGAAATGAAAATTATCCACCTACAGAGGGCTGAATTCAAAGACACCCCAAAAATCAAAGTAAAAAAATTATGCAGCAAGTTAGTCCATTTTGCTGAAATTTCATTGCAAGAACTCAAAATGGTCCTTGGTAGTTTGTATGGCCCCCAGGTGCTTGTATGTATGCCTGACAACATCAGGGCATGCTCCTAATGAGACGGCGGATGGTGTCCTGGGGTATTTCCTCACAGATCTGGACCACCTGAGCTCCTGATCAGATTGAGGTGCAACCTGGCGGCACCGGATGGACCGAAACATAATGTCCCAAAGGTGTTCTTTTGGATTTAGGTCAGGTGAGCGTGGGGGCTATTCAATGGTATCAATTTCTTCATCCTTCAGGAACTGGCTGCATGCTCTCGCCACATGAGGCCGGGCATTGTCGTGCACCAGGAGGAACCCAGGACCCACTGCACCAGCGTAGGGTCTGACAATGGGTCCAAGGATTTCATCCCGATACCTAATGGCAATCAGGGTGCCATTGTGTAGCCTGTAGAGGTCTGTGCGTCCCTCCATGGATATGACTCCCCAAACCATCACTGACCCACCACCAAACCGGTCATGCTGAACGATGTTACAGGCAGCATAAAGTTCTCTGCGGCTTCTCCAGACCCTTTCACGTCTGTCACATATGCTCATGGTGAACCTGCTCTAATCTGTGAAAATCATGGGGCACCAGTAGCGGACCTGCCAATTCTGGTGTTCAATGGAAAATGCCAATCGAGCTCCACAATGTCCGGCAGTGAGCACAGAGCACACTAGAGGACGTCGGGCCCTCAGGCCACCCCTATGAAGTCTGTTTCTGATTGGTTAGAGACATTCGCACCAGTGGCCTGCTGGAGGTCATTTTGTAGGGCTCTGGCAGTGCTCATCCTGTTCCTCCTTGCTCAAAGGAGCAGATACCGGTCCTGCTGATGGGTTAAGGACTAGAGATGAGCTTTGAGTTTGAGTCAAACTCATGTTCGACTCGAACATTGCCTGTTCGGCGAAAAGCGAACAATTTGGGGTGTTCGCGGAAAATTCGAAAAGCCGCGGAACACCCTGTACAAGTCTATGGGAGAAATCTAAAGTGCTAATTTTAAAGGCTTATATGCAAGTTATTGTCATAAAAAGTGTTTGGAGACCTAGGTCCTGCCCCGGGGGACATGTATTAATGCAAAAAAAAACCTGATGTTTTTTCAGGAGCAGTGATTTTAATAATGCTTAAAGTGAAACAATAAAAGTGAAATATTCCTTTAAATGTCATACCTAGGGGGGTGTATAGTATGCCTGTAAAGCAGCGCTTGTTTCCCGTGCTTAGAACTGTCCCTGCACAAAGTGTCATTTCTGAAGGAAAAAAAGTAATTTAAAATCACTTGTGGCTATAATGAATTGTCGGCTCCGGCAATACAGAGAAAGGTCATTCATTAAAAAAAAAAAATGTGTGGGGGTCCCCCCAAATTCAATTACCAGGCCCTTCTGGTATGGATATTAAGGGGAACCCTGCGTCAAATAAAAAAAATGACGTGGAGTGCCCCCCAAAAATCCACACCAGACCCTTTATCCGAGCACGCAACCTGGCAGGCCGCAGGAAACCGTACCAGGCCACATGCCCTCAACATTGGGAGGATGCTTTGGGGGTCTGTGACCCCTCAAAGCACCATGTCCCCATGTTGATGGGGACAAGGGCCTCATCCCCACAATCCTTGCCCGGTGGTTGTGGGGGTCTGCGGGCAAAGGGCTTATCGGAATCTGGAAGACCCCTTTAACAAAGGGGACCCCCAGATCCCGGCCCCCCTATGTGAATTGGTAATGGGGTACATTGTACCCCTACCATTTCACAAAGAAAGTGTAACAATTGTAAAAAAAAACACACACACACACACCTTTGGAAAAGTCCTTTATTAAAAAAATATATATTCCAGAGGTGGTAATCCACTCTCGGTGATCTCCTCTCCGGGGTCTAGCAATGAGAAGATCTCCTCTTCATCCAGGTCCAGGATCCAGCAATGAGATGTCCATCCAGTGCAGCGCATCACCTGTCTCCACCCCATTACCAATTCACATAGGGGGGGCGGGATCTGGGGGTCCCCTTTGTTAAAGAGGTCTTCCAGATTCTGATAAGCCCCCCGCCCGCAGACCCCCACAACCACCGGGCATGGGGACATGGTGCTTTGAGGGGTCACAGACCCCCAAAGCATCCTCCCAATGTTGAGAGCATGTGGCCTGGTATGGTTCAGGAGGACGGGTGCTCTCTCGTCCCCCTCTTTTCCTGCGGCCTGCCAGGTTGCATGCTCAGATAAAGGGTCTGGTGTGGATTTTTGGGGGGAACTCCACGCCATTTTTTTTAAAATTTGGGTTGGAGTACCCCTTAAAATTTATACCAGACCTGAATGGCCAGGTAATTGAATTTGGGGGGAGCATTATTGAAACCACTGCTCCCGAAAAAACGGGCATTGATACATGTCCCCTGGGGCAGGACCCCAAACACTTCTTAGGACAAAACGTGTGAGTCCCATAGACTTTAACAGGGTTCTAAAGTTCACACAAACTTTTGGTGAGTTCGCAGGTTCTGGTGCGAACCGAACAGGGGAGGGGGGGTGTTCGGCTCATTCCTATTAGGAACGTTCTATGGCTCTGTCCAGCTCTCCTAGAGTAACTGACTGTCTCCTGGAATCTCCGCTATGCTCTTGAGACTGTGCTGGGAGACACGGCAAACCTTCTGGCAACAACACGTATTGAGGTGTAGGGAAACAAAATGTCAGACACCTCCACCTGAAAAACCATCCCTGTTTTGGAGGTCGTCTCATTGTTTCCCATCTAGTGCACCTGTTGTTAATTTCAATTAACAGCAAAGCAGCTGAAACTGATTAACAACCCCCTCTGTATACACCCCTCCCCCTCTGCTACTTAACTGACCAGATCAATATCCCAAGAGTTCTGATTCAAAAGTGTTCCTTTAATTTTTCACTTGCCACTTTATTTGGTACGCCTGTTCAATTGCTTGATAACACATATTGCTAATCAGCCAAACACATGGCAGCAAATCAATGCGTTTAGGTATCTAGACTTAGTGAAGGTGACTTACTGAAGTTCAAACCGAGTATCAGAACGTGGCATGGTTGTTGGTGCCAGATAACCGGTAAACTGTTCTGAGTATTTCAAAAACTGCTGATCTACTGGCATTTTCATGCACAGCCATCTCTCGAGTTTACAGAGAATGATCCGAAAAAGAGAAAATATCCAGTGAGTGGCAGTTGTGTGGTTAAAAATGCCTTGCTGAGGTCAGAGGAGAATGGGCAGACTGGTTCGAGATGATAGAAAGGCAACAGTAACAATAACCACTGATTACAATCAAGGTACGCAGAATATCATCTCTGAACGCACAACACATCTAACCCTGAAACAGATGGGTTACAGTAGCAGAAGACCACACTGGATGCCCCAACTGTCAGCTAAGAACAGGAAACTGAGGCTAGAAGTCACACAGGCTCACCAAAATTGGACAATAGAAGATTGGAAAAACGTTGCCTGATCTGATAAATCTCAATTTCAGCTGCGACATTCAGATGGTAGGGTCAGAATTTGACGTAAACAACAGGAGTAGTTCAGGCTGGTGTGGGGGATATTTTCTTGGCTGACTTTGGGCCCCTTAGTACCAATTGAGCATAATTTAAATCCCTTTGGCCTACCTGAGTATTGTTGTTAACCATGTCAATCCCTTTATGACTACAGTGTACCCATCTTCTAAAGCAGGGATATGCACTTAGCGGACCTCCAGCTGTTGCAAAACTACAAATCCCATCATGCCTCTGCCTTTGGGTGTCATGCTTGTGGCTGTTAGAGTCTTGCTAGGCCTCATGGGACTTGTAGTTCCGCAACAGCTGGAGGTCCGCTAATTGCATATCCCTGTTCTAAAGGCTCCTTCCAGCAGGATAATGCACCATATCACAAAGCTCAAATCACCTCAAACTGCTTTCTTGAACATGACAATGAGGTCACTGCACTTCAATGGCCTCCACAGTCACCAGATCTCAATCCAATAGAGCACCTTTGGAATGTGGTGGAATGGGAGATTCACATCATGGATGTAAAGACGACAAATCTGCAGCAACTGCGTAATGCTATGATGTCACTATGGACCAAAATCTCTGAGGAATGTTTCCAACACCTTGTTGAATCTATGCCACGAAGAATGAAGGCAGTTCTGAAGGCAAAAGGGGGTCCAACCCGGTACTAGCGAGGTGTACCTAATAAAGTGGCTGGTGCGTGTATATATGCACTGCATGCATGTGTGTGTGTGTATATATGTATATATATATATATATATATATATATATATATATATATATATATATACAGTATGGGCCAGATTCACAGAGAGATACGACGGTGTATCTCCTGATACGCCGTCGTATCTCTGACTTAGGCTGGTCGTATCTATGCGCCTGATTCATAGAATCAGTTACGCATAGATATGCCTAAGATCCGACAGGTGTAACTGTGTTACACTGTGGGATCTTAACTGCAGTTTAAAAATGGCCGTGGGGGGCGTTTTCACTGATTTACACTGAGAAATATGTAAATCAGCGAGATACGGAAATTCACGAACGTACGCGGACCCGACGTAGTGTTGTTACAAAGTTTTTGTAGCGGTTTTCCCGGCGTATACTTACCCCTGCTTCTATGAGGCGCAGCCAATGTTAAGTATAGCCGTCGTTCCCGTGTCGATTTTTGTTTTTTTTACGTCGTTTGCGTAACTCGTTCTCGAATACGGATGGACGTCATTTACGTAAGCGTCGAAACCACTGACGTCCTAGCGACGTCATTGGGAGCAATGCACGCCGGGAAAATTCGCGGACGGCGCATGCGCATTTAAATCGGTGCGGGAACGCGCCTGATTTAAATAGTACACTCCCCCTAGCCGCGGAATTTGAATTCCGCCGGGGGATTTACGATCCGCCGCCGCAAGTTTGGAGGTAAGTGTTTAGTGAATTAGCCACTTGCCTCTCAAACTTGCGCCAGCGGATCTTAAATCACATAGATCACGCAGATCTAAAGATCCGCTGATCTATGTGAATCTAGCCCTATATATATGTAACTTTTTTACTTTTAAGTATAGCTAATTGACCCTTTATTGACACTATCTTTGAATGGTTCAATTTATCTAATGTGTGACAACCCTCAAACGTCTGTGTTCAGCTGTATGTTCTAATCTGTGTACTTTACCATTAAATGTTTAACCCGATAATACACTCATCGGTATCTTTCATGTGAGTTCAGAAGTGGTGACACCTGTTTTGTACTTACTAAGATATTGCTGACTGAAGGACCACAGAATTGCTGAGGGGACAATGCTATCTTTTATCCAGGTTTAATGCAAACATTACAAACAGTCTTCTTAGCGTGGTCCAACCCTTATAACCTTCGATCTCTGGACATAATGGATCTCACAATGAGGCCAATTAGCGGTGGGATAAGTGTGTTTGTCACCATGTTATACTTACTCTGAAGTGCTGGAACATTTAATATTGGGACTTGTTGCCTTGAACCCTGACTGGTAGAGATCAGAATGGGATTATGGTAATAGAATAAGTTTGAAGTGACTGTGACATGAATCTTTTCCACTTAGAGCTGTGTGAATGATTCTATATAAACAACTTGAGAAAGCTATTCTCTTTTTTAAACATACAGAATAATGTAAAGAAATGATGTACCTGGTTGTGTGTCCTTGGAAATAAAGTGAAAGCTCTTTCTCTTTCATTTTGCCCACTTCACTTTCTCATCAACTTCTTCTGCTAGAAGTGAACCATATCAACTTTCTCCTCCATAAAGTACATCTGTAACTGCTGTCTGTATTCAGAAATAAAGGAGTGCCGGTCTTATCTGTCTCCTCAAGTGATTTATACCTGCTGTATATCTAAGCCATCGCAATTAAAATGGAAATATCAAAAACACCTACAGCTCTTACAATGTGTTTTATTTATTTATTTATTACACGTTGGTAATGAGACCAGACAATACTCTATGAAGTACAACAAACCACAATCATTGCCTTCTGCAGAGACTATTAGTTAAAGCTGAACTTCAGGAAGACAGAAAGTCCTAGGTTTAGTTAAAAGAGAAAAAAAAATCACCCCAAAGGGACATTACTATTATTAATTCAATGAGGGGTTATTTACCAAAGGCAAATCCACTTTGCACTACAAGTGCAAACTACAAGTGCAAATTGCACTTGAAATTGTACTGAAAGTGCACTTGGAAGTGCAGTCGCTGTAGATCTGAGGGGGACTTGCACATGATTGGATGATAAAATCAGCAGAGCTTCCCCTCATTTCAGATCTTCCCCTCAGATTTACAGTGACTGCACTTCCAAGTGCACTTTAAGTGCAATTACAAGTGCACTTTGCACTTGTAGTGCAAAGTGGATTTGCTTTTCGTAAATAACCCCCAATGTGTTTCTTGTGTGTCTGGATCCTGTAGTCCTTAAAGCGGAGCTCCACCCTAAAGTGGAACTCACGCTGATTGGAACCCTCCCCCCCTCCGGTGTCACATTTGACACCTTTCAGGGGGGTGCAGATACCTGTCTAAAGACAGGTATTTGCACCCACTTCCGGCCACACAGTCTCGGGCAGACTGCGGGCAGAACGTCACCTCCCGTCCTCTCCCCGTTGTGCTCTGGGAACACTCGGCTCAGCGGGAGCCAATCAGCGGCTCAGCGCAACTCGCGCATGCACCGTAGGGAACCGGGTAGTGAAGCCGGAGCGCTTCACTTCCTGGTTCCCTCACTGAGGATGGCGGGGGGCAGCAGAGTGACGATCGGTCGCTCGTCCTCTGCTGCGGATGGCGCTGGACTCCAGGACAGGTAAGTGTCCTAATATTAAGGCTGCATTCACACCTAGGCATACAAAATTGCGGCGTTTTGTCCCGCGAATTGCGGCGACAAATTGCAGCATTTTGTACCGTGATTTGCGGCGACAAAACGCAGCGATTGTGAATGCAGCCTCACCCCCTATATGGAGATGGTTCACATCTCCTATTCCGAACGCCGAAAACCGCCTGAAAAAAAGGTCCGGGACTTTTTTTCAGGTGGCAGGCGTACTGCGTTCGGCGTTCGGCGTGGAGATGTGAACCATCTCCATAGAGGGCAATGTGTTTTCATCCCTCCAGCGTCTCGGGGCTGCTGCGGCGTCACACTACAGGCGACAAAACGCCTAGGTGTGAATGGGGGTTAAAAGTCAGCAGCTGCAGTATTTGTAGCTGCTGGCTTTTAAGATTTTTTTTCATGGCACATCCGCTTTAAAATCTTCCTTCCTCAGATTCCCCTCCTGGCCTGGTAATCCTCCGGTGCAGTGGGGGTTAATGGAGCTGAGGGTGCTGTGACAGGCTTTCATCAATAATGCCCAACTATGGCCACTCTCTC
This sequence comes from Rana temporaria, assembly GCF_905171775.1. Taxonomy (NCBI): domain Eukaryota; kingdom Metazoa; phylum Chordata; class Amphibia; order Anura; family Ranidae; genus Rana; species Rana temporaria. The sequence goes on from NC_053490.1 coordinate 70,578,853, forward strand.
CATTAACCCCCCTGGCAGTATTCCAGAGTCTGACTCGGGGTTACATTTTTGTGCTGCGATCGGTAACCCCGAGTCAGACTCGCAGTGTCCACAGGCATGGTTTACTTACCTTGTCCCTGGATCCTGCGATGCATCCCCGCTGTGTGAGCGAGCGGGTCCTCGCTCGATTCCCACAGTGTCCCAGTGTGCCGCCGATCTCCGTTACCTGCGACGTTACGACGCACGGGGGCGGAGAACGGCGCCAAATTCAAAAAAGTTAACAAACACATTACATACAGTATACTGTAATCTTATAGATTACAGTACTGTATGTAAAAAATACACACCCCCCTTGTCCCTAGTGGTCTGCCCAGTGCCCTACATGCACTTTTATATAATAAAAACGGTTCTTTCTGCCTGGAAACTGTAGATTGTCCATAGCAACCAAAAGTGTTCCTTTATGTAAAAAATGGTTTTAGAGCAGCTAAAAAACAAATAAATTATAATCACTTGCAGAATTGAGCGATAGCGATTTGTGGGGAAATTCGTCATAAAAAAATAAAAGTAATGACAGCGACAATTCTGCAACTGAGCAAATTTCAGTGATTTTGAGTTGATTACATTATTGAATATTTTTTATTATAATTATATTATTATTTGTTATAATTATTTATTCATTTATAATTTTGTTTTAAAAAAAATGTCATACCCGGGATGCCTACTAGACTCTTGTTTGGTCAGATTTAAGTGAGTTATTCCTAAGAATTGCAGGCCTACAGTATAAAACGCCAAATTTCCTTGCAAATAATGGTACCGCTTTCAGCACCTAAAATCTGAAATAATCATACCGCTAGGGAGGTTAATAGAAGCTGTACTATACAGTGCCTTGAAAAAGTATTTATGCCCCTTGAACTTCTCCAAATTTAGTCATGTTACAATCAAAAAACTTAAATTTATTCTATACTAGATTTTTGTGATATACCAATACAAAATAGCACATAATTGTGAAGTATAAGGAAAATGATAAATGGTTTTCCAATTACCTGTATATATTTTAGACCAAATGTGGTTTATCATTAACTTCAGTTCACTTTTTTATTTGTCATGTACTTTCATTTCTATGTTGAGGGGCCCCCAAATTTGAAGTGCCGCGGGCCTCCCAAGGTCTTAATCTGGTACTGCAGACAAGTCAGGGAGCTTGCATTAACAGCAGAAAAATTTCCTCCATTTTTTGTGAGCCTAGTAAGTACTGTAAGTAGTGGCCAGATCTGTGCTTTAATTAATATATTAAGTTTATTTCTCCATCCGAATCACTGGTAGACTAGGGATTGTGCATCATTTTCCTCGTTCCAGGCATTTAGTCTGACCTGCACCAGGATGGCTTTCCCTTTTTGTATTCTGAAATCCAAAAGACAGAGAAGAAAAAAAGGTCTGCCACCCAAATATTATAGGTTGGCTAATGAGAATTACAATGTTTACACTTTGCTGCTGAGTGACTGGGGACACTTGTTTCCCGAGGACAGGCCCCTCTAAATAGGGACTGTCTCCAGAAAATGGGGATAAATGGTAACTTTAATGTCATGGTGCCATGGCAGTGCAGACCATGTAAATAAGGCAGCCTTTCTGCGTGTGTTACTTGCCTTATAAACATATTCAAAAGGGATAGGGGACCATGGCTGCCACCTTGCCTAATGCCCTATTCAACATCATACCAGTTGGAAAATTTGCAGACAATCACTGATTTTGTCCACTTTAAAAATAATGTTCTTTTTGCTACATGACAAACACATCCACTGAGTCAAGAACAAATATTTGATAGAGGTTTGAATTTCCAGAAAACATGGGTATGATCATTCACACTTGGAGGTAGATCAAGCCATCTGTCACTTTGAATCACCAGCCTTCTCCAGTACTGATGGTGCAATGATGATCATCATCTCTACCATTTCAGCACCATGGTTCCAAATACAGAATGTGTCGGCCCAGGTACCATTTCTTTTTGCAGTTTTAGCATTTTCTAGCTGTACCTGGGCAGCTCATAGTAACTCTCAGCATCCCACCCATGTTTAGATAGACCACCCTTCTGGCAAAATCTTGAATTTCCAGACTGCCAGCGTAGGCTGTGTAAAAAAGAAAAATATCAGAATTCTAGGAATGCTAAAGTGCAATAAAAGGCCTAAAATATAGGAAATAAGTATAGGAAATGTATAGGAAATGCTGTTCAAAGTTTCCTCCAATGTGGGTCATGTGATTAAAAACAGGGTGAGGTTTCAGTATTGTAGGGAACGTGGAACCCATCTATTACTCTTTATCCCTCCCAGCAAGACTATTATCATACAGTAGATTTACAGTATATTTGTAAAAGGTTTTGTCTACATTATATTTTTCTGTAAAATAAACAGAGCTAAAAATTAGTGTAGTCAGCTTCTTCTTATACAACTCCAATTCCAAAAATACTGGGACTCTGTGTAAAATCTACATAAACAGAATACAATGATTTTGCAAATCTCAGAAACACATTTTTTATTCTCAATAGAAAACATATCAAATGTTTAAAAGAAAAGGTAATGAACTGCAAAAAAACATACTCACCTAGATGGCTGCAGTGCCAATCCCATCTGCAGCTGTATCAGACTCCCCAAGACGGAGAACTAAGTAATCAAACACCACTGATCGCTCGGTACTCAGCCTGCAGAGAGCTAGTGACTGTGTGTCACCATGTGTATGGCAGCCAGTCTGACAGAAGCTGGCCATGCAGCCTGCTTCTGTCAAAAGGTCAGGACCGAAAAAGGTCTGCCGACCGTCCCCCGATCAGCGCTTTCAGCCAATGTCAGAACACAATAGCACAGCAGGGGAGATAATATTGGACTGTTAGTACAGCGGCTCCGACCTCAGCTGTCAGTTTTTGTCAATCAACCCAGTGGTACACAGGGGTGCTGGGCTGTGGAGGGGGGTAGGAATGGCTGGCTCAATCTCTCAGTGGCTCACTAAGGCCCCGTACACACGGTCCACGGACCAAACCGATGAGAATGGTCCGACGGACCGTTTTCATCAGTTCACCGCTGAAGTGGCCTGATGGTCTGATGTGTGTACACACCATCAGTTCAAAATCCGATCGGGTCAGAACGCGGTGACGTAAAACACACGATGTGCTGAAAAAAACGAAGTTCAATGCTTTCAAGCATGCGTCGACTTGATTCTGAGCATGCGCGGGTTTTGAACCGATGCTTTTCTGTACTAACCATCGGTTTGGTCCGATGGGGCAGCTGTCCATCGGTTCGGTTTTGAAGCATGTTTTAAAATTTTGGACCGAAGGAAAACAGACCGATAGCCTATACACACGGTCGGTTTGGTCCGATGAAAATGAACTTCGGTTCATTCTCATCGGACCAAACCGACCGTGTGTACGGGGGGCCTGAGGCAGCTGCCTGTCTGGACTTCTGGGTGGATCCTGTCCATATGGTCTGGATCACAGGAGTGCATATCGAGCTGCACTCCTGTGACCCACGAAGAAGTATAGCCAGAAAAAGCTTTGGCCATGCTTCTCCTTTAAACTCAAAGAATGCACCATTTAATGAAAAAAAAAAGATCATTTTGAAATTGATGACAAAAAAAAGTTGGGTGAGGACAACAAAAGCTGGCAAAGTAAGTGTAACTAACAAGAAAGAGCTTGAAGAACATTTTGCAACTAATTGATTGGGTATAAAAAGAGCATCTTATAGAGTCTTAGTGTCACCAATCTGTGAAAAGCTGTATCTAACAATTGTTTAACAATTTCAGAATAATGTTCCTCTACGTAAAATTGCAAATACTTTAAAAATGTCATCATCTACAGTACGTAATGTCATCAAAAGATTTAGAGAATCAGGAGAAATGTCTGTGCGCAAGGAACAAAGACAAAATGCAATATTGGATGCCCGTGATCCATCCCTCAGCCTGCACTGCCTTAAAACCAGGCATTAATTCTGTGATGGACATCATTGTATAGGCACAGGAATACTTCCAGAAATCACTGTCTGTGAACACAGTTTTCCATGTCATCCAAAAATGTAATGTAAAGCTCTGTCATGCAAAGAAGAAGCCATACCTGAACATGATCCAGAAACACCACCGTCTTCTCTGGGTCAAATCTCATTTAAAATGGTCTGTTGCAAATTGGAAAACTGTTCTGTAGTCAGAAGAATCAAAATGTAACATTCTTTTTGGCAACCATTGACTAAAGAAGAGAGGGCTCGTTATCAGCGCTCAGTTCAAAAGAAGTCATCCCTGATGGTCTGGGGTTGAATTAGTGTGTATGAAATAAAAGGGTAGGCGCTAGGTGTATAAATGGGTGAAACAGTATATATGATTAACATAAATGCATATAAACATATAACACTGGAAATCTGGAATAATTAACATATAGCAAGCTAATGCCCTGTACACACGATCGGTTCATCTGATGAAAACTGACCGATGGACCGTTTTCATCGGACGAACCGATCGTGTGTGGGCCCCATCAGTTTTTTTCCCATCAGTGAAAAAAATAGAACCTGTATGGTTAAAAAAACGATAGAAAAAAAAAACGATCATCTGTGGGGAAATCCATCGGTCAAAAATCCACACATGCTCAGAATCAAGTCGACGCATGCTCAGAAGCATTGAACTTCATTTTTCTCTGCACGTCGTTGTGTTTTACCTCACCGCGTTGGACACTATCGGATTTTTTACCGATGGTGTGTAGGCAAGACTGATGAAAGTCAGCTTCATCGGATATCTGATGAAAAAATCCATCGGTCCGTTTTCATCAGACGAACCGATCGTGTGTACAGGGCATAAGAGTCTGTATGTGATAGTGTTCCCAACACCAAAAACAGTTTGCTCTTAAATGAAGCTTCTAGTTGTTCCACCATGAGTGCTCAATGGGAAGATGGCAACTCACCAGAGGCGTTTGACCCATTTTTACAGAAGGTCAAAATGCGCATTTGGAATACCAGGTTGATTCCTACTGCCAACACCACTCCACTCCAATTGCTCCTCGGGATTAGACTAGGACATAAATGACTCCACAGGAGACAAGAATGAAAGTCTCATAGTGTAGTATTTTAATGCACGTTTAAAATCAATAACAAAAAAGTGATGGTTCCACTCACATGTTAAAGTGCCTGGCACTAGATGTAAACAGTGTGTGCGGATAAGGCTGATCCTATGGCGATGGCGTATGTCCCACATCTCGCTCTGGACAGTAAGGCCTGATGTAAGGTGACAGACAAGACCCGGAAGTGATGGATCCTCCGCTCTGACGTACGTTTTGCCATGATTAGCGTCTTCAGGAAATGACGTAACACCACTTCCAGCTTGCTTATATATGTATGGGGTGGTTGCTATTGGTGGAACTTCTAAAAAATGGAGAAGAGGACAAATCTGTAATGCAAATTTTACCTTTAGGGGTGCCAATCAGCACACTCTGTTGGCACCATTCTATATTAGCCAACCATTTAAAAATTACACAAGTGTATAAAAACAAATACCCCAATAATTAATAAATAATAAATAAATATAAAAACATCACATAAAATTATGGATAAACTTGTTTGGCAGCACAGTGGTGCAGTGAGTAGCACTTCGCCTAGCAGCAAAAGGTTCGCTGGTTCGAATCCCAACCACGACACCATCTGCCTGGAGTTTGCATGTTCTCCCTGTGTCTGCGTGGGTTTCCTCCGGGTACTCCGGTTTCCTCCCACACTCCAAAGACATGCTGGTAGGTAAATTGGATCTCGTCCAAATTGGCCCAGTATATATATGTATATATGTGTGTATGACTGTGTGTCCCTAGCGTGTCATGATCCTATGGGGTAAAAATGACCGCACCAGCCAAGCAGATACTGGCTGGAAAAAGCGCCCAGAGGCGATTCAGTTCGCATGCGTTGCGCTATACAAGTCATTCATTCATTCATTCATTCACAAAGGGAAATTTCTCTGGTCAGCACAATCTACTGGGTAATATTCATAGGCCAATGAATGCCATGGGCATACCTGTATAAAGTATCCTGGTGTGAATATAGGTAAATTTTTTATTGGAATTTTTTTTTAAATATTTATTAAAAAAAACAATGAATATGGTAAGGATACCACTACAAATAATTATATAGAAAGGGAGAAGGGGGGGATAAATAATAAAATTAGATACTTCCCATAAGTAGTGAAGCCAATTACAGAAAAAAGGGATCTATAAAAATCAATACTCTATAATCAATTATAAAACATTTCAAATCAATATCAATGTTTAATCCCATTGGTTGAAGTGATTGGAGTCTGTATGTCCACTGTGTCTCCATTTTGGGACACCTTTTTGGTCATATCTGTACCTCCCCAATGTGGGTGGACCTTATTGATACCACAGAACCTAAGAAGAGAGGGGTCCTTGTTGTGCTATGTTGTCTATGTGTTCCCCCACCCTTTTAGCCATGGTTCTGGTGGTTCTGCCAACATATTGGAAGTTGCATGGGCACAAAATGATAAGTGACATATATGGTGTTGCAGGTGATGAGCTGTCTAATTTCATATTCATCACCCGTCACTACTGATAAGAAACTAGAGATTTTCTTGGTTTTGTCCCGAGTGGTTCTACATGCTTTGCATCTTTTGCATTTGTAGAATCCTGTTCGATCCAAATAAGTGGGAGGTATTTTGGGAGGCTGGATGACATTTTTTGCTAACATATTGCGTAGCCCTGGCACCCTCTTATAGAAGAATCGTTTTAAGTGTATGATCTTGTATGGAAATGGGCCAATGTGTTTTAAATATGTTTTCTACTTCTTTGTATTGAAGATGGAAGCCTGAAATATATGGAAGATTGAACTGATCCCACACAGATTCCTTAACTTTTGGTCTTAAAGGGATGGAGCAATCAATTTGTCTTTAATTGTATATATTTGGAGCTTTTATTGTATATCCCCCTCTCACAGGGTGACAATTTTTGTATTAAATTCACTACACATGGGGTTGAATTAGTACGTATGGAATGGCCAACTTACACATCTGGAAAGACACCACCAATGCTGAAAGATATATCCAGGTTTTAAAGCAGCATATGCTCAGGCAAGTATGGGACAATATTCCTCTCCCAAAACTCAAGCAACTGGTCTCCGCAGTTTCCAGATGTTTACAGAGTGTTGGTAAAAGAAGGGAGGATGCTACTCCGTGGTAAACATTGCTCTGCCTTAACTTTTTTGAGAAGTGTTGCTGCCATCAATTTCAACATAATCTTAATTTTTTTCTAAAAATTGTACATTTTCTCAGTTTAAACGTGGTATGTTTTCTATTTTCTATTGTGAATAATATCTGAGATTTGCAAATCGTTGCATTCTGTTTTTATGTAGATCTTACACAATGTCCCATTGTTTGGGGTTGTATGTATATGATGGATTTATGGGAGTCTTTGCATATGGAATATAACAATGCCTGTCCCCGTGAAAAGCTGGTCCATTTACTGTATACCAAGCAACTCAACAGAAGCTTTTTTGCATAATAGTTGTATGTTCTCATGCAAATGATATGCAAGTGCATAGAGACTGAACAGCATGACAAGTGCCCAGTAATTTTTACGGAAAAAAAAGAATAGAATGAATACAATGTTAAATCTAAAGCCTACTTCAATCAGCTACTTGTGTAATGAGAGCTGACATCTTTTTAATTATGTCATTAAGCCTCAATGCCTTTTTATTTCCATGATAATCAAAGGTTTCCAAATTGAATGCGCTTTTTTTCTTCTTGAAATTTTTTCTGAGTATCTTGGGGAGTTCTCTTCTAGTTTCAGTACAAACACTAGAGATAAAGTAATGAACTTTTGAAAAAGGAAAGCAGTCAATGTACTTAAAAATGAGACCCTGAAAATGACATACATGCAAACCAGTAAGTGCTGCTTAGATAGGGGAGGGAAGTTCTGGCGCCATCATGGGAATAGAGCTTTTTATTCTCAATGTTTAGACCTGCTCAGTTAGGACATGCTGAGTAGTAGTGGTGAAACACTGGTCCTTGTTCTTGTAAATTATATCAGCGTGGCAAAATATTGGTGCAATGGAGCACCATAAACAGCTTGTACTTTTTAACTTTCAAATGTATTTCTTACTAACGTTGATTTGAGGTTATGTTAGGTGGGATAGTTTAGATGGTGCATGATTTTCAAAAACAAAATACTAAGATGGTTTAAACTCTTGATATAGTGGAAATCCCAGTCCCTTTTTTTTCTTATCCTGAGGCCTTGTACACACGACCAGACATGTCTGATGAAAACGGTCCGCGGACCGTTTTCATCGGACATGTCTGCTGGGAGGTTTTGGTCTGATGTGTGTACACACCATCAGACCAAAATCCCCGCGGACAGAGAACGCAATGACACCGACGTTCTCTGACGCGGAAGTTCAATGCTTCCACGCATGCGTCAAATCAATTCGACGCATGCGCTGGATTTCGGGCCGACGGACAGCATGCTAAGAAACTTTTGTCCGCTGGAAACCTGTCCGCTCGGCCGGAAAAATGTCCGCTAGGCCCTACACACGGTCAGACATGTCCGCAGAAACTGGTCCGACGGACCAGTTTCAGCGGACATGTTCGGTCGTGTGTACAAGGCCTTAGAGTAGTGATCTCAGGCTTCTTCTGCTTTACCCGTTGGTGAATCTGAATCTCATTTATTCAGATATAATGGCAATATATAAAAGGAAGCTATAGGCACCATTATATTTGGAAAGCACTATTAAAAATATTTTTGGTCTGGTAATTAAATTATTGAAAATGTAATCCAGTGTGCACTCTGCATTCTTATCTTAAAGCGGATGTGCCACTAAAAAAATATATTAAAAGCCAGCAGCTACAAATACTGCAGCTGCTGACTTTTAATATAAGGACACTTACCTGTCCTGGAGTCCAGCGCCGATCGCAGCAGATGACGAGCGATCGCTCGTCACCCTGCTGCTCCCCCCTCCATCCACGGTGAGGGAACCAGGAAGTGAAGCGCTCCGGCTTCACTGCCCGGTTCCCTATGGCGCATGCGTGAGTCGCGCTGCGCCCGCCGATTGGCTCCCGCTGTGTGCTGGGAGCCTAGTGTTCCCAGCATACAACGGGGGACGGACGGGAAGCAGAGAAAAAACCCGTCTTTTGCCCGTATCGTAGGGCCGGAAGTGGGTGCAGATACCTGTCTGTAGACAGGTATCTGCACCCCCCTCCCCCCTGAAAGGTGTCAAATGTGACACCGGAGGGGGGGAGGGTGCCGATCAGCGGGACTCCACTTTAGAGTGGAGATCCGCTTTAAGCAATGCAATAAGGAAGTATAGTAGAACTATGGAACACCTTATTCATGTTATAGAGAAGAGAAGATGGGATGTTATTCAGTAGTCCTAATATACTTCCTGTCCTAGGGTGGCAATGCTGCTCCTCATAGATATAGGTCAGTTATGGATCGTTGTCACTTGACAGGAAGTGTGTACCTGCCACGATCACGTAGAAAAAAAATCATGTAAGAAGAAAACAAATTCAGTTACCACATCTAAGAATGTATGAGTTATAATATAGTAAGTGTCTGTTCTTAAATGTAAATACACTCTAAGCTTGGAGAGCCTAGGGAGGAGAAAACGTGTCCATTCTAAAGTTTACAACAAGAGTATTAATCGTTGTTTTTACCATGGAAAAGTTGTACAAATTGGTAAAGATTAGTACGTAGACTCACAGGTTTTCAGCCGCCCTTTATGGGTCCCAAATAAACTCCTTCCACCCCTTCCCTACCTACCTCCACCCACACCCAGCCTTTCTATCATTCCTCCCCTTCTATTTTGATACACCACTGTTAAAACGTCTTGCAGGTATAAGCACATGCATTACCAGACTGCATATACAGCCAGTGAGTCAATAAGGAGAGAGTGGGGGGGGGGGGGGCAGGGCCAAGCCGCAGCACTATGTGATGTATGGACGACTAGAGCAGGGCTCGGTAAGGAGCATGCACCAGTGCCCCCATAGCAAGTGGCTTGCTATTGGGGCCACTGGTCAAAGAGGAGGAGCCAGGAGCGCCGACAGGGGACCTGAAAAGAAGAGGATCAGTGCTGCTCTATACACAACCATTGCACAGAGCAGGCAAGTATGACATATTTGTTATTTTTTTTAAAAGGTAGTTTTAATTTCACTTTACCTCGTCCTGCCCGTCCTTTTGTAAAATGACGGCCGGGCGGGAAACTGTCAATGATCACTGTATCACTGTACCGGCCGCTGCTGGTACCATGTGATCGCTGTGGCCTGTTGTACACAACGAAAGGCTTTGTTACATGCCTTTCATTGTGTACTATTGTGATGAGTTCTGTGATTGGTCACAGTCATCACATGTTACAGACAGGGCCAATCACAGTCCATCTGTACTATGTGATTAGCTGTGGCCAATCACAATAGTAAACACTGAATGAGTAGTTTTCAAAACTGTAAAATGCACAGTTATAAGCAATCATAGTGTGTCAAAAAATAATTTTAAAAATTCTGATCCCCTTGCCAGAGTAGTACAGTGTGTCTGTGGTAACACTGTATTGCTCTGGTCATAATGAAAAAAAACTAAATGAAAGAAAAAATAAAAATATAAAAAAAAAAAAATGGGAAAAAATTATTAACATTATTTTATATTTTTTACTTGCTGTTGCCAGTCAGTGTCCCTGATCACCGCATGTAAAAATATGTACTGTATTTATTGGCGTATAACACTCACTTTTTTACCCTGAAAATAGAGGGTAAACTGTGCCTGCGTGTTATACGCAGGGGGCTGTGGGAAGTTTTTTTCCTGAAAATTCCCTCTTAAAGTTAGGGTGCGTGTTATATGCCTGTGCGTGTTATACGCCAATAAATACGGGTATGTATGTAAAAAATAATTACAAAATTGTGAAAACATTTTTTTTTTTCTTATTTTTCAAAAAAATTGTGACAAGAAATTACAACTTCTAAAAACTGTATGTAACCAAGACCCCTGTATTTATGTTTCAACAAGATTTGAATCCGGTTCCCTTCACAGGACTGGGTGCTGGGAGTTTTTATTTGTGTTTTCTTTATATTTAGTAGTCCCCAGCAGCTTTTGGCAAATTTGGGTCTCTTGTATAATATTCTTCTTGAAGTCATCATCATCAATATTTTTGTAGAGCTTTTCTTTCCCTAGTATTTAAAGCTGTGAGGTATTCCGTCATACAGCATAAAGCAGTGCTCTCACCGAGATCTCACCGGAAGTTAAGAAGACCAATCACCAGACTGATAGCATCTCTACTGACATTTAAAGTACAAAATCCAAAATGGAATACAGCCAACAACTTAGTTTCATCCGATTGATGCTATGATGCTATTATTAAAGCGGGAGTTCACCCGAATTTTTTTTTTTAACATTAGATTGATGCTCATTTTGTCAATGGGAATCGGGTGTTTTTTTTTAAATCGAAGCAGTACTTACCGTTTTAGAGATAGATCTTCTCCGCCGCTTCCGGGTATGGTCTTTGGGACTGGGCGTTCCTATTTGATTGACAGGCTTCCAACAGGCTTCCGACGGTCGCATACATCGCGTCACGAGTAGCCGAAAGAAGCCGAACGTCGGTGCGTTAAAAACATCTAATTTGAAGAAAAATCTGAGAACAATCTTTTCCCTACCCTTGTCACGGAAATCAATGATAGATTGTATAGGGCCTTTGAAGGAGGACTACTTGCCAAAAAATGAATTTGGAATATCTGCAAGTAGGAGAATATACCATCCCCACATTCTATGTAATACCCAAAATCTATTTTTTCCGGGGCGAGAAGTCCCCTGCAAAAAATAGGGAAATATAAACTAACATTTGGTGTCAAAGCTTTCTTCCTTTTGTCTTGGACACTGACATACTCTGGAAACTTAAAGTGGATGTAAACCCGAATTGTTTTTATTTATTTTTTGATGTCACAATGTACAGTATAAGATTTCCTATCATCTGTGCCCAGTCTTGCCACACAGAGTTAATCCAGCTCTGAGCAATCCTCTTTTAATTGTTCAGTGAAATAAAACGGACTTACAGAGAAAAACCTTAGTCCGTTCCGCCCCCTTGCTGTGAGTGACAGGTTATTTACATATCTCATGCACTAGCCTGGAGACAGGCGATATTTTTTAATTCCTACCCTCACTCCTTTTCTGAAGTCATGTGGTTACTTTTCTGGATTTTGATTGGATGTTAGTGATTATAGCAGAATTAAGTGTAAGGAATACACAGGAGGTGGGCGGGGAGTCTACTGACATCACAACTCCATTCACAGAGCTCCAGACAACAGACTCACAAACAGAATCTACACATTTTCAGGTCTTATAACAGACAGAGGGGAGACATTTGACAGGTAAGGATACACGCAGGAGGCATATATGTCCTTATAGATCAGCACTATGGCAGTAGTTTAGAAAGGATGAGAGCGGGTTTACATCCACTTTAAAGACCTGACCATTCGTGAGGGGTGTGTGTTGGCAGGCATAGATGTGGAATCGCAATACATCACCATTCCATATGAGGTTGGGGTATGTGCGGTAGACCAATGACTGGAACTTAGACCCTACTGGCTGGCCCTCATAATGAGTTTTTGATAGAACTTTTGGAACTGATCTTGACTAACAAATATTTTATCATTAATGGTAAGTTCTATCGCTAGACCAAGCGAGTTACCATGGGAGCCACATGTGCCTCTCCTATGCCTGCCTACATTTGGAATGGTTGGAGTAAAATCTTGTGTATAACAATTCACGCTTCAAAGAATATGTTGTCCTTTGAGAGGCAGAGTCGGTCTAAATGGATGCACACTTCTGTCCTCTCTATTTACACCATCATTTTTCTGAATGTCGGAGCTGCCCTGAATTCTTCCTGCCCTGGATTAGCATCATGCTTTTCCATAGTGCTGGTGACTGGCCTGCTTCCACAATGGAAACGCCTGATACTGTAAAAATATGAGACGCAGCGTGGCAGCCCTGACAACCCTAGCTTGAGACGCTGCTATAGTAAACCAACTTCCACATATTTTATACATCTCTGCATAGCCATAGGTATTTTATTTTTGTTAAATGTCATTGACATTCTTATGCCACGTACACACGATCATTTTTCGGGTTGTAAAAAACAAAGTTTTTCAGGCTCTAGAAAAAACAAAGTTTTTTTCAACTTCATCATTAAAACGGCCTTGCCTACACACGATCGTGAAAAAAAATGCTCTAGCAAAGCGCGGTGACGTACAACACGTATGACGGCACTATAAAGGGGAAGTTCCATGCGGATGGTGCCACCCTTGGGGCTGCTTTAGCTGATTTCGTGTTAGTAAAAGACGATTCACGCTTTTCTGTCTGTTACAGCGTGACAACATTTAAAACGTTGTGAAAAAATAGAGCATGAATTTTTTTTTACCCGTTTTTCAGAACCCAAAAAATGCTCTGAAGCCCACACACGATCGTTTTTAAATGACATTTTTAAAAAAAATTTATTTTTTACAACCCGAGAAATGATCGTGTGTACTTTCTGTGTGAGGTCAATTGTCCCTGACCTGGTGTGCTTTCCTGTTAACCTGTAAAGGTTTTACAAGTAAACTATTTCTAAGAGTTCAAATATTAGACAGGATTATCAGAGGACAGGGGTCACTAAGAACATATTGACAAAGTTAACACTGCTAAGTATAGAGGGGATTTAGAGATGAAGAACTTTTTATATTTAGATTCATCTATTTTTAAGACTACAAAATCTCTAAAGGCAAATATGGACATATAGTTGTAATTATTTTCTAAAATGGGGGACAGTAATTTAACTGTTCAAACCAAGCTTTGGGTCTCCTAAAATATCTGCTGTCTATGTATGTGCTATGGAGATTGGTGATTGGTGATCCAGCACTGCAGTCTGTGCTTGCACCAACCAATACCCTTGTCATGATGTCATCATCACACTGCTTCAGTCTTCTGGACTGAGTGGTTCCCACCACTGGAACACCAGTAAGAAGTTTCCAAGTCACTCACGCAGCAATATGGGACCCAAAACATCATGTGATTTTTGATATAGGTAAGAAAAAATGGTTGTGTGTTAGTGTTTCTTAATTGCTGCAGGAATTAGTTAGAGCATGGTAAGAGAGTATGGTTGAGAGGGAACGCTGGGATCCCTGGCCAAAGTGTGGACTTTAGACTGGTTGTGTTTACGGATGTTTTGCATTGTGGTGTAAGGCCGCGTACACACGGTTGGACAAAACCGATGAGAACGGACCGAGGTTCAGTTTCATCGGTCCAAACCGACCGTGTGTATAGCCCATCGGTCTGTTGTCTTTCGTTCCAAAATTTTAAAACATGCTTTAAAATCGAACCGATGGACCGCTGCCCGATCGGTCCAAACCGATCGGTTTTTGGAACAATGGTGTGTACGCACATCAGGCCACTTCAGCGGTGAACCGATGGAAATGGCCCATCGGACCATTCTCATCGGTTTGGAATGACCGTGTGTACGCGGCCTAACTGGTACATGAAATCCATGGTTCCTTGCCAAACATGCTTTAAAATCGAACCGATGGGCCGCTGCCCGATCAGTCCAAACCGATGGTTAGTACAGAAAGCATCGGTTCAAAACCTGCGCATGCTCAGAATCAAGTCGACGCATGCTTGGAAGCATTGAACTTCGTTTTATTCAGCACGTCGTGTGTTTGACGTCACCGCGTTCTGACCCGATCGGTTTTTCACCATCAGGCCACTTCAGCAGTGAACTCATGGAAATGGCCCGTCGGACCATTCTCATCGGTTTGGAATGACCGTGTGTACGCGGCCTAACTGGTACATGGAATCCATGGTTCCTTGCCAATCAGCTTAAAAAAGTTGTGGAAATGACTGTCCATTAAGGCCTGTACACTGCTGCTGGTAAAAGGACGTTTAGGAGCAGTCAGGCGTTTTTTTCAGCTGCCCCTGAACTCTCCTCTATGTTATCTTATCAGTACATGTACACAGGGTCGTTTATAATTGTTTCTAGGCAGTTGAGTTTAGAAGCATTTTTTGGAAAGCAAAGAAATGCATTCAGGACAGATGTTAAGAGGCATTTGAAACGGCAAACGCCTGCAACAGCTTGTAACAGCTTGTAAACACGTGTAAACGCGGTAACTCATTTAAAAAAAAAATCTGACTATTTGAAGAAAAAACGCTTCTAAAGGCAAACGTGGCTAAACGTGGCTAAACGTGGCATTTAAACGCGGCAAAAGGGATGTTTTTAAAGGTCGTTTACTTTACTATATGTAAAGTTAAATCATCCAGGGGAGGTTGTAAAACGTCCCGTGTACATGTACACAGCTGCAGGCATCATCCCCTTACCGTTTTTAGAGCGGGCGGTCGGCTTTCCAGGGATAACATCCGATGCAGCTAAAACCCGCTAGGTTGTTATCCCGCCGTCTTCTGACGCTCTTACCAGGCCTCCCGTCCCACCGGGAGACCCGATTCATGAGCCGTCACTTTTGGCGGCTAGAGACAGAAGCATCGACTTCGTTTCGGTCTGTATGTAAACATGGAAGTGATGTCACAATGTAATTTCCGGTTTACTCGGCTGCCAATGGCGCCAGTTTTAGAAAAAAATACAGTATTCAGAATCGCCGTTTTTCGTTGATCTGAATACTTTGAAGTGCAAAGGAGGGATTTGGGGTCTTTTAAACCCCCGATTCCTCCATAAAGAGGACCTGTCACCACCTATTACTGTCACAAGGGATGTTTACATTCCTTGTGACAGCAATAAAAGTGATCAAACAATGTAAAAAAAAATTAAATAAAAAAATAAATAAAAAAAAAATTAAAGCGCCCCGTCCCCACGAGCTCGCGCAGCAAAGAAAACGTATACGCAAGTCGCCCCGCATTTGTAAACGGTGTTCAAATCACACATGTGAGTTATCCCCACGATCGTCAGAGTGAAATAAATAACTATAGCACTAGACCTCCTCTGTAACGCTAACCTGGTAGACAATATTTTTTTTTAAAGCCTCGTCTATGGAGATTTTTAGGTACCGTAGTTTGTCGCCATTCAGCGAGTGTGCGCTAAAAGAGACTCACCTTTCCCACAATCCAGCGACGTGGCCACCCGAACCCTCCATTCTCTTCCCCGCCTGTCCACGGCACTGGCAATACTACTGTGGGCATTCGGCTGTGACAGCTTGCAGCTTCACAGCCGGGCACGCATGTCTCACTGCGCTGTCCTGCATAGCCGGGCTATCTTCTGGGACCTGTGATGTGTCCCAGAAGATTGCAGGGAGGAAGGACCATCTAGGTGGCCCAAGCCGAAGTGGGAGCTCTTCAGTAATCGTGATGCATTGTGATCTAATCGAATCGTTGACCAGATAATCGTAATCAAATCGAATCGTGAGACCAGTGAAGATGCGCACCTCTAATCTGCATAGTTTGCAATTTCTGTCTGTTTGTGTGGGTTTTCTTTTTTTTTTTGTGTGGGTTTTCTCAAGGTACTCTTGCTTCCTTCCACACTCAAAAGACATTCTGGTAGGTTAATTGGCTCTAGGGACGAAAGGATAAGTTCACCTTCATGTTACATTTTGTTAGAGTGGAACATGTAACATGTTCCCAATGCTGCAGCTATTGCCCTATCTCCCCCCTCCCCCCGTGACAGCAGTACGGGGAGACGTTTCCCCATACTAGCTGTCAGTTTGAGTTGAAATAGGCATGGCTGTACGGGGCTCCGCCCACACGGACGCATCATTCATACGCAGAGCTCTTAAATGTCATTTTTGTATGTGTGCGCTATAATCTATTTTGTACTGTGACAGCCAATCGCAAGAGGTCACGTGATTGGGACATTTGTCTCTCCCCCTAGGCATGAAAATCCACTTAAAGGGACACCAGGCCTGGGCTGGAAGGGGCTAATGAATTAACCTTTTCACATGCTGCATCATACCAAAATAATTGATGCCTGTGGCGTCTGTGCACTTTGGTTATGTAGAATTCATTCATTGGTTCCACTAAGCAGCTACCCCCACTGCTAGAGAAAAGATGAACCAAGAGCACAGGGAAATCAAAATAAGACCACTTAGCACCTTTTAAATAAACCCCAGCACTTTGTAACATGTAGCTTAGGTTCATTGGCCCATTAAAGCCTTTTATGGCATATTAAATACATAAAATAATTTAGTTACACAGCCTGTAATTTTAACGTATATTCCTATACATAATATTACACGTTCATTTTGATCAAGCTTTTCCTTCAACTTAAAAAATAAGGTTTTTACATTTTAGCTATTTATCAATTCTACACAATTTTTTTTTTTATAATTTAAATGATTTAAATAGAAATGTCAGCCCTTATTAATTTGAATGATATGTTTTGTGCATTTGCAGCCAGCTACTTTCACTGCTGTGTGTGCTTTGTTGGCACACTATAAATAAACATATGCATTATATACATTAAACCTCAGTATGACTCAAGCAACGGATCCGCAAAGTATAATCATAGTCCACACCCTATCATTTTCTATAATAACAATAATTTTATTTCGTCCTAAAAGTAAAAGGTGTTAAATTAAACACAGTTTATTAAAGGTGAATAAGGTCACCCAGAGCTGTGCATGCTTTAACTTTCAACTTAATGTACCCTTTTGCATGCTTTTTTAAAAAAATTAAGCTGCATATTATAAATTACTAGTAAGAGTGTGCCTGTTTCAGAACAGAAAAGGTTGGGGATATAACAAACAGGGCAGCCATTGGATTTTTCGGGCCCCCTTACACAGCTTTAGGCCTGGGCCCACTAGGCCTGACCACCTTCATTCCCTAGGGCCCAGTCCCCTTCACAGCCCCCTTCCGTGCACCTCGGTCCTATTTACAGCCCCCCTTCCTTGCACCTCTATCCCTATTCACAGCTCCCTCTTCTTTGCACCTCAGTCCACTTAACAGCCCCCCCCCCTTTGCACCTCTGTCCCCTTCACAGCACCCCTTCTTTTCACCTCAGTCCCCTTCCTTGCACCTCCATCCCTTTCACAGCCCCCTCTTCTTTGCACCTCAGTCCCCTTAACAACCCCCCCTTTGCACCTCTGTCCCCTCTACAGCCCCCCTCTTTGTGCCTCAGTCCCCTTCCCAGCCCCCCTTCTTTGCACCTCAGTCCCCTTCCTTGCACCTCCACCCCTTTCACAACCCCCCCCTTATTTGCACCTTAGTCCCCTTCATAGTCCCCCTTCTTTGCACCTCAGTCCCCTTCCTTGCACCTCAATCCCTTTTACAGCCCCCCCTTCTTTGCACCTCAGTCCCCTTCACAGCCCCCCTTTGTACCTCAGTCCCCTCTACAGCCCCCCTCTTTGTGCATTAGTCCCCTTCCCAGTCCCCCTCTTTGCTCCTCAGTCCCCTTCCTTGCACCTCCACCCTTTTCACAACCCCCCCTTATTTGCACCTCAGTCCCCTTCATAGTCCCCCTTCTTTGCACCTCTGTCCCCTTAACAGTCCCCATTCTTTGCACCTCAGGATAATACAACCCAGGCTGCTATGTGGCGGAGCTGTGGTCCAAAGAGGACTGTCATTTATGGACCGGGGTCCATCATTCAGGGCCGCCAGTAGAAAATGTAACAGTGCAGTCCATGGACAGGAGCCTCTCATGGGGCCCCCGAACAGTGCCCGAATGAGCCCGGGCCCCTCAGGATGCTCGGGCCCCATACATGTGTGTGGGCTGCCCCCCCCTGATGGCGGCCCAGATAAGAAATAGTGCTAAAGAAATGTCTTGGCAAACAGTGTATGCAGGATAGGAGTGTGAAGGGCAAGTAGGTGGTATGTGCAGGAGAGTAGTACGGAGGGGATGACAGCTAGCAGTATATGGGAGTACATGGGAGGAGTGCCGGATACGACAGTGGGCAGTATGTGTAGGAGAGGAGTATGGTTGGTATGATAAGGGACAGTGGGGGTTATTTACGAAAGGCAAATCCACTTTGCACTACAAGTGCAAACTACAAGTGCAAAGTGCACTTGGAAGTGCAGTCGCTGTAAATCTGAGGGGTAGATCTGAAATGAGGGGAAGCTCTGCTGATTTTATCATCCAATCATGTGCAAGCTAAAAGGCTGTTTATTATTTTCCTTGCATGTCCTTGCATGTCCCCCTCAGATCTACAGCGACTGCACTTCCAAGTGCACTTTCAGTGCACTTTCAAGTGCACTTTGCACTTATAGGCCCAGATTCACGTACAGCGGCGTATCTTTGTGCAGGCGTAAAGTATCCTATTTACGTTACGCCTCCGCAACTTTTACAGGCAAGTGCCGTATTCTCAAACGAAAGTTGCGGCTGCGTATCGTAAATAGGCCGGCGTAAGCCCGCCTAATTCAAATGTAATAGATGTGGGCGTGTGTTATGTTAATTTTATGTGACCCCGCGTAAATGACGCTTTTTACGAACGGCGAATGTGCCGTCCGTGAAAGTATCCCAGTGCGCATGCTCCGAATTAACCCGCAAGAAGCCAATGCTTTCGACGTGAATGATGCCCAGCCCTATTCGCGAACGACTTACGCAAACGACGTAGCCTCCTGTGTCCTGGGTGCTTTCCCATTGTGCTTTAGAGAGTGTGTTATGGACGGTACAATGTTCTGTCTGCTGGACGTGCCCAAAAGTGAAGCGATTTTGAATTTTGCATATACAATTCATCTACCCCCAGACACAGGCGAACCTCATTAAGTCGCCACGACAGACAGTACTTGGTCATCCGGTGGAGGGAGCACTGAGGCACGCACGGAGACTCATAGCATTTAATTTTGGGGCAGCCAGAATCTCTATTGTCAGGTCATGGAAGTCCCCCACGATCCCATTGGACTTGGTGAAGACAAAGTTGTCTTGCAATATGGGCAATGAGCATCTCTCAGCAACTCTATTTGATAAAAATGCCTTGTTCGATAAAATCATATAGTAGGAAGCCATGTTATTCATTCCTCTTGGAATGGGCTTTCCTATGCAGAGGCTAGATGATTGACGCCTTGTGAAAAACTTCCCCCCGGCGCATAAGGCGCGTCACCAGTTTTCCGAAAGTAGCCAGCTCTATACGGCGCCTGCGCAGTCAGCTCTACACAGCAGGCGCAGGCGTCAATAGCGCCGTATAGAGCCGACTAGCAGTTCGGCTACTTTCGGAAAACTGGTGACGCGCCTTATGCGCTGGGGGGATGTTTTTCACAAGCCGTCAATCATCTAGCCTCTGCATAGGAACGCCTACTCCCGCGGGAGTGAGAACCCGGAAGCCGGGTGGAAAATAACAATAAGACGGTATGTACAGCAAAAAAAAAACAGGCATAGTGTAAATGTTGGAATTATGCTGAATGGAGTGTTAAATACATGTTTTTAGGGTGAACCTCTGCTTTAAAGTGCCTTAAAGCGGTTGTAAACCGCATAAACTTTTTTTTTTTTTTAAAAACCTGCAAGGCAAAAGGCATAATCAGCTAGTATGCACCGCATACTAGCTGATTATGAAATACTTACCTCGGAACGAGGTGACCACCACTTACCTGGTCCACGCCGAGCAGGATATCATCTTGCTCCGGCGTGTCTTCCGGATATCGCCGCTCCAGCGCTGTGATTGGCTGGAGCGGCGATGACGTCACTCCCGCGCGTGCGCGCGGGAGATTTAAAATCGTCAGGGTTTCGCCGTGGATTTCGCCGTGGATTCCCCCCTGCGCATGCGCCGCCCGCATTGCGAGGGGAATATCTCCTAAACCGTGCAGGTTTAGGAGATATTCTCCTTACCTACAGGTAAGCCTTGTTATAGGCTTACCTGTAGGTAAAAGTCAAAATAGTGGGTTTACAACCACTTTAACTCTGGTAGAAGAAGCACAGGGGCACCTTTGGACAGCAACGTTGTCAGTCTGGGGGGGGGGGGGGGAAGCCAAACTCCAGCTCACACTTTGAAAGCAGTTACATCAACTGTTTTTCCCCAAGCTGACCATTGTAAGCATCCCTGTCAGAGGTAAATGGTTTGTCTCATCCCTCTAACTGCTACACCTGCAAGAGAGCTTGTTCTTTTAAAAAACAAAAGACTTACTGGGCAGAGTATCAGGAAAAAATAAGGGAAAGAAAGCCTTAAAAAAAACAAAAAAACAAACAAATGCAGTCACGACATCTAAGAATTGGTAAGCTGCAATATAGTATTTTTTTTGCGTTTGGGCTTAATACCTCTTTAATTTTACACAATATTCCTGGTTGCATTAAATTAGAAAAATACTTTTTTTTTTTATAAATTTTACACTGGCAGGGTTGTGGAAGCCTGGAAATCCCCTTTTATAAAGGACTATAGCAATTGTTATATAACTACGAACTCCTCAAGCAGAAGTGAAAAAGGACAGTATATTCTGAATGAGTAAACAGCACATGTTTTTCCAAGAGAACCAAGTCATTTCCTTCATAGGCAAAACTTTTACCAAACCACAATCTGGTAAATGATTTAGGCATTGCATACCGGCAATATTTGTGTGAAATCCAGAAATGAATGAAAAGGTTCTTTGTACAGTGTTAAGTAGTGCAGCCAAGAGAATCACAGGGCCTTGCTGTATTTGCTTCCTTCATTGCACATTAGAGAAATAGAAGCATTTTGGGGCTTATGTAATAATAGCCTGTGCAAGAGACTTTTGGGCTCATTTAAAAAGGCACTGCAAAGGGCAAAAATAATGGGAAAAGGGTAGTAAACCATAAGAGCTAATCCTTTCTCATGATGACCAACTATTGGAAGATTTCAAGGGTTTTCAGTATCCTGGATCGTCTACTGTGCACTTTGGAAGGTAAGAGGGAAATGGTGTGCATGTAATTCAGTTGTGTTGGAATACCCCTTTCTCCATGCAGGGCTGGTGCTACCATTAGGCAAACTAGGCAACCGCCTAGGGTGCACTTCTGCCCAGGTCACTGTTTTCCCTCCGCATCTGCATGCTATGCAGGCTACAGCATGTACTGTAACTAACTCAGTCTCTGACAGCTGCTCCGTCCGACCGGCATCATTTATTCGCCCCTTTTTTTTAACAAATGAAACCACCAAACTCCTCATTCACTCCCTTGTTATCTCTCGCCTTGACTATTGCAACTCCCTTCTTATTGGCCTTCCTCTCTATAGGCTATCCCCTCTTCAGTCTATCATGAATGCTGCCGCCAGACTTATCCATCTTACCAATCGCTCAGTGTCTGCCAAATCCCTACACTGGCTCCCTATCATCCAGCAAATTAAATTCAAAATACTAACCACAACCTACAAAGCCATCCACAACTCTGCCCCGAGCTAGATCACAAATCTTGTCTCCAAACATATTCCAAACCATCCTCTCCTCTCTTCTCAAGACCTCCTACTGTCAAGCTCTCTCGACTCCTCCTCCCATGCTCATCTCCAGGACTTCTCCAGAGCCTCTCCCATCCTCTGGAACTCACTACCTCAACCTGCCCTGCTATCCTCTACTCTTGCTACCTTCAGGCGATCCCTGAAAACTCATCTCTTTAGGGAAGCCTATCACGTCTCCAAATAATCTTTTACCACTTCCTCAGTTCATTCGCCACAGTTACAACCTTTTGTACCACCTGCCCCACCCTATTAGATTGTAAGCTCTTCTGAGCAGGGCCCTCTTAATCCTCTTGTATCATATTGTATTATAACTGTATTGTCTCCCTTTTATATTGTAAAGTGATGCGTAAACTGTTGGCGCTATATAAATCCTGTATAATAATAATAGTGTAATTAGAGGCACAGTGCAGCACTGGAGCCAGCGCTACAAGAAGCAGAGCTGATACTTCCTGTATAGCACCACCTCCTGTCACATGGGCAGGGCAAAGGGGGTGGAGCCAATGGGGGCGGCAAAATTCGATTTTGCCTAGGGTGTCAAAAATCCTTGCACCAGACCTGTCTACATAACTCGTATGCTTTATAAAGGGAACCAAGGTGGGGCCACCTTGGGCCGCTTTACATCTGCCTGGATTAATGGTGGTAATGGTGGTATAAAAACGCTAGAAGATTCAATCTGAAATTTTCACAGACAACCTACAGGTTTTTATATGGGCAAATTCCTGAACCTACAACCCCAGTTTCAAAAAAGTTGAGAAGCTGTGTAAAATCTACATAAAAACAGATTGAGATATTTTGCATATCCCATAAACCCATATTTTAGTCACAATAGAAATTGGAAAACATATCCAATGTTTAAAAAAAAAACAATTTTAAGAAAATAATTTGGCAATTTTGAAATTGATGGCAGCAACATGTCTCAAAAAAGTTGGCACAGGGCAAAAAAAACCTAGCAGTGATGATAGTGATACCAGCCGTGATACCAACAAGGAAGAGCTGGAAGAACATTTTGCAGCAAATTAGATTATTTGAAAAAGTTTCCGTAACACAATTGGGTTTAAAAAGAGCATCATAGAGAGTCAGAATGTTTCAGAAGTAAAGATAGACAGAGGTTTACAAATCTGTGAAAAGCTGCATCTAAACATTGTCAGACAATTAACAATTGTCAAACAAATTATTGTCAAACAGAATAACGTTCCTTAATGTAAAATTGAAACTTGTGCACCCCCTAATTTAACCACTTCCATACTGGGCACTTAAACACTCTCCTGACCAGACCAATTTTCAGCTTTCAGGGCTCTCACACTTTGAATGACAATTACTCAGTCATGCAACACTGTACCCAAATGATTTTTTTGTCCTTTTTTTCCCACAAATAGAGCTTTCTTTTGGTGGTATTTGATCACCTCTGTGTTTTTTATTTTTTGCGCTATTAATGAAAAAAGACCGAAAATTTTGAAAAAAAATGTTTTTTTCTTAGTTTCTGTGATAAAATTTTGCAAAATATTAATTTTTCTTCATAAATTTTGGCCACAATTTATACTGCTACATGTCTTTGATAAAAATAACCCAAATTTTTTGGAAATTATTTGGTCTGTGTGAAAGTTTTAGAGTCTACAAGCTATAGTGCAAATCATAATAAATTATCACATCTGATCACACCTGATGTTTTGAAGGCCTATCTCATTTCTTGAGACCCTAACAAGCCAGGAAAGTACAAATGCCCCCCAAATAACCCCTTTTTGGAAAGTAGACATCCCAAGGTATTTAGTAAGAGGAATGGTGAGTTATTTGAAGTTGTAATTTTTTTCCCAAAACACTTTGCAAAATTAAGATTTTTATTTTTTATTTAAAAAATTTCTCAAAAGTGTCATTGTAATAGCTTATTTCTCTCACATGGCATGTGCATACCACAAATGACACCCCGAAATACATTCTGCTACTCCTCCTGAGTAAAACGATACCCCATGTGTGAGACTTTTTCACTGCCTGGCCACATACAGATGCCCAACATGCATGGAGCGCCATCAGGGGTTTTAGGAGCATAAATTGCACATCTAACTAGTTGACAACCTATTACAATTTAGAAGGCCCTGGAACACCAGGACAATGGAATTACCCACAAAATGACCCCATTTTGGAAAGCTAACACCCTAACGTATAATCTATGAGGCATAATGAGTCTTTTGAACGGTTCATTTTTTTCCAGAAGTTTTTGGAATATGTGGAAAAAAAATGAAAACGCATTTTTTTTACACAAAGTTGTCCATTGATAAGATATTTCCAACACATAGCATGTACATAGCAAAAATGACACCCCAAAATACATTCTGCTATTCCTCCTGAGTAAAACGATACCCCATGTGTGAGACTTTTTCACTGCCTGGCCACATACAGATGCCCAACATGCAGGGAGCGCCATCAGGGGTTTTAGGAGCATAAATTGCACATCTAACTAGTTGACAACCTATTACACGTTTGAAGGCCCTGGAACACCAGGACAATGGAATTACCCACAAAGTGACCCCATTTTGGAAAGCTAACACCCCAACGTATAATCTATGAGGCATAATGAGTCTTTTGAACGGTTCATTTTTTTCCAGAAGTTTTTGGAATATGTGGAAAAAAAATGAAAACGCATTTTTTTTACACAAAGTTGTCCATTGATAAGATATTTCCAACACATAGCATGTACATAGCAAAAATGACACCCCAAAATACATTCTGCTATTCCTCCTGAGTAAAACGATACCCCATGTGTGAGACTTTTTCACTGCCTGGCCACATACAGATGCCCAACATGCAGGGAGCGCCATCAGGGGTTTTAGGAGCATAAATTGCACATCTAACTAGTTGACAACCTATTACACGTTTGAAGGCCCTGGAACACCAGGACAATGGAATTACCCACAAAATGACCCCATTTTGGAAAGCTAACACCCCAACGTATAATCTATGAGGCATAATGAGTCTTTTGAACGGTTCATTTTTTTCCAGAAGTTTTTGGAATATGTGAAAAAAAAAATGAAATCGCATATTTTTTACACAAAGTTGTCCATTGATAAGATATTTCCAACACATAGCATGTACATAGCAAAAATGACACCCCAAAATACATTCTGCTATTCCTCCTGAGTAAAACGATACCCCATGTGTGAGACTTCTACACAGCCTGACCACATATAGAGATCCAACATGCAAGGAACACCGTCAGGTGTTCCAGAGACACATAGCATGCACATACCAAGAATTACACCCCAAAATACATTATGCTGAGCAAAGCGTAAACAAAAGATTACCTTGGTAATAGTAGCGCAGTTCTACACAGCAGGATAGCACTGGTCCAGGCAGCAGGCAGGGACTGGTCAGCAACGTCCAGGCAGGGATACTGCAGGTGGTCAGTTCATGCAACAGGCAGAGGCATGATGGCATAGGTCCTACAGGCAGCAGGAGGGCCTCGTTCAGGACAGAATGGGGACAGGGGTAGAGGCTTCTCCCACCCAAATCTCTTTGAAGCCTCCGGGCAACCAGACCCTAATCTAGCATGAGAAAACAAAAAAGTTTTCTTCATCCAGAAAAACTTTTCTGGCGCCCCTCACATATGTGAGACCCCTGTGTTGAATCCCACTAGTCCAGTAGCAGGGTACAAGATCAGTCCAAGAGGCAGGCAAAAGGCATGGTCAAACAGTCCGAGGTCAGTTCCAGATCAGGCAGAGGCAGTACAGAATCGTTAGGCAGAAGAATGGTCGAAAAACAGTCCAGGGTCAATTCCAAATCGGGCAGCGGTATTACAAAATCATTAGGCAGAAGGGTGGTCCAATAACAAGCCGGGGTCAGTTACAAAGCAGGCAGTGGCATAAGGGGTGAGAAGGCAGGAACGGAGGATTACATTTACCATACTAAACTAATACTTTAGTTTAGTATGGTAACGTTTGAAACAGTCAATTATACAGAGGCCTGGTTGTGAAGGACACTCTGCACAATAATAAACTGTGTCCCGTCTGACTCCTACACTGGCACACACTCTACATTTTTTTTGAGCTCGTCTGCCTGATGCTGTGGGAGGGACCTTATCCGGGAAGTGCCGTTCGGAGAGCCGACTTAGGACATCTGATCGGATGTGTTGGGGCAGGTCGTCCGGGAATATCAGGGTAGTGGTAATTTCCTCCAGGTAGCCAAGGAAGGGTAGGGGGTTTTGGGTGGATTTGCGGTAAATAATATGGGAGTTGTAGACGGCCAAATGAAAAAAATAAATTGCTACTTTCTTGTACCAATGGTACGTGCGTCTTGTGGGTAGATATGGTTCCATCATTTGATCATTTAGGTCGACTCCCCCCATGAACAAATTGTAGTCCTGAATGCAGGTGGGTTTTTGGATGGTGGTGCCACGCCTTCTGCGGGTTTCTACAAAAGAATCGTTGTGGATGGAGGACAACATATATACGTCTCTTCTGTCCCTCCACTTCACTGCCAGAACCTCCTTGTTCCGCAGACTCGCCGATTCCCCTTTCTTCAGCTTTGTATTTACAAGGCTTTGCGGAAAGCCTTTCCGGTTCTTTCTGGCGGTGCCACATGCTGGCGTCTTCTTTCGGTGCAGGTTGTGGAACAGAGGAAGAGACGTGTAGAAGTTGTCCACGTACAGGTGGTATCCTTTATCCAGGAGGGGGGTGATAAGTTGCCAGACAACTTTTGCACTTGATCCCAAGTAGTCTGGGCAATCGGGGGGATTCAGCTGGGTGTCCTTCCCTTCGTACACCAAAAAGGAATACAAGTACCCTGTGGCTCGTTCACATAACTTGTACATCTTCACCCCATAGCGGGCTCTTTTGCTTGGCATGAACTGTTTGATCTTAAGTCGGCCACAAAATTTTACTAGGGACTCGTCGACACAAATGTGTTGTTCCGGGGTATATATTTGGGGGAATAATTCTGAAAAATAATCTAATAAGGGGCGAATTTTGAAAAGCCTATCAAAATTTGGGTCATTTCGGGGAAGGCACTGGGTGTTGTCGTTGAAGTGGAGGAACCTCAGGATCGTGAAATATCGGTTTCGGGGCATTGATGCAGAAAAGACGGGCATATGATAAATGGGGCGTTTGGACCAAAATGAATGTTTTTCGTTTTTTGGGTTGAGTCCCATACAAAAGGTGAGGCCTAAAAAAATTCTGAACTCCTCCACTGTTAGATCTCTCCAATTGTAGGGACGGGCATAGGACGATGTGGGGTTGTTGGTGATAAACTGTTGGGCATATAGGTTGCACTGGGCCACAACGCTAGAAAGCAGTTCCTCAGTAAAAAATAAATTGAAAAAATGTATTGGGGAAAAATTGTCCGTGTTTACCTGGACTCCTGGCTGGGCAGTAAAAGGGGGAATGTTGGCTTCTCCGGAATTTGGAGGAAGCCACAAGGGGTACTGAAGGGCATAGGGAAGGCTTGCATGGGTCCTTGGCCTTTGCTGCCGAGGTACTGCAGTGCTGGTGGATGGCACGACGGGGCTGGTGGATGGCATGACGGGGCTGGTGGATGGCATGACGGGGCTGGTGGATGGCATGACGGGGCTTGTGGATGGCATGACGGGGCTGGTGGATGGCATGACGGTGCTGGTGGATGGCACTGCCTCACCAGAGCGCCTTCTTTTGGCGGGCTGATTATCTTCCCCCTCTGAGCCTGTATCGGTTCCACTGCTGTAGACTGGCTTGTAGTCTACATCCACATCCGAATCCAGCTGTGAATCGGAAGACGAGAGCTCCCCGTTGCTCTCGTCACTTGCGGCAATAATTGCAAATGCCTGCTCGGTGGAATAGAGACGCTTAGACATTGTTGCTGGCGACTTCACACAGATGTGTGGCACAGATGTGCACTGAGGCGACACAGATGGGCAGAGATGGGTACTGAGGTGGCAGAGATGGGTACTGAGGTGGCAGAGATGGGTACTGAGGTGGCAGAGATGGGGTGGAATAGATGTGCACTGATGAGGCGGCACAGATGTGCACTGATTGATTGCACAGATGTGCACTGATGAGACGGCACAGATGTGCGATGATTGATTGCACAGATGTGCACTGATGAGGCGGCACAGATGGGCACTGATGAGGCGGCTCAGATGGCACTAATGTGGCGAAACAGGTGGGCACTGAGATGGGTACTGATGTGCACCGATGAGGCGGCACAGATGTGCACTGAGGTGGCACAGGTAGGCACTGATGAGGTGGCACAGGTAGGCACTGATGAGGTGGCACAGGTAGGCACTGATGAGGTGGCACAGGTAGGCACTGATGAGGTGGCACAGGTAGGCACTGATGAGGTGGCACAGGTGGGCACTGAAAAGTACTGAGGTGGCAGGTGGGCACTTGGCAGAGGTGGGCACTTGGCACAGGTGGGCACTTGGCACAGGTGGGTACTTGGCACAGGTGGGCACTGGTGGCACAGGTGGACACTGGTGGCACAGGTGGACACTGGTGGCACAGGTATCACTGGGCACTGATTGGGTACTGAGGTGGCAGGTGGGCACTTGGCAGAGGTGGGCACTTGGCAGAGGTGGGCACTTGGCAGAGGTGGGCACTTGGCACAGGTGGGCACTGGGCACTGGTGGCACAGGTGGACACTGGTGGCACAGATGGACACTGGGCACTGATTGGGCACGTTTTTTTTTTTCACATTCGATTCTATTTTTTTACTTACAATCACAGTATCTCTCTCTCCTCACACGCGCTGTGTGTGTGAGGAGGGAGAGCCGGCAATGAGAGATGATCTCATATGTTTACATTTGAGATCATCTCTCATTGGCCACAGAATCGCGCTGTAAATAGCCGCTGTGATTGGCTATTTACCGCGATCTGTAATTGGCTGTGTCCAAGGGACACGGCCAGTACAGGAGTTCCCCGATGCGCGCTCGGGAGCGCGCGCGGGGAACGAGGAAAGGGGCGGCCGTAAAAACACGGCCTCCCAGGGATTCAGAGCCACCCGACGGCCGTACAAAGTCGTACAGCCGTCGGGAACTGGTTAAATATGACCCCCCTTTCTGTCAAGGCTACGTCCATTTCTGTTTAAGCCTTAAGGCCCGCCCTGAAATTTTCAAGTGGGGACATTAGTTCTGAGGGCCTGGGGTGGGGGGGGGGGCAATGGATTCCCTTAATTTGCATAGATTTCCTCTCACTTCCTGTTTGGCTATGGGGCAGGAAGTGAAGGGAAATCTCTGCAATGGGACAGGGATGGTAAAAAAATAAACTGACAGGGGCTATAACCCTCCCTTACTCTATCCAAAATGAAAAAAAAAATGTTGCCTGTAGTTCTACTTTAAGCACAAATTTCTGATAATTATGGAGAGGACTAAGATATAACCATGCCAATGGTGCAGCAGAAAACATATATCACAGTGAGGAAGGTTTGTGGTCCAGGATGATAGGACAGTCAAAATGAGAAGTGGCGCCCTCCACCCACAGTTGCGGAATGCCAGCCTCCCTCATACCGGAAGCAGTGCGCCCACTTTATGGGGGTGCTACACTAATTTGCCTCTCAGCCCAGTCCGCCCCATAAGACTGGCGCTACATTAACAAGTGTAGCGCAAGCCGGCGGGAACTCTTTCCGTGCTGCCCCAGGCCTGGGCCTTGTTGGCCTAGGCCAGGATACAGCGTTGCTTTTTTTACATCCTCAATTGTATTAGGTTGACTAGCTGTCTTTTCATAGTTATACACATATGCCCACTCTATGGGCCAGATCCATAAAGAACCGGCGTAACCTAAAAATTCCCATTTAAGTTACACTGCCTTAAAATTTCTACCTAAGTGCCCGATCCACAAAGCACTTACCTAGAAATTTTCGGCTGTGTAACTTAAATTCCGCCGGCGCAAGGCGTTCCTCTTCAAATGGGGGCAATTCCCATTTAAATTAGGCGCGCTCCCGCGCCGGCCGTACTGCGCATGCTCGTGACGTCATTTTCCCGACGTGCATAGCGCGAAATTACGTTACGCCGAGCTTTGTGGATCGCGACGGGTCAATAAAGTTGCGTCGGGAAAAAAAAAAGATACGGCGAAAAAAAAAAAAATTCAAAACAAAAAATAAACGCGTCGCTGGACAGAAGGGTCTGCTTTTACAAGGTGTAAACAGTTTACACTTTGTAAAAGCAGCCCTAATTTTACACATGCAACTTAATACTTACGGAGAAAAAACGAAGCTGAAAAGCTTCGTGGATCTCCGTAAGTGCTAATTTGCATACCCGAGGCGGCATTTCGACGAAAAATGCCCCCAGCGGCGGATGCGGTACTGCATCCTAAGATCCGGCAGTGTAAGTCCCTTACACATGCCGGATCTTCTGTCTATCTCTTGGAAACTGATTCTGTGGATCAGTTCCAAAGATAGAAACAGGGATACGATGGCGTATCAGTAGATACACCGTCGTATCTCTTTTGAGGATATGGCCCTATGTGCTTACATACTTCATAGTCAATTAAGATTGCACTCTTTGTAAGTTATTGAGGCCTCTGCTATTAACCACACGAGTTCTCAGTTTGTATATCCTTTCTGTATATTTTGTTTCATTTTTTTACTTACCCTAAGGTGTCTAGGGTACACTTTGCCAAATGTGTTAGCATTCTACGTTCTACCTATTCTGCAGGGACTAAAATGTCCTTTTTCTCTGAGGATTCAGCCAGTATTTCCAGTTCACTGTCGTTTCATAGAGCAAAGCCCACATCTGGTCACCAGCCCTGACCAGATGTTTCACAACAATAAACATAGAGCCTGCCTCTTTCCACTAAAGCCCTACCCCTATGGCTCAGTCGAAACCTTTGT
This sequence comes from Rana temporaria, assembly GCF_905171775.1. Classification (NCBI taxonomy): domain Eukaryota; kingdom Metazoa; phylum Chordata; class Amphibia; order Anura; family Ranidae; genus Rana; species Rana temporaria. The sequence continues at coordinate 70,609,900 of NC_053490.1, forward strand.
TAAAGTTGTGTCATGGTTGGGGAAAACAGCTTTTACAAAATTTGTATTGATTTTTGAAGGTCTACAGGATATCATCAAAGTAATAGTGACTGTAATTGTTGTGGTATGATGGTGACAATATTGTAGTAGATGGTAACTTAGGGCCAGATCCACAAAGCAGATGCGCCGACTTAACTCGAGATACACGGCGCGTATCTTTGCGCCTGATCCTCAAAACGAGATACGCCTTAAAATCAGGTTTTTACGTCCTACCTAAAAAAATTACACCGACGCTTTTCCGTGCGCAAATTATGCTAGACACGCCGCTGTTTTGATAGGCAAAGATGCAAATGAGGGAGATAGGGCGATCCACAAAATTAAGTGTGTGCGCCGTAGATTACGCCCTGTGCGCTTCTGTTAGTTTCAATGTGTAAATTTACACTTTATAAAAGGTGCCCTAATTTTACACATGCCGTGTAAAGGTCAGCTAAAGCAACACCATTAGGGAAGAGCTGAGCACACACACTTGCTGGACTACAATCTGTATGCCAACATGCCAGGGGCATCCATGCGCATAGCTAGACTAGTGACTTCAGTGACCGAGGGTACCCCCTCTTTTGAGGGAACAGCAGTCAGGAGACGCCTCGCAGAATGCATCTTTGCACAGTAAACACACACATTAATTATGTCACAATGACAATGCATGAATGCACACCACTGTGGTCCCTAGCACAGACATATCACATGCACATCTAATTGGATTAGATCCAAGTACCCCCTCCCCATTGGTACTTGGGAGCAGTAACGCCACGCCACGGCTCCAATTCTGTTACTGTGCATTCATACACCATTCAGGGATCTGGGATCACTTCTCCCTGGTCCTGGGGATCCCTTCTCCACCAAAACTGAGGGTGACACCCTTATTTAATCAGGAATGCCACCCCCCACATTCACACATCATTCACACACATAAACCAAATCATAAGTACAGTATACCAAACAAAATCATAAAAATAAAAAAATAAATCATAAAAATAAAAAATAAAAAGCACCCCTGCAAATTAATTGCGGCGGCGATTGCTCCGTCTGGGCTGCCCACAGGCACGTACACGGGCACGACCACCGCCAATCGGAGGATCTTCATTGGGGGGGGGTTAGCAGGGGAGGGAGTATCTTCGTGGGGGGGGTGTTAGCAGGGGAGGGAGTATCTTCATGGGGGGGTGTGAGCAGGGGAAGGAGGAGCCTCCCCTGGAGTCTGTCCTCCTGCTGGCCTGCCCTCCAAGGCCAATGCTATCCTTGTGAGACAGACAGTGACGGCAGCTGTATTGGCCTGGCCAGCCCGGGTATTGTCCTGGACAGCCCGGGTATTGTCCTGCACAGCCTGGGTCAGGGCAGTCACCTCCTGGGCCATGCCTGTTGTGGCGGTCTGCAGCTCACACAAACATGTGATGACACCCAGGCTGTGCTCCATCTGGGTCAGAGTCTCTTTTATCTGACCCAGATGGCGGGTCTGCCGGGCATTGTCCTTCTGCAGACTGGCCGGCAGACGCTCGGCCACCCCCCTGGTCTCCTGGGTCGCCATCCTGCCTACCCCTGAGGCTTGTGGCCTGGGAGGAGGGGGGAGAGTGACCCTTATGGGTTGCGGCCTGTTGGGGGAGGAGTGGGAGGGGCTACCCCTGATGGTGGCCTGACTGCTGCCAGCCTCTGGGGTAGGCTCTGGGATAGCCTCAAGGGTGGCCTCAATGGTATCCTCAAAGGTAATCATATCCGAGGCCAAAAGGACTTTTCTGCCAATTTGAAGATCTTCTTCCTCCACCCCCTCATCCTCCTCCCCCTCATCCTCCTCATGAGGGGAGGTTTGGCCACTCCCCTCCCCTAGGGAATCCTGCCCTTCATGGGACTCATCAGCAGCCTCTTGTCTTTGGGGTGGTGCAGCAGCCTGGCCTGATGGCCCAGCAACCTCCTGGTCATCTGTGGAGGACACAAAACAATCACAGGTTTGAGGATCCACACACTTGGCACATCTTCCCTTCCCCCACCCACACATGCTAATCACCAGATAGAAAAACCAAAAACTTACCTGGCCTCACAGGAACACCTGTCTGATATCCACACAGGCCCACCACCTGCTCTGGCTGAAAACACCGGGCCACTGCCCATTCCTCCTCACTCAGACGGATGGGGCAGGGTCCCCCTCCTCCAGTGCCCATGGTATGTGCATTGATCTTTGCCACCTTATTACGGACCACGCTCTTTAGATCGTTGATCTTTTTTTGGATGCCAGCGGGGGTCCTCGTCCCCCCCCCCGCCGCATTGATCTGATCCGTTATCTTTTTTAGAATCGCCTTCCTTTGGGCCGGGGAGGTGTTCCGGCTATCAGGGCCATGCAAATATCGCCCATATAGGACGATGACCCGAGCAAGAATTTGCTTCTCAACCTGATTAAAATAGAGCTTCCTGCGCTTGGGTGCCATCACAGACACCACTCAGCAACAAGAATAAACTCACAGGACAAACAAACAAAAATACACACACAACAAACAAACAAAAAAACTCACAGAAGAAACACACAAAAAGCAAAACACACAAGCAGACAGCTACTACAAATTCAAAAACAAACACGCAAAAAACAAACACAAAATACAATCAGCAAAAAACAAACACAAAATACAATAAAAAAAAAAAAAAAACACTCAGAAAAAAACAAACACAAAATACACTTAGCAGAAACAAACACCAACTACAATCTAATACTCCTCCAAAACTTCTCTATCACACACAACTCACCAACAAACACCGGCAAACGTTCAGAGCAGAAGCAACTTGCTCTAGGAAGGGTAACATAGGGAAATACTTTTGCAAGGGAAGTGTGTTTGACTGGGGCTATTTATACACAGGGCGATCCTCAAACTAAGTAGGCTTGGCCTTTTTCCTATCTCACTGATTGCGCCAAGCCAAGTTCTGCACATGCCCAGTGAGAAGCAGATTCGTGCGCGCATGCGCAGTACGGCCGGCCCTTCATTTGCATGGGGTCACGGCTCATTACAATGAAGCACGCCCACTTCCTTCCCACTTGCAATAACCCCGCCTTACACCTCGGGATTTAAGTTACGCTTGCACAATTTTGTGCGCAAATGCGCTGTGGATACGGCACTTACGACACCAAATTAGGGCGCAGTAACTTAAATGACATAAGTTTTGAGTAACTTAATTTGCGGCGCTGGCTGTGGATCTGGCCCTTAGTATATGACACTGTAATAAAGTATTCAGACACGAGTCAGCACTCAATGTTAATATTGCAAATGACGTACTACTAAAGAGGAGAGAAAGAATAGAAAAGGCCACAATAGTTCCAGATAAGAAGCAAATTGCTCTAATGTCTGGGCAAAGGGAAAGCCTATGTGTAGCGCTGCCCCCAATGGGGTCACTGTAGTTCACCAGGTCCAAGTTAGTGCAGAGGCAGCCAGTCACACAGCAACCATCCATTCACTCTGGCTCATTAAACACTCTGGGGTCAAATGATGATTTGCTAGGGGTCACCAAATCCTGGGCTGTTCCTGAAGCCCGCACTGTTCTCCCAGGAAGGGAGATGATAAGAGGGGGAGGAACAAAGAAAAAGGGAGAGAAAGGAAAAAAAGAGAGAGCAAGAAAGACAGTTAGAGGGAGGCATGGGGGAAAAAACAAGGAATTAGGATAGAGTGAGATGAAAGGGAAAGAAAGTTGAACAAAGAAAGAGAGGTACATCCTAAAATGTACTATAAGGGGTTTTAATACTGTATGAGTGGAAAGCACTCAGGGAGCGCTAAATGTCTGCGGGGTTAAGGGCGCAAAATACTTGTCTTGGGTGCTTTCAATCCACAATATGAAAATAATTTTACTGTTAGGGGTCCCCACAACTTGGGAAATGTTATCAAGGGGTCACGGTACTAGAAGGTTGAGAACCACTGCTCTAGGGGATGTCTTTTTAGTATTTATTGTGTGTAGAAATGTGAAACAAGAAAGAGCGTTGTGGTATTGGATACTCTAAAGCGTTCAGCACAGTTAACAGAGGACACTTCTTCACTTAGTAACAGCAGCACAGTCTCATTGTCACTGTGTTTTTAGCTCAGGTAATAGTGAACTGGAACAGTCTAAATCCTTATGGCTAGGAAACCCAAGATTGTTTGTAGTGGAAGACTGGACCAGGCTGTATATATTTATGGCTGGGGACCATGAATTAAATTGCAGCACACAATAGAGGCTTTACAAAATCCTGGAACAGAATCAGTTGATAGGTGCAGCCCCTTGGAGAGTAGTCCAGCATCCAGTCCAGAAGTCCAGAAGAGGATAGTCTCTCCAGGGCTTCAGACTATTTATCAGCTCCCCCAGCAACCATCTGGGCACACCTCCCCAGGCATTGGCTAGGCTCTGCTTCATATTCAGGCTGGTCATTTGAATTCTTCCTCCCTGAACTCTAGGAACTTCTTCTAGAGGCAGGGGAAGGCAATCAAGCCTGTGTAGCCCTAAACAGACCAGACTAAACAAACACTGCTCCTCTGATTACAGAAAGAGTCAAAAACTAGATGTATCTAGCAGCTTAACTTGTTACATAGTTAACCTGGTTGAAAAAAGACACAATTCAATCCAGTTCAACCAACATAGAAAAAGAAAAAAACATGCACAAATAGAAAACCTCCATATATACAATCCTATACCTATGTCACGGAACCATGAACCAGACGTACAACAAGAGATAAGTGAAAATAAGAATGCTTTATTGAAAATCAAGCTGTAAATCAAAAGTCCAACCGGATGGTGAAAACCGAAGCAGAGTCTTGCGAAGCCAGAGATCAGGAACCAGAGGGGTAGTCAGACGAAGCCAGGATCAGGAACCAGTAGGGTAGTCAGACGAAGCCAGGATCAGGAACCAGCAGAGAAGTCAGACGAAGCCAGGATCGGAACCAGAAGCAGCAGCAGTCTAGAAGCATGTGAACACAGGAGGACCAAGCAAGGAACTGAAGCCACAGACCTCCTAAATATGTGAGCCAGGCATCCAGCTCCTCCCAGTGGGAAGGAGGAGCCGCAGGGTGGGAGGCTACAAGAGACCTAGAAACCAAGATGGCCGCCAGCACATGTCAAACGAAGGAGACAGGAGAAAGGTAAGACCATGACAGTACCTCCCCCTCAAGGGCCCCTCCTCCGCGGTGCAAAAAACGGTTTCTGAGGGAAGCGTGCGTGGAAGGCTCGGAGCAAGGCAGGAGCATGGACATCTGCGGAGGGAACCCAGGAACGCTCCTCTGGACCATAACCACGCCAGTGGACCAAAAACTGCACCCGACCGCGGACCAGGCGTGAGTCCAGGATATTGCTCACCTCATACTCCTCCTGATTGCCCACTTGGACTGGACGAGGCCGAGGAACCGAGGAAGTGAAGCGATTGCACACCAGTGGCTTCAACAGGGAGACATGAAACACGTTGGAGATCCGCATGCCAGGTGGAAGCGCAAGGGCATAGGCTACCGGGTTTACCCTGCGAAGCACTCGGAAGGGACCAACAAAGCGAGGAGCCAGCTTGGGAGTGGGCACTCGAAGGTTGAGGTTGCGGGTGGACAACCATACACGGTCTCCGACCTGGTAGGAAGGAGCAGGCGCTCGTCTGCGATCAGCCTGGAGTTTCTGGCGTTGCGCAGAGAACTCAAGGGACTTCTGGATCTGTACCCAAGAAGCACGTAGGACGGAAAGGTGATCCTCCACAGCCGGAATATCCTGGGGAGAGAATGCCTCCGGTAACACGGCAGGTTGGAACCCATAATTGGCCATGAAGGGAGACGTCCCAGAGGAAGAGTTCACCGCCGTGTTCCTGGCAAACTCAGCCCAAGGCAGGAGGTCAACCCAGTTGTCTTGGTGATCGGAGACGTAGCAACGAAGGAATTGCTCCAAGGCCTGATTGGATCGTTCTGCGGCCCCATTGGACTGAGGGTGGTAGGCCGAGGAGAAGGAGAGATGAATCCCCAACTGGGAGCAAAAGGCGCGCCAGAACCTGGACACAAACTGACTCCCCCGATCCGACACAATCTCCTTGGGCAAACCGTGCAACCGGAAGACCTCCCGGGCAAAAATCGTGGCCAACTCTTGTGCAGAGGGTAACTTCTTGAGAGGAACACAGTGGCACATTTTGGAAAACCGATCCACAATCATGAGAATGACCGTATGGCCTCGGGATGCAGGGAGGTCCACGATGAAATCCATCCCCAGGTGTGACCATGGGCGCTCCCCGGTGGCTATGGGTTGCAGAAGGCCCAACGGAAGGTGCCGAGGGGACTTACTCTGGGCACAGACGGAGCATGCCGTTACATATGCGGCGATGTCGGAATGTAGGGAAGGCCACCAGAACAGACGTGAAACAGCCCAGGACAGCTGATTCTTTCCAGGATGCCCCGCGGTCTTGGAGTTATGGTAGGTTCGCAACAACCGAGTGCGCAACTCCTCAGGCACAAAACATCTGCCGTTGGGTCTCCCAGAGGGAGCACCAGATTGAGCCGCCAAAATCTGCTCACCCAGGGGAGAGGTCAGGCTGGTGCGAATGGCGGCCAGGATCTGATTCGGAGGTATGACCGAAGTCGGAATCGATTCCTCCCTGGACAGCTCGGAGTACTGCCGTGATAAGGCATCCGCTCTGATGTTCTTGGAACCGGGTAGGTAGGAGACCACGTAATTAAAACGTGACAAGAACAGAGCCCATCTGGCCTGACGTGGTGTCAATCTCTTGGCCTCAGAAAGGTAGGTCAGATTCTTGTGGTCCGTCAGGATGAGAACCGGAACCACCGAGCCCTCGAGCAAGTGCCTCCATTCTTTAAGGGCCTGCACGATGGCCAATAACTCCCTGTCACCAATCTGATAGTTGCATTCCGCGGGAGACAGTTTCCGGGAGTAAAACCCACAAGGAAGCAGAGGACCCTCTGGTGTTCTACGCTGAGACAGAAGAGCGCCTACTCCCGTCTCAGACGCGTCCACCTCGAGGACAAAGGGCAACCCAGGGTTGGGATGCGACAGAATCGGAGCCGACACAAAGGCGGACTTTAGGGCCTCAAAAGCTCGGATGGCCTCGAGCGGCCAGACCTGGGAATTACTGCCCTTCCTGGTCAGATCCGTGAGAGGCTTGGCCAGCATGGAAAAGTCCCTGATGAACTTCCGATAATAATTGGCGAAGCCCAAAAAGCGCTGCAGGGAACGAAGACCACTGGGCTGGGGCCACTGTAAGACAGCCGAAACCTTCTCAGGATCCATGGAGAACCCCTCAGCGGAAATGATGTAACCTAGGAAGGTTACCTGGGATCGGTGAAATTCGCATTTCTCAAGCTTACCGAACAGCCTGTTCTCTCGTAACCGTTGCAACACTTGTTTGACATCCAGAATGTGGGCCTCCATGGATTCAGAGTATACCAAGATGTCATCCAAATAGACCACCACACACTGCTGCAACAGGTCACGGAAAACATCGTTGATGAATTCCTGAAAGACTGCGGGCGCATTGCACAACCCAAAGGGCATAACCAAGGATTCATAATGACCGGTCCTGGTGTTAAACGCGGTCTTCCACTCATCGCCCGCCTTGATCCTTACCAGGTTATATGCCGCCCTCAGGTCGAGTTTGGTAAAGACCGTGGCCCCTTTCAGGCGATCGAACAGCTCGGAAATCAAGGGTATCGGGTAAGCGTTCTTGATCGTGATGCGATTGAGACCCTTGTAATCGATGCAAGGCCTCAACTCACCGCCCTTCTTTTTCACAAAGAAAAATCCAGCCCCTGCCGGGGACGAGGATTTGCGAATGTGACCACGGGACAGCGCCTCCATCACGTACTCCTCCATGGCCTCATTCTCCGCAACCGACAGTGGATAGACCCTGCCGCGAGGAGGAACGGCACCAGGTTGTAACTCTATGGCACAATCATATGGGCGGTGCGGAGGTAGGGCAACTGCGCGTACCTTATCGAATACATCCCGGTACTCCTCGTACTCAGGAGGCAACAGAGAGTCCGAGGAAGTACACAGCAACTTGACAGGCCCATGGATGCACTTAGCCCCACACTGTGGTGACCATGAGAGGATCTCGGCCGATCTCCAGTCGAAAGTCGGATTATGCTTCTGGAGCCAGGGGTACCCCAAGACCACCGAGTAGTGTGGAGACGAAATAACTTGGAAGCAGACCGACTCTCTGTGAGCGACACCAATGGCTATCCCCACTGGAAGGGTCTCATGAGTCACGTGTGACGGCTGGAGGGGTCTGCCGTCTATCGCCTCTAGAGCCAGCGGGGAACCTCGAGCCTGCAGAGGAATGGAATTGGCGGCAGCGAACTCACTATCAATGAAAAAAACCACCAGCACCAGAGTCCACCAACGCCTGGGTCGTCACCGAGCCCCCGACCCAGGAGAGGACAACAGTGATCAGTGGTTTATCAACACGGGAAACCGGGGACGAGGAGACTCCACCCAAGATCTGCCCCCGACAGGATCTCAGGTGCGAGCGTTTCCCGGACGGTTCGGACATGCCAACCGAAAATGCCCACCGAGACCACAGTACATGCATCGGCCCTCGCGTCTCCGGAGTACCCTCTCCCCCTCGGACAGGCGAGCAGACCCCAGCTGCATGGGTTCACCCCCAGACAAGTCAACGCCAGGAGGCGTGGGAGGAGAGGGAGGCACGGGTGGGACAGCAAACATAGGCGCCAAACTGTTAGGAGGCCTCCGCAGGCGCTCCTTAAAGGAAGGTCTCTCCCTGAGTCTGGTGTCAATCAAAATCAGGAAAGAAATAAGAGCCTCGAGCTCCACTGGTAGGTCCTTAGCTGCAACCTCATCCTTCAAGGCATCCGAGAGACCATGAGAGAAAGCAGCGATCAGAGCCTCATTATTCCAACCTACCTCTGCTGCCAGGGTACGAAACTCAATGGCGTATTCGGCTACGGATCGTGAACCCTGTCTGACGGACATAAGGAGCTTCGCAGCAGAGGCGGCGCGAGCCGGCACATCGAATACCTTCCGAAGAGAAGCAACAAAACCGGAAAACTCGGCAACCACCGGACTGTTGTTCTCCCATAAAGGGCTGGCCCAGGCCAAGGCCTTGTCCGAGAGCAGCGAGATCAAGAAGCCCACCTTTGATCTCTCAGTGGGAAAGGCATGTGGCAGCAACTCGAAATAAATGCCCACTTGGTTAAGGAAACCTCGGCACTGAGTTGGCTCTCCCCCAAATCGCTGTGGAAGGGGGGCAGAACCGGTCATACCCCGAAACACCGCAGGCGCAACAGCAGGTGTCGGGGTAGACTCTGGCGCAACAACCAGAGCGGCAGTAGGAGCGGACCCAGGAGCGACAATCGACCCATCGGCAACGGGAGCGACATGAACCGTGCGTTCAAGCAGGGTTTGCAACGCCACGGCGAACTGACCCAACAGGGACTCCAGCTGATCAAGTCTGGCAACCAGCGTGGGTAGCGAGGATGGCTCTGTACCGTCAAAATTCATGGCTTGGTCCTAATGTCACGGAACCATGAACCAGACGTACAACAAGAGATAAGTGAAAATAAGAATGCTTTATTGAAAATCAAGCTGTAAATCAAAAGTCCAACCGGATGGTGAAAACCGAAGCAGAGTCTTGCGAAGCCAGAGATCAGGAACCAGAGGGGTAGTCAGACGAAGCCAGGATCAGGAACCAGCAGGGTAGTCAGACGAAGCCAGGATCGGAACCAGAAGCAGCAGCAGTCTAGAAGCATGTGAACACAGGAGGACCAAGCAAGGAACTGACGCCACAGACCTCCTAAATATGTGAGCCAGGCATCCAGCTCCTCCCAGTGGGAAGGAGGAGCCGCAGGGTGGGAGGCTACAAGAGACCTAGAAACCAAGATGGCCGCCAGCACATGTCAAACGAAGGAGACAGGAGAAAGGTAAGACCATGACAACCTACAGTTGGCCCAGAGGAGGGCAAAAAAACAAAACAATAAAGCATGATCTGCATTTGCTCCAGCAGGGGAAAAAATCCTTCCTGATTCCCACAACAGACAATCGGTTATTTGTTGGATCAATTTTATTTATACATTTTAATATCCAGTAATATGAGAAGAGGAGAGGAAAGTGCTACATTTGTAAAAACCAATAATATATCTGCCTCTGTCGTCTCTCATGGTCCTTGATGAACTCCCTCTCTGCCTTTTAAACTATTAATATTTGTCCAACTTAAATATTGTGAGTTTTTACAGTGAGTTTTTTCTATTGAGCAGTGCCCAGCAGTGCCACATCTGTGCCCCAAAGTGCCACATCTGTGCCACCTCAGTGCCACCTCAGTGCCACCAAACCAACACCAGTGCCACTACAGTCCACACCAGTGCCACTACAGTCCACACCAGTGCCCATCAGTGCCACACCTGTGCCCATCAGTGTCACACCTGTGCTCATCAGTGCCACTTGTGCCCATCAGTGCCACCTGCGCCCACCGGTGCTGCCTGTGCCCACCAGTGCCGCCTGTGCCCACCAGTGCTGCCTGTAACCACCAGTGCTGCCTGTGCGCTAATCAGTGCTACCAGAGCCACACCAGTGCCACTACAGCCTGTGCACACCAGTGCCACCTGTGCCCACCAGTGCCACGTCAGTGCCGCCTGTGCCCACCAGTGCCACCTGTGTGCTAATCAGTGCCACCAGGGCCACACCAGTGCCATCAAAATTCATTTTTTTACAAAATTTACGTTCTTTTTTCATTTATAGCGAAAAAAATAAAAACCGCAGAGGTGATCAAACACCACCAAAAGAAAACTATATTTCTGTGAAAAAAAGGACAAAAATGTAATATGGATACAGTGTTGTATGACTGAATTATTGTCATTCAAAATGTGAGAGCACCGAAAACTGAAAATTGGTCTGGTTATTAAGGGTGTTTAAATGCCCAGTGGTCAAGTGGTTAAAGGAGTTGTAAGCTCTCAAGGTTTTTCACCTCCAGTGACACGGGAGTCGGGGCTGAGTCCTGCTGTCTGTCAATGGACGCAGCAGCAAGACTCGGGAGCACGCCCGCACGAGGGCCCCCCTGGGGGTACTGTGGGCGATCAGATATAGTGAATGCAGGTTCTGGGTATAGTAACATTTTAAGTCATGTCAAATAATGCCAATGTAGCTTCTTCCCTCAATGTTACTCTTTTATTCCCCTGGAATACAAATCACTTCAGGTCTGAAAGACCATCCTGTTTCTTACTGTATTGGATTAAATCTGGCACTTTTGTTTTCAATGGTGACCATGCTGTACATCGAACAATTTTACATATGATCGCATTGTCGATTAATTTGTTGTCTGGGAGAAAAATACAGATTGAAGATCAAAAAGATTGTGCTTCATATCAATCTATCTACTTTCCTATGACTGGATTTTCTGCCCAGATGTTTATGAAATCAGTCAGTTTTTTTTTATAATTCATAGATCATATGATCATGTCATATCATGTGGATTCTGTAAAAAATCATTTAATAACATTGTTAGGTGTTTGTCCACCATTAAGAGATGTATACAATTTTAGTATATGTGCTGCCAAAGCAAACTAAATACTAAAATTGAAACAAAACAGAGAAACGATAACACGCAAATCTGTTAAGCGTTTCATATTTTTCTCAGCCCTAAAACAGGAATGGACCTTGTCAATTTTTTATCTTTTTTTGGAAAGGAAATAATGCTCAGTATTAAAAATGTAAGCGTACAAGTTGCTTTGTTACAATAAAACTAAAAGGACGGGTTCACATACATCGGCGCATATATATGCCGCCATAGCGTATCTCTTTTACGCTACGCCGACGCAAGCATGGAATTCACAAAGCAAATGCTTCCAACGTTGCGCCGGCGTAACGTAAATTCGTAGGCGTAAGCCAGCCTAATTCAAAGTAGGTGGAAGTGGGCGTGATCCATTTAAATGAAGCGTGACCCCATGCAAATGATGGGCTGAACGAACGGCGCATGCGCCGTCCCGTGGACGCATCCCAGTGCGCATGCTCAGAATCACGTCGAAAATACTCCCTAAGATACTTCGAATCACTGCCTACGATGTGAACGTAACCTACGCCCAGCCCTATTCATGTACTACGTAAACAACGTAAATAACGACGGCTGTGTTCCCTGGTGCAGCCATTTGCATTGATGCTGCTCACTTACACCTGCTTTATGAGTCGTAACTTTACGCCGGACGTACGACTTACGTGAACCGCGTATTTTAATGCGCCGGGCGCAAGTACGTTCGTGAATCGGCGTATCTCACTCATTTGCATATTCGAATCGTAAATCAATGGGAGCGCGCATATATGCACTTATACGGCGTATCTCGAGATACGTCGGCGTAAGTGCTACGTGAATCCGGGCCAATGTGTACACACACAAAAAAGGGGTATACAAAGGACATATTCAATAATAAAGTATAACTAAAGACAAAACTTTTTTTTAGTTTTGGTTAGAGTGGAGAGGGATTAGAACATCTGTCAGTTTTATTGTTTCACATTATCACTTGAAAGTAAAAAATAAATAAAAAATCCCACATTTTGGGTTGTCCCCAGAAAATGAAATAGTGGGGAAATCTTCCAAAGGGAACACTTGTTCTGTTGACCATGGGCCCCTGAGAGATTCCCTTAATTTACAGGGACTTCCTCGCTCTTCCTGTTTTGGTTATAGAACAGGAAGGGAAGGCAAATCTTCCCCAAAGGGACACAGATGGCAAAAAAAAACAAAAAAACGGACAGGTGTTATAACCCTCCCTTATTCGATCCAAAATAAAAAATAAAAGTTTTGCCTTTAGTTCTATTTAAAGTATATATTATGCTCTGCTTTTTTGTTTACACTACGCCGCCTTAAGTAAGAGAGGCAAGTACTGTATTCTCAAAGTACTTGCCTCCTTACTTAGGGTGGCGTAGCGTAAATGCAGCGGGCGTAAGGGCGCCTAATTCAAATGTGTTGGAGGGTGTGTGTTTTATGGTAATGAGGCTTGACCTCACGTTTTTGACGTTCTTTCTTTACTGCGCTTGCGCCGTGCGCCTACATTTCCCAGTGTGCATTGCGGCTAAGTACGCCGCACGGGCCTATTGATTTCGACGTGGACGTAAACGACGTAAATCCCGATTTGCGGACGACTTAAGCAAACAACGTAAAAAATTAGAATCTCGCGGCGGGAACGGCAGCCATACTTTAACATTGTTATTCCACCTAATAGATGGAATAACTTTAGGCCTGCTAATGCCTTACGGAAACGGCGTAAATCTACTGCGGCGGCCGGGCGTACGTTCGTGAATCGGCGTATCAACTCATTTACATATTCTATGCCGACAACAATGGAAACGCCATCAAGCGGCCATCCGAAAAATTGCAACCTAAGATAGGACGGCATGTGGACAAAAACAGTGCAGCGCTGAACAGAAAAATGCCCTATAAATAAATATAAGGAGTAGTAAACAAATATAAAAACTAAAACATAAGTAAATGTGCAAATATGTAGTGACTCTGTGCACAACAATAAAATGTCCACTGGTATAATATAACAAGTGATTATAGGTTGACCTGTAATATTGATAAGTCAATTAAATTATTAGTAGTGATTATTGCAGTGCAAACAGTGCAAGTCCTCAAAATATATAAATATATAGTCCACAGAAGAAAGACTAGGGGTTATTAGCCCCCTCCAATGGAAGTGATGAAAACGGTGCTAATCCAATATAAAAAGTCTGCAGGTGAAGACAAAAGAAAAGGCAATCTTCAAAGCACCCAACACCAGAAAAATTGAAGGCTTAGCGGAAAGCCTGTGACCTATCCTTCTCAGGATCGGTCTAAACAGGCGTGATGGGAAATGGTTATCCCTTGAAGAGATAGAAGCGGATCGGCGTCTCTCACGACTCGGATCGGCGTCTCTCACGACTCAAACGATGAAATCCCAGACTCCACGACTCCTCGTGTAAATCGATGTTACTCCCAGATATATGTGTTGGCACAGATCAACAAACACCACATAGGGAGAAAAAAGGAGATGGTCCCATAGTGCAGACGTCTAAAATAGGTTTATTTTAAAAATTCCATAAACAAACTCTCATACATAGATAGCAGTGAAACAAAGTCCTTGCAAGGATGGAGCTCCGTATGATAACAAATCGCTTTGGGCCGTTAGCGTGCGCAGTGCGTGTGTATCTGCCCGACGATCGTTTCGTCGTATTGACGTCATCAGGCACAAGCCGTCTTATCTTAGATATGTTTAAGCGTATCTCTGTTTGAGCATACGCTTAAACATAAGTCGGTGTAGATTCTGAGTTAGGTCGGCTTATCTACTGATGAGCCAGCCTAACTCTTACTGAATCTACCTATGTGTTTATAAATGTATACTTTTTATTATATCTGCTCTCTGTGAGTTTACCTACTCACCTTGTACCGTAATAGTCCTACTGCCCTCCTTTCTCCCCTTTTTTTGGTCTTTTGGGTTCTGGGGTCCCTTAAGCCGTATTTCTATTAAAAATTTACTTTTAGGATGATGGTATCATTACTTAGTAACAAGTTTATGTGTATTTTATTAAGAGGCTAACAATTTATTGCATAGAACTATAGCATTGCCCCATAAATATATAAATACAGTAAAACCTTGGTTTGAGAGTAATTTGGTTTGAGAGCGTTTTGCAAGACAAGCAAAATGTTTTAATACATTTTGCCTTGATATACAAGCGATGTCTTGATAAAAGAGTAGCGTAATGTCACAACTGAGTATAAAAAAGAAGAGAGGGGCCTCTAAGTGTAGCAATATGGTTACATTTAATGAAGGTACAACATTTAACAACTTATTGCTACACTTATGCCGCGTACAGACGGTCGTTTTTTGTGATGAAAAAAAAACGACGTTTTAAATCATGAAATAAAACAACGTTTTTGAAACTTCATTTTCAAAAAACGACGTTGCCTACACACCATCGTTTTTTCAAAATGCTCTAGCAAAGCGCGGTTATGTTCAGCACTGAGCATGCACGGTTTAAAAACGTCGTTTTAAATGTCGTTTTGCCCACACACTATCATTTTAATTGACACAAAAAACGACGTTTTGAAAAACGACACAAAAAATTCAAGCATGTTCGAAATTTTTTTTGTCGTTTTTCAGAAGACATAAAACAACGTTTTCCCCCACACACGGTCATTTTAAATGACGTTTCCAAAAACAACGTTTTTTTTTCATCACAAAAAACGACCGTCTGTACGCGGCATTAGAGGTGCCTCTCTTCTCTTTTATACCCTGTAAAAAAGATGCTTTGAATTACAAGTGCTTTGGATTACAAGCATGTTTCTGGAACAAATTATGCTCGCAAACCAAGGTTTTACTGTATATGATTTTTGTTTTTTAAAAAAAATTATTTTAAAAATGTGTTGTAGATTTAAACAATACACAGAACACTTCAATATTCGTTGCAATTTCTCGAAAGGTTGTGATCTCTGTGTATCACAGTGATTTTACATGAGCTGGTTGACACTTATTATCTGGGATGGTATTTATTTCCTTCCATATCTGCGGCAGAGCCATCACGGTGGGGAGTGGTGGTGTAGCTTTCCATCAGCTTGTTTATACAGATGTTTTCTCCATTTCCGAAACTGCCAGTTGCTGCCAAAAATAAAGGTCCTGTCTCTTTAGAACGGATCTGTCAATGAGGATCATGCAGCCTGTGTTTACAACTAGAATTTATAACAGCTTGATCCTAGACAGAATTTTAGTGATTTTCCCTGATCAATACATCTCAGCGGGCTAGAAATTGTGCTTCCTCAGCCGCTGGTGAGGGAAACGGTGTCACCTGCCATTCTATGTTTAGCATCATTTTGTGAATTAAAATAGCTTCTTACTATTTTGTCACACTTCCCCTACTGGTAGTGGGACTTGTAAATTTATATTTGATCTCTAACATCATCTGAAGGTAATATCTGGTAAAGAAGATGGGCCAGTGGCGGTGAGGCGCAAACAAATACAGCCACTGTGCCCATCAAATGCAGCCACTATGCCCCATCAAATGCAGCCACTGTGCCCATCAAATGCAGCCACTATGCCCCATCAACTGCAGCCACTGTGCCCATCAAATGAAAACACTGTGCCCATCAATTGCAGCCACTTTGCCCATCAATTGCAGCCACTTTGCCCATCAAATGCAGCCACTGTGCCCATCATATGCAGCCACTGTGCCCCGTCAAATTGCAGCCACTGCGCCCATCAATTGCAGCCACTTTGCCCATCAATTGCAGCCTCATTGTGCCCATCATATTCCGTCACTGTGCCCCATGATCTGCAGTCGCTGTGCCCCCTGATATACCGCTACTGTGCCCATCATATGCAGCCACTGTGCCCATCATATGCAGCCACTGTGCCCCATGATATGCAGCCACTGTGCCCCATGATATTCAGCCACTCTTCCCCATGATATTCAGCCACTGTTCCCCATGATATGCAGCCACTGTACCCCATGATATGCAGCTACTGTGCCCGTGATATTAAGCCACTGTGCCCCATGATATGCAGCCTCTGTGCCCTATGATATGCACCCACTGTGCCTGTTATATGCAGCAACTGTGCCTGTGATATGCAGTGACTGTGCTCCATGGTATGCAGCCACTGTTCCTGTGATATGCAGCCACTGTGCCCCATGATATGCAGCCACTCTGCCCATGATATGTAGCCACTGTGCCAGTGATATGCAGCCATTACGCCCCATGATATGCAGCCACTGTGCCCATGATATACAGCCACTGTGCCTGTGATATACAGCCACTGTGCTCCATGATATGCAGCCACTGTGCCCCATGATATGCAGCCACCGTGCCCCATTATATGCAGCCTTTGTGCCCGTGATATGCAACCACTGTGCCCATGATATGCAGCCACTGTGCCAGTGATATGTAGCCACTGTGCCCTGTGATATGTAGCCACCGTGCCCCATGATATGCAGCCACTGTGCCCCATGATATACAGCCACATTGCCCCCCACCCGCTGTCTGACCGGCACTTACCCCATGTTGGTGGCGATTCAGGCATTGGGTGGCTGCGGCGAGCTGTGTGGGATGAGCAGCAATGTCCTCAATGCTGTCCTCCATGCTTCCCTGCGTCTCTTCGTCCGTTCTGCTAGGCGTCCTATAGGAACAGCTCTTCTCTCCGAGTCCACCTTTTTTGAAGTCTTTTAGAGCCTATGGCTCTAATCAGGTGCTACAAAAAAACACCCCTACTGGAAAGGGTGCGGACGCATGAATGCATGAATGCATGAATCTATCCATTCTACATATAGATGGTGGCTGGAGAGAAGGGGCAGTGCCCGTGCGCCCAAAATGAACGCACCGCCACTGAGATGGGCCATCCTTGTCAATACTTCTAGGGCTCCTTCTCGGTGGTCAGAATTTACTTTAGGCTGCAAAATGTTAAAGATCTTGTAACAATGTGTCAGCATTATATAATATTGTACTAGTTTACTTCAAGATATGCTAATATCAGTTATGGAGTTAAATGCCAATACTTTTATTGCACTTCTTGGCTTATTGAGCTTTCCCGCATGCCAGAACATGAAACAATTTGTTTTATAACCCAGATTAGTATACCATGCATACAGAAATAGCTGTAACAAAATATTGGTAATTCATTTTAGGGGAATAAACTAGCAGCCAGTGCTATAGATAGATAGATAGAAAGATAGATAGATAGATAGATAGATAGATAGATAGATAGATAGATAGATAGATAGATAGATAGATAGATAGATAGATAGAGATAGATCAGCCTTTCTCTACCTTTTTAATATGGAGGAACCCTTAAATATCTTTCATGTTTTAAGGAACCACTGACTAATTATTATATCTGAAGTGAAAAAGGAAGAGGTACAGCGCAAAAACGGTTAGTGATTGATAGAAGTACCTACGTTGTGAACTAAGGTATATGTATAAAAAACACAAGCAATATATATATATATATATATATATATAGGAATTACATATGAAAATGCAAAGTTTCCAGTAGTGCAAAAAAGCAAAAGTTCATATTAAATGAAAAAAAGAGTATAAATAAGTGCATAAGGCCCATACACACTGACACGCTGTTTGGGAGAGGACTACGATACACCACTCTGAGCTACTGCCCTGTTGGGCTAAGAAGTCTCTAGAAGACAGGGGAAAGCAATCGAACTCGCAACCTGCAGAGCCCAGAGCAGCCTAATGCAATCACATGCTGCTCTGCTGATTACAGGAGGTCCACATAACTAAATTTGCCTAACGAAAATTAGCAGCCTCTTTGGGAGGGTGCTACACCTAAAATAAGACACATTGTGAAGGTACTACCTAGGATCTAGGAACCGGACACCCCTCAGTCTTGTTGGGAGACTATAAAAATATCCTGTGCCCATACTGACCGCTGTAGTGGTCAATAGCTTCGGTAAGCAGACTACAATACCTCATCACCCTGGGTGTTTTGTTTTGGTGGATAAGATCGTTTGGATTATTTTGGATGTCACATCTTGAATACTGCATTGGCGATTCACATTGGACTTTTTTCACTCTTTGGATTTCCTATATTATTCACTACTACATGTGTATGGACTGCACTTATTTATAATCTTTTTTCATTTAATATGAACTTTTGCTTTTTTGCACTACTGGAAACTTTGCATTTTCATATGTAATTCCTATATATATATATTGCTTGTGTTTTTTATACATATACCTTAGTTCACAACGTAGGTACTTCTATCAATCACTAACAGTTTTTGCGCTGTACCTCTTCCTTTTTCACTTGTTTTCTAATTTGTATCTACAATTTTTGGTACTTGGCAGCATTTACACCTTTATTGTTTCTGCGCAGTGTTTTTTCTGTTAGAAATGTATTTCTTTGAAAAAGTTTTTCCTAATTATTATATCTACAGCTCATAGTACAATAGGACAATGTAAAGTATGCTTCTTATCCACTTCCATACCTGGCACTTACGCACCTTCCTGCCCAAGCCAATTTTCAGCTTTCAGCGCTGTCGCAATTTGAATGACAATCATGCTACACTGTACCCAAACAATTTTTTTAGCATTTTGTTCCCAAAAACAGAGCTTTCTTTTGGTGGTATTTGATCACCTCTGCGATTTTTTATTTTTTGCGCAACAACTAAAAAAAGGCCGAAATTTAAAAAAATATACTAAGCTTTTATTTTTTTCTGTTATTTTTTTTGTAAAGAAGTACATTTTCTTCTTCAATTATGGGCACTGATATGGCTGCACTGATGGGCACTGATAAGGCGGCACTGATGGGCACTGATAAGGTGGCACCAATGAGGTGGCACTGATAAAGGTGGCACTGATGGGCACTGATGATGGTCACTGATAGGCGGCACTGATGGGCACGGATAGGCGGTGCTGGTATGCGGCACTGATGGGCACTCATAGGCGGCACTGATGATGGGCACTCATAGGTGGCACTGATGGATACTTATTGGTGGAACTGATGGATACTTATGGGTGGCACTGATAGGTGGTACAGATGGGCACTGATAGGCGGTGCTGGTATGCGGCACTGATGGGCACTCATAGGCAGCACTGATGGGCACTCATAGGCGGCACTGATGGGCACTCATAGGCGGCACTGATGGGTACTTATGGGTGGCACTGATGGGTACTTATGGGTGGCACTGATAGGTGGCACAGATGGGCACTGATAGGTGGGCACTGATGGGCATGGATGGTCACTGAGAGGTGGCACTGATGGACACTGAGGGGTGGCACTGATGGACTCTGAGGGGTGGCACTGATGGTGGCATTGCTGGGCATCACTTTTTTAAATGTTTTCTATGTTGTGCCCATGTTGCCAGTCAGTGCCCATTTGTGGTCACTGATTGGCATCTATTGCAAATATTCTTTTTAACATGTGGATGGCCAGGTGGTACATACCTGGCCATCCACGTTGCCCCCTTCCCTGGTGGTCCTGGTGGCTTCCCTGGTGGTCCAGTGTGGGCATCCGCGGGGGGCTACGCTGATAAACAAACAGCGTATACCATCCCTGTCAGGAGAGCCGCCGATCGGCTCTCCTCTACTCGCGTCTGTTAGATTGGACACGGCTGATCACGTGGTAAAGAGCCTCCGCCAGAGGCTGACTGACACCCCGCACCACCGATCGCCGTGCTGCGCGCCCCCACGGGTAGATAGATAGATAGATAGATAGATAGATAGATAGATAGATAGATAGATAAATAGAATGATAGAATGAGCGCGATAGATATGTAGATAGGTAAATAGATAGATATATAGATAGATGGACAGATAGATAGATAGATGATCCATGGCCTGCTGTCACAGCGAGACTCAGGGGGTCACAGGGGCAAATGCAGCAGTAACATGTCACACCCTGAATACGTGTGTAACATTTAACATTTTATGAAAGGTGAATTTATCCTTTAATCTCTCATTTTGTATAGGGGCCCAAATTTAGAAATCAGTTTATTAGTTGTTACTGGTCAAAAAATGCTGCAGTTTTTCTCTCTATGCCTTGAATTTAGTCAGCTGAACCCCAGGCAAACAGCTTTATACAGTACATACACTATATTGTCAAAAGTATTGGGACACCTGCCTTTACAGGCACATGAACTTTAATGGCATCCCAGTCTTAGTCCGAAGTGTTCTATATTGAGTTGGCCCACCCTTTTTAGCTATAACAGCTTCACCTCTTCTGGGAAGGCTGTCCACGATGTTGAGGAGTGTGTCTATTGAAATGTTTGACCATTCTTCCAGAAGTGCATTTGTGAGGTCAGGCACTGATGGATGAGAAGATCTGGCTCACAGTCTCCGCTTTAATTTATCCCGAATGTGTTCTATCTGCAGTTACGGCTGGTGTTTTTTTTGGGGGGGTGGCAAACAACCACCCCCCCTGCCCACAGCAGCTCCTGCATCCAGTTCTGCATCATGGTGGCTTCCGCCATGCGTCTCCTCCCCTCCTCCTAGGTGTCCAATAGGAGCCATAAGCCCACCCTATTATTATGAGAGCCTCTGCTTCAAAAAAACACCCCCCCATTGGAATTCATGCATCAAGGGTCATGCATACGGTCCGGATGCATGGATAGAGAGTGGCACTTATGCGCCCTTAATGGACGGGCAGCCCCTGTCTATCGGGTTGAGGTCAGGACTCTTTTCGGGCCAGTCAAATTCCTCCACCCCAAACTCGCTCATTCATGTCTTTATGGACCTTAGTTTGTGCACTGGTCCAAATCATTTGGTGGAGGGGGGGTTATGGTGTGGGGTTGTTTTTCAGAGTTTGAGCTTGGCCCCTTAGTTCCAGTGAAGGGGACATTTTGGACAATTTCATGCTCCCAACTTTGTAAGAACAGTTTGGGATGACCCTTCTATTCCAAAATGACTGCAAGCCCGTGCACCATTCTCTGAACTGCAGTAAACGGTAAAAAAGACACTGGAGGCTGACTATTGTCCAAGCTTTTACAGTATGCTGTTGGATCCAGGTACTGGGCAGGTAACCACAGCACAGGTAGAGGAGCCCAATTATTTCCAGTGGCTCCCTAGGCAGGGCTGGTGCAAGGATTTTTCCCACCCTAGGCGAAACCTAATTTTGCCACCCTTCCTTGGCTCAACCCCTGACTTCACCCCCTTTGCTCTGCCCATGTATACCCCACCTTTTTAATGAAGTGCCCATAAAATACAGCCTCACTAGCGACCATAAAATGCAGTCTCACCAGCGCCCATCAAATGCAGCTTCACCAGCGCCCATCAATGCAGCTTCACCAATGCCTATCAATTGTAGCCTACCAGCGCCCATCAATGCAGTCTACCAGTGCCCATCAATGCAGCCTACCAGCACCCAACAATACAGCATGCCAGTGCCCATCAATGCAGCCTACCAGTGTTCATCAATGAATGTTTGCTTGCTTCCATGCATTCGAGAGTCAGGACACAGGCACTGCCTGCTGATGCTGAGATGTAGTTGCTTGCTACAGAGAGAAGAGAGTAGGAACACCAGTGACCGGGAACACTAGGCAGCAGTGCGCCCTATTTTGCCTAGTGGTAGCACTGGCCCTGTCCCTATATAGGAAACATCATCTATGCCTGCACATGGATAACACTGGACTAACCATTCCATCTTTGCAAACGCAGATAACTTTAAAAGTATCACACGCATAAATATGCTCTTTAACGACAATTGTTTTAAGAGAAGAAACTGTATTTAGATAATGGCTTGCAAACAAAACTCCTTACAGATGTAAATTAGTGAAACTGTAGAAATGTCTTTTCTATTATATAAGAACTCATTATTCTGGCTTTTTCTTGCATGGCAATATCTTTAAAGCAGAACACCATGCAAGCAGCGCAATACACAAATGAAATCCATACATGGAAGCTGTCAAAGGATTGGAATTCCTGTCCATCCATTTCTGATTCCTTTTTTGCTGCAGTTGGGTAACACTTATCTAGGTCTCCCAATCCATGACAGATTCATTGCCTCATAAAAGATAATGCACAGTCTGCTAATCGGCTTGTTCGCCAAAACAGCCTCTTCTGTGCACCTCTCTGATCCCCCTTTGACTCTGATAACAAGGGCACTACCCCTTAGAGCTAAATCTTACCCACTCACCATCCCATTGTCCAGCTGGAGAGTCTTGGTGGCTAGTAATGTTGCTCTCATTGTACATTGTACATCTCATTGTATTTTCTGATCAACAAAAGTAAATATGGTCATACTGGCCATGTCCAATAAAAGAACTAACAGATTCCTCCATCCACACAAACAATATGGATGGAGGAATTCTCTCCTAGCTGGATATTACGTTCTGATTGGCTTCAGCTGCTGGACCTCTGAAAAGTTTCTGACATGTCCTTTTGAGAAAAGTTAATCATTAATCGACTTCTGTCGAGTGGAGAAAAACACACTGGGCCAGATTCTCGTAGAATCTGCGGCGGCGTAGCGTAAGCCATTTACACCACGCCGTCGCAACTTACTGGAGCAAGTGCGGTATTCTCCAAGCACTTGCTCCGTAATTTGCGGCGGCGTAGTGTAATTGGCCCGGCGTATGGCCGCGTAATTCAAAGGGGGCGGCTTGTATTCAAATTAAGCGTGCCCCCGCGCCGATTGAACTGCGCATGCGCCAGGCTGAAAAATAGCCCGGTGCGCATGCTCCAGCTCACGACGGAAAACGTCAATGACGCCGACGTGAGCGTTATTGACGTAAAGTCGTATTCAAGAACGACTTAGGAAAACGACGTAACCAACGGAAAAAGACGACGCGGACCCGACGCCATACTTAACATGGCATACGGCGGACTGGCGTAAGGTTACCCCTCATATAGCAGGGGTAACCTTCCGCTTACGCAAACGACGAGTACGCAACGCAAATTCGTTCGGGAATCGGCGTATCAGGCTCATTTGCATAGTCAAATGAGACCTGAACGTAAACGCCACCTAGCGGTCAGCGTTGTATTGCATTTAGGATCCGACGGTGTAAGTGACTTACACCAGTCGGATCCTAGCCTAATTCCGGCGTATCATGTTTTGCGAATACAAAACAATAATACGCCGGCGGGAATTTCGAATTACGCTGGTGTATCAGTAGATACACCGGCGTAACTCTTTTGAGAATCTGGCCCACTCTGATTGAAATTCAGCTGGTCCTTGCTGGTTAAAGATGGCCTTAAATAGAGGACATGGGGAGCTTCGGTATACAGCCATTTTCAGATCTCTACAGAGATGTTCAATAAGGTTCAAGTCTGGGCTCTGGCTGGGCCACTCAAGGACATTCGGAGAGTTGTCCCGTAGCCACTCCTTTGTTATCTTGGCTGTGTGCTTAGGGTAGTTGTCCTGTTGGGAGATGAACCTTTGCCTCATTCTGAGGTCCAAAGTGCTCTGGAGCAGGTTTGCTACAAGGATGTCTCTGTACATTGCTGCATTTATCTTTCCCTCGATCCTGACTAGTCTCCCAGTTCCTACCGCTGAAAAACATCCCCACAGTATGATGCTGCCACCACCAATCTTCACTGTAGGGATGGTATTGGCCAGGTGATGAGCAGTGCCTGGTTTCCTCCAGACATGACTCTTGCCATTCAGGCCAAAGAGTTCAATCTTTGTTTCATCAGACCAGAGAATTTTGTTTCTCATGGTCTTAGAGTCCTTCAGGTGCCTTTTGGTAAACTCCAGGCAGGCTGTCATGTGCCTTTTACTGAGGAGTGGCTTTGTGTCTGGCCACTCTACATACAGGCCTGATTGGTGGAGTGCTGCAGAGATGATTGTTCTTCTGGGAGGCTCTCTTCTCTCCACAGACAAATGCTTGAGCTGTCAGAGTGACCATCAGGTTCTTGGTCACCCCCCTAAATAAAGCCCTTCTCCCCTGATCGCTCAGTTTTTCCAGGCGGACCGTTCCAGGAAGGGTCCTGGTGGTTCCAACCCTTTCCATTTACAGATGATGGGGGCCACTGTGCTTATTGGGACCTTCAATGCTGTAGAAATGTATGTGTACCCTTCCCCAGATCTGTGCCTCAATACAATTCTGTCTCTGAGATCTATAGACAATTCCTTGGACTTCATGGCCTGGCCTTAGGCTGGGTTCACACTTGTCCGACAAACGGTCCTACATTGGGAGCCTCATGTAGCATGACGTGTGAAAATCAATGTTTCCCTATGAGAGCCGTCTTAACTGGTCCTACACAAGTCGGTCCGACTTTGAAAATGCTCCCTGTACTACTTTTGGTCCTACATTGATCCTACTTCAGCCCATTGAATATCATTGAAGTCGGACCAAAGTAGTATCCTGTTCATGAAAGTAGGATGGATGTAGGACCAATGTAGCAGAGCAAAGTAGGATGAAAGTAGTGTAGTAGTGTGAACCCAGCCTAATATAGACAAGTGTGTGCCTTTCCAAATCATGTCCAATCAACTGAATTTACCACAGGTGGACTCCAATCAAGTTGTAGAAACATCTCAAGAATGATCAGAGGAAACAGGATGCACCTGAGCTCAATTTTCTGATTGTCATGGCAAAGGCTGTGAATACTTATGTACATGTTATTTTTTGTTTTTTATTTTTAATAAATTTGCAAAGATTTCAAACAAACTTCTTTCACATTGTCATTATGGGGTATTGTATGTAGAATTTTGAGGAAAATAATAAATGTAATCCATTGCGGAAAAAGTGAACTGCTCTTAATGCCGTGTACACACGATCGGTCAAACCGATGAGAACGGTCTGATTGACCGTTTTCATCGGACCAAACAGATCGTGTGTGGGCCCCATTGGTTATTTATCCATAGGTTAAAAAAAAGCAATCTTGTTTTAAATTTAACCGATGGATACCTAACCGAAAAAAAACAATCGTTTGTAGGCACGTCCATCGGTTAAAAATCCACGCATGCTCAGATTCAAGTTGACGCATGCTTGGAAACATTGAACTTCGTTTTTTTCAGCACGTCGTTGTGTTTTACGTCACCGCGTCCTGACACGATCGGTTTTTTAACCGATGGTGCGTAGGCACGACTGACCATTAGTCAGCTTCATCGGTTAACCAATGAAAACGGTCCATCATTTTCATCGGATGGACTGATCGTGTGTACAGGGCTTTATACTTTCCGGATGCACTGTACATTACTGAATTTGTTATTAAATAAAAAAAGCCAATATAAAGGAAAAATAGAGGTCAAAAAAGCACTTGTGTGTTAGTAAAACATAATTTTTATAAACTGGATTTTTGGTCCGTGTAGACGTGTCCTTTGCCTTCATACTCTGTGCTAAAAAGTTTCCCTCTTTGTTATAGTTGGGAGGCATGTTGTAATGGTGGATTGGGGGAAGGCAAGCTGCAGGAGCACCAAAGGAGCAATGTGGGCTACCATGCAGCTGCGGCCTCATTTTGCTTTACTATTTAGGGCCTCCAAAAAGACTTGGCTACTGTCATGAGCTGCAGGAATCACTAATGCTGGGCAATGTTGTCACTATTTGTTACCTGCACATTCTGACTGACACACATTCATAATGACTGTTTCTGCCTCTGCATTCTTTCCTAACACAGGATGTTCAAGATTCTATTTCCTGTCTGTGCCTCAAAAGACGTAATTACTGAAGTCATAACATCCACATTGGCCACATTTATCTTTCCCAGGCAGAAACAGCTATCTGTCAACCCAACTTTGACCTGCTATCAGGCAGTGGTTTTTATTGTACTTTAAAGGCAATCCATCAACAAAACCTTACATAATTATATTTACACAGGATTATGATATTTGCTACTTCAAAGTGATTGCCTTGGGGAGCTTTAGGATTGTATTTACATTATATATGAGCTAGATCTTCTACAGCATTTCAGCTCGTAGTGATCTATTTCAAACAGTTACTTACAATGACTGTTGTATACCCTACAAAGTCTTTTATCTTTCCCTATGACCCAACTTTTTTTGTGTGGTTTTCATGCAAGTTTTTGCTTTATTCTAAAGAGTGTGTCTTCCCTTTCCTCAAATGCCATGATATCCTTGTGGGTGTCAGTTTACCCTCCTTACACCCTGTCCACCCACTCCCAATATACAAGAAACATGAGGACGAGAGAAGAGAAGACAAATCATTTTTTTTAGGATCTCTATCAGTCGCTTGTGATTTAAAGTTACATCTACAGTAAGGTGACCGGATTTTTAAAATGAAATCCGGGGACATATTTATTTTTACCAGTAATGGCGGCAATCAGCGACTCTCTGCCCATCGCCGCCCCACTCACAGCCTGTCAAGTC
The DNA here is from genome assembly GCF_905171775.1 of Rana temporaria. Taxonomy (NCBI): domain Eukaryota; kingdom Metazoa; phylum Chordata; class Amphibia; order Anura; family Ranidae; genus Rana; species Rana temporaria. The sequence continues at coordinate 70,636,596 of NC_053490.1, forward strand.
TCACTCTCCGTAGTCCGGCTACTACTCGGTGGGGAGCGGAGGAAGATCATTCCACCAGAAGGCAAGGAGATAAGCAGGCAGGCGGCTGGTTGGGACTTGAGCCAAGGCAGAAGAACATGTGAGCGGAGCTGAATGGGCATGCACCCGAAACTGAAGAAATATTCCCTCCGCTCCGACCAGCACATGATCATCAGAAAGGGGCACAGATAATGGAAAAAATACACCCCCCCTAAGCTAGTAGGTGCAGTGGAGCGGGGGGTATAATGCAATTTTTTTTTTCAATTCTGCACTGACTGTCTTTGAAATTGCCCTAGCCCCTGTTCAAATCCAATCCGGGGACACAACCAGGAACAGATTTGGACGGGGACAGTGTCCTCAAACCGGGGACTGTCCCCGGAAACCAGGGATGTCTGGTCACCCTAATCTACAGTGTATAGAGCTTGATTGAGATTTGATGTGGAGCCTGATTATCAGTAATTCCAAATAGGGCTGTTTAAAAAGATATTTTGTTTTTATTACAGAGAAAAAGAGACGATCATTGGAGTCAGTAGAATTGCCAGATACCTTGCTCAACTACCTACCTTGCTCAACTACTTTCTACTTAGTAAGTGTGCATGTGTACTTGTGGATGCAATCAGAATGCCCAGTGTGCAGAGAGTGCTACAGAAGGAGGATTTCCGTAGTGTGTATCGACAACAACCAGTGTTTTGAGGAGCAGGCTGTTTGGGGTTTGGTGTCGGTGTTTAGGAGCAAGCTATAGTTACTATCCGGAGTACCAGTTAGTGTTTTGACTGTAAGTGCAGACTATAGTTCCTATAATGAGTACTAGAAGGTGTTTGGAGTGTAGGAGTAGACTAAAGTTCCTGTCATGAGTACCAGCAGTGGCGTCACTAGGGTTGGTGTCACCCGCTGCGGTAAAACATGGTGTCACCCCCCCTCTGTCTAGGCTGCCCAGCACCAAGCAGGCAGCGCACGGGCAAGGGGCGCACCCCAAACCAGCCCCTGTAAATGATAGTATAGGGCAGTATAGTGGCAGGTTAGGGTAGTATAGAGTGGTATAGTGGCAGGTTGGTGTAGTGGGGTGGTACAGGGCAGGTTGGGGTGGTATAGTGCAAGTTAGGGTGGCATAGGGCAATTTGGGATGGCATGGGAAAGGTTGGGGTGGTACAGGGCAAGTTAGGGTGGCATTGAGCAGTTTGGGGTGGTAAAGGGCAAGTTATGGTGGCATAGGGCAGATTGGGGTGGTACAGGGCAAGTTAGGGTGGCACAGGGCAAGTTGGGGTGGCACGGGAAAGTTTGGGGTGGTACAGGGCAGGCTGGGGTGGTACAGGGCAGGCTATGGTGGCACAGGGCTGTTTGGGGGGGTACAGGGCAGGCTGGGGTGGTATAGGGCAGGCTGGGGTGGTACAGGGCAGGCTGGGTGATACAGGGCAGGCTGGGGTGGTACAGGGCAGGCTGGGGTGGCACAGAGCAGGCTGGGGTGGTACAGGACAGGCTGGGATTGCATAGGGCAGGCTGGGCATGTCAGCTAAAATAAATAAATAAATAAAATAAATAAATAAATAAATAAAAAAAACGGGATGGTGTCACCCGGTGCGGACCGCACACCCCTAGCAACGCCTCTGAGTACCAGCCAGTGTTTGGACTGTAGGAGCAAACTGTAGTTTCTGTCTTGAGTGCCAGCCAGTGTTTGGACTGTAGGAGTATACTATTGTTACTATTATAAGTACCAGACAGTTTTTGGGCTGTAGGAGCAGACTGTATTTACTATCATGAGTACCAGCTAGTGTTTGGACTGTGGGAGCCGGCCATAGTTACTGTCCTATAGTACTTACTATAAACAAAATTGCACTAGACTAGTGTTTAGTTAAAAAATAATCACAATACTGATATGTGTAGCATAGATAATTTTCCTGTACCTGGTAACCTATAACCACCAGGAAAGTCCATGCAGGCCCAGGGCCCCTCCCTTCATCCTTCTAGGACAGGAACTCGATGGGGTACCATGCACCTTGAAATAATAATTAATACTAGAAAACAGAAAAGGTAATACAAAGCGGTTCCAACATTTCTTCATTCCGTAGTTTTTCATAATCTTTGGTAACTCTTGGATAAAACTAGGTGGTACTGTTCAGCCCATTCCTATGTTAGGAGATTCCCCCATCTATTGATACGTATGTGCTTATATGTATCGATTGTTGTTTATATCAGGGTGGGAGATGATACTGTTGTCTATTGGTTAATTGATTTAATTGTTTTAGAGTATATGGACACGGGGTGACACAAGACTCTATTGTGTTTTATGACAATGTTTTTATATATTTTTTTTAAAGTGCAAACTACAAGTGCAAAGTGCACTTGAAATTGCACCGAAAGTGCACTTGGAAGTGCAGTTGCTGTAAATCTGAGCGGTAGATCTGAAATGAGGGGAAGCTCTGCTGATTTTATCATCCAATCATGTGCAAGCTAAAATGCTGTTTTTTATTTTCCTTGCATGTCCCCCTCGGATCTACAGCGACTGCACTTCCAAGTGCACTTTCGGTGCAATTTCAATTGCACTTTGCACTTGTAGTGCACAGTGGATTTTCCTTTAGTAAATAACCCCCTTTGTCTTGTTAGAGCACATATATATTTTTGGTTATTTGTTTCTTTTGTTTAAATGTGTTATATATAATTATATATTCATGGGTCTCTTTTTCACATGTGTAGTCTATGTGGCAGGAAGTCTACAATTAGTACCTGGTGACACCTGTTATAGGTGGGACTATATAAGAACTGTTTTGCTAACATATCTGTGTAATGACTAAGCGTACGCAACCCAGCATTCTGATTCCTGACGTTTTTGGGATGTCAAAATAAAAAGGATTTTGATCTATAGTGGTGTGCGACCATTTCTTCTAATTTCACTGTTCAGCCTTCACAGGCTTAGAAATTCAACACCTTCTCCCATGAATGCCTAGGAGCCAACCCCAGTAGGGTATTTCTCCAAAACCCCTGCACCTCACATGCTGCTGTCATCAGGTCACTATACTCCCATGAGAATGACCATGCCCCTGATATGGTGATTTAGTCTCACCTCTTGTTTCAGAGACATCCCAAAGTAAAACAAAATTACATGCCAGAGACCAAGCGGTTGGTACCTGTCCACTCACATATAATTGCACATGGAGCAGACTGTCTGCATCCAGGCCAGATCATCGCAGGTAATTGCTCCTTGTGAGTGGTCTAGAACAGTGTTTCTCAACTCCAGTCCTCAAGATGCCCCAACAGGTCATGTTTTCAGGCTTTCCATTATTTTCCACAGGGGATTTATTCAGTTTCACTGCCTTAGTAATTACTACAGCCATTTCATCTGAGGGAAATCCTGAAAACATGACCTGTTGGTGTGCCTTGAGGACTGGAGTTGAGAAACACTGGTCTAGAATGGCTACTGGAGCTGTCAGCCTCCCATTGCTTTCAGTAAGGCTGCTGCCCAAAACTATTTGCTGGTCTAGCGCCCTGCTCCTGATGACCAGGCGCTATGTTCAAATTTAGTGGGTGTCTGAGCTGATAATTAGCTCAGACTTTGTTAATTAAGGCTAAATCAGCCTCTCTTCCAGCTTTGGTTGGAACTCAAGCAGGTCAGGGTTTATTGGGTGTCTTAATCCAGGAACAGCCCAGTGGGAGTGGTCTCCCCTGCTGGGCATGCCAGGGAAGGATACTTAAGGGGCAGACGCCATTTTTTGAGGTCCCTTTTCGCCTCGTGGCCCTCCTGGAGTGAGGTATGTGCTGTATGATTTTTAGCCTCTGGGCCATGCTGGCCCGAGGTTGCATTCCTGCCAGGTAGGCCCAGTTGTCCTTACTGGGGCCTTTGTTCATGGAGGAAGCCGCTCATGGAGAAAACCAAGGCAGCACCTGTCCCGGAAAGAAGCGAGCGGAAGGCTGGTACTTTGGGAGAGGCCTGGTAACTTTATTGGAGGATGCACTGTAGTCTACGAAACCTTACAGAGTGCCGGGTTGGCTTAAAGGCTCTAAGACTGTAAGGCTGGATATCCGGGCATCAAATCCTGTGGCAGAGGATTCCGGAATCGTTCATTTATGCTTGCAACCAGTCTGTGGCAGAGACTGATACTAATTTTGTTTATGTGTCATCCCAGCTGCTAGGCCAGGTGAGAGGGGCCTATCCGGGTGAGCAATACTCACTTAAAGGAAAGAGGTGAGAGTAACTTTGAAACGTAACCATTCCCCAGTGATCTGCCTTGTGCGCCTGAACCTTCCCCTGATCCTTCATCCCTCTACCTATGCAAGTTGTTTGGAAAATAAAAGCAGAAAGAAAAAGGATTTATAACTTGTGTGGACATTGAACTTTCTACAGACTTTCTCTCATCCCCTAGACAACGAAGAGCGAGGTAACGTGCAAGGCCCAAATCTAAACCAGCAGCTCCTATGGGGGTAGTGATACACTGGGAACCCACACTCGGTCTGCCCCATGGGTATTGGCCCCAGTGGCAAGTTTAAATTGGGCCTTATAGTGTGTGCTAAAAGGCCCCTCTTTCTTAGCTCAAAAATGTGGAAGTATACATACAAGTACCTCACGCTAAAAAACTATGGGCCAGATTCACGTAGATCCACGTATCTTTGCACGGGCGTAACGTATCCGATTTACGTTACGCCTCCGCAACTTAGAAGGGCAAGTGCTGTATTCTCAAAGCACTTGCTCCGTAAGTTGCGGCGGCGTAGCGTAAAAAGGCCGGCGTAAGCCCGCCTAATTCAAATTTTGAACAGGGGGGGTGTTTTATGTTAATAACTTGTGACCCAACGTGATTGACGTTTTTCACGAACGGCGCATGCCCAGTGTGCATTGCTCCTAATACGCCGCAAGGACGTATTGGTTTTGACGTGAACGTAAATTACGTCCAGCCCCATTCACACACGAGTTACGCAAACGGCGTAAAAAATTCAAAATTTGACGCGGGAACGACGGCCTTACTTAACATTGGTACGCTGCACTTACGCCACCATATAGCAGGGGTAACTTTACGCCGGGAAAAAACGCCTAATGTAAACGCCGTATCTGTACTGCGTCGGCTGGGCGTACATTCGTGAATTTGCGTATCTAGCTGATTTACATATTTCTAAGCGTAAATCAGTGTACACACCCCTAGAGGCCGGCGTAAATATGCAGTTACGATCTGACAGCGTAAGAGACTTACGCCAGTCGGACCTAAGGGAAATCTATGCGTAACTGATTCTAAGAATCAGGCGCATAGATACGATCGGCCAGACTCAGAGATACGACGGCGTATCTGGAGATACGCCGTCGTATCTCTTTTGAAAAATCTGGCCCAATGGTTCTCTACTCACATAAGTTCTCCAGTTTTCTTCATGTGATAAACTAACTACACAGCACCACAGTTCCTTATGTTTAGCGATGATATTGCCAAGAGAGTTATTTATTTCTGACGAGTGCACAGATCTATCTATCCTTTGCTAAATCGTCTATAAACTGTCAAGAATGCTTAACGTTGCTTCATAGGATATAATCTCGAGTATCTTCCTGCCGTGAAACACGAGCAGCTCATTGCATATTTATCAGAAGTAGTTACTTGTGCTTACAAGAAGCCAGTGTCATGATGAAATTAAATAAAAGAGCACATCTTGATGGAAAACAATTATGCTAATAGCATTTATCACAGCAGCACTGAATAATGTAGCTCTAATAGGAGGGTTGTAAAGAGGCTTTTTTTGTCAAGGAAACTCTGTCTAATGCATTCTCAAGACACCAAAGACTACTTAGAGAAACCGCTCATAACGGGGCATTTTCATATTACTTTCTATTGTTTTTAAAGTGCCGTCCTACCTGGGAATGTATACAGAATGACATGTAACAGAAAGAATATTGAGCATGGTTCCATTAATTTCAGGTACCAGTAAAGAGTTTCAAAGGGCATTGAATCAGTTTGTAAGAATTTTTTAGCAGCATTTTTAAAACTTCTTGATGAGAAAAAGTAACCCTTAAGTATGTTTGCTGCACTTTTTTTAAACGGTAACTCTAATATGAAGGGGAACGTTGCCCTTGTGGGAAAATATTCACCTGGTGGTGAAATTACGCTTTCTGTTTTCTAGATCATAGGTACACAGCCTGTAGGATGAGTCCTCAGTTCCAAGTGTATTAGATAAGATCCTGCTATGTTCTACTGGGAACCTTATATTGTATTGTACAGGAGCAATGACACATTGACACTTGTCAATTATGTACATTTAAATCTAAACCCAGAAACAAAATTGTGATATTTTGCAGGTTACTAGTCCATAGATGTGGTTGCTGCATTTGTCTTCTATTTTTGGGCTTTTTCCCAGGTATTTTCACCTGGTGATCAGACCACCAACACACTTACTGCCCTGGGGTGGTAACACTCACTCTTTATATTGTATCTATGAAGGAGAGATGTCACCCTAGAACAGGAAGTGTGTTAGGACTATAGAACTCTTCTCCCTCTTCTTGTTTTCTTTTTATGAATTATATTAAGTATATATAAGTGTAGCGCCTGGTCACTCTCCAGTACTGGTGCTATGTTAAATTTAGAGGGGGTCAGAGAGTTATTCAACTCTGACCATGTTGTTTTGTGTAAATTTGGGTCTCTGTCTCAGCTTTGGCTGTGCTGTGGTTCATTCTGTTGTTTCTGGGGTGCTGATCTCACCCCAGGTCGGCAGGTGGCAGCAGTGGAGTCAAGGATTGGGTGCTTTTGAGGTAGACACCATTTTCCTGGGTCTCTCCTCGTGTGGCGCCCACCTTTAGGGTAGCCACTTCACGCCGCCCCGGCGAATGGCCTTCCGGGCCGGGGTTGCTCTTGCAACGCAAGGATCCTGGCTTCGGGACCACGTTGGCCCGGAGCAATTGATCTGCCACTTGGGGACTCAGTAATCGAATGGGTTCCACCTAAGAAGGTCCTGGGTCGTCTGTCCAGTTGGAGGAGGCCATACAGTGGAGAGTCTGCCTGAAGAGTACCAAGAGAGGCTGGTGTTCCGATAGGGGCCTGACTATCCATTGGGGACCAGGGGAACCGGTCACTGAAAGACTGGATGTTGGCCGCCCGTCAGTCAGTACCCTAATTCAAAACTACCTGAAGGAGATCCAGGTGCCAAGTCTGCTAAGGAGGATTATCTCCACTGTTCATTTACCAGGAGGGTCTGTGGCAGAGACTTTTTCCTAAGGTTCGAGTGACATTCTGGCTGCCAGGCTGGTGAGAGAGGCCTGTCCAGGTGCACTATACCCAATGAGACATTACACGTGGGAGCAGGACTGTTTCCCTATATCTGGATCTGCTATCTTCATTTCTTCTAAACCTCTACTCTTCACCAAAGTTTTATTGTTTTTACCCGGCTGGGTAATAAAGAGCACAGTATTTAGGCTGTTCTTACTTTTCTGACCACTAGGTGGCCGGATAGGGACTTTTTAATTTTTAATTTTTATTTATCAATTTTTAATCTTTTTTGGAATATATGTTCTTCATATTTACATTTTTTAAATTCATTATTATCTACTGATTAATGTTAGAGCTCATTGGAACTGGGATGCCTGTTTTTTATGTAATTTATGTATTTTTGATTAAATGTTTACATATATGGTTATAGACAGGACGTTCTATGTTCAAATATTGAGCAATATTCCAGCGAGTATGGATCGGGGGAGGATGACATAGATGGTGTGGATGGATTGATGCAGGATTTGTTTTCTTGTGTCACCATGTTGCAGTTTTTGTTATGCCGCTTCCAGTGTCTTCGTCCCCTGTTCCTATTGTTCGAAAGTGAGGTTTGTTTTAACGGTACCAAGATGGCCGCAATACGAGAGCGAGACTTTGTTGCTCTCTCGTGTGTACATTAGAGGTGAATGTTCAATGCGTCGCCCGTTGCCCTTTATAACATCATTTATGATGAAACATGTCAGGGCGGAGCCACGCATTGACGTCACTGCGTTCAACGTGACCCCGGAGGCACGGGCGCACGTTTTTTAGTTTTTTCTGCTGGCAATTGTTTTAATTGTGATTCGATCTTTGTAAATATTTGTTACCAATTTTTAATAAACCTGAGTGGTTACGGTATTACACCATCTCGAGCCCCCTTTATTTTTTCGGTTTCCCATGAGACGCTGAGTTTGAGTCCAAGAGCAGACCGATTTTTCTCCCATAGAAGGTGAGATCCTATCCTAGGGATACATCGGACGGGACACCGTTAGAAGTGGAGAAACACACAGCCACGGGATCTCTTGTCACCCCGCTGAGGGTCACTCGTAGGCTTTTACGACCTCATCTAAACCATGTACATCCGATACCTAATGGATCTAATCTATTTTTATAAAAAGGTTTCTTACTGTGTTTTTCTGCTTTCTTGGAATGTCCTCCATGAGCTCCCAAGCCTCTCCTTTATGTTTGCAAACAAGCAATGCATGTTAGTTGTGGTCATGTGGACTGCCCTATGCTCAGTACACATCTCATAGTCCATAGTCCATCTCAGGAGCGAGCAAGAGAGGGTGACTACATATAGTGGAACCATGGAGAATGAAGGAAATAGGAAGATGGACCACAGCAGCAAAAATTTGAATTTTGAGAGCAACAAAAAGTACTTGTTTGAGTTAAAGCCTCAGCCCCAACAAGACCTGTTATTTGCACTCATGAAGTGAGTGGCGACTTTACTCACCCTTTCTGCACCAATTTCTCCATTCATAAAAGCTGTAGCAAAGCTCTATAACTAAAAAAAAGTCTAGGTTTGGAATAAGTGCAGTATAGAGTGCAGTATGGGTGTGGTATGGATTAGATACACTTGGTGCCCTGCTCTTAGTGGCTCAGTCTCTGCTAGCCGTATCAGCAATGGGCGAATAGCCCTCTCATCTGTTCCCAGGATGCTGCAGTGGCCATTCTTTGAATAAATGACCTCCAGCAATCAGCGGTGGGAAGCAGAGGGTGAGTGGATTCTCAAATCTCACTGCGGCAGCGCTACCCCTGGGTGTCCTTGTACAGTGCCTATTGGGATCTGTAGTGTAAGGAGTCAATTGGCTCCATGACATGGCTGCCATCTCAAATTTCATCTCCCAGGATCCTCAGTGCTCTATATTTAAATTGATGGGCTTGCTGGCTAAAGGAGATGGTGCAGCACAATATTGGGATCTCAGTAGAGGGAGAAAAGTATAAAAGGCAAAGTCTCCTTCTCCATATTGCTGCAGCCCAAAACCTGGACACATATAGTGCCTTGAAAAAGTATTAATACCCCTTGAAATTGTCCACATTGTGTCATGTTACAGCCAAAAACATAAATGTATTTTATTGCGATTTTATTTAATATACCAACACAAAGTGGCACATAATTGTGAAATAGAAGGAAAAAGATAAATGGTTTTTAACATTTTTTACAAATAAATATGTGAAAAGTGTTGGGCGTGCATTTGTATTCAGCCCCCCTGAGTCAATACTTTGTAGAACCACCTTTCACTGCATTTACAGCTGCAAGTCTTTTTGGGGATGTCTCTAACAGCTTTGCACATCTAGAGGGTGACATTTTTGTCCATTCTTCTTTGCAAAATAGCTCATGTTCTGTCAGATTGGATAGAGAGTGTCTGTGAACAGCAAGTCTTGCCACAGATTCTCAATTGGATTTAGGTCTGGACTTTGATAGGGCCATTCTAACACATGAATATGATTTGATCTAAACCATTCCATTGTATGTTTAGGGTTGTTGTCCTGTTGGAAAGTGAACCTCTGTCCCAGTCTCAAGTATTTTGCAGACTCTTAGGCCCCATACACACGAGAGGATTTATCCGCGGATACGGTCCAGCGGACCGTATCCGTGGATAAATCCTCTCGAGGATTTCAGCAGATTTCTATGCGATGGCGTGTACACACCATCGCATTGAAATCCGCGCTGAAATCCTCTGGCGATGACGTGTCGCGCCGTCGCCGCGATTATGACGCGGCGACGGGCGCGACGCTGTCATATAAGGAATTCCTCGCATGCGTCAAATCATTACGACGCGTGCGGGGAATCCCTTTGGACGGATGGATCCGGTGAGTCTGTACAGACGAGCGGATCCATCCGTGGGATGCGATTCCAGCGGATAGATATTCTGTGCATGTCGACAAATATTTATCTGCTGGAATTCGGAAATATCTGCAGATAAATATCCGCCGGAGTGTACACACCATAGAATCTATCCGCTGAAACCCATTCGATGGGATTTATCTGCGGATAGATTCTATGGTGTGTACGGGGCCTAACAGGTTTTTTTCTAAGATTGCCCTGTATTTGGCTCTATCCATTTTCCCATCAACTCTGACCAGCTTCTCTGTCCCTGCTGATGAAAAGAATTACCACAACATGATGCTAATACCCACCATGTTTCACAGTTGGGATGGTGTTTTCAGTGTGATGTGCAGTGTTAGTATTCCTCCACACATAGCGTTTTGCTTTCAGGTCAAAAAGTAAAATTTTAGTCTCATCTGACCAGAGCACCTTCTTCCACATGTTTGCTGTGTCCCCCCACATGACTTCTCGCAAACTGCAAACAAGACTTCTTATGGCTTTCTTTCAACAATGGCTTTTTTCTTGCCACTCTTCCATAAAGGCCAGATTTGTGGAGTGCACAACTAATAGTTGTCCTGCGGACAGTGTTATGTCTCCAGGATACCTTTCAAGTTCAAAAAGGACAATTCACTATGGTGTTAATGTATTATTGCATTAGTAAGCCAGAATTATGTTTGTCTCAGGTTAGCTGTTATGCTTGCGCCATCTACTGGCCAAACATTAGTATGAGTGTAAGTATTTCTATTTAGCTCCTATAGGATGTGACATCAAAATCGTCATATCCTCTTTAGACAGGAAGTGAAGGTGTTTTAGTATCTTCATTTTCAAGACCAAGGCAGGAGGGCCTACATGTCATCTGTCCCCATCCATGGCATCGGAGGTAAGTAATCTTCTTCTTCCTCCTCCTCAGGCTCTTAGGGAGGTAGTTAGCCATCAGATAATGTTTATATGATGTTGTTTATTATTGCATAGTGATGTTATACCATTCTTGTTATTTCTAGTTTTACCGCATATCACGTGTGTCATCCACATGTATATTGAAATCTGCAACGTGCCAATAAAGACACAAGACAAGAAACAGCAGTCTATTATTGTGTGTGCAGAGAAAGGTCATCTGCCTAGATAGCTACCCATAGACTCCGGGAGTACGGGTAGCGAGTCCAGGACAGACAGATTCTCCCACCTGGCCTGTGGATCTCTGCAGCTCCTCCAGAGTTACCATGGCTGCTTCTCTGATTAATGCTCTACTTGCCCGGCCTGTCAGTTTAGGTGGACGGCCATGTCTTGGTAAGTTTGCAGTTGTGTCATACTCTTTCCATTTTCGGATGATGGATTGAACAGTGCTCCTTGAGATGTTTGGAAATTTTTTTATAACCTAGCGCTGCTTTAAACTTCTCTACAACTTTATCCCTGACCTGTCTGGTATGTTCCTTGGCCTTTGTGATGCTGTTTGTTCACTACGGTTCTAAACCTCTGAGGGCTTCACAGAACAGCTGTATTTATACTGAGATTAAATTACACAGATTTTAGTTAGGGGTATCAGAGTAAAGGGGGCTGAATACAAATGGATGCCACACTTTTCACATATTTATTTGTAAAAAAAAACAATTGAAAAACATTTATCATTTTCCTTCCACTTCACAATTATGTGCCACTTTGTGTTGGTCTATCACATAAAATCCCAATAAAATACATTGGAAAATTGCAAGGTATATGAATACTTTTTCAAGCCACTATATATATATATATATATATATATATATATATAATCCCCACTGTTGGCTGCTATGGGAGCCTAGAAGGACGGTGACGTAACCTCTTCCATCAGGTGACAGTGCCTAGACCTAGACTGTCTGCTAGACATAAACACTGTCAAGTGTGAGGAGGAGGGCACATGTTTTCTCGTACCTAGAAGTTACAGATATTTTGCACTGGCTAGGATAGAAACAATGGAGGTTCACTGGAGAAGTGAATATCAGGGAGTTGTGTGTGTGTGTTTGGGTGGGGGGTAACCCTTTACAGACAGTGTCTCATTAATTCAGATTAAACTCTAGCAGCGCAAATCCTTCTCCAACAAACCAGTTAGTCCTTTCTTTATATTCTCTCCCTAGCAGAAGCACACACTTCCCAGTATCCATGCCAACAGTAACATGGCTCCTCCAATACATAGAGACATCCTTCTTATATGCTAGGTAGCTTGAAAATTGAAGGACACTAGAGGTTTCTGTACCTTTTTAGCTTTAAAATCTCATCTCCCATCTCCATGTCTCCTCTTACCTCAAGTATTGCACCCTCTACTAAAAATGTCTCTTGTGGTTTGGCATGCAGACAAATGGCTGCTATTTAAATGCCCATTTGATTGCTATATGCATACAAGGGTATGCTATCTTGGTCACTTGCGCTAAATCTCTACTAATGGAGCATTGCAGCATTTACTCCTTTCATTCAGAGACCATAATAAAAAGTCTTTAACAACATGGGTACAATTAGTTCTCATAAATATGGAGTTTGTTTGAAACATGTTACACAATGCATTATATATGAATGCAGGCATATGGGGTTATGCATGTGAGCCTTTGAAATTGTGAAAAGCAGCAATCTAACAATGTGGCTGCTGTAGTCGAAGCAAGTCAGTCATGTCTGGTGTGATAATATGTGGCAGCCCAGATACTAGGGTTGCCACCTGTCTGGGATTCACCCGGACAGTCCGAGTTTTGTATCATGTGTCTGGGTTTCAGTCCACCTGAAACCCGGACACATTATTCAGACAGGAATGTGGCTCAGAACAGGGCTTGACACAGGGGCGGACTGACAACTCATGGGGCCCGCGGGCAATAGGAGATTATGGGCCCCCGGCAATAGATTATGGGGCCACACAGTATACACACACACACATACAGTATACACACACAGTATACATACACACAGAATACACATACACACACTGAAATGGTACTGGAGAGGCGGGGCAGTTATAATCTTCAGATTTAAAAAAACATTTTTTTTACATACGGTCCCTGGTTTTACTGAGGCTGGCAACCCTGATGGGGCCACCTAGTGGCATGGGGCCCTCGGGCAGTGCCCGAATGGTAAGTCCGCCCCTGTCTTGACAGGAGGGTGAGGGGGCACTATGTGAGCTGCATTACTATTCTCTTTGGAGTGCCTAAAGCTGTCCCAGGTCTGGTACAATCCTATAGTGTATACTAAAACAATAAAAACTGACTGTGTGCCGCTAAAGCAGTGATGGCAAACCTCGGCACCCCAGATGTTTTGGAACTAAATTTCCCATGATGCACATGCACTCTGCAGTGTAGTGGAGCATCATGGGAAATGTAGTTCGAAAACATCTGGGGTGCCAAGGTTCGCCATCACTGCGCTAAAGTGTTTGGGTTTGTCATGAAGAAAAAGGGGGAATCCTACCAGATACCCCTTTTAAATTATTATCTGTAAATGAGCAAACTTGTTCCACGTTTGTAAAGTTCATATGAATACCTAACGTACAGCTGTGTAATTGGTGAACCCATCATTTTATATGATCACACTCTTATGTTTCTGAAGATTTGTTAAAACCATTGTTTACACTAAAATGTTATAAAATACTATGTAAACCACACTCAGATGTAGAAATTTAAAGCCATGCAATACTTATAAACGCATAGTGTTCAAAATGTTTTATAGATCAAGCGGCAGAGACACGCGTTTCACCTGTTCTTCTCCCCGGATGCATTAAAGGGTTTGTAAAGGATTTTTTTTTATCTTAATAGCTTCCTTTACCTTAATGCAGTGCTGTTTTCATGTCCTCATTGTTCGTTTTTGCTCTCAAGTTGCTGTAATTCTTCTCTGATCTCCACACTTCCTGGTTGTCTGTTTCCTGATGACCACAGTACTGGGAGCTTTCTCTCTGTGGTCACTAATCAAGGAGGTGTGATTACTGTGGCCCAGATTCACATACAATTACGTTGCTCCTGGGCAGCGTAACGTATGTGATTTACGTTACACCGCCGCAGGTTTACAGCCTTAGTGCCTGATTCTCAGAACACTTACCTGTAAACTTGCGGCGGTGTATCGTAAAAGCGCTCGGCGCAAGCCCGCCCAATTCAAATGGGGCGGGCACCATTTAAATTAGGCGCGTTCCCGCGCCGAGTGTACTGCGCATGCTCCGTTCAGCGCCATTCACGGACGTCTTACACAAACGACGTAGATTTTTTAAATTTCGACGCGGGAACGACGGCCATACTTAACATTGGCTGCGCCTCCATAGACCCAGGGGCAACTTTACGCGTCGCAAAGGCTACGGAAACAACGTAAATTCTCTGCGTCGAGCGCGCGTACGTTCGGGAATCGTCGTAATGGGGAAAACAACGTCGGCAAAAAAAATGCATTTAAGATCTGACAGCGTAAGAGCCTTACGCCTGTCAGATCTAATGGGTATCTATGCGTAACTGATTCTCAGAATCAGTCGCATAGATACCCGGGGCCAGATTAGGACTTACTACGGCGCAAATGGTGTTGCGCCATCGTAACGCCTTTGAGAATCTGGCCCTGTGTGTCTAAAACCCCTCAGCACCAATCAGTTTCGTTTTCCAAACCATCACTGCCCTGTATTGGCTCTGTGGCTCTGTACATCACAGAAGCAGGAAACAACATGCAAAAACGAAACTAGAAACTGCAGGTACATTATATGATTGATTTTTATCTATTTGTAATCATTTTTAAAAGGAATCAGTTAACTATTATGTCTCTATACCCTGTAAACAGTCATTTCAGCAAAAATATATTTTTTTCCTTTACAACTCCTTTAAGCCCCCCTAGGGGGTAAAATGTGTCAGTGGAGAGGAACTGTGGAGTGTCTGACACCACCAGAGCAATTTTTAATTTCTGTTGTGGGATCGTTTATTCAGTAAAATGTTATACTTTTTTTTAGGACAAATAAGGCATGCATTTGGTGTTATTGTCTTACAAAAATATTTTTTATACAACGCATAAAAAATTTAAATACAACAACTTATTTTTTTTACTTTGATCAGTTTTAGTAAAAAAAAACAAAAAACAATGTTACTGCAGATAAAATAACAAATTTGATAATTGGTGCTGTTTAAAATGACGCAAAACTTATGATTCTGGTACAAAGCATTGCAAAGTTATTTTTTATTTTATCAAAATAACAAACAAAATAAGTAAATATTAATGATTAGAAAAACACAAATAAATAGAGAAACAAAAACGGCAGGAGAGGAATAGCCTAGGGAAGAAGGTGTAGAGGAATTAAATGGTTGTAAAGGTTACATTTTTATTTTGTAAAATTTTATTCTTACCTGTTCTGTGCAATGGTCCTCTTTTCTGGGGTCCCCCACCAGTGCTCCTGGCTCCTCCCTCCTGCCAAGTGCCCCCATAGGAAGCTGCAATGAGGAATGAGGAGGGAGAGAGCCAAGAGAGCCTCTGCTCTCTTGCACATCTCTGGATTGAGATCGGGTTCAGATAAGTATGAAGGGGGAGCTGCATGCAGAAAGTTTTTTACCTTAATGCAATGTATTTAAGGTAAAAAAAGAACATTCCTACCTTTAAAACCATTTTAATTAACCACTTCCCGACGGCCGTACGACTTTATTCGGCCGCAGGGTGGTTCTACTTCTCTGAGCCACCGTGTTTTTACGGCCTCACTGGGATGCCGATGCGCGTGCCTGGCGGCCGCGATGTCCGCCATGCTCCCGCGATCAGCGGTTACAGAGAGAAGGACATGGATCTGTGTGTGTAAACACACAGATCCATGTCCTGTCAGGGAGAGAGGAGACCGATTTGTGTCTCTTGTACATAGGGACACAGATCGGTCACCTCCCCCAGTCAGTCCCCTTCCCCCACAGTGAGAACACTATATAGGGTACACATTTAACCCCTTCCTCACCCCCTAGTGTTAACCCTTTCAATGCCAGTCACATTTATACAGTAATTAGTGCATATTTATAGCACTGATCGCAGTATAAATGTGAATGGTGCCAAAAATGTGTCCGCCATAATGTCGCAGTACCGATAAAAATCGCAGATAGCCGCCATTACTAGTAAAAAAAATAAAAAAAAAATAATAATTCTGTCCCCTATTTTGTAGGCGCTATAACTTTTGCGCAAACCAGTCGCTTATTGCGATTTTTTTTTATTTAATTTTTTACTAAAAATATGTAGAAAACGTATCAGCCTAGACTGAGAAAAAAAAAAAAAAATATTGAGCTATTTATTACAGCAACAAGTAAAAAATATTATTTTTTTTACAAAATTGTCGCTCTATTTTTGTTTATAGCGCAAAAAATAAAAACCGCACAGGCGATCAAATACCACCAAAAGAAAGCTCTATTTGTGGTAAAAAAAGGACGTCAATTTTGTTTGGGAGCCACGTCGCACGACCGCGCAATTGTCAGTTAAAGCGACACAGTGCCGAATCGCAAAAAGTCCTCTGGTCAGGAAGGGGGTATATGTGCCCAGTAAGCAAGTGGTTAAGGATGATTATAGTAAAATAAAGGGTTCAATAGGAACACATTTTATTTAAATATCTTTTTTTTACTTGTCAGGTTGCTTTCAAGTGCTTGTAAAGGCACAGGATTTTTTTTTTTTAAAACAACCTTCTGTGTGCAGCAGCCTCCCCAGCCCCCCCACCACCCAATACTTACCCTCTTGATCCAACAATGTCCATGAGAGCCTTTCCTCTTTGGAGACTCACACTCCTGATTGGCCATTGCCTGACGCTGCTGTCAATCACAGCCAGTAAGCCAATTGGGAGACAGAAGAAGCGGGGCCAAGCCACGACTCCCTGTCTGAATGGACACACAGAGCCATGGCTTGGTAGCGCGCCTGCTTGGGTGCCCCCACCCTAAGCTGCTTGCAGTGGGGGCACCCGGCAAGGGGGAAGGGCCAGGAGCACTGAACAAGTATAACATGTTTAAAAAAACAAAACAAGACTTTAATATCACTTTAACCACTTGCTGACCGCCGCACGCCCTTATACGTCGACAGAATGGCACTCCTGGGCACAAGGACATGTATATACGTCCCCTTTAAGAAAGCGGCATTGTGGACGCGCGCCGGCCGCGAGCTCCGTGAGCCCAACCGCGGGTCCCGCAGGGATACCCGTGATCGTCTCACGGTGAGGAAGAACAGGGAGATGCTGATGTAAACAAGCATCTCCCCACTCTGCTTTGTGACAATGACACTAATCACTGCTTCCTGTAATCGGAAGCGGTGATCACTGTCGTGTCACACACTGCCCATCCCCCCTACAGTAAGAAGCACTCCCTAGGGCACACTTAACCCCTACTGAGCCACCTAGTGGTTAACCCCTTCACTGCCAGTGTCATTTTCAGAGTAATCAGTGCATGTTTATAGCACTGATCGCGGTAAAAATGACAATGGTCGCAAAAATGTGTCAAAAGTGTCCGATGTGTCCGTCATAATGTCGCAGTCACAATAAAAATCGATGATTGCCGCCATTACTAGTAAAAATAAAAATGCCATAAAACTATGCCCTATTTTGGAAACTATATAACTTTTGTGCAAACCGATCAATAAACGCTTATTGTGATTTTTTTTTACCAAAAATATGTATCGACCTAAACTGAGGAAACAAATATTTTTTATATATTTTTTTGGAGATATTTATTATAGCAAAAAGTAAAAAATGTTGCATTGTTTTTTAAAATTGTCGCTCTATTTTTGTTTATAGCGCAAAAAATAAAAACCACAGAGGTGATCAAATACCACCAAAATAAAGCTCTATTTGTGGGGGGAAAAAGGACGTCAATTTTGTTTGGGAGCCACGTCGCACGACCGCCCAATTGTCAATTGAAGCGACACAGTGCCGTATCGCAAAAAGTGGCCCGGTCTTTGACCAGCAAAATGGTCCGGGGCTTAAGTGGTTAACTGATGTCACTGTATATGCAGATCAATGCTCATCCTTGCAGATCAATGAAAATTAGTAATAAGAAAAGTAACAATGTGACTTTGTCTTCTCTATCCATGGCCCTTTTTTGATGATAGCTGCTGTATTTACCCAGCATCCGGAGTGGGATTGTGGGATTTGGTAATGTCACTACTGTGTTGCCTACTGTTCTCTTTAGTGGAAGCTTTGGTAAAGCAAAGCCCTTCCTCTACTAAAATGGTCACCTCCCCACTGATACACTGGGGCTGATTTACTAAAGACTGGCTGTTCACTTTACAAGGGAAGTTGCGTATTGCAAGGGAATTTTCTCCAGCGCTCAGTGAATGTGGTGTAGTTTACCTTTGCAAAGAATATTCAATCACACACAAGGCAGATGACGGAAGCCAACAGACTTTTTTACTTTATTCAGTAAGCTCCAGGGAAAATTCCCTTGCAAAGTGCAACTTCCCTTGCAAACAGTCTTTTTGCCTTTAGTAAATTGACCCCAGTGTGCAGAGTCAGGCATGCTAAATCAGTAAAGGGGGAAGATCAGCCTACAAGAAGACACTGGGTAATGATAGTGACTTATCCTTCACCCTCTGCCTAAGAAATGCTGGAATTACACACACTATATAAACATAAACACAGCTTGATTGTACCATACGCAAAACTTTTCTTGACCCCCCCCCCCCCCCCCCCCCGTGCAATTTAGCTCTCCACCTGCTCTGAGACATACAATAAGTATCAGCTAGACCTAAGCCCCTGAGCGGTATTCCCGAGTCTGGCTCAGGGTGGAATTTCAGGACCAAAAGCGGTAACCCCGAGCCAGACTCGGGCTCGCCTCGCAGTGTACACAGGCAGGGAATTACTTACCTTGTCCCTGGATCCTGTGATGCCTCCTCGCTGTGTGATTGAGCTGTCTCCTCGCTCGATTCACACAGTGCCCGTGTTCCCTGCGACGTTACGACGTACGGGGGCGGAGATCGGCGTCAAATTTAAAAAAGTAAATAAACACAATGCATACAGTATACTGTAATCTTATAGATTACAGTACTGTATGAAAAAAAATACACTCCCCCCTTGTCCCTAGTGGTCTGCCCAGTGCCCTACATGTTCTTTTATATAATAAAAACTGTTCTTTCTCCCTGCAAACTGGAAATTGTCCATAGCAACCAAAAGTGTCCCTTTATGTCAAAAGTGGTTTTAGAGCAACTAGAAAACAGCGATAATAAATTATAATCACTTGCAGAATTGAGATATAGTAATTTGTGGGGAAATTCGTCATCAAAAAATTAAAAGTATTCATTTGTATTATTATTATATTTTTTGTTCTAATTATTTTTATTTATTTATTATATTATAATTTATGATTTTGTGTTTCAAATTTTATTATACCCGGGATGTCTACTAGACTCTTGTTTGGACAGATTTAAGTTTGTTATTCCTAAGAATTGCAGGCCTACAATGTAAAACGCCAAATTTCCATGCAAAATAATGGTACCGCTTTCAGCACCTAAAATCTGAAATAATCATACCGCCAGGTAGGTTAAAATCAGTTTACTGTATCAGATAAGGCAGTAATTGCGATTGGTTGCCAGAGGTTACAGCATATCATTACCACTTACTGATTGGTTGCTAGAGGTTACAACAAACATTACGGCTCACTGATTAGTTGCTAGAGGGGCATGATATTCATATAAATGCTGCTTTTATTTACATATAAATGCTGCCGCTATTTACATATAGATGCTCCCGTTATTTACATATGAATGACGGTTATTTACATGTAAACACAGGGGGCTAGATTCAGGTAGGGGGACGTAAGTTTGTGCGGGCGTAGCGCGCCGAATTCAAATTGTCAAGATGTGGGCGTGTTTTATGCAAATAAAACATGACCCCACGTAAATGACGTTTCTCACGAACGGCGCATGCGCCGTCCGTTAACGTATCCCAGTGCGCATGCTCCTAATCACGTCGCAAATAGTCAATGCTTTCGACGTGAACGTAATTTACGCAAAGCCCTATTCGCGAACGACTTACGCAAACGACGCAAAATTCAATGCAGGCCCGACGTCGGGCACACGTACATTTCTGAATCGGCGTATCCAGCTCATTTGCATATTCTACGCTGAAATCGACGGAAGCACCACCTAGCGGCCAGCGTAAATATGCACCCTAAGATACAACGGCGTAGGAGACTTACGCCGCTCGTATCTTAGCCTAATTTAAGCGTATCTGGTTTCCAGAATACGCTTAAATTTATGACGGCTAAGATTCAGAGTTACGACGGCGTATCTACTGATACGCCGGCGTAACTGTCTCTGAATCTAGCCCAGGGTGTGCAGGTAAGTCATCTGTACACAACAATAGGGCAGAGCTGGGCAGCATTAGTAGCAGCACTTCACACTGAGATATCAGGACACAACACAGGACTACAACTTCAAGGAACAAGGGAATTTAAACTGGGATGGTTGGCATGTATGAGGCAGCTGCTTTGGGCCCCACAACAATTACAGGGCGCAGGGCAGCTTCCCCTTTTGCCCTGCCTTAAAGACGGCTCTGCACCTTGTGAAAATGTATGTTTATATGTTGGATACATTTATTTAACCAGTTAGATATACATTTACATTTGAATTCAGTCCACAACTCCCACAAGGGCATTGCCCTACCTTAGTGCCATCAGGACCGGCTGGGATGTTGGTCTTACAGCAGAGCTCTTATTAAAGCTGGAGACCAAATATGATCATCTAGTTCTTTATAAGAATATAGCTGATTGATGATTTGTACAGCCAAAGCACATTAGCCTTTTGTGGTGGTACAGAATTGTCTGGATTGTAACTAATAAATATACGGTATTTATATGATATTTTGGTCTCCAGCTTTGACGTTTCTATAGATGTACATTTCCCCTACCTTGATGGAAAATTGTTCAGAGTACCGGTAAAAATGACTCCTCTTGAGTTCAAGGCGTCAGATAGATATGAAAATTTGAATACCACAAACCTTAAAGAAATTGTACGCTTCTATAGTACTAGTTGTTAAAATGATATAGATCTATGAATACAGTATTACAGGTTTCCTTGTGCAAGGACAGGAAGTAAAACCTCACAAACCATTGACTGCGGTATTCTTTTAGTCACTTGACATTTAGCAAAGTGCAAAATAGACTTTCATTTTAAAAGATAAGAGAACCAATCCCTTCTGTGCATTTTACAAGGTAAATGTAATTTTTGAAACTGCTTGGTGCTGTCTGATAAACCTTTCCATATAGAAATACTTTACAGCTATAACAAAAATGTAGAAAAATTGACAACCGATTAAAGCTGAACTTCAAACACCAATAAATTGTGTTACAGTACAAAAGTGTTGCAAAAATCTAAAAATGACTCTGGTATTTTCTTACAAATCAAAGGCATCCCTGCAAGAAAAAGGATTATATTCACCCCTCCTGCTGCCCATGCTGCTACATAGCTCCCAACTATCCCTCATTTCGAAGGACTAACCCTCATTTTGGTCTGATCTATATAGTATATAAACTGCACTATTTATCCTTCAAAAAGTGATTCCCAGTGCTATACCTTGCATCCAATTTCTAAATTGCTTCATTTTTAATTTTCAAAAGCCAAAATAAAGGAATAGTAGTGGCATAGGCGTGCGCACAGGGTGTGCCAGGTGTGCCCAGGCACACCCTAATCACTCGATGCAGTTCAGATTCCCCCTGCTGCCCGGTGTCCCCTCCCACAGCATTGCTGGCTTCCCTCCTCTCCCATTGGCTACTGCAGTGAGCACATAGATGATATTTCAGGATGAGTGGGGGAAGGGGTAATGTCATTTACTGGCCCCTTCCCTTTCTGAATGAACACATTCAGAGATCGGTACCATGGGCCAGATTCACAGACTAAGTACGCTGGAGTATCTGCTGATACTCCGGCGTACTTTCAAATTTGCCGCGTCGTATCTTAATTTGTAATTCACAAACAAAGATACGACGGCATTTGGCTAAGATCCAACAGGCGTACGGCTTCGTACGCCTTCGGATCTTAGGATGCAATACTTCGGCCGCCGCTGGGTGGAGTTTGCGTCGTTTTCCAGAGTCGGGTATGCAAATTAGCTTTTACGGCGATCCACGAAGGTACGCGCGTTCGTTACGTCGTCACTAGTCGTCTTTTCGCGTCGCAAAGTTATGGCTGCTATAGAGGTGGTGTAACAATAGACAGCCCATGTTAAAGTATGCCCGTCGTTCCCGCGTCGAATTTCAAATTTTTTTTTTTGCGTAAGTCGTCCGGGAATACGAAAGTACGTTACGCACGTCGCCATTCAAAACATTACATCGGGGTGACATCATTTCGCGCAAAGCACGGCGGGAAATTTCAAAACGGAGCATGCGCAGTACGTTCGGCGCGGAAACGCGCCTAATTTAAATGGTACACGCCCAATTGGATTTAGGCGGGCTTGCGCCGGACGGCTTTACGTTACACCGCCGTAAGTTTACACGCAAGTGCTTGGTGAATCAGGCACTTGCGCTGAAAACTTGCGGCGGTGTAACGTAAAGACGATACGTTACGCCGCCGCAAATATCTGTGAATCTGGCCCCATGTTTTTGAACTTTCAGGTGCACATCCTAATGCAACAGGCTGCGCACATTTATGAGTAGTGGTAAAATAAAGCACTTGTGGGTTCAACTAATATTTTTTTTGTATAATTCTCCTACAACCACTAAAGGACCGAGCCTCTTTCTGTGATTTTGTGTTTACAAGTTAAAGGATCACTAAAGGAAAATACTTTTTTAGCTAAATAGCTTCCTTTACCTTACTGCAGTCCTGGTTTCATGTCCTCATTGTTCGTTTTTGCTTTGAAGTAGCTGTAATTCTGCTGTGATCTCCACACTTCCTGCTTGTCTGGCTCCTTACGAAAAATCTCATGGCAGCTTTTCACTGTGGTCCAAGCTGTGTGTCTAAAACTCCTCAGAACCAATCAGATTCATTTTAAAAACAAAACACTGCCCTGGATTTGTTTGTTTTTGTTCTGTGTCTCTCTCTACTTCACAGAAACATGAAACCAGTTTAAAAACTAAAGTGAAACTAGAGGCACATTATATGATTGATTTTTTATCTATTTTTAATCATTTTTAAAAGGAATCAGTTAACTTTTATGTCTCTATACCCTGTAAACAGTCATTTCAGCAAAAAAAAAATGTTTTCCTTTAGTGACCCTTTAACCACTTAAGGACCCGTGCACAACTATATACGTCCTTTTTTTGAAGAGGGATATCTCGGCTGCTGTCACAACCGAGATATCCGTCCTTTAAACAATAATGGTGGTCTGCGCAGCAGATTCGCCGCAAGATCAACGTTATCGGCAGCGGGAGAGGGGCCCCCCTCCCGCCGCTCTCCCACGCCCTCCGCCGCTTACCGGAGCCGTCGGCAGTGGCGGAGGCGATCGGGTCCTGTCTCCTGCTTGCCATGGATGCGAGTGAGAGCAAGATGGCCCCCACCCGTCTCCATAGCATAGCAGGGAGGAAGCGACATCAAAATGTCACTTCCGCCTATGCTTCCTAAAGGCACATTTTCCTGTTGTCTTTTTTTCAAATGACAATTTTTTTTTTTTTTATTGCATTTTAGTCTAAATATGAGATCTGAGGTCTTTTTGACCCCAGATCTCATATTTAAGAGGACCTGTCATAATGTTTTCTATAACAAGGGATGTTTACATTCCTTGTAATAGGAATAAAAGTGACCCATTTTTTTTTTTAAAACAGTGTAAAAATTAATAAAATAAATTAAAATAAATAAGAAAACAACATTTTTTTTTAAAGTGCCCCGTCCCGACAAGCTCGCGCGCAGAAGCGAACGCATACGTGAGTAGTGCCCGCATATGAAAACAGTGTTCAAACAACACAAGTGAGGTATCGCCGCAATCGTTACAGCGAGAGCAATAATTCTAGCCCTAGACCTCCTCTGTAACTCAAAAGATGCAACCTATTGAATTTTTTATCATCGCCTATGGAGATTTTTAAGGGTAAAAGTTTGACGCCATTCCACGAGCGGGCGCAATTTTGAAGTGTGACATGTTGGGTATCATTTTACTCGGCGTAACATTATCTTTCACAATATAAAAAAAATTGGGCTAACTTTACTGTTGTCTTATTTTTTAATTCAAAAAAGTAAATTTTTTCCAAAAAAAGTGCGCGTGTAAGACCGCTGCGCAAATACAGTGTGACAAAAAGTATTGCAATGACCGCCATTTTATTCTCTATGGTGTTAGAAAAAAAATATATATTGTTTGGGGGTTCTAAGTAATTTTCTAGCAAAAAAACCTGTTTTAATCTTGTAAACACTGGGGCATATCCACAAAAAATTACCCATTTAAGTTACACTGCCTTAAAATTTCTACCTAAGTGCCCGATCCACAAAGCACTTACCTAGAAATTTCAGGCTGTGTAACTTAAATCCGGCCGGCGCAAGGCGTTCCTCTTCATCAGGGGGCGATTCCCATTTAAATTAGGCGCGCTCCCGCGCCGGCCGTACTGCGCATGCGCGAAGTTACGTTACGCCGAGTTTTGTGGATCGCGCCGGGTAAAAAAAAGTTGCGTCGGGAAAAAAATTTTTTTTTAAAAATTGACAGCGTCGCTCGGCATGCATTCCTTAAATGGAGAACTCCATGCCAATTTTCAAATAAAAAACCGGCATGGGTTCCCCCCCAGGAGCATACCAGGCCCTTAGGTCTGGTATGGGTTGTAAGGAGACCCCCCCTACGCCGAAAAATCGACGTAGGGGGTCCCCCTACAATCCATACCAGACCCGTATCCAAAGCACGGTACCCGGCCGGCCAGGAATGGGAGTGGGGACGAGCGGGCGCCCCCCCCCTCCTGAGCCTTACCAGGCCGCATGCCCTCAACATGGGGGGTTGGGTGCTCTGGGGCAGGGGGGCGCACTGCGGGCCCCCCCACCCCAGAGCACCCTGTCCCCATGTTGATGAGGACAGGACCTCTTCCCGACAACCCTGGCCGTTGGTTGTCGGGGTCTGCAGGCGGGAGGCTTATCGGAATCTGGGAGTCCCCTCAAATAAGGGGGCCCCCAGATACCGGCCCCCCACCCTAAGTGAATGGATATGGGGTACATCGTACCCCTACCCATTCACCTGGAGGCAAAGTGATAGTTATTAAACACACGACACAAGGGTTTTTAAAATCATTTATTAGTCTGCTCCGGAGGCCCCCCTGTCTTCTTTAGCTCTAATACCAGGGGGGGCTTCTTCTTCCGCTCTCCGGGGGTCCGCCGTAGCGCAAACAATGTAAGCATGAAATTCACCAAGCCAGTGCTCCCAACGCTGCGCTGGGTTTTCGAAGGCGTACGCCGGTGTAGGTGGAAGTGGGCGTGAGCCATGCAAATGAGGCGTGACCCCATGCAAATGATGGGCCGAGTGCCAGACAGATACGTATCACGAACTGCGCATGCGCTGAGACATGGATGCATCTCCCTGCGCATACTCACAACCACGTCGGAACAACTGCCTAAACTACGCTGGATCACTGCGTACGGCGTGAACGTAACCTACGCCCAGCCAGACACGTCCAACGTAAAATACACCGGCTTGTGTTCCCTGGTGCAGACCTTTGCATGTCTGCTGCTGGGTTACACCTCCTTTATGGGGAATAACCTTACACGCACTGCGTCGGGCGCACGTATGTTCGTGAATCGCCGTATTTCACTCATTTGCATATTTGAATGACTAATCAATGGAAGCGCCACCATGCGTCCAGCCTAAATGTGTGCCCACCCTACGCTGTCGTAGGCAAGTTACGTCGGTGGGATGAAGCCTGTTTTTAGGCGCATCTTAGTTTGTGGGTCCGGCGCACAAATACGATGGCGCACATTTGCACTTACGTCGGCGTATCTTGTTATACGTCGGCGTAAGTGCTTTGTGAATCTGGGCCAATATATAGTTGTCAAATACAAGGCCCGCGGGCCTAATCCGGCCCTCCAGGCCATTTCATGTGGACCTTGCACCTCCAGCCCTCCTCTGGTCCTCCTCCAGACCCATACTTTCTGCTTTTAACCACTTCCAGACCTGCGCACGACGATGTACGTCCTCTTTTTAAAGATGGATATCTCGTTAACGGCAGCAGCTGCTGCCACAACCGAGGTATCCATCTTTAGTGTGAGCGGTCCTGTACACGATAACGGCGGTCTTTGCGGTGGATTCGCCGTGAGATCGCCGTTATCGGTGGCGGGAGAGGAGCCCCCCCCTCCCGCCGCTCTCCCGCGCCCTCCGCCGCTTACCAGAGCTGTCGGTAGTGGCGGAGGAGATCGGGTGCGCTCGGCTGCTGACTGGGGACGCAACTGAAGGAAAAATCACCTCTGCCGGGTTAGCCCCCCCTTATTAGAAATTTTGACTTTTTTTTATGCAGTTTGTTAGATCTTTGTTAGATCAGGTTAGATCAATCATTGTTTGCGTTAGATCTCACACAGAAGAAGCAATATTAACAGTTATTTGCTGGGGGGGCTAACCCGTCATCAGCCCCCCCTATCAAATTTTCTGGCCAAAAATCATTCAGGCTAATAGATATTCGTTAGATCCGGTAAGATCAAGTGGTTTTAACGTTAGATCTCACATAATTAGAGACTTATTAAGTGATTAATGAGGGGGGGCTGGCCCCCCCTCATCAATTTTTTGGGCCAAAAATCATTCCGGCTAATAGATATTCGTTAGATCCGGTAAGATCAAGTGGTTGCAACGTTAGATCTCACATCGTTTCCGAGATATTCCACATAAAAAAAATGATTTTAGGTGGTACATATGCATGGACATATGGACGGGTTGGCCCCCCCTTATCAAATTTTCTGGCCGAAAATCATTCAGGCCAATAGATATTCGTTAGATCCGGTAAGATCAAGTGGTTTTAACGTTAGATCTCACATAATTTCAGAGATATTCCACATACAAATACAGATATTGGGTGTAAACAAGGACTAATGAGGGGGGGCTGGCCCCCCCTTATCAATATTTTTGACCAAAAATCATTCAGGCTAATAGATATTCGTTAGATCCGGTAAGATCAAGTGGTTTTAACGTTAGATCTCACATCGTTTCAGAGATATTCCACATACAAATAGAGATTTTAATTCTCTGGCAATAACAACATTCAGATTAGTAGATAGTTGTTAGATGAAGGGATTATTGCATTAAACCTAGCATGCACATGGCAGATATCAGTTCTAATCGCAATGTACAGGTAAGTAGGGATAAAATCTTGTTGCAGTTTGATCAGTGAGATGTTTTATTTCATCTAAGATAAATACAGAACAGTTCGTTATTTTATATGAGAAGTTAGGCCCCTGTGGCAGTAGCTCATAATTAATAAATGTTGCCATTGTTTCTCTAAATTGTGGACACAACTGGAACAGGCCCAGACTGACATTCCGCTGCCAGGGGCTCTGTGGTGCTATGACCAACTAGCACCTGTGCTGAAGTCACACCCCATAATAGGTACGACACTCCGTGTATGCTCCCAGGTCAGCATACTGAACCGATTTTCTACCCCTGATTCCCCATTGCTCCCTATCATAGGAAACCCTGGGTTTCTCCCTGG
The DNA here is from genome assembly GCF_905171775.1 of Rana temporaria. Lineage (NCBI taxonomy): Eukaryota > Metazoa > Chordata > Amphibia > Anura > Ranidae > Rana > Rana temporaria. Next base: position 70,664,144 of record NC_053490.1, read on the forward strand.
TCTGGAACTCCAGATGTTTCCAACCCTATGCCAAACAGGAAGTGGGATGCCTGGACCCTACCTCCTAACGGGAGGCCGATGGCCTTCCACAGAAGTGCTAATGACTGGGCCCTTGAAACTTTCCTTTTGGACAGCGCTACAATTATGACACTTTCTCAATACTTTGCCTAATCCACAGGGATTTTATCATCCCCTAATGACCTTTTGAAGCATACTGTTCCGAAGAGGTTTCCCTTCCACAGGTTCTATCCAAAACATACGCCCTCTTGAATTGTCCGGTTGAACAACCACATTTACCATTCTTGAACAAATGGGAATGGAATAATGGGCATGCATTTACATCTGCTCAGATACAACATATCCTCAGATTTTCGTTTAAATCATCGATTTGTACGACAATTCAAGAGACCAACTATAAACTGTTAACAAGGTGGTACCTCACCCCCCACCTCTTACACAAATACTACCCTGCAACTACTGACCAATGTTGGAGATGCCAGGGGATGAAGGAACACTACTCCACATATTTTGGTCATGCCCTAAATCAGGCCCAAACTGGGACAAAAAATAGGCCCTGGGCATTTTAGGCTGAGCAGCCCATTTTTTTTTTAATACAAATCAGGGAAGCATGACATGTTTGTTATTTAATCAAAAGAGGGTGAGGTGGGTGCAGGGTGCAGAGGGTGAGGTGGGTTCAGAGGGTGAGGTGGGTGCAGGGTGCGGTGGGTGTAGAGGGTGATGTGGGTGCAGTGTACAGAGGGTGAGATGGGTTCAGAGGGTGGGGTGAGTGCAGAGTGTGAGTTGGGTGCAGGGTGCAGAGGGTGAGGTGATTGCAGGGTGCAGAGGGTGAGGTGGTTGCAGGGTGCAGAGGATGAGGTGGGTGCAGAGGGTGGGGTGGGGTGGGTGCAGGGTGCAGAGGGTGAGGTGAGTGCAGGGTGCAGAGAGTGAGGTGGGTGCAGAGGGTGGGGTGGGTGCAGAGGGTGAGGTGGCTAACGAATATCTATTAGCCTGAATGATTTTCGGCCAGAAAATTTGATAAGGGGGGCCAACCCGTCCATATGTCCATGCATATGTACCACCTAAAATCTATTTTTTTATGTGGAATATTTAGGAAACGATGTGAGATCTAACGTTGCAACCACTTGATCTTACCGGATCTAACGAATATCTATTAGCCGGAATGATTTTTGGCCCAAAAAATTGATAAGGTAATAATAAGTATTAATAAGTCTCTAATTATGTGAGATCTAACGTTAAAACCACTTGATCTTACCGGATCTAACGAATATCTATTAGCCTGAATGATTTTTGGTCAAAAATATTGATAGGGGGGGCCAGCCCCCCCTCATTAGTCCTTGTATACACCCAATATCTGTATTTGTATGTGGAATATCCCTGAAATGATGTGAGATCTAACGTTAAAACCACTTGATCTTACCGGATCTAACGAATATCTATTAGCCTGAATGATTTTCGGCCAGAAAATTTGATAAGGGGGGGCCAACCCGTCCATATGTCCATGCATATGTACCACCTAAAATCTATTTTTTTATGTGGAATATCTCGGAAACTATGTGAGATCTAACGTTGCAACCACTTGATCTTACCGGATCTAACGAATATATATTAGCCTGAATGATTTTTGGTCAAAAATATTGATAAGGGGGGGCCAGCCCCCCCTCATTAGTCCCTGTATACACCCAATATCTGTATTTGTATGTGGAATATCTCTGAAATGATGTGAGATCTAACGTTAAAACCACTTGATCTTACCGGATCTAACGAATATCTATTGGCCTGAATGATTTTCGGCCAGAAAATTTGATAAGGGGGGGCCAACCCGTCCATATGTCCATGCATATATACCACCTAAAATCATTTTTTTATGTGGAATATCTCGGAAACGATGTGAGATCTAACGTTAAAACCACTTGATCTTACCGGATCTAACGAATATCTATTAGCCGGAATGATTTTTGGCCCAAAAAATTGATGAGGGGGGGCCAGCCCCCCCTCATTAATCACTTAATAAGTCTCTAATTATGTGAGATCTAACGTTAAAACCACTTGATCTTACCGGATCTAACGAATATCTATTAGCCTGAATGATTTTTGGCCAGAAAATTTGATAGGGGGGGCTGATGACGGGTTAGCCCCCCCAGCAAATAACTGTTAATATTGCTTCTTCTGTGTGAGATCTAACGCAAACAATGATTGATCTAACCTGATCTAACAAAGATCTAACAAATTGCATAAAAAAAAGTCAAAATTTCTAATAAGGGGGGGGGCTAACCCGGCAGAGGTGGAAAAATCTCCTTCACCCGTCCCCATAGCTCTGCTGGGCGGAAGTGACGTCAAAACGTCAGTCCCGCCCAGCCTCTTAAAGAAACATTTTTTTTTTGTCATTTGTAAAAAATGACAGTTTCAATTTTTTTTCTTGCATTTTAGTCTAAATATGAGATTGGATTGGATTGGATTGGAATAAATACTTATAGAGCGCCGAATGCGAGTTGTGAAACTCGCGTCTAAGATGATGTGATGTGAGATGTGAGGTCTTTTTGACCCCAGATCTCATATTTAAGAGGACCTGTCATGCTTTTTTCTATTACAAGGGATGTTTACATTCCTTATAATAGGAATAAAACTGATCAATTTTATTTAGTTTTTCAGTGTAAAAAGTAATAAAATAAATAAAAATAAATAAGAAAACGAAAAAAAAAATTTTTAACGCGCTCCGTCCCGACGAGCTTGCGCGCAGAAGCGAACGCATACGCGAGTAGCGCCTGCATATGAAAACTGTGTTCAAATCACACAAGTGAGGTATCGCCGCGATCGTTAGAGCGAGAGAATAATTCTAGCCCTAGACCTACTCTGTAGCTCAAAAAATGCAACCTATAGAATTTTTTAAACGTCGCCTATCGAGATTTTTAAGGGTAAAAGTTTGACGCCATGCCACGAGCGGGCACAATTTTTAAGCGTGACATGTTAGGTATCATTTTACTCGGCGTAACATTATCTTTCACAATATATAAAAAATTGGGCCAAATTTATTGTTGTCTTTTTTAATTCAAAAAAGTGATTTTTTTCCAAAAAAAGTGCGCTTGTAAGACCGCTGCGCAAATACGGTGTGACAAAAAGTATTGCAATGACCACTATTTTATTCTCTAGGGTGTTAGAAAAAAAAATATATAATGTTTGGGGGTTTTAAGTAATTTTCTAGCAGAAAAAACTGTTTTAGTCTTGCAAACACCAAATCTGAAAAACACCTAAGGTCTGGAAGTGGTTAAGTAATGCATCCAGCTTCTTCCCAGCAGTAGCATAAGGAAAGGGGGGTGCACTGTGATGTAAGGGAGAGTGGGGGACTCAACTTCTGATGGTGGGGTGGTTTTTGACATCTTATGTAAATGGAGGGGATGCACTGGACATCTAATCTTACAGATTCAACTGGCCATTTTGAGGGCAATCATAATGCTGATGCAGCCCACGATAAAATTGAGTTTGACACCCTTGACCTAGAGAATAAAATGACAGTCGTTGCAATACTTTCTGTCACACCATATTTGCGCAGCAGTCTTACAAGCGCACTTTTTTGGGAAAAAATACACTTTTTTTAATTACAGTTTTTTTAATTCTACAGGTTGCATGTTTTGAGTTACAGAGGAGGCTAAGATTATTGCTCTCGCTCTACCGATCGTGGTGATACCTCACATGTGTAGTTTTAACATCGTTTTCTTATGCGGAGGCTGCTCACGTATGCGTTCGCTTCTGCACGCAAGCTCGGCGGGACAGGGCGTGTTTACATTTAAAAAAAATATATTATTTATTTTAACTTTTATTTGAAATTTTTACACTGTTCTTTTATGTAAATGTAAACATCCCTTGTAAGAGAAAAAAAATGACGCCTGGAGTCAAAAAGACCTCAGATCTCATATTTACACTAAAATGCAATAAAAAATAAATTAAATTAAATGTCATTTGAAAAAAATAAAAATAAAAAAAGTCTGTTTAAGAGCTATAGGCGGTAGTGATGTTTTGATGTAGCTTACGCCCTTCAATGGTATGGAGACAGGTGGGGGCCATCTTCCCCTCACTCGTCTCCATACCAAGCCAGGAAGAGGACCCGATCAGCTCCGGTAAGCGACGGAGTGCACTAATTTTCACAATCTTGTTATGGTAAGTGCCTAGTATATATACTGTACACTGGAGATCAAAATTAGACAACAACCTACAATTTCCTAAACTTTAAGGCCACTGCTTAGTTGTATTTTAAATTATCTACACAGGAGTAATTAAAGAGCAGTTTTGTTAAGCATATCATTTATGAGTTGCATATATTTTGAAGCACAAAATAAAAAAACTTCATTGCGATTTGAAAAAGAACATTGATCAAAATTAGAGAACACTTTCAGATACCTCTCAATTACTGGTGTTAATCTGGCACCTTGTGCTAATTTCGTTAATTATTTGACAATCCCTATTTAACTGGCAGCCTGACTTTCCAGTTTTCAGTGCCATTCTAAAGTGACTGAAACCCTCCTGCAGCAGGTTGTCCAGATGAAGGTCAAAGGCAGGGGTGTCAAAACTTTTTTCAAAGAGGATTTGATGAAGTGAACATGAGTGAGGGCCGACCATTTTGCCTGAGATTCTGTGAACCATTAAAATTCGGTCTAAGTGTGTTCGATCGAGCACCAATACACTACCCAACAATAATTATCTTGCCTTTGTGGCTGTGTGTGGTGAAGCGATGAGCTCAGGCGTGTTATTTGGATATACCGTATTTATCGGTGTATAACACGCACCTTCACTTTAAAAAATCTTAAATTTTAAATAAAGAACTGTGAATCAAAATAAGGGTCACTGCCCATCAATACAGCCTCACAAGTGCCATAAATGCCGGCCTCTATAAGTCCTGCCTCCTGTGATGGACAGAACAGTCGTCCAATGGCAGCGCAAGAGACGGGATTTCCTTTTACACAGGTCGCCGTGTAAACAGGAAGTACTCCTGTATGCACAGCGCTCATTCCGCCTCCTCCAAGGCAGCCAGCATGTATTTCTTTTGTGGCCCCCGGCGCTCGGGGATTCGTTGGGGGCCACAAAAGACATACAGGCGGGCGGTCCGAAACCAGAACACGATTGGCCCACGGCCCGGACTTTGGACATGCCCGGTCAAAGGGATGACCCTTTCAGTTATAGCAAGAGAAGTTTGTCGTTCCAAAACTGATGATTTCTAGAATATTGCATCTTTACAACGTTACAAACTCATTCAAGTCCCCAAGAAGGCTTGTCGTCCATGAAAGAAAAATGCAAGAGAGGACAGGATAATGCAGAGAATCTCAATGGGCAATTGGTTCAACATTGCAGCTGCAATTGCTTGCCAGTTCAGCCCTGAACAGACTAAGGATCTGTCTCATTATACAGTGTCTCATCATTTAAGAGAACTTGGACTGAAAGTCCACTCTGCAGTGACCAAATCTCTCATTGGCAGAAAGGTTAGACTAACCTTTGCTGAGGAGCATGTTGTGTGGACAGAAGAGAACTGCTCCAAAGTTCACTTTAGTGATGAAAGCAAGTTTATTTATTTAGGTCCGATGGGAAACATTTTGTTTGTCGTCACACTGGGATGGGGGAGTTGGGCCTCTTATACAGCTACATGGCAGTGTGAATGCAAATGTTAATCAGAACCTTCTTCGACAACATGCGGTTCCTTCCCTGTGTTCATCACCCAATCAGCCAGCAATTTGCATGCACGACATTGCCCCTTGTCACCCAGCAAAACGGATAAAGCGGTTCTTTGAAGCTGAACATATTGAAATATTGAACTAATAAAATGGCCAGCCCAGAGTCCTGATTTAAACCCAATAGAAAATCTCTGGAAAATCATTGGTGACAAAGTTATGGCCAAGAAACCCACTACAGTCACCAAAAAGTGGAAGAGACTGAAAGAAGAATGGAACAAAATCACACTAGAGCAGTGTGAGAGACTAGTGATATCCTGTGGCCGCAGATGTTCTGAAGTCATTTAAAGCAAGACCATGTACACTTCTCACTTATTGTTGATTGTTGTAACCTTCAGAAATGTTTGTAGTATTCTTTTACTGTGCTACAGTCATTGCTGTTCTCTAATTTTGATCATTGTGTTTTCTACAAAATGAAGTTTTGTTTTGTTGAAGTGCCTTGAAAAACACTGTTCTACTAGCATGGTATAGCCACAACAAAAATTCCATCACATGTTGAGCAATGAAGTTTACATTATTTCTGAAAAAATCAAGTGTTAATAAATTATTCTCTCATTTTGATCTCCAGTATATGTATGTATATATATTGTGAGGGGTTAGCTCGGTAGCGGGGTGTGTGACCCCTTGGTTGGGTTCACCACACACTGAATTTATACATACTGGCCGTCGAAGACGGTTGAAAACAACGTTTCTGGTTTATTTTTCCATCTTGCTGGAAAACAATTGCAAGCATCCAAACAGCATAAACAAAATCAAACATAAAATAAATCCTAGCCACTCTGGGCGTCTACCTTCCACACAGGAACCTATCTATGAAGTCTAACACAGCCTACTGCTGGGTAGACAGTGCTGGTCATACAGCACAAAACAATAGTCTTTTGATTTTTATCACACAGAAAAATCAATCCTCTCCTCACCTCCACCGAAGACCTTCTGGCACTGCTCTCCTACTCACACAGCCTTAGGAGTGATGCAGCCAATTAGTAGTAATCCTCTGGACTTCTTATAGAGGCCTTAATTGCCTCACTCTGAACAGCTGGAGTCTTCCAACGGCCCTTAGCCTTTCCTGGCTATTTCTCGCAGCCAACGCCTAATAATGATTGGTGTATTGTCTAAGCAAGGCAGAAATGTATGTCCCGTTTGTGACAACACCCACATATTTACCTGACTTCCTGTCACAATATACAATAGTTTATAGAAGCAAATATAATGTGCAGAAATAAAGTGTAAAATAGCTGAACCACGTGTTCAGGATGAATATTTCAACATCAAAATATATATAGTATACATGTCCTTTGTATCCATGGTGTATCCCTTCACCATTGGATGTGTGGGTCAATCAATTGCTTTGTCTTCGGTTTAAAACCGCTGTGGCACCTCTGTGCTCTCAAACCTTTCACCTTAGTACTGCTTTACTTACAGCATGTAGCTTTTATCTCAGTCTGGTGGTGCTTCTATCTCCGCCTGCCTCTAGGGGTCCTCTACTGTTCCTCCCTGCCCAGCTAGATCTCTATGGTAAGTCTGGTCTCCTCTATGGAAATCCTGGGTATGCTCTTTCAGTGTCATCCATGGTTATAAACATATGTGAAATAGACTTCCCATAGTGCATTACCATTTTTTTAAAGTTTTATTAAGGTTAAAAATAGCTCTTACTCACATTTGGAATAGTCAAAAATTCACATGATCTACGAGCACCGTACTTGTACATGCACTGATGTCACTTCTGGCCTGCGCTCACGCCCTACGCAATATGTCACACACATGTGACGTCTTCAGACGAAAGCTAAAGCTAGCAACACAATAGATAAGGAAAAGTTCATATACATATATATACATATTTATTTTTCCTTATAGTTTTCGAATGATACAGTTCTTAAACTAAATACATGAAATATGACCCACAGATGACCAACATGGCACTACTAGATAATCTCAATAGAGGGGCACTTGGAAATTATTATTCATATTGCCAATATATGTATTTTTGGAGACCTTGTGCTGTGTAAAATCACTCATGACCGGTTCTCTTTAAAGAAAAAAGCCTATGAATGCTATGAAAAGTTAACTTTAAAATGTTGTAGGACTCCCAGAGCACATAAAACTATTCCAAAACATAGGACATTAATTTCTGTGACATAAGCATCATTTCAGACAAGTAATGTCATTCAATAAAGCTGGATGTGACTTGACTTATGACATCGTCTAGTGCTTCTTTAGTATGTGTGTTAGAACTGACTGTGTCCTCATCATGACTCATGTCTTCTTGTTCTGTAGCTTCTGGTGAAGTTTATAATCTGTGCTCGCTCTGTTGGATAACACAAACCGCGTGAAAACTTTTCCACCGCTGCTGTCAAAACTTCATTCTCACCTTGCTGTATCCACACCCTGGGAGATAGATTTTTGTCTTGCCCTAACGCAATAAGGAACTTTCCACAGGAGGAACAGATAAACAGAATACTTCATGTGGCTTTAAATTCAACTAGGCACAAATGTCCATTTAACTCCATCTGAGCTGGATTTTCACAACTAGAGTTTGTAGGCACACAATGTTTTTGTCTTTTTTTCACGCCTTGTATACACAATCTCTCCCTGTTTTACTGGCCATAATCCATTTTAGAATATTGTGATAATGTGTAAATCTGTAATCTGTATTACTATACAGTTCAACTTTCTAAGATGGGAACAGCTACACATTATAGCACATAGTAAGTAGCAAACGACGCAACCCTTCCACATTAAATAGACTATGAAGAATTAGCCACCTCAGTAAGGGGCACTTTTACCCCCTTTCTGTACAGTTTTCAGCGCTGTCACACACATACACACATACATTTTTTATAATTTTGTTCACACAAATAGAGCTTTCTTTTGGTAGTATTTAATTACAAGTGAGAAAAATCTGCTTCACACCAACATCTGTCCTGCAGGTTTATTGAAAGACTGCAACCAGGACTAAAACAACGGACCAAGGGGTGACAGCATTTCACACATACAGTACATTGTGCTTCTTCAAAACCCATTGGGGTTTGTGAAACGTCGTCACCCCTTTGTCCGTTGTTTGAGTCCTGGTGGCAGTCTTTCAATAAACCTGTTGGACGGATGTTGGTGTACAGCTAATTTTTCTTACTTGGTCTACATGTTTATGGTTGCGTGCCGGAGCTAGCACCCAGCCCTTCCTTTTTGGTGGATTATATTACTTACCTGGAGAAGCAATAAGTCTCATTTATCCTGGTATTTAATTACCACCGGGTTTTTAATTTTTTTCTAAATAAACAAAAAAAAAACAACAACAAACTTTTATTTGTTTCTGTTATAAATTTTTGCAAATAAAAAAATGTTCTTCATAGATTTAGGCCAAAGTATATTCTGCTACATTTCTTTGGTGAAAATAACTCAAATTCGTTTATACTCTGGTATACTGTATATCTGAAAATTGATCAATCCCGATGACTGATCTAAATTTCATTTTAAAGGCAAGCCAACTCAAAATAGATATTTTTTCTCCCTTGGAAAAAGCGGGGCAGGGCTTCAGTCCCTTGCCGTCTGATTACTACTATATACGAAAAATGCCACCACCCCCATGCATGTCCTACGCTTACCTGTGCCCTCTGAGAGCCTGGAACATCCATCAGCACCGTCAGGATGGAGAGTGAAGGGAAGAAACACCCATTGCCCAATTTCCCCTAGAAGCTATGAACCCATAAATGCTGAGCTCTGAGCACTTTTGAGTTCGGCCAATGCATCTGGAAAAACAACCAGACTGACCACAGTGGCTTTTTATTCTATGAGTCTCCTTTTCATAAAATATATGTTTGGGAATTTTAAGTTTTTTTTTTTTCATGTAAAAAAATTGCATTTTAGTATGGGGCGGAATTTTTTTAATTGGGCAGTAAAAGGGTTAAAGTGACAACGAACCATACACATCTACTACTTAATGGTCCTGTAATCTATTTTGCATTAAATTGTTTCTTACTGTGTTTTTCAGCCTCTTTATAATGTCTTCCGTGAGCACCTGATTATATTTCTTGCAGCAAGAGTATCCATTGCCAAATCATGGAAGTCCCCTACAATTCTGTTTTACCTATTAAAAACCAAACTATCTTGGATAATGGTGAATGAACGGTTATCGGCTCTTAAGGGTGATAAGATTGCTTGGTTTAATACAGTATGGGATCCCTGGATTAATTATCTTACGACTACTTAATGTTCTGGACTGACCCTGGGAGATCCTCTTCTAGGGTTGGAGTGCACCCCCTCTTCCTGTTTCTTTAACTATGTTTGGTTCTCTCTCTCCTCTTCTGGTTTGAATTTGTTATTATCAGATCGGTCCTTAGGGCCCCATGGAAGTTCAGTTGGAGGGTTCTAAGTCTGGTTTGAATTTGATTCTAATTATTGAATGATGCAATGAGGAAACTCGAATGTACAGCTCTTTTCTGGCTACATAACTGAACCCCCAAGAATTTGAATATGTACGATTTTTTTTTCTCTATTTTCTCTTTCAATATAATGACAAACGTTGTTTATTGTACTTTTATCTGAAAATTTCAATAAAAATATTGAAACGAAAAAACATGTCAAATATTCAATAAAGAAAAGAAGATTTACCAACATCAAAGGAGCCGATCATGCAAAGTGGCAGTAATGTGAATTTGTATTTGCTCATGCATCTGGATTCACACTCTGTGAGTGATTTTCATTTAACCTTTTTAAGAGATGATTTAGTTACAGGACAGTAAGTCTTCCTGTAGAAAGAACAGGGCACATCCTTTCAGTTGAACGTTTAGCATTGTGAGCAGAAGAGCTAACATGTACTTCTTGAATTTTATGTCTTCAGCCTTGGAAAGGCCCCCCTTACATGCTTGGGTACATGCTTAAATGTTGATATCCCTATGTCAAATGTGACTCTGTTAACCTGTAATATACCACGATTATTTATAAGGTCAAAGAACATAATTAAATGCAACTATACAGTACAGTGCAAAAGTTTTAGGCAGGTGCAAAAAAAAACTTTCAGAAAGAAGTGTTAACAGTTTATTTTTATCACTTAACAAAATGGAAAGTAAATGATTTGATTTGGTGTGACCACCCTTTGCATTTAAAACAGCATCAATGGATTTATTTTCTATTAATTTACTTTCCATTTTTCCAAACTGTCTGGCTACCAGACAAAGGTCTGCAACATCTAGAAGGTGAGAGGACTGAAAAGGGAATGGAAGATAATGATTGTGTACACTAGAATGCTTGAGGACACTTCCCTTTAAAAGCTCTACACACATTTTAACACGCGTGACAGCACCATACATTGATGCATGGAACTAAGTACAGTGCCATTCATCTTGAATGGCAACACAACACACATATTCAACGCACCACAATTTACTAACATTTTAGCTCACTGCCGCACATAGATGTGAACCATTTGTGCATTGTGCTGGGCTGTGCTGGGCCACATATGAAACATTAAATAATACTTTGTCACTTTAGCAATTGTGCCATTGTACTACACCACACAAGCATACTGTTTAGCACTTACTGGGTCACTACTCTTGCAAAAAGGTTAAGCGGGCATAAAATTGTTGCCTTGCCAGAGGCAGACACTGTACACTTGGTCACATTAAGTTATCTCTTCTGACTGACCAATTGTAGACCTAAACTACATGGGTCATTTTGCCACTATAAATTGCCTGTGATTGGTTGTGAATTTTCCTCATCAATATTTAATATTCCCATATCTCACTTTCCTGGAATAGGCAAGAATTAAACGGGTGCTGTAGAAACCACCAGCTTAAGGCTAGTAATGTCGTAGGTCAAAGCATATATTGCTAGCACACCATGTAGCTTCAAGATAATGTCCAAATGACTTATTAAAGTCTTATTAAAGTGATCACATTTAAGCAAAAAAGAGCAACATTTTGGGGCTACACAGGGTCATCATCACATGCCTGATGAAGGGGTCATGTGTGGCCCCAAAACGTTGTACTTCACTGCTGTGATGTGATCACACTAATAAAATGTTTAAGATCTGTGGTGTATTTGTAAAATATATGCTTTATCCCATCATCAATATCACCAACCCTCAATCCAATGATTTATACTGTGATCTTGGACTATTGCATATCTACCAGTTGTGAATGATCATGGGATGACAGTAGCCACACATGATGATTGTGATAAATAAACCCACAAAATATTATAAATTACATTATACATCAGTGACACAAACATATGCAATAAAAAGTCCAGGTGCAGTGAAATATAGTCCAAGTGCAGTGAAATAAAATAAAATCTTTGATTCCTTATGTCCAAGAATTGTGCTCTTGTAATGGAAAAATACTCCCTCAAACAGTTGAAAAAGTAAGGTGAGAGGCTGGTGGGCGGAGCCTAGCGGGTAGGCAATGCTGAGCTAGAGCTCCGCTCCGTGACAGAGATTGACCCGCAAATAACGGAGGAACACCGTGGGCATAACCACCCAGAATACTGGGCAAAGCTTCAGGAAGGGTGAGAGAACATTTTTATACGCTATGGTGCTGAAAGGAACGAGAGGAAAGGGGAAATTGCTTCACAGCAGCAGCGCGCAGCATCCCCAGTCTCCTCAGCATCTCAAAATCACCTCAGAGAGAAAGGCACCAGCCCCCTCTGAGGGATTCACCTCAGTGAAGCAGAAAAAGGCCAGCATTAAAAGCGCAAAACAAATGGCTTCTCTCAATACTACTGTCTCAGATAGTGAGGAGGATGACAATGTGACAAACCCCACAGCAATATGTCACAGCACAGCGGTACCCACAAGTCTCCTGAGGCAATTTGAAAAGATGCTGCACAAGGCGCTCCAGACCACTTCAGATCAGATAACAAATAGCCTGACTAAAGAAATTAGGGAGCTTGGGGGCCGCACAGAAGTACTTGAGACTAAAATGGATGATTTAGAAGCTTACACTCAGGACTGTGTATCTGAAATTGACACCTTAAAAGAGGAAAACTTGATATTGCAAAATAGATTGGAGGAATTCGAAAACAGAGCCAGGAGATCAAATTTGAGGTTCAGGGGACTACCGGAATCTATCATTGACCTAAATGGTACAATGTTGGCACTGTGTCAGGAAATATTACCTGGGATACCAGCTGACAGGCTGGAAATGGACAGAGTTCACCGAGCACTAACGTCCAGGAAGGCTGATGGTCCCCCTAGGGACATCATAGCTAAATTTAATTTCTATCGAACAAAGGAGCTGATTCTGCAGACCACCAGAGAGAAGAGCAAGCTAACTTTTCAGGGGAATGAATATCAAATCTTTGCCGACATTTCGCAAATGACAATCAACAAAAGGAGAGAAATGAGACCCCTCCTATACGAATTGCAGCAACGCCAAATCAAATATCAATGGGGCTTCCCTTTCTCCCTGCGATTCACCTGTCAAGGCACAAAAATTGTGTGTAGAACACCAGCTCAGCTTCAACAGGCCCTGCTGGACTTCAAAATAATTGACAGACCTCCGTCGGCAACTGCAGCCCGCAGAAGATCAGCTTCCACTTCGCCACGGGACAACTCGCCGCTTCAGAACCACAACAATGGCATCCAGCAATTACATAAGAGAGGCAGATTTGTGGAACAAGCACAGGAGCAAGAAGACACGATGGACTGAGATCTGCAAGCAAGTCAGTCTTACCTACCTTTAGACTTCTAGTCTTTCACCCAAACCTTGGTTGTATGACTCAATGAGTTTACAAGTTTAAGTAGAAGTTCATGAGTTTCTAAGTTAGCAAATTTATTAGAGCAGAAGCTCCTTATTATTATTTTTAATTGAGTTAGTGCTTTCCCTTTTCTCTTTATTATCAATCTCCCCAGACTTTCCAGGCTCAGGGGCTATATATCTTGCCTCATATTCACTCAGCAACTCCTAATCCCTTCGCCGCGTGATTGGCACACTACCCCACCTACTGGGTGGCCAAGCCACCCTGGTACCCTAGATGTACCTAAAGCAATTCTCCATCATCCTTTTTCCACAACACTTTGCATACCAACAGTAAATGGGAATGCCGGCACTTAGGCCATTCTTCACAATAGGCCGTCTGTTCGATAGCATCAGTCCATCGCCCCAACCATAATGTTTCGGATGTAGGATTCCTCCAGTACCCTTTATTCAAACACAGACACTTCTTGATGCTCCCCTTTATCACCTTATCACCTTGACTTGCAAATTACCCTCTATAGATAGACTAGTAGCCCCTACTTTTCCACGGAATCTCCTATAACGTTGCACTCACGGTTTCCATTAGGGATGCTTACCGGAAATTTTTAGGACGCGGGTCTCCCTCGATCGGAACCCACATGCGCCACACACGGCTCCCCTCTGACCCCCGCAGTTATTTGCGAGGGTCTGACGTGGGCCCAATTCTCCCTGACCGGGCACCTCCCCCCCCGTTCACGGACCAGACTTACAAGTTTGTTCTACGTATTGATGCACATATGTTTATTTAATTTTAATGTGCTGTCTTTTTCTTTGAAAATTTTCGTTTTTAGGTCTCCCCCCCTTATCCTCAGTCTGCATGGATTAGATCGGGAGATCGATGTACAGGACACCAAGGTAAGAACATTGAGATGGTTTGGCTATCATGGCTCCTTTGAATGTATTAACCTTAAATGTACAGGGCCTCAACATACCACAGAAACGGGTTAAGGCGTTTAGACACTTCCAAGCTAAGAAAGCACATATCATATGTTTACAGGAGACGCACTTCACTCCCAGTACGACCCCTAAATTCTTTCATGCCTCCTATCCACAGGTCTTTACCGCATCAGCTAGTTCCAAAAAAAGGGGCACCCTCATAGCCTTTCATAGATCAACGCCATTCACAATTAAGTCTGAAATCATAGACCCTGAAGGTCGTTACAACATCCTGACTGGCCACATCTTGGATAAGGCGGTAACAATTGTATCGTATTATGCCCCAAATTTAAATCCCTTGCCATTCATGTCACATCTGCTGCAAGTGATAAACTCGCATAAATTCGGATCCCTTATTATTTGTGGGGACACTAATCATGTCCTTCTCCCTTTTTTGGATAAAACACCATTCACCCCCGCGAAACAAGTCAAAAGAACCCTATCCACCTTGCTGGCTAAATATAATTTAGTGGACTCCTGGAGGGAAACGAACCCCACTAAACGCAAGTACACGTACTATTCGAGCCCCCATAAGTCGTCCAGCCGCATAGACCACATACTCCTGACGATAGGCATGCTGCCGGAGGTGTTGGATTCCGACATCGTGCCTATTCCATGGTCGGATCATAACGCGGTTCTCACTACATTAGCCTCCATAATCCCCAAAAAACAGGACCCAACATGGTATCTACCAGACAAAATTCTCAAACACCCCATGTACAGGACTATAGTTGAGCAAGAGTTAAGTGAATATATAACATTAAATAAGACCCCTGACGTCTCCCCGTTAACTCTTTGGGAAGCCCACAAGCCAGTGCTAAGAGGGAAAATACAGAAGCACGCTGGGACTTTTAAAAGAGAACGAAAGCAACTTTCCTATAAATTAGAAAAAGAACACGATTTGGCCTTTGAGGCCTTCCAATTCGATCACTCACCTAAAGCAAAAGCCAGACTAGATAAAGCTCGTACGGAATATGACCTATTCCTCTCGGACTCGGCGGACAGGGCGATACTCCGGACCAAGCACTTTTTTTACAAAAACGCAAATAAATCAGGAACTCTTCTTGCGAAGTCGCTCAACTCCATTAACAAAGCATATAAGCCTATCCAACTTAAAACGGCAAACGGTATAATCTCTAGTAACCCAGTCAAAATAGTACAAAAATTCAGCTCTCACCTTAAAAAACTGTACGCAGAAACTAACACATTTAGCAAACAGGACACGGAAGACTTCTTTTCTGATTTACATTTGCCACAACTAAACACGTCTCAAAGTGCTCTAATGGATGAACCGATCACGCAAGAAGACGTCCTACAGGCTGTCGCTGAACTAAAATTAAATAAAAGACCGGGTCCGGACGGGTTCACTGCCCGTTATTATAGATCATACAAAGACCTACTTTCTCCCATGATGGTGGAAGCCTTTAATGATCTACTAAATCGGAGGTCCTTTAGACAAGAGTCTCTCACGGCCACTATCTGCATGATTCCCAAACCGCACTCCGATTCCACCTGCTGCGACAATTACCGCCCTATATCCATGTTAAACACAGACGTAAAATTACTAGGTAAGATCTTAGCCAATAGATTGAACAAAATCATAGGAACCCTGATACACCGTGACCAAGTGGGCTTCATGCCCAATAGGCAGGCAGGGGACAATATCAGAAGGGCATGCTTACTGGCAAATATAGCTAAAAAGAGGAAAATTCCAGCCTGCTTTCTTTCCCTAGACGTCAGGCAGGCCTTCGACTCAGTCTCATGGTCATATATGGAATTTACGCTGAAGAAATGGGGCTTTGGCCCCAACTTTACAAATTGGGCCCTGCAATTATACCAGAACCCTAGAGCGTACGTGAAATATGCGGGCTACAAATCTGAAACCTTTAATATACAGAGGGGAACCAGACAAGGCTGCCCACTTTCCCCATTATTATTCGCCCTCCTGATAGAACCCTTAGCCCAAAAGATTAGAGTGGATCCTAAAGTACTCGGTATCGAGTTGGGCGGCGTTACTCACAAACTTTGCCTCTATGCTGTTGTTCCTCTCCTCTCCACAAGTAACGGGTCCAAACTTACTCCCAATCTTACACCAATTTGCGTCCATATCAGGCTTGGCAATAAACCCCAGGAAATGCTCGGCATTGAACATTTCTCTTTCTAGTACGGTGCTGTTGGCAGCAAAAGTGAGCCTCCCTTTTGAGTGGCCAACTAGAAGCATTTCATACCTGGGAATACATTTGACTGCAGACATTTCAGATCTCTATGCGCATAACTATCCAGTCCTCCTGAAACATTTGACGACTTTATTAAAATCCTGGGCCCTACTCCCTCTTTCCTGGTTTGGAAGAATCGCGGCTGTGAAAATGACCTTACTACCCAAGCTCCTATACCTTTATAGAGTGCTCCCTATATCCATACCGGCCCACTACTTCAGGATAATACAAAGGAGAGTTTCATCCTTCGTATGGGGTACCTCCAGGCCAAGGATCAAACCACAAATATTACATCGGCCAAAGTCAGCAGGAGGGCTAGGATATCCTAGCTTCGTAAATTATTACCGAGCAGCACAAATGGCCACAATAGTCAAATACCATGCTAAGCAAGAGGCACCATTATGGGTGTCTATCGAGGCGATGGAATGCGACCCAATTTCAATTTCGAACCTATTGTGGATCACCCCTAAACAAAGAAAGCACATAACTAATCCCATCATGAAACATTCACTCTCCCTGTGGGACAAAATTAAAAATAAACACTGCTTGATGTCTCCTTCAGCCCCCCTGCTGTCTTTTATTAAAAACCCTGCTTTTTACCCAGCCTGGGTCTATCCTAACTCCTTTAAGGAATGGACGGATCGAGGCTGCATACGAAAATATCAATTCTTCGACTCAACAGTAGTGACCCCTTTCCCAACCTTAAACAAAACTCATGGCATACCCCCGAAGGAAATTTTTCGATACCTCCAGATAAAAAACTTCTTTCAACCCTCAGCCGACACGACAATAGTGTCAAACCAATTATCCGCCTTTGAAACTATTTGTAACGGTAATCCTCATGCCAGAAAAGTAATTTCTATCTTATACTCCCAGCTACTCACGCACCCGAGGTCAGGGAAGTTGTCTTACATGAGTAAATGGGAAGATGATTTAGGCATTGAACTGGCACAAACGGAATGGGATCAAATATGGAACAATACCAAAACGGTATCCACTAATATAATAGCAGCAGAAACAAACTACAAAGTACTCTCCAGATGGTACTTAGTCCCGACCAGGGTGGCAAAATTCTCGCAGACATATTCTGATTTATGCTTTAGAGAATGCTCAGACAAAGGAACTTACTTCCATACCTGGTGGTCGTGTCCAAAAGTGCACGAGTTTTGGCTGGAAATTTTCAAATTAATCAAAGTCCTCACGAATAAAACGATCCCCATGGACCCCAAAATTGCCCTGCTCAATTTTAAGCCAGACGGTATTTCATATGCTCGATTCACTTTGACAAGGCAGCTTTTAACAGCAGCAAAACAAACCATTGCGAAAGCTTGGAAGTCCCCAAATGTGAATCTAAACGAAACTATCAACAGAATGAACACAGCTATGATATACGCCAAGATAACTGCGATAGAGATGGACACGATCGCCAGGTTTGAGGATACATGGATGCCCTGGTTGGAATATGTCACGAAAAAAATGTTTAATGGTGATGTTTTGATGCCATGGTAGCCCAGCCATTACACAGGTATCCTGTCAGAAACTTCTGCTCTACTGAAATGTCCCCGATCTAGTCCTGCAGACTCCCTGACCCCACCCTTCCCTCTCCTTCCTCCCCCTTTCAGTTCTCCTTCTCCCTTTTATTTTATTTACTTATTTGTTTTCTGTTACTTGCATTACTTTCGAATGTGTTTCACCTTATTGTGTAGTCTTTCTCATAGCACTAAGTACCTAAATAATAAGCCATACCTCTTTGATCGACCTGAGGCTTTGGTCAAGATGGAAGTTCCATGAGACGCATAGAACCAAACCACAAAGACTAGCAACAATTGCTAACAATAACCAGAACGTTTTTGGACTATAAACTGTACTGTTTGTTCCCTCTTGATCCCTGTTTAGTTAATAGTTAAGCCATTGATGCTAGAGAAATGTAATGAGCTAAGTAAAGACACCACTCTTTATTAGTTAATTCACTTGTAAAAGCAGGACTTTCTTTTCGCCTAAGGTCGATTTTGTTTGATAACATGCTTGTACAAATGTCAACTACACAATAAAGATCTTTTGACAAGGAAAAAGTAAGGTGAAGGTCCCTATTTACCAAAAGTAGTTGACCCTCAGTGCCATACGGCAAGAGAGGTCAAATAGGACCAAAGGGTCCGAGAAACAGCTCCAACCATAGTCTCCTTGTTGCCATCCGAGTTTAGGATGTTAACCTTGTAACAAATCAAAAAGAAAACAGGCTCCACATAGCATGAAAAAGTTTGGGCTCTTTATTTAAAACTTGGTTAAAAAACACAAATGGAGTTCCACAGCAGGACTAGGGATAAAACCCTTCCTGTATAAACATACACGGTCATCAAAATACCATCACAGTGCCTAAAAAGACTCGGGTATGTTAAGCTGTATTCACCTAGAGCCCTGCACACCGCACAGTGCGTCCTAACTTGACGCCTTTCGTCATCAAAATTATTATATTTTAGAAGCTGGGCATCACGGTGTATAAGACTCCTTATATATCTAAATTAAACAAACGTATGCCCAGGACTAATAGCATAAATATTCCTACCTCCCTTACATTAATAACTCAATCCTAAATAAATCAAAAAAATATATGTATATATTAACTGAGTTACAAAGCTCAATGACGTGCCCAAACCATCTAGTAGCGATATGTGGTATAACTAACGATCACATAATATCACCCAGTACACGCCACCAATGACACAATCTATAATTAAAAATATTTAAAAATTATTAAAAACATTGTGTCCCAAACGAAACCCAAATAGGAGGTTTGTTAATTAATTGATCGAAATACTGATGGAATACCAACATTAAATAATACAACATGATAATTACCGGATTGTTACAAACATTTATAATTAGTAATAAAGCAATTAATGAAAGAATTTACTATAATCTACTATTTTTACGAAATTCCCCCATCACATTGCCTTTGGTCCACTGACCGTTGTAGTTCTTTGGCTGCGGACGTCATGTCCAGGAGAGTGTATTTAATGATTCTCTCCCCTAGAGAACAACAGGCCAGTAGAAGGAGCTGTGAGCTCTGAACGCGTGGACTTTTATTTCCACAGAGATAGTCCTGACCCCTTCCTCCTGCCCCCTACTGGTGACATCATTTCGGCTTCCGGTTCAAGCTGGACTGCATGGAGCTGACTACTTCATGATTTTCCTGAATGGACAGCTATTCAGCACAACATCACACCAGAACCTTTCCCAGCTATCTGGATCGTGCGAGGAGCCTGTGGGACACAGTAGAACTGCCAGGACTACAAACTTATGATGAGCATAACTCCCACTTATATCTTGTAAGTGTTTTATAATCTTGTGCAATAAATGTTACCGTTTTAATACTACACTTAGAGAGGCACCCCCCACCTTGTTTTTTTAAGAGAGGTAGTAAAGGTGGTGCTGGGACACCGTACTTTGCTACACAACCCAGAAGGGCCAGGGGCCCTGCCTGTAAAGGGCTTTTGCTTCAAAATCTGACTGTTGCCTTTTTTTGTCAGATTAACTATCAGTGTGCCAACTAGAATTTCTGCAAGCAAGCATGCCGGAGGAAGCAGAGGAGTGTACATAGACTGTATATATGCGAGTTGTCCTTAAAGCTGTTCTAAAGTCAAGTGGGCACCCTATGATACCCCTAATCCCCATCCAAGTTTTATCCCCTCAATAAAAAAATACAAAACAAGCACTGGACTGTTTCCCGTTCTGGGAGCCTGTGAAATTTGGTGTGCCTGGCTATGCGGGGTGGGGGAACCCATTTCACCAGCGGCTCCAATGTGGGGTGCCCTACACTGTAAATGGATGATCATCCGTGTACATCCCTTTTTGCATAGAGATGCATTGATGTCCGTTTTTCATTCGTTAGCAGATGGATGAAAAACGGACCACATGTGTGAAAAGGGCCTTATGCCATTTACACACGGTCGGAATTTCCAACAACAAATGTTCGATGTGAGCTTGTTGGCGGAAAATCTGACCGTGTCTATGCTCCATCGGACATTTGCTGTCGGAATGTTTGAGAGCTGGTTCTCAATTTTTCCGACAACAAAAGTTCTTGTCGGACGCACAAAAATCCTACGCATGCTCAAAATCAATTTGACGCATGCTCGGAATCATTAAACTTCATTTTTCTTGGCTTGTCGTAAGTGACCGCGTTCTTGCCGATTGGAATTTCCAACAATATTTGTGTGACCGTGTGTATCCATGACAGGTTTGAGCCAACATTCCGTCTTTAACCACTTCCCGACCTCCTCATGTACATATACGTCAGCAGAATGGCACGGACAGGCACATGTACGTACCTGTACGTCCTCTGCTAGACGTGGGTGGGGGGTCCGATCGGGACCCCCCCCGGTACATGCGGAGGTCGGGTCCACTCGGGGAGCGATCCGGGACGACGGCGCGGCTATTTGTTTTTAGCCGCTCCGTCGTGATCGCTCCCCGGAGCTGAAGAACGGCTTCCCCGTGCTTCACTGTGTCAGCGCATCGATCGCGTCATTCCCTTTATAGGGAAGACACGATCGATGACGTCATTCCTACAGCCACACCCCCCTACACTAGTAAACACACACAAAGTGAACACTAAATGTTACAGCGCCCCCTGTGTTTAACTCCCAAACTGCAACTGTCATTTTCACAATAAAGAATGCAATTTAAATGCATTTTTTGCTGTGAAAATGACAATGGTCCCAAAAATGTGTCAAAATTGTCCGAAGTGTCTGCCATAATGTCGCAGTCACGAAAAAAATCGCTGATCGCCACCATTAGTAGTAAAAAAAATTAAAAAAATAAAAAATGCAAAAAAACTATCCCCTATTTTGTAAACGCTATAAATTTTGCGCAAACCAACCGATAAACAATTATTGCGATTTCTTTTACCAAAAATAGGTAGAAGAATACGTATCGGCCTAAACTGAGGAAAAAAAAATTATATATGTTTTTGGGGGATATTTATTACAGCAAAAAGTAAAAAATATTGCATTTTTTTCAAAATTGTCGCTCTATTTTTGTTTATAGCGCAAAAAATAAAAACCGCAGAGGTGATCAAATACCACCAAAAGAAAGCTCTATTTGTGGGGAAAAAAGGACGCCAATTTTGTTTGGGAGCCACGTCGCACAACCACGCAATTGTCTGTTAAAGCGACGCAGTCCCGAACTGTAAAAACCCCTTGGGTCTTTAGGCAGCAATATGGTCCGGGACTTAAGTGGTTAAAAATGCACGGTTTTGTTGTCGGAATGTCTGATCGTGTGTACGCGGCATTAGAGTTTCCTCACCTTTTCGCTCAACACAGGTTGTTGCATCAAAACTGCAGTTGTGAAGACATCTTTGAATGTCCATATTCATTATCCTTCACCTTTCTTCGTGAAAATATAGAAAAATGTAAATCCAGTCATTTGTGTCTTGTAGATCTTTTGTGTTTGTTGTACAATGTTTATAATGCGGTAGACTTTTTTGAGGCAATTTTTTACATTATTAATGCTTTATTATTGGAGATATTTAAATGGGAACAGTTTGCTATCCCGTTGTGTTTTTGTGCTCACAAGAACATGAAAGATGATCTGTTAAACACAGCATTTCACCCATGACATTTGCAGCGTATATGAATAAGTCAGCGTTCGGTGTATCATGTGCTCTATTGAATGAGCATATTAATGATTTTTGCTAGTGAGGATAAGCTTTGTGTCACAATTACTCACCTTTCCTGTACTATAAACAACATTATACCGTAGTATGTAAGCAGAGCCTGTCAGTGGAGGCAAATTACTCTGTATTTACAGAATTTCCCTACAGGTGAATAAATGTCAATTACTGGGAGCAGTTAGTTGAATCCAAGGACGTTGATTTTACATTTTTATGACAACAAAGGATAGGTTTCCTGGAGAGGTAAATAAGGGCTAAATGCGTAATGTTGCTTTAGAAAATCCATTCCTATATTCATATGTTTCCATTTAAAGAGCTTTTAAAAGCAAGAGTTTTTGGTTGCACCTGTTAATTTTGGTTTGTTTTTTTAGATGAACTAGTGGCCATGTCATAATAATGATCTATTTGCTAGTGACATGATGACCAACAAACTACTTACCTGTTTTAACCAATTCAGCCCCAGAAGGTTCTACCCCCTTCATGACCAGGCCATTTTTTGCGATACGGCACTTCGTTGCTTTAACTGACAACTGCAGTTCAGTGCGCTGTTCACAAATAAAATTAATGCTCTTTTTTTGCCCACAAATATCTTTCTTTTGGTGGTATTTCATCACCTTTGCTGTCTTTATTTTTTGCGCTATAAACTAAAAAAGACAGACAATTTTGAAAAAAACTTTCTGCTATAAAACACACCCAATAAAAAAAAAAATCAATAAATAAAATACAGTCATTTCTTCATCAGTTTAGGCCAATATGTATTCTGCTACACAGAAAATCCCAAAAAGCGTATATTGATTGGTTTGCTCAAAAGTTATAGCATCTACAAACCATGGAATATATTTATGGAATTTTTATTTATTTATTTTTTGCTAGTAATTGTGGTGGTCATCGATTTTTAGCAGGACTGGGATGTACAAAACTGACACTAAGGTTTTGTACAGACGAGCGGACCTGTCCAATGAAAACGGTCCGTGGACTGTTTTCATCGGACATGTCCGCTGGGATCATTTGGTCTGATGGCTGTACACACCATCAGACCAAATTTCCAGCTGACGCGGTGACGACGCGGTTACGATGCGGTGACGTGGCGTCGACGATGACGCGGCGATGTGCGCGAACCCGGAAGTTCAATGCTTCCACGCATGCGTCGAATCACTTCGACGTCATGCGTGGGTTCTCGGGCCAGCGGACATGTCCGGCGGACATGGTTCCAGCGGACATGTTTCTTAGCATGCTAAGAAACATTTGTCCGCTGGAAACCTGTCCGGTCGGCCGGAAAATTGTCCGGACCAGTTTCAGCGGACATGTTCGGTCGTGTGTACGAGGCCTAAGGGGTTGATTTACTAAAGACAAAGACTGTGCACTTTGCAAAGTGCAGTTGCACTCTGCAAATGCAGTTACTCCAGAGCTTAGTAAATGATGCAAAGCTTTACTTTGCAAATAATATCCAATCACATGCACGGAAAATAAAAAAAACAGCAGTTTTGCTTGCGCATGATTGTATGATGAAAGTCAGCTGAACTTCTGCTCATTTACTAAGCTCTGGAGCAACTGCTCTTGCAGAGTGCAACTTCACTTTGCACAGTGCAGTCTATTTGCCTTTATTAAATCAACCCCCAAGTGACACTGTTTGGGGACCAGTGACACCAATACAGTGATCAGTGCTAAAAAAAAAATGCACTGTCACTGTACAAATGACACTGGCGGGGATGGGGGTTAATATCAGGGGCAGTCAAAGGGTTAAATGTGTCTTTAGGGGGTGCTTTTGAACTGTGGGTGATGTGCTTTGACTAGGAGAAAACAGAGATCTGTGTTTCTGCTTAGCAGAAACACAAGATCTTAATTTCCCCCTCTGACACAATGGTGGTCTGCCTTGTTTACATAGGCAGATAGCCATTCTGCTTCTCCTCAGAACGAATATTGGCTCCCGCTGTGTCCAATCACAGCAGAAGCGGGTCGCCGGGGGCACACGTGCACGCCCCAGACACCGTGCACAAAATCACATACAAGTACGTGATTTCGTGCAGGAGGGCCGCCCTGCCACAGTTTATATGCATGGGGTGGTCCAGAAGTGGTTAATCGAGTCATTCTCTCTTTATCTGGACCAGGGAGATGTCAAAACCATACTAGGGAGGATTTATCAGCTTGGGCCTACAAGGGAGCAATTCCATAGAATTGAGTGGAGGCGTCCGATGAAAACCGAAAAAGTTTGTCCGACTGAGCGTACACACGGTCGGATTTTCAGGAAAAACCTTGTAATTTTGAAGGCCCATACACACGATCTAGCTTTTTGACAACAAACAAAGTCTGATCGTGTGTACAGAAGTCCATCGGACTTACGTCCAACGTACAAACACGCATGCTCAGAACCAATGCAAATAGCAGAAGTTGCCTAAATTGTGGCACTAAAGAGCAGAAAAACCACGTAGTACGTCAATTACATCACTACGTTCATGTTTGCTGGCTGAAAAAGTCCTGCCATGTGTATGCATACCAAGTTCACGGCCAACGCCCTTCGAACAGAAATCCACAGAAAAGTTTGTTTGAAGTCCGATCATGTGTATGAGGCTTTACAGTTAAGGCCCATACACGCAATCAGACGTTTTGACAACAAATGTCCGACGGACCTGTTTGATCGGACAATCCGACCGAGTGTACGCTCCATCAGACATACTATTGTCTAATAAAGGATAATCCTATCGTGTGTACACAAGTCCATCAGACTTAAGTCCAAAGTACAAACACGCATGTTAAAGATCAGACAACAATAGCAGAAGTTGCCCAAAGGACAAGAAGAAAACACAATGCAGCGCCTTCTAAGTGTAGCAAGTGAGTTTTAATAGTAAAAATTCATAAAAACATATAAAAGGCCTACTCACAATGTAGATGTAAGTAAGGGCATGACAACGTTCTGGGTACAAGGTTTCATCCGCGGGATTCCCAGGAGCCTGAAGAAGAGACTTGAAAGTCTTGAACGCGCGCACCTCCCGCGCCCGGAAGTGACGTTGAATACAGCACACAGTGGAGAACGGATCCCCTCCTGTTGGTTCCGAGTGCACTTTTGGTCCCAACCGCCGTTGCTGTACTAGCCAGGACTGCACTATACACTGGCATGAAGACATCTCATCGCTCCCGGGAATCCCGCGGATGAAACCTTGTACCCAGAACGTTGTCATGCCCTTACTTACATCTACATTGTGAGTAGGCCTTTTATATGTTTTTATGAATTTTTACTATTAAAACTCACTTGCTACGCTTAGAAGGCGCTGCATTGTGTTTTCTTCTTGTCCTTCTACAGATTGCTTCATCTGCTAGCTGGCTGCCATCTAAGCAAGGCTTCATTTATTCATATAGTGCTGTGGACATTTTCTAAATTGGATTTTTGTATTTCCATAAGAGCACTTTATTCATGGACACCAAATATTATTTTATTCCCTCCCCAGTTCTACCTTATTTATCCCATGTATGGTTCTTTTTGGAACATCTATAGGGAGTGCGCTCGATTATTGTGTGTTTTTTGTGAAGTTGCCCAAAGGGTGGCGGTAAATAGCTGAAAAACCACAAGATTTGGTGAATGTTGGCTAAAAAAGTCCTGCCGTGTGTATGCATACCATTTCACGGACAACGCCAATACGGAGCAAAATCCGTGGAAAAGTCTGATGGAAGTCTGATCGTGTGTATTAGGCTTTAGTGTATTTTAATGCGTGGCCCAAAACAATTCCTCTTCTTACAAAGTGGCCCAGGAAGGTCAAAAGGTTGGGCACCCCTGGTATAGTGTGTAATACTGGGCTGCCGTGGAGCGGCCCTGCAGCTTACATATGCTTTTGCAAATGTGTGCAAACTAAACCCCTGTTTTTAATGCAAACTGTTAGGAAGGATAATTTGTTTGGTTGCAGGCTGGCTGATGAGTTGAGCTGGTAATTTTTCTTTGATTTTGTTTTACATGCATTGCCTTTCCTTGGGCTCCTTGCTGTGAAGGCCAGTTATAGGTGGGTGCAGTAGCCATTTGTTTGTACTGCTGGAATACTGGTGAGAGGATGCACTGGACACCTTTGCTGCCATTGTGCTATATGCTGGGTGTCCAGTGCCCACCTGTGCCTTTCAGGAGTAGAAGCATGTGCTTCTACTAGGGAAGCTCTCAAAAATGAGTTAGGACTGCAGATAATACTGGGGTTCCGTGGAGTGGCTACGCAGCTTATGCATGTATTTGCAAATGCGTGCAAACTAAACCCTTGTTTTAATATACATTTTGAGACAGGATAATTCAGGTGGTTTCAGGCTGGCTGGTAAGTTGAGCTGGGAATTTTCTTTGGTTTTGTTTTACATGCATTGCCCCTTCCATGTGCTCCTTACTGCAAAGGCCAGTTATAGGTGGGGTCAGTGACCAATTAATTGTTTTACCCCTGGTAAAGACCCTATAGACTACCCTGATACGCAGTCTATACAGACTCCAAATATGCATATAATAGTGGTAATCATTGCCATCAATATAAAAGTCAATGTTTCTGATAGAAGATATGTAATTATAATAATGAGTCACAGTTTTAAAAGACCATACTAATTATGTTACAGTATGTGAGCAAAATCCTTTTAGCAGGGGCACAGACAATAAAGGAGAAGCATGAACCGCTGTTGGATTTCTATTGCAGTCTGTATTCCCACTGGGGAGATCTGAGAAAGTGAAATCTGCAGAAAAAAAGATAAGCAATAAAAACCTGATTAAGGTTATCACCCTTCCCCACGCTAAGAAAAAACAAAAACATTTTGGTTGGAGTTGGGCTTTAAAGACAGATGGTAAAAGTCCAGACAAATTGATACAGTGCCTTAAAAAAAAGTATTCAAACCCCTTGAGATTTTCTACATTTTGTCATATTAAAACCAAAAAACATAAATGTATTTTATTGGGATTTTATGTGATAGACCAACAGAAAGTGCCACATAATTGTGACGTGGAAGTAAAATGAGAAATGGTTTTCCAAATTTTTTACAAATAAATATCTGAAAAGTGTGGCGTGCATTTGTATTCAGCCCAATACTTTGTAGAACCCCTTTTCGAGTCGAACTCATGTTCGACTCGAACATTGCCTGTTCACCTGCTCGGCGAACAACGAACAATTTGGGGTGTTCGCGTCAAATTCGAAAAGCCGCGGAACACCCTGTTAAAGTCTATGGGAGAAATCTAAAGTGCTAATTTTAAAGGCTAATATGCAAGTTATTGTCCTAAAAAGTGTTTGGGGACCCGGGTCCTGTCCCGGGGGACATGTATCAATGCAAAAAAAAGTTTTAACAACAGCCGTTTTTTTGGGAGCAGTGAATTTAATAATGCTAAAAGTGAAACAATAAAAGTGAAATATTACTTTAAATTTCGTACCTAGGGGGGGGGGGTGTAAAGTTAGCATGTGAAATATCGCATGTTTCCCGTACATAGAACTGTCCCTGCACAAAGTGTCATTTCTGAAAGGAAAAAAAGTATTTTAAAACCGGACTTGCGGCTATAATGAATTGTCGGCTCTGGCATTCATTCATAAAAAATAAATAAATAGCGTGGGGCCCTTCAGGTCTGGAATGAATATTAAGGGGAATCCTGCTGTCAATTTAAAAAAAAATGACGTGGGGTTCCCCCCAAATATCCATTCCAGACCCTTCAGGTCTGGTGTGGATTTTAAGGGGAACTCCACCTCAAATAAAAAAAAAAAAGGCCCCCAAAAATTCACACCAGACCCCTTATCCGAGCACGTTAACCTGGCCGGCCGCAGAAAAGAGGGGGGGACAGAGTGCGGCCCCCCCTCTCCTGAACCGTACCAGGCCACATGCCCTCAACATGGGGAGGATGTCCCCATGTTGATGGGGACAAGGGCCTCATCCCCACAACCCTTGCCCGGTGGTTGTGGGGGTCTGCGGGCGGGGGGCTTATCAGGATCTGGAAGACCCCTTTAACAAAGGGGACCCCCAGATCCTGCCCTATGTGAATTGGTAATGGGGTACATTCAACCCCTACCATTTCACGAAGGAAGTGTAAAAAAGTCCTTTATTAATAAAAAATAAATAAAAAAAATCCAAGTAATCTACTCGGTCCCAGCTCCCTGCTCCAACGTTGTCTGTATCCAGCGACGATTGATCTCCGGTTCAGCGATGAGAAGATCCATCCATCCAGAGCGCAGCCACGTCGACCTCCTCTCTCCGCTGGACACAGCCCAGCGAATGACAAGCTGTAGCTTTGACATTTCTTATATAGGGGAGGCGGGGCCACCCATCACGTGACCCCGCCCCCTCTGACGCACCCTCTGCTACGTCACTGGGGAAGCCCAGCAAGGGGGAAGACTGGGCTTCCCCAGTGATGTAGCAGAGGGTGTGTCAGAGGGGGCGGGGTCACGTGACGGGTGGCCCCGCCTCCCCTATATAAGAAATGTCACAGCTTCAGCCACGTCATTCGCTGGGCTGCGTCCAGCGAAGAGAGGGGGTCGGCGTGGCTGCGCTCTGGATG
The DNA here is from genome assembly GCF_905171775.1 of Rana temporaria. Lineage (NCBI taxonomy): Eukaryota > Metazoa > Chordata > Amphibia > Anura > Ranidae > Rana > Rana temporaria. The sequence continues at coordinate 70,692,907 of NC_053490.1, forward strand.
GATGGATCTTCTCATCGCTGGATCGGAGATTAACCATCGCTGGATACAGACAATGCAGGGAGCTGGGACCGAGTAGATTACCACCGCTGGATTTTTTTTCTTTTTTTTCTTTTTTTTTTTCTTAATAAAGGACTTTTTTCTACTGTGTCTGTGTGTTTTTTCCAACTATTTACACTTCCTTCGTGAAATGGTAGGGGTACAATGTACCCCATTACCAATTCACATAGGGGGGGCAGGATCTGGGGGTCCCTTTTGTTAAAGGGGTCTTCCAGATTCTGATAAGCCCCCCGCCCGCAGACCCCCATAACCCTCGGGCAAGGTTTGTGAGGATGAGGCCCTTGTCCCCATCAACATGGGGACATCCTCCCCACGTTGAGGGCATGTGGCCTGGTACGGTTCAGGAGAGGGGGGGCGCACTCTGTCCCCCCCTCTTTTCTGTGGCCGGCCAGGTTAACGTGCTCGGGGTCTGGTGTAAATTTTTGGGGGAACTCCACACCATTTTTTTTTTATTTGGGGTGGAGTTCCCCTTAAAATCCACACCAGACCTGAAGGGTCTGGAATGAATATTTGGGGGGAACTCCACGTCATTTTTTTTAATTGACGGCAGGGTTTCCCTTAATATCCATTCCAGACCTGAAGGGCCTGGTAATGGAATTTGGGGGGACCCCCACGCTATTTTTTTTTTATGAATGAATTCGCTCTGAATTGCCAGAGCCGACAATTCATTATTGCCGCAAGTCCGGTTTTAAAAGACTTTTTTTCCTTTCAGAAATGACACTTCGTGCAGGGACAGTTCTATGTACGGGAAACATGCGATATTTCACATGCTAACTTTACACCCCCCCCCTAGGTACGAAATTTAAAGTAATATTTCACTTTTATTGTTTCACTTTTAGCATTATTAAATTCACTGCTCCCGAAAAAACTGCCGTTTTTAAAACTTTTTTTGCATTGATAGGACCCAGGTCCCCAAACACTTTTTAGGACAATAACTTGCATATTCGCCTTTAAAATTAGCACTTTAGATTTCTCCCATAGACTTTAACAGGGTCTTCCGCGGCTTTTCGAATTTGCTGCGAACACCCCTAATTATTCGTTGTTCGCCGAAGAGGCAAACAGGCAATGTTCGAGTCGAACATGAGTTCGACTCGAACTCGAAGCTCATCCCTAGTCTTGATAGGTTTGCATTTGTGCCATGCGCTTTCCATTTTCAGATGATGGATTGAATAGTGTTCAGTGAGATGTTCAAAGCTTGATACTTTTTTTATACCCTAACCCTGCTTTAAACTTCTCTACAACTTTATCCCTGACCTGTCTGGTGTGTTCTTTTGCCTTGATGATGCTTTTTGTTCACTAAGGTTCTCTAACAAATCTCGAGGGCTTCACAGAACAGCTGTATTTATACTGAGATTAAATTACACACAGGTGGACTTTTTTTTTTGCGAAATCTTTTTTATTGAAGTTTTCCTTAGCATACAAAACTAGCCCACGTAGGGTCCAACCATTTGCCCCAGGTGGACTTTATCCACTTAAGCCCCGGACCATATTGCTGCCTAAAGACCCAAGGGGTTTTTACAGTTCGGGACTGCGTCGCTTTAACAGACAATTGCGCGGTCGTGCGACATGGCTCCCAAACAAAATTGGCGTCCTTTTTTCCCCACAAATAGAGCTTTCTTTTGGTGGTATTTGATCACCTCTGCGTTTTTTATTTTTTGCGCTATAAACAAAAATAGAGCGACAATTTTGAAAAAAATGCAATATTTTTTACTTTTTGCTGTAATAAATATCCCCCAAAAACATATATAATTTTTTTTTCCCTCAGTTTAGGCCGATACGTATTCTTCTACCTATTTTTGGTAAAAAAAATCGCAATAATCGTTTATCGGTTGGTTTGCGCAAAATTTATAGCGTTTACAAAATAGGGGATAGTTTTTTTGCATTTTTATTTTTTTTTACTACTAATGGCGGCGATCAGCGATTTTTTTCGTGACTGCGACATTATGGCGGACACTTCGGACAATTTTGACACATTTTTGGGACAATTGTCATTTTCACAGCAAAAAATGCATTTAAATTGCATTCTTTATTGTGAAAATGACAGTTGCAGTTTGGGAGTTAACCACAGGGGGCGCTGTAGGAGTTAGGGTTTACTTTGTGTGTGTTTACTAGTGTAGGGGGGTGTGGCTGTAGGAATGACGTCATCGATCGTGTCTTCCCTATAAAGGGGATGACGCGATCGATGCGCCGACACAGTGAAGCACGGGGAAGCCGTGTTTACACACGGCTCTCCCCGTTCTTCAGCCTCGGGGAGTGATCGCGACGGAGCGGCTATAAACAAATAGCCGCGCCGTCGTCCCGGATCGCTCCCTGAGCGGACCCGACCTCCGCATGTACCGGGGGGGGTCCCGATCGGACCCCCGACCCACGTCTAGCAGAGGACGTACAGGTACGTGATTGTGCCTGTCCGTGCCATTCTGCCGACGTAAATGTACATGAGGAGGTCGGGAAGTGGTTATTTAATAATTAGGTGACTTCTGAAGGTGAGTGGTTATACTAGATTTTAGTTAGGGGTATCAGCGTAAAGGGGACTGAATACAAATGCACACCACACTTTTCAGATATTTACTGTATTTTTAAATATTTTTTAACCACTTGAGGCCCAGAGGACGTCATATGGATTTGTAGGGCTATATCTGAATGATGCCTGCAGCTACAGACATCATTCAGATATCGGCATTTTCAGCCGGCGATTCCCTACACCATAGGAAAGATCATAGTGGCTGTTCCGCCGCATGATCGTTCCTACGGGCGGCGAAAAGGGACGTCCCCCCCCCGCTGCCCTCCGGTGCTTCTACCGACTCACCCATGCGATCGGTGAGTCGGTGAAAGGATCTGCCAGCCCCGGATGGTGGACATAGAAATTTCCGGCGGACCGAAGTCTCTATGATCGTCGGAGGCCGGGCGCGATGTTATGACGTCACGCCCGGCCTCTGCATTAAAAAAAACGGCGCCGCTTCGGCTGTGAAGCGGTGATTGTTTTATTTATTTTTTATTTTTTTTTGCCTTCCCAGCCTAGAGGTGAGATGTGAGGTCTTATTGACCCCATATCTCACTGTAAAGAGGTCCTGTCATGCCATATTCCTATTAAAAGGGATGTTTACATTCCTTGTAATAGGAATAAAAGTGATTAAATATTTTTTTTTAAAGTGTCAAAATGTTAAAAAATTAAGTAAAGTTAACAATAATAATATATATTTTTTAAAGTACCCCTGTCCCCGTGTGTTTGCATGCAGAAGCGAACACGTACGCAAGACCAGCCCACATATGAAAATTGTGTTCAAACCACACATGTGAGGTGTCGCCGCGAACGTTAGAGTGAGAGCAATAATTCTAGTCCTAGACCTCCTCTCAAACTCAAAACATGTAACCAGTAAGACATTTTAAAACGTTGCCTATGGGGATTTTTAGGTATCGAAGTTTGGCGTCATTCCACGAGCGTGTGCAATTTTGAAGCGTGACATGTTAGGTATTTATTTACTCGGTGTAACTTCATCTTTCACATTATGCAAAAAAGTTGGGCTAACTTTACTGTCTTGTTTTTTTTTTAAAACATGAAACAGTTTTTTTTTCCAAAAAAAAGCGTTTGAAAAATTGCTGCACAAATATTGTGCGAGATAAAAAGACCGCAATGACCGCCATTGTATTCTCTAGGGTCTCTGCTAAAAAAACATACATATATATGTATTTGGGGGTTCTATGTAATTTTCTAGCAAAAAATAGCAAAAGAATTATGATTTTTACATGTAGGAGCGAAATGTCAAAATTGACCCGGGCCTGAAGTAATTAAAACCATTTATCATTTTCCTTCCACTTCATAATTACCGTATTTATCGCGGTATAACGCGCTCTGGCGTATACCGCGCACCCCCAAAGTGGCCCCCAATCCTGTGGGAAAAAAAGATTTTTTGTTTTTTTGTACTTACAGTTTTGGTGTCTTGCGCGGCGTCCATCTGCGGCCTCGTCGGGTCCGGCGTCCTTCTGCGGCCTCGTCGGGTCCGGCGTCCTTCTGCGGCTTCAGGTGTCCTCTTCGGCGGGTCGGGTGTCCATCTTCGGCGGGTCCGGTGTCCATCTTCGGCGGTGTCCATCTTCGGCGGGTCCGGCGTCCTTCTGCGGCGTCCTCCCGCTCGTTTCCCGCCACGACTTTGAATACTGCGCCCGCATATAGCGAGCGCAGTACACTCGTGAATCTTCGGGCAGGCTCGGGCGCCTCTCGCACTGACGTCCTGTACGCTCAGGACTTCAGGACGTCAGTACGAGAGGCGCCGAGACTGCCCGAAGATTCACGAGTGTACTGCGCTCACTATACGCGGGCGCAGTATTCAAACTCGTGGCGGGAAAGCGGGTATCGGCGTATATCGCGCACCCACGATTTTGCCCTGATTTTCAGGGCAAAATAGTGCGCGGTATACGCCGATAAATACGGTATGTGCCACTTTGTGTTGGTCTATCACATAAAATCCCAATAAAATACATTTTATGTTTTTGGTTGTAACATGACAAAATGTGGAATAATATGAATACTTTTTCAAGGCACTGTACATAGTTGACAAATGTATAAAATGTTTTCCCTGTCAAAATGTTGGTGTTCGTGGTCAATGATCTTTTCACTACCCTATTTTTCCGTACTGCAGCTAAGCAATACAGCTTGTCACCAACCAGGCCCTTAGCCTGTGAATAGACAATGAATGAGAAGCAGCACAATGAAAAGGTCATCACTATTTACACCCTGGAAGATACCTCTGTTTAGAAGGTCAGCCAGGAGTGCATTCATGTGAATGGAAAAAATGTAATTAACCAATGTATACATAAATGTAGTATACTGCAAAAAACAGAAAGTCTCCTTTTTCACCTTTTTCTGGGTAGTCACTAGGGATGAGCTTCATGTTCGAGTCAAACTCATGTTCGACTCGAACATCGTATGTTCGACCGTTCGTCGAATTACGAACGTTATGGGCCGTTCGAGCCAAATCCGAGTGGCGTGTCGCGGCCCATAATTCACTGCGGCATCACAGTGCATTGCTAGTTGATGATTGGCCAAGCATGCACTATGACCCGCATGCTTGGCCAATCACAGCTTGCAAAAAACAGAGAGCCATAATTGGCCAAAGCCAGGGTGGCTTTGGCCAATTATGGCTCAGGGGGTTTATTACACGCCCCACACTATAAAAGGCCGCCTGCAAGTCGGCCTTGTGTAGTGTGTTGCGGTGGTTAAGACAGAGAGAGACAGAGAGAGAGTGTCATTTATTGCAGGTAGATAGAGCAGGCAGGCAGGCTAGTCAGTTAGAGTTACAGTGTGTAGAGGATATATATGCATCCCAGGTGTTGTATATATATTTATACACTGTATTGAGTTTAGCTAGATCCGCTCTTCCTAATTTACTGACAGGCAGGCAGGTGATTGTGCTAGCTGCAGTATTCTCACGTGTACTGTCTGTGTCCTCTGCAGTGTGCACCTAAAGCTACGTGGTGTGTGTACTGTCTGTGTCCTCTGCACATTGTGCACCTAAAGCTACGTGGTGTGTGTACTTTCTGTGTCCTCTGCACATTGTGCACCTAAAGCTACGTGGTATGTGTACTTTCCGTGTCCTCTGCACATTGTGCACCTAAAGCTACGTGGTGTGTGCACTGTCTGTGTCCTCTGCACATTGTGCACCTAACGTAAAGCTGGTGTTTCTCATATTTACTCCTAAAGTCAGGGATCTGCTCATATCAATACTACAGGCAGAGGATATTGCTGCAAGTACTTTCACGTGATGTACTGTCTGTGTCCTCTGCAGTGTGCACCTAAAGCTACGTGGTGTGTGTACTTTCCCTGTCCTCTGCACATTGTGCACCTAAAGCTACGTGGTGTGTGCACTGTCTCTGTCCTCTGCACATTGTGCACCTAACGTAAAGCTGGTGTTTCTCATATTTACTCCTAGAGTCAGGGATCTGCTCATATCAATACTACAGGCAGAGGATATTGCTGCAAGTACTTTCACGTGGTGTACTGTCTGTGTCCTCTGCAATGTCTGTGCTATTTTTCTCAATGATTTTCATCCATATTGCAGGGACCAGACATTACATTAAAGCCACAAGCAGTTTTAAATTACTTTTTTCTTATAGTAATCTCATTTTGTGCAGGGACAGTTCTAAACACGTGCCACTTCACAGGCATATTATAGACACCCAGCAGGTACGATATTTAAAGGAATTTTTTATTTTTTCCCCCCACTTTAAGCATCATTAAAATCACTGCTCCAGAAAAAACAACCGTTTTTAAAACTTTTTTTTACATTGATACATGTTCCCTGGGGCAAGACCCGGGTTCTCAAACCCGTTTTACGACAATAACTTGCATATTAGGCTTTAAAATGAGCACTTTTGAATTCAAACGTTCGAGTCCCATAGACTTCAATGGAGTTCTAAATGTTCGCGCGAACGTTCGGTCCGTTTGAAGGTTCTGGTGCAAACCGAACGGGGGGGTGTTCGGGTCATCCCTAGTCACCTCATCATGTTGAATGACTGTCTGGCCCATCTTCCATCCTCTGTTGAATGCTCACTTTATCTCTCTACACAAAAGTTTTTTTTTTTTTTTTTTAATAGCACCACTAGACACAGGGAACTAGATCCACCTCTCTTTGCTTTACATTTTAGAGTGACAAAGTTTGTAGGAAATAAATAACGTCTTGATCCAAGGTTTAGACATTAGCTTAAACATTGCATAATAAAAAAATACGGAGCTCTAATACATTTTTTTACAGGCCTGCTCCTACGCATAATGTCTCTCTCTCTTTTTACTTTGTTTTTTCATCTCTCAAATACTTCTTGGGGGACAGGCTTACCACTCCTTATTCCTTCAGTTAATAGAGACCCTGAGGCGGAGGTCAGAAACCTGTAGATCGTGATCTACCTGTAGATTATGGCCAGGTGACTGGTAGATCGCGATCTGGGCTTGCTGACCCGCCATCCCAGAGTATCAATCAGAGTGCAACGCAGAGGGATTGAAAACACAAATCTATTGCACAATATTGTTGGAGATAATAAACAGTAGTATGTGGTAAAGGTGCAGTGTTGTACTAAATAATGTCTGTAATAAATAATAAGTTCATAAGCATTCAAAGTGATGTTCCTGAACTGTTGTGATGATAGATGGAAGCCATCACCAACACCCAATCATGCTGACTCTAATGCCGCGTACACACAATTGGAAATTCCAACAAGAAAAGTTCGATGTGAGCTTTTGGTCGTAAATTCCGACCGTGTGTAGGCCCCATCAGACTTTTTCTGTCGGAATTTCTGACAGCAAAAATTTGAGAGCTGGTTCTCAATTTTTCGTCTGTATGCAATTCCGACGCGCAAAAAAAACACGCATGCTCTGAATCAATTTGATGCATGCTCGGAATCATTGAACTTAATTTTTCTCGGCTCGTTGTAGTGTTGTACGTCACCACGTTCTTGACGGTCTGAATTCTGTGTGACGGTATGTATGCAACACAAGTTTGAGCCAACATTCCGTCAGAAAAAAATCCACGGTTTTCTACTTTTATAACCCTTTCCTGTTTTATACAGTTCAACCACCTTTTTCCGCAGATCCTTTGACAATTCTTTTGCTTTCCCCATGGCTCAGAATCCAGAAACGTCAGTGCAGCACTGGATGAAAGATGCAAGGGTCTGTCAGGAGTCCAGAAACTCATTGAACTTTTATCTTTTATACACACACACTAATTACAAGCAAACAGATCACAGGTATGTGGAAAAACTAGACCTCCCCCAGACTGAAATATTGAGATATTATCAAATTTCTCGTTTTGTAAGTTCTCTATGGCAAACTAGATCTACCTCCCGAGGTTTTACTACATACGAGATTTGGTGTGGGCAGGCCGTGATGCCGAGGAGGGGATCTCTGTAATCTACAAGTCACTGGCATCCCACTATGAGAAACTGCCTCACATGTTGACCTGGGAGAAGGAACTCCTGATTGACTGGGATGTCAAGGACTGACATAACAGCTTCTCTCGCTCAATATCAGGCTTTTACAACACCTCACTTATAGAAGCTAATATCAAAATATTTACAAGATGGTACCTGGTTCCAGCGAGATTGGCTGTAATGTATCCCTCTGTTTCACCTCTTTGTTTTAGGGGTTGTCAGGGATTGGGAACTAGGATTCACATTTGGTGGGAATGTCCCAGAATTCGTGGATTCTGGAATAGCGTCTTTCATATTTTACGCAATGTTACAGGCAGTACGATACATCAAACACCAACGATTGGCTTGCTTAATGGATTTTTACCACATATTTCTAAAGCTACCCGTAAATTGATTTTGTTTATTTTGACGGGAGCCAGGCTAACTATTGCTAAGGCGTGGAAGGCACCATCGGTATCTATCCTGTCTATGATAAAAAACGTTTTCATGGATTATGGAACAGGAAAAAATGGGCAGTTCTTTATTGCACAAGACCTCACAATTTGAAGCTGTGTGGGAACCTTGGGCTCGGTTTCTGGGAATTTCATTTGTTCCTAGTGTGGGCACTAGGGCAACAATACTAATCGCTGATCTTTAGGAAGTATATTTGGCAGGTGGGCTTTCTATACTTTCGCTCATCTTCCCTTTTTTATGTTTTTATCTTTATTTTCTCTTTTTCCTCTTTATATATTTTATTTTTATTTCTTATATCTAATAAAAATAAATTTCATAATAAGTATAGTATAATTTCGATATATATTATATTGGACTTACAGGTTCTGATTCTAGCTATATGTACCAAGATTGGATTGCTAGATTTAACTTTTACAAATGAGAACAGGTTCTTGTTCTCTTGAAAAGTATATGTAATTATCTTTATATAGATAGTTGAAGACTTTGATGATATTTCCCCATAAGTCTCCGCTGTAGATTCTTAGTGGAGACAGGTGGGCTGGGAGGGGGGTACTTACATATCCCCGCTCACAGTGAGCTCCCTTTAGGCCTCGTACACACCACTGGATCTATCCGCTGGGATTTATCCGCAGATCAGTTCCAGCGGATAGATCCTGTGGTGTGTACGGCCCAGAGGATATTTATCCGTGGATATTTTTCGGGCCGATGGATTTCCAGCGGATAAAAATTTCTTAGCATGCTAAGAAATCTATCCGCTGGAATCCTGTCCAGCGGATTGATCCGGTGGTCTGTACAGACTCACCGGATCAATCCGTCCGAATCCATCCGATCCCCTCCCTCGCATGCGTCGTAATGATTCGACGCATGCGTGGGAAGTCTTTACCTTCCAGCTTCGCGGCGACGGCGCGACACGTCACCGCGGATGGATTCCGCGTGGATTTCGATCTGATGGTTAGTACAACCATCAGATCAAAATCCGCCAGAGGATTTATCCGCGGGAACGGTCCGGAGGACCGTTTCCAGCGGATAATCCTCTCGTGTGTACGGGGCCTTAGGGGTGTCGGGGAGGAGTGGTGGTCTTTCCAATGGTCCTATTTTATTTGGGGTCAGATATTCTTTATTTCAAATTAATATGAAATGTATTTATTGGTTAATAGGTTTGACTACGCCAAAGTCATATATTTATACTTTATTTACTGTGGTGATAATACATCTAAGAATCTATAATAATATTAGCTAACTTTTTGTGAAGTCAATTGTAATATTTCCTATTGTTTACTATACTGTAATGACTTTTTCTTGACGAAAATAAAACATTTCCGACGGGAAAACTGGTCGTGTGTACGAGGCATAATGCTTACTGCACACATTTGTTAACATTTACCATTATTGGAGATCCTATTAAACAGATTTGACTCTAGAGTACCTATAGATGTAACAAAGCAGTCCAAGGCATGAAAGTTTTTATTAAACTTGAGTGGAAATAAAGGATCCAGTTTGCCATCACATCGGGATGGAGAGAGTTAAAACTTGAACAATCATCAGTTCTTATTTATCTAAGTAGAATTTCAGCTCACCCATTCAATGGCCCTTCAGAACCCCTGGTATAATGAATTAATGGATTTGTATTCCACGCTAAATTTTAGTGATTATCTGGAAAGTACACGACTAATTTGAGATTACCTTCAATAAAGAGATTCTTTTGTTCTGGACAATTCTTGACATTTTCAGTATTGCAATCAGCTCAGTTCGCCCCTCCTTATGTAGCTTTTTCTTTTTGCGGAGATGTTAAGAACCAACATAATTTCATGCAAATTCTACATACATGATCAAAGTGCAAAATCTTTTGTGATCAAATACAATGCACTAAAATAAAGCATGTAATTAGCATTTACCATTTTCTTTTTCTGAGTGAGTTTTTCATTTTAGAAAACCTTGCTTAGAATAAAGAGGTATTTTATGATGCATGTCTGCATGGATTCATAACCTTGCAGTGGTGTAGAAGTGGTGTGGTTTGACACTTATCAGTCTAGGCAATGATGTACCATCTCTATTATAAAATGCTGTGCTCATATTTAAAACTCTTGTATGCTGACAGAGCTAATTAGTATCATTACCACAGCACAGTTCCTTGCATTTAAGGGCTATATAAGTAAAACATGACAAATACTTAAAGCGGTTGTATAGTCCCAAACTTTTTTTTTTGTCACCTGTAAGGCAAAAGGCATAATGAGCTAGTATGCACCGCATATTAGCTCATTATGAAATACTTACCTTAGAACGAGGCGTCGGTAACTAACTTGGTCCACGCTGATGGAGATGACATGTTGCCTTGGCGTGTCTTCTGGGTATCGCGGCTCCAGCGCTGTGAGTGGCTGGAGCCGCAATGTCGTCACTTCTTTCCGGCAAGGTCCGGCGTCTGCCAGGCCTTTAGCCGAGAATCCCCTGTGTGAATGCGCCACTGCAGCCAATGACTCATTGCGAGGGGAATATCTCCTAAACCGTAAAGGTTTAGGAGATTTTTTTTTCCTTATTATAGGCTTACCTGTAGGTAAAAGTATAAAAATTGACTATACAACCACTCTAATAAAAGTCTAAACTTCTCTCCCCAATACACACATTACTATAACCCTATAGCTATGTAGCGCCTGTGTACTTTTCAGTACAGGTGCTATGTTAAATTTAGTAGGAGGAGAGAGTTATTTGCTTTCATCAGGGTTGATCTGTTTAAATTTTGGCTGTCGCCAGCCCTGAACTGTCCTGTGGGTCATTCTGTACTCCAGAGATGTAGTTCCATCTCTGGATGGTAGGTGGCGCCAGAGGGGTCCAGGCGGGGCCGCTCTTCCCCAGCAGCCAATTAGAGGAGCGTTTCCCTCGCGGGGCATGCTGGGGAGGGGTATTTCTGTGGTGGAGGCCGTTGTGCAGGGTTCTTCGTGGGTTCCCGGTTCCAGGTGCGGCACCCACCTTTAGGGTGTGCGCACATCACGGGCCCCGGCGATATGGCCTACCTGGCCGAGGCGCACGTACTACGCGGAGTTCCTAACTCTGGGCCTTCATGGCTCAAAGCAACTGAAGCTACAATGGGGCCCCAGTGACTTACTGGGTCCTCACACTTTGAGAGAAAGATCCCAAGCTGGCTGTGCTGTTCGGTGGGGAGTCGGTCTGAGGTGAGCCTGGAGGCAGGTGATCCAATAGAGCTTTGGCGAACCATCGGGGGTCTGGGTGACCAAATACTGGCAGGTTGTATGATGCAAACTGTCAGTCGGTGGCCCCAAAATTATTGACTGGGAGGATTCGCTCTACTTTCATGTTCCTGAGTACTGGGCCTGTGGCAGAGACCCTTTACTAACCTAAAATCTAATAGAGCCAAGTCGGTGCCAGGCCTGTGAGAGGGACCTGTCCAGGGGCACTATACCCACTCCGGCTGGAGTGGCGACGAAACAAGCATAATTATTGGAGGCAGGACTGCTTTTTCTATCCATAGCCTGAATCTGCAAAGTTTATTCCTTTTTTTTCACCAACCTATTCTATCTACCTCGAGTTGACTGTTGATCGTGTTGGACCAGAAATAAAAGCATTGAAAATGTCAACCAACTGTCTGGACATTCCGTCACTGCTCTCATCATCACCATCAACCATAGATACATCACAGAGGTAACATAATTATGCCGTCCCAAATCTAACCAGCGGCTCCTGAGGGGGTAGCGCTACAGCTATATGGTCTAATCTGTTCTTGCATTTTTATATTCCATTCTTCCATTCTTATTTAGTTCTCTACAAATTAGGCTTATGCTGCAGGACATGATGATCAATGTATTTAGGTAGCAATTTTACTGAGGTTACTAGTCAGGGGAGGTGCCAGTAGGCTTCACAGTGCATACGCACCTTTAAGAACAATGTCCACATTAACAACTGAATAACACAATTTATTCTCCACAATACAATGGAAATTGACTAGTTACCACTAGTGCAGCGCAATCCCCGCAAGAGCTACCTACTACTCTAAAGAACAACATGAAATAAGAAAGTTTTGCTGCCCTGCCACCCACCAGTAGTGTTGAGCAGAATATGCCATATTCGATTTCGCGATATATCTCGAATATATATTCGAATATTCGAGATATATTCGCTAAATTCGAATATTCGTGATATTTTATCGAAATTAATTGAATGCGATTTTTCGCTATTGCGAATGCGAAAATAATTGCGATTTTTTAATAACTGCGGTAGGAGCGCTCTGATTGGCTTAGAATATTCGTGATATTTTATCGAAATATCGCAACATGCGAATGCGATATTTATTGCGCAATTTCGAGATATGCTGGAGGAGCGCTCTGATTGGCTCAGAATATTCGTGATATTTTATCGAAATATCGCAACATGCGAATGCGATATTTATTGCGCAATTTCGAGATATGCTGGAGGAGCGCTCTGATTGGCTCAGAATATTCGTGATATTTTATCGAAATATCGCAACATGCGAATGCGATATTTATTGCGCAATTTCGAGATATGCTGGAGGAGCGCTCTGATTGGCTCAGAATATTCCTGATATTTTATCGAAATATCGCAACATGCGAATGCGAAATTTATTGCAGATATTTCGAAAACTGCTGTAGCAGCACTCTGAAATCGAATATGTATGATATTTTAACCAAAATACATATTGCGATTGCGATTTTTCGATCGCGCATGCGCAATTGCGCGAACAACACGCGACCATTTCCTGGAGCCTTGCCAGTTTCCCAATATTACAGCAACATGGTGGGAAGCAATTTCTCAAAGTCTGAGGAAAAGTTGCTGATTTGTGTAAGTATTTTGACCACTGTTATTTCATCATCTTCAACTGCATTTAAGTCTAGTTTAAAAGTTAGTATATATGATCAGATATTAGTATTTAACCAAAAATGTGTCTCCTGCTTTTACAAAACTACAAGTCCCAGCATGCCTGGACAGCTGCAGACACCCTGGTTGGCAAATGTGTATTTAGGCACTTTTCCTTGTTATTTAGCATAATGAATTTAAAATTTTTTTGGACATAGGACGTATGCGAACGTCCTGACTTCAGTGTCCTCAAGGCCCAAGGACGTTCGAATACATATTGCCCTTTAGATGTTGCAGAACTACAACTTCCAGCATGCCTGGGAATGCTGGCACTTCTAGTATTGTAAGTTCTGCAGGCCCACATTTTTCAGGCCTTTATGCACGGGTCTCTAAACTGTGGCACCCTAGATGCAGCAAAAGTAAAATTCTTAGCATGCACTGAAAGACCGTGGCTGATGGGAGTAGTAGTTTTGCAACAGCTGGAGGTGGACTGGTCTTGAAACCCAGAGTTAGGTAACAAACCCGTAGTGTTTTGCAACCATTCTGCCTCCAGCTGGTTATTTTCTGTTGAAAAGCCTGTGGCGTGCAAAACACAACCCAAAAACTCCACCCGGTGCAAGGAAAAATTTGCACACACCTAAAGAGTGACATCACAAAAAACTGCGACGGTTGCATACGTCAGTGGTCCTCCGAAAAGGTCCCGTCTCTGACCCCCCGGGGCGTTAGGCTCCTAGGCTCCTGACAGGGAAAAGAGTTACTGTGGTCCATACAGCCGAAGCCATATGGACCCATCTCGGTCCAAGCAGCGCAATCAACACGCGAACAACACGCGACCATTTCCTGGAGCCTTGCCAGTTTCCAACTTATGATCGCAGCGCAATCACACAGCAACATGGTTGGAAGCAATTTCACTAAGTCTGAGGAAAAGTTGCTGATTTGTGTAAGTATTTTGACCACTGTTATTTCATCATCTTCAACTGCATTTAAGTCTAGTTTAAAAGTTAGTATATATGATCAGATATTAGTATTTAACCAAAAATGTGTCTCCTGCTTTTACAAAACTACAAGTCCCAGCCCAGCCCAGCATTTAAGTCTAGTTTAAAAGTTAGTATATATGATCATATATTAGTATTTCACAAAAAATGTGTCTCCTGCTTTTACAAAACTACAAGTCCCAGCATGCCTGGACAGCTGCAGACACCCTGGTTGGCAAATGTGTATTTAGGCACTTTTCCTTGTTATTTAGCATAATGAATTTAAAATTTTTTTGGACATAGGACGTATGCGAACGTCCTGACTTCAGTGTCCTCAAGGCCCAAGGACGTTCGAATACATATTGCCCTTTAGATGTTGCAGAACTACAACTTCCAGCATGCCTGGGAATGCTGGCACTTCTAGTATTGTAAGTTCTGCAGGCCCCCATTTTTCAGGCCTTTATGCACGGGTCTCTAAACTGTGGCACCCTAAATGCAGCAAAAGTAAAATTCTTAGCATGCACTGACAGACCGTGGCTGATGGGAGTAGTAGTTTTGCAACAGCTGGAGGTGGACTGGTCTTGAAACCCAGAGTTAAGTAACAAACACGTAGTGTTTTGCAACCATTCTGCCTCCAGCTGTTTTTTTCCTGTTGAAAAGCCTGTGGCGTGCAAAACACAACCCAAAAACTCCACCCGGATGCAGTGAAAAATGTGCACACACCTAAAGAGTGACATCACAAAAAACTGCGACTGGTACATACGTCAGTGGTCCTCCGAAAAAGGTCCCGTCTCTGACCCCCCGGGGCGTTAGGCTCCTGACAGGGAAAAGAGTTAGCAACGCATATCTCCCCTATACGTGTATCCTGTGTTGTTAATAATATATTCATAATTATGCAAATGATAATGGCTGCTATATTTATGCAAAAAAGGTGGCGACCGAAATGGCAGGATATAAAATCTTTCATGTTACCCCTGTCATTGATTAATAAGGCGAGAATGCTTCCAATTGTTGAATAGCATACATTTACGTCATATATCCATAAGGCTGTCAACAGAAGTATTACAATATACTTTGTTCTTCATCTTGCAGAAGTTCCTGGAAACAGGATACGATGACCTGCGGCGGCAGCCACAGAAAAGGGCTGTGGTCAGCGCCCTAATCGCTGACTTTGGCGGCCAACATGACCACAAGGCCATTGTTAAGAAGTGGTCTGACCTCAAGAGGCGCCAAATGGGTAATGTCAGACGTCTTCGGGCTAAATATCATCCAGGTAAGTTATTGTTGACAGTTATGTTTTTTTTTAAAAAAGTGTATTTTGTGCGTGAACTCGAAAGAGAGAGGAGCCGGCCTGCAGGAGTTGGGAGGCCTCCCCCAGAGGCAATCTGCCACCTTTCTCCATGCCCCGGTTGGCAATGGCGGGTGTGAGGGGGTCCTCCCAACCCAACCTCGCATAGCACACCCACCAGTGGCGGGGCTGAGACCACCAAACTCAATTCACAGGTAGCCGAGAGCGGGATCCGAACCCCTAGCTGCAGAGGTGAATCAGTTGTCAGTGCAGTGGCAATCGCGTGGAGCCACCGCAGCTCCTTTGGTGACAGTTATGTAAGGTCATATGTAATTCATGTAAGGTCAGATGTTGTTAACCAAGATGCCATGTTGTGCTAACATATATCACCACCGGCCAAGGTATTCATAGTACTGTTGAAAAAAGACATGGGGCAGCAGACAGGAACACAGAAGTTATGTGGGAACATAATTTTCCCATTGCTTTGCATGGGACTTTAAAGAAAAACCCCGACCATGGCAAGTGGGGGTGGGTAAGGTTTAAACCACCTATCCTATGTTTGTGGCTGACATATAAGTAACCTGTGTGCCAAGTTTCATATAAATATCTTTAGCCGTTTGTACGTGATGCTGGAACATACATACATACATACATACATACATACATACATTTATGCACACACACACGTTGAGTTTTATATATATAGATTACCACTAAATTCCTGTGTTAGGAGTGGGGTTGTTATAGTAATCCCGTGTGCTCCATCAGGCCCTTTTTTTAACATGAGATGGTCTGAACAAAACAAAGTAGACAAAAACAGCTCATTTTAACATGGTTGCATCCCAGCTCACGCTCAGTCCCCTGTAGTGCCCACAAGACCCTTTAATATAACATTGTCCCATTGGTTAACTGTCTATATAAATCAATTTGTATTCATATACAATACAGCAGAGTACACAGAATTTGCATACGTCATTAGAAAACATTTTTATAATATATGAACATTGTGTTATTATAGAAGCTCCAATGCCAGTTATCCGCGCCAAGCGCAGAAGGCGCCAGGCCGATGAGGAGGAGGAGGAGGATGCGGCAGAGGAGGATGCGGCAGAGGAGGAGATGGATGAAGAGGAGCAGCCAGGGCCCTCCCACTCCCCAACCCCAGCTCCTGCTGAGGAGCAAGCTGAGGAGATTCCCCCCCCCACCACCCCAACTTCTCAAGCGGAAGAGCAGGAGGAAGAGAGCGGTCCTGTGAGCCTCGCTCAGGAAGGTAAATATGTGCACAATGATTAATAACATTTCAACAACAAAATGTAGATATAAAAATGGACAACATATAAAGCGCACCTGTCAGATTGTAGAACCATAATATGGTATTGATGCTAGAAGTATACAGGTAGTGCATAATTATTAGGCAAGTTGTATTTTTTGAGGATTCATTTTATTATTGAACAACAACCATGTTCTCAATGAACCCCAAAAACTCATTAATATCAAAGCTGAATTTTTTTGGAAGTAGTTTTTAGTTTGTTTTTAGTGTTAGTTATTTTCGGGGGATATCTGTGTGTGCAGGTGACTACTATTACTGTGCAGAATTATTAGGCAACTTAACCAAAAAATAAATAGATACCCTTTTCAATGATTTATTTTTAACAGTGAAACCAATATAACATCTCAACATTCACAAATACACATTTCTGACATTTAAAAACAAAACAAAAACAAATCAGTGACCAATATAGCCACCTTTATTTGCAAGGACACTCGAAAGCCTGACATCCATGGATTCTGTCAGTGTTTTGATCTGTTCACCATCAACATTGCGTGCAGCAGCAACCACAGCCTCCCAGACACTGTTCAGAGAGGTGTACTGTTTTCCCTCCTTGTAAATCCCACATTTGATGATGGACCACAGGTTCTCAATGGGGTTCAGATCAGGTGAACAAGGAGGCCATGTCATTACTTTTTTTTATTTAATACCCTTTCTTGCCAGCCACGCTGTGGAGTACTTTGACACGTGTGATGGAGCATTGTCCTGCATGAAAATCATGTTTTTCTTGAAGGATGGTGACTTTTTCCTGTACCACTGCTTGAAGAAGGTCTCTTCCATAATCTGGCAGTAGGACTGGGAGTTCAGCTTGACTCCATCCTCAATCCGAAAAGGCCCCACAAGCTCATCTTTGATGATACCACCCCAAACCAGTACTCCACCACCACCTTGCTGGCGTCTGAGTCGGACTGGAGCTCCTTGCACTTTACCAATCCAGCCACGGGCTCTTCCATCTGGCCCATCAAGACTCACTCTCATTTCAGCAGTCCATAAAACCTTAGAAAAATCTTTCTTGAGATATTTATTGGCACAGTCTTGACGTTGCAGCTTGTGTGTCTTGTTCAGTGGTCATCGTCTTTCAGCCTTTCTTACCTTGGCCATGTCTCTGGGTATTGCACACCTTGTGCTTTTGGGCACCCCAGTGATGTTGCAGCTCTGAAATATGGCCAATCTTGTGGCAAGTGGCATCTTGGCAGCTGCACGCTTAACTTTTCTCAGTTCATGGGCAGTTATTTTGCACCTTTGTTTTTCCACACGCTTCTTTTGTTTGATGATCACGCTTCAGAAGCTTTGCAACTTTAAGAGTGCTGCATCCCTCTGCTAGATATCTCTCTATTTTGGACTTTTCAGAGTCTGTCAAATCCTTCTTTTGGCCCATTTTGACAAAGAAAAGGAAATTGACTAATAATTATGCACACCTGATATAGAGTGTTGATGTCATTAGACCACACACCTTCTCATTACAGAGTTGTACATTACCTAATATGCCTAATCTGTAGTAGGCTTTCGAGCCTATACAACTTGGAGTAAGACAACATGCATAAAGAGGATGATGTGGTCCAAATACTCATTTGCCTAATAATTCTGCACTCCCGGGATGTGTTAGACACATAACAAGTGTATACACATGATAATGATTGATTAATAAGCAAAAAAAAAATTTTATTTATTTGGTAACGTTATTTTAAATCCAATTTTTTTTTTTATTATATCCTAACAGTATCAGGAAAGATGAGGAGGCAGACCGCGCTGATAAAGACAACCCACCAGAGGATCCAGGCAAATCAGCGCCAGATCCGCTATCTTATTCAGCAAAATGTGCTGCTGGAGCAGCAGCAATTAAAAAATATTGAGAAGCTGGAGCGCCTTCAGAAGCTCAATCAGAGTTATATCTGAAATTATGTTTTTATTAATAAATATTATTTTTTGGAAATGTTTCATTTCTTTTTGAGATAGATTTGTAGGTTTTTCAACACATCTAACTTAACATCAAACAAATCAACATCAACACATTTAACTTCATAATAAGCAAAAACATTTTATACTATTATTTTATTTAACAGTAACCTAGGACAAACTAAAGCACACGACACAGACACGACGAACACAAAATAAACAGTTGAAAAATGAACATAACAAAAGCAACAATATATATATATATACAAAGAGAGAGAGAGGGAGAGCAAGAAAGAGAGAGAATGCAGATGAGCTCTTGCAGACAGCCCAATGGTTGCAGTATAAATGCCGCAAAACAGTGTTTAACATAAGGTTCATTGTTATAGTTACACTTGCTGTTTAGATCCGGTCTGGTAGCTTGTAGCGGAGGCTGTTGGTGGATCCGCTGTGCCAGAGAGGTCATGAAGCTTTACTCAGCATGGAGGCAGCAGCAGGAGTATTAAAATATAATATAACTAGACAATGCATTTCCTGAGGAAAATGCGAGTGGGAATGCTGAATAGCTTAATTGGTGAGCCCCTTGCCAAAGACATTCACCATAACCACTACACTATCTTTAGGACACACAGCTTCTTTCTCTATCTGCAAAGTATAGCGTATGCTGACTTCCTGGTCGCCCCTCCCCCCTCAATAGGTTTCCCCTCCTCCCCAGGTCAGTGAGGAGGAATATTGCACTGAGGTCAGGAAAGTGATTTATAGAAAGAAATAACATTACAAACGCTTTTAATTCACAGATCTAATACATGATTTAAGCCTCCAAACAAAGCTTAATAAATCCTCAAACGTACATGCAATTGATACAACGACTACACTGTTTGAAATACACGGCCCTTGTAAACGCATCGATATGAAATTTATGTAGATAAACTTAAAAATGTGGCCATGTCTGCGATTTAGAAAAGAGCGTCTTTGTGAGTTCTGCAGCAACATTTTTTAGATAATTTAACATGAGAGTCTATGAGACATAATTTCTGGCTGTTGCTCCAATAACTAAAACTAAAATACGTATTGCAGACTTGATCACATTGCCATAAACCAGACAAGCATAGCTACGTTTTGATCTAAAAATTGTGTATGAAAAGTAGATCTTGTGGGCGTGAGACCAATTTGTTTCCCCTTTTTGTAAAGATATTTTTAATTACAAAGATCTAGAATGTTAAGGTCACATGACAGACTCTAAATCCCCTCCATAGGATTACATTATAACCTATCGCATTTTTTTGAAAAATTCGCAAAACGTAAATTGCGTTTTCACCAAAAAATTGTAAACGCTAACTATCTGAAAAGTCATAGCCGGATAGCTAAATATTTTGTGACCGCTTTACAGTTTTTTCAGTGTCTGTAAGTGAAAGTATGAAGTAGCTGAAACTTTTGGCATGGCATGTGAATTCAAAGGGGAAAAGGATGTTCTCATTGACTTCAATGTTAAAAAAAGGGTCTTAAAAGCTAAAAATTTATAAAAGTGTAAAAAGTAGGAAAAAACTTGAACAAGTCCCATCATTTGCTGAAAGAGACGAACATTTTTACAGTTGAATGGTCTCAATAGCTGAAAGTATGCCGAAGTTACGCTGAACCAAAAAACGTAAGGAATAATAAGATTACTAAATTTACGGATATCAATACTGGAAATGTTTATTAAAGCATTCACACTAATTAAGATTAATACATTTACGGGTATCCATACTAGGAATGCTTATTAAAGCATTCCCACTAAGTATCACACAGGCACGATTTACAAGCAGTAGTGGTAATAGTAATACATAGCATAAAAACACTTGGGGAATACTTTACAGCATTAGTAGTGGTCATAATAGTCAATAGTGTACCAAAAAATTGGGACACAGGTGTCTTGACTGAGCTGTAATAGTAGTAGTAGACATTGACAATACAGTGTCAAATCACTCGGGCAAGAGGTGCCATGATGAACAGCAGTCTTAATAAGAGTATATAGGGTGTGAAATAACTGCTGACATAGGTGTCTTGACTGGGCAGCAGAAGCAGCAGTAGTAGTATTAACAGTAGTAGTTGATACAGAGTCATATCACATGGGCAGGAGGTGCCATGATGTACAGCAGTCTTAATAAGAGTATATAGGGTGTGAAATAACTGCTGACATAGGTGTCTTGACTGGGCAGCAGAAGCAGCAGTAGTAGTATTAACAGTAGTAGTTGATACAGAGTCATATCACATGGGCAGGAGGTGCCATGATGTACAGCAGTCTTAATAAGAGTATATAGGGTGTGAAATAACTGCTGACATAGGTGTCTTGACTGGGCAGCAGAAGCAGCAGTAGTAGTATTAACAGTAGTAGTTGATACAGAGTCATATCACATGGGCAGGAGGTGCCATGATGTACAGCAGTCTTAATAAGAGTATATAGGGTGTGAAATAACTGCTGACATAGGTGTCTTGACTGGGCAGCAGAAGCAGCAGTAGCAGTATTAACAGTAGTAGTTGATACAGAGTCATATCACATGGGCAGGAGGTGCCATGATGAACAGCAGTAGGAATAGGAGTATATAGAGTGTCAAATAACTGCTGACATAGGTGTCTTGACTGGGCAGCAGCAGCAGCAGAAGCAGCAGTAGTATTAACAGTAGTAGTTGATACAGAGTCATATCACATGGGCAGGAGGTGCCATCATGAACAGCAGTAGGAATAGGAGTATATAGAGTGTCAAATAACTGCTGACATAGGTGTCTTGACTGGGCAGCAGCAGCAGAAGCAGCAGTAGTATTAACAGTAGTAGTTGATACAGAGTCATATCACATGGGTAGGAGGTGCCATCATGAACAGCAGTAGGAATAGGAGTATATAGAGTGTCAAATAACTGCTGACATAGGTGTCTTGACTGGGCAGCAGCAGCAGAAGCAGCAGTAGTATTAACAGTAGTAGTTGATACAGAGTCATATCACATGGGCAGGAGGTGCCATCATGAACAGCAGTAGGAATAGGAGTATATAGAGTGTCAAATAACTGCTGACATAGGTGTATTGACTGGGCAGCAGCAGCAGAAGCAGCAGTAGTATTAACAGTAGTAGTTGATACAGAGTCATATCACATGGGCAGGAGGTGCCATCATGAACAGCAGTAGGAATAGGAGTATATAGAGTGTCAAATAACTGCTGACATAGGTGTCTTGACTGGGCAGCAGCAGCAGCAGAAGCAGCAGCAGTAGTATTAACAGTAGTAGTTGATACAGAGTCATATCACATGGGCAGGAGGTGCCATGATGAACAGCAGTAGGAATAGGAGTATATAGAGTGTCAAATAACTGCTGACATAGGTGTCTTGACTGGGCAGCAGCAGCAGAAGCAGCAGTAGTATTAACAGTAGTAGTTGATACAGAGTCATATCACATGGGCAGGAGGTGCCATCATGAACAGCAGTAGGAATAGGAGTATATAGAGTGTCAAATAACTGCTGACATAGGTGTCTTGACTGGGCAGCAGCAGCAGAAGCAGCAGTAGTATTAACAGTAGTAGTTGATACAGAGTCATATCACATGGGCAGGAGGTGCCATCATGAACAGCAGTAGGAATAGGAGTATATAGAGTGTCAAATAACTGCTGACATAGGTGTCTTGACTGGGCAGCAGCAGCAGAAGCAGCAGCAGTAGTATTAACAGTAGTAGTTGATACAGAGTCATATCACATGGGCAGGAGGTGCCATGATGAACAGCAGTAGGAATAGGAGTATATAGAGTGTCAAATAACTGCTGACATAGGTGTCTTGACTGGGCAGCAGCAGCAGAAGCAGCAGTAGTACTAACAGTAGTAGTTGATACAGAGTCATATCACATGGGCAGGAGGTGCCATCATGAACAGCAGTAGGAATAGGAGTATATAGAGTGTCAAATAACTGCTGACATAGGTGTCTTGACTGGGCAGCAGCAGCAGAAGCAGCAGTAGTATTAACAGTAGTAGTTGATACAGAGTCATATCACATGGGCAGGAGGTGCCATCATGAACAGCAGTAGGAATAGGAGTATATAGAGTGTCAAATAACTGCTGACATAGGTGTCTTGACTGGGCAGCAGCAGCAGCAGAAGCAGCAGCAGTAGTATTAACAGTAGTAGTTGATACAGAGTCATATCACATGGGCAGGAGGTGCCATCATGAACAGCAGTAGGAATAGGAGTATATAGAGTGTCAAATAACTGCTGACATAGGTGTCTTGACTGGGCAGCAGCAGCAGAAGCAGCAGTAGTATTAACAGTAGTAGTTGATACAGAGTCATATCACATGGGCAGGAGGTGCCATCATGAACAGCAGTAGGAATAGGAGTATATAGAGTGTCAAATAACTGCTGACATAGGTGTCTTGACTGGGCAGCAGCAGCAGCAGAAGCAGCAGCAGTAGTATTAACAGTAGTAGTTGATACAGAGTCATATCACATGGGCAGGAGGTGCCATCATGAACAGCAGTAGGAATAGGAGTATATAGAGTGTCAAATAACTGCTGACATAGGTGTCTTGACTGGGCAGCAGCAGCAGAAGCAGCAGTAGTATTAACAGTAGTAGTTGATACAGAGTCATATCACATGGGCAGGAGGTGCCATCATGAACAGCAGTAGGAATAGGAGTATATAGAGTGTCAAATAACTGCTGACATAGGTGTCTTGACTGGGCAGCAGCAGCAGCAGAAGCAGCAGCAGTAGTATTAACAGTAGTAGTTGATACAGAGTCATATCACATGGGCAGGAGGTGCCATGATGAACAGCAGTAGGAATAGGAGTATATAGAGTGTCAAATAACTGCTGACATAGGTGTCTTGACTGGGCAGCAGCAGCAGCAGAAGCAGCAGTAGTAGTATTAACAGTAGTAGTTGATACAGAGTCATATCACATGGGCAGGAGTTGCCATGATGTACAGCAGTCTTAATAAGAGTATATAGGGTGTGAAATAACTGCTGACATAATTGTCTTGACTGATCCAAAGGAGTCATGGGAGAAAATCATGTGGTCAGATGAGACTATAATATAATTTTTTGATCATAATTTCACTAACCGTGTTCGGAGGAAGAATAATGATGAGTACCATGCCAAGAACGCCATCCCTAATGTGAAGCATGGGGGTGGTAGCATCATGCTTTGGTGGTGTTTTTCTGCACATGGGACAGGGTGACTGCACTGTATTAAGGAGAGGATGACCGGGGCCATGTATTGCAAGATTTTGGGCAACAACCTCCTTCCCTGAGTTAGAGCTTTGAAGATGGGTCGAGGCTGGGTCTTCCAACATGAGAATGACCCAAAGCACACAGCCAGGATAACCAAGGATTGGCTCTGTAAGGAGCATATCAAGGTTCTGGCGTGGCCTAGCCAGTCTCCAGACCTAAACCCAATAGAGAATCTTTGGAGGGAGCTCAAACTCCGTGTTTCTCAGCGATAGCCCAGAAACATGACTGATGTAGAGAAGATCTGTGTGGAGGAGTGGGCCAAAATCCCTCCTCCAGTGTGTGCAAAGCTGGTGTAAAACTACAAGAAATTTTTGACCGCTGTAATTGCAAAGAAAGCCTACTGTACCAAATATTAACATTGATTTTCTCTGATGTTGAAATAGTTATATTCAGCACTGTAAATACATCAGGTCCGGGGCTTCATCAGGGAATGCATGGCAAGGGACCCTTCAGCGCCCTGAACCGACGACGGGTGCCAGAAAGTCACCGCCGATCCAGGACTCATTCATCTTTATGAATGTGAGTCTGTCCACGGACTCTGTGGACAGACGGGTCCTCTTGTCCGTGACCACCCCACCTGCCGCGCTGAATGTCCGCTCAGATAGTACGCTGGAGGGGGGGCAAGACAATAACTCCAGCGCATACTGAGCGAGCTCGCGGCAGGTGTCCAATCTGGCAACCCAGTACTCCATGGGGTCGTCGGTGCTCATACTGTCAGAAGCACCGACGGACGCCATGTAGTCTGCCACCATGTGGGCCAGCCGCTGGTGGTGACTGCTGCTGCTGCTGCTGGTGGTGGTACTGGGTCGCTCGGTTTGGAAGAACATCCTCATCTCTTCCATTAGGTCCCCTGCTCGGCTGCAGCTGGGTGCAGCCACCTGCTGGGTGAGATGAGGGGGGACAACTGGAGGCCGGGGAGTTGCCTGCTCCAACCGTCTGACAATGGCTGCCTGCAGTTCCTCCATCCGGTGCTGCCTCCGGCTGGCTGGGATGAACTGCTCCAGTTTCCCCTTGCACCTGGGATCCAAAAGGGTGGCCATCCAGAAATCATCCCTCGTCTTGATGGTCTTAACCCGGGGGTCCCTCCTGAGGCATCTGAGCATGTGGGCAGCCATGGGGAAGAGCACAGCCCGCTGTGACTCCTCAATGCTGGCCAGGTTAATGAGGTGCGACTCTTCTTCCCTGAGGCGCTGCTGGTCAAACTCAGACATGCCCAACCCCCGGACTATCGGTGCCCCCAACACCGGCTCTCCCTCCTGACCAGGCCCTGACTCCGGGACGACACCAGCAACCACCTCCTCCTCCTCTTCATCATCATCCTCCTCCTCCTCCTCCTCCTCCTCCTGGTCCTGGCCCTGGTCTCGGTGGAGCATTGCTGACTCCTCCTGCTCCACCAAGGCACTCTCCCCAGCCTCGAGCAGGCGATCTAGTGTCCTCTCCAGCATGAACAGTATTGGCAGCACGCTATTGAGGCCAATTTGCTCACTGCTGACCATCTTGGTCGCCTGCTCGAAGGAGGACAACACTTGGCAGACCTGGTTTATCTGCCC
This sequence comes from Rana temporaria, assembly GCF_905171775.1. NCBI lineage: Eukaryota > Metazoa > Chordata > Amphibia > Anura > Ranidae > Rana > Rana temporaria. The sequence goes on from NC_053490.1 coordinate 70,718,427, forward strand.
CCACTGCGCACAGGCGATGAAAGGGAGTTGTGGTGAAGCCCTCTGAGTGCCTAGTTCCATCAGGTACTCCCTCACCGCCCTTTGCTGCTCCCACAACCTCTTCAGCATGTGGAGGGTGGAGTTCCACCGCGTCACACTGTCCACAATCAGCCTGTGAAGGGGCAGATTGTACTTCCGCTGCAATTTGGACAGGGACGCGGTAGCGGTTGGGGAGCGCCTGAAGTGGCTGGCAATCCTACGCGCCTTTGCCACAATGTCACTCAACCCTGGATAAGTGCGCAGGAACTTCTGCACCACCAGGTTGAGGACATGTGCCAGACAGGGCACGTGCGTCAGACTGCCAGCATGGAGGGCGGCGAGTAGGTTGCTGCCGTTATCGCAGACAACCATACCTGGCTGGAGCCTTCGGGGTGTCAGCCACTTCTGGACCTGAGCTTGAAGTGCTTTCAGCACTTCTTCTGCAGTGTGTCTCCGGTCCCCTAAACTAACAAGCTGGAGCACGGCCTGACAGCGCACGTGCCCCACACTTGAGTAGCTACGGGGGCGCTTGCTGGGAGGCTCAGCAGCTGCGGAGACAGTGGCTTGAGGGAGACCAGCAGTTCTCCCCTGGACACCCCGGGGCGGCACCACAAGATCGGTTGCCGACGATCCCTCACCGACGCCTCGGAGGGAAACCCAATGGGCCGTGAAGCTGATGTAGCGTCCCTGCCCATGCCTGCTGGTCCAGCCATCCATTGTCAGATGAACCCTGTCGCTGACAGCGTGATCCAGCGACAGGGTTACATTCTGAACAATGTGCTGGTGTAGGGCAGGGACACCAGTCCTGGCAAAGAAATGGCGGCTGGGGACACGCCATTGGGGTTGGGCCTGCTCCAACATCTGCCTGAAGGGGTTGCTGTCAACTATGTTGAAGGGCAGCAGATGTTGGGCAATAACCCTTGCCAGGAGCCCATTGAGGGAACGCACACGTCGGTCTCCAGGGGGGAAGGGAGTGGTGCGGTCAAAGGCGTCTGAAATCGACGCCTGGCGCCGGACGGCAGTGCGGGACACAGACGTGGAGGGTGCTGTGGAAGTAGAGGTCTGGCTGCCGGTACCAGTACCTCTACTAGAGGGAGCGGGGGGGCATGACCTGCTGGAAACAGATGAAGATGTGGCAGGGGCTGCTGTACCCTGCTCACTTGTGGTGGTGGCGCTGCTACCACCACCACGCTTCATCTCCTCATACAACGCCCAGTGGTTTATCCTGAGGTGCTGGTTCAGGGCTGTGGTACCCACCCGAGCCAAACACTTCCCTCTCTTCACCCTCACTTTACAAATCCGGCAGATGGCCACGGTAGGGTTGTCTGCCACCAGGGTAAAGAAATTCCAGACAGGTGACTTCAGCACCGCCCTCCTGTCAGATGGGGTGACGCTTACTTGCACCTGCTGGGATTCGGTGCGCACAGGTGGAGCTGCCTGCTGCTGCTGCTGCTGCTGCTGCTCCTCCTCCTGACACCTCCTGCTGCCATCACCAGTGGAGACCCTGACGATGGTCTCCCTGGTGGTGACCTGGCGCACCGTTTCACCAGGGTGCCTACCTTCCCCGTCGTCACTGACGTAGTGAGCCGACGCGTCAGATGGCAACCATGATGGGTCACCCTCTTCGCCCCCAGAGATGTCAGACCAAGGGCTGAGATGTGTTGGTCTGAGGGAACCACGTGACATGGAGCCTCTAGCCTGGCTCCGCTGTCCCCTCACCCACGCCTGGGTCTGACTAGGTGCTGCTGTTTCCTGCACCAAAACAGCAGCACCAGTTTGAAGGGATGTCTCTGGGATACTGCCAGCAGGTATCCCATCCTCCTCATCCATCCCTTCAAAAAGGTCCTGACCATCAGGACAGAGCTGGAGGTCTGCCTGATGCATGGCCTCCCCCAAGAGATCCCTATCACTGTCGCTGTCGAACAGTAAGATGCTGGACTCTTGGGGGCTGGGGGGGGGTAGTACAGGCAACGGTGTAATGGTGGTACTACTGTGAGTCGGGACCGACGACTCAGTGGCACTGCTGTGCCCCATGTAGTCCACCACTACTTGAGCCTGAGATGGCAATATCGGGCGGCTGCCCGATGGGAAGAACTCCCGGATCAGGCGTACTCCCCTTGCACCCGATCCTCTACCACTAGTAGGGGCACGAGAGGTACCCCGTGCTGGCAGCGATCCAGCACTGGGAGTAACTCCCCTACCCCTACTGCCACGGCCACGGATGCCGCTCATAATTGCTGATATGTGTGTGGGGGGGTTAAACTTTATTGGGGGGGAAAATGTGAACAAAATGTGTTTTTGTGTTTTTTTTACAAGACAGGCACGCAGACAAAGACGTACACAGACAGCTACTAAACTATAAGAAAAGTAGTACACCAGACAAGGACTACAAAATTAAAGAAAAAAAAAAAAAGCACTAAACAAACACTAACTTTTTTTTTTTTTTTTTTTTTTTAAACACAAAACACAGACACTAAACACACACTAAGCTAAGCTAGATGAAATAAATGTACACTAACAGTGTGTACACTTACTACACAAAATTTAACTAAACTGAACACAAAACTTAGCTTTTATAAAAGCTCTTTAGGGAAAACTAAACAAAATTTGAACTGAGATGCCTATCAAATATCACTGAACAGTGAACCTGCAAGATCTGACAGTAACACAAGATGAACAAAACTTAGCTTTTAGAAAAGCTCTTTTATAAAGCTCAGATCAATATGTGTTCTGAAATCTCTTGCAAATATAACTGAACAGGGAGGATTGCAGGATCAAACAGTAACACAAATGAAAAAAACAGCACAAAACAGCACAAAACGTAGCTTTGAAAAAAGCTCTTGGGTCTATTGCTTTGAAAAAAGCAGTTGATATACTGGAAAAGATCCACTGGAATCACTAAATAGCAATGCTGGTGATGATCTAAATCAATCAAGAACAAAGACACAGGAAACCAGGAAACCAGGAACACAGAAACAGCCTCCACACTCTATAGCAAGCTTCTGAATCTGCAATGAAATGGTGCTGGGAGTGAGCTTATATAATGTCCATGCAGGCAGGTTCCTATTGGTTGCTAACCTGTGACGAGTGTGGAAGGAGAACTCTGATTGGCTCTGATGCAAAAGGGCGGAGCAAATAATCGCGCAATATTCCTATTGCCGAATATTCGCATTGCGATTATTCGGCAATATAAAATGATCGCTTCAGCTACTCGGCCCAATGGCTCTAATCATACCAGCAATGCTTTCAGACGTCTATGGAGATCACTAGGATGTGATCTGTTTTAAAAATGAAACTGTAAAAATCGCTCTGATGCGGAAGATCGGGGCGAGGAAAATAATCGCGCGATATTGCGTTTGCCGAATAATCGCATTGCGATCTTTCTGGAAAATTCAATGAACGCTTCAGCTACTCGGCCCAGGGTCTCTAATGATACCAGCAATGCTTTTAGACGTCGATGGAGATATCTAGGATGTGATCTGATTCAAAAAAAAAATTGTAAAAAATCGAATATTCGGAATTGCGAATATTCACCGCGAATTTCGAAATATAGCGCGATTTCTCGAATATGCTATATTCGAGTCGAATATTCGCAATGCGAATATTCGTGAGCAACACTACCCACCAGAGAGACTAGAATTGCTAAAATCCTATTAACACGAGCACCCTATAGGGCAGTGGTCATCAACCCTGTCCTGCAGGGCCCACTAACAGGCCGGGTTTTATGTATTACCTTGGGGAGATGCAGTCTAGAATACTGCAATCACTGAGGAGCAAATGATATAAGCTGTGATGTATTTCAGTTATCTTGAAAACCTGGCCTGTTAGTGGGCCCTGCAGGACAAGGTTGATGACCACTGCTATAGGGTCCCAAAAGGGGCACAAAGCAGCCTGCAGTAAGAAAATGCTGCCACACCTAGGCACACTCCACCAACCCTGGTTCCACAGAGTTGCACATAATAGGCCTTGGTTGTAGGTATGAACATATGACAGGAAACAGAATTCACCCCAAACAACATAAAAAATAGGGGAACTGTCTGTACACCACTGACAACAATGAAAATCCATACAACAATGGGAATCCATACAACTGTCAATACATGGGACACTAACTAGCACCCAATTGAAATCATTGAAAGCAAAGATGAAAAAAAAAAATGATCAGGTTGATCTCAAGCAGTCCCTCCACTCAACACACACACCCAAACATCAACACAATGACCACTGAAAAATTTCCACCACCACTCTGGTACAGGGATGGAAATAACCACATAACTACTCCGCAGTAGTATAAATCCACGGAGCCATCAAGTTAATGGCCAGATTGGGAGCAAAATGCTTTACTGACATAAAAAGCATGCTATCCCAACATTATGTATGCCAGCAAACTTTGAGCAAGTTATTAGAACCATAGGCCCGGGGGGAGGATGCGGAGGACGTGACGTGAGTGAGGTGGGAGGTGCCGGACGGCTCCATGGCGGCAGGAGACACACGCCGCTCCAAGGCTCCGTCAGCACCGCTCGTGGCCCCGCTGTTTGCAGCGTGAGAGGCCGGGATCTGCGAGGAGCGAGCGGAAGCCTCATCCCTGCTCGGGTGCAGGCATACTCAGGGGGTCTTTACCTGAGAGGCGCCGGTGAATGGGCTCCCACTGGACACGCGCCGGAGGATCGGATGCTGCCGTGAGTTCAGCGCTGGGGATCAGCAGTCGTGCTGGGTTTGTAGAGGTCCATCGGAGATGCGTCGCCAGGGTGCAGCCCAGGAGGAAAATCAAAGGGACTGGTGAGGCGCTCAGTAGAGCCGAGTCTGAGCAGGTCCCCCACCCCCCCCCCGTGACCCCCCCTCCCGTTTTTTACAATACTGCTCTCTAGAAGTTCCTACATATGTACATCATAAGGCGCCCTCTGGTGTAAAATTGGAGAATAACTATCATACCATTGGATTTGAATTTTGTGTCTGCTGCATATGAAAGGATTATGAGAACAAAACGTAATCGAATACATAATTAAATATATAACTCATACTGGGACAAGGTGAAGTAATTGAAGGATAATCTGAGGGGAATGATATCTGGTCTAATTGAGCTCCCCACCTGTTGCAATATCTCTATACTATCTGCTCTGCCTGCTTGGCCTGGGACTTATGTATGAGCTCTGGCCCCTGTCTCTACTGCCTGTACTGGCCTTTCTGAACCGCTCTGACGAGCCCGGGTGGGCCTGTGGAGTTAAACAGGAGGGAAACCTAGGGAGACCCTAACACAAAACTCCCCGTCCGTGACCTGCCTAAATTGCCCGGCATATAGCGGAACTAACGACAACCTAGAGGGCCTGGGCATTGAAGCGGTCAAAAATAAAAAATATATTATTTTCTCCGGACTGTACTGGTACAAAACGTATACGTGAATGTGAGAAGCTGGTAAAATCCCAGTTTCAATGATTGGGGAATAGGGGAAAGAATATTTAGACCCTTCCTGACACAAAGTGTCTACCTTGTTGGCCGGAACAATTAGGACGTACTGGGCGGATGCAACACAAGAGAAACTTCGGTAAATACACTGAAAGTTTTCACCCAATAAGAAGAAAAGCCGGTAGTCCAAGTAACTCTGCCCACAGCAGTAAACGTCTTCTCTCGTGTTGACCAGCCCTGTACCTCCTCTTTTCAGTTCGGGGCTCTCGCCTCCCTGTGGCCCTCTCTATATTAAAATATCTATTCTCCCAGGGCATGAGAAGTAGTTAAGGGAAGATAGGAGCATCCATAGGTGAAGAAAATTCTGGGCCGAAAAGGGTGCTAATTACATAAAAAAAAAAAAAAAAAAAAAAAAAAAAATTCCACTTTCAAACTGGGGAAGAGAATTCGACCCTCTAATAAAATGAATAGATCAACGAGGGGCGGTACCACAAAACCAACCAAGAATAACTCGGGGAATAGCTCCATACAGCAATATATGACGCAGGAAGGGAGCCTTAAAAGCCCAGGTCTCGCAAAAAAAACTGAAAAGAAGAAAACTGAAAAAAAAAAAGATGTAGGAACAGGTAGTGTGGAGAGCTCTAGAGGTGAAACGACATTAGAAAGCGAGCAAGAGCAAAATAATGCAGAGGAACTAGCCCAAGATACACAGCCCCCCACAAAGGCAGAGATGAACGCAATGCTGTTGAGGATGGAAAATGTCATGGAAAATATTATAAGGACAGAAATTAACAAGGTAAGAATAGACCTTGGAGGGCTTCGTGAAAGAGTGGTAGAGACGGAAAAGAGAATAGAGGAGCAGGACCAGGAAATAAACTCCTTGAAAAAGCAAGTAAAGGCTCTGACTGAAAATCAGAGATTGGCGGCATATAGGATCGAGGACCAGGAGAACCGCAACAGGCGACAGAATCTTAGAATCAGGGGGTTGATAGAACAAAAGGATGAAGACCTTAGAAGCATTATGAATACAATCTTTAACCCTCTGCTGGAGAGATCAGTAGAAGATAAGCCCCTTAAGATTGAGAGATTGCACCGTGTGGGGAACCCCCAACAGATGGAAAGATACGGCCCAAGGGATGTGGTAGTGAGGTTCAGGAGTTACGTCGATAAAGCAGAAATATGGAGTAGGCTTAGGGGAAAACCCCCCCTGAGATATAGAGACACAGACTTACAAATATTCTCCGATCTGGCGAAAGAAACACTGGCAAGGAGGAGATGCTTGAAACCCCTCTTAGTGCTGATGCGGGCACAAAATATTAGGTACCAATGGGGATTCCCGGCGTGCCTCATAGGTATAAAGGGGGGCAAAACAGCACGACTTAGGTACCCGGAGGAACTGAATGTATTTTGCCTTAAAATGGATTTAACAATTCCTGAACTTCCTGATTGGGTTGATTAGATGGGCTCTGCCTAGCATGGAACTTTGAGAAGCGGGACGGTGAGGTGGGGGGAGGGGGTGGGGAGGGCGGAGCCAAGGGAGAGCCCCGAACACCACCACGAAAGAGGAGCCAAGGATGAAGGCGAGTAGTCTTCTACCAGCGGCTCCCAGGCCAAGAGCGGGCCAGGGTGGGGGTGGGGGGGAGGGGGGGTTGGGGCAAGGGGGAGGGGGGGAAGGGAGGGGGGGGAAACGGGAAATGGGGGAAGGGAGGGTAACGGGAGGGGGGCCATCTGAACGACTCCACAGGAATCCTTCTCAAACTCAAAAAAAAAAAAAAAAAAAAAAAAAAAGAGAGATAAATGACAGATATTAAGTTCTTATCATATAATGTAAAAGGATTAAACTCCCATATTAAGAGACATAAAATTCTTGCCGAAATCACGCAGTATAAAGCAGACATAGTCTACCTACAAGAGACCCATATTACCTTAGAGTCTAATATAAAGTTGTATTCATCTGATTATCCCGTCTGGTATTATGGAGACACAGTCTCATCGAGATCCCGGGGGGTCGCCATAGGATTTGCAAGGGGAGTTAGATGCACATTGGTTGACAGATTGAACGATCCGGAGGGGAGGTTCTTGTTCTTGAAAGTAAAACTAGGAGAGGAGGACTACACTCTGGCAAATGTGTATGCACCCAATGTGAATTCGGCTAAATATATTAGTAAAATTCTTAGAAAATTAAAAGATTTCGAAGAGGGACATGTGGTGTTAATGGGGGACTTTAACTTTTGCATGTGCCCGAGCCTCGATAGTACGTCCCATGCTCAGGGGAATAACGGTGAGCACCTCAAGCTACTGAAAAAACAAATGATACAAAACCAAATGATGGATGTCTGGCGAATTCTCAACCCCAAGACACGAGACTATACGTTTTTTTCCCCTGTGCATGGGACGTACTCGAGGATCGACTACATCCTCGTAGACCATAGACTTTTGGAGAGGGTGGTCGAAGCAAGGTGCGAGATCTTAACGCTATCTGACCACGCCCCTATAACCATGAAAATAAGCACATCCATACAAAAATGCATTCCTCCTGAATGGAGATTGGATGAAAGTCTGTTGAGAGACGAGGAGGTGGTCGAGAGAGTACAGAAAGAATTGGAATGGTATTTTCAGGAGAATGACAAGGAGGGAATCACAGGAGCAACCCTGTGGGACGCCCACAAAGCGTATATAAGAGGGATTTTTATTGCTGAGGGGGCAAAGAAAAATAAAACAAGAATGAGTAAACTAAAAACATTAAAAGAGGAGATTTACAGGCTGGAACAGGAACATAAATTACAGGGCCAAAAGAGGGAAACACTCCGTAAGTTAACTATAACAAGGGATGAATACAAAGCCCTTGCCGAGCAAGAAACCAAGAATTTCATAGACAGGGTAGAGAGAGAAAGATATGTCTGGGGAAATAAACCTAGTAAAAACTTGGCCAGAATGGTAAGAAAAAAGAAAACCAGGAATTTTATCGAAAAAATCAGGAATGGGAATGGGGACTTAGTATATGCGACAAATAAAATAGCAGAATCCTTTAGAAGCTATTATGAAAAACTATACGACGTCCAACAGAAGATCAGGGACCCAGCCGAAAAAAAGGATAAGATCAGGGCAGTATTACAGCAAACTAATCTACCGAAGATAGAAGAGCATGAGATAGAAAGAATGGAGGAAAGTATAACTGAGCAGGAAATAAGGGAGGTCCTAAAAAATACTCCCAATGGGAAAAGTCCTGGACCAGACGGTTTCACGTCTGCCTACATACAAAGGTTTAGCACCATCTTAGTCCCTAGACTATGTCAATATTTCAATGGGTTGGGGCTAGACTATGAGATGAGTAGAGAGGCATTAACAGCTACGATCACTGTCATTAAAAAAGAAGGAAAGGACAATACGAATTGTTCAGGGTTCCGACCTATCTCACTCCTGAATGCAGATACCAAACTGTATGCAAAAATTCTGGCTGAACGAATGAAGGGGGTAATGACTGCCATTGTCCACCCGGACCAGGTCGGTTTCATACCTGGGAGGGAGGGAAAGGACAATGGAGTTAGGGCACTTCTTCTCATGGAGCAGATTAAAGAAAGAGAGACCCCCGGTCTATTCCTGTCAGTAGACGCTGAGAAAGCGTTTGACAGGGTAGACTGGGGGTTCCTGATACAAACACTAGAATTTATAGGAATAGGCCCAAGGATGATCAAATGGATCCAAACGCTCTATTTCCATCCATGTGCTAGGATCAAGATCAATGGATCTCTATCCGCACCCTTCGAGATGAGAAATGGAACCAGACAGGGCTGTCCCCTATCCCCCCTTCTTTTTGTCTTATCATTGGAACCCCTGCTTGCAATGGTTCGACAAAATCCAGAAATATATGGAATAGAAGTTGGAGAAGATGAGCACAAATTATCCGCCTTCGCAGACGACATTCTATTCTATATAAGTAGCCCAAGAGTCACCCTCCCGAACTTAATAGCTACCCTAAAACAATATGGTGAGGTGTCAAACTTCAAAATGAATACAGAAAAGACGGAGATCCTGAATATCAACATTCTTAAAGAAGAAGAACAATATCTGCGGAAGAAATATAATTTCAAATGGCAAAAAGAAATAAAATACTTGGGAATAAAACTGGCAAATACCATCAAGAAAATATATAGAATAAATTTTATCCCCCTACTCAACGAAATAAAAAGTGAAATTAAAAACATATATAATAGACCAATTTCGTGGTTCGGGAGGATAAATGTGGTAAAAATGGTTCTCATCCCAAAAATCCTATACAAGTTTCAAATGGCCCCAATTTACCTACCACCGTCATACATCAAAATAATTAACTCCCTCATAATGAACTATATTTGGAATAATAAAAAACACAGGGTGTCTGCTCAAATCCTAAAACGGGCCAAGAAAAAGGGAGGCTTAGCTGTACCCGATATCAGATTGTATTATAACGCTTCGGTTCTCTCACGGGTTATAGAATGGGCTAAAGAGTCCCAGGACAAAAGATGGATAAATATTGAATGCACATTAGCGAGGGCACAGTTAGGGAGATTAATTTGGAATCCACCACAACACAGATTCTTACACTCCTCAACACACACAATTACTCACAATGCATGGAGGATCTGGGATAGACTTCACAAACAATTAAAAACAGAATTCAACTCACCCCTTATTGATTTAAAAGAAAATGATTATTTCATTCCGGGGACAAAAGAAGTAGGGGGAAATTGGATCACAAATAGAACACAGTTAAAAGATATAACACTAGATGGCAAAATTAGGACACTTCACGATATTAAATATAGGATTGGAATTAGGGCGCTCGACGAGTGGAGATACTTGCAGTTAGTCTCATTCGTCAAGCGCCTACCACACCCTTTGAGGTCACAAGAGGATTACACCTTATTGGAACAATTGTGTAGCATCGAAAGCTCAAAAGGAAATATATCTAAAATCTATAATTACTTGCAGAAAACGGAAGAGTTGGACACGCCAAAATTCATCCAAAATTGGGAAACAGACTTAGGGGTCCCAAGGGGGAAAACGACCATAGGAAGAATCCTGAAAATGACTCACACCTCGGCAGTAGATATAAGAACTGCCGAGATGAACTACAAATGCTTGACGAGGTGGTACGCCACCCCAGATAAAATGGCAAAATTCAGAGGAGGAGAGTCAGAGGAATGCTGGAGAGGTTGTGAGTCAAGAGGAACAATGGCACACCTTTGGTGGGACTGCCGGAAAATTAAAGCCTATTGGAAAAAAATCTTGTCCCTGATAAAGGTAATAACAAAAAAAGAAGTGGAAGATAACCCATGGGTAGTTCTCTTTCATGGGGGGGAGATTCCAGAGAAGGAGTACAAGGGTTCACTGATCCCTCATTTGCTGAACGCAGCAAAACGATTGATTCCCCTTAAATGGAGAGATGCGAAAAGTCCGCAAATGTGGGAGTGGATCGACTCCGTAGAGGACACTTATAGGAGAGAGAAATTAAAATACGGGAGCTATAAACATAAGGAAGGGGAAAAGGAGATATGGTTACCCTGGTTGGAATTTAAAAAGTCCTGGAGGTTCGCAGAAAACCTGAGAGAGGAATAGGAACACATTTTTCAATTAAGAGAATGAATTCTTATTGTGGAGTCGTGGGATGGTTCAGGGAGGGGGTGGGTAGGGGGGGGGAGGGGGGATTTAGTTGGGGAGGGGGGAGATGGGGTGCTGGGTATTGTTTTTTTTTGTCACGCAGATATAATCTTTTAAAAATTCCGTACTTACTATAAAAGAGTGAGTTTTAAACGGTGAGAAAAAAAAAAAAGGGGAAAATATAAAAATAAACAAATAAATAAAATAAAAATTATAACAAGTATAAAAACTCGCAAAAGAAATACACCACAAATGATGCTAAACCAGATGTAGAGACGGAATTATGAATAAAATCATGAGCAAGTCTCTTGCTGTGGTGAAGTCTGAAGTGGCAAAAAAAAAAAAAAAAAAAAAAAAAAAAAAAAAAAACCATAGGCCCGGATTCTTAAAGCAATTGCGCCGACGTATCTTTATATACGCCATGTAAGTGCACAGATGCGCCGTCGTATCTATGCCCCTGATTCTCAATGCTAGATACGCCTGAAATGTGACTTCATCCGACTGACGTAAGTTTCTTATGCCGTCGGAGCCTGGGCGCATATATACGCTGGCCACAAGGGGCGCTTCCATTTATTTACACGTTAAATATGCAAATGACCGAGATATGCCAATTCACGAACGCCCGTCGCAGTAGTATACGCCGTTTACGTAAGGCGTACGTCCGGCGTAAAGTTATTCCACCTATAGGAGGCGCATCCCATGCAAAGGTATGGACGACGGAACAGCCGTCGTATTTTACGTCGTTTACGTAAGTCGTACATGATTGGGGCTGGGCGTAGGTTACGTTCACGTCGTAGGCATTGAGCCGTCGTATCTTAGGGAGTAAATTCGACGTCATTTGCATGGGGTCAAGCTTCATTTAAATAGATCACGCCCACTTCCTTCCTACTTTGAATTAGGCGGGCTTACGCCGGACAATTTACGTTACGCCGGCGCAATGTTGGGAGCGAGTGCTTTGTGAATACTGTTCTTGCCTCTCAATGTTACGTCGGCGTAGCGCATATGAGATGCGCTATGCCCGCACAAATATACGCCGCTCTACGTGAATCCGGGCCATAATGTTTATACATTGACACTACTGCTATCTCACAGATCATCCATTCTGTCAAATGCTAAAGATGCCAAACTGCCATTCTGAGCTAGTAGGCAGTTGCACACGTAGAAAAAAAATACAAACAAAGCAATGTTTACACAGATTCAGGTCTCTGATAACAGAGGTAGTAGGTTATACAGTATATTGAGAAAAGGAAGAAATGGCTGCACCTCTAAAGTTTCCAAAAGTGCCTTTTATTGCAGACGGTCAAAACGGGTGTCTCTGTTGTATTTTGACCATCTGCAATAAAGGGCACTTTTAACTTTGGATGTCCAGCCATTTCTTCTTTTTCTCAAGTTTTTACGGAGGCGGGCCGGGGCAAGCACACCTACTTGGTTCCAATCAGATTCCTCTTCTTTAGGTTATATATGGAAGTTGCTTGGCATGAATGGACATATTAATAAGAGTTTATTAGTTAAAGTCACAAAACTTAAATGCCAGGATTCCTATTTTCAAAAGATTGACAGTGATTTTTAACCCGATCCAAAGAGTTCAATTTGATTTACAAATTACAGTCTAGTGGCTGAAAATAAGGATCCTTGACCTTGTCAAAAGCAGTGTGAATTAAGCCTTTTTTGTTTTACAACATACCTAGATACAATATCAGACAATGTATAAAATAGTGTAGCTGCTAACACAATTTGCTGATGGCAAATATATAGAACATTAGGATGTGATAAAATTACACAAAAGTAAATAAAATATTTTGTTTATATATTTAAAAAGTATATTCTTAACTACTTAAGGTCAGCCCTATAGCAGTTTTAATGCTACAGGGCGGCACCTGTGCGTGGGTCATATACATTATCCAACACTTCCGGGTTGGGGGCACGCATGCTCGCCACAGATGACTCGCTTCTGCTGTGAATACACACAGCGGAAGCTGATCGGCGGGTGCATGGTACCCGATGTGCTCCACACCCGCTGATCATTAGGCAGATAGACAGAACTCCTATCTGCCTATGTAAACAAGTTCTGACAGGGGGGAAGCAATGGCATTTGTGTCCCTGCAAAGCAGGGAATAAATTCCATCTCTTCCCCTAGTAAAAGCACCTCCCACACTGTAAAAAAACACAGGCTATGCACACAGTTAACCCTCTGATCATCCCAGATGTTAACCCCTTCTTAGCCAGTGGCATTATTATAGTGACAGTGCATATTTTAGCACTGATCACTGGATTAGTGTCACTGGTTCCCAAAAAGTGTAAACAGTGTCAGTTAGTGTCAGAATGTCTGCAGCAATATCTCAGTCCCGCTATAAGTTGCTGATCACCACCATTACCAAAAAAAATCCCATAGTTTTGTGATTTATTAGGATTTTTTACCAAAAATATGTAGCAGAATACATATTGGCCCAAATTTATGAAGACATTTTTTTATTGGATAGGTTTTATAGCAGAAAGTAGAATATATATATATATATATATATATATATATATATATATATATATATATATATATATATATTATTTTTTTTTTTTTCTCAAAATTGTCAGTCTTTCTTGTTTAACAGCGCAAAAAACACAGAGGTGATCAAATACCACCAAAAGAATGCTCTATTTGTGGGGAAAAAAGGACATCAATTGTATTTGGGTATAGCGCTGCATGACCGCCCAGTTGTCAGTTAAATTAAGGCAGTATCACAAAAAATTGCCTGTCATGAAGGGAAGTAAATCTTCCGGAGGTCAAGTGGTTAATTCACATGCAGTGACTGGTGAATAGTATTAAATACAGGTGTAGCCAGGGTAAAGATCCTCCACCACTTAGAGAAGCACACACAGCCTCTTACCAGATGGTGTTGACCACCTAATTACAAGAGGTTAAATTGTGCAGTTATCCTCCAAAGAAGGCCGTTTTTTTTCTTTTAGCGCTACAGGGGACTTGGCTGTAACAACATGGGACTGTGGCATTGGTGTGGGGAGGTACCGAATGCCCCATCTTCACCTCCAAAGTGTGTCAGGCTAGATATGCCTTTTTCTGGTTTGTGATGTCACTTCTACCAGAGATGTAAGCCCAAAGCTGCAGTGATGTGTCAGGGTTAATGGGGGAGGGTGAACTAGAATTACATCAGGCACACAGGTCAGTTAGGGGTCAGACATTAATGGAGAGTGGAATGGGGATAGATGGGGGGAGGGTTATGGCAGGTGACAAGAAAGTTCCCATGTTGCAAACAGACATTGGAAATTATAGTGTAATTTGTACTACAAAAAATTATATGAAAAACACCAGAGAAAAATTTAACAATACATTTAAGTGTTTGTTCACCAATGCCAGAAGTCTGCCAAGCAAAGCAGATGAGTTGGAAGCTCTGGTGCATGAGGAGAGCTATGATGTAATCGGTATTGCTGAAACTTGGCTTCAATCCTCACATGACTGGGCTATTAATATTCCTGGCTATGCTCTCTTTCGGAAAGACAGGGTAAAAAGGAAAGGTGGAGGGGTCTATCTCTATGTGAGAAGTGACCTCAAAGCAAGCGTGAAAGAGGACCTGGTTGATAGAGAGTGTGATGAGGCTGAAGCATTATGGGTGGAACTGCATGTGGAACTGCATACAGATGTGCATAGTTCAAAGTTAATCATTGGAGTTTTTTATAGACCACCCAATGTTAATGAGGAGGTGGAGACTTAGCTCCTTGCACAGATGGAAAGGGCTGCAAGGGCTGGGACGGTGATAATAATGGGGGATTTTAACTACCCAGAAATTGACTGGAATAATGGCACTTCTGGGACAGTTAAAGGACAAAAATTTAAAAACCTATTGCAGGACAATTTTATGGTCCAGTTTATTGAGGCCCCAACTAGGAATGATGCGCTGTTGGACCTGATAATCTCAAACCATGCAGAGCTTATTACTCATGTTCAGATAAAGGAACTCCTGGGTAACAGTGATCATAACATGATTTCATTTAATGTTAACTATAAGCAAGAAATACATACAGGAAAGATAAAAACACTCAATTTCAAGAGAGCAAATATTCCAAGGATGAGGGCTGCTCTCCAGGACTTAGACTGGGAGGGAATATTGGCATCAATGGGCACAGAACAGTAATGGGAATTCCTCAAAAAGACTGTTTGTGAACTCACTGCAAAGTATATTCCCATGGGCAATAAGTTTAAAAGGCTAAAAATAAAACCTATGTGGCTCACGGTCAAAGTTAAAGAAGCTATAAACAATAAGAAAATAGCTTTTAAAAAATATAAAAATGAAGGAACACTAGTATCGTTTAAATGTTACAAAGAATATAACAGGATATGTAAAAAGGGAAATCAAGGATGCAAAAATTCAAAATGAACGACAGATTGCAAAAGATAGTAGGGCAAACCCCAAAAAATTATTTAAATATATTAATAGTAAAAAGGTGAAGTCTGAGCATGTAGGCCCCTTACAAAATAATCTAGAGTGGGTGACTGAGGACAAAGAGAAGGCAAATTTATTAAATGCTTTCTTCAGCTCTGTGTATACAATGGAGCACTGGGGAGCTCATGTCCAAAATGGGGGTGGAAGTGACACAGCCCCAAATCCACAATGGCTCAAAAGTGATATGGTCCAGAAATATTTAGACAGAATAAAGGTGGATAAAGCACCTGGACCAGATGGCATCCACCCACGGATCCTAAAATAATTGAGCTCTGTAATTTCAAAGCCACTGTATCTAATATTTGGGGACTCATTATAGACAGGAATAGTACCACTGGATTGGCGCAGGGCCAATGTGGTGCCTATATTTAAAAAGGGAACAAAGTCTTTACCAAGTAACTATAGACCTGTTAGTCTAACTTCTATAGTTGGGAAGATACAGTAGGTGAACCCGATTTTGTGTCAATCTCGCTCTCTTTCTCAGCGAGATTGAGCACCTACGAGCCCCATCGCGGGAGCCAGCGCCGAGCTGGCTTGCCGCGATGGAGACAGAGCCGTCATAGAAGCGACGGGAGATCTGACTTGGATTCCTGCCAATTCTACACGTGTGCGGCGTTTGTTATGAATCCTGAAGGGGAAGTCCCCGCCGGATTTTAAATAAAAATCCGGCATGGGTCCCCCCCTCAGGAGCATACCGGGCCCTTAGGTCTGTTATGGGTTGTAAGGAGAGCCCCACTACGCCGGAAAAAACGGCGTAGGGGGTGCCCCTACAATCCATACCAGACCCGTATCCAAAGCACGCTACCCGGCCAGCCAGGAAGGGAGTGGGGACGAGCGAGCGCCCCCCCCTCCTGAGCCGTACCAGGCTGCATGCCCTCAACATGGGGGGGTTGGGTGCTCTGGGGCAGGGGGGCGCACTGCGGCCCCCCCCACCTCAGAGCACCCTGTCCCCATGTTGATGAGGACAGGGCCCCTTCCCGACAACCCTGGCCGTTGGTTGTCGGGGTATGCGGGCGGGAGGCTTATCGGAATCTGGGAGCCCCCTTTAATAAGGGGGCCCCCAGATACCGGCCCCCCACCCTAAGTGAATGAGTATGGGGTACATCGTACCCCTACCCATTCACCTGCAAGAAAAGTGGTAAAAACACAAATAAACCACACAGTGTATTAAAATATTTTATTTTTCTGCTCCGGAGGCCGCCTCCTGTCTTCTTTATTAGCTCTTTTACCAGGGGGGGCTTCTTCTTTGACGTCTTCGGGTGGGTGGGGGCCGCCGTCTGGTTCTCTTCCACCGCCGGGGGGGGGTGGCTTTTAAAAAAGCCCCCACCCCCCCGGCGGGTTTCCTCCGGCGTCTTCGGCGGGGCTCTTCTTCTTCCGCTATCCCGACGGGTCTTCTCAACTCTCCGGGGTTCTCCTTCTGTCTTCGCCGCTCTCCGTTGTTGACTCGGCGCACCCCGGTTCTTCGTCTCGCTGTCCGGTGTCTTCTTCCGTGCTGTACGTCTTCTCCTTCCGTGCTGTGATGAGTTCTTCTTCCGTGCTGTGACGTCATGTTCTTCACTTCTCTCCTTCTCCCGATGTTGACTCGCCGGTCCTCCTCGCTGAAATGACGGATGCGCGCCTTGCATCGGACCTATATAGGCCTCACAGTCCCATCATGCTCTGTACCTACCCATGTGATACCTACCACGTGGTAGGTATCACATGGGTAGGTACAGAGCATGATGGGACTGTGAGGCCTATATAGGTCCGATGCAAGGCGCGCATCCGTCATTTCAGCGAGGAGGACCGGCGAGTCAATATCGGGAGAAGGAGAGAAGTGAAGAACATGACGTCACAGCACGGAAGAAGAACTCATCACAGCACGGAAGGAGAAGACGTACAGCACGGAAGAAGACACCGGACAGCGAGACGAAGAACCGGGGTGCGCCGAGTCAACAACGGAGAGCGGCGAAGACAGAAGGAGAACCCCGGAGAGTTGAGAAGACCCGTCGGGATAGCGGAAGAAGAAGAGCCCCGCCGAAGACGCCGGAGGAAACCCGCCGGGGGGGGTGGGGGCTTTTTTAAAAGCCACCCCCCCCGGCGGTGGAAGAGAACCAGACGGCGGCCCCCACCCACCCGAAGACGTCAAAGAAGAAGCCCCCCCTGGTAAAAGAGCTAATAAAGAAGACAGGGGGCGGCCTCCGGAGCAGAAAAATAAAATATTTTAATACACTGTGTGGTTTATTTGTGTTTTTACCACTTTTCTTGCAGGTGAATGGGTAGGGGTACGATGTACCCCATACTCATTCACTTAGGGTGGGGGGCCGGTATCTGGGGGCCCCCTTATTAAAGGGGGCTCCCAGATTCCGATAAGCCTCCCGCCCGCATACCCCGACAACCAACGGCCAGGGTTGTCGGGAAGGGGCCCTGTCCTCATCAACATGGGGACAGGGTGCTCTGAGGTGGGGGGGGCCGCAGTGCGCCCCCCTGCCCCAGAGCACCCAACCCCCCCATGTTGAGGGCATGCAGCCTGGTACGGCTCAGGAGGGGGGGGGGCGCTCGCTCGTCCCCACTCCCTTCCTGGCTGGCCGGGTAGCGTGCTTTGGATACGGGTCTGGTATGGATTGTAGGGGGACCCCCTACGCCGTTTTTTCGGCGTAGAGGGGGCTCTCCTTACAACCCATAACAGACCTAAGGGCCCGGTATGCTCCTGAGGGGGGGACCCATGCCGGATTTTTATTTAAAATCCGGCGGGGACTTCCCCCTCAGGATTCATAACAAACGCCGCACACGTGTAGAATTGGCGGGAATCCAAGTCGGATCTCCCGTCGCTTCTATGACGCGCTTGCTGGGATGTGCTGTCACTATTCCAGTGAGTGAGATGTCGGCGAGATCTCGGCACCCTGTCGCCGAGTATCAGCGCGACGCTGTCGTGCTGAAAGCACAATATCACAAACACCTACTGTACTTTAATAAAATACCACATAGAGGAGTTCTTGCTGGAAAAAAACGATTTAAGTAACAGACAGCATGGATTCATGAAAGACAGAAGTTGTCAGACAAATCCGATTTCCTTTTATGAATAGGAAAGTAAAACTCTGGACAGAGGAGTGGCTGTGGACGTGGTATACTTGGATTTTGCAAAAGCGTTCAATACAGTTCTGCACACATGGCTCATGTGTAAGGTAAGGTCTACAGGATTGGATATATCAGTTTGTAAATGGATAGAAAACTGGCTGAAAGACAGAATTCAGAGAGTTGTGGTTAATTATTCATACTCGGAATGGTCTAAGGTTATCAGTGGTGTACCCCAAGGTTCAGTGTTGGGACCCTTACTTTTTAATATATTTATAAATGATATTGGGTCTGTGATCAAAAGTAACATTTCTGTCTTTGCAGATGACACCAAGCTATGCAGTGGAATAACGTCCTTGCAGGATATCTCCAATTTACAAGCCGACCTCAATGCTCTGTCTAATTGGGTGACTATGTGGCAGATGAGGTTTAATGTTGATAAATGTAAAGTTATGCACTTGGGGGCTAAGAATATGCATGCATCATACATGCTAGGGGGAGTACAACTGGGGGGATCTGTAGTGGAGAAGGATCTGGGGGTTTTAGTTGATCATAAGCTCAATAATGGCATGCAATGCCAAGCTGCGGTTTCCAATGCGAGCAAAGTCCTTTCTTGTATTAAGAGAGGTATGGACTCCAGAGAGAGAGAGATATAATTTTTCCCCTGTACAAATCATTAGTAAGACCTCATCTGGAATATGCAGTTCAGTTTTGGGCACCAGTTCTCAAAAAGGATATTGGAGAACTGGAGAAAGTGCAGAGAAGGGCAACCAAACTGATAAGAGGCATGGAGGAGCTCAGCTATGAGGAAAGACTAGAAGGACTATATATTTTTTCACTCTTGAGAAGAGGAGAATAAGGGGGGATATGATCAACATGTACAAATATATAAGGGGTCCATATAGTGAACTTGAGGTTTCTTCACAGTAAGAGCTGTGAAAATGTGGAACGGACTCCCTCCAGACGTGGTTCTGGCCAGCTCAGTATATTGCTTTAAGAAATAGAAAAATATGGGAACAACTGCGCTAAGAGAGATGCAGAGATCGGATTAATAAGCAGCAATTAAAGTGTAAATAAACAAAACATGTGAGAAAAAAAGAAGGGATAATTGCGCTAAACCAAAATTATTTGATTCATGTGAAAAACCAAACATGTGTGGGCATCAGCCCAAGATCGTGTATCATATATGACTGTGACAACACTTCAATAATACAAAACAAATGTGCTAATGTCCCAGAACTGGGAGGCTCAGACCACCCTAACTCTGAGTTAATGAGGTGTTATTGAACCCTAAGTATCACAACACCATAAGGTTCTCATAAACCATAACAGTTTTAAACAAAAAAGGTGTAGATGTAAAGTGCTTCAAATATAAAGCCCATAAAGTCCAGAACTGAGAAAATATAAAGTCCGTGAAGAGTTCAAATGAAAAAAGACACCCGTGTAAATTCCAGGGAGCTGATCCTTAGCACCATATGTGAATCCACCACCAATTGCAAGGCTGCTTACCAGAAATCAGGGTCCTGCCGGACCACAATCAGCATATCGCTCCACTATGGGGGCTAGATGATGTTGTAACACCACCAATTGAAGCTGGAGATTGATGTATCCATGACAGAGTGAAGGATCATACAGGGCTCAACAGCGGGTATATAAAAGAAAACAAAGCTCCACATAGCATAAAACCAAGGTGATTTATTTTAAAAAACTAAATGAAGCAGGTAAAAAACACACATTTGAGTAGACATAAAAATGCATTGGCCTGTAACGCCGGCCGGACGTTTCCAGGAAATAAGCCACTCGTGTTGAGAGTACAGCGATGAGGGGGATGACGTCAGCACGTCGCTCGCTCCGTCCGACGCGTTTCGTGATAGGTCACTTTGTCTCGGGGCACGAGCGGCGTACTGAGCCATCCCCTCTTATGGACGACAAAACAATTAACAATTACAGAAACCAAGCCTCGCTCTGGGTATCTCGCGCATGCGCGTCACCGAGCGCACGCGGGTCTATGCGTTCCACGGAAGCAGACTCCCCATTCGTCGGTGAAATGAAAGCCCCGCCCAGAAATTGGGACGGCGGCTTGATGCAGCACGTGATCAACCTTCATAGCCCGGCGTGGTAATAGTATGTCTCGGAAGCACTATTTGAAGCACTTTACATCTACACCTTTTTTGTTTATAACTGTTATGGTTTATGAGAACCTTATGGTGTTGTGACACTTAGGGTTCAATAACACCTCATTCACTCAGAGTTGGGGTGGTCTGAGCCTCCCAGTTCTGGGTCATTAGCACATTTGTTTTGTATTATTGAAGTGTTGTCACAGTCATATATGATACACGATCTTGGGCTGATGCCCACACATGTTTGGTTTTTCACATGAATCAAATAATTTTGGTTGAGCGCAATTATGCCTTCTTTTTTTCTCACATGCTTTAAAAAAGGCCTGGATTCTTTCCTAAATGTACATAATATAACTGAGTACTAAGATTTGTAGGTAAAGTTGATCCAGGGTAAATCCGATTAGCTCTCGGGGGGTCAGGAAGGATTTTTTTCCCCTGCTGTAGCAAATTGGATCATGCTCTGCTGAGATTTTTGCCTTCCTCTCGATCAACTGTTGGTATGGAGTTGGGTGTATGGGATTGTACTGTGTTTTTTATTTTGTTTGTTTATTTTTTTGTGGTTGAACTGGATGGACTTGTGTCTTTTTTCAACCTGACTAACTATGTAACTATGTAACTGTATATGGTGTTTTAGACTGGGAACACATGAGCCCCTTAAGTACACTTTGTACAAAGGATTTCCAGATTCCCATGGGTTTAGCCAAAGAGATGGTCTGCACACAGTTACTTCTCTTTCAGGTGTGGCGGCCTGCTACTTTCTAGCTGGCGCTGCTTTAAATTTAGAGGGTAGTCTGAGAGTTAGTTGACTCAGACTGTGTTATTTTTCACAAAATTTGGGCCTCTGTTCCAGCCATGGCTGTACTGTGAGTGACCACTATTGGTGTCTGAGGTGCTGTTGCCTCCCCAGGCCGAGGGTGGCAGCAGTCAGGTCAAGGTGTTTTGGGAGTTCCCCTTCAGCAGCCAATCAGAGGGAGTTGATCGTCCCACTGTGCATGCTGGGGAGGAGTACTTAAGAGACAGATGTCACTAGTCCGGGGTTGTCGTCGATCATGGGTCTGTCTCCCCCCCCCGTGTATGGTTCTCCTGGCCGGGGGTGCGTGTTCAAGTGTTCCTGGCTCCGGGACCACATTAGTCCGTAGTTGTTATCTACTAAGTAGGCCCGGTAGTCAGACTGGGTCTACGCTTGCAGAGTGGTCCTGAGCTGTCCGTTCTGAGGGAGGAAGCCACTCGATGAAGAACCTGTCTTGGAGAGCACAGAGCAAGAGGCTGGTATCTCAGGAGAGGCCTTGAACTTCATCGAAGGACGCACCATTACTGAAAGGCTGAATGATGGTCACCTGTCAGTTCTAAGTTCACAAGAAGTTGATCGGGAGAGATCCGAGTGCTTAATCCTGTGCTGAGAGGATTTTGGACCGAATATTCCTCCATCTTTGG
The DNA here is from genome assembly GCF_905171775.1 of Rana temporaria. Taxonomy (NCBI): domain Eukaryota; kingdom Metazoa; phylum Chordata; class Amphibia; order Anura; family Ranidae; genus Rana; species Rana temporaria. The sequence goes on from NC_053490.1 coordinate 70,740,547, forward strand.
GAAGGTCTGTGGCAGAGACTATACCAAGATTCCGTGTGACATCCTGGCTGCTAGGTTAGTGAGAGAGGCCTATCCAGGTGCACAATACCCGCTCTGGCTAGAGTGGCAACGAAAGCTGCGTTGCTGGAAGCAGGAGTGTTTCCTAACAAAAGTTATACACCTGAACCTATTACCTATTACCCTTCCACCTCTTTAACTACTACTTTTCTTCTTTTACCAAGTTGGGCAAATAAAGCAAAGAAAAATAAGTCTAAAGTGTGGACATTGAACTTTTTCTCAACTTTTATCTGATACCCTAGACGGTGAGGAAATAGAGGTAACATGCCACTCAAAACAAACCAGCAGCTCCTTCTGGGGTATTGCTACACATGAGGGCTCGTCCGGGATCGGCTGTTACCTCTCGCAATGGAGACAAGAGTTTATTTCGCCATTGAGAGTCTGAAATTTGTCGAGGTGTTGGACTGTGCTCGCAAAGAAGGGGTTAAGGTCAGGTCGCTTGGCTAAAGGCATTGGCTGCACGTGCAACAGAGTGACGTGTCCAAACAACGTGCCAAAAAAAGAACTGAAAGTGGGAGGAGTTACCCACCCCTGCGTGAGACGTGAGTGTGTCTGGCACCAAAGGAAGTACGCATTGCCCGATCGTGAAGAGAGGATCGTGTGCAAGTATGTCGGTGTATCCAACACCATCAGAGAGGCTGAGGCCTATTATGTCTTTGGCCGAAGTTAGCACAAGTTCCGCTCCAATGGGAGCTTCGTTGACGGACACTGGGATCCAGATGAAGCCGCGGGGGCGTTTTGTGCTTTATACGAGTGGCAGCGTAGAGACACTCGGTGTGTCCTGCCCAAGATGTGAGGGGCTGCCAGTCCGCATCCAACCTTTCGCCCGATGTCTGGTGTGGCGAATACCTTTTTGAAGTAGACCAGCCTACTGAGTGGGGTGGACTGGATCACAGGGGCCGTTACTGTGGAGGAAGCTACTCACTGGCCCGCTACTGCTACTGCTTCGACCGCTACATCTGCTGTGTCCCCTACAGTGAGTGACTTTGATAAATGTGACGGAAATGTTCTTAGACCAAGCGTGGATGCCGCTACGGAAACCACGTGCATGGTGGTTGTACCTGCTCAGCCCGCCGCAAAGAAAGTGGGCTATGTGAAAGCCTCCCATGGCCGTGGTCGAGGCCTACCCCTGCGTCTACCGGGACCGGACTCCCGAGGATGTTGCCCTCGTCGAGACCACGCCAGGAACTGGTAAGCAGGCTGGGGACAATGTAAACAAAGTCGTGCGCACCTGTTTGCCCGCAGAGGAGTATGCAGACTCTGAACTAGATTCATCCTCTGATGCGGGGGATGACCATTGGTTTGAGTCAGAGTTGCCTGAACTTACATGGGGTAAAGAATTCCATGCCGCCACTACCAGCAATTCAGGGAGATGCTCTCCGATGGACTCTGGGGATACGACGCTGCAGGCGGAGATCCCGAAAAGTGAATTGGGAAGTTGTGCATTATACAGGTGTTGTCACTGGAGGGAAGGATGTGCCTCCAACCATGACACCTACCTTGAAGAGGTCTCCTGAGGCCTGTGTGATGCCCGGACTGGGACACTCCCGCACACTGCCTAAACTTTCCCGTTTGCAAAGAATCTTAATGAAAAGGGTAGCACTCGATTATGGGTGGGAGTTACCCTATGTGCCCGAGGCCACCATGAAGAAGATTGAGGAGAACCGAGAGAAATGGTACCAGGAAGCCATTTGGGACTACCATCTCGGGATTTCAAATTGTAGTTCATTTTGATCCACCGTTTTGATCGGGTGGTAATTCAACGGCCTGAAATGGATGACCGGAGCTACTCGATCACCACTGTTGATAACCAGGGAAAAACCCTTACCTTGCCCTATCCCAGGTTCTATTTGTAAGAAGAATCGGCAGAACTTGCACGCAGGTTTTTTTTTTTTCACTTTAACTGCTTGCCGACCAGCCGCCACAGTTTTACGGCGGCAGGTCAGCTCTGCTGGGCGAGATCACGTAGATCTACGTCATCTCTCCCAGCAGCCAATAGGGGCACGCACGCACGCCCCCCGCTCTCTCCTGACGCGATCACCGCCGGGCACCCGCGATCGCTCATTACAGAGCGAGAACCGGGAGCTGTGTGTGTAAACACACAGCTCCCGGTCCTGTCAGGGGAGAAATGCCTGACCGTCTGTTCATACAGTACATTGTATGAACAGCGATCAGTCATTTCCCCTAGTGAGTCCACCCCCCCTACAGTTAGAACACACCCAGGGAACATACTTAACCCCTTCCCCGCCCCCTAGTGTTAACCCCTTCCCTGCCAGTGTCATTTTTATAGTAATCAATGCACTGATCGTTATAAAAATGCCAATGGTCCCAAAAATGTGTCAAAAGTGTCCGAAGTGTCCGCCATAATGTCGCAGTACCGGAAAAAAAATCGCTGATCGTCGCCATTACTAGTAAAAAAAAATATTAATAAAAATGCCATAAAACTACCCCCTATTTTGTAAACGCTATAACTTTTGCGCAAACCAATCAATAAACGCTTATTGCGATTTTTTTTACAAAAAATATGTAGAAGAATACGTATCGGCCTAAACTGAGGAAAAAAATTGTTTTTTTATATATTTTTGGGGGATATTTACTACTGTAAGGTAAGCAGCTTTAAGAGATAAGGTGGAATGCTAGGTTATTTGAGGTGGGGGAGGGGGTTCTTCCTTCTCCAGCGTTTCCAGTATTGTGGGAATGTGGGGTGGAGGGGGGCGCCGCTCGGGGAGCCGAGTATGGATGGAGAGATAAGAGAATACACGCGTCCTACGCGTTACGACACTCACACGTGACTTCAACGGGGATGATCCCGTCACGTGTGAGTGACGTAAAGCGTAGGACACAGGCATACGGACACCGGAAGTAACGCAACAAGGTCCCTTTTTTATTTAATAATATTTTAAACACTGAACGTACTACACCAAGAGGCTCTGTATTCTCTTATCTCTTCATCCATACTCGGCACCCCAAGCAGCACCCCCTTCCATCCCGCATTCACACAATACTGGAAACACTGGAGAAGTAAGGAACCCCCTCCCCCACCTCGAATGACCTAGCATTCCACCTTATCTCTAAATGCTGCTTACCTTACAGCAGTAAGGTAAGAAGGTAGTACACCTACGGGTGTTACTTACACCCAAGGGCCTCCCATCACAGAAGTCACAGTGCCACCTGTTACTGTTACAGAGCACCAGCAACACCACACTCTGCACCCTGGATCCAGAGGAATTGATTTTCTCCTTCTGAGATTCATCAGCATTCTAGCACCTTTTGCTACACTCACAATGGACTTTACTTCCATTTTGTTTTTAAATTTACACTGATTGTTTTTTCTATATTTTGAACACTTATTGTTGATTATCATTTCACTTGTTTTCAGCACAGCAGCACTTTATATATTTATATTTTTAAATATATATATATATATATATACCATCTCTGCATATTGTCATTCATTTATCTAGGTGTATGTGTTGTTTAATGTGGGAGCGCAACACCACAGTTAGATTTTTTTTAATAGGCTGTGTGTGCTTCACCAGTCACTGCATGTGGATTAAGAATGGACTTTTAAAATATGTATATAAATAAAATCTTTTATTTACTTTGGTGTAATGTTATCAAATCCTAATGTAAATAAGCTTTTTGCAGCTGCTCCATTTGTCTACATTGTCACTAACCCTACAATGCAGACCTTCCTATTCCTATACCAGCCCCCTGAGGAAGCCACCAAATGTATCCAGTATTCAGAATTGTGTGCGCGTAACTGTAAGCTTAAGCTACTGAGCTTTGTAAACAACAGGTATTTTTTAACAAAGCAGAGAAGGATAACCAGTGCTTCACCTGCTAGTGGTATTTGAAAGTACAATAATAATGATGTTCTTGTTTAGCTAATTAAAATATATATATATTTTTTATCATATTAAATAAAACCTAAAAAAAATGGATACACAACCACAATTTATTAATGGCACACAAGTCAATTGAAAAATATTAAATAAAAATACTAAAGTGGAGCTGGCCTTTAAAAGAGAAATATATTTTTAGGTTTCAAGCACACTAGGTTCTGCTGGATGAGTTGAATATCTATAAGTGAAGCATGTCTTGAAGAAATTGAATTGGTATCCTTGCTGTTAACCTTTTTAAAATGCTCAGTGTTCTCGCAGCAGTACCCGAGCAAGGCATGTTGTTTTGCTTGTCAGCTAATAAAAGTAAAAGGAGGTAGTTTAGAATGAGCCAAGCCTGACGATTACATGAATGGGGCTTGGGAGAAAAGCAAATGAATAGAAGCAAATGGCAATAGAGGATGAACAATTAAGGACCCTTTTGAGCCTATTACCTTGTTTCCATGGGGAACTTTTCTACAGAGTAAGATAAAAAGCTTTATTATTTTAAATATCTGACAATTTGGAGATACACCAGTATCTTTGGTATACAGATGTGTACTGAATGAAAAATAAAAAATGAAGATTGCTCAATTTATACTCATGGCTCACATAAATCATGAAAAAAAATCTACATGAGCTTTATAGAACCATTAATGCATTTATAATATTATTAAATGCATTTTTTTTTTTTTAGAAAAGAACACTACGGAATAATTTTAAAAGTTACCATTTTTTTTGTACTGATCTCGGTGTAAAATAACACTTTGAAGGCCAGAGGAGAGATCCCCACAAAAAGAGGACCAGCAACAGCCCATACTATCACAAGGGATGTTGTTCATCCTTTATGATAGCAATAAAGTTGATAAAACAAATGAAAGGTACAGTGTAAAACATTTTTTTTAATAAAATAAATAATTCAATAAAAAAACATTTTAAAGCCCCCCTGTCCCCCCAAATGCAAAACGTGCATGTAGGTCCTGCACACGTATGTACACGTAAATGTGTAACTCTAAACTAATACCCTGTAAAAGCTTTTAAAGCATTGCCCATTGCCTATGGATGATTTAATGTAGTGTAGTTTGTCGCCATTCCGAGGGCGTGTGCAATTTTAAAGCAGCAGCATACTACTTTACTCAGCATAATATCATCTTTAATATTTTACCAAAAATGGGTATTATATTGTGTTTGTGTTCGCTAAAATTCAGGACTGAGGCTGTGCCCTATTGCAGTGGTCATCAACCCTGTCCTGCAGGGCCCACTAACAGGCCAGGTTTTATGTATTACCTTGGGGAGATGCAGTCTAGAATACTGCAATCACTGAGGAGCAAATGATATCAGCTGTGATGTATTTCAGTTATCTTGCAAACCTGGCCTGTTAGTGGGCCCTGCAGGGCAGGGTTGATGACCACTGCCCTATTGGATATTAAACAGAATGGGCACTTATTTAAAAAAAAATCATAGCTATACTCTTGCAAAAGGGGCTAGCATGAAGTGATCAGTAAGGACTTTTCTGAGTAAAGTTCCACTTTATTTATTAAATAAATGTTAGCAGACTTAATGCTGTAATGTGTTGTATGATATTTTATGTATTTTCTCTTTATTTTTTATCCAATTATTTATAACGTCAATTGACAAAGAATAAGTACATACAGTGAAACCTCGGATTGCGAGCAATGTGGTTAACGAGTGCTTCGCAATACGAGCATTTCTTTTTAAATCCTGACTCGGCTTGCGAGAGTTTTCTTGCAAAACGAGCTGGATTCAAGCCACAGCAGTGTGCAGTGCCGCATTTGGCCATAGGTGCGGGGGCGCTGGAGCCGAGCGGAGCCATTCGGAAATTCTCTGTTCCCTAGCCTTTCCGAGGTTTGCCGAGTTCAGCCGAGCTGTCCCCAAGCCTTTCCGAGTATTTCCGATGCTCTCCGGCACCCCCCACCTCTGGCCTCATGCGGTATTGCATGCCATAGAAGTCAATGACTTCTACGGGCAAACTTGCTTTCATATGCGAGTGCTTTTGGATTACGAGCATTCTCCTGGAATGGATTATGCTCGTAATACAAGGTTCCACTGTATATCAGAGATGTAAAGAAACCATTATACACTTCCTATATCATTTAAGTACAAAGGTCGTAAGAACAAAGACATACACATTTTGATACAACAAGTAATGGCACTAAAGGGCACTACCAGCTAAATTTGTAAGAAGAGATTTTGTTTGAGAGCCAACTGTTCCACCATCTCAAAAACCGCCACCTCCTATTCATCTAAAATAAAGTGAAGAACTCAACTTCTCAAAAAAGGAGGGGTTGTGAGAGTTCTCTTTATCCACGTATGAGCAGAGAACTAGATAGATAGCAGGAGGAAATTAAGTAATGTCCTGTACGCAGGATCGGAAATTCCGACAGCAAAAGTCCGATGTGAGCTTTTGAATGGAAATCCCGACCGTGTGTAGGCTCCATCGGACTTTTGCTGCCGGAATTTCCGCCACCAAAATATTGAGAGCTGGTTCTCAAATTTTCCGACGGAAAAAATTCCTATTGGAAAATCCGATCGTCTGTAGCAATTCTGGCGCACAAAATTCTGATGCATGCTCGGAAACAATTCGGCACATGCTCGAAAGCATCAAACTTAATTTTCTCGGCTCGTCGTAGTGTTGTACGTCACTGCGCTCTTGACGGACAAACTTTTGTGTGACCGTGTGTATGCAAGCCAAGCTTGAGCGGAATTCGGACGGAAAAACCATCCAAGGTTTTTCCGACGGAAAATCGATGGTGTATATGCGGCATTAGTGTGGGATAGGGGTGAAAAGGGTATCAGGGAATAATAGAAGACACGAGCAATCAGAAAAGGAGTGAAAGCGGAGTGTTGTATGTATTCTGTAGAATGCTAAACACATAACAGAAAAGAGACCTGGCTTTACCAACATCCAAAAGTCCCAACATAAATCCCAACAATCCCGATAGCTACAAATTGTGTATCACTGAAGTTCACCAATAGAGGTCAATCCCAGCTAAAATGAATATTCTTTGGAGTGAGAACCAATGTGTCAAAGCTTGCATTGATTTTTCTTTTAGAATATCCACCTCCAGACCACCCATCGTCTGTAGCCATTAGGAGGCTGCTAACACTCCTACCACTGGTACATTTCCAAATGACACCTTAGTGCTTATGCTTCGTAAGGACCAGAATAACTGTAGTATAGACAAATGTTTCTCAACTCCAGTCCTCAAGTACCCCCAACAGGTCATGTTTTCAGGCTTTACATTATTTTGCACAGGTGATTTGATCACTGCCTTAGTAATTACCACAGCACGTTTTATCTGAGGGAAATCCTGAAAACATGACCTGTTTGGGGTACTTGAGGACTGGAGTTGAGAACAATTTGTGTAGACCATCCAAATATCACGTCTAATCACTACCTGGTAAGCTGTGCCAATGCTGCCCTCTTCTGACTGGGTAATCTTAAAAGCAGACATACAAAAAAAGTCACAAAAGGCATAATGCATTACCGGATAAAACTTTAGTAATAAGGAAATAGTATTGAATGCATACTCACAATAGCCAAGGGCTAGAAAGACAATATGAACCAGCCCCAAGGCTGAGTATCACCATCACTTGAGAGTATCACTCTCAAGTCAACCATTTGATGCATGGACTTACCAATGCTTATCATTTAGTGACCATTGCTGCATTTTTTGGACCTGTTTGCACCTATTTTTTGATGTTGTCATTATATAAGCACTTGCACTTTAAATCACTATTATATTGTTGACCTTATAGTTAATATATTGTTTCAAGCTAGAATTTGGAATTTATTTATTACTTACTATTAGCGCCCCCTTATTATTATACACCCCCCACATTGCCAACGTTGTTTTCACACTACTTTAGGGGAGCAGCTTCTTTAATATATTTATATTTTTATTACCATAGCGCAGAGTTCTCTATTCATTCCTGAGTATCACCATGCCCATCACTTAGATCTGACAGCTAACACATTTCAAGGAATCAACCCTCCTCATCAGAGCATTGCTGTGGAACGTTTTTACAATTCCCTAAATTACTTTAGATATACTTTAAACCTTTCAGCCTAAATCCTACAACTTAGCCTAGCCGCTAAAATGAGCCTGTAACACTGTTTTCTCCAACACATGAAGCAATATTAAACCCAAAACAAAAATGTAATTGATTGCAGTTTACTAATCCTTAAAGTTGTTCTAAAGGCTGAAGTTTTTTTTATCTTAATACCTTCAGTGTGCAGCAGCCCTCCCAAGCCACCCTAAGGTCGCGTACACACGATAGGATCGCCAGAGGACAACGGTCTGAAGGACCGTTTTCATCAGTCCAAACCGATCATGTGTAGGCCCCATAGGTTATTTAACATTAGGTCAAAAAAATGAGAACTTGCTTTAAAATTGAACCGATGGACGCCTAACCGATAGGTCAAAACCGATCGTTAGTATGCAAAAGCATTGGTTAAAAACCTGTGCATGCTCAGAATCAACTCGACGCATGCTTGGAAGCATTGAACTTCATTTTTTTCAGCACGTTGTTGTGTTTTGCGTCACTGCGTTCTGACACAATCGTTTTTTTAACTGATGGCGTGTAGGCGCGACGGACCATCAGTCAGCTTCATCGGATGGACTGATCGTGTGTACGAGGCTTAATACTTATCAGAGCCCCATCTCGATCCAGTGATGTTGCACAAGATCCTAGGCTGTCTGGGACTCTCCCTCCTGATTGTCTGAGACACATCAGCAGGCACCTTTGGCTCCCACTGCTGTCAACGGCTCAGTGTCTGAATGGACACACAGAGCAGCGACTCGGCTCAGGTACCCCATAGCAAACTGCCTGCTGTGGGGGCACTCAGCAGGAGGGAGGGACCAGGATCACCGGCGGGGGACCCAAGAAGAAGAAGAGGATCTGGGTTGCTCTGTGCCAAACCACTGCACAGGGCAGGTAAGTAGACATATGCAATTTGTTTAGAATACATTTTTAGACAAATTAGTTAATTCGGAAATTTCTGAATTTTCTAATATTTCTGAATATTCTGAAATTCTAAAATTCGGAAATTTGGAAATTCGGAAATTCGAAAATTCAAAATTGACAATTATTTTGTCACGTTTAATTCATGATTTTGAATAATTTCTAACTTCAGATAAATTTGTATTCGTTACATTCACTAACAGACAAATTTGAAAGGAGATTCCAATACCTATAACATTTTCGGATTTTATAATTTTCGAATTCCGAATTTTTGCAAATTTCTGAATTTCCAAATTCTGCATTTTCAAATTTCCAAATTTATGAATTCTGAATTTTCGAATTTTTAAATTTCCAAATTTTTACATTTCCGAATTTTTAAATTTGAAAAAACATAAAACTAATGAAATGAAAAATATATATTTTTTTGGCAGCGCACATGTCTACAGGTAAGTATAACACGTTTATTATCACTTTAATATCACTTTAATTGTGATGGCTACATTGGAATTTTTTAGGATTTTTTTCCTTTTATTTTCACTTATTATTGATCCTACCAGTAACACACTTCCTGCAATAGCATGCCTCCACTCTGGATGTAAGAGCAATTGATACACCTTTAGACACCAGCATTGTTAGTCTGGGTATACGGTTGTATTAGATGCACTAGCAGATTTAGATGGACTTACAAACTTAAGCCAAATTCCACTTTTTAAGCAGTTACAACAGTTTTCCCTTTTTCCTTTTTGGGATAAACGTTTTATATAAATGACTAAAAGCTGACCATTGTAAGTACCCTTGACAGTGTTAAATGGTTTGTCTAAACCCTCCAACTGCCACTTTTGCTGGACAGCTTGACCTGTTAGGCCTTGTACACACGGTCGTTCCAAACCGGACGGACCGTTTTCATCGGTTCACCGCTGAAGTGGCCTGACGGCCTTATATGCGTACACACCATCGTTCCTAAAACCGATCGGGTCAGAACGCGGTGACGTAAAACACACGACGTGCTGAATAAAACGAAGTTCAATGCTTCCAAGCATGTGTCGACTTGATTCTGAGCATGCACGGGTTTTGAACCGATGCTTTTCTGTACTAACCATCGGTTTGGACCGATCGGGCATCGGTCCATCGGTTCCGTTTTGAAGCATGTTTTAAAATTTTGGACCGAAGGAAAACAGACCGATGGGCTATACACACGGTCGGTTTGGACCGATGAAACTGAAACTCGGTCCATTCTCATCGGTTTTGTCTGACCATGTGTACGGGGCCTCAAAGGACTTTGAGAAATAACAGACTTACTGACTAGATCACCAGGTGAAATAAAAGGGAAAAAAAAAACAACAAAAAAAGAAAATAAATACAAATACCACATCTAAGAATTAGTAAGCTGCAATATAATATATTTCTGTTTTTGGGTTTAGTACCACTTTAACTTGTGTAAAACACATGACTGACAAGCTCAACACTGACCTAACACTTACACTAGCCCTCAAACCAGTGCTGGCTCTTAGCCTAGGTCGACAAGGCCCAGGCCTACGGTGGCACTTTGCAGGGGTGGCAAAAAAGCAGCCTCCGCACGAAAAAAGCCCCCCGACCTGTCCTTCCCAATCTCGCCTCGCACGGCCGCTTCCCGCACATATACAATCCCCAGCAGCCGGCGGCTTGCTGTAGCAGAGCACTTGTTATGTGCAGTATGAAGCGTACTTGGCTAGTTGGGGGGGAGGGACTAGCGCCCCCATAGAGCGGCCAGTGACTGGCCATGTAACTGGCGTAGTCGGAGCTTAATGCTCCACCTACCCTCCTCCACTGGTCCTTGCACATTGCAACTCCTCCCGAAGGCGGGGTCTGTCTGAGTCCAGAGAAGGAGAGCGAGGAGGACATGGGGAACCCCCAATCAGTGGCGTTGCTATGGGGATGGGGAGCAGAACGCACTCAGTGACACCCTACAGGAAGCGGGTGCTGTCGAGCCCCCAACTGTGAAGGGGTGATAGCGCGCTGCTTCTCAGCTGAAGACTGAAGGTACTGGCACTGTGACAGGGGAGAGGTGGGCTGTCGGACGGTTTCCCCTGCTCACCCCCCCACCCCCCAAGCAGGATAAGAGAGAAAGCTCTTTTCAAATTTGCCACACAGCTTCCCATTGGCCACAGCGGAGGCCAATCAAAAGAGACTAGGGGGAGCATTATAAGACATGTAGTCCCAGAAGATTCACAGCCCCATTGTTCTCCAGAGGGAGTCGGCTACACCCCCCAGTATGCACTCTGCTGGGGGAAGAAAGAGAGAGATCCCAGGAACAAGCTGAGGGAGTGAGAGCAGCCAGTTACAGGAGACAGGAAAAAGTAAGAGAGGACTGTGCTGGGGGAAGCCAGAGAAAGTGCCACGCTGCCCAGCACTACCAGGGAGAGCGCCATGCTGCCCAGCACCACCAGAGAGAGCCACGCTGCCCAGCACCACCAGAGAGAGCCACGCTGCCCAGCACCACCAGAGAGAGTGCCACGCTGCCTGGCATCACCAGAGAGAGCACCACGCTGCCCGGCACCACCAGAGAGAGCCCTACACAACACAGGGTGAGCAAACATCCAGTCGAAGGGATCACTGCTGCTATTTCGCTGGGTCTGGTAAGAGGGCCTGTCGGCCATTATGCATTACTGATCCTAGGGACTGAGGGGGGTGACACCATGTTTTACTGCACCAGGTGACATCCGACCTCCCTATAGAGGAGAGCGGGGCTATGACAGATCTGTCTCAGCACAGTGAGCGGAGGCGGACCGTCATCCGCCTGCTTAGTGGGAATCAACGGAGCGATCCCTGCTGAGCTAGTGGTGTCCATCAAAATGTATCGACCCCATGTGAAAGGGGCCTTACAATATCACCTCATGAGATCATTTACAAAAGCGTGTTTAGGGGCGGGCTGGGCAGGGGAGGGGGTGGGTGGGACAAGTGGTGGTGAGTAACTCTCACTTTGCATTTTACATTTACATTGGTTCCTGCCCTCAAGGAGCTTACCAGTGGGCACTTGGCACCCACTTTTAATGTACAGAGAGGAAGCATAAAGAGGGAGGGGTCTGGTTTACAGATGACCAGGTGGGTCTTAAACAGAAAGGGTGTGGCTTTGACAGGAAGGGGGGATCATATTTAAATTAGGGGTGCACAAGTTTAGTCAGGCCTAGGGCAGCACAACACCAAAAAAATACACCACTGCCTCAAACACTGGCTAGCACCCTCATCTTGTCCACCAGATGCACTAATAGCATGGAGTTATGTGCTAAGGGCCAGATCCACAAAAGGGATACGCAGGCGTATCTGCTGATACGCCGTCATATCCCTGTTTCTATCTATGCGGCTGATTCATAGAATCAGTTACGCATAGATATCCCTTAGATCCGACATGTGTAATGGACTTACACTGTCGGATCTTAGGATGCAGTACCGCGGCCGCCGCTGGGGGCATTTCTCGTCGAAATCCAGCGTCGGGTATGCAAATTAGCACTTACGGAGATCCACAAAGCTTTTTCCCTTCGTTAAGTCTCCGTAAGTGTTAGTTTGCCGTCGCAAAGATAGGGCTGCTTTTACAAAGTGTAAAGTTAGTACACCATGTAAAAGTATACCTGTCTTTCCCGCGTCGCTGTCAAATTTCTTTTTAAAAACATTTTTACCCGTCGCGATTCACAAAACTCGGCGCAACGTAACGTAACGCAAAGCACATCGGGAAAATAGCGTCGGGAGCATGCGCAGTACGTCCGGCGCGGGAGCGCGCCTAATTTAAATGGGATATATATATACTCGCCAGCACACCAGGAATCATAACGTCCAAAGATTTAATGCATATCTATTATGTCAAAAAGTGCTCTTTTTGACATAATAGATATGCATTAAATCTTTGGACGTTATGATTCCTGGTGTGCTGGCGAGTATATATATATATGATTTGCTTTCCGGTTCCCAGACGGTGATCGTTTCAGCACCCTTTTACTACTTGGCCATTTTGCCGGAAGGTGTGCAATCGGAATATTTTTGAGATAATTTAAATGGGACTCGCCCCATTAGATTGGGCACACCGCTGCAAATTTCTAGGTAAGTGCTTTGTGGATCGGGCACTTAGGTAGAAATTTTGCGGCGGTGTAACTTAAATCGGAACATTTAAGTTGCGCCCGCTGGTTGTGGATCTGGCCCCAAAAGTATAGAGGTCTGATCTATCACCAAAGAAACAAAGTGTTGAAAATTTACTGTTAATGGGGTTGTAAAGGTAAATGTTTTTTCACCTTAATGCATCCTACGCGTAAATATACGGAAGCGCCATCTAGCGTCCAGCGTAAATATGCAACTAAGATACGACAGGGTAAGAGACTTACGCCGGTCGGATCTTAGGGAAATCTATGCGTAACTGATTCTAAGAATCAGGCGCATAGATACGACCCCGCACACTCAGAGTTACGACGACGTATCTGGAGATACGCCGTCGTAACTCGTACCTGAATCTGGCCCATTATATTTAATATTGTAAATGAGAAGGAATGTACACAACCCATTTTTCCATCTTACGCAGTCATCTGAAATGACTGGGGAATACATTTTGAATACCATAGAAGCTACTGTTTGTTATCTGGAATTGCAAATCAAAGTGATATAAAGAAACACTTAGCAACTTCAATAGCTTAAAACAGGAACAGTCCTTGGATCAGAAAAGAATTGCATGCTAGACATGTTTCTTTGAAAAGAGAAACTCTATGATGTATCTACTTGTGATGTGTCTTTGTAGTATAGATTAGAATCTGAGAGTCATCTCACTAATATAGTTTTAAATGAATTTGAACAAATAGGCTCTGTTGCATACTCGTATACAGCATGGGTATCAGTGAGATTAGCCATTAGGGACTAGCTCATGGTTTGGTCAGAATTTTGCTTTTGTTTGGGTGTTCATCCGAACAATGGACTTTTTACTCATTCAACAGGGATCAAATGTTTTTTTTTTTTTTTTTGGATTTCTGGAATGTTCTGGATTTTGCAAAAGCATTCAATACAGTTCCCCATAAATGCTTAAATCCCGATGACAAATTAAAGGGTCACTAAAGGAATTTTTTTTTTTAGCTAAATAGATTCCTTTACCTTACTGCAGTACTGGTTTCATGTCCTCATTGTTCGTTTTTGCTTTGAAGTAGCTGTAATTCTGCTGTGATCTCCACACTTCTTGGTTGCCTGTTTCCTTATAACCATCATACTGGGAGATTTTCACGGTGGTCTAAGCTGTCATAACTGTGTGTCTAAAACTCCTCAGAACCAATCAGATTCATTTTAAAAACAAAACACTGCCCTGGATTTGTTTGTTTTTGTTCTGTGAGTCTTCCCGACTCACCTCTCACCCGGAACTTCATGTATGTCCTTTAAAACCAAAAGTGAAACTAGAGGCACATTACATGATAGATTAAATTCAATTTTTAATCATTTTTAAAAGCAATCAGTTAACTTTTATGTCTCTATACCCAATAAACAGTCATTTCAGCAAAAAAAAAAAATCCTTTAGTGACCCTTTAAATGAATCAAATAAAAAATAACTAGGGCTGTGGAAATTAACTTTTAATTCATTGATTAATCTTTAATTTTTTTGATCGATCAAAATCTTTTTGATTGATTAAAATTCTTTTGATTGGTACTCACCTCTCTGCTGGCTTCTGGGCCTTCAGGGAGTTCCGTCGGAGATCCAGTAACGTCACGGACACCGGCGGGGCTTGCCGTGTCCATCTGAAGGGCTCCTTTGCTGTGCCTTTATATCTGCATGCCAGCGGGACCTTACCATCTGCCACACGCAAGGGCAGTTACACTTCCCTCTATCACTTCCCTCTATCAACCTGGGATTCTACAACCATCCACTGGGAGTTGTGATAGTTCCCTTCACGGGACATCTACATGCCGACGGACTGATGTTAACCTCTCCTCATCTGGATTCATTTAAACAAAATAACTAGATTAACGAAACTAAATTAAACGAAACAATGGCATGCACATGTCTAGTTACTGGGGCATGTCCAAAGTGTGGTGATAAATAACGTGTACTCAGACTGGTCTGAAGTGGTAAGTGGAGTACCCCAAGGCTCTGTTTTGTGGCCAATTCTGTTTAATTTTTACCTGGTGCTAAAAATATAAATGTACTAAAAAAATAATAATTACCAGGTAGAGTCCCAGCTAATTTCCTTAATCAACGATCAAGCATTGAAATTGTGAACATAACAGCCATTAAAAGATGACCCTTGGATTCAAACACAGCGATGTTAAATTAGTGAAAATAGAGTGTAAATAACGTGATTATAACTTTTGTAATATTAATTTTTTTTATAAATGTGTAACCATAACTCCAGTGCTGCACATCAAAGCTTAAATTTACACGTGCCCACACATCAGTGCAAATTGTGCTCTCACCTTCAACCTATGACCCACACCACATGGGTTATAATGCGCAAAGGAACACTTCTGAGGACACCAGATATGTCAGCTGTCACTCACTACTCTTCGGACACTTGGCAGTTACATTTCGGTGTATTAAGGGGTTGGGATCCTGCTTGCCGCTGTGATAAGCTTAAATCTATATAGAAGAAAGTTCCATAGTTTAGTATGTATCAATAATTAAAAAACGTATTTAAAATGCACTCACATTAACAAAGAATATAACCACATATCAATTAGGGGAATCATAACACCGCAGTATACAATTGGCTTGTCACTTCCGGTTTCTGTGCGCAATGATGTCACTCGGCTCTACCCAATGCATTGCATTGCATCGCAACCCATGTGACTTCTTCAGAGGCAATGACACTAACAAGACTCGCTTTGTTTGCATTTAAAGGCAGGGACAAGGGGATGTAATTTGCGATGAATCTAGCAACAGAGTTGAACATGTCTATTGGTTGCTG
Organism: Rana temporaria; assembly: GCF_905171775.1. Classification (NCBI taxonomy): domain Eukaryota; kingdom Metazoa; phylum Chordata; class Amphibia; order Anura; family Ranidae; genus Rana; species Rana temporaria. The sequence goes on from NC_053490.1 coordinate 70,756,373, forward strand.
TGTTATTTCCTTTTCTGATCTGCAGGTGTTATCATCGTGATGGATGAACAAGGATCTGCACTGTGGGACGAGGAGATTAATAATGGATTTCTACTTTTTACTTTTTAGTAAAGGACTTGTGAAAATGGGGTTTATTTACTAAAGCTAGAGAGTGCAAAACCAGTCTCACTTATGCAGATGAACCAATCAGCTTCTAACCTCAGCTTGTTCAATTAAGATTTGGCAATAAAACCTGGAAGCTGATTGGTTTCTATGCAGAAGAGAGACTGATTTTTCACTTTCCATCTTTAGTAAATAAACCCCAATGTCTCTTTATTTACACTTTTCTCTTTTTCTTTTGTGTGAATCAGTAGAATTACTATGAGTAGAGGCACTCGTTCACATGGGGAATGGTATCTGGAGGCCCTCTCATGTTTAAAGAGGCTTCCAGATTCTGATAAGCTCCCCTCCTGTAGACCCCCTCAAACACCAGGCCAGAGTTGTTAGCAATAGACCTTGTCTTTATAAATATGTGGACAAGGTGCATTGCAAGGAGGTTCTCCTCTGCCAAGGTACTCCGCCATATTGTAGGCATGTGGCCTGGTATGGTTTAGGAGGGAGCCTCACATTTTTTTCTCTCCTTTCCTGGACTTACAGGCTGCAGGCTGGTATAGACTGTGGTCTTTTTTCACTTGGGGTTCGCCTTGAGTGTACATACCATACACTCATCAAGAATAAGGATCTGGTATACATGTTTTGTTAATGGTGGTAGGGTGCTTACATAAGTGTAATTTTATTTGTTTGCCTCAAGTTTAATTTCTATATAAAACAAGGGGAGCAGTTTTGCCAAGTGTTGATATACTTACCATTCCTATAGAAAATATTCTTCCTTTAGTGCTGCTCACAAGACAAGCACATTTGCCCAGAGTGCTCAACCTCTTCAAGAGTGAGGGCCACGTATGTGATTTGGTAATCAATCGCAGGCCACAATGTATTATGCGGTTTTACTGCCCCTCAAACTGCAAATGTAAATGATCCCTTACTGTCCTAAGCCCCCTATAAGGCTGCAGTCATACTGATGCACTGTGGTTTACATACACCACGGGTGCAGCGCAGTGCACCTGTAGCCTGCCTGTGAGTTAGCTGCACTTTGACACAAACTTCTATTATATCTTTCAGAATGAGCACAAAGCCTGCAGATTATACGAGAAGTCTTTGGCTCAGTGCAGCTAACCCGCAGGAAAGCTGCAGGTGCACTGTGCTGCACCTGCGGATCAGTGTGAAAGCCGCCTAATAACTCTTGTTTAAAGTGCTAATATGCTCATTGCAATAGTACAGTGTACGAAATATTTATTGCACTGAACTTTTCCTCTTCTATCTTCTGCTGGCATCACTCTCCAGGCTGCTTGAAAGGTCCAAGGCAAAGTGCACTTGGTATCACTTTAGCTGGGACAGAAGCCAGTGCTACAGAGGAAGCATTGGCTTATGCAGCTCCTGTTCCCTCTGCGCCACCTGCGCTGGCTCAATGCACTCCAATGCCCTGGGATGGCAAGTGAGCAACTCTTTTTTTTTTTATCATTATTTATCTTTATTCGTTTTCCAAATACACATATCATATTTTTCTTAATACATAACTCATCAAAAAGATAGTTGTTAATATATCATATAAAATCTAAAATATGCCTAGAGACCTCCCCCTGCTGAGCGTTTCTGCAAGCTTTGCCACAGAGAAATGCATTAGATCTTCTGTTTGAATGTTTTGGCCCCTGGAGGGTTAAATGAGGATTTTGAAATGAATAATTATTTTTTTTAATAAGTTCATATATTTATATATATATTTTTATACATATGTATTTTTTATATATGTTTTCTTATAACTAATTCTTATATTTAAATGAAGCTTACACTAATCACATTTTTAAGCATACCCCATGTAATATTTATCCCTAGCGACATTTGCTATCTAGGAGATATGCACGGTATGAATGTGTTCTGTTTACATTTGTCCTGTGTGTTCATGCCTTCTTCCACTATATGTTTTCTTGCAATGATCTGTTGCACTTGATTTGTCGGTTCTGTGTGCGGCACGCATCCTGTGTGTCTCTATGTTTTACTGTGGAGCCCTGTGTCCATTGAGCTACCGCCCACAGTTCTGTCCACACCCCCGCACACAAACTGTAAGAAGCTAAGCTTCTATTAACTTGTTGTCATTGGCTGAAGAAGGAACCCTTCAGTAGTTCAGAAATGTGTCCCATTTTGATGATCTACTTCCTGTTTGCAGTCCACGCTGGTTGTTGTCCCCTCCTGCTGACGTCATTTCCGGGATCCTTGTTCCATGCTGACCTAGATGGTGTGACTTGCGTCACCAGTGTTTTTAGAGCCTGGAGCGTACATCTGCCGGTCTCCTTGGATTTTCTGATGGAAGCTGTATATACTGGGACCTTCCTGATGCTAGATCACCCATTGTACATACTCATGACATGCCATGTCTTACCTTCGATCCTGTAAGCGTTTTTAATCCTTTTTGGGGACATTAAAAGTTTTAATTCTGCACTTAGAGGTGCCTTTTTCTTTTATCTGTTCTCTATCATATTAGCCTACCCTTCAGCAGAAATTGCTTGACCAAAGAAGTCTTTGATACTACTGGAGGGAACTGAAATCAGAGATTAGGTTTACTGATGCTGCCCATCAGTAAATAACATTACTAAACGTCATGTTACCAGCACTGGAGTGAGCCTGAAACAAGTTACATAGTTACATAGTAAGCGAGGTTGAAAAAAAGACACAAGTCCATCAAGTCCAACCTATGTGTGTGATTATATGTCAGTATTACATTGTATATCCCTGTATGTTGTGGTCATGCAGGTACAAATCGTTTTTTTTTAAACTATTGATGCTCCCCGCATCAAAAGAACCCACTACCAGCATAGGAGTGATGTCTCTCTATTTATTCTATAGAGTTTTGTTGGGACATAGTACCATTTAGTTAGAAGCTTATAGTTCATCACTTTTTCATCTATTGATGTAGAGTAGTCAAATACTTGTCTCTTCTTGTCCTCAGTTATGGTTTGATTTAATTCCAATTCCCAATTTTCTAATATTTTCCATGTACCTTGAAGGTATCAATATCCTGTATATATTCGATATCCCCTGTCCTCCTGTGCCTCTCCGACCTATACGTTTTTCCCAAGGGTTCAACTCACTCATGGCTCGCAGGGGTTTTGGTAACCCCCTATGCTGGAGAGAATGTGGGATGGAGGGAACTCATGCCCACATATGGTGGCATTGCCCCCTGATACAGGCATGCTGGAGAGAGGTATTAAGTCTGATAGTGGTCTGGAGGTGAAACAAGATCCCTGGTATTGCCTGTTTCATAATACGAGGACAACAAGGAAAAAAATATAGAATGTCTTTGGTCCCTTACCTATTGAATGGAGCAAAAGCATTAATACCAAGCAACTGGAAGGAAAAAAAAGCTCCATCAATAGGGGAATGGTTAAGAGAGATAGATAGAACTAGAGTGATGGAGGAACTATTGTCGATTCAAAATGAATGTAGGTCAAGATATGATAAGATCTGGAGAGGCTGGAGGGAGTTTAAGGAATCAGTAGTTTATCTTGATAGAGTGGGGCAGTAGGGTGGTATATGCTCTCTGCCCTTGCCCCCCTATATTACTCCCCCCTCCCCATTTTTCCCCCCTCCTTTTTCTCTTTTTTTCCTCTTTTTCATTTCCTTCGCTTGTATTATTTATCACTAGATATTAGACTTGAAATATTTGCACTAGGAATGTGTAGGGAAATATAGCCCCCCCCCTTTTTTTTATTTATCTTTTTCTCTCTTAGGGCAGATTGGGCCTGCACATATGATTAGGCTGGGAGTGGGAGCCTGTTTAATAGTATTATATATATTATTATTTTTTTCTTAGGGCAGATTGGCCCTCACATATAATTAGGCTGGGAGTGGGAGCCTATCTAATAGTATTATATGTATGTATAAATATATAAATATATAAATATATATATAAATATATATATATATATATATATATATATATATATATATATATATATATATATATATGAAACACTTATCACTAGAAATTAGTTGGTTATGGAACTATCTTACTGGCACTAGGTTACCCCTTTCTCTTATTTCCCTAGTGTCTTCTCGTTTCTTTATCTATTCTTCCCGACTGTTTCTTTCTTCTTTTTCTCAAAAATCTCCCCCCCCCCCTTGTAGCCAGTTTTCAATCCATGTACTCACCCTATGGTCCATGCCAATGGACCTTACTTTGTGCAATATACATTTATGGGGAACTGTGTCAAATGCTTTTTTTAAATCCAGATACACCAAGTTCATCTCCAGAAAACGTAAGGTTGTATTTCAGGACTTCAGTTGGCTTTAATGTATCTATGTATTGAGCCTAGGCCCACTTCAAATTCTGTTGGCATGGTAAAAGTTTTAATGGAATGAAGAAAGAGCCATGGTATGATCGTTAATGCAGACTGCACACTTCTGGAGAGCTTGGAAGATATTAATCAGATTTTCACACCTCTGCTTGTCTGGGCTCTAAAGATGATCTATTTAGCGTACTGCAAACAGTATCTTCAATTATTCCAAATCCTGTTTTTAATTTGTCTGTTACATAATCTGATAAATAAATAGCCCAGGTGACACACTACCCGATCATTTTAATTAGGATGTTTGGAAATTATTCTGTTTCTGAAGACATTTGGTTAGAATTACTCACAGGAATAATTAGCAAAGTCTCAAGTGAATGGAAGAGTCTCAGAAGTGAACTTTAATTTGTGAAACATTAATAATAATCACAAAGCAGAGGAAATCTTTGAGCTTTAATTTTAGCTGAAAATATAAACACAAAACGAGACAATAATAAAGAATTGCTGCTAGAAAGGTGAGCATGTACACTGTCACCTTTCACATATCAAAATTACACATCGACACCACATTATTATTTTTTTATATATTTATATGACCATCCCTATCCACTCATCAATGCATTATCAACTATCTCCCCTTGAACTAGTAGCAGTGAAAGCATAACCTTAGTTTAATTTCACTTAGTTTTTGGGGGCCAAACTGATCCAATTCCATGCGTCCCCTATCAGCACTGTATAATCTGTGTGTAAAATCAGCTACATACAGTAGTATACAGCACTGTGTTCCAGCAGCAGTACGGGGGACTTCCCTTCCCATTCTTGGAAAAACATTGTGTTGCTGACCTGACTATAATAGAAGCTTTGTATTTTTAAGGCTAAAATTTAAGGCATTCTCTGCTGACTGAGGTGGAGATGTCATCCGCTCGACTCTCCACCTCAGAAAATCAGAGGAAACCTTATATTCATTCATAACCTGGCTTTTTTTGCTTTGTTGAGCAGTACTCAGTCCGACATGATTTTTTTCCTGGAACAGGAAGGGATGTCCCCGTACCACTGCGAGAACACAGCGATGTGTACTGTATGTGGCTTATGCACAGTTATAGAAATACCGTATTTATCGGCGTATACCGCGCACTTTTTTCCCCTTAAAATAAGGGGAAAATCGTGGGTGAGCGATATACGCTGATACCCGCTTCCCGCGCTCAGTTTGAATGCCTGTGCCGACGTATACCAAGTGCAGTACACTCGGCTACATTCGGCCAGGCTCGGCTTCGCTCGTGCTCACGCATAAACATCACAGAGTGTGAGCACGAGCGAAGCCGAGCCTGGCCAAATGTACCCGAGTGTACTGCACTCGGTATACGTCGGCGCAGGCATTCAAACTGAGCGCGGGAAGCGGCGATTCGACGGGTAACAGCGCGGGAGAAGCCGGGAGGACACCACCGAAGCCGCAGACGGACGCCGGACCCGACGAGGAGGACACCACTGAAGCCGCAGACGGACGCCAGACCCGACAAGTAGGACACCACCGAAGCCGCAGACGGACGCCGGACACGATGAGGAGGACACCACCGAAGCCGCAGATGGACGCCGGACCCGACGAGACTGCCGATGGACGCCGCGCAAGACACCAAAACTGTAAGTGCTAAAATGTTTTTTTTTTTTACAGGAATGCGGGTCCACATTAGGGGTGCGCGTTATACGCCGGAGCGCGCAGTACCCTGATAAATACGGTAGTTTGTTTGGGCCAGATTGAGATAAGCATGTCAAAGAATCCTTAGGTATATTGTGAGACCCACCACAGACTTCTACAAGTATTCGGGGTAGCCTTTTCAGTAATTTGTTACCCATTTATAGAATGCTAAATGATGGAAAACCTCTTCCAGGGTACTTGAAAAGTACACCTAGGGTGTTAATAATTTATTTCTCTCCTCCCTTATTCTCCCCGAGGTCGTCAAGTTAGAATTCCAGCAATGCTTTATCTTTTTTTTTTTTAATGATTGGTGGCTGATCTGTAAGTATTAATTGATAGATTTATGCAAGTATTTGAGACACTTTGTCAGAAACCTCATGCCTGCCGCGCTCATTTCCATGTGTGTGCAAAAAAGCATGTGTATGCCACAGTGCACGCATCTGCTACAGATCCTGGCACCCGATGGCCTATTTAAACCTGAGGTCTGCATGATATCATCGCTGGATGGGCTTTCAGGTGATACCCTTGTTAACCGTGTTCTTAAAGTCTGCTTGACTATTACTGACTCGGCTCCATCTGACTTTTCTCTGGAATACACTTGCCTGTTCATGACTGCTGCTCACCTGAATTACTGATCTTGGCCTACATTTTTGATCAAGATTCTGCCTTCTAATGTTTTACTTTGCAGCCAGCATGTTGCCAACTCTTGCCTATTTCTGGCCTGGATTCTGTTTGTAATTTTGTACCTATCTGCATTGATGTTACTGAACTCAGCTTGTGACTTGACTCCACACTTCTGCTCAGTTCATCCAGGCACAAGTTTGCTGGTCTAATTTCCTGGTACGGCGCCCTTTCGCTGTATTTATACTGAGATTAAATTACACACAGGTGTAAATTTACTAATTAGGTGATTTTGGAAGACAACTGGTTCCTCTAGAGTCTAGACCTTAGTTAGGGGAATTAGAGTAAAGGGGGCTGAGTACAAATGCACACCTCTATTTACATTTTGATTTGAAAAAATTAAATAAAATTAAACTATTGATCATTTTCCTTCTACTTCACAATTATGCACCACTTTATGTTGGTCTATCACATAAAATCCCAATAAAATACATTTACGTTTTTGGTTGTAACATGACAAAAAGTGGAAAATTTCAAGGGTATGAATACTTTTTCAAGGCATTGCATATATTAGTGTATGTTAATATACACTTATTAGGATTGGTTTTTTTTTTTTTTTTTTTTTTTACCAAAGACATGTAGCAGAACACATTTTGGCCTTGATTTATATTTTTTTTTGGATATGTTTTATAGAAAATATTGTTTTCTTTTCAAAGTTTTGGGCATTTTTGTTGTCTGTAGTAAAAAATACATCTATTTGTGTTGACAAAAAGGATATCAATTTAATTTGGGTACAGTGTTGCATGACCAAGTAATTACCAGTTGAAATACCACAGTGCTGAAAAGCAGAAAATTAATTGGTCATGAAGAGGGTCAAACCTTCCAGAGGTCGAGTGTTTAATGCATATATTTTTACTTGTAGTGTACAGTATATGTACCTAAAAAGACCTGCAGATTGGTTCTTTACATATTTCTTTGTATTTGAGCACTTAGAATCTAGATCTGTCTGGATGCTAACCTAATGTGGGTGGTCGTAGTGGGTATGGCTAGATTTTCTGTTCTGTGTATTCTCTCCATATAAAACTATCCTCGTAATGAGAACAGTTTCTGGACTGGAAAAATTACAGTTTGAGTTTTTCTAAAGTAACAAAGATTTTTTTCCTGCACGTTTTAATAAATGGGCATGTGTGTGCCTTGCACAGAGCAATATAATTATTGATATCACTTGTCAAAACACAGAGATTTGAAAACCTGCAACCTATGTTTACATGTAGGGCAGCAAGTAGCATTATGCACAGTACGTTTACATGTGCTATTGTCAAAATGGCTTGATTTGCTCATAGAGAGTCTCATCTACATAACAATACAGTTTTCAACAAAGCTGCATTTGTCAACATTCTTACCAGACCAGTGACTGACATATGCGTACAAAAATAAATAGCTCTTTCAAAGAAAAATACGGATGACCAATAATTCCAATGACTCCCTACCTGCATTGTAATTGTCCCTTTCTGTAAAGTAAAGATGAGTTGTAGTTCATACAAAGGCACAGCAACAAAATGTACATACACAGAATCTTTTTATTCATAGAATCATTTTGACAACTCTAATGAATTCTTTGGCTGATCTACAAATATTAATCTGATAAAATTAAGATTTTTTTTTAATGATTACCTGTTGGCTCATATTTTACGTACTTTGGGCCAGATCCACATACATTTGGATGGGCGCAGCGTATGTGAGATACGCTACGCCGCTGTAACTTACGTTTTAATTCTTTGAATCCACAAAGAATTTGCGCCGTAAGTTACGGTGGCGTAGTGTATCTTTCGGCGCCTAATTCAAATCGGCGAGTAGGGGGCGTGTTTCATTTAAATGAAGCGCGTCCCCACGCCGAATGAACTGCGCATGCTCCGTCCCTAAATTTCCCGCCGTGCATTGCGCTAAATGACGTGGCAACAACGTTATTTTTTTAACTTAGACGTGAATTACGTCCATCCCTATTCACGGACGACTTACGCAAAAAAAAAAAAAAATTGAAATTTCGACGCGGGAACGACGGCCATACTTAACATGGTAAGTCTAACTATACGCCGCAAAATACCAGCTTTAACTATACGCCGGAAAAAGCCGACTAGAGACGACGTAAGAGAATGCGACAGCCGCGCGCACGTTTGTGGATCGTCTGAAAAAGCTAATTTGCATACCCGACACGGAAAACGACGCAAACTCCACCCAGCGGACGCCGAAGTATTGCATCTATGATCCGAAGGCGTACGAAGCCGTACGCCTGTCGGATCGAACCCAGATGCCGTTGTATCTTGGTTTGAGGATGCGGGAAATTTGAAAGTATGCCGGCGTATCAGTAGATACGCCAGCGTACTCTCTCTGTGGATCTGGCCCTTTGTGTTGTGAGAGAAACTATTTTATTGAGCTGTCTTTAAATCTGAAATACAGACAGATATTAAAGATATATCATTTGATGTAGTTGTGTATATTCCTTTAAAAATAATTAAAGTAGGGCTCAAAATTTCAAGTCCTGAGCTGCTAGCCAGGCCTCAAGTGTTACTCGCCACCAGCTGCCAGACTCAACCCCTACCCTGCCCCACCCCTAAACACACCCTCATGAATTATCTCATGAAATGACACTAAAATGTTTTATGCATAATTAAGTAATAAAACTAAATATTAACAACAACTTGCCCATCAGTGCAGCCTCACCTGTGCCCAACAATGCAGCCTACCTGTGTCCATCAATTCAGCCTGCCGGTGCAGCCTGCCGGTGTCCATAAATGCAGCCTAACCATGTCCACGAATGCAGCCTGCCTGTGTCCACCAATTAAGCCTGTGTCCACCAATGCAGACTATATGTGACATTGAGTGCGGGAACAAACGGCAATTGAAATGAAAGCTGTGATGTTCCTCTCTGCTGTGATCATCCGCCCACCTGCTCTCCTCTCTCTTCCCCTCCAGGAACGGCTCCCATACAACCCCATCTTCCGGCGGTGCTCACCCCCACCCCCCCTCTGCTCCCAGGCAGCCCATCCTCGCCAGCCCTCAGCCAGACGAGTGGAAGTTTTGAGGGCTGATTAAAGGGTAACTCCACTTTCATGGGAAAAAAATAATAATATAGCGTATACAAGTGCGACACTAATCATTTTCTAATTGAATGTTATTTAAAATTACCTTTCCTTTTCAATCTGCAGCCGCTGTAATTTTCTATTACCTGGAGGTGATCTGTACACAGAATGTGTACAGAACTAGTGGCGTAGCGTGGGGGGCAGGGGGTGCCGTTGTCCCGGGCGCGACATTAGGGGGTGACATTTCGTTCCTCCTCCTAATTTTAATTTCCTGTGTCCCCGATCTCCAGCCGCCATGTTTAGTGTCTGGCGCCCTGTGATTTGGTGTATGGTGGTCATGTGTGGCGTGGGGCTGGCCTGTCCGTGATCGCTCTAGAAGTCCCGCCTCCGCACATGACTGCCATACGCCCAATGACAGTGCATCAGGAAACTCTGAACATGGCGGTGGGAGACAAGCACTGGAAGTGTGAGCCACCGGGGCCGCTGTCTTCCCCTCCGCCTGTCCCTCTGCTCTGATACGGCGATGTGGGTCTAGCGGAGTGGAGGGGCGAGGCTCTGTGGAGATGGGAGCATGGAGGTGCAGTGTCTGACACCATGGAGTGGGCTGCAGGTGAATGGCGCTGGCAGGGAGTCGGGACTCCAAAGCAATTCTGCACATCCAGTGCTGAGGTCCTGAGGAGACAGAGGTAAGGACTCGGAGGATGGATTTGCACCGAGCTGTGTGGAGGGGGAGGGGGGTGTGAGTAGTGCAAGAAGTAGGACTCCTACTGTAGGAGTCAGGTGGGTCTGTGTAGTAGGTCAGTGTAGCTGTAAGGTCAGTGGGTCAGTGTATGTGTCAGGTAGGTGTCGGGGGTCAGTGTATGTGTCAGTCAGTGTAATATTCAGGTGGGTCAGTGTAATGTAAGTAGTGCAAGAAGTAGGAGTCAGGTAGATCAGTGCATGTGTCAGGTAGGTGTGTCGGGGGTCAGTGTAGGGGCCAGATAGGTCACATGTGTTAAAAAAATGCAAAGACTGCAGCGCTATGTGGTTAAAAACATATGTGAAAAAAAATATATAAAACCTTGAAATGTAAACAAATGATATGTGAAAAATGTATATATGAAAAATGTATTAAAAAGAAAATGAATGCAGAGTCCAAAAAGAACACAACATTGTCCGTGAAGAGTAAATTCCAAAAGCAAATCTGTGAAGGGTTAATTCCCAAAAAAAGACAAACTGCTTGCCAAGAAAGTGAAGATAACGTTTGGTGAATAATAAGTCCCAAAATAAACCAGGGTATTGCCAGAGAAGTAGTGAGTGATACAAATCATGCCAAGAGCAGCGTGATTTTTCAGGTGTGACACCCAAGTGATTAATATCTTGCTTACCAGATAGCCGTGACTGTAATGCACAGTCTCACCTAGCCCAGGGAATAATTCCCCCACTCCCATTAGATTCACTTTCCCACATGGATACAGACAAACACACAGGGATTTCTTTAGAATAACAAAAGGTAGGAATCTGCAACAAAGTTTGTTATAATCTTTGCAATGCACATAGATCACTCAGAGGGGAATGTTTTCTTCTCAACAAAAGTGGAGTTACGCTTTAACCTCTTCAGCTCTGGAAGGTCAACCCCTTCATGACCAGGCCATTTTTTGCAATACTGTACTGTGTTATTTTAACTGACAATTGCGCGATCATGCAACGCAGTACACAAACAAAATTTCCCCCCCACAAATAGAGCTTTCTTTTTATGGTATTTGATAACCTCTGCAGTTTTAATTTTTTGTGCTATAAACAAAAAAAGACTGAAGATTTTGAAAAAACAAAAACAGTATTTTTTACTTTCTGCTATATTCTATTTAAAGCGGGGGTTCACCCTTAGAGGGCACTTTTCCCCCTTAGATTCCTGCTCGTTATTACTAGGGGAATCGGCTATGTATTTTAAAATATGTGCAGTACTTACCCGTTTACGAGACGCATCCTCTCCGTCGCTTCCGGGTATGGGCTTCGGGAATGGGCGTTCCTTCTTGATTGACAGGTTTCCGAGAGGCTTCCGACGGTCGCATCCATCGCGTCACGATTTTCCGAAAGAAGCCGAACGTCGGTGCGCAGGCGCAGTATAGAGCCGCACCGACGTTCGGCTTCTTTCGGCTACGAGTGACGCGATGGATGCGACCGTCGGAAGCCTCTCGGAAGAATGTCAATCAAGAAGGAACGCCCGCTCCCGAAGACCCATACCCGGAAGCGACGGAAGAAGATGCAGCTCGAAAACGGGTAAGTACTGCACATATTTTAATATAAATAGCCGATTCCCCTAGACCGAACGAGCAGGAAGCTAAGGGGAGATTTTTTTTTTTTTTTTAAATGGGTGAACTCCCGCTTTAAGTATTAGATTTTGGAATATACAGCATGGATATTGAAGGTAATAACTTTACTGGCAGTGATTGTGAATCCCTTATGGAGGGGTATCTCAAAAAGTTTGGTGATAATGAGCAGATAGACTCTGATATATCGTTCTTATTCTTTAGATTGTCAAAAACCCTTGAAAATAAGTCACTTATGTTTTGGCATGTTAAGTCATTTAAGGATTATATTAGAGACAATATCAACCCACTGGGATTCCGTGTCCAGATCTTTCCTACTTTGGATGGCCTGGACGCGGAGACCTTAATACAAGAGTACACAAATAGATCCCAGTCTCTTGACACAGAGATTATCGATCTCTGTGCCAAACTGAAGGACTTTAAAACACACAAATCTGCTGCATTTAAAGATAAAAAATAAAAAATGCAAACATTCTTATTAAAAAAGGTCATAAATATATGCGAGATAAAAACGCATTTGAGGCTGGAAAAGCCTACAAATGGAGCCAAAATAAATATAATACTAAAGGGAACCCTAATCAGACACATCATCATTTTCCAACTCAATCAGGCTCTCACACCTCCTCTCAAACATCTCAAAAACAAAAACCCATACCGAGCACTAAACGCCAATATTATGGCGACTCTGCAATAGATCAAAAAGCTAGTTTTGGAAAATATGTCTAGTTTTCCTCATCTGGCTACCTCAATGCCAGAAACACCAATCACGCAATCCACACTAAATTCACTATCACAGGATACAGCTCTCCCAACTATTAATGCACCTTCTAAGTTAATTGAATTGGGTCTCACTGGCCAACCCAACCCAACTTGCACTATCAACTCCACAGAAGAATCACAATTAAAGGCTAACTCTGATTTAAGCATAATTAATTTATCTTCGTACATTTTATCAAAAGAAAATATTTCAGTCTTACAAAAGGGATTCAACTTTTGTCCCAGTCAAAACTTGGACAAATTTGAGATCTATAAAGATTTACAATTATTCATCCAGAAATTAATTTTAAAGAAACTCTTTCAGAAGCAACAAGGAAATATAGACCGTACTCCTAAGGCGAATCAAGCTGTGGACAAGTTGATCTCCCTCCTTGAAGAAAGTGATACCGGAGATCTCATTGACTTATCTCAAATTTTGCATTCAATAGAGGAAGAGACTTGCTACTCTAAAACCAACCCCTCTAAATCGTTATTGAAGAAAAAATTCGATGTTTGTCCCCCTCCAAGTATTAGTCCTAATGCTGCTGCATTTTTAAAGTTGGTAAATAGTGATTTAGAAAAATTAAGAATAAAAACTAAGGGCCCCACAAATTTAAATATGAAGGAGACCGAGGCATTGAGATTACTTGCTGATAAAAACCAAATTACTATAAAACCATCAGATAAAGGCGGTAATGTTGTTTTTCTCGATAACGAAGACTACATTAACATCTGTAAAACCATTCTTGACAATCCCGTCGGATCCCAGCCACTATTGTTGAGAAATACAATTAAGATGTAGCGCTCACCACGAAGGAGCCGCTGGTGATTGATTGGGCCTGTACTCTGCTCTAACACCCCCAATAATTTGGTCTCACTCCCCTCGACACAGCTGTGGTGCAGTGCTGGTGTGAAGCTCAATAATAAAAGACAGGTGAAAAGACACAGATTATATTCACTTTGCCTGTGTTGTTACCCGGGCATACACTGTTACACCTGCTTGGAGAATTAACAAGCCTCACAACAGATTGTGTTAAAGCAAAAGGTAAATTTACTAGAACAGGTTTTATCGTTAACATGGAACCACAATTGGTATACAATAATGAGACAAGAGATTGTAAGTGGCAATCGCCTGAGAGCCACCTGTATTGCTTCAGCAAGAGTGTCTCCAAGTGGGACTAATGCTCTGGCAACAACCTCAGCACTGGGCACCTTCCCACTTCCAGCACACCATGTAGACACTATGAAACCCACTATGCAGCACACAGTATTTGGAAAGAATGATATATCACAGTATAATTAACTCAATATTCCCCCTACAGTATCTAGTAAATGGTAACAGCACTGCAAGGCCTTGCAGTAAGAATACAGTATAGTCTCTGGTCTTCTTTCTTCTGTCTTCTGCTAGCTATTGTGAGACAAAGATTGTAATCTAAAGGGTTCTCTGATCAATAAAGCAATGTAGAACAACATTGAACAGTAGCTTAAATTGTGAAAAATATCTGTGTACTCCTTCTTAGAAATGTACCTCCAGCGGTAGTCACTAAATAGTTAAATCAGGCTTGAGGCCTATGCACAGGTGACTCTATTGAACTGAACTGTTCCGTGGAACTACCAGTCCCAGCAACACCATGCAATCAGTCTAGGTGTGTGAAAAGCAGTACAAAGTTCTGGGCATCAGCCCTCTCACCACACGAGGTCCAGACTGATGAATGCCTCCACTCCACAGGATCTCAGTCTGTTTGCTGCGACCATACTGTCACGCTGTTCTGTTTCACAGACGACCGGGAGTCCTCAGTTACTTCCTTCAAGGGTCTCTGGTTCGACCACACTGCTGCTCCAGCACGCTGTGGTATAAAGTAGAATCAAAGGGCTGCTGTTCTGCTCTGCATGATGTAGGCCAGAGCTCTATGGAACCCACACACATACAGAGCTCTGCTGGCAGGCTATGCGTCCCAGGAACAAGAGAACCAAGATGGCCACCACAGGGCCTTTTATCTCCTACCCAGCATGTACTTCAGCCCGAGTGTTCATGGGTAGGTCATTTGCATAATATTTCACCATGTTCTTGAAAACAAAAATAAATGAAGTCCATTTCATGTTTTAGCCACTAGGTGGTGCCAAATACCAATTTATAGCATTAGTCATGGAATAACACTGCACAACATTAATATAATATTAAAAGGCAAAAATGCCTGCGCTACAAAGAATTTTATGCATTAATTGCCACCGCCCATCTTAACAATGTAATCAATAAAAAAACATGGCTTCATTAGAAACAATTTTCCAAACGTACCCACGTTTTATATACTTCCCAAAATCCACAAACACCCTAACAATCCCCCAGGTAGACCCATTATCTCGGCAATTGGCTCAATTAGCGACAATGCAAGTAAATTAGTCGATTCATTTTTAAGACCATATGTAGTTTCCTTACCATCTTATGTGAGAGACACTGTTCATCTCCTACAGATGCTCTACAAAATAGATATTCCGGAATATGCATTTTTAGTCACTGTAGATGTGGAAACATTGTATAATACAATTCCACATGATAAAGGTCTAGATTAACCATATTTTGCAACAAGCCACGGTTGTGGATCCAGTCTACAATTAATTAATTCTTTCACTGCTGGAGGATATCCTTGAACATAATGTTTTTACCTTTAATGGCTCCCACTACCTCCAGGTGCAGGGAATTTGCAGGGAATTGCGATGGGGACCTGTTGTGCCCCATCGTATGCCAGCCTGTACCTGGGGGAGTAGGAGTCCATGTTTTTTGGCAGATGAAGATCTGGCCATATATACTGAACATATTCTCGGAGGGTATGGCTATTTAGACGATATTTTAATCATCTGGGATGGACCTCGGGATATGCTCCAGCAGTGTCTTTTAAGGATGAATAAAAATAACTTTAATTTAAACTTTACTATGTCTTTTGATAAAGACTCTATATCACTTTCCTAGATGTGGAAATCTAAAAGGGTAAAGAAGGCAAACTGTGTAGCAAACTATATAGGAAACCCACAGCAGATAATACAATGCTGCAGGCTTCCATCCACAACCCTTAATTGACTCTATTCCTTAGCCCAGGTTCACACTGGGTACGATTTGGTACGATTTGAGATTCGATTTCACATGTCAAATCGCATCTCAAATCGACGGCATTTGCTGGCAATGGCACCGTCCTAATCGGTGCGACACTGCATCTGCGGCGCTGCACCGATTTCAAAAAGTAGTTCCTGTGCTACTTTTTGCGATTTCGGGCCGCGATTTACATTGAACCCTGTGCAAAATAATGGAAAACCTGAAAACATGACCTGTTGGTGTGCCTTGAGGACTGGAGTTAGGAAACACTGCCCTAAGGGATGATTAAACATTCCATTTACATTTTCTACACAGACCCCTATTGATGTGTCTACCTCGATGCCCCTATATGTTTGATTGGCAACCCCATTGACATAACCCAGCATGCTGTCTACTCTCAATTCTTTTAAATGATATCCAATGAAGTATTGAAAATCCCCCTGCTATTTTTACACTACGTAAGTGAATAATTGCAACATTTTGTATGTGTGTATATATATATATATATATATATATATATACATATTATCTTGTATATGTTATAAAAACTGTTTGAATATGTGTAATTGATTATATGTATCTTTATGCTTAGATGAACTACCCCCCCTCTTTAATACACCCCTGAAGAAGTATATTTCGAAACGCGTCGGTGTAAGTAGGTTCTTCATGTACCCCTGCATGGTGATATTTATTGAAATTGTATATTTTAACTCAATATTACATTTTTTGTTAATTATGTTTAATTATGAATAAAAAAATTATTTCTAATTCAATACTCTGTATATTTGAAATCAGTACTATTAGTGCCTAAAAAGTCCATCCAGGGGAAATCTCCTTTTTCGTTATTATAAACATTGGATGTGGCACAGCATGTATTTGCCATTTGCCCCTTTTTTCTGTTTCTTACTTTCTGCTATAAAACAAAAATAAAAAAATCGAATTTCTTCTTCAATTTATTCCAATATGTATTCTGCTACATATTTTTGGTAAAATTTTTTCCCAATAAGCATATATTGATTTGTTTGCGCAAAAGTTATAGGGCCAGATTCAGATACATTTGCCCTGGCGCAGCGTATCAGTGATACGCTACGCCGCCGTATCTTACCTGGCGGAATTTCGAATCCACATCGATTTTGCGCCGTAAGATACGGCGGCGTAGTGTTTTTCTGGTGGCAAATTTGAAATTGGGCGGGTAGGGGGCGTGATTCATTTAAATGAAGCGCGTCCCCACGCCGCTTGAACTGCGCATGCTCCGTTTTGAAATTTCCCGCCATGCTTAGCGCGAAATGACGTCGCACCAAGGTGATTTTTTGAACGTCGACGTGAGTTACGTCCTTTCCTATTCACGGACGACTTACGAAAAAAAAAAAAATATTAAAATTCGACGCGGGAACGACGGCCATACTTTAACATGGCAAGTCTAAAGATAGGCCAAGAAATAGCAGCTTTAACTATACGCCGGGAAAAGCCGACTAGCGACGACGTAAGAGAATGCGACGGCCGCACGTACCTTTGTGAATCGCCGTAAAAAGCTAATTAGCATACCCGACGCGGAAAACGACGCAAACTCCACCCAGCGGGCGCCGAAGTATTACACCTACGATCCGAAGGCGTACGAAGCCGTACGCCTGTCGGATCGAAGCCAAAAGGCGTCGTATCTTGGTTTGAGGATTCAAACTAAAGATACGACGCGGCAAATTTGAAAATACGCCGGAGTATCACTAGATACTCCGACGTATTTCTTCTGTGAATCTGGCCCATAGTGTCTACAAACTATAGAATATTTTTATGGAATATATTTTTTTACTAGTAATGGCTGCGATCAGCGACAAATAGGACACGCTGACACTTTTTTGGGGACCAGTGACACTAATACAGTGATCAATGCTATATAATATGCACTGTAAGTGTACTAATGACAACGCCAGAGAAGGGGTTATGTAATTAGAAAAAGTGCAGAGCTAGAAACACCAATATATCCCACTATAAGCCTGGGGGGGGGGGGGAACTTCACAGTTGGATTGTGCTAAGAATAATTAAAAAAACTAGTGTGTTGAAAACACTAATATAATATGCACAAAAGGTGAATCTAATGCAAGCAATAATATCATGTCAGGACAGGTAGCACCATGTTATCAGGTGACACCTTAAATTAAAAAAGTAAAAAGACATATAACAAAATTCCAAGTGTACGTGTTATATCAATAACAATTAAACTTTGACACAATATAACATAGTGCAAAGTCCCCCAATAGTAGATAACATGATATATTCCTCTGAGAAAAGCCATGATGGTGTAGATACCAGATGTCATCATTAGATCTCAAACAAGCATGAATAGTGTTGATCCAATTTTCACAAGGCAACACACCGGCAGTGGGTCAAACAGGCATAGATAGAAGCCGGAATCATGGGTCACAAACTTCTGTAGTTGGACTGATGTGGACACACACCTGCGACGACGCAATGGATTGGTAACACAGGAAACAGAGATTCAGCGTCGATTTTTCCGGATTGTGCAAACTCCTTGAAGCTTTCCTCCTGCCAGGGAAAAATGTTGTTCACATTGCGTTGGTCAAATAACGTATGGATTTAATAATAAAAGAAAAGTACAAACATCGCTCAAGATGTGTATATTAAAATGTGATCACAGAAATTGATAAAACAGGCGCAGTTTATGGAGTCTAGCAGGAAATAAGGGGTTAACATCAGGGGCAATCAAAGGGTTAAATCTGTTCCCTGGGAGTGCTTTCCAACTGTGTGTGTGGTGTGTGTGTGTGGGGGGGGGGGTGCTTGTACTGTAAGAAACACAAGATCTCTGTCTTCTCCTGTCACAGAACAGCAATCTGCCTTGTTAACAAAGGCAGACCGCCCTTCTGCCTACCTTAAGAACGATCGTTGGGTCTCGGCAGACGGCGGGTCTTGGTGGACATCGGGTCCCCTGGACCCACTCATTGGCTCCACCCAAGACCCAAGGAAATATATCACGTACAGGTATGTGATTTTGCCCTGAGGTCCACCCTGCCACAGTATATATGCGTAGGGTGGTCCGAAAGTGGTTAAAGGAGTTCTATGATCACAACACTTTCATTTTATAACATCAGCATTGTAATAACAACACCAACAATATTTATTTTTGCCCATCAAAAATAAGCTTCCCTGCATGCTTTGCAGCTCCTCTGCTGTTTACTTTCAATTTCCAAGAACTACATATCCTGTGGTACCTTGATGCCTGCAAACTGTGATTCCTGTACTGCCTCGCCTTCTGAAGCTCCTCCTCTCAGCACCCCTGTAGTTCAGAAGGTAGGCTCTATGAAATGTGTGACACAGCAGTGCCTACTCACAGGTAGAGTTGAGCTGAACACCCCCCCCCCCCCGTTTGGTTTGCGCCAAAACTCTTGAACATTGCAAAGGTTCGGACCCAAACCCTGAACCCTATTAAACTCTATAGGACCCAAACTTAAAACATCTAAAATCCCCATTTTGAAGGCTTATATGCAAGTTATTGGCTCTAAAGAGGGTATTAGGGCCCTGGGTGGGAGGTCAGAAGAGGAAGATTTCATGGGATGCCAGAGCAAGCAGCACATTGTCACTTTGTGAAAATGTTTGCATTGAAGCAATATTCCCGGTAAAAGCCACTGAGGATAACGTCAGCACCAATCCCCTCATTTTAAGGAAATGGGCAGTTTTGGAAAGTTTTAGTATGCCAAAGTGCCAAAGCTTGTATGCTTAATGTACTATGGTACATCAACCATACAAGCATACAATCTTTGGCATACTAAAACTCTCCCTGCAAACAACGTGTGTAATGAGACATTTTGTACTTAAGCTTTTTTTGTTCATAGTTTCATAATTTTTTTTTGAAGGAAAACGAGTTTATCGTGATAACTGTGCAGGCAAAAAGCTGGCGCTTAACCTTCACCATCAATAAATACAGGCCTTCTGTGTCTAATAGTAATTCAGACACTTTGCAAAGCGCTCCTACATGACTGCTTGTTGTTTTGAATTGTTAGAGTACCGGGTAGCTCTTTTCTAAAATAAAAGATTGCAAGTTCATGTACAAAAAACATGACAAAAAAATATAAAATATTAGACATAAGGAGCTGGCCTTGGTGCTCAGCGATTATACAGAAAATGGGAACATTTTGAATCATTTTTTTAAATGAAAGCTTTGCTCATGTACAGTCAGCATAAAGGCAACCGTATATTGGTACCATCAGTTCACCTAACAATAGTTTTTTTTCCAAACATTAATAAATCATGCAGTAAGTAGTCTTTGAAAAACAGTAGAAATTGTCAAAAGATGTCGAGCCATGCCAAATATTTTTTTCTCTGGGAAAAGGTCCACAAGGTACTCTAAATCTAACAAGCATTGCCAAATCTCTCATTATAACAGGAAAATGAGAATCCAAATTACATATTATTGCTTGAAGAAATTTGTTTTTAAAATGTTGGAGATCTCATTGATATTAAGCAATGATCATTTAATTTTCTAATATGGAGAAAACATTTCATTATGCCTTGTACACACAGACGGACTTTCCGTGAAAAAAAACTCAGATGGGCTTTTTTTCTCGTAAAGTCCGGCGGTGTGATAGCCTCCATCTGACTTTTTTTGTCGGAAGTCCGACGGACCTTAGATAGAGAACCTGTTCTCTATCTTTCCGTCGGACTTCCGATGGACTCACGGCGGACCTTTGCATGGTCAAACGTCCGACCGTGTGTACACGGCATTACAGTGTACCAACAGTCAAGTCAAAGAAAGGTCTACTGTGGGTTGAAGTGTTTTGAAAATGCAGTCAATGACAGACAGTATAATCCTTAGAGTCGGTTCACACATAGGCGGCACGACTTCGCAGGCGACTCTGCAAGTCGTCCTGAGGACGACTTCAGAGGCGGTTCGCAAAACGACTTCTGTATAGAAGTCAATGCAGATTGCCCCGAGCCGCCCCCGAAATACTACAGGAACCTTTTTTCTAAGTCGGAGCGACTTGCGTCGCTCCTATTAGAACGGTTCCATAGCATTGCATGGGATGCAACATGTCCAGCGGCTGAGCCGCCTGTCGTGTCGCCCCAGTGTGACCCGGGTCTGATTGAATAAAAAAGTGATCAGTGCAACTTTCTAATAGTAAACAAATCACATGTATGTGATAAACTGACTAATAAATCATATTCAAATATCTACTGTGCAAAGTGCGCAATATATCATACTGTGAAAAATAAGCAATATATTAAACTGTGCAAAATAAATAAAATGTCAAAATGACTGTGCAAATAAGCAATAAAAAGTCTGAAATAACTCTGATAAGTAAAGTGCTTTAATAATGTCCACAATATCTTATGTAAACAAATAAATAAAGTACACTTTAGGTCTAGCAGCAATTTTCCACATTACTATTTAGATTAGATTTATTCACTTGATAGCGTGTGTAACAGGATGACTCGTGACACCCAGAGACTTTGTGAGGATGGGGGATACTCCTGTGTCAGCGTCACTGATAACTCTTGGGTCTGAGTCAACCCTGTGCCCCTTTGGGCATGGGGTGGCAAGTGAATCATAATTCCTGTATTACATGAGATACGACATTAATAATAATTCATGTTTGCAGGATGTCTTGAGATATCACAAGTTGTTGGCTTATTCAATGTGGGGACACATTCTTGTGTAAAGGTGTTAATCCAAGTCTGCTTCTGAAAGACCTCTCATTGTGTGAGGCTGCTTTGTGTGCTATTGATGATAGATGTGTTGTGACTCTAAAGGTCAGACGTCTGTGCAATGTGGATTGGGCAGATGAATGACTTATTGTCGGAGACGCGACGTCTGGGGGATAATTAACTCTGAATATCATTATGTAAAAGAATGTGATTGAAGCCCCCCATGGTGTGATGATGGGGGTGGACAGTTTGAATGTTCCTGTGATTTCTGTGACCTGTTGTACTGCATATAAGCAAGCTGAGAAACCATTAAAAGTGAGTTCATATTTTGACGCAGTAACAGAGCTTGTCAGTCTGGTATTGAGGGAATTCTTATGGAATGGATCGGGTCTGCCTGTTGGTTGGAGTGTCGATAAGCTGTCTTGGATGGGATGGAAGGTCGTAAACGGTGGTGACCGTTACAGCGTGAAGGACCAAACTTTCCATAATCCTTATTGCGTTATTTGCCATGTTTAAATCTCGAACATGTAAGCATAATATGATAAATATAAATACAAA
Organism: Rana temporaria; assembly: GCF_905171775.1. Classification (NCBI taxonomy): domain Eukaryota; kingdom Metazoa; phylum Chordata; class Amphibia; order Anura; family Ranidae; genus Rana; species Rana temporaria. Next base: position 70,778,512 of record NC_053490.1, read on the forward strand.
AATAGAGCCTATCTAGCACATAAACATGACATATTTAAGTGAAGTATTTAACATCATTATTGCTTTTTCTGGTAGTTTTTACAGATCCATTTTGAATTCTGAATAGTTTGTTAAGATTTTATTTAACATTTTAATATGATGTGTAGGGGCACAGAGGTGCTCAGTGTAGTTCCTAAAATTGGCCACTGGGTGTTACCATACCTAGAGTCGGGAACTTGTGTTTTAAGAATAGGCAGTGTAGTTGCCCAGGTAGCCACTAGATGCCTCCAGAGTAGTGTGTGGGTGTTTTCATGGAGGGTTAGGTAGTGCCAGCCCTGCTCTTGCCATTGTAGAACATCTTGGGTAAGAGAGCTTGGTATACACAGTCTGCCTGTACTTCTGGGTTGTTGGTTGTGGCCCAAAGATGTAATCTTTGAGGTTCTTTGAACTTCCCCTTGGGAGGAGGAATGGTGGACGACTACTCACATCCCTTTGTGTGGGATGCATGACTCTGGCAAACCTCCAGAAAAGGTAATGAACGTCTTGCTTTGGCTAACCACTCTTTGTTTTTCCATTTACTGTTTGTAACTCAAGGAAAATGCTGTACCCATTGGAACGACTGTAAGGGCATAAATATGTAAATCATCTAGTTTAGTAAACAGCAAAACGACTTTCTCTTTTTTGGACTCTTCCTTCTCCTGACCTCCATATAATTCACAGGTACTGGGTGAAGCTGCTATTGTGGTCCATTGCCATAAGGCCTGATGAAAGTCAATAGATGGACTGCTGATCTGTTTGGGACAGGCTGGGGTTCTCCCGGGGGTGCTCACATATTGGTGCCCATCAGAGAATCCTGTGCCTATTATGCCCCGGTGAGTATATAAAGACAATCTATTCTGGGCAGGGATGTGTTGAAAAGTGCACATGCTCCTCCAGCACATGACTGTACACATAGAGGTCATGCAGCACACAGTTAAGCCTCTACACAACAGCTAGCCATATTATACTCCTGTCATATGTGGTGATCATTAGCGCTTGCATACTTGTATTTAAAGCAAGCAAAGAAGTAAAACATTACTTCTATAATTTCAAAGTTATGACCATTACAAATTAGGAACAGCTCTTACTTGTTCAGCTGAGTCACACTGAATCTCAGTTATTATCCAAAGACACTGACGTGAGGGATCCATAAGACACGAGCCTGGGCAGAGGTTCACTGTGTAGAAGTCAGCCTTGAGTAACACCACAAACCAGACCACAATGCAGTCTGAAAACTTGCCAGGAACACTCTGAAAACCTCAGTTAATGAAGATAACTAGCTAGTGGTGAGTCCTGACCATAGTCTACACTGCATGGCTATGACTTTGCAAGACAGGAACTCGAAAAATCGGCTGGTGGTAATTTATGGGGATGATTGTTTAGACACAAGAAATGATTACAGCATCATTTTAGAATAGTTTCACTTGAAAAATAAATAAATGTTTTTCAGTAGAATAACTGGTACCTAAATGTCTAACATCCTTAAAATTCTGATAAGTCCTAAAAAATCAGGGTAATGCAGTTCATTTATATCCTTAGCAAGCATAATTACATGTGTATCACTCTGGTGTTTAGGCAGGGTGGCTAAGTAAATTTAGTTTGCCAGGCAGTAGTTGCCCTGGTTAATTGTTAGTAGATCCACTGATTCCTCTCTAGTTCTGGACTTTCTGCACCTTTTCTCTTCTGTCACTAGGTGGTGTTATGCTGGTGACATTAGATAGAAAAGGGCTTAGCAAGGTCAGGTTATGAATGGATGGGGTGTCTCAGACAATTGGTGGGGCGGTTTCTTGAGTCCCGTGGCCTACTGGGAGAGCCTATTTTTTTGGGTGGAGTCAGGTGATCAGGGTTCTGTGCCACCTGGACGGCTGTGGTCTACCCCGGGGACATCTGTCTGCTAGGCTGTCTGAGGGCCTCTCCAGAAGCAGCGCAGGGTTGGGACTGCAGGATTGGAGTCCAACTGAGAGTAACGATTCAGCCAGACAGGGAACCAGTTGAGGTCAGAGGTAGAAGGGGAAGCTGTAGCCACTAAGGGACCATCCACCTTGTTACCGGAGACCATTGTGAGTAAGCTGGAGCCAGTAGCGGAGCAGTCTTCTCACCAGCCAGGGACGATGAAGAAGTGGGAAAACTTCAGGAAGCGCCAAGTCAGCGATCCAGCGGGACAGCAGAGGTGACACTTGAGGAGCATCAGTGAGTGCCAAGCCAGGGATCTAGAAGTTCAGCAGGGGTGTTTATGGTTGTGGCCAAAATGCTAAATTTTTGTCTCATCACTCCAAATGACTTTGTGCCAGAAGGTTTGAGGCTTGTCTCTGTGCTGTTTGGCATATTGTAAGCAGGATACTTTGTGGCATTTGAGTAGTAATGTCTTTCTTCTGGCGACTCGACCATGCAGCCCATTTTTTTTCAAGTGCCTCCTTATTGTGCATCTTGAAACAGCCACATCACATGTTTTCAGAGAGTTCTGTATTTCACCTGAAGCTGTTTGTGGGGTTTTTCTTTGCATCCCGAACAATTGTCCTGGCAGTTGAGGCTGACATTTTAGTTGGTCTACCTGACCGTGCTTTGGTATTAACAGAATCCCTAATTTTCCACTTCTTGATTAGAGTTTGAACACTGTTGATTGGCATTCTCAATTCCTTGGATATCTTTTTATAACCCTTTCCTGTTTTATACAGTTCAACTACTTTTTCCCGCAGATCCGTTGATAATTCATTTGCTTTCCCCATGACTCAGAATCCAGAAACGTCAGTGCAGCACTGGATGAAAGATGCAAGGGTCTGTCAGGAGTCCAGAAACTCACTGACCTTTTATACACACACAATAATTACAAGCAAACAGATCACAGGTGAGGATGGTCACCTTTAATAGCCATTCAAACCCCTTTGTGTCAACTTGTGTGCATGTTACCAAAAATCACCAGGGTATGTAAACTTTTGATTAGGGTCATTTGGGTAGTTTCTGTTGTGATTATGATTTAAAAAGAGTAAACACAGTTGATTGATAATAAATGGCTTCAGCCAAACACTAACCATGAGTGAAAAAAAAGTTTTTGTGTTATCATTCATATTCTCTGAAAAATGGCCAAATAATCATACATTTTGCCAGGGCATGTAAACTTATGAGCAAAACTGTATGCAAAGCAGGTTATTGCAATAATTTGGGAGTACCAGCTACAATTCCATTATACCAGAACATCATATAATGCAGATTTACACATTAACACCTCAGGGCCCAGCTTTAAGCAGGAATCATTATAGTCACGGGTGTCAAACTCAATTTCATCACGGGCTGCATTACCATTATGGTTGGTTGCCCTCAAAGGGCCGGTTGTATCCGTTAGGCTAGATGTCCAGAGCACCCGTTCCCCCTTACATCACATCTCAAGAGCCCCCCACCATAAAGAATACCCCAACCTCCCTTACGTCGCATTGCACCCCCCTTACCTTGTGCTGTTGCCGGGAAGAAGCTAGGACGGAGCTGGGCAGCAGAAAGTGCAGGGTCTGGAGGAGGACCAGAGTAGGGCTACAGTCTGAGACCAGGGATGGTGGAGATGGGTGCTGCTGCTGCTGCACAGAGAGGCGTAGGATCTGTAATAGGAGTTCTGTCCCCCTCTCTGCTGCCTACTGCTCAAACAAGGTGGAGGCGGAGACAAGGGGGGCAATGCAGCTGCAGGAGAGGTTTGAGGGCCACATGAAATGGCCTGGAGGGCGGCATTCGACCCACTGGCCTTATGTTTGACACAAGTGATCACAGTGAACCAACTATAACAAGGTCAAAGATGGGTGCTTTTAGTGACTGTAGTGGATGGTGCTGCGCTAATCACAGTAAACCAATGAGACATCACCAGCACTATGTCACTTTGAGGAAGTCCCCAGAAATGTTGGCTTACTCGACTGATGTTACATTGCATTAATAAGTGAGTGTATATGTGTACAACAGAATGTTGGCCAGTCATAGAGGGCCAGATTCACAAAAGATATACGACGGCGTATCTCCTGATACGCCGTCGTATCTCTGAGATACGATTGTCGTATCTATGCGCCTGATTCATAGAATAAGGTTACGCATAGATAGCCCTAGGATACGACAGGTGTAAGTGACTTACACCGTCGGATCTTAGGCTGCAATTCTAGGCCGGCCGCTAGGTGGCGATTCTATTGCGGTCGGCTTAGAATAGAATGGCTGGACGCCATTTACGTTAACGTCGAAACCAATGACGTCCTTGCGACGTCATTTAGCGCAATGCACGTCGGGAAATTTTAGGGATGGAGCATGCGCAGTAAGTTCGGCGCGGGAACCCGTCCCATTTGAATTAGGCGGACTTGCGCCGGGCGGATTTACGATACGCTGCCGCAAGTTTACAGGTAAGTGCTTTGTGAATCGAGCACTTACGCTGTAAACTTGCGGCGGTGTAAAGTAAATGGGATACGTTACGCCGCCGCAGTGTAACGTATTTGTATGTGAATCTGGCCCAGAATTCCTTATGGTCACTGAAAACAAAAAGCAAGCCACTGGAGAAGGACATGCTGACTGATGCTGACTATCACTGTATGTAGTGCAGACTACAATGATTTTCAGCATCAGAGGCCCTCCGGATATCAGATATGAATACTTAATTTGAGTCAAGCTGAACCAATCTAAGTTTGTAAAAAATATATATTCTGGAGTTCTGCTTTAACAAAACAAATTAGTGATCATCAGCAATAAAGGCCTTTAAAGGTTAAAATGTAACAATTGCCCAGTGATGTTATATACACTATATTACCAAAAGTATTGGGATCCTCCTTTCTCAGTTGACGCCTGTTATCGAAAAACACGTTGGGTGGAGCCACATCTATGACATCATCACGCACGGACCAATGGGTGTTTTTTTTTTATCTAAACCACTGATGTTAAGTTAAGTGTAAGTACAATTGGCCTTTTTTATTAAATTCTTGGTTTTACATACTGCACCATAAAGTCTCCCCTATTTATACATGAGAGAGGCAGCAAGTACATGGCAGAGTCCCGTAAGGTGTAACAACCCACCATACGGATAATATCGCTGCAGGATTTGATGTGTGTGTTTTACCAGCCGCAGGTGTTTGGATATCCTCTTTGGTGCAATAGATCCATATACCCTGAGATCATATCCATTTGGTAAGAGGTGTTAACCTATGTGGGGATGGCGGCCTGTTGAACACCTTTTTCTCTTTCACTTTATGTGTGTTTTAAGCTCAGTACTACTTTTTTCACTGGGAACTTGCTGATCATTTTTTTTGTCTATTTTGTTTATTGTGACTGTTTTAGAATTATCACTATTCTTCTATTCACACACTAAAGACTATGGGGCAGATCCACATACATCGGTGCAGGGCACAGCGTATGTAAGATACGCTACGCCGCTGTAACTTACTTTGCTTTTCTTTGAATCCTCAATGTATTTGCGCCGTAAGTTACGGTGGCGTAGCGTATCTCTCGCGGCGTAAGGGCGCAGAATTCATATGCGGCGGGTAGGGGGCGTGTTTCATTTAAATGAAGCGCGTCCCCGCGCCGAACAAACTGCGCATGCGCCGTCCGTAAAAACTCCCAGGGTGCATTGCTCCAAATGACGTCGCAAGGACGTCATTGTTTTAGACGTGAACGTAAATGGCGTCCAGCCCCATTCACGGACGACTTACCGAAACTACATAAAATTTTCAAAATTATACGCGGGAACGACGGCCATACTTAACATTGAGTACGCCACCATATAGCAGCTTTAACTATACGCCGGAAAAAGGCGAACGGAAATGACGTAAAAAAATGCGACGGCCGGTCGTACGTTCGTGGTTCGGAAATAGCTAATTTGCATACTCGACACGGATTACGACGGGAACGCCACCTAGCGGACGACGAAAAATTGCATCTTAGATCCAACGGCGTACGAAGACGTACGCCTGTCGGATCTAGCCGAGATGCCGTCGTATCTTGTTTTGAGGATTCAAAACAAAGATACAACGCGGGAATTTTGAAATTACGCCGGCGTATCAGTAGATACGCCGGCGTAATTTCTTTGTGGATCTACCCCTATATATTGAAAGTGTTTTCACAGTATTTTTTGATTACCTTTTTACGCACTGAATGATTTTAGTAGTAAAGTGTTTGGAGTAGCGCACTGGTGTTGATTAATCTGTAAAAGTATTGGGACACCTGCCTTATACATATACATGGAAAAAATAGAAAAATATTGCGCAAACAGTACTAATGAAAAAAGTGCATTGGGTGTAAAGAGCTGCTGTGTATGAATGTGACAAATATTCAAAATGCGACGATGGAAGGAATGTAGCCCTAAAACTGGGGAAATAGGGGTACACATATACAACAAAAATGAATATACAGTGAAGATAAACAATCAAATATAAAGTCCAATGTGTCAATTATCCTTTAGTGAAAAATCTATAAAGACAGTCTGACGTGATATAAAATGAATCTAATCCAATAGCCAAGTCTTGAAAGTAAATATGGATGGTGAGTCCACAGCATAGAAGTAATATTCCTCAAGTAAAAAAATGGTGTAAGGATATCCTTCCATCATTACACACACATGAACTTTAATGGCATCCCAGTCTTATGCCGCGTACAGACGGTCATTTTTTGTGATGAAATAAAATGACATTTTTAAAAATGTCATTTAAAATGATCGTGTGTGGGCAAAATGTCATTTTATGTCTTCTGAAAAATGACAAAAAAAAAATTTGAACATGCTCGAATTTTTTATGTCATTTTTTAAAATGTCATTTTTTGTGTCATAAAAAATGATCGTGTGTGGGCAAAAATGACGTTTTAAACCCTCACATGCCCAGAAGCAAGTTTTGAGACGGGAGGTAAAACTACCATTCATAATGAAGTAAGCACATTCATCACGCTGTAACAGACAAAAAAGCACGAAACGTCTTTTACTAACAAGTAACCAGCTAAAAGCAGCCTCAAGGCGAATAGAACTTCCCCTTTAGAGTGCCGTCACTTTGTTCATCATTTTTCAAAACGATGGTGTGTATGCTACATCGTTTTTGAAAATGACGTTTCAAAAATGTCGTTTTTTTTCATCACTTCAAACTTCATTTTTTTTCCATCGCAAAAAATGACCGTCTGTATGCCGCATTAGTCTGTAGGGTTCAATATTGAGTTGGCCCTCCCTTTGCAGCTATAACAGCTTCAATTCTTCTGAGAAGGCTGTCCACAAGGTTTAGGAGGGTGTCTATGGGAATGTTTGACCATTCTTCTAGAAGTGCATTTGTGAGGTCAGGCCCTGATGTTGGATGAGAAGGCCTGGCTCGCAGTCTCTGCTCTTGTTCATCCCAAAGGTGTTCTATCGGTATGAGGTCAGGACTTTGTGCAGGCCAGTCAAGCTCCTCCACCAAAAACTCGCTCATCCATGTCTTTATGGACCTTGCTTTTTGCACTTCATTTAGTGGAGGGGGATTATGGTGTGGGGTTGTTTTTCAGGGGTTGGGCTTGGCCCCTTAGTTCCAGTGAAGGGAACTTTTAAGGCGTCAGCATATCAAGCCATTTTTGACAATTTCATGCTCCCAACTTTGTGGGAACAGTTTGGGGTTGGCCTCGTCCTGTTCCAACATGACTGTGCTCCAGTGCACAAAGCAAGGTCCATAAAGACATAGAGTGATTTTGGGGTGAAGGAACTTGACAGTACTGCACAGAGTCCTGACCTCAACCCGATAGAACACCTTTGGGATGAATTAGAGACTGCGAGCCAGGCCTTCTTCTCGGCCAGCATCAGTGCCTGACCTCACAAATGAGCTTCTGGAAGAATGGTCAAACATTGCCATAGACCAGTGATGGCAAACCTTGGCACCCCAGATGTTGTGGAACTACATTTCCCATGATGCTCATGCACTCTGCAGTGTAGGTAAGCATCATGGGAAATGTAGTTCCAAAACATCTGGAGTGCCAAGGTTCGCCATCACTGCCATAGACACACTCCTAAACCTTGTGGACAGCCTTCCCAGAAGAGCTGAAGCTGTTATAGCTGCAAATGGTGGGCCAACTCAATATTTAACCCGGTGGACTAAGACTGGGATGCCATTAAAGTTCATGTGTGTGTTAAGGCAGGCGTCCCAATACTTTTGTATAGTAGTGTATGTTTGTGTATTGTGATGGTAAAATTATCAGATAGGTAAAAGCATTTCATACAGCCAGGGCTGTCTTAATGAGAGGGCACACCTGGGCACTGCATAGGGGCCCTAGCTGCATGGAGGGCCCTGCACTTTCCCTGAAGCAGCTGGTCCTTGAGCCCACACTGCCCTGAAATTGGGGGCCCAAGATGACACTGAGAGTGATAGATGCAAAGGGGAGGCAATCTGCCTCCTACCCAAGCCCCGTAGCTACAAGGCAGGCAAACCAAGCAATTGCTTGGGGCCCCAAATTGGCCTGGGGCCCCAAGCAGGACCCTTGCCGTGCTTCCTATATGCTGCAGCCGCCTGAGCACGCTATAGAGAGCCTGCAGCACTGCTGCCTTGAGTCGTCACTTCCCCTTCTCTGTAGCGTGGCCGAGCTCCTCTTCCTTCTTTCTATCAGTCCGGACTCCGGCCGGGTACCACACGGTACAGGAGATTTGGTTTCCTGTTCCCGGTCGGACTGACAGGAAGTGAACACTGAGTGCTCACTTCCTTTCAGTCCGGCTAGGAACAGGAAACTGAATCTCCTGCCGCGTGGTACGGACCCGGTAGGGAGGGAGGGCCAGGAGAGGGCATAAAAAGTACATAGGGAGGGAGGGGGCCCAGGAGGGAGTAAAAAGAACATGGAGGGGTTTTGCGTGTGTGCGGGGGGGGGGGGGGTTGGGGGGCCTCTATGTCTATTTTGCTTGGGGCCCCCAAATTCCTTCAAATGGCCCTGCTCCTACCTACTTAATGTCTGTTTACTTGCACTGTCATCAGCAGAGCATTACTTTGCCCAGGGGCCCATGATGCTATTAAGACGGCCCTGCATACAGCTTAGTATATCAGCTCCCCGTTGTTAAACAGCTCAACTGCAGAACACAAAATCTTTCACCAACATAAGAATTTGTAGTTGCCTATAGATCTTCTACTCTAGTATTTATGATGTAAAAAACACATCAAAATATATCTCCTCTGTATAAGTTCAGTGTACCATTAATCAGCATCTTACTCTCGTTGGAAAAGGAAGCTCTGTAGCCACTCAGTGATCAAAAACACCATGCCTACACAAATGGACAACCCACTACTCCAAAGTGATAAGGGTTAACTAGTCAGTAAGCACATTCCTTTGAAAAGGAAATGGGGGAAGCAGAACAATAGGCCAGGATGGATGACGCATGAAGTGAGAAAGGAAATGAATGTGAAGAAAGGGCTCTGCAGGCAGAGAATAAGAAGAATACGGCGAGAAGTCACTAACTAAACTAAATTGTAGGGGTGTGAGCATGTCTTATAATGCACTGTTCATCCTCCTGCTCAGCAGTGTAATAATGCATCAGAGGACAGGGGAATGTTTCTCTACATGGCTGTGACAAGTGAATCAGAGATAAGAGACGTTTTATCAATGGGCTTCCCTGCTAGAACAAATCATACATGAATGGGAGGAAACGCTGTAAATCAGCTCGTAGGAAGTGCCAATATGTGAGCAAAACACGGTTCTTAAAAATCGCACATCATGACGGAAATATTTTTAAGCCATGATAGAAAAGATCCTGAAGAAGTGCTGTAGTATATAACATTTTAGCTTACTGGTGTATAAGATAACATTCACAGTCATTTGGCCGTGTTTACAGATATTTGGTAAACAGTAACTGCTTAAATGAGAGGGGAAAAGTGTTTAATTTTTTTTATTAAAGTTGTGCCTAGGCCATGGGAACACCAATCACTGAGGGATGATAGGATACATTTTGGGGTGGTGGCCACTTTTTTGTACAGTTGGTTAAATTTGATGTGGGGACACACTGGTTGCCTTGAGCTGCGATTGTGCTCTAGCTGGGCTTCCTGTGCAGAGGCGGCTCTAGGCTTTGTGAAGCCTTAAGAAAAACTTAGACACGGGGGGCTCCATTTATGCCCATAATCGGTAAAAAAAATTCAAGAAAATCAAAATGGCTGCAGAAAGTTGCATGCATCTAGCACATGGTGATTGAGCAGAGGTAAAAAGCACTGCCCCGGAAGATTTGCTCCCTTAATGACCAGGCCATTTTTTGCGATTCAGCACTGCGTTGTTTTGCGTGAGCGTGCGATTTTGTACAAAAACAAAATCGATGTTCTTTTTCCCCCACAAATAAAGCTTTATTTTGGTGAAAGCAAGACGCTTTGCCCGACTTGTTCATTCCCTAACTTAGTTGGGCTAGGCGGTACACTTTGGTGGGGGTGGGTCAGCCACGCCCTGTGACCTTTGACCTCTGGGAACCCGCCTTCTGACCTTTGACCTTTGGGGGAGGTCCCTGTTCCAATTCCTGAGTCCTAGCCATATTCTTCAATGGGAAACCCTAACCCCTAACCCCAAATACCACCAAAAGAAAGCTTTATTTGTGGGGGAAAAAGGACATCGATTTTTTTGTGCCGAATCGCAAAAAATGGCCTGGTCATTAAGGGAGCAAATCTTCCGGGGCTGAAGGGGTTGACAAATCTAAACAAAACTAAACAATTTATTTTCCTTCGTGCACATGTCTACTCACTAGTCTGCTCTGCTTCTTCTTTCACTGTCCAGTTACAATCTTGGGGAGGGACAAGGTCTGTAAGGGTTATGTAGCAAACCCCTGAAGGAGCTGCTTTTGCTTGTTCAGTCTGTTACTTTGCATTCCAACCCCAATGAACTGTCCCAGTCCCTCTGGCACACCTAGAAATGCTATTAATGGAATAACTCCACAGCAATACACAACACAGTTCCGTTTGTAGTTTACTTAAAGAAAAGTTCAGGTAAACAAGTACCCAGGACTTGGCTGAAACAGTGTAACCGCTTGTCCACCGCCCGCCGTCATTTGAAGATCCTCTTGTTCTGGGTGGACGTCATATGACATCGCGCCTTCACAAGCCACTAGGGGGGGTGCGCGCGGCGCGTCACTGGTGACCTGATGCGCGTGCCCAGCGGCCGCAATGGCCATCGGGCACCCGCGATTGCCCAGTAACTGAGCAGGACCGTGGATCTGTGTGTGTAAACACACAGATCCACGTCCTGTCAGGGAGAGGAGACCGATGGTGTGTCCCTTGTATCTAGGGAACACATTAACCCCTTTATCGCCTCCTAGTGTTAACCCCTTCCCTGCCAGTCATATTTATACAGTAATCAATGCATTTTTATAGCAGGGATCGCTGTATAAATGTGAATGGTCCCAAAAATGTGTCAAAAGCGTCTGATGTGTCTGCCGCAATATCGCAGTCACGATATAAATCGCTGATCGCCACCATTACTAGTAAAAAAATTATAATAAAAATGCTATAAATCTATCCCCTATTTTGTAGCTGCTATAACTTTTGTGCAAACCAATCAATATACGCTTATTGGAATTTTTTTTACCAAAAATATGCAGAAGAATACATATCGCAAGAAATAAAAACCTGAGAGGTGATGAAATACCATCAAAACAAAGCTCTATTTGTGGGGGGAAAAAATATATAAAAATTTAATTTGGGTAATTACTGTGCAATTGTAATTTAAAGTGTGACAGCGCTGAAAGCTGAAAAATGGCTTGGGCAGGAAGGGGGTGAAAGTGCCCTGTAGGCAAGTGGTTAAAGAAACAATCAGGAACACAATGCAACCAATGAAAGAAAATGCAAGCAATAAGTAATATGCACAGATTAAACAGACTCCCCAACAACTTGTGGTGTGTGTGGGATGCTGTGGCTAAAGGGGAACCCCAGGCCGGCCTACAATACCTCTAGTACACACCCAGTGAAATAATCTCAATACCCGTGGTGTGTCCCCTTTAACCACTTCAATACCGCACAAAGACATATGATGTCCACAAAGGGGGTCTCCCATCCCGTGTGGACGTCATATGACATCCTGTACTTTGTGCGGTTATATCTGAATGATGCCTGCAGCTAGAGGCATCATTCAGATATCATTGTGTTCCGGCGGCGATCCTGCGCACCGTAAGAATGATCATAGTGGCGGTTCCGCCACTTGATCGTTCTTATAGGAGGCGGGAGGGGACACCCCCCCTCCCGCCTCCATCCGGTGGTTCTCCGGGCTCTCCCATGCCATCGGGGGCCTGGAGAAAGAATCGCCCAGCGCCGGATAGGAAGCATAGAGATGACTGGTGACCAGATGGTCACCAGTCATCTCTATGACCGTCGGAGGCCCGGGCGCTATGTGATGACGTCACGCCCGGGTATCGGAATGTAAACAAAGCCGCAATTGCGGCTAGTAAGCATGAGATCGGTGAATTTTTTTTCACAATCTCATGCTTTCCAGCCTGGAGGAGAGATGTGGGGTCTTATTGACCCTGCAACTCTCCATAAAGAGCACCTTTCCTATTACAAGGGATGTTTACATTCCTTGTAATAGGAATAAAAGTGATCAAAAAAAACTTAAAAAAAGTGTAAAAAATAAATAAATAAAGTAACAAAAAAAAACATTTTTTAAAACGCCCCTGTCCCCGGCAGCTCGCGCCCAGAAGCGAGCACACACGTAAGTCCCGCCCACACATGTAAACAATGTTCACACCACATATGTGAGGTATCGCCGCGTGGGTTAGAGCGTGTGTAACAATTCTAGCACTAGACCTCCTCTGTAACTCTAAACTGGTAACCTGTACATTTTTTCAAACCGTCGCCTATGGAGATTTTTAAGTAACGAAGTTTGGCGCCATTTCATGAGTGTGCGCAATTTTAAAGCGTGACATGTTAGGTATCTATTTTCTCGTGGTAACACCATCTTTCATATTTTACAAAAACAATTGGGCTAACTTTACTGTTTTGTTATTTTTTAATTAATGAAACCATTTAAAAAAAAAAAAAAAAAGGTGTTTGAAAAATGATTGCGCAAATACTGTGCAAGATAAAAAGTTGCAATGACCGCCATTTTATTCCCTAGGGTGTCTGCTAAAAAAAATATAATGTTTGGGGGTTCTGAGTAATTTTCTAGCAAAATAATGATGATTTGTACATGTAGGAGAGAAGTGCCAGAATAGGCCCGGTATGGAGGTGTATATAAAAGCCCTGTATTGAAGGGGTTAAGAGCAACCGTGGCAATGTCCTGGAAGCAAAGCTTTGCGTTTTTTTTATCTTCTCCGGCAATGTAGGAGCTCTGTGGACAATATTTGGATGTGGAATTCTTTGAAAAGCATTAAAGGTTCCTGGGCAAAGCCCCCCTCACCAAATCCTATACACAGTCAGCTGTCCTCCCCTAAGCGATCGAACAATCTTAGATCCACTTGTGGCATTCAGTCCTTGAGCTGTTGCTTTAGCCTTCTTTAGCATGGACAGTCTGTTCCTCTGGGCTCTGGGCTGGAGCTGCATGAACAATCTGTTCCTCTGGGCTGGAGCTGCATGAACAATAAGTTCCTCTGGGCTGGAGCTGCATGAACAATCTGTTCCTCTGGGCTGGAGTTGCAGGCTGTGTGCCCCTTGGTAGGCGGTGATTCTACACAAACACAGAGTGTAGGAGATGCTCTCCTGATGTGGTGCAGGCACAAAGAGGCTCTGGCCTAGTTCCTCTGGCTTTTTATCTCCTTCCCCACAGTCCTTTGCTTCTGCCTGATGATTGGCTCAGGATCTTCCAATAGGGAGTTTACAGACAACTTCCAATAGGGAGTTTACAAACAAGGAGTTCTGAGTGTCTGTGTGAAGAGAGAAATGGGGGTGAAAAAGCTCACACTTCTGCAGCAGACAGTTCTCCCATCATAGATTAGATCAGTCTGGAGAAGTACCTGCTACCGTTATTTATCTGCCAAACAGAGCTGTGATGTGTGACAGAGCTGCATAAATCTCAGAACTGGATGAAAAGAGATGCAAATCCTTTGAACGGCAAAACAGCTCCTACATACTGTATGAATTTCATGATGATTTCGTTGTTTACCTGGAGTTTCGTTTTAGCAGCAAATAAATGGCATGTATATTTACTATATTTGTATGTTTTTTAATCATGCCACTAAAGTATTTTTTTATGACATTTGTGACATGCTTTTCCTTCTCCTCTAAGTATGAAATCCCATAATATGCAGAAAGACTCTGCCCAGCACATGGTTATTCACAGCCAATCAGCAGGCTTCGTGTGTTTGTTCAGAAATTATGCAAGAAAAGACGAAAAACAAAAACACAATTGTATATGCTCTATGGAAGTGTTATAGTGTCAGTGATACTCATTAGTATATGTACATATTTTTATAGCTAATGATCACTTTCTGCAGACAAAAGCATGAATATGTAATATAATGCGATGTGATTCACGTCTAGGGGCTTTGTCTATTCATTCCTAGGTGTATCTGCTGTATTGTGTAGATGACAATTCCAAAAGATATTTCAGCTTTTATCTTTTTATTTTTCAAACAATAAAAATCTGAGAGATAAAATGAGATAAAGTTGAATTAAACACAGATTTGCTCTGAAATCTCAGAATCTGTTTATTTGGCTCCAACCCATGTGACCTCCTCCACCCAGTAAAATGAGATAATTGGAAGCCCATTCCAGGCCAACATTGAAATTGACCCATCTATATGTGGGGGCATTGGATGACTCAACATGGACTGTGGGGGGCCCTTCGTCCTTCTCATCTCTCTGGTATTTGCTCCTATACATCTCTGGCCTCTGGTTTAATCTGGGTTGAAGCTCTAGGAGCCTTCTTATGTGATGAAAGTTTCCACATGATGTATATGTACTTTTAATATTAATTATAATAACTACTAATTATATTTACTTTCTTTTATATAATTGTACTGTTGCACGTTAACACTTCCTGAAGAAGCCAACTTGGCGAAACATGTAGAAGACATAAGTGTATTTGGAATCCTGTACAGTGTAACACTATACATTGCTCAACTACCTATACAGGAAAACCTTGCTTTAAGTACCCTCACTTTGCGTAAAACTTGTGAGTACGGACATACATCGGAGTGTATGTAAAGTGCCTCGCAAGAAAATCTTGGTTAGGTTGGCATGTCACCAGGGGAGGGCTGGCAGCCTTAGGCCTGCGGGGCAAGTCCAGTCAAGTGGCCCATAGAGCGTGAAAAAGTGATGGATCGAGGAAAACAGTCTAAGATTTTTCATGATCACAAGAGTCCGCACAGAGCCTCCACTTACAGCAAAGTCCGCACAGAGGCCCCCCTTACATCAGAGTCTGCACAAAGGCCCCCCTTACATCAGAGTTCACACAGAGCTTCCCCTTACATGAGAGTCCGCACAGAGCCTCCCGTTAAATCAGAGTCCGCACAGAGCCTCCCCTTACATCAGAGTCAGCACTGAGCCTCCCCTTACATCAGAGTCCGCACAGAGCCTCCCCTTACATTAGAGTCCACACAGAGCCTCCCCTTACATCAGAGTCCGCACAGACCCCATATACATCAGAGTCCACACAGACCCCATATACATCAAAGTCTGCACAGACCCCATATACATCAGATCTGATGTAAGGGGTGTTCTGGGAAACTTGATTTAAAGGTGCATGCTGTGGACTATTGTGTAAAGAGGGTCTCTGCTCACCAAAACCTGCCCCCTCCTCTTTAACAAAGTCCACAGAGCACCCCTTTTTATACACTGGGAGGCAGGAGAGACTAGAGAGGGTGAGCTTACCAGGATGGAGGCTGAGGCACAGGCAGGCTGTCTGATGCTTTATTGGGTTCAAACTTCCTGTCCAGTGCCCACACATGCCCGGGGAGTGTGGGCAGGGCAGACTCAGAAGGAGGAGGAGCAGATGAGCTCCATCTCTCCTCATGTCTGTGCAGAGAGAGAAGGGGATGTCAGTGCTGGTGTGCTCTGAGGCTGAGCTATGTGTGAGACGAGACATAGCTCAGCTCTGCAGCCATCTACCTCGGAGCTGACACAGGCACGGCTGCACAGTGGGAGGTGACCTGTGTTAACAGAGCTCCAGCAGGCATATTTCTGCTCTGCAAAAACAGCATTTGGTAGTGGTGGCCCGTGGCCGTGCATAGTGTCACCAGCCCGGGGGGAGATTTCCACCCTGACCCCCCTGCCAGCCCTTCCCTGCATGTCACTACTCCTGATTTTTAACATTTAACATTGGCGTCTATGGGAAATCTTGGTCAGCTTGACATGGCACTGCTCCCGAACCATAAGTGACAGGGACACCAAACTTGGGGAGCACAGAGATAGGACACAAGACTATAACATGCCCAATTTTGGGGTTGGCCAGCATGCCTAGGTAATCAGTTATGCTTCTAAATGTCAGTTGCAATGCAATACATGCATTAAGAAGTGAAAAAGGGTATTGCTTTACTTGGTCCCATTGTGTACTTAAAAGTAGGGTATGCCTGTATGTACGTGTAATTTGTATGTGTTTATGTATTTTGAAGTGTTACTAAACCCACAACAGTAAAATCAGTCTGTACATTATATGCAGTAAAGCATGCTTGTTATGCTCACTGTGGAACCTAAGGGGGTAATCCTCCACATTGTGTAAAAAGGCTGTTTAATCCTGTCTTCTCTGATCCTCCCCTCCTTTTACCGTCCCCAATCCATCTGCTGATAGAACCGAGCCTTGGGGGCAAGCTGTACATGCACAGTTTGGTGTATATTGCTAGAGAGGCCAATCAGCACCATCCAGACAGAGGGCCAGGGGTTCGGCAGCTTCATAGGACAATCAGGGAAGAATGAAAACTCCTCCTACAAGCTTTAACCAGTGCTCTGCTGGACACAAATAGAGTCACAAGACTGCTATATACTGCTGATATAAAAGGGTATTTAGAAGTTTATATTTACTAAAACGATTGGATTCCCTTGTCCTGTGTATTGTGGAAGACCAGATATAGTGAATACAGGGTCCTGGGTTTAGTAACACTTTAACTTTTCTATGAATAAAATGTACATGTTTTAAATGTTACTTTTTTGGTGGCTTTACCTAGCACCTATAAAATCCCATTCCATCACTGTTTGAGAAATATGTATATCTAGAAGGATGTGGGGCTGATACACTATAGCTGCAACCACAAAACTATAACCAATATAACATCCCAGGTCATCATATTGATTAATTGTTGCCCCATAAGAAAGCATTAAGATAAAAGCCTCCTGTGTGTAGCAGCCCCCCTCAGCCCCCCTATGACCTACCTGAGCCCCATCTCTGTCCAGCAATGTCCACGGGTCCCTTGGCCGTCTGGGACTCTACCTCCTGATTGGCTTAGACACGGCATCAGCACTATTGGTGCCGACTGCTGTCAATCAAATTCAGTTAGCCAATCAGGAGAGAGAGGGGCGTGGCTGAACGAAAGCTCCATGTCTGAATTGACACAGGGAGCTGCAGCTCGGCGCAGGTGCCCCCATAGCAAGCTGCTTGCTGTGGGGGCACTTAACAGAAGGGAGGGGCCAGGAGCACCGAAGAGGGACCCGAGAAGAGGGAGATCCAAGCTGCTCTGTGAAAAGCCACAGTGGAGATAAGTAGAACATGTTTGTTATTGTGGAAAAAAACAGACTTTACAATCACTTTAACTTAAAGGGGTTGTAAAGGTAAAACAATTTTTTTCCCTAAATAGCTTCCTTTACCTTAGTGCAGTCCTCCTTCACTTACCTCATCCTCCCATTTTGCTTTTAAATGTCCTTATATCTTCTGAGAAATCCTCACTTCCTGTTCTTCTGTCTGTAACTCCACACAGAAATGCGAGGCTTTCTCCCTGATGCGGAGAAAGCCTCTTGAGGGGGCGAGCAGGAGTGTCAGGACGCCCACTAAACACACAGCTCCTTTCTCTATCTGCAAAGTAGAGAGTGTCCTGATCCTCCTGCTCGCCCCCCCCCCCCCCCCTCAAGAGGCTTTCTTCACACCAGGGAGAAAGCCTCGCATTTCTGTGTGGAGTTACGGACAGAAGAACAGGAAGTGAGGATTTCTCAGAAGAAATAAGGACATTTAAAAGCAAAATGGAAGGATGAGGTAAGTGAAGGAGGACTGACTGCACTAAGGTAAAGGAAGCTTTTTAGGGGAAAAACATTTTTACCTTTACAACCCCTTTAACATAAAAACTGTAGCTTACCTATTTAAAATGCTCTTTTCTAGACCATCCAGCAAGGAAAAAACCTACATAGTTCTTTGTTTTTCTACAAAGACTGGTGAGCTGTGTTTGCCATAATAAATCCTGTCTGTAGGGTGCAGACAGACCTTCATTATTAATTGTAACTAGATGTGAACAGTGTCCATCCTAACAAAGAGTTAAAGGTGTAGAGGTTGAGCTTCTTCCATTATATGTTAATGAGGACAGACTTGGGACAGGCTTAATCTAACATTGTTCAACAAATCTTGTAATCAGCCATGACACTTCCTCCTGAGAAACATGTAAAATGTAAACATTTTTAAACGTAAACAACTTTTTAGGCATGCTGTGAACACAACACATATAGTGGGGTTTTCTTAAAACTGACTGCGAATGTTCTTGTACGACAAAGGCTTTTTTTGTTGTTTATTGTTTCTGAACATGCACAGTCTTTTGTATCTGATATTTCTTGTATGAAAACTGTATATACTTGTATATAACCATATATATATATACTTTAACCACTTCAGCCCCGGACCATATTGCTGGTCAATGACCGGGCCACTTTTTGCGATTCAGCACTGCGTCTCTTTAACTGACAATTGCGCGGTCGTGCGACGTGGCTTCCAAATAAAATTGGCGTCCTTTTTTTCCCACAAATAGAGCTTTCTTTTGGTGGTATTTAATCACCTCTGCGGTTTTTATTTTTTGCGCTATAAACAAAAATAGAGCGGCAATTTTGAAAAAAAAAAGATTTTTTTTTCACTTTTTGCTGTAATAAATATCCCCAAAAATATATAAAAAAAATTATTTTTTCCTCAGTTTTGGCCGATACGTATTCTTCTCCATATTTTTCTTAAAAAAAAAAATCGCAATAAACGTTTGATTGCTTTGCGCAAAAGTTATAGCGTCTACAAAATAGGGCATAGTTTTATGGCATTTTTATTAATATTTTTTTTTTACTAGTAATGGCGGGGATCAGATATTTTTATCGGTACTGTGACCTTATGGTGGACACTTCGGACACTTTTGACACATTTTTGGGACCATTGGCATTTTTATAGCGATCAGTGCTATAAAAATGCATTGATGACTATAAAAATGCCACTGGCAGGGAAGGGGTTAACACTAGGGGGTAAGGAAGGGGTTAATTATGTTCCCTAGGTGTGTTCTAACTGAAGGGGGGAGGGACTGACTAGGGGAAATTACTGATCGCTATTCATACATTGTATGAACAGACGATCAGGCATTTCTCCCCCTGACAGGACCGTTTACACACACAGCTCCCGGTTCTCGCTCTGTAACGAGCGCTCGCGGGGTGCTCGGCGGTGATCGCGCCCGCCGGGTCTGTGCGTCGGGACCAGGGGGGAGCGTGCTTGCCTCCGGCGGCGCGCACGCGCCCCTAGTGGCTGATTCGCGAGGTGACGTAGATCTACGTGACCTCACACAGGGGAGCCGACCTACCGCCGTATAACTGCGGCGGCTGGTTGGCAAGTAGTTAAACACTCAATTGGCAGGCTGTTTTTATCAACAAGTTCATAGGTAAAGGAACTCTCATTAATGCACCACAAGTTAGAGATATGCCCTGATGGATTTTTCCATCAAATAACCGATGAAGCTGACTGATGGTCAGTCGTGCCTACACACCATCAGTTAAAAAAACTATTGTGTCAGAACGCGGTGATGTAAAACACAACGACGTTCTGAAAAAAAACGAAGTTCAATGCTTCCAAGCATGCGTCGACTTGATTCTGAACATGCATGGATTTTTAACCGATGGACGTGCCTACTAACGATCGTTTTTTTTTCTATCGGTTAGGTATCCATCGGTTAATTTTAAAACAAGTTTCAAATTTTTGAACCGATGAATAAATAACCAATGGGGCCCACACACAATCGGTTTGGTCTGATGAAAACGGTCCATCAGACCGCTCTCATCGAGTTGCATAGCTCCCCATCAGCACTTTATTTTCACAATAAGCTATTACAGCAAAAACTGTTCATATTAGAGGACACGATAAAATATTTTCAGTGTTGGCTGCAAGATGCTTTTGGCTCAGCATGTTTTCAGCATGAAAACAGGATTTATGGTCACACTAAATAGCTGCAGTCTAGTTAAGAATTCCTGACTTACCTGTGAAAGGAAATAAAATCATGCGCAGCAACTGTAGAAACACCATGCTTCTTGTCACATTCCTTAGGAAAAGACAAAACAGGAAAGAACGCAAATCCATAATCAAAATAAACCCAACCTCTTGATTATTTTAGGACAATAAAATGTCTTGAATTATTAATACTGAATGTTAAAACTGAATTACAGACAAATAATTAAATACATAGATTAAATATATATGTGGTTACTGTTTTACCTAACAAATTCCAATTCCAAATTCCAACAAATTGTATTCCCATCCATCCAGTCTTGAGATTTTCACAGCTCTGTCACACAGTGGAATCCTGTCTGACAGGGCACGGGTCCTGATCAGGGCTTTTTTTCCTCAGAGAATAGGTGCAGGAACTCCCCCTTTCTGAGGTCTCTGAACTCTACCCATCTCTGAGCACTGTGGGCCAGATCCAGAGACAATTACATCCACGCAGCGTATCAGAGATACGCTACGCCGCCGTACCTTACCTGGCGTAATTTCGAATCCTCAACGATTTTGCGCTGTAAGTTATGGCGGCGTAGTGCATTTCTGGCGGCGGAATTCAAATCGGCAAATAGGGGGCGTGATTCATTTAAATGAAGCGCGTCCCCGCACCGAATGAACTGCGCTAGGACGTAATTTTTTTAACTTAGACGTGAGTTACGTCCATCCCTATTCACGGACGACTTACGTAAAAAAAAAAAATTCAAATTTCAACGCGGGAACGATGGCCATACTTAACATGGCAAGTCTATCTATACGCCGCAAAATACCAGATTTAAATATACGGCATGAAAAAGCCGACTACAGACGACGTTAGAAAATGCGACGGCCGCACGTACGTTCGTGGATCGTCGTAAATCGCTAATTTGCATACCCGACGCGGAAAACGACGCAAACTCTACCCAGCGGGCGCCAAAGTATTACATCTAAGATCCGAAGGCGTACGAAGCCGTACGCCTGTCGGATCTTACCCAGATGCCGTCGTATCTTGGTTTGAGGATTCAAACTAAAGATACGACGCGGGAAATTTGAAAGTACGCCGGCGTATCAGTAGATACGCCGGCGTGCTTGCTCTGTGGATCTGCCCCTGTATCTTTATTCTACCCCTCACCCACCTCTCAGTACCACCCCTTTTAGAGAATACATGGCAGTACAGGTGTGCAGTGTGTCCCCTCACCAATATTTACACCAGTAACAAACAAAATGGCCCCTGCCCCATCTGTAACTGGCCTTCACAGCAAGGAGCACATGTAAGGACAACGCATGCAAGATAAAATCAGAGAAAATTCCCAGCCCAACTCACCAACCAATCTGCTTACCAACAGAATGAACCTGTCTAACAGTATGCATTATTTAGCACACATTTGCACACACATGTGTAAGTAGTTGCACAAGGAAATATATGTAACAATGTATTAATGAATACAGAGCTACATTTATTTGGATCACTTGCCTGGAGTTTGGCTTTATAGTTGAACTCCAAGATAACTAAAACTCCTCTCTTGTAGGGTTAACTGCTAGTTTAAGTCTAGGGCATGGCTAAAGCACTTTTTACTTTACTTATGTAGCACCCTCTAGTGCTAGAGGTGTAAATCGTTTTTTGTTTTTTTTATTACAGATACATTTATGCAGGCTTGGTTGGCAGCCATGTCTGTCTGTGTTTTTTGTCCCGGTGTGGGCAGAAATCCAAGGAGAGCTGGATGACTCACAGGCAGCATCACTGAGACCTCCCCAGGTTCTATAATGTGCTGGAACCTTCTAGAAAGATAGGAAGGGAATAAAGGTGGAGCTTCATGGAGTATTCTGAGGGCCCTGACCAATCCCCAACTTGGGTTGGCAGGGGGCAGGCCCCCTCAAATTCTCTGGGTCAGCAAGGAGAGTTTGTTGAAAGCTGGTGATGGAGTGTTAGGCTGTTGTGGTCTATAGATGGAGCTCCTTAGTCTGTGGGGGCGACCCTGGGCCTGGGCTCGTGTGCGGACAGGACCCTCTCAAGACACACAGAGGTGTCCTGGACAGGAGGCACTGGGAGCAAGGAGAGGACAGTGGGAGAAAGTCTCCAGGAGCAACAGGAACAGCCGGGAGAGCTGGTGAGTAACACACAGTCAGAAGGACTGGGAGGCACGCCTGAGAGGACTGGGATGGAGCAGCCTGGGATGATTGCAGAGCCAGTCTGAAAGACTGTGGTGGCACGGGCAGTGAAAAGAAGCAGCTACAGCCTGGAGGGCTGGCAGGCCCTGAAGAGGTGGTACTGGGTGCAGTAGCCACATGTAGGACAGCTAGCACTCAGGACTACCATATTTTTGCTACACCATAGGGGCCCACAGTCCCTGTCTGTACAGGGCCTCTGCTTTGGGCCACATGCAAGGTCGCACTACATACTTGCACTGAAAATTGCATCAAATGCATATCGCAATAGTGCGAACCGAGCCTCAAAAAGTATTATAAGCAATTGTATTACTATGTGTACAAATCTTAGTTTGTAACATGTTATTACTTTCTGGAGAAGAGAAGTATGGGAATTTTTTTTTTTTTTGGAATCATACTTACCTAGATGGATACAGCATTGGTCCAATGTCACATCTGTCCCCCACCGGCTCTAAGACTGAGGACCGAGCGATCAAACACGCTTGGTTCTCAGAGCTCTTTGAGCAGCACTGGCTCTCTGCTCTGCCCCCACCCACGCTACAATAGCGATGGGTTGCTGAGGGGGCAGGAACAGGTGCTTCAGGCTCTCAGCGGATTTATGAGAGGCTGAGCCAAGTTCCAGTCCAGGTATGTGGGCGGATCCCAACCATATTATTACAATCTTTCCTGAGCCAGGACAGGCTTTGAGATTTCAGCCAACAGCGAGCTTCAGAATGAACTGCACTTCTGTGATCCACAAGAGAAGTAAAGCCAAAAAAGCTATGGCTGTACTTCTCCTTTAAAGGCATAGTCCATGTTTTAGGGGATAGAGAAGTGCCGTCGGTGACGTCATCTCCGCTCGCGGCCGAGAGCGGAGATCAGCTGTTTGTTACTACGCCTCCTGTAACCACCTGCTGTTTACAGAGATTTTAACTGTGAGTGATACTGTTTTGTTTATTAAACCTTACCCGTACATACTACACCATGGAGTCTGCTTTTTGCTTTTATTGATGGTCTGGATGAGCTGTGGACGTGTGCTGGAAACAAGCTGGGCTGTCTGGGATCCATTGTTTAAACTTGCTGGTCTCCATTGTTTCTACATTCAGGCTTGAATAGCCTTTATTGAGGTGAGAGGCTAGGATTTCTCTAAGTTTGATCTGCACTACTACACGGAAGGATCGTGCATTGGATTGCAGCATCGATCAAGCACTTTTTGCACTTTGTTGGAAATTATTAAGCACCTTATTCTATCAAGCACTTTATGAATATATTTATTCATTTATTATCATTTTTCACCTTTAAACACAAAGTTTTTTGTCTTGAACTATATTTTTTTACTTGAACATTATTTTTCACATTTATTGGCACTATTAGAGGTGCAATTTTTTTATGCATAACTTTTGGAATATTTATTCATTTTTTCACTTACACCTTTTACATTTTATTTGGTGTTTATTTAATATTTATTGTATATCATTAATTGTTTTACACAATATTTATATGACTTACATTTTTGTTTGAGTCATAAATTGTTGGATTTCACTTTCATCAATATTCACTAGTTCCATCCTCCACATCACAATTGATGTGGGAGGAGTCTTGGAGGAAGTAGGAGTGGAACATAATTTATTGAATACTGGTCCATCATCACACGTTACTGTATTTATTAATTTATTACTACTTAGTTCGTATTTGCAAGCGCTACTACACCCCCCCTTCTATCCATGTTTTAGGCCGTGTTTATTGTTACACCCATAATTAGGGTGTGGCATGAAGAATGGTAGCATGTACCATCCCAAAACAAAACACAATTCATTCCTTAGCAGAATTATAGGGTATTTCTTGCTCCTTAATTATGCTTTATAACTCAACACTGCTGAATACTACAGGTCCCTTTTGCCACCACAAGAGAGGAACTAAGCAGAATGTATCGGTGGTAGGTCAGGCTTGTCTACACAATTGTAGTTAGACTAGCACTTTCTACAGGCACAAAATAAAATGTATGTACAGTGGCAGCTGGTGTTTTTTTTGGAGGGGGGGCGGCTAATGATCCACCCACCGCAACTCAAGGGTCGGATCACGGATGGCAGCCCCCTCCCCCCCCAGGTAAATCAGTCAGTAGTCAGGGGCCCGGCATGTACCCCATCTCGCAGGCAGGGCTCCGGGTGGTGTAGGCTTCTCTCTGGCTGCTTCCTTGCTTCCCCTTGTGTCTCCTCCCTCCTCCTCCTGGCGGCCAATCCGATCGCATCTCCTTTCGACCAATCTCACAGCCCGCTTCCTGAATGGCCGGGAGGGGAATCAGTGTTACAATAGCGAATATTCATTCGCTATTGTCACACAACTGGGTGGGCTTCAGGCGCAGTTCTCTGAACCCCCGAGCTCACCCTTTTTTAAAGTCTATTAGAGCCTCTGGCTCTAATTACGTGCTTAAAAAAAGAAACCCTGAGCCGGGGGCCAGATGCATGGATAGGGGGATCAGTGCCTGTGCGCCCTTAATAGACTTGTCGCTACTGGGTATGTACCACCAAACTTACCTTATGTTAAGGGGAACAAATGCAGTGGCCTATGCATTGCAACAATGGCTGTTGCAATGCTCTGCAGGCCTCAATGCAAACAGTTAGTAAATGTATTTTTTTTAAATGTATCAATGCTGCCACATATACTAAATATTTGCAAATTATGGCTAATAGATGAGTTTTAAAAGGATTTCAAGACACATATGTCCCCCTGATCCCCACCCACTACTATATCATCAGAATGAATACATTTATTTTACACTATTAAATTAATCTACTGAATGCATAGCCATAATAAAGCACAGGATGGTTAATTAATTTGATAGTTCACTCAATGACTGATCCTGCAAGCTCATGGCCAAATATTATTTCGTTCACGGCTTTCCTGATTTCCTGCAATGCGTCATTAAATGTATAATTGATGCTAATAAAGGTAGCAAATATATGTATATTATTGATATCAGGCCAGGTTTCTGTATATATGCACACATAAAGAAGGAAGTATGACACATTTAACAGCTTGATGTTGCTCTATTTGTAGGCATCTATCAATAGGCTTATCAAGTAAATACAGGCCATTTCTTGGAACTGCTGTGCTTTGCCTTTGTTTTAAGTCAATGATGGATCATTTAGGAAACAATGCAATACAAATTTCAAGGCTGGATTAACTGAAGTGAAGGTTACAGGCACACAACCTGCAATGTTTAGGCAACTGAAAACGCTAGCGAGTGCAAATAGCTAACCAATGCTGGGCCTGTGGCCGTGTGAGTATTTCTATGTGGTACAAGGTAGCAGTGTATATACAATCAGGACTGCACAATTTATGTATTTGTGTGAAATCCAAGATGGCACAATATAAGCTAAATACGGCACCATTTTAAGGTTTCTGCATTATAAAGAATATGCCTTGATACACCATCTGCGTCTATTGAATGGATGTCCTTGCAAGAATACCCTAATGTGTAACTTAAAGCGGTTCTCCACCCTAAAGTGGAGTCCCGCTGATCGGAACCCTCCCCCCCTCCGGTGTCACATTTGACACCTTTCAGGGGGGAGGGGGTGCAGATACCTGTCTAAAGACAGGTATTTGCACCCACTTCCGGCCCGGCATTCACGGGCAAAAGACGGGCATTCCGTCACATCCCGTCTGTCCCCCGTTGTGTGCTGGGAACACTCGGCTCCCAGCACACAGCGGGAGCCAATCGGCGGGCGCGGCGCAACTCGCGCATGCGCCGTAGGGAACCGGGCAGTGAAGCCGCAGCGCTTCACTTCCTGGTTCCCTCAGCATGTATGGCGGGGGGAGCAGCAGAGAGACGAGCGATCGGTCGTCCTCTGCTGCGATCGGCGCTGGACTCCAGGACAGGTAAGTGTCCTAATATTAAAAGTCAGCAGCTGCAGTATTTGTAGCTGCTGGCTTTTAATATTATTTTCCCATGGCACATCCGCTTTAATCTTTTATATGTATGACCTCCTCTGGATTTGGAGCAACACACATTAAAATCTAGATTGCCCAATATGCTTATCTGTGTGAGGGAGGTTATGTGCTATATACCCCAATGGGGTTGACGCCCATATCTTCAGCTCATCTCCTCTGGACCACTGTGTATAATACCACCTTTTGTTTTCAACGTTGCTGTCAAACTCCCTGGTGTTTTGAGTTCAAAACCAACCGGTCTGTTCCACAATAAATTTGTTCTTGGATCTCATGCGTTTATATATGCTGGACTGACACATTTCCTCATGGTGTATTAACATTAGTTGGGTGGGCACCCGTTACTATTTACACATCGAATTAATATCTAAGGGGGTTAAACATTGTTACAATATAGCTTTGTATTGAATCAGAGTCAGATTAGGATATGAAGTCAATTTAAGAGCAAGAGCAGGTTAGCAGGATTATATTTTTAAACATGTCTTGTGTTACATGTTGTTTATGTAATCAGTTTTAACCTTTATAATAAAGACTTATCTTTGTATGTGAATGGAAATGATCGCACATTTCCATACCTCCCAACTTTTTAAAATGGGAACAAGGGACACCTACAGTTGTGCTCATAAATTTACATACTTACAGGATTTATGATTTCTTGGCCATTTTTCAGAGAATATAAATGATAACACAAAAACTTTTCTTTCACTCATGGTTAGTGTTTGGCTGAAGCTATTTATTATCAATCAACTGTCTTTACTCTTTTTAAATAATAATGACAACAGAAACTACCCAAATGACCCTGATCAAAAGATTACATACCCTGGTGATTTTGGCCTGATAACATGCACACAAGTTGACACAAAGGGTTTGAATGGCTATTGAAGGTAACCATCCTCACCTGTGATCTGTTTGCTTGTAATTAGTGTGTGTGTATTAGGCCCTGTACACACGACCGAACATGTCTGCTGAAACTGGTCCGCGGACCAGTTTCAGCAGACATGTTCGGTCGTGTGTACGGCCGACCGGTCAGGTTTCCAGCGGACATTTGTCCAGCCGACCGTTTTCCAGCGGACAAATGTTTCTTAGCATGCTAAGAAACATGTCCGCTGGAAGCCTGTCCGTCGGACATGTACGGTCGTCTGTACAGACTCACCGTACATGTCCGCTCGGCCGCCATCCCTCGCATGCGTCGAAGTGATTCAACGCATGCGTGGAAGCATTGACCTTCCAGGGCCGCGCACGTTGCCGCGTAATCATCGCGGCGATGGCGCGGCCACGTCACTGCGTATCGTGTACGTGCGGATTTCTGTCTGATGGTGTGTACAACCATCAGACAGAAATCTCCGGGCGGACATGTCCGCTGAAAACGGTCCGGCGGACCGATTTCAGCGGACAGTCCGTCCGTGTGTACAAGGCCTAAAAGGTCAATGGGTTTCTGGGCTTCTGACAGACCCTTGCATCTTTCATCCAGTGATGCACTGACGTTTCTGTATTCTGAGTCATGGGGAAAGAAAAAGAATTGTCAAAGGATCTGCGGAAAAAGGTAGCTGAACTGTGTAAAACAGGAAAGGGATATAAAAAGATAAGGAGGCACTTGAAGAAAGATGGGCTGCATGGTCGAGTCACCAGAAGAAAGCCATTACTACGCAAATGCCACAAAGTATCCCGCGTACAATCCACCAAACAGCACAGAGACAAGCCTCAAACCTTCTGGCACAAAGTCATTTGGTGATGAGACCAAAATTGAGCTTTTTGGCCACAACCATAAACACTACTTTTGGAGAGGAGTCAACAAGGCCTATGTTGAAAGGTACACCATTCCTACTGTGAAACACGGAGGTGGGTTCGCTGATGTTTTGGGGATGTGTGAGCTACAAAGGCACAGGAAATCTGGACAAAATTGATGGCAAGACGAATGCAGTATGTTATCAAAAAATACTGGAGGAACATTTGCATTCATCAGCCAGGAAGTTGCAAATGGGACGTACTTGGACATTCCAACATGACAATAATCCAAAACACAAGGCCAAGTCGATGTGTCATTGGCTAGGTCCTGGAGTTGCCATCTCAGTCTCCTGACCTCAATATCACTGAGCCACTCTGGGAAGATCTCAAACGTGCCGTTCATGCAAGACAGCCCAAGAATTTACATGAACTGGAGGGTTTTTGCCAAGAGGAATGGGCAGCTTTACCTCCTGAGAAGATAAATAGCCTCATCAACAAATTTCACAAAAGACTTCAAGCTGTCATTGATGTTAAAGGGGGCAATACACGGTATTAAGAACTGGGGTATGTAAACTTTAGATCAGGGTCATTTGGGTAGTTTCTGTTGTGATTATGATTTAAAAAGATTAAACACAGTTGATTGACAATAAATGGCTTCAGCCAAACACTAGCCAGGAGTGAAAGAAACGTTTTTGTGTTATCCTTCATATTCTCTGAAAAATGGGCAAGAAATCATAAATTCTATCAGGGTGTGTAAACTTATGAGCACAACTGTATTAACAATTGTATAGGCATAGGACACACCCCCTGTCACGCACCATTAAAGAGGAAATATCCAAAAAATTATTAGTGAACCACTTAAGGACTGGAAAATTTTTCCCCTCAATGACCAGGCCATTTTTTGCGATATAGTACTGCGTTGCTTTAACTGACAATTGCGTGTTCGTGCAATGCTTTACCACCCAAAAAAATTGGATGTCTTCCCCCCCATAAATAGAGCTTTCTTTTGGTGGTATTTGATCACCTCTGCAATTTTTATTTTTTGCGCTATAAACAAAAAAGATCCAACAATTTTTGAAAACAACATAAAGGAAAGAAAGCCTAAAAAAGAAAACTGATGCAGTCTTTGCATCTAAGAACTGGAAAGCTGCAATATAATAAATGTTTACTTTTGGGTTTAATACCACCTAAATAGCAGCTCGATCCTTCTAATCCTACCAATATAATTGTCTTCAGCAGAGGCCAGACTGCGTATAGGTGCATAATATAATAATCTCTTTCTAGAAAAATCCTTGAACTTCCCCAAAAATATCTTATAGATATTGAGATACAAAAAGTGATTGTCTGATAAAACTCTAGAAGAGGGTCTAGCCATAGTCCAATACACAAAGGAATGTCCTGCATTGCAAACAGCAGAAGAAGAATCTAAAATAAATAAAGCTAGTAAAGCAAGAATCAGGAATACATGTGATCCAAGTGATGATCCTGTCTATCAATCCTTTTGATATCATTATTAGGTGTACAATGCCAAACACCTGGCCTCATTGACCTCCCCAATTAGGAAACATTGAGAAGTGAAACAGAATTTGTGCAAATTAATTTGACCTAAATATCAGGATTTAAGAAATTTAAAGGTTTCCAGAGGGGGTTTTTTTAGCAGCAAAATAACCATCAAATGGTAAATAATTTTCAATATTTTATTATCAAAAAGTGCAAAATACTAATTATTTTTACGAAATGTTAAAATATGAGCTCTGGTTTGAATATAGAACAACAAACAATATCCATCAATGATCAAACATGCACATTTGCAAAGATGTTAATGCGTTGTATTTGTACATTATGTATGAGTAGCCCAGTGCATTTTGACCCCTACATTCATGGTTTTCATCAGGAGGATTTTGTTACTCTAAAGAAATGTAAATGTAAAAAATGTTTTTAACCACTTATTGATCTGTGTAATCATTATCAGGAATGTATATAGACATTTTGTTTTAAACAATCTATATCTTCATTCAAATTGCAAATATATTTACCATTTAACTGATGGAGTTAAAAACAGATGCATTCAGTGATCCAGAGGACTCCGTGTGGACCCTCCTGCAACCCTTAGGCCTCGTACACACGGCCGAGGAACTCGACGTGCCAAACACATCGAGTTCCTCGGCCAGTTCAGCCCTGAAGCCGCCGAGGAGCTCGGCGGGGCGAGAGCTCCCATAGAACAACGAGGAAATAGAGAACATGTTCTCTATTTCCTCGTCGAGCTCCTCGTCGGCTTCCTCGGCCGAAAGTGTACACACGACCAGTTTCCTCGGCAGAATTCAGCCAGAAACTCGGTCGGAAGCTGAATTCTGCCGAGGAAACTGGTCGTGTGTACGGGGCCTTAGACAAGCCTCCAATACACAGGGCTTACAAGGAGTCACTTGAATCCAGACCCCAAAGGGGGAGAGGGAAGTAGGCCAAGCACCTGCAATATATAATTCAATGAGTAGAGAATAGGTTTTTTTTTGTACCGCTTGTTAGAACCAGACCCAGTCAAACCCAGCTTATGGGCTAGATTCAGGTAGATCAGCGGATCTTTAGATCCGCGTGATCTATCTGATTTAAGATACGATGCCGCAAGTTTGAGAGGCAAGTGGGTAATTCACAAACCACTTACCTCCAAACTTGCGGCGACGTATCGCAAATCCCCCGGCGGAATTCAAATTCCGCGGCTAGGGGTAGTGTACTATTTAAATCAGGCGCGTCCCCGCGCCGATTTAAATGAGCATGCGCAGTCCCTGAATTTTCCCGGCGTGCATTGCTCCCACTGACGTCACTAGGACGTCAGTGGTTTCGACGCTTCCGTAAACGACGTCCATCCGTATTACAGAACGATTTACGCAAAGGATGTTAAAAAATTCAAAATCGACGCGGGAACGACGGCTATGCTTAACATTGGCCCGAGCCTCATAGAAGCAGGGGTAAGTATACGCCAGGAAAGCCGCTACGGAAACGTCGTAACAACACTGCGTCGGGTCCGCGTACGTTCGTGAATTTGCGTATCTCGCTGATTTACATATTATTCAGCGTAAATCAGCGGGAACGCCCCCCGCACCATTTTTAAATTACAAATAAGATCCGACGGTGTAACACAGTTACACCTGTCTCATCTTAGCCATATCTATGCGTAACTGATTCTATGAATCAGGCGCATAGATACGACCAGTGTAAGTCAGAGATATGACGGCGTATCAGGAGATACACCGTTGTATCTCTTTGTGAATCTGGCCCTTTTATTATAAAATGTTTTTCTCCCCCTGCCCCCTGTATGTGGTCACTGCCGCCATAACTGCGTGGCTCCCTCGGAATTCCGGAAGGCATAAGCCCTGGCACCCACCGTCACATACAACGTAATTGCGTGATGTCACGTGTTTGCAGCCGTGCCGTTGCGCAACATCACTAGACGTCCCGAGGTGATCAAAGGACGAAGCCCGGCACGCAAAAGGCTGCCATCCAGATGGATAATGGCTCAACTGGGAAGCATATTGGGGAGAATAGTGAACAGTCACCTCTCCCCACCGTGCCGGGAAGCAGAGTGGGGAGGAGAGCCCAGTCCCGGGTAGCGGAAGGGACCACAGGGGGTCCTGATTGGTGTTCACTGAAAAAACAAAAACAACTAAATATTATACATATGTTATAACAATTGTACATTACATACAAAAGACAAAATCTGCACTCTAAATACATGTAGGTTTATCTTTATATTATTATACTATATAGAGCTGTGGACATAATATAGTAATCCTAATATTGTAAAGGCAAAAAGAAACTGATTATTGAATATGGGCCAGGGGTAACTTTGTTTTATCTTTTCCCTGGCTTAATAGTGAAATCTATCACGACTTGTAGGGCCGGATTCAGATACATTGGCGTATCTTTGAGTGGGCGTAGCGCATCTCATATGCGCTACGCCGACGTAACATAGAGAGGCAAGTACTGTATTCACAAAGCACTTGCTCCCATATGTACGCCGGCGTAACGTAAATGGTAAATGGGCCAGCGTAAGCCCGCATAATTCAAAGTAGCAAGGCAGTGGGCGTGTTGTATTATAATGAAGCGTGACCCCATGTAAATGCATGGGCAATCGAACGGCGCATGCGTGCGCATGCTCAGAATCACATTGCAAATACTCCCTAAGATACGTCGGCTCAATGCTTTAGACGTGAACGTAACTTACGCCCAGCCCCATTCACGTATGACTTACGCAAACGACGTAAAATATGATGCTGTTCCGACGTTTCCGACGTCCATACCTTAACATGAACCAAGTACGTTCGTGAATCGGCGTATCTAGGTCATTTGCATATTCGACACGTAAATCTACGGAAGCGCCCCTTGCGGCCAGCGTAAATATGCACCCAAGATACGACGGCATAGGAGACTTACGTCGGTCGTACGGGCGCACATTTGGACTTACGACGGCGTATCTGGAGATACGTCGTCGTAAGTCCTTTCTGAATCTGGCCCGTAATATATATCAAACTTGTGCTAGCTAGTTTTACCTGATGCATATCCCTTTAGAAAGGCATATTGAGAACTTCTACACAATACACATATATAGGGTCGGGAGGAAAACCCTTCCCAAAGTAATATACACTTGTTTCTCCTCCTATTTTTTTTTTTTTTAGAGGGCTGTATTTATCCCCTCTATCTTTTTATATCTTTTTTTTTTTTTTAATATGGCACTTATATTTAACACATAGGGGCAGATCCACAAAATGATTACGCCGGC
The DNA here is from genome assembly GCF_905171775.1 of Rana temporaria. Taxonomy (NCBI): domain Eukaryota; kingdom Metazoa; phylum Chordata; class Amphibia; order Anura; family Ranidae; genus Rana; species Rana temporaria. The sequence goes on from NC_053490.1 coordinate 70,811,360, forward strand.
GTATCTATTGATACGCCGGCGTAATTTCAAAATTCCCGCGTCGTATCTTTGTTTTGTATCCACAAAACAAGATACGACGGCATCGGGGATCGATCCGACAGGCGTGCGTCTTAGTACGCCGTCAGATCTTAGACACTAGGTGGTGTTTCGGTCGAAATCCGCGTCGAGTATGCAAATTAGCTATTTACGGCGATCCACGATCGTACGTCCGGCCGGCGCATTTTTTACGTTGTTTGCGTTCGGGTTTTTCCGGCGTATAGTTAAAGCTGCTATATGGTGGCGTATTCAATGTTAAGTATGGCCGTCGTTCCCGCGTACAATTTTGAATTGTTTACGTCGTTTGCGTAAGTCGTTCGCGAATAGGAATTTACGTACAATGACGTCACCGTCGTAAGCATTGGCTTCTTCCGGTCAAATTTCGAGCATGCGCACTGGGATACCCCCAGGGAAGGCGCATGCGCAGTTTAAAAAAAACGTTGTTTACGTCAGGTCACAACGTATTTACATACGTTAAAACCCGCCCCCATTACATCGATTTGAATTACGCGCCCTTACGCCTCCAGAGATACAGTACGCCGCCGTAACTTACGGCGCAAATTCTTTGTGGATTCAAAATAAAAGAAATAAGTTACCGCGGCGTAGTGTATCTTAGATACGCTGCGCCCGGCGTACAGATGCGCCGCTGTACGAGGATCTGCCCCATAGAGTCCACTGGATAAGAATTTTGTTTTAGAGGGCTGTATGTTTCCCCTCTATCTTCTTATATCTTTCCTAAATATGGCACTTATATTGATAATTTTTACACATATATAGGGCAGGGAGGAAAACCCTTCCCAAAGTAATACACACTTTTTTTTTTTTTTTTTTTTTTTCATTTTTCTCTTGTATAACACATTGGGCCAGATCCACAGTCAGCGGCGTAATTTTAGGCAGGTGTAGCGTATGGTAGTTACCAGGGCTTTTTTTCAGGGGGAACTTGGGGGAACTCAGTTCCACCACCTCTGGCTCAGACCCTTTGGTGCCTGCTCACCACAATCACTTGTAAACACAGAAGTCTGGTTTCTGTGTTTACAAGTGACAGCTCTGCACTCTGTGTGTAACCCCCCTTAACTCTGCACTCTGTATGTAATTCAATCCTGGTATTTAATGCCCCTTTAATACCCTTCTACTGTTTGTGAAATCTGAACAGGGTCGTGGTTGAGTTCCTGCACCTATTTTTGGAGAAAAAAAGCTCTGGTAGTTACGCTACGCCACCACTACTTTTAGAGGCAAGTACTGTATTCACAAAGCGTAGCGTAAATCTCCCGGCGTAAGGCCGCGGTACTGCATCCTAAGATCCGACAGTGTAAAACAATTACACCTGTCGGATCTTAGGGCTGTCTATGCGTAACTGATTCTATGAATCAGTCGCATAGATACTCTGAGAGATACGATGGAGTATCTGAGATACTCCGTCGTATCTCCTTTGTGAATCTGGGCCTTTGTGAATACAGTACTTGCTTTGTGAAAACAGCTATATATATATATATATATATATATATATATATATATATATACATGTTTTTTCATATATCTATATCTATATTTACATACATACTCATACATCAATATTAACATTTGTATTCCTAACGCTCTATGCATTGTGGCCATCATGCGCATTCTGATGAACTTCCTTGTTTGGGCCATTTCTTTGACCCGGGGGTTAATTCACATTTTATTATTTAAATAGTCAACTTCACACAAAGTTATCCCGTTTCTATAAAGCAGACTAGTCCAAATATAACACATGTCATAGTTGATTTATATTTTATATCTATTCTGGGTTCAACACTCTCGTTATTTTATCTATATTTATCAACTTCACATTTTACTTCTTTTTACATAACTTTCACTCACTTTATTTATGTAGAGAATTGTAATTCATATAACACATGTTTTCGGACATAATTTATTATTATATTTTTTACATCATCTCATATACATATCTTCAAAATTTATGTAAGCACGGGTTATACGTTCACCCACAGATTTTCGATAGAGATCCTCTTTGGATTCTCAATCTTTTTCACTCACTATTTACACTCATACACATATATATATATATATATATATATATATATATATATATATATATATATATATATATATATATATATATACTCATTGGGACATATGTCCCCTGAATATATTTATTTACTTTTTCATTAATATTTTTTTCTGCTAGTTCTGTATTTACATATGTTTAAACATCTTCACTATTTTTTTCACCATACACTATACAATCAAAGGGATTTCGTATCTGCAATCCTTTATACGTGTATTGTTCATAGATGTATTATATACATAGGAACTTTAGCATTATTTTTATTTTTGATTCACTCAATCTGTTTTTTTCATTCTCAGGACTATTTCTGGAATAAGAATAACTATATGTGTTTTGTGGTCTTTTAAAACTTCAAATTAAATTTTACATAGGTGTGTTTGCTCTCTCAACCATGCAATCTGGATTTGTCTAGGTTTACATCAGATACTAATTGGTAACTTGCTAATTGGATTGTTGATTGGGTTCCCAGCTGCTATCCTTTTTGTCATGTGACCTATAGTTGTATATATACTGGACATCCACTTTCTATGTTGTAAGCTATGAATAAGCACTAAAGTTTGGTGTGAAACACGTCAGATTTTTACCCCATCTGCTGTGGCATGCTTTTTGTGTGTTTTTTGATTTTAAAATAAAAGCAATTTATTTTTGGAGTGTGGCTGTCCAGAACGTTTTTCCTTAATTTTGCACTATACAAATCATCAATCCAAGAAATGCCGCTAGCTAGCCAGTTAGAGTAAGTAGTGTGTGGGATGGCGTGAGTCAGTATCTCAACAGAAATAGGGATAGCTAATATGTCGGGGGATTTGAATGCCAACTCTCTCCAAGCCACTAGGGAAGCCTGAAGTGTTAGCTGACGCAGGGGAAAGGGTTTCCACACATCAAGGAGCAAAAAGTTGCGCAGATCCATGGTCGGACTAATGCCGCATACAGACGGTCATTATTTGTGATGAAAAAAAATGACGTTTTTGAAAACGTCATTTAAAATGATAGTGTGGGGGGAAAATGTAGTTTTATGTCTTCAGAAAAACTACCAAAAAAAAATTCGAACATGCTCGAATTTTTTGTGTCATTTTTCAAAATGTCGTTTTTTGTGTCAATTAAAATGATAGTGTGTGGGCAAAATGACGTTGAAAACGACGTTTTTAAACCCGCACATGCTCAGAAGCAAGTTATGAAGCGAGCTTCAATGGAACAGAGTGCCGTCATACGTGCTGAACGTAACATTGCTTTGCTAGAGCATTTTGAAAAATGATGGTGTGTATGCTACATCGTTTTTGAAAATGAAGTTTCAAAAATGTTGTTTTTTTTCATCACTTCAAACGTCATTTTTTTTCATCACAAAAAATGACCGTCTGTACGCGGCATAAGGGCCTGTTTGCTGCTTTTCGGAGGATAGGGATATCCAATGCTTGAGTTGGGTAAGTATGGCTGCCTGATAATAGTCTTTAATGCCAATTAGGCCCATACCCCCACCGATCTATGTTTAATTAAAAGGGATTTGGAGCATCTAGGTCGCTTAGAGCCCCATATGTAACGTCTCAAAATATGGTTTAGGTAGTTAAGGTGGCTATGTTTTAGTGGGATGGGTAGTGTTCGAAAAATATATAAAATCTGTGGAAGCAAGAGCATTTTAAAGGAGGCCAAACGACCCGACCAGGTCAATTCAACTTTGGACAAGCGATTAACCTCCTTAGTTATTTTATCTATTAAGGGGGTGTAGTTAGCATCCGCAAGTTTCGATAGGTCCGCTGTTATTTGAAGTCCTAAATATGGTATACTAGATGTAGTCCAAGAATAGAGGAAAGAAGTTTGCAAGTGAGATTGGAGGCGAGGGGAGAGATTAAGACCCAGTATGAGAGATTTTGTAAAATTAACCTTGTAGTAGGAGATGTGGCTAAATTTGGTAAGGGTGTCATGTGCTTGGGGTGAAATATCTATCTTTGTTCATATTGCAATAATATTTTGTTCCAGTCTCCAACTCGATCCGGAATGTGTATTCGGTCAAGGGCTGTAAATGGCACTTTGGGCATTTTATAGCTGTGTTTCAACGCTGCATGTCTGCCTAAAGGGAGACATCTATTCGAAATGTCGAAATGCATTGGGGTACTCATACGTAATGTACAAATACAACACATTACCATCTTTGCAAATGTGCATTTTTTTTTATCATTGATGGATATTGTTTGTTGTTTTATATTACAACCAGAGCTCATATTTTAAAATTTCTTGAAATAATTAGTATTTTGCACTTTTTGATAATAAAATATTGAAAATTATTTACCATTTGATGGTTATTTTGCTGCTAAAAAAACCTCTTGGGGAACGTTTCCATTTCGTGAACTTATTTTTGGGGTGTGCAACTTTTTTTTAACTCTCATCCATGTGTTTCTCTATGTTATAAAGGTCAGAATTTATGCCTGGTTCACAACTATGCATTTTTTAGTGCATTTTCAGTTTTGCAGAAACACACTACAGTCCATTTAACATGGTTTCCTATTGATGTAATTCACATCTGTGCATTTTATGCAAAGGTCCAGGTTTTTTCTTAATTTTTTTGGTTCCAGACTTTAATAGTTTAAGGCTATGTACTGAAAAATGCAAAATGCACCTGCAATATGCAACCTGCAACCTGCACAAGTGTGACTCAGACCATAAAAGCCAAATATCTTCCAGCATCAAACCAAAGCAGAAGATTTATTAATTCCAATAATATCACTCAAACAAAGAACTCCAAAAATCCCCAACGTAAAGTCAACTTGAAAGAAAACATAATTTAGTACTGACAAAAATGAAACCAAAACAACAAAGTAACAAAGGGCCCATATAAGTCAGGTACAATATATCCTTTTATAGTCTGATAAACTAGGAAAAATCAGGCCTGAGAAAGACAACCACAAAATTTAAGGAACAATTACACCCCTTACAAAATCTTATGGATAGAAGCAAAAAACTAAATTTGTTGTTTGTTCCTTTATATTGTCATTATACAATAAAAAGTTTGTAAACAAAAAAAAAAATGAAAATTGATCTGCAAGATGAAAGGAAGGAAAGAGTTAGGCCCCATACACACGATAGAATTTATCCGCGAATACGGTCCAGCGGACCGTTTCCGCGGATAAATCCTCTCGAGGATTTCAGCAGATTTTAATGCGATGGAGTGTACTCACCATCGAATTGAAATCCGCGCCGAAATCCTCTGGCGATGACGTGTCGCACCGTCGCCGCGATTATGACGCGGCGACGTGCGCGACGCTGTCATATAAGGAATTCCACGCATGCGTCGAATCATTACGACGCATGCGGGGGATCCCTTTGGACGGATGGATCCGGTGAGTCTGTACAGACCAGCGGATCCATCTGTTGGGATGGACTCCAGCAGATGGATATGTTCTGCATGTCAGCAAATATCCGATCTGCTGGAATCCATCCCAGGGGAGATATATCCGCGGAAACAGATCCGCTGGAGTGTACACACCATAGGATCTATCCGCTGAAACCCATTTGCTGGGATTTATCTGCGGATGGATTCTATGGTGTGTACGGGGCCTTACTCTCGCTCAATGATAACACATAAAATCAAATTTATGTAGAACAAACCTGACACATCTGTACTAAGCATTTCTGTAGTCTTTTTCAAGTCTTTGAGGGATAATGAATTTCGTAAACATTGGTTAATAAAAATCATATACATTTTAAGAGGCACTCTAGATTGGGAGAACCTACTCTACATCTGGGGCCACATTGAAAAATTGTGTTCATTGCAATTGAGAATCAGCAATGTCATTACAATCATTCAAAACATAAGCCCCCTAAGCCAAATATTTAATCATATAAAGTGTAAAACACAAAATCGAAGAAAATTGGAAACCAAATTTGACTTAGAGGACAGACACTTAATGTAGTAAAGGACCCCTTTATTGACTGTATGAAGTAGTATGCGCTTGTTATGGAAACATTCATCCCATCTAACAAAAAACACTACTAGGAACAATACAGAGCAAACCATATTATTCATTTCAGGAATCTGCCAGGAAGGGTGACATTCAAAGTACAAACACGCATGCATAGAAGCAATGCTAACCATAACACAACATTAGCAGAAGTTGCCCAAAGGATGGCGCTAAAGAGCTGAAAAAACAGTAGTTTTGTGTTTGTTGGCCAACAATTCTTTGCCGTTCGTATGCAAGACAAGTTCATGGCCAACGCCCTTCGGACATAAGTCCTATGCTTTGTCCGCGGAAAATGGAAAATTGAATACCTACCTTTCTGTAATTTTCCTTTCCTGGTGCCTACCCATGGCAGCATACCAATGGTCATGGCTCCGCCCCCACTGACCCACAGGACCACGTAACTCTCTCAATAAAAAAGAGCTCCCCCCTCAGATAGGCATTCTAGTAACTAGCCCTCAGACCGCAGAGCAGTCCATAAGGGAGGGTGTATGCTGCCATGGGTAGGCACCAGGAAAGGAAAATTACAGAAAGGTAGGTATTCAATTTTCCATTTTCCTGGTGCCTCCATGGCAGCATACCAATGGTCAAATAACTCGCTTTACAGGGAGGGTACTGCTCAAAAAAAAAAATATATTTAATAATTATAGAGTAGAGCGTTCTAGCAATTTTCTCCCAAAGTCTCTTGATGTGAGGGCTGCCGGGTCAAGGCTATAGTGGGACATAAAGGTGCCGAAGGAAGACCAGCTTGCTGCCCTGCAGATAGTTTCCGGGGAGACCCTTGCCAGGGCTGCCCAGGACGAGGCGACTCCTCTCGTTGAATGTGCGTTTATTGCCTTGGGAATAGGAAGACCACTAGCCCGATAGGTTTTCTGGATGAGTCCTACAATCCATCTTGCCACTGTTGACTTGGAGGCTGCTTTTCCTTTCCTTGCCCCCTTTGGGATGATGAAGAGGCGTTGGTCCTTTCTGAATTCCTGTGTCACCTTAAGATAATGTTTTAAGGATCTGGCCACATCTAGCTCATGCAGGTTTGTGGATGCTTGCTCTCCTTCAAATGTTGGAAGTACCCATTCTTGATTGAAATGAAAGACCGAAGGTACTTTGGGAATGAACTGATGTATTGGCTGTAGTACTACCCTGTCTGGAAAGAATGTGATGTAAGGCTCTTGGGCTCCCAGGGCTTGGATTTCCGACACCCTGCGCCCCGATGTGATTGCAATCAGGAAGGCTGTCTTCCAGGTAATGTCCTCTAATGAGCAACCTTCTGTAGGAGCGAATGGGGAACGTGCTAGGGCTTCCAGCACAATTGTCAGATCCCATTTGGGGTAAAGAGATTTCCTGGGCGGGCGAAGTCTCAGAACCGCCTTCAAAAATCTCTCCACCAGTGGATTAAGTGCCCATCTGACATCTGTTAAGGCTGAAATGGCAGACACCTGGACCTTTAGAGTGCTGTGTCCTAAACCTAGGTCTAGGCCTGACTGTAAAAATAACAAAATATTATGAACCTCCGGAAACAGTGGATTGAACTGGTTGGATTCCGCTAGGGTCACAAATTTCTTCCAAATCCTGTAGTAAGTGGTGTTCGTGGAAGACTTTCTTGCGAGCAAAAGGGTTCGGATGACCTCTTGTGAACACCCTATCTCCCCCAGCCTCCTCCTTTCAATATCCAGACCCTCAAATCCAGAATCTCTGGATTCGGGTGGATGAATCTGCCCTGCGTCAGCAGGTTGTTCTTGAGAGGTAGAGATGTCGGATTGCCCAGGGATAGACTGACCAATAGCGGGAACCACGGCCTCCTTGGCCAATATGGAATGATCGCTAGGATGGTTACTTCTTCCTTTGTCAGACGCTGGAGGAATCTCAGAATCAAGGGAGTTGGGGGAAAGGCATATCCCAACTGAAATGTCCAAAGCTGGATCAGAGCATCTGTACCCACTGCTGTCGGACATGGTGCTCTTGAGAAGAACCGAGGAGTCTTTGCATTGAGCGGTGAGGCAAAAAGATCTAATTGGGGAGTCCCCCACTGTTGGCAGATCCTGTTGAAGACCTCTTGGTCTAGAGACCATTCGTTGTTGTTGCAGAACGACCTTGATAGGTGATCGGCTAACTGGTTCTCTGGACCCGGAATATAGCATGCCCGTATGTCGAACAGATTCTTCTCTGCCCACGAGATTATTGGAGTTACTTCGCTGAATAATGCCCTGCTGTGCGTGCCCCCTTGGTTCTGGACGTAGGCCACCGCCGCACGGTTGTCCATTTGAAGAAGGACCGGTTTGCCCCTGAGAAGAGGTGCTAGATGTAGAAACCCCATCCAGGCCGCTCTTAGTTCCAGTATATTGGATATCACTCCCTCCGCACTGAATGGCCACTTCCCTTGAACTAATTTGTCTTGGGTGTGTGCCCCCCAACCCAGTTGGCTGGCGTCTGAAGTAAGAATGGTCCATGTCATTGGACCTAGGAGTCGCGGAGTTAATAGATTGGAGGGTCTTGTCCACCACCATAGACTGGATTTCATCGAAGAGGACACAATTATCTTCTGCTTGAGATGTTCTTTCCCCCATTGGGCTAGGAACCCTAGCTGAAATTCCCGTAGGTGCCATTTGGCCCATTTTACCATTGGGATGCATGAAGCGAAGGAGCCTATGAGGCTCAGACACTCTGACGCTGACATGAAGCGGGAGCTCATTGCTCGTTTTACTTTTTGAACCAACATTGGAACCTTTTCCGGTGGAAGAGAGACTGATTTTTCCGGGGTGTTGAATAGGGCCCCTAAGTAACCCATTTTCTGTGTTGGTTTTAGCTGGCTTTTCGCTATGTTGATCAACCAACCGAACCTGGACAAGGTGCTTAGTACTGTTTGGGTGTGCTCCTCTAAGGCCTCGTACTCACGACCAAACATGTCTGCTGAAACTGGTCCGCGGACCAGTTTCAGCGGACATGTTCGTTCGTGTGTAGGCAGTAACGTACAGAATTCCAGCAAACAATCGTCGGCCAGACCGTTTTCCAACGAACAACTGTTTCCTGGTCTTGCTTTAAAACAGTCTGCTGGAATCGTGTCCGTCAGACATGTTCGGTCGTCTGTACACAAAAGCAGCGTACAAAAACCCCGCGCATGCTCAGTCCAAATGAGGAGACGGGAGCGCTCGTTCAGGTAAAACTCGCGTTTCTTTGGGATATGGCACATTCGTCATTAGAAACCTTTTATTCTAGCAAGAGAACAATGTCTTAAAAAGGCGCACTAAACCACATTTTAAAGCCTCGTTTTATTAATTCTTCTCTTGCTAGAATAACCCCGTTCTCTTGCTGATGCAATTTCAATAGAGTTGTCCCATACTGAAATGTCACATTTCTTGCTTGTGATGTAATCCTTTAATAATGTTTTCTATGCCAGACGTGTGTTTTGGTTGGTGGTCCTCCATAATTTAGAGTAGTCATTTTTGTAAAGGAATGTGCATTTTTTTAATATTTTTTTTTGTTTCTAGTTATGTCACCATTTAAACTATTTTTTTTTTACATGTTTTTTTTTTTTTTTTTTTTTTTTTTGGTGTTTCATTAGAGAATATTAAACCATGTTGGCACACCAAATGTCCCCCCCCCCCCAAGGAGTGTGTCCTTTGTAAATTACCCATTGTATATTTATTAAAGGTTTGCTGCCTAATAATCCCCACAGTATATCAAACAATAGACATGTTTTCAAATGAAAGCAAAAAGCCTTTTATTCAGGCAAATGTCATCACAAAAAATAAAAAGAACGGCAGCACTAGAATAGATAGCAAACTATATGCAAACTTGCATTTCCAACATGGTGAAGGATAAACTTCCAAGCCTCAGGAGCCAAACACAAAAATATGAAGCAGCAGCACACAAACAAAGGAACCCAAACTGTGGTAGTACAAACAAGATGTCCTTTATGTGGAAGGAAATGGAAGGCAGAAAATCAACGTTTCCTCCTCTTTCCAGCCTTCCCTCCAGGCAGCCTTCCAGCGGATCGAACACGGGGTCTTGCAGGTGGGGTTGATGTGGCAGCAGGAGGATGGTGTTCCGCAAGCCGGGCCGGGTCACATAGCCCAGTGTCTGGGGTCAGCAGGCCCCTCTGCATCCACCAAAGGACCTGGTTCATCAGGGCCTTTGCCAGTCTTCTCTGGTCCTCCTCCCCTTCATTTAAATCGTGGGCCAATGAGGCACTGAAGGCCTCTGTGGGGTTGAGGGGGGCCCTCATGATGGCGCTTGCCTCCTGGATCATGCGGAGGCTTGCCTCCTCCACAGGCCTCAACTGCCTCCTTCGGCCTGATGGCCTCACCTGGGGGGGAGAAGACTGGCTGGTGGTGGTTCTCCTGGCCGGGTGGACCTGCTGCAGGCCACTGGGCCCAGCCTCCTCCTGGCTGCCACTGACCCCGGCCTCCTCCTGGCTGCCACTGACCCCGGCCTCCTCCTGGCTGCCACTGACCCCGGCCTCCTCCTGGCTGCCACTGACCCCGGCCTCCTCCTGGCTGACAGACACCTGAGGATCTGCCACCTCCTGGCTGATCTCTTCTTCCTGTGTGGAAAAAAAATGAATTTTTTTACAATTTCGCTAAATAAAACCACACTCATTTTCATGTTTTTCGTTTAGTATTTTCTGTTCATTATTACTTGAATACACTCTACTTCTGACCCCTGCAGTTGTCATCCCTGACACCTATTTGTCTGTACACCTTTTTGTTTGCTTTTTCCCAGCTTGGTTTTTTTTTTTAAATATCTAATCATTAATCCACCAAGAATTATTTACGCCATAAATATAGAGGAAACTACTATACCTCCTCATCGAAGGGTGGCAGATCTGCATCTCTGTCAGCCAGGCCCTCTTCCTCCGACTCTGCAGGGCTGTGGTCATCTGGGGAATGTCCGCTGGAAGGTAGCATGGAGGAAAGGTTGGAAGAAAGACTGGACATCGTTTTCCTGCCTTCCATTTCGTCCCGCAAAAAAGCCATCTGTTTATAATACCACAGTTTGGGTTCCTTTGCTTGTCTTGCTGCTGCTCCCGATTTTTGGCTTTTATTAGCTTTGTATGCTCTCCTGTATGTGCTTCTGAGGTTGGCAAGTTTATCCTTCACCATGTTGGCAGTGCATCCTGGCACCCAAGTTTGCATATAATTTGCTAGCTCTTCTAGTGCTGCCGCTCGTACCTCTTTATTGCAATATAAAGAGTGCTTTGAATTCCACAGGATGGGCGTGTCCTGGTATTTTTGAAGTAAGGCCTCTATAGATTCCTTGCTTTGTAGGAGGTCCATTGTAATTTTTGCAAAATTATATTTCTTTTTGAGTCTAGATTACAAAAACATAAACCACAGAAAAATAAATATTCCAAAGGATCAGCGTTGACCTTGATCTAATATGTGTCTTCAAATTTATTACCTATATCTAATTCCAAACACAGTCTCTCTTGTTTAAACAATGATTGGCAGCTCGGCCGCATTGCTTGTACCAAACATTGATTTGCTAGATGCAGAGCCATTGTTCACATTGCAGTAAATATTTTAAATATATAAAATTAAACAATGCTTACAAATGACAGTTTTCATCTAGGCACTCTTTCATGTGTAAATCTCATGCCCCTGACAATGGATGACATAAAAGACACTTCCTAATGACCTCTGTACAACCAACACTTGAACAATACTTTGCCTGATCTGAATACACCATTCAAAAACTTGTCAATGAGGTACAGCATTGTTCACATCTCTATTTTGTGAGGTGTCCAAAAGCATTTGGATACCAAAATAACATTGTGGTACCCCATAGACAGAATAGCTTAAAAAGGGTGCAACCAACAGCCCAAACCCCCATCCCATGTGTCTACATTTTCAAGGCCTCTGCTGATCACATTTTTAATTTCCTTACCTTCCTGTCTCTCGCTCCTCGTTTCTCACGCTCGCCTAATTACCGCGTAAGATGCGTAATCACGGCGTAAACCTTTTAAACACTCCGCGTATTTATGAAACCCCGCCCTCGTCACCTTTGCGAGGCCCCTAATCAATGAGTTTAGGAAATATGGCGTTAACTGTGTATGTTCTGGATGCGCTCGAAGATTCTCCGCGTAACGGACGTAAACACGTTGTTTGCATTCTCTACACTCCGCGTATGTATTAAACGCCGCCCTCTTCTCCGCCCATGGCGTAAGAATTCATCTTTTCCACGCCCATAATCTCTGTGGGAAAGGAAAGATGGCGATGTCACACGAGCGGGCACGATGCTCTCATGCCACAAGTGAAGGGACAGAGGCAGGGACGTCCCGATCAAGGAAAAGAAGATATAAAGCCACTAATATGCGGTTCCAGAAAATGGTGGAGTTAGTTTACATCATGCGAAAAAAGGACTATGATGGTGAATTAGGGCCATACAAGACCCCTAACCGCCGAAAGGCACATATTATGGACAAGGTGGCGAGGAGAATGCAGAGGATGTTTGGGATCACCAGGTCCAAGGAACAGCTGAGGAAACGATGGTCAGACTTAAAATTGAGGGAGCCACATCAGATGAAGAAAATACTTAAAATTCTGCGTAAAAGTAAGTAAATATATATTGGGGTTGGGGGGGGGGGGGGTGATTGTCTGCAATAATGTGTTGCCATGTATATTTCACCATCTGCCTCCTTGGCCTGCTTGTAATTTTAAAGACATGTTGTCATTTATTTTTTAGGACATAAATAACTACATATTTACAAACAGTGTTCTTAGTAAACAACGTAACATCACATAGTTTATCAGAAAGGCTCGGTTATTCCAGGAACAACACACCTGGACATGGCTCACTGGCCAAAAACTTTGTTTGTAAACATTGTGTAAAAGCTAGTTCTAGAAAAAAAAAGTATGAGAATGGGAAAGGCAAACAGGATTCATTCTAAAAACAGTGGTAATAAAGCAGATGTTTTCACATCTGCAATGCAGAGCACCTGTGTCTCCCCAAATCAAAAATGGGTTTTGGTAGGGTCTCCCAGAAATACAGTTTAGGGGGGACATCCATGTGTGTCACTTTGCTAAAAAGGGGCAGGATCAGAGCTTGCCATATAGAAGTAATTGCAAAATGTAGGTTTGGTGAAAGATAAAAGTAACTAAATGAAAGCATCTTCTAAGCAATGTGTGCGATTTATGCTCTCCAATATCTGTGTGCTGATGAGTCTACATTTTTTTTGGTTTATTTCAGGGGAAAGAAGTCGCCAGCATTTGGAGGAGGCAGAGAGGGCCAGACAAGGCCAAAATCTGCCATCTCAACATGTGGAGGAGGAGGAGGATGTGGAAGGAGAAGAGGATGTGGAAGGAGAGGAGGATGTGGAAGGAGAGGAGAATGTGGAAGGAGAAGAGGATGTGGAAGGAGAGGAGGATGTGGAAGGAGAGGAGGATGTGGAAGGAGAGGAGGAAGGAAGAAAGGAGGAAGGAAGAGAGGAGGAAGAAGTAATTTTGGACTTAGAAGTCATAGCAGATGAAGGGCAAGTGGCGGAAGAACAATTTGGCGAATTGAAAGAAGGTGGATTGATGGATGAAGGAGGAGTCCAAGATGATGGGGAAGTGGTGGAAGAAGGAGGAGTGATTGAAGATGATGGGGAGGTGGTGGAAGAAGGAGGAGTGATAGAAGATGTCGAAGAGGTGGAAAGGAGAAGCCCATCAGGTCAGTGTCACCCTAGCTTGATTCAAAAAAACATATGTAGATAGGCCTCATTGAAAAATAATGTTGTAAATGCCATTTTTTTTTTTGTTTTAGGGGAGGAGGATGGTGTGCCAATATTTTCACGTGCAAGTGCTGCTATAATTATTCAGCAGGTAATGGAGTGCAGCACTGAAATGCACAATATGCGTGAAAGGATGTTTCTCATGGAACAGAATGTAACAAATGTCCTTTTGGAATGCAGCACGGAAATGGACAATATGCGGCAAAGAATGATGGTCATCGAATCTAATTTTAAGAACATTATTGACATGATGGGCCGTGTCAAAGACTGAAACACCCCCCGCCCATCCCCCGCCCCCACAAACATTTTTACAGTTTGAATAATGAATACGCCAAAATTTGAAGATACACACACAGTGTGCCAACATGTGCTATCTGCCATCACAGAATATCTAATGTCTGTGCTTTGTGGGTCCAACCCCCTCCTCCATCCTCAAGTAGTTGAGAGGAAGGGTTTGCTCCCACAAAACACAGACATTGATCACCCATGATGTCAGATAGCACATGTGGCCATTTGTCTGTTGAACCAATGACATTTGGCGAGTTTGCACTGAATGTGTGTATCTTCCAATTTTGGCGTGTTCCAGTGTGAAAGCACACCATGACTGACTGCTGTTGTGAGTTTTTATATTTTTGGAATTGGATTTTGTTACTTTTTGACCATGTTGAACATTTTGGGATACTATAAAGTTTAGACCATAAAGAATAAACAACGCCAAAAAATTTAAAAAATATATATATATAGAATTATAAATCTCTCTAATCACTGAATTTAGTGAAGTAGAGATTTGACTCCAAATTCTCACCTAAAAATTTACTTTTAGAAAAACACACCAAAAAAAAAAAAAATGGTTAAAAAATTATTGTTTTTTGTGCATAAAAAATATGCCCAGAAAAAAAATTAAGGCGGTAAACACCCCACCAAATATAATCTATATATATATATATATATATGTAAACAATAAATCTAACTATATTTGAGAAAAAAAAAAGTGAACTTGTTAATAAATGTATAATCTGCATAATATTTTTGGTTGAATTACCTGAAAAAAAAAAAAAAGTTTAAAAAAATTTTGTAGACTCCTAAGTACAAAAGCAGGGAGTAATGAAAAAAATATAAAATTATTTTTGGGGTCATGAACAAGCAAAAATTAAAAAACTTGACCTCAACATTTACAAATGGAGTTGCTTCTTATTTCTAGACTCAATACCCTGTTTGTAGATGAGTGAATACTGTGCAAAATGTGGTTAGTTACTAAAAGTGGAGAAATCAATTATGCATTACAATTGAAGAAGTTAGTTAGAGAACCAGGAAGACAGAAAAAGAGAAAAAGCATTAATGACAAACAACTGTATAAAGTCCAATGGTCTAATTATTTATTATTTTTTAGAATATTCCTTTCTTTGGGGGCCGAATTAGAAAGAAATATGATCTGGCATAGCAATGGCCCCCCGACCCATGAAGTACTCAACATATTTGTCGCGTACCTCACGAGCTGATTGGGGGGCCAAGCCAGCGCGACCAGTGTCCAGCCCGGGAAGGGGATCTGAGGGTAGTCTTGCCTCAGAACCGATGTCGGGTAGGTACGTCTGGGAGTGCCTGCGTAAAAAGTTGTGCAAAATGCAGCAGGCAAATACAACGGTGTCCAATTTATATTCCGCCAGATGTATCGATGTCCTGAACAGGCGGAACCGGTTGGTGAGTATCCCAAAGGCATTCTCGACTACCCTCCGAGCCCTGGCCAACCGAAAATTAAACACACTCCTCTCTGAGGTGAGGGTCCTCTGGGGAAAAGGCCGCATGAGGTGAGGACCAAGCCCGAAAGCCTCGTCCGCTAGGAACACAAACGGAAGTCCTTCCACATTATCTTCATCTGGTGGCAATGCCAGACCACCAGCTTGGAGACGATCATAGAAATCAGTCCGTGCGAACACTCCCCCATCAGACATCCGGCCGTTCTTCCCCACGTCCACATATAGAAACTCATACTGTGCCGACACCACCGCCATCAACACAATACTATGATAACCCTTGTAATTATAATAGTACGACCCCGAGCGGGGTGGGGGCACAATGCGGACGTGTTTCCCATCTATTGCTCCACCGCAGTTTGGAAAATCACACCGCTGGGCAAATTGGGAAGCCACAGACTGCCATTCCTGTGGTGTGGAGGGTAGCTGTGGGGACAAACAAAATTAGAGATTTAGTACTTTGTAACAAATACATCCTACAAGCATCCTTGTGACAGTTCACAGTATTAAAATTGCATTAGAAAAATGTGCATGGAGAATTTGGGAAATGAAATATATAGGGCCACTTCATTAAGAGACTCCACAGCCCTCTGATGGGGACAATAAAAGTTTGAAGGGGGGGGGGGGGGGGACACAAAAACCAAAAAGTCCTGTTTGAAAAAATGGCAAGGTGGGTTTGTCCCTAGGATAGCATGCTGGACAGGTTAATATTGGGTAAGGGACAAATATGCAGGTAGGCCAAGAATAAAACATGTAAAGCTGATATCAACATGCATAGGGAGAAAAGGTAACGTTAGTTAAACACACAGCATATCTGGGAAAATAAAAATAAAGTTAGTTGGCCACATTATTAGAGCCAGGAAACTTACCTTAATATACTCCTCATGCATAACTTTGATGATGGCAGCACACGTGTCCGGTATGATGACCCCAAGCGCCTGCGGAGAGATGCCTGTCGAGAACTTGAGGTCCTGCAGGCTCCTCCCAGTCGCCAGGTACCGCAACGTGGCAATAAGCCTCTGCTCGGCCGTGATGGCTTGGCGCATCACAGTGTCCTGCCTCGTGATATAGGGGGACAGAAGATCCAGCAGACGGTTGAATACGGGGTCCGTCATGCGGAGAAAATTCCTAAAGTCATTAGGATTATTCTCCTGGAGTTCCCTAAGCAGAGGCATATGTGAGAACTGATCACGCTGGCGCAACCAATTCTTGGTCCAGAAACGCCTCCGCCCCCTGTTTCTGGCCAAAGTACTGGACAAATGAACATATCCAGCAGCCATCCCATAAACAGCACCAACTCGCGAAAATTGACGCTGCTGCTCCATCATGGCTTCAAACCGGCCGGCTGGTCAGTCAAGAACACACTGAAACAGAAAGCACTCGCAAATCCAGCACTACCTGCGACAAACGCGTGACAAACAGATACGAGCGCACAGGATGCAACTGCTAAAGCAGAAACAACCTGCTTGCCTATAGCCGAATGACAACTACGTTACCGCAAGCACACGCACTGAACCCGTGAATACACGCTGTCAAAGCCTGGAGACCGAGAAGCGCGAATCAGCTCTAACCAAACCTTCACTAACACGAGCAAACCCGTAACTAGCAAAAGAGGAACAGAGGGCGGCGCCATTAACTTTGGTCTTCCCCTTTATAGTGACGTCGTACGTAGTTTACGTGCACGCGTTCCGGTACGACGGGAATTTGGTCCGCTGGTGTGTACACGCCAGCGGAACAAAACACAAATCAGCCTTGTACGCCGGAAACTGTCGGGCAGACAGTTTCCAGCGCACAGATCCGGTCGTGAGTACAAGGCCTCAGAGGTCTTTTTGCTGAGACAAGATTAGAATATCGTCCAAATAATATAGTACTCGTATCCCCTTTTCCCGCAGAGGCACTAGAATGGCCCCTAGTACTTTGGTAAACGTTCTGGGGGCTGATGAGATTCCAAACGGGAGGCATTGGAACTGTAGACATAGGCCGCCCACCTTGAACCGTAGAAAATGCTGGAACTGGCTGTTTATTGGAATGTGCAAATATGCATCCTGGAGATCTATGGAAACCATCCAGTCCCCGGGCTGGACTGATAAGATTACTGTGTTCAGGGACTCCATCTTGAAGCGTTCCAGTCTGATATACTTGTTCAGTCTTTTTAGATCCAGTACGGGTCTCCATCCCCCCGTCTTCTTGGGAATCAAGAAGACGGGAGAGTAGAATCCCGAGTTCGTCTCTGAAGCTGGGACTGGTAACACTGCCTTCTGCTGTAACAGTATTTGGATGTACTGAAATAATACTGCCCTTTTCTCTTTGGACGCCGGGATCTTGGTGTCTTGGAAAGAATATGGAGGAGGGCGAGATTTGAACCTCCAAAAATGTCCCCTGAGGATGGTGGACACCACCCATGGGTCGGTGCACCCTTCCACCCAGACCTGCGCATAGGCCTTGAGTCTTGCACCCACTAGGCTGGTCTGGGTGGCAGGGGAGTCAAAAAGACTTTTGGGAATCTCCCACAGAAGTTGTGGGTTTTGGTTTCCCCATCTTAAGGAAAGAAGCTTGAGACCCCTTCCAGCCCCTTCTATAACCCGGGCGATAGGATCTTGAGTCCCTTCCTCTCTGCTGAGCTCCAGGCCTGGGAAAAAATCTCTTCCTTCTGTTTCTATCTTGAGGGATCAGACCACTCTTTCCTCCTGTGACTCTTGAAATTGCCGAATCCATCTTCTCCCCAAAAAGTGCTTTCCCATCATACGGAATGCGACACCACGATTGCTTCGAAGATGGGTCTGCTGCCCATGGTTTTAACCATAGGGCTCTTCTGGCCGTGATTGAATACAACATGGCCCTGGAGGAGCTTCTTAAGACATCTATCGCTGCCTCTGCCATGAAATCTGATGCCAGCTTTAACTCATCTAATGCCTTAATGACTTCCTCGGTGTCTATGCCTGCTCTGAGAGCTGTCTCAATGTTGTCAGTCCACACCCTGGTGGCTCTGGAAACAGACGATAAGGCTACCGCCGGTTTGCAAGCCCCGCCAGTTGCTTGGTATATCTTTTTAAGATCTGCATCGATCCTCCGGTCTAAAGCATCCTTGAAGGAGACCGAGTCCTCTAGTGGTAGGGTCGAATTTTTTGCCAGCCTCATGACTGAGGCATCCACAGTTGGAATGGATTCAAAGATTTTAGCATCCAATTCGGCCAACGGATACAGTTTTTGAAGACGATTAAAAGCGACAGGCCTCTTATCAACTTTCTGCCATTCTCCTAGAATGATCCCTTTAATCTCCTCCATAAGGGGAAAATTAGACACCCTCTTTGTTAAATGCGGAAAGTATTTTTTTGTTTTGGACGGAGGCTCCAGGCCCTCTTCATCCCACTGAATGGCGTCCTTGACTGCCCTTACAAATGGCTCCACCAGACCAAAGTCAAAGGCTGAAATCTCTTCTTCATTTGATACCAAGTCCTCGTCCAGGTCCTCTTCCCCTGGGTATGGGGTGGATGGACCCGCGATCTCTTGCTCAGCCGAGGGAGAAGGAGGAGAAGAAGTGCTTTGGGCTGCAGCCAATTCTCTGATGGATTCCTTGATAAGGTCCTTTATCGAGCTTGTGGACACCTGTTTTTCTGCAGTAGCCTCCAAGAAGCATTGGCCGCAGACTAACTTGCCTGGCAGGGCTTTTTTCCCACAGACCCAACAGTCATCCCCCCTAGGCTTGGAAGAGGACTGGTGGGAAGAACTTCGATGGCTGCTGGAATTGCGGCCTGAAGAGTGTGGATGGCCTGAACTCCTATGGCCTCCTGAGCTTCTGTCACGGGAGGATCTGTAAGATGCGTCTCGTTGCGGGCTGCGGAGACAAAATCCCAGAATATAGGATTTATAGTATGTCTGTGATAGTGCTCTTTTACTCTTACTAATACTATACCTGTTCTGTAGCAGCCCTTACCTAGTGGAATGTTGAGGATCTTTTATTGGCATGACTATGTCCAGGACAGCTAAGGGTAAATTAAGAATTTCCTATGATTACTATCTGGTTTTGAACAAGATAAAAATAACAAATAAAAACATAAACCAACTAACTCCCCTGATATACAAAGATCAGTGCAAGAAGAGCAGAGAGAGAAAAAAAATAAAATAATATATATATATATATATATACATATATATATATACATACATATATATATATACATGATAGACACACTTCCTTTAACACCTAGTCCAACAAAGTACCTTGGCAAGGATCCATATTGCTCTGGTAGAGGGAATCCAGCAGGAGACAAGTGCTGGCGATGCTATCCCACTGACAGTCTGCTCTCAACTGAAAAGACAGGCTGTTTTTAAAGTCTTGGGAGTACCAAGATGGCCGCCAAACGCGCAGTGCGCATGCGCGGCCGCGTCGCCGCGGCTCCGCCCCCCGAGATGACAAACTGCGTCATGTGACCCGCGCGAAGCGCTTGCAGCTCGTGGGGAGGACAGACGCTCGGCGTCCCGCCGAGGAGAGAGACATACAGGCGGTAAGAGCTGGAAATCCTATTACATAGTGGTAAAGCCCTATTACTGGAGGAGCACCCCGGGATGTGGAATAGTCAGCCTAAATACCTGAAGAGGAGATAGCATAAGCTCCTGGAGGTAACACAAGTGCCCCAAAAAAAATCCTCAAAAAAAATGGGCTCCTATACTTATCTGGCGCCTTTAGCAGCCCAAGCCATAGGACTCCGTCCTGCAGGAGAGCATGAACCTGCAACGGTTACACCATGGATGGTGAGGTAGGGCTGAAATCTGATCCTGCGGGATGAGGACAGAAAAAAGAATGCCTATCTGAGGGGGGAGCTCTTTTTTATTGAGAGAGTTACGTGGTCCTGTGGGTCAGTGGGGGCGGAGCCATGACCATTGGTATGCTGCCATGGAGGCACCAGGAAAATCCGATTCTGTGTACCAGGCTTTACAAATTAAACAGATATTGGGAAGTGTTTTTTTCCTGGCCCAACGAATACCAAATAGCTTGTAGGTACAAGTGAACATGTCATTTAAACCAAAACAAACTGAAGAAATAGTAATCTGTAACCACTCTTATATTTCTGTTAGACCACTCGTTCAATAAAAGAATAAAAATATATAAAATAAAAACACAAAGGGGAAAGCACCATGGGTAAACATTTATCACATTTAAACATTTATCAAAGAAAAATACATTGTCAAATTTAAAGACCAATGAGCTACAATCCTAAGGACGTAGAAAAGGAATATGGAAAGCAGATTTAATATCTGCCATAGACGGGAGTGGACCAAAACCAAGCTTAGTTAGCAACACCAAAGCATCAAAGGAGGAATATGAAACAGATGCCAGATTTCTATTAGTCTCATCATTAGGCAAATGACCTGAGGCATATAACAAGTATAGGACAGGGCAAAAAGAACCAAGGGCCAGATTCACATAGAACTGCGGCGGCGTAACGTATCGTAGATACGTTACACCGCCGCAAGTTTTCATCGCAAGTGCCTGATTCACAAAGCACTTGCGATGAAAACTAAGCCGGCGGCCTCCGGCGCGAGGCGGGCCAATTCAAATGGGCGTGTGCCATTTAAATTAGGCGCGCTCCCGCGCCGGACCTACTGCGCATGCTCCGTTTCCTAACTCCCGCCGTGCTTTGCGCGCCGTGACGTCATTTTTTCGAACGGCGACGCGCGTAGCGTACTTCCGTATTCCCGGACGTGTTACGCAAACGACTGCTGACTAAAGTTAGGGCAGTTCAAATAACGACTAAAATTGCGATGGGATACTTGACTACGGACGACGTAGCGAACGCGAAAATCCGTCGGGAATCCGTTGTAACTGCTAATTTGCATACCCGACGCTGGTTTACGACGCAAAAAAATTGTAGGAGACATGTCTGCCCTCTTGTGACAGCACAAAGTGTAAGGGCCCTTTCACATGGTCAGACCGTTCAGGTCCGCCTGTCAGCTTTTTAGGTGGACCTGAACAGGCTCTTTGTGCTCCTCTATGGAGCCACGTATGTCAGCAGTGACATGCCCGCTGACATCCAATCTGCTCCGATCTGCCAAAGTGTGACGGAGGAAAACCTTATTTTTCCATCCGTCTGCGGATCGGATCGGATGACGACGGACTCTGCATAGAGGAGAGCGGCGCTCTTACAGGTCGGTCCCTGCACAGTGTGCAGAGACAGACGTGTCATCTGCCTGCTCAGCAGGGATCGACGGAGCGATCCCCGCTGAGCTAAAGCAGAGCCCGCATACGGACAGCCCCGTGTGAAAGGGCCCTAAAAGAAAAAGGACACACATAAGTACACACACACACACACACACACACACACACATGTGTAAAACATACACACACTCGACAGCCATGGATGGACAGAAGAAGTTTTATTAATCTTTAAGCATTAGGGTGCCTCTGTAATAATTAGATTTTCTTTTTAGAATTTTAAAAGCTGTAATGTATTTTATTGGTATTTATAAAAACTGGCTAAGCCTGGCGTGAAAAAATGGTTACAGCTGTCTAGTGGATCTGTAACAAATGGAGAAGTGCTACTTACTTTTCAGATGGGTGGTATTTATAGTCAGATCACTGATAAATTATGATAAAATGAGTATCACACTAGTCACTGCTCAAAGCGGGTCTTCGAATGTGGCTTAAAGGGTAACATTAAAAATGCATAAAATAAATAAATAAAAAAAAAGCATGCCTGGGGATGACATAAACCTCCATATGCAAAAGTATATTTAGAAAAGAAAAACATGTCCACTAAATGACAGTTACCAGCCAGCTTTATTCTTTATGTTACTAACAGACACTTATTTTCACGTATAGCCTGGCTTACCAGGAAAGAGGATAACAAGCAGTCGGCTTACCCTCTCCTGAACGAAACAAGGCCACATGTCCCTGGCATTTGAATAATACCTTGTGGTGGAGGGGAAAAGGGGCACAAAGCTGCCCACCAAGGCACCTTGCCCACATGTGCTGGCCGTTATCATCTTAGTCTGGTATAGCTTTCTAAATAAGCACAGTGTAGACTTATCTATCATTAAAGGGGTTGTAAAGGTAAAAAAATAAAAATCCCTAAATAGCTTCCTTTACCTTAGTGCAGTCCTCCTTCACTTACCTCAACCTCATCCTTCAATTTTTCTTTTAAATGTCCTTATTTCTTCTGAGAAATCCTCACTTCCTGTTCTTGTGTCTGTAACTACACACAGCAAGGCTTTCTCCCTGGTGTGGAGAAAGCCTCTTGAGGGAGGAGGGGGCGAGCAGAAGTGTAAGGACACTCTCTACTTTGCAGATAGAGAAAGGAGCTGTGTGTTAGTGGGCATCCGACACTCCAGCTCGCCCCCTCCCACCTCAAGAGGCTTTCTCCACACCAGGGAGAAAGCCTCGCATTACTGTGACATCTTCATTTTAAATTTTGGTAGTTTTGGTTTGTCAGATTAGCAAATGAAAATTTTGATTAAACAAATATCCTTTCTGACATTTTTTCACAGACTGATGTAACTCTGAGCTGTATCTGTGTCTGCAGAAGTATTCAGCACTTTGGCTGTAGCTGGCCCATAACCTGTTGGAAAGCTGCTGTAGATATTGATATTACCAGTCAAGATGTTGCCGGTCCCACTGCTGAGCCCTTCTTATTTTCATTGGGAACAACAGGAACACACAGAGACAGGAAATGATATCATAACCAAACAGTTCTACTACAAAAAAACAGCACATTAGGAATGAGACTACCTCCTAGTGGCAGAACTTCTTAACACATTGTATTATATGAAAATGGTTGTTTTACCTATATATAGCATGCTAACAGACAACTGTCTTATTTCTAGGCTAAACGTGAGAGTCTCTGCACAACATACCAGTAGTTGCCAATTATCCCACATTCTGCTCTGCATTGTCCATGGTCCACAGAATGAGTGCAGTCGGTGCCAAATGCTGTAAGGCTCCCTGCCATGCGTGGACTGGGCCATTCTGATGCCCCGTAAAAAAAGCTGCACTGATTCCGCCTCAGACACGCCAAAATGCTTCCTGGTAAAGAGGAATAAAAGGTCTTGTGTCCTGCTGAGTGCGGGTTGAGGGTGAGGACAGAGCGCATGCCACCCCCCAGCATGGATGGTGTATGTCATGCCCAAGTAAAGGCCAGCTTCGTGCCCCATCGAAGGCTCTTCTCCCCAAACCAGCCCCAACTGAGCCTCATCGGCTCCCCCTGCAGCCACTGGCCTCCCCCTGCTGGCCAGTTCGGGAACCCATAGTCAGTGCAGCAGGCACTGTCCAACCTGGTGAGCAGAAGGTACCTGGAGTGGACTTTCTTTCTGGGATTATCGGAATGCACCATGGGTTTATCTTGCCACTGGGCCAAGAATCACCAGGCAGCCCCTGCTCCCAGCCCTGCAAATAAGAAAAAGCTCCTGTTGACAATCTGAGCAATAGCACAGTTCTGGTCTGACATCTTTCAGAGACAGTGGCTGCGTTTGATGGGCACAGTGGCTGCAATTGATGAGATTTTTTTTCAGTTTGTTTGCACTCCCCAATTTTTTTTTGAAGAGTAAAGCTCATTATACACATGTTTAATACTTGCATGGCTATGCACCACCCTAAGGCTAGGTTCAGACTGAAGCACAGAGTGTCTCACAGCAATTCGCACCGAAGCCGCTCCATAGATATGTGAACCGGCTCCATAGAGAGAAGGTCACAATCTCCTGCTATGAAAATTTCTCTGCATCCAATTCGCAATAGTGTGAACCCGGCTTTAAGAAAATGCTGCAGTGCTCTTCCCTGTTCCCTGATTGGTGTATTACCCAAGACCATTAATTACATGCAAAGAAACAAGCAATACACGGACATCTACATTCAGTGTTTAAAGGTGGAAGTTCATCCAAACATTTTATTTCCAACTGAGTGACTTATTTATACCCAGTAATATCTGCAGTGGGGTTCCTTTGATATTGCTAATTATTAGTGAACAGGCCAATAGCATAAAAGATACATATTGGATAATCTTACTTTTATGCTACTTTTATTTTGGCTTAATATGAAAGAGGTCAAAACTGCAAATAAAAACGTTCTATGTCTTCAATATCAGACAAAAGCAATGTGACTCATTATTATGGGCTTAGGAAACTGGTGCCTGTTACTGCCTGAAGCCAGTCGGCAACTTGAAAAGAACTGTACAAGGCAGCTGGTTTGGTCAGCAGCACGGAGGATATAATGTGCAGTGTGTAAACTGAGCTTTTTTTTATTTCTGAAGCAAAGTAGCTTAGATTGTTCAAAGACATATTATGAAACAGCAGACCATTTAAATCTGTGTTGGCGTACATACTGTGTGTGCATTGCTTGCATACCTGGAAATGTATTAACCTAGGCAACATACATTCTTTTTGTTAGCTATACACTACCCACAAATGCTGAGCTTTGAAGAAAAAAGTTGTCATTCACTTTAGTTAGTTTGACAATGATATAACAGAGTAGCATTACCTCTCTTAGAATGTTGTACGACTTTACCTGTGTTCTCTCGTTATCATATCACAAGTGTCAGCCTGATAGTTGGCATGTTAAGGCCATTGTGCATCCTGACTGAACACTCAAAAAACTAACAGCATGCCCCTGGCCGATGACATCACAAGGGGGTGGGGCCACCCAGTGGCATCAGCAGGTGACCCCGCATCTTCGTTAGTTAAGAATTGGCAGATGGCGGAGCCATCAAACAGCGGGAGTGGAATGTTGTTTTCTTTCTTTTTTGGTGTCGGCGGTGGTGGTGGGCGACGTGATTGATGATGGATCTACACAGAGGCTTTTTTAACTAAAAGACTTGTCAAAAACTGCCTACTGTATTTTTTTACACTACACCTTTTTTCTTTGGTGAATGAGTAGGGGTATGTACCCCTACTCATTCACATGGGAAGAGGCCCTTGTCCCTATCAACATGGGGACAAGGTGCTTTGGGGGATGGCAGAGCCCCTCCCTGCCCCAAAGCTCCCATCCCCTATGTTGCGGGTATGTGGCCTGGTAATTGTTCAGGAGGGGGGGGTGTTTGTTATCCCCTGCCTTTCCTGACATTCCAGGCTGCATGCTCAGATAAGGGTCTGGTATGGACTTTGGAGGGGGGATCCAACGCCATTTTTAAAAAAAAATTGGCGTGGGGGTTCCCCTCAAACTCCATACAAGACATGATGGGCCGTTTTTTTCCCCATTTTATTTTTAATGCAATTCTTGTTTTTATAGCAGATGACTCATCGGTTGTTAAGAACGCGTCAGTCATCTTCCTGGCCCACTCCTTAACAACCAGCTATATACAGTTTAATAAAACAGAAAAAACACACGCAAAACGCATGAAAAATACATGCAAACGCATGTTCAAAAATGCAAAATGCATCACAAAATGTGCCTGAAAACCACATCAACCGCATAGATGTAAACCTAGGGTATTACTCTGACAGTCAGGGAATACAAGTGAATAACAGCACATACGCCCATCCATGAAAGGTAAAGCTGTTGATATTCAGGTTCCTTCAAATGTCCAACTTTGATTGTTTCTGTTTAAGACCAGTCTGAATTTAATTGGCCATAGCAGCCTTTTATATTATTAAACTTATGAAAAGCATTACATGCCAAACAGCTACAAAACACTATCTACCTTTTTAATAATAATACCATGGAGGTCCGCCTGTCAGTTTTGTCGGCGGACCTGAACGGCCGCTCCATGCATGCCTATGAAGCATCGGATGTCAGTGGAAACATGTCCACTGAAATCTGACCCGATCCGCCCAAATCAGACATATGGCGATACGTCCCCATCCGTCCATGGTGGATCGGATTGGGTGAGATCTGATAAAAACAGACCTGCTGTCCGTTTTCATCAGATCTCTACATATGAGACAGCGGCGCTGCACGAGCCCCTCCCCGTTCAGTGAGCACAGAGGGACTTGTCATACGCCGGCTCAGCGGAGATCAGCAGGGAGATCTCCGCTGAGATGGCGGATTCCGCAGCGTCAGAGTCCGCCTCGTGTGAAAGAGGCCTAAAGCTAAGGTTTTTGTAGGACTACATGGTATCAAAACAATACCTGTGCTTGTCCTTCATAATAAAAGCTTCCCAACCAGGCCACATTGCCATGGAGACATACTCTGACAGTACCTGCAGACACAGCAAGTCATCCACATTTTTTTAAATAAATATGAAAAGTGTCTTTGCGTAATCCTTATAAAAAAAATGAATTACTTTGCATTCATGTTGACCTAATAGTTTCAGTGCTTTCTGGGTAGTGATGAGGACACTGGGAAAAATTCAGTTTGAACTACAGTGCAAAAAATAAATAAAAAATAAACAAACTTAAATTGCGTTAAACTCAATGGGGGATGATTTTTTATGTTTACCATTGGCCCTTTGGAGGACTGCTGGAAAAGCTGTTGTAATCTAAATTGCAATGTCATTGGGACCTTTACTAACTCAAAAAATAAATAAAAAAATTATGAAAATAAATATATACAGTGGGGGTGGTGGAGGGTTTTTCATACAGTTTTGAGGGCAATATGGAAAATTTAGAAATCCTTCCATTTATAGATTTGGGGGTGCTTTAAAGCTGCATGTGACAGACAAATAATTAAACTAACACAAGCACATCTCAGCCCCCTCTGGCCCACCACGTGGAGCCGCGCACCACGCGCTCCTCCCGCATGGCGTCTCATCCGCCCGCGGACCCCGCGGACTCCAGACCATCCTGGCTCCCGGAGGTGATGGCTGCCATAGCGACCTGCCAGTCCACCCTGACGGCCAAGATAGAGGAAGTGCAGCTCGATGTGGGGCTCATCCGTCAGGACATGGACAAGCTCCGCTCTCGGGTCACGGAGACGGAGCAACGCATCGGGCTCCTCGAGGACGATTCCAGCGACCACTCGGCTTCCCTCCGCACACTCCACACTAAGGTGAAGGCCTTGGAGTTTAGGGCCGAAGACGCCGAAAATAGAAATCGGAGGAACAATCTCCGCATCATCGGCCTCCCGGAGGGGGTCGAGGGGAAGGACCCGACGGCCTACGTGGAGGACTTGCTCCGATCCGTTCTCCCGGACGCGAGATTCTCCCCACACTACACCGCGGAGAGGGCGCACAGGGTTCCCCCTAAGCCAGGACCTCCGGGAGCCCCCCCGAGGACATTCATCCTGCGGCTCCTGAACTTTAGGGATAGAGACGAGGTCCTCCGGGCGGCCAGGCAGCAAGGAGAAATCCGTTTCCAGAACTCAAGGCTGATGATTTTCCCTGACTACTCCGTTGAGACTCAACGGCAACGCAAGTCTTTTGACCAGGTCAAGGGAGCCCTGAGGGCCCGGAACATCAAATACAGCGTCCTTTTCCCGGCCAGGCTCAGGGTCCAAGATGGCGAATCCCTCCGGTTCTTTAACACCCCGAGAGAGGCCTCTGACTGGCTTGACACCCTTCCTCCGCACCGTTGAGCAAGTAGCCGTGAGTACCTTCATTGTTTTCTCCCTCGTCTCATCTGCTGCTCTAACCCCCGCATCTTGGATGGAGACTCTGACCCCCATGTTGTTGGCTTTTTGCCCCCCTTCTTTCGGTCGGATGTCTCTCCCTCCGAGGCCCCCTCCCCTGACTATTATCCTTGCCTTAGAAGGCCTGTGGGGGGGCCATACGGTGGGACCTTGGGAGGACTCCATACCCCCTTCGGGGGTCTCTTGGCTGGAGAGCCGTACCAAAGACACTCTGTTTATACCTGACGTTGCAACACAAGTTTTGAGCCCCTGAGTATCTCAGGAGAACATTAAGTTAAGCCTACTTTCTATGATATGCAGCCTACACCCACCTGCGGGGATCCTTCTTTGGGAAAGTTTTTTATTAATTTTTTTTTATTTTTTTTTGGCTCTTTCAAGAGAAGGGAAGGGAACAGAAAGAGAAGAATTTTTATTTTTCCCCCGTCGGTTTATGTTTATGTGAGGTGTGGCATGACTGTAGGAGGTCAGCACCCTAGCAGGGGAGGGGGGACGACACACTGAACGCTGTCATGGGGTTCTTTCCTCCCCCCTTTTTCTGATGTCCTGCCCCACCTGCTTGTTAATTTCATATGGAGAGGCCAGGAGCGGAGAGGCGTCGTGCTCAAGCGGACACCCCCCGGATATCCGGTGGGCCCCGGCTCGCCTCTTGCACATCTACCCCCGTTTGCAGCCAGCGTGCTGATGTGGGACTGGGGAATGGAAGCTCTTCCCAGTTTTAAGGGACTGAGCAGAGTGGGGGGGGGGTTTGTTGCCCGTTCTGGGCTGGTTATACTATGTGCTTTTTTTTCCTTTCATTCATTTTGTTTTTTGTTTTTCTTTGAGTTTATGTCCAGATGTTTTATTGAGCATGCACGGTGTTGTACACTGTCTAGTCTTGTGCTGTGGGACCCGCCTCGGGCCCTGGCGCCAGTTTCCCTGGAGCTTTATTTCTATGATCCGGTCCACTACCCTCCCGATGCTCGCCATGCCGGTACTTAACATTATGTCCTGGAACACCAGGGGCCTCAATTCTCCGGTTAAGAGGTCACTGGTGTTCCAATTTATCAGGTCCCATAACCCTCACATTTGTATTCTTCAGGAAACCCATTTAGTGGGCAGTAGAACTCTGGCCCTTAAAAAACCCTGGGTTGCCGCCCACTATCATTCCACATATTCCACCTTTGCTAGAGGGGTGAGCATTTTAGTTAATAAATCCCTGCCTTTCAAGCTCCTGGACCTGGCGCTGGACCCAGACGGCAGATATGTGGTTATCAATGCTAGAATCCTATCCCAGACGTGGTCTATTGTGGGTCTCTACCTGCCCCCCCCAGCCTCCCTGGTATTGTTGAATAAGATAACTGCTATTTTAGCTGACTTTGCTTCGGACCACATGATAGTGCTGGGCGACTTTAACATGTCCCCCGACCCGGCTGTGGACAGGATGGCGAGTGTGGGTCCCTCTTCCCCGGGACTGGTTTCCTGGGCTGAGGCCTACGGCTTGACTGATCTTTGGAGGTGGAGACACCCTCAGGAGCGGGCCTACACCTGTCACTCTGCCTCATACGCCTCCTTCTCCCGCATAGACCTGGCCTTCGCGGGTCAGTCGGTCCTCTCTAGGGTCGGGGAGATTAAGATACTCCCCAGGGGTATTTCAGATCACGCCCCTCTGTGGCTGAGTCTGGGAGACACGGGGACCCGAGCCGGGCTGTGGCGGCTGTCACGGTTCTGGATCTCGGACCAGGATGTTGAGGCGCAATTCACGGGAGTACTAGATAACTTTTGGACTACTAACCCGGGCACGGCCTCCCCGGCTATGGTCTGGGATGCCTTCAAGGCCTTCACCAGGGGCCAGTATCAGACCATTATAGCTCGAGTTAGGAGGGAAAGGCGTTCTGCGCTGGTTGCGGCTGAGGTTGCTGCCACAGCGCAGGAGGCATTGTATGTCCGATCCCGTGACCCCCAACACTATATCACGCTGCAATCCCTCACTAGAGAGGTTATGACACTCCGTACTTCCCTGACCCAGAAGAGACTGCTGGCACAATCCCACCGTATATTTGAACAGGGGGAGAGATCGGGCAGGCTCCTTGCGTGGCTCTCGAGGGAGCACTCGGGGGGCATGGCCGTTCCCCAGATTGCTGGTCCCGACGGGGGCATTCTGTACACCCCGGAGGAGATCACCCGGACCTTTGCAGATTACTACCAGCGTCTTTACACAACACAGGTGACCTTTGCCGACGACGACTTGGCCCTTTACTTGGAGGAGGTTGACGTCCCTGTCCTATCTGACAAATATCGGACTACCCTTGACAGACCCATCTCCCTGGACGAATTACTTAAAGCACTTAAGACCATGCAGCCGGGCAAGACCCCCGGACCCGACGGTCTCCCCGTAGAACTTTACAAACAGTACCCTGATGTGTTGGCTGCTAGGCTCCGGGAGGTGCTGGTGGCTGCTGACCACCTGCACTCTCTTCCCACCTCCATGGGCGAAGCGGTGATTGTGGTTATTCCAAAGCCGGGTAAAGACCCCTCTCTTTGCCCCTCCTACAGGCCCATCTCATTACTAAACGTCGATGCTAAACTGCTTGCTAAAGTCCTGGCTATCAGGTTGAACACGGTCATCACGGCCTTGGTGCACCCTGATCAAACGGGCTTCATGCCAGGTAGGGGTACTGACATTAATCTCAGGAGGCTCTTTACCCATATTGCTAGGGCAGACGACACGGGCCAAACCCTGGTGGCCTCCCTCGACGCCGAGAAGGCTTTTGACTCCGTTGAGTGGAGGTACCTGTGGGCGGTCCTTGCCAAATTTGGATTTGGTCCCAAATATATTTCCTGGGTCAGACTTCTCTACGACTCCCCCCGGGCCAGGGTCTCTACAAATGCGTGTCTCTCGGATCCATTCCCATTGCAGCGTGGTACGAGACAGGGGTGTCCCCTTTCCCCGGGTCTCTTCGCGCTCGCCATAGAGCCCCTTGCGGCTCTTATTAGGGCGGACGGGGAGATTCGGGGGGTTCGGGTTGGTCCTCTACACGAAAAAATCTCCCTCTACGCTGATGGCGCCCTACTGTACTTAGCCGACTCGTCCACTTCCCTTGACAAGGCACTGGCCCAGTTTGACCGTTTTGCGGGCTTCTCTGGAGTCCGCATCAATTGGGATAAATCTGAACTCTTCTCACTCCATCCCTCCCCCACTAGCTCCAATTCTCGCTCGCAGCTTAAATGGGTAGGGGAAATTAAATATCTGGGAGTCAGGGTCACTGCGGTGTTAGACGATTTTGTGGCACGAAACCTCCAACCTCTGATGAGACAGGTCACCACTAAACTTGCGGCGTGGCGCTCGCTCCCTTTGACACCGGTGGGTAGGATTAACCTCCTGAAGATGGTACTCCTGCCCAAATTTTTGTACTTTTTTCGGAATACCCCAGTCCACCTTTCGAGGGAATTTTTCAAGAAGCTGGAGAGTCAGCTGGGGGCTTTTGTTTGGGCGGGTAAGACCCCTAGGATAGCTAAGAAAACACTGTACCTACCCCTCTCGGGAGGTGGCCTGTCGCTCCCAAACTTTCAGCTGTACTACTGGGCGGCGGTTTTGGTTACGGTCAGGTGGTGGTTCGCCCAGCCCAAGCAGAACCCGGCGGTCACGCTGGAGGCTGCTGTTCTGGGCTCATACGCCGCTCTGAGCAACCTAGCATTCCGGGGTTGCCGGGCGGCCCCTTCGGTCACGGTTCCCATGCAGACCACCATCAGGGCCTGGAAGGACGCTAGGGGAATCTACGCTAAACCCTCCCATGTCTCCCCTCATATCCCTCTCTGGGGTAACCCCCTCCTGCCCCACTTCCACTCTCTTCCTGACCCCTCGGTGTGGGCTAGTAAGGGGATAACAACTATTAAACATATTGTATCCGATGGCACTCTCATGACTTTTCAGGAGCTAAGAAACCGGTACTCGATACCGCCGCAGTGGACTTTCCGGTACTGGCAGCTTAGGCACGCATACGGAGCCCAATTCCCGGACAGACTCACACTCCAATCGGACTCGATCGAGCGACTCTTGACTTCACGTTCCATGGGGCGCCCGTTATCTACCCTTTATCTTTATCTGACGGTAGCGTATGACACTGGGTCGACCCGCACACTTGAAAAATGGAAGGCTGATATACCTGACCTGGATGACGAAAAGTGGGAGGAATGTGTCTCCGTGTTCATCCCGTCACTTATAGCAGCTAGAGACAGGTTCATCCAGATCAAATTTTTACACAGGGCCTACTACACCCCTCAAAGGCTGGCCCGTATCTTCCCCCAGCGAGACCCCCTTTGCCCGCGCTGTGGGATCCACGAGGGCTCGTTTTGGCACATGGTGTGGTCCTGCCCCAGGATCCAGCCCTACTGGGGCCGGGTTGCCGGGGTCCTGAGCTCCGTGTCTGGGCTGCAGATCCCGGTGGAGCCCCTACTTCTCCTCCTGAGCCATTTGGAGGAGGTGGAGGGGGACAGATACTCCAAGCTATTTCTTACTTTCTCCCTCTTCTATGCCAGGAGGGAAATCCTCCTCAAATGGAAGGCGGCAGATCCGCCTACGGTAGACTCTTGGACCCTGTCTATCAATAAAGTGCTCCCGCTGTACAGGATCACGTATGAGAGTAGACAGTGCCCGGCGAAGTTTGACAAAGTGTGGTTCGTGTGGATCGATGCCAGGGGCTAGAGGTGGTTCCAGGTTCGGCTGCTGAACTATTCATGTATAATTAAAGCTGCTCCTTATTGCCTTCTCCCCCCTCACCCTTCCCCCCCCCAGCCCCCCCTCTCTGCGCTCTCTGGTCTACTGCTCTCCCCCTTCCTGTATGATCCTCAGAGGGGGGCGGGCATTGTTGAGGACCCCGATACGTTTCTTATGGTACGGGTGGGGATTTGGACATCCTGTTTTTCACCCTGACAATGTGCAGTGGCTAGGGACTTGGACTCGCTATGAGCCCTACAAACTCCCCCTGATGTTTGTGTAATACTGTGCTTTTGTATACATGTGTCTATGTAACCCTGATTTTTTTGTCTCAATAAAACATCTCTGTTAAAAACTAACACAAGCACACACACACAAAAGAAACCCTATCCCATATGATCCAAGATGAAAAGTAAAATAACGTCCATTAATAGGCAAGGTCCATACATGAAGCTGGATTTGATCTTGCTGCTCCTTGCACTTTATTCAGGGTAAACAGAACTAATGCAGAATATGAAGGAGACAAGGGCACAGGATTCAAATGAAAAGCATGTATCTACTGTATTTCCATAAAATCAATAGCACACTAATTTCCGACAACAAATCGATGGGAGCTTGTTGTCGGAAATTCTGACCGTGTGTATTTCCGGCTACAAAAATTGGAGAGCTGGTTTTTAATTTTTCGACAACAAAATACGTTCTCATAAATTCCATTTGTGTGTGAACAATTCCGATGCACAAAATTCCACGCATGCTCTGAATCAAGTACGAGACGGAAGCGCTTGGTCTGGTAAAACTAGCATTCGTAATGGAGATGGCACATTCATCACGCTGTAACGGACTGAAAAGCACGAGGCTGAAAAGCGCAAATCGTCTCTCACCAAACTTCTACTAACACGACTATTAAACTTCCCTTTAATAGTGCCATTGTACGTCTTGTACGTCACCGCGTTCTTGGCGTTTGGAATTTCCGACAACATTTGTGCCACTGTGTGTATACAAGACAAGTTTGAGCCAACATCCGTGGGGAAAAAATTCACGGTTTTGTTGTTGGAATTTTTAATCGTCTGTACGTGGCATTACAGTGTAGGCCGTGTATATCCCACAGGAGTATATATGAAGGGAAAGCATGGGGACCAGTATTTCCTGTGTGTAGCAGGAGCTGGTAAGCCCTGGTGCCAGTGCCAGTGCAAGCGTCAAAGGACCCACTCAGTAAAATGGAAAGGAGCATTGTCTACCTTTCCATGCACCCTCGTGGAGTGACTACATGTAAAAACTAGAGGTGGCAATGCATTTTGAAGGTCCTCCTTGAGATGGATCTTTCGAGTATGGGGTGTATTTGAGGATGGCAGTGATTTAGTGGGTTTTTCTTCAGCTGGTTTAGTGATTATGTATTTTTTTGAGTTGCTGTGGATTTATTTTGACTAGGCATTAGTCATTAGAAATCGAATATTTTAATGCAGACTCTGGTAGGCTTGCAGCAAGATATGGATCAGCTAAGCGCAATTAGGGATCAAAGCCTGTGTATGCAATTAGGAAATACAGCTGTCTCCTAAAATATATGATTGCAAATTGTGTGGAGATTCTTAGAATGCTAGCACACGCTGATAAGATCATTTCCTTTAAGAAAATGGCTTTCACATGCACATTTAAAAAAGCATTTAAGGACAACTACTTTTTCTGAAGTCTTTTTATGTATTCTGCATTTAAAGGTTAGCCGGTAAACCATTGATTGCTGTGGATAGTCTTTCAAAACATCTTTTAGCATCCATAGGCTATTATTTCCTTGCTGTTGTGTCAGGTACTGAATTAGTGACAATGAAAAAGATAGGCCCATTCACATATCTAAAAGAGGTAGAACTCTGTCTTCCTCTGCAGCAGTTGGTACATTTCTTTTAGGTTAGAAAAGGGGTATTCAAACTTTCTAAATGAAGGGCCTTCAGACTTTAGGGGGTCAATAGGGGAAGGTATGATTGATATTAGCTGGAGAAGTAGTGCCTCATAATTTGTATTGGTCGGAGGAATAGTGCCCCATCATTGCTTTTAGATGGAGGAATAGCGCCCTATCATTGGTATACATTGGAGGAATAATGCCCTATCATTGGTATACATTGGAGGAATAATGTCCTATCATTGGTATACTTTGGAGGAATAGTGCCCTATAATTGGTATACATTGGAGGAATAATGCCCTATCATTGGTATACTTTGGAGGAAAAGTGCCCTATAATTGGTATACATTGGAGGAATAATGCCTTATCATTGTTATACTTTGGAAGAATAATGCCCTATCATTGGCCAGTGACAGGATTAATATCCCACTGTTGGTGCTCTGTCAGAGGAATGCCTCATAGCATTGGAATGCATAATGCTTGAAGGGCTGGTTAAAGACAAGCAAAGGGCCACGTCCGGCTTGTGGGCAGCAGGGCTTGTGGGCAGCAGTTTGGAAACAGCTGGGCTCTAATTACACATGCAATCAAGAGATCAATTAAGTGCTTTAAAACACATTGTAATAGAAAAAACTTCATGGGCAATATTCAGTGGCCTTATTATAGTGATTTCATGGAGAATAGCTGAGTGACCTAATTAGTAGAAGTGTTTTATGCCCTATTTTTTGACAGATTTTTGAGTGATTAAACATGCAGTCCCTTCCAAATGAAATCCTTAGAAATGTTATAGCTCTAGAAAGATATACACAAATGGATGCAGCTCTGTAATCATCAGAGGCGTCCCTAGGGGGGGGCCAGAGGGGGCCCTGACCCCCCCAACATCATGCTGTGCCCCACCTTGTGCCCCCCCCAAAAAATAAGCTCTGCGGGGAATTCCTCCCCCTACCTGTGCTCGCCGACACTGCATAATGCGAGCGCTCACACAACCAGATATTCTAGCCTGGGCCGTGTTTAAGTGTGTGCACTGCAGACTGCAGTACACTGTAATCACTGAACTACATTATCTCCATCCCTTCTGTCCCCCCCCGATCTGTCTCCCTCCCCCTCTTCTGTTCTTTCAAAACATTCACAATTTACTTTCACTTTCAGTTAGGCAGATAATATACGGTGCAAATTTATTTCCTGCATCCACAGATTGCAGGAAAGAAACTTGCATGATTCCCCCATCAACAGACAGTGGTGACAGGGGAATATCCCTCCTGCCCAGCAATTATATTCTCCCAACAAACAGTGATTATCACCAGTGGCTATACAGCAACCACTAGTGATAATTATAAGAGAATCTGCTCATTAATGGTTCAAATCTCAGCCAGTTTCTGCTGAACCAGCTGAGATTTAAACTGTCTATGGCTGGTCTTAGCTCTTAGGCAGCCCATACATTGATTAGCACTGTGGAGTGTCGGCTTCCTGGCGGGATCGGGCATGTGGGATTTCAAACACACCCGAGCCCATCTCTATTGGTTGTAGACAGTTGAGCTCCCTGCAGGTTGCTTAGCAGCAGTGGACCCTTCTCTGACATGCTGATCGGGATGCAATCCAGGTGATGCTCTTAGTCAAATCCTAGTCATAAATATCAGTGATTTTATTGATCAAAGCCCACACTTTACAGGCATAGAGCCCACATGGCTGCTGATCGGTTGATTATATTTATGTGGTTGTACTCTTGATGCTAATAAATACTGTGTTTATTAGATCTGACTGGGAGCATCACCTGGATCACATGCCGATCAGCATGTCAACAGAGAAGGTTATACAGCATTACTGCTGCTAGGTGACCAGCTGGGGGTCCGGCTCTCTATAACCAATAGTGCCAGCCTTCCCCTGCATGCACCCATAATGTCACCAGCACTAGGTCCTAATAGACTGCCGCCGCTGCCAAGGAGACAGACGCCAGACCAGCTCTGTAAATAGCAGGCACAGGACAGCTGGGGAACCCTAGAGTGGCAGAACACCAGGGCCCGGTGGCAAGACAACCTTTGCAACAATGATAGTTCTCCCACTGCTTTGGACCCTTATATTTTCTTGGTGTGCTGGTGACATATATCTCTTGTTTTCTGCCATCCTGGGGGGCCCCAGTATAGTAGGAAGGGAGCTCACTGCAGAACATGTGAAAGGGCCCATAGTGGGATCGTAGTAAAGGGCCCCAGGATATATATATATATATATATATATATATATATATATATATATTTGCATTTTATAGTTGGCCCCCCTACTTTTGTCCCTGTCCCCCCATGTGCCCCCCCTAAATATGAAAGCTGGAGACGCCACTGGTAATCATTATTACAGCATTCATATGTAAGCACCTGAATTTGATCTTGCATCTGCCTCTTGTAATCCCTGTACAGCAGAGCTTGAGTGTGAGAGAAGGAAGCAGTGCCAATAGCCAATCATGTTATGTGCTTACAAGAAACATGCTGATAGAGAAAGCGGAGTGAGCTCATCACGGTGCTGCCTCTGTATAGTCAAAGTATTGTCGCTTTAGGTGAAGTTTACAACTTTCACATGTTGTGAACTGGAACCATGGGTGCTGCACAGCTTGTCTGAGATTCAGTAACATGCAAAAATCTGGCATCACCTCTTAATGTTCCTGTCATACCTGTGATGTCATTTTAACCACTTAAGGACCGCCTCATGTACATATACGTCAGCAGAATGGCACAGGCAGGCACATCCACGTATATATACGTCCTCTGCTTGACGTGGGTCGGGGGTCCGATCGGGACCCCCCCCGTACATGCGGCGGTCCCCGTGGCTTCAGGAGTGATCCGGGACGACGGCGCGGCTATTCGTTTATAGCCGCTCCGTCGCGATCGCTCCCCGGAGCTGAAGAACGGGGAGAGCCGTGTGTAATCACGGCTTCCCCGTGCTTCACTGTGTCGGCGCATCGATCGCGTCATTCCCTTTATAGGGAAGACACGATCGATGACGTCATTCCTACAGCCACACCCCCCTACACTAGTAAACACATACACAGTGATCCCTAAATGTTACAGCGCCCCCTGTGTTTAACTCCCAAACTGCAACTGTCATTTTCACAATAAAGAATGCAATTTAAATGCATTTTTTGCTGTGAAAATGACAATTGTCCCAAAAATGTGTCAAAATTGTCCGAAGTGTCCGCCATAATGTCGCAGTCACGAAAAAAATCGCTGATCGCCACCATTAGTAGTAAAAAAATAAAAATAAATAAAAATGCAAAAAAACTATCCCCTATTTTGTAAACACTATAAATTTTGCGCAAACCAACCGATAAACAATTATTGCGATTTTTTTTTACCAAAAATAGGTAGAAGAATACGTATCGGCCTAAACTGAGGAAAAAAAAAATGTTATATATGTTTTTGGGGGATATTTATTATAGCAAAAAGTAAAAAATATTGCATTTTTTTCAAAATTGTCGCTCTATTTTTGTTTATAGCGCAAAAAATAAAAACTGCAGAGGTGATCAAATACCACCAAAAGAAAGCTCTATTTGTGGGGAAAAAAAGATGCCAATTTTGTTTGGGAGCCACGTCGCACGACCGCACAATTGTCTGTTA
Source organism: Rana temporaria (assembly GCF_905171775.1). Taxonomy (NCBI): domain Eukaryota; kingdom Metazoa; phylum Chordata; class Amphibia; order Anura; family Ranidae; genus Rana; species Rana temporaria. The sequence goes on from NC_053490.1 coordinate 70,849,543, forward strand.
AAGCGACGCAGTCCCGAACTGTAAAAACCCCTTGGGTCTTTAGGCAGCATTTTGGTCCGGGGCTTAAGTGGTTAATGCTTCAAGATACCAAGGAGTGCAGCAATATTCCGAATTTGTGCATGTTACTGTGTGTCAGGAAATCCCTGTGAGACATCTGGTTCATAGATATACGAATGTGCACTGTATTTCCCACAGAATGGTTACCAGGCACGTGTGTGCATGCAAGAATGTGGCTGCGGCTTTGCTTATGGTTTGGTACCTCGCTGCTCACCTGTTGATGATCCTGGCTATTCCTGTGATTACATATCTGTCTCTGATCTTGGCTTCCTGTCCTATTCAAATGCCGGTGTCTTGTCGATCTAGTTCCCCTATCAATATGGTTTCCTGCTTCACTGCGCAGGCGCAGACGAAGCCCACGGAAATCTCTGAACCTCGGGCAGCATCCAGGCTTGTTCCTTAACATCCCAGTGGATTGGAGGATGTTAAAAAAAGAGCCAGGAGGCCGAGCGAGCGCAGCGAGGACGTGAGGCCGACTGGCCACTTACAGAAAATTCCACGTCGCCCTGGACCTCTTGCTACAGCTGCTCAGGTTCGGTGATTTTCGTTGGCTCGGATTGTGCCTGCGCTGTCAAGAGGGGAACCGAATCGATAGGAGGAACCGTATCGGCAGATGACCTGCCTAGCTGTCCACTGTACCAACTCTGTGCACTGCTGAGTGTTCCTGCCTCAAAGCTGCTGAGAGCTCTGACAAGCCATATGTCCCGAACCATCATCGCCAGCGGAGTGCCCCTTTAACCTGAGCTAGACTACTGAACATTGCTACTGCTCCTGTCCCATTGGTTCACCAGTCTCCTTGAGACCGTATCTTCTGCTGCAAGTTCTCCCATCAACATCTGCTGGCACTCGTGTTCTCCTGTCCCTCTGTACCTTCTGTTTCACTTCCAGTGGAGTCTGGGCTGGAGATACAAGAGAGGCTGACCTTGTCATTTCAGTCTCCTCTCAGGTATGTGACACTGCGCTGCCTCTCCTTTTAGGCCTCGTACAGACATGCGGATATCCGCTGGAAACGGTCCGCTGGACCGTTTCCAGCGGATAAATCCTCTGGCGGATTTGGATCTGATGGCTGTACACACCATCAGATCGAAATCCCCGCGGAATACATCCGCGGTGACGTGGCTGCGCCGTCGCCGCGAAGATTGACGCGGCGACGTGCGCGACCCTGGAAGGTAAATACTTCCACGCATGCGTTGAATCATTAAGACGCATGCGAGGGATGGGAGCGGACGGACTGATCCGGTGAGCCTGTACAGACGACCGGATCAGTCCGCTGGACTGGATTCCAGCGGATAGATTTCTTAGCATGCTAAGAAATTTTTATCCGCTGGGAATCCGTCGGCTGGATTTTTATCCGCTGGGAAATGTCCGCTAGGCCGTACACAGGACCGGATCTATCTGCTGGAACTGATCTGCGGATCAATCCCAGCGGATAGATCTGGTCGTGTGTACGGGGCCTTACTGTTCAGTCATAGGCTGGTGCGGGCCCAGGTTGACCTGGGCTTAGAGGAAGTAGGTTGAATGGACTAAAGCTGGCCATACACTGATCAAATTAATCTGGTTCAGCAGGAACTGGATGAATTTTAAGCTGGCTATACACTAGTAGAATTTAGTTTGACATTTTTCCTTGTCAGAACATTTGTTTGTTTTTCGTATCGTTAGTGGGGTCAAATTGACATTCATTTTCATCGGCAGAGATGACAAAATTCTAAGGAGCGGTATGTCAAATTTTTCTCAAATGTGTGAATTCAGAACAGTGTATGTGGTTTTAATTTAGTAAAGTCTATTGATTCAAAAATTAAATGTTAAAATCAAGTTAAATCTTTTGAATGACATTCAAATGTTCTGAGAATTTTTGTACAAATTTTCCTAAGAATTGTTATACAAGTTTTCATTTGCAATTCTGCTAAGATATACCCAGCTTAAAGAGGAGGTCCAGCCTGGGTGAAAATAATTAAAAGTCAGAAGCTACAAATACTGTATTAGGGCACTTACCTATCCAGTGAGCCCACGATGTCGGCACCCCAGCTGATCTTCGGATCGACTCCCGGGTGCTGAAGTCGCCATTCTTGGTAAGGGAACCCAGCAATAAAGCCTTATAGCTTCACAGCTGGTTCCCTAATGTGCATGCGCAAAGCGTGCTGCACTTTTTAATTGGCCCGGCAGTGGGGGGAAAGGAGGAGGGGGCCGAACTTTAGAGAGATCGGCCATGGCTCTGTCTCCGGAAGTGGGGAATGGGAACTGTCAAAAACAGGTTCCCTTTTCCCCTCCACCCTGAAATGTGGCACCAGAGGGGGTGAGGATGCGTATACTTTTTCTTCACCTGTTCTGCTGGTAATGCACTTCCTGTTCCAGGGTGACAACACTGACTAACTCACGATAGCATTGTGACCCTATGACAGCACTACTGAACACTCCACTCCTTTTCTTATAAAATGGAGGGGGTGTTTTTGTAATCGTCAGGGATAACTGGTAACAGTCACTTCTCTGTCTCTTGGCTATAATTGAGTGTAGTATCTACTTTTATCATTGTCTAGTAGTAGTGCTACCTGGTCTGGACAGGGGCTGGGAAAGCAAAGAGCCCACAGCGTTGATTGCTTCCCTTGGGAATGTCATTATGGGATTGGGAGAAAGGGCACATGGCCACATTTTTGTTACCAGGCCACAAAGCCTAGCAAGGGTTGTCTTTAAGGCAGGGAAAAAGGGCCAGCTGCCCTGGGCCCATCATTGTTGTGGGGCACAAATCAGCTGCCTCATAGCTGCCAACTACCCCAGTTTAAATTCCCTTGTTCCTTGAAGTTTTAGTCCCGTGCTGTCCCGATATCTCAGTGTTCCCAGCTCTGCCCTATTGCCGTGTACAGATGACTCACCTGCAAACCCTGTGTTTTCATGTAAATAACCTGCATTGATATGTAAATAGAGACAGCATTAATATGCAAATAGCCACGGAACAGCAGCATTGATATGTAAATAGCGGTGGCATTAATATGTAAATATCCACAGACTGGCAGTAACCTCTAGCAACCAATTAGTGAGTGGTAAGGATGTCCAGTAACCTCTATCAACCAATTAGTGAGTGGTAAGGATGTCCAGTAACCTCTAGCAACCAATCAGTGAGCAGTATTGATGTACAGTAATCTCTAGCAACCAATCAACAAGAAGAAGTCATGTGCTGTAACCTCTAGCAAATAATCAGTGAGCCATAATGTGTGCTGAAACCTATAGCAGCCAGTCAGTGAGCAGTAATGATACCTCTGGCAACCAATCGCAATTGCTGCCTGATCTGATTCAGTAAACTGATTTTGAGTCTAGCTGCTATTTATTGTATGTCTCAGAGCAGATGGAGAGCGAAATTGCATGGGGGGGGGGGGGCAAGAAAATGTTTGCCCGGGGTCCAATCAAAGGTAAGTGCCATGCGGGGGGGGGGGGGAAACTGGCTGCATTTGAGGGGGAAAACTGGCTGTATTTGAGGCGGGGGGCAAGCTGGCTGTATTTGAGGGGCAAACTGGCTGTATTTGAGGCGAGGGGGTAAACTGGACCAACTGGTTGCATTTTAGGGGGCAAACTGGCATAATTTGAGGGAGGGAAACTGGCTGCATTTGAGGGGGCAAACTGGCTGTATTTAAGGGGGGAAAACTGGTGGCATTTGATGGAGCAAACTGGCGGCAATTGATGGGCACAGTGGCTGTGTTTGATGGGCACAGTGGCTGCAATTGATGTTTTTTTTTTTCAGTTTGTTTTTGCCCCCCCCCCCCCCACCTAAAAAATTTGAGCACCAGCCACCACTACCTGGGGAGACTCTTTTTGGGAGAGCCTACCACACAATACTAATTGGTTGGCTTTAGCTGATCATCTTTTTTTGGTTCACTTCAGTGTTTTGTTTTTAGGCACAGCATTGTGTGCTCAAAAAAAATTAAAAATTAGATAACTGGGACTATGCTTACTGATGGCAGCCTGCAGAGTGTATAGGAAGTTATGAGCTCACATAATTTCTGGTAGGATCAACAGCTATTTTATTGCACTTATCGAACAATATCAATATAAAATTATGCTATGGTACATTGACAGAACAAAATGTAGATGTTCGTCACCCATCTGTTTTCAGAGGGGACATCAGTAGGCAGGTTGTTTTTGTTCCCCTTCAGATAAATGGCACTGCCTTCACCTAACCCTTGATAAAAATAGAACAATTATAGCTTTCTGTTCAGCTTTGCCACAGCTTTGCTGGTTTGATTCGATTTCACAGTGGGTCCTCACACTCATTTCCTCCCCTTGGACCAGTGACCCCCCCAGTCGATTTTCAGATATAAGTATCAGGAAATAATTTCCTTTTAGAGTTGCCTGTACTGCATGACAAGCTGTATGAATCATTAATTTAGTCAATTTTAACCAACTTGTACCTTTTAAAAAGACATTCTTTTAGCCTGTAAAAACATGTTTGTAAGACTTACTTGTCCACTTACTCATCTATCTAATATTACATTTGGACTAGACACGACATTGGCCAAGTAAAAGCTTGAAATAATTACTTCTATTATAGTTAATAAGTCTACAGTCCATCCATGCTCTTGTTAAGTCAAGCTGTAAAGAGCAGGACCAAATGCAAACACTGCATTAACAGTTTGGTATATGTCAAAACAATGCATTAGTGTATGAGTATATCTCTGAAAAGCATTATAGAAATGGGAACCCACTTTACTGGCTATTTATAAAGCTAAAGCCTGTAATTAGTTATGGGGACACGAATAGATCCTCTAACATCTTGTTGTGAATGGACACTCATTTATAAAGTAGGTCTTATTTTCATTTTACTGCGCTCTTCCATTTGGACTTTTGTAGAGCACTACAGAAATGCCTTGTGACTCTGCACTAAAGAGCAATAAAGGATATAATGGATTCTGATGACATACCTGCATGAGACATGAATGACTCTTTATGTGCAGCTCCACATTTCAGGACATTTTCAGAGATAAATGTAAAGAAACGCAGCCTAGCTTGTAGCAATAAAACCGTATTTCTTATCTTCATTGGTTTTCCTCTTTTTAAAATATTTTCTCACTCGTTTTTTTTTGTCTGCAAAATAAAAATACCTAAGAGACTGTCTTTATTTTTTTTCCTAATTAAAGTTTAAAAAAAAAAAAAAAAATCCAAATCCTCTCTCTGTGCCAAAATGGGAACCTGATCTTGGTGCTACTGTCTCGCCAGAGACCTGGAACCAGATCTGGGCTACTGTGGATAAGAGCTGGCTGGAGAAATTAATCTGAAACTCTTTAGCCTTGTACACACAACCGTTTTGCCCGGCAGGAAAACTGCCAGGAGAGCATTTGACCGGGAATCCCGGCCGTGTGTATGCTCCCTAGCAGTTTTCCCGACAGGAAAACTGCCCGGGAAAAATAGAGAACCTGCTCTCTATTTTTCCATCAGGATTCCCGGCAGAGTGTTTCCTGCCGAGAAAACTGGTCGTCTGTATGCTTACCCGTCTGAGGTAAACCCTCACATGCTCGATAAGACTTCAACGCATGTGTGGTAGCATACAAGGCTAGTGTGGGGTGGAGCAAGATGGCGGTGACCGCATCAAATGCGATGAGCGCCGGCTTGTCGTAGTCGATGACGTCACCGCGTTCTTGCCATTCAAAAGAACGGCGGTTCTTTTGAGTGCCCGTCTGTATGCACAGCTTTGCAAGGCAAGCTTGCCAGGAATCCCATCAGAAAAAAAGATGTTTTTTTTCCTGACGGGATTCCCGGCCGTGTGTACAGGGCTTTACTTGTTGCTTGTTGCTTTGCTTGAGGATCTACTTTGCTGTTCCAGCCTATTCATTGCTTTGTTTTTGAGAATTCTGCACTGATGGCTTGTTTCAGCACATCTGATTGGACTGACCAAAGTTCAAATGCTTTTAGACCACAGTTTACCAACTGTCATACATGGTTAACAGTGTACAAAGAAAAAAGTTGCGCTAATGTGCGTATAAATATATGCACTGAAACCAGCGCAAATAGTACAAAGAAAATATTAAATAAGTGACAAACTGTGAATTAAACCATAAAGTCCACATTAAAGTGTATATATTCCCCAATTTCCTGGAAAGAGTGATGATAGAAGCACCTCCACCTCAGTCGCACACTGACTCTTACCGGAACTCTATGATCTCTTAATTACAGGAGATCATAGACAGCATATAATGATCATATCCTTGAAGCGTGTCTCCAGAGAGGGTCAGTCACAGTATTGAATTGCCTCAAACCAGTGTACTAATGCGGGAGAAGGAAAAAGAAGGAACTCGCATAGCGTAAAATCCTCAAGATTTATTATAAGATAAAAAGATGTACACTTACATCAAGCTGTAGATATAAAAGCATCAAAAACACAAGCCGGCCGGCTCCTCGAACGTGCAGCCCGTATCTTCCGGGTCTGATCACTTGACACGGTGAAGTCAGAACGTAATGTTTGCTCAGGTTAAATACTGCTTTGTAAGAAACAAAATGGCCCCTGCCCCCACCTATAACTGGCCCCACAGCAAGGAGCACATGGAAGGGCAATGCATGCAAGACAAAACCAGAGAAATTCCAAGCTCAACTCACCAATCAGTCTGCTTACCAATCTAATTATCCTGTCTAAAAACGGGTTTAGTTAGCACACATTTGCAAATGCCTGCGTAAACTGCAGGGCCTCTTCACTGCACCCTCTATTACCTGCAGTCCTAACTCCTGTACACTTTTGTGAGTCTCCAGAGTGGAAGCAAATGCTTTTTATGGATAGATAGGGGGCAGGTGGCCTGGAGGTAGCCAAATCCTCCTTAAAGGCACAGGGGCACACTAAACACCCAGCATATAGCACAATGGCAGCAATGCTGTCCAGTTTGTCCCCTCATCAAAGTTACATAAGTAACAAACAATATAGCCCCTGCTCCCCTTTAACTGGCCTTCACATGAAGGAGTACATGAAAACTCACCAACCAGTCTGCTTACCAATCAAATTAACCTGTCTAACAATATTCTCTGGTTTTGTCTTAAATACTGCTTTGTGCCTCAAAGTTTGTAGCCTAATTTGGCACTCTAAAAATACTGTACAATGTTTCAATTGTTTGATCTCAGCTTATAATATATATCATGTTTGCTGCAGCAAAAATCCTACATTGTGCCACAAAGTTTGTAGCCTATTCCGGTGCTTTGGTTATATCGTGTCACTTAAATTATTTTTGGCTATTGTCTCTCAGATAATACACTCTAATGTTAATTTCTAAATAAAACATGCCAAAGGGGATTATTATACATATGCTGGAGACTGTTTTCTGGGGGGTAAATTGTACATGTGCTGGGTACAGTTAGCTAGGAGATGATTTCATATACTGTGCTGTGAAAAATTATTTGCCCCCTTCCTGATTTTTTTTTTTGCATATGTCTCACACTTAAATGATTTAGATCATCAAACACATTTTAATATTACCCAGAGATAACCTGAGTAAATCTAAGATGCAGTTTTTTTTATTATTATTTAATTTATTAAGGGGAAAAAAGCTGTTCTGTGATTAACCACAATATTTTGCAAAGCTGAGTTAAATTTCACTTGCCACACCCAGGCCTGATTACTGCCAGACATGTTGAATTAAGGAATCACAAAAAGCCACACATTATGTCACAATCTAAAACAATTCAAGAACAGATTAAAAACAAACCTGTATCGTTCTAGGAAGGGGTTCAAAGCCATTTCTAAGGCTTTGGAACTCCAGTGAACCACAGGGAGAGACATTATCCACAAATTGAGATAACTTGGAATAGTGGTGAACCTTCTCAGGAGTGGCCGGCCTACAAAAATCATTCCAAGAGCATGACGACAACTCATCCAGGTGGTCATAAAAGAACCCAGAACAACATCTAAAGAACTGCAGGCCTCATTTGCCTCAGGTAGATCAGTGTTCAGGATTCAACAATAAGAAAGAGACTGGGCAAAAAATGCATCCATGGGAGAGTTCCAAGGCCAAAGCCACTGCTGACCAAAAAGAAAACAAAGGCTCATCTCACATTTACCAAAACACATCTTGATTATCCACAAGTCTTTTAGGCAAATATTCTGTGGACTGACAAGGCAAAATTTTTACTTTTTGGAAGGTGTGTGTCCTGTTACATCTGGCATAAAACTAATACAGCATTTCATAACAAAAACATCATACCAACAGTCAGACATGGTGGTGGTAGCGTGATGGTCTGGGGCTGCTTTGCAGCTTCAGGACCTGGACGACTTATTATAATTGATGGAACCATGAATTCTGAGCTCTACCAGAAAATCCTAAAGGATGTCCGGTCATCAGTTTGTGACCTCAAGCTCAAGTGCATTTGGGTTAGGCAGCAGGACAATGATCTGAAACACAACAGCAAGTCCACCTTCAAATGGTTCAAACAAAGAAAAAATGTAAGGTTTGGGCGTGGCCTAGTCAAAGACGGGCTTAAATTCAATTAAGATGCTGTATCATGACCTTACACAGGCCGTGTTGGAAAAGCCTCCAGTGTGGCTAAATTAAAACAATTTGGCAAAGAAGAGTGAGCCACAATTTCTCCACAGAAATGTGAAAGACTCATTGCCAGTTATCGCAAATGCTTAGAAAATGGTATATGGCGCACGATCTAATAAAGCATATAATACAATAGTATAACAAAAGAGGTGTAGAAGAATATCAAATAAAGTCCATCTAAAAAAATGGATAAATGAGGGCTAATGTCCAAAAAAGTCCTGGTTTTCAATATATGGTGGCTGTAGAGGGCACTTGGCGGCAGCACCCGAAGCAGAAGCAGACTTCTGAAGGAATCAGAGAAACAAAAGGCAAGATGCGCCAATCTAAGTGCAATAAGCCATCATTTATTAAATAAAAAGGAAAAAAAAAAAGACCGTAAGGTGGCTACTCACAAAAGGAGAAATAGCACGGGCAATGAATAAGATGCAAGCCTGGAGTCACTGTAGTATCGTCATCTATGGGGATCCATATCCAGGGCAGCTGCATGCTGAAGATGTTTCACACACAAGGATCAGGAAACCGGAAGAGACGATGAGATGCGACGTGCGTTCCACTGTGGGGCGCGGCGTGCCGTCGTCGCACCGGAAGTGACGTGGAGGTCCAGGCCAGCCAATCGGATAACGCGTTTCACAGCGTCAGCTGTTTCGTCAGATCCATCTAAACGCGTTATCCGATTGGCTGACCTGGACCTCCACATCACTTCCGGTGCGACAACGGCACGCCACGCCCCACAGTGAAACGCACGTCGCATCTCATCGTCTCTTCTGGTTTCCTGATCCTTGTGTGTGAAACATCTTCAGCATGCAGCTGCCCTGGATATGGATCCCCATAGATGACGATACTACAGTGACTCCAGGCTTGCATCTTATTCATTGCCCGTGCTATTTCTCCTTTTGTGAGTAGCCACCTTACTGTCTTTTATTTATTTATTTAATAAAATATGGCTTACTGCACTTTTGTTTCTCTGATCACAAATGCTTGATTGCAGTTGTTGCTGTCAAGGGTGGCACAACTGTTATTAGGTCTCGGAGGCAATTACTTTTTCACATGAAGCCGAGCAGGTTTGGACAGCTTTTTTGCCTTAATAAATTAAACCATCATTTTAAAACTGCATTTTGTATTCACTCAGGTTATCTTTGTATAGTAATAAAATATTTTGATGATTTGTGACATTTCAGTGTGACAAATATGCAAAAAAAATCAGAAAGGGGGCAAATACTTTTTTGTAGCATTGTATGCAGCAGACATAACCAGAAGAATAGGCTACATGCATTGGGTACTGAGTGCTAAGGGGGATAAACTACATGAGCTGGGTACTGGGTGCTAAAGGGTTAACATACATGTCTAGGACTGGGCACTGAAGAGATTATGCACATGGTTTGAGGACTGGAAGTTGAGGGTTATCACATATGCACAGTGTTGGCTAATCACTGAGAAATTATTGAAAATATACTGCAAATTGGTCATTGATGGTTTAGTTCACATACTCTGCTAATGTAGATTTGGCAAACTACACGTGAGAGACCAATGTGTGGCCAAATATACAAACTCAATCCTGGACTGCTCACTGAGAAAAAATGAGAATCTTTACTACTGCAGATGGCGAAGGTAGAAAGATGCTGATCAGAGCTTGAATATGAGTGCTGATGAGCCTCCAGACTGTGGGGTTTATTTAATAAAACTAGGGCCGAAACAACTAATCGATTAATCGACAACGAATATCAATTATGAAATTAATCGATTAACATTTTCATAATCGATTAAATCGGCCAGTAACATAATGGGGTTAAAAAAATGCAAATCGCAGTAAAAAAAATGTTTAAGGTTATTAACCGATTATTCGATTAATCGAAACAATAATCGGCCAACTAATCGATTATGAAAATAATCGTTAGTTGCAGCCCTAAATAAAACTTCAACATTTTGTGCAGCTCTGTATAGAAACCAATTAGCTTCCAGTATTTTTTGGCAAAGCTTAATTGAACAAAAATGGGGGAGGTTGGGACTTTATATGAGATGCGATTTTAGCAATATGCAATTAAATATAAACATGGAAAAAGGAGTGGAATGGAGTGCCTGCACAGATTTACCACCGATCAGTTTATTTATACATTGTCATTTTTTTACTGGCAGACCCAGTTTGAGTTGGTCTGCTTCTATTTTGGTGGTATATTGGTTTGTTGGGCAAGGTTTTTGCTCCACTCCTATTTTTCCTTTTGTTTTCCAGTGCTCTCTTTTGCCACACCAACTATAGGTAGGGGCGGGCTTTAGGATATCACCTGTCCTCTGCCTATTGATTAGCACACCTGGGCTCCCTTTCAGGAGACCTTAAATTCATAGTTAGGACCGCAGCTATACAGAGTGCCGTGTCGTGGCGCTGCGGCTTCCCAGGTATTTGCAAATGCTTGCAACTTAACCTCTGTTTTTACTTACATCAGTTAGACAGATTTATTTGGTTTAGTGCTTTTTGGTTGACAACTTTGAGCTTGGCCACATGGTAACATTATTTTTTCCATGTTTATATTTAATTGCATATTGCTAAAATCGCATCTCATATAAAGTCCCAACCTCCCCCATTTTTGATCTATTAACAGGGATGGAGGCCTATGGTAGTATCTCTATATGCCTCATTTAAAGTCCCACCCCTATCCCCCCTCTTTTTGAAGCTTAATTGAACAAGCTGAAGTTAGAAGATGATTGGCTACCATGCACAGCAGCATCAGATTTTGCACACTCCAGTTTGTGTGGTTGGAGTGTGTGATTACATATGGAGGAGTCTCTGAAAGAGAAACTGGGGAGTGTGTGCTGGACAAGGAATACAGGAGAAAAAAAAAACAATCTGTGTGCTGGAGTTTGGATCTCACTGGGGAAACACCAGTTTGCGTGCTGAAGGTGTCATGGCACTGAGGAAGGACTTCTGATGAGGCAGATTTTCTCAGTGACCAGTTACCGAACAGTAGTGCGTGCAGTAGGTCCCTACTAAAGAGAACATAGGCAGAGGCCTCCTGCTCGGATGCATAGGGGATTCCCTATTAACAGCTCAAAGCTGTGTATACACTAGTAGAATTGTTTTAGACATTTTTCATTGTAAGAATGTTGTGAGAGTATTCACTCATGTTTTTAACCATTAGAGTGGTTGTAAACCCAACCACACAACCTGCACGGTTTAGGAGATATTTACCAAAATGACAGGCGCCGATGTAGACAACGGTGCAGACGCACTGAGCGTGCCGTTTTTCTGAATGGCATAATTTTGATTAATGCCTTATTCCCGCGCATGCGCGGGAGTGACATCATCGCCTCTCCGGCCAATCACAACACCGGAGCGGCGATACCAGGAAGAATCTGCGAGGGGACATGGTGGCGGCAGCGGCGAGGAACGAGGAGCATTTCAGGGGCTTCGATTTCAGGTAAGTGCCACATAATGAGCTAGTATGCCTTTCTCTTGCAGGATTTGTTTTTTCCCTGTTGTTCGGGGGGGTTTACTTCCTCTTTAATGTGGCCAAATTGGACATTCATTTTTGACTGCAGTGACAAGAAAATTCAAGGGATGGCGTTTTTCTCTCACATGTACAAATATCTAATAATTTACAGTGAATTGAAAGCCCTGATTGGCTGAAGCAATGAAAGCTTTTCCCAATCAGGACACAGAGCACTTGTAGAGCCATGGTTAGATGCTGTCACAATGACTCTATCCAATTATGGCTCATTGGTTGCTCAAAGACCAATTTATCCACACCTGTTTGACAGGTGCATATCATTGCAATTTTTGACAGCAAGGCCAATTCTCGCTTTCATCAAGAGTACCTCAATAGGGTTACGGTGTGGAGGTGCCACCCAAAGACCTATTTTTACACACCTATTTGAAATGTGAATATCATTTTAATTTTTGACAGCAAGGCCAATTCTTACTTCCTTTAAAGTACCTCAATAGGGTTACGGTATGAAGGTGCCACCGACACCCAAAGACCAATTTTTCCACACCTGTTTGACAGATGCATATCATTGCAATTTTTGACAGCAAGGTCATTCTTGCTTTCATCAAGAATATCTCTATAAGGTTACGATATGAAGGTGCCACCGATACCCACACACCAATTTTTCGGCACCTGTTACTTCTATCCAAAGTCTGTGGAAGAGACACCAGAATTTATCCAATCACAGAGTACAGATGTGCCACTTTACAGGTAGACTAAAGCCTCATACACACGATCGGATATCTGATGGAATCTAATCCGATAGATTTTTTCATCGGATATCCACTGAAGCTGACTTTCATCAGTCTTGCCTACACACCATCAGTCAAAAATCCGACTGTGCCAAAACGCGTTGACGTAAAACACTATGTATGCTGAAAAAAATGAAGTTCAATGTTTCCGAGCATGCGTCGACTTGATTCTGAGCATGCGTGGATTTTTGACCGATGGACTTCCACACAGACGATCGTTTTTTTCTATCGTTTTTTTATTCATAGGAAAAATTCAAAACATGTTCTATTTTTTTTCACCGATGGAAAAAAAAAACGATGGGGCCCACACATGATCTGTTTGTCCGATGAAAACAGTCTGTTTTCATCGGAAAAACCGATCGTGTGTACAAGGCTTAAGGGGACCCAGCAGGCATTATATTGAAAGACATTTTTCATTTTTATGCTTTCACTTTAAGCATCAACAAATCAATACTTATTTAAAAATGATGGGGCAGATCCACGTACAGCGGCGCATCTGTACGCCGGGCGCAGCGTATCTAAGATACACTATGCAGCCGTAACTTATTTTTTTTATTTTGAATCCTCAAAGATTTCGCGCCGTAAGTTACGGTGGCGTAGTGTATCTTTGGCGGCGTAAGGGCGCGGGATTCAAATGGATGTAATGGGGGCGTGTTTTATGTAAATACGTCGTGACCCGACGTAAACAACATTTTTTTTTAACTGCGCATGCGCCGTCCCTGGGGGGATCCCAGTGCGCATGCTCAAAATTTAACCGGAACAAGCCAATGCTTACGACGGTGACGTCATTCTACGCAAATTCCTATTCGCGAACGACTTACGCAAACGACGTAAAAATTCAAAATGCGAGGCGGGAACAACAGCCATACTTAACATTGAGTATGCCTCATAACAGTAGCTTTAACTATACGCCGGAAAAAGCCGAACGCAAACGACGTAAAAACAATGCGCCGGCTGGACGTACGTTCTTGGATCGCCGTAACTAGCTAATTTGCATACTCAACGCGGAATTCGATGAATACGCCACCTAGCGGCCGCCGAAAAATTGCAGCTTAGATCCGAAGGCGTACTAAGACGTACGCCTGTCGGATCTAGCCGAGATGCCGTCGTATCTTGTTTTGAAGATACAAAACAAAGATACGACGAGCAAAATTTGGAATTACGTGGCGTAATACCTTTGTGGATCTGCCCCGATGTTTTTACTTTTTTTTTAATGATACATGTCCCTCAGGGCAGTACCCGGGCCCCCATAACCATTGTATGCCCAATTACTTCAATAGGGTTCGCTATTCCGCTCTGAACTTTTGCGATGTTTGAAAGTTCTGGCGCAAACCGAACAAGAGGTGATTTGGCTCATTCCTAATCATGATTTATAAGGGTTTTTACCTCACTATGGATCAGCTGCAGATTTATGGTTCTATTAATGTAGATTTGTAATCCATTTTCACAATTTTTGATATTTTCTTTCTGTATTGGTTGAACTAGATGGACATTTGCCATTTTTTAACCTGATTAAGTATGTAATTATCATGTGTAAGAGAAATTAAAAAAATATATGATTTTTTTTGCTTGCAAATGATTGAAGTGAGCCAGCTTCACTTTTTTCACCAAGCTATGTGAATATTCACTTTGCAAAGTGAAAATTCTTGACTTTTTTTTAGGAAATGATGTGCAGGATTATTATGTTTTTTCCATAAAAGTGGAAACATATTTTAAAATACTGAAGAAGAGTAACACAGTATTTAATATTATATCTCAATAATTTAACATATCTAAATGTTATAAAAATATATTATAAAAGAATGTCATTATATTTCATAACAGTTCACCAAATTGTAATGAGTCAGTAATCCTTGGAAATCACTAGATGATTCACCCTTCCTACATGTTTTTAGAAGTTTAAAAAGCAAAGTGGTGACAGAAGTGCAACCACAGGATTGTTGCGGCCCCCATTATACAGGACCAACCACTCCCAGTGAAATGTTCACTCCTTTAGTCATTTCCAGCCATGGTTAAGTGGTCGGGATTTCATTATGTTGTAATCATCACAACCACTCAAAACCAATTATAAGTTTCGTTTTATAAGTTCTAGTAAGAACATGTGTGATCTGGGTAAAATAAAATGTTTGAAGATGCTTATCTCTGTTATTTTTATATACAACTAGCTTTTTACCTGTTTTGAATATAGTGGGTAATAGCAGGAACTATGGTAGAATAGTAGAAAGCCTTCCCCACACTTAAAAAAAACAAAAAAACAAAACTTGAATTAAGTCTTTAAGAGAATTGTTACTTATCAAAAAACTGTACTATGTGATTATGTTTCAATATTTTTTTCAGCTTTATCTTGTTTAACCACTTCTATACTGGACTGTGTTTTTTATTTTTTGCTAAATAAATGAAAAAAGACATACATTTTTGAAAAAAATAAAATAGTTTTTCTTTGTTTCCGTTAAAAAAATTGGCAAATAGAGTTCTTCATAAATTTAGGCCAAAGTGTATTCTGCTACATTTCTTGTTGAAAATAACCTAAATCAGTGTATATTATTAAGTCAGTGGGAAAGTTATAGAGTCCAATAGCTGGATTCAGGTAGGGGCGCGCATCTTTGCGGCGGCGTATTTACACTACGCCGCCGTAAGTCAGAGAGGCAAGTACTGTATTCACAAAGTACTTGCCTCCTAAATTACGGCGGCGTAGCGTGAATAGGCCGGCGTAAGCGCGCCTAATTCAAATGAGGATGTGGGGTACGTGTTTTATGCATATTAACTGTGACCCGACGTGATTGAAGTTTTTTACGAACGGCGCATGCGCCGTCCGTGTACATATCCCAGTGTGCATTGCGGCAAGATACGCCGCAAGGACGTATTGGTTTCGACGTGGACGTAAATTACATCCAGCCCTATTCACGGACGACTTACGCAAACGACGTAAAATTTTCAAATTTTGACGCGGGAACGACGGCCATACTTATCATTGGCTACGCCACCTAGGGGGCATCTTTATCTTTAGGCGGCGTATCTCTTACGGAAACTGCATATCTTTACTGCGACGGGCGCACGTACGTTCGTGAATAGGCGTATCAAGTCATTTACATATTCTACCCCGAACTCAATGGAAGCGCCACCTAGCGGCCAGCCTAAATATTGCACCCTAAGATACGACGGCGCAGGCTGTCGTATCTTAGCTAGGTTTAAGTGTATCTCAGTTTGAGAATACACTTAAACTTAGGACGGTGCAGATTGCGAGTTAGGTCGGCATATCTACTGATACGCCGGCCTAACTCTCTCTGAATCCACCTACAAAACTATAAGTCCTACTATATATTTATTTTTTCAAATATTGAATTTTTTTATAAAATTTTAGTTTTTTCAACACACTGTGACCATAGCAATATAATGTTACCATAGTAAGGCCGGGTACAGACGAGCAAACATGTACGATGAAACCGGTACGTCGGACCGTTTTCACCGTACATGTCTGCCCGGGGATTTCTGTATGGTGGCTGTACTCACCATCATACAGAAATCCGCGCGTAAACAATACGCGGGGCGTGTCCACGCCGTCGCCGCGACGATGACGCAGCGACGTGGGCGGCCCTGCCAGTTTAATGCTTCCACGCATGCGTCGAAGTCATTCGACGCATGCGAGGGATGGCGGGCGCTCGGACATGTACGGTAGGTCTGTACAGACGACCGAACATGTCCGAGCGGGCAGGATTTCAGCGGGTTGTTTTAAAACAAGCCCAGAAATATTTGCCCGCTGGAAAAAGGCCCGGCGGGCAAATGTTTGCTGGAGACCTGCCCACTCGGGCCTACACACGACCGAACATGTCTGCTGAAACTGGTCCGCGGACCAGTTTCAGCAGACATGTTCGGTCGTGTGTACGGCCCATAAGGGGAACATAGTGGGGAAGTGATCGAGATTTTTTTTTTTCGCATTATGGTTGCTTATTGCAGTGTATTGCATTGCTATAAGCAAGCATTTTACTGAATAAAAACGGATTCATTCATTTTGTTTTGATTAGCTGTGATTTGCCAGAGCTAATCACATGGTACATATAGGCTGTCATTGGCCCTGTCTGTACCATGTGATTACCCTGACCAATCACAGCTAGCAACACAATTGTAAACAATGGATATCATGATAGGAAGCCATCCATTGTTTACAACTGTCATGTGACCTGCTGTGATTGGTCATATGGTACTGGTAGTATCCGGTGACAGATTGCGCCTCAGCGTGGCCCCAATCCCTAGAGAACGTCATATGAAGGCCACCTGGATTGACGAAAGGCGTGCCCGGCCATCATTTTGTTATAGGCCGGGCGGGAACTGATTAATAACTATTTTGCAAAATAACTAAATGATCGTGCAGTTTGAGTATCTAAAGGCTGGAGCTGGGTACACACAAGACCAAAAATTGTCTAAAAACTATTGTTTCCTCAGGAAATGGGCAACTTTTGCCACGTGTGTACAGTTCCCTGTCCAAAATAAGCTGGTCTCACGACTGGCATCTGTAAAACAAGCATGTAATGTCCAATTTTTGCCAGCACTGATCAGTTCTGTCAGGAGGACATCGATAATTTTTTTTTAATTCAGCCTGCTGGGTTGAATGAAAAAAAAACTTTATGTGTGTACCCATCATGTCTTGAACACAGAGAATTTGGCACTTAAAATTGGGAAACTTTGGTTTACAAGATGCACCGTGGGCTAGATGCCCTTTACTTTAAAGTGGTTGTAAAGGCAGAAGGCTTTTTTCCCTAATGCATTCTACATATTAAGGTAAACAAAAACTTTTATGTTACAGAATACTCCCCCCCCCCATATACTTACTTGAGGCCATGCTTGATCCAGCACTGTGTGTAAGAGCTGCAGCTCTTCCGGCTCTGTTCCTCCTCATTGGGAAGACTATTGGCAGCGGGAGCCATTGGTGATTGCTGTCAATCAAACTTTGTGACCAGCGAGAGGGGGGTGGGGCCCGGGTCGCCCTGTCTGTGTAAATAGACACAGACAGGGCAGTTCGGGAGCAAGCCAGCATGACAACCCCCATGTAAAGCCACTTTCTATGGGGTCACTCGCTAAATAGGAGGAGCCAGGAGTGCTGGCGGGGGACATGAAAAAAGGAGGATCGAGGCTGCTCTGTGCAAAACTTTTGCACAGAGCAGGTAAGTATAACACTTTTGTTATTTTAATTTAAAGAATTCAAAGGTTTAATATCACTTTAAAGTGGATGTAAACCCGCTCTCATCCTTTCTAAACTACTGCCATAGTGGTGATCTACAAGGATATACATGCCTCCTGCATGTATCCTTACCTGTCTAATGTCTCCCCTCTGTCTGTTACGAAAGCTGAAAAACTGCAGATTCTGTGGGTGGGTCTGTTGTCTGGAGCTCGGTGGGTGGAGTCATGATGTCAGTAGACTCCCGCCCTCCTCTAAACTCCCCTTGTTAGCATGCATTTTTTCCTGTGTATTTCTTACACTAAATTCTGCCATGATCACTAACATCCAGTCAAACCCCAGAAAAGTGACCACATGACTTCTCAGGCTCGTGCATGAGATATGTAAATCACCTATCACTCACAGCAGGGGGGGAGAACAGATAAGGTTTTCTCTGTTTGTATGTTTTATCTCACTGAAAAAAGATAAGAGGATTGCTCAGAGCTGAATTAACTCTTTGTGGCAAGACTGGGCACAGATGATCTGAAATCCTATACTATACATTGTGCCAGCCAAAATATTTTTTTTTTCGGGTTTGCATCCACTTTAACCTCCCTGGCGGTATGATTCTGTCTGGAATTACGTACCAAAAGCGGTACAATTATTTGCAAGGACATTTGGTTTTATACTGTAGGCCTGTAATTCTTAGGAATAACTCATTTAAATCTGACCAAACAAGAGTCTTGTAGGCATCCCGGGTATGATTTTTTTTAAAAACAAAATTATAAATTATAATATAATAAATAATTATAACAAATAATAATATAATTATAATAAAAATTATTCAATAATGTAATCAACTCAAAATCACTGAAATTTGCTCAGTTGCAGAATTGTTGCTGTCATTACTTTTAGTTTTTCATGACGAATTTCCCCACAAATCGCTATCGCACAATTCTGCAAGTGATTATAATTTATTATCGCTGTTTTCTAGCTGATCTAAAACCATTTTTGACATAAAGGGACACTTTTGGACAATCTACAGTTTGCAGGGAGAAAGAACATTTTTTATTATATAAAAGTACATGTAGGGCACTGGGCAGACCACTAGGGACAAGGGGTGTGTGTATTTTTTACATACAGTACTGTAATCTATAAGATTACAGTATACTGTATGTATTGTGTTTGTTTACTTTTTTGAATTTGGCGCGGTTCTCCGCTCCCGTGCGTCGTAACGCCGCAGGGAACGGAGATCGGCGGCACACGGGGAGACTGTGAATCGAGCGAGGAGGACCCGCTCGCTCACACAGCGGGGTGGCATCGCTGGATCCAGGGACAAGGTAAGTAACTTGCCTGTGGATTCAGCGAGCAGGTAAGCCGCGCCGCTGCACACTCTGCACGTCCACCCCGAGCGTGACTCGGGGATACCGATCCTAGCATTAAAAATCCACCCGAGTCACGCTCGGGTTTACCGCTAAGGGGGTTAACTGAAACAAAACTGCTGCCACAAATTTGGGAACTATTTATTACAAATTAGACCACACAAAATGGACTGCCATATGGATGTCATGAAGATAAAGTGGCTTATGAGGAGCTGTCAAAAAAAATTGACTATCAGAAAAAATAAATATGAACACGTTGTGAATAAATAATAAGTATAAGCAAGTGAGTAAAATGTAAGTACACTCTCATTTTAATATTAGAAAACCTTGCTGGCTTTTTAAGAAGATCATATTTTGTTGGAAGTATGACTTTTCAAAGCACCAAAAAATCTTATGCCGCGTACACACGATTTTCATGAGAAAAATGGCATTTTTTAAATTGGTCAAGAAAAACAGTCGTGTGTAGGCTCCAGAGCGTTTTTCTCGATGAGAAAAATGACCGTTAAAAATTTAAAACCTGCTCTATTTTTTCTCGTTGTTTTTCACGTCATCGTTTTTCGTCGTGAAAAACGGTCGTGTGTACGCTTTAACGAGGGGAGAAAAAATGCGCGTGCTCAGAAGCAAGTTATGAGATGGGAAAAATAGCATAAGCAGCCCAAAGGGTGGCGTCATTCGAATGGAACTTCCCCTTTATAGTGCCGTTGTACGTGTTGTACGTCACCGCTCATTGCACAAGCATTTTTTTCACGATCGTGTGTATGCAAGGCAGGCTTGAAAGGAATCTCGTTGAGAAAAACGTATTTTTTTCCATGACATGAATAACAGTTGTGTGTACGCGGCATTACTCCTCAGTTCAGTAGTTTTCATTAGAAATGTTCCCTTCTGAGAATCCTATAACTAAAAGTTTACAGACATGAAGGGTGCTACTGCTTAAAGAGACTCAGTTGATACAAATAAATTGCTCACCTCCCCTGTTGCCCTTTTTGCTGAACCCTGCTGTAAAGAAGAGAAACTGCCACAAAAAGACTTCAGGTTTGTCGGATTTCCCATCCCTGACCACTCTTTGTGTTTCCTCCTGATGAACCTTACTTTAATACTGGACACAAATATAGTGAGGATTATTTTCTATCTTCTTGTCAGGGGGCCATTTTCTCAGCAGTTATATTCTACTTTAATTAGCATAGTTCTGGTCATATTTGCTGCTGATGTGGTACTCTACTTACTTGTTTAGGTTGGCCACACAAGGTTGACTTTTGCTAGTGTGAATGCGCTACAAAATTGAGCATTACTTATCCATAGCGGTCCCCATATATTTAGGTACATATGGTAATGATTGCACAGATCTGGGGGAAATTGCTTCTCATAGCTACTACATGCTACATTCTGTTCTTCCCTATGTGTAGTCATTGATAAAGATGAACGGACAATGATCATTCTAGAACATTGCGTGTCTGTGTCCAGCCATGAGCGTTTCGCAATGGCCAGTGTCATGGAATATTTTACAAGGTGGGTGGGTACCATGCTAAAAGTAAGAGGTTATTTGAAAATCAGAAACTGTCAAAAATTTGCCTTGATACATGAGCTAAAATGGCAAAAAGGTAAAAAAAAAATATAAAAAATAAGTACAGTATATATTTCAGCACAGAAAAACCAAGCACACAAAGGGTGTATGTAATAGTCTCATTTAAAATGGTCCAATGTTTCTGTGGGGTGCAGCCCACCTTTCTCATGGTAAACCAAAGACTAGATGTGCTGGGTACATTGTGTTATCTTTCGTTTGTTTTGGCTGATGTTTGATTTTAAGCTTTTAAATAGGGGAATGTAAACAGGCTGGTGGAGGGTTGGAAGTGGGACATTAGGGTATTTAAGGGCACTTGTCTTGTCTTATACAAAACTGAACTATTTAACCTACTCTTGTGTGAAACACTGGGGGAGATTTACTAATACTGGTGCACACAAAATTTGGTGCAGCTCTGCATAGTAACCAATCAGCGTCCATGTTTTATTGTCAAAGTCTTATTGAACAAGCTGAAGTTAGAAGCTGATTGGTTACTATGCAAAGCTGCACCAGATTCTGTGTGCACAAGTTTTAGTAAATCTACCCAACTGTGTGTTATTGGTTTTGCTTTGCAGGACTTTTGATGTGTTAACCCAAGCATTCATTTATATAAAGCGTGTGTGTATGTTTTTTTTTAATATATATGTATATACAGTTGTAGTAAAAAGTATGTGAACCCTTTTGGAATGAAATGGATTTCTGCACAAATCACAGTCTGCTTAAACTAATAACACACAAATAATTAAACGTTACCATGTTTTTATTGAACACATCATGTAAACATTCACAGTGCAGGTGGAAAAAGTATGTGAACCCCTAGACTAATGACATCTCCAAGAGCTAATTGGAGTGAGGTGTCAGCCAACTGGAGTCCAATCAATGAGATGAGATTGGAGGTGTTGGTTACAGCTGCCCTGCCCTATAAAAAATACACACCAGTTCTGGGTTTGCTTTTCACTAGAAGCATTGCCTGATGTGAATGATGCCTTGCACAAAAGAGCTCTCAGAAGACCTACGATTAAGAATTGTTGACTTGCATAAAGCTGGAAAGGGTTATAAAAGTATCTCCAAAATCCTTGCTGTTCATCAGTCCACAGTAAGACAAATTGTCTATAAATGGAGAAAGTTCAGCACTGCTGCTACTCTCCCTAGAAGTGGCCGTCCTGTAAAGATGACTGCAAGAGCACAGCGCAGACTGCTCAATGAGGTGAAGAAGAATCCTAGAGTGTCAGCTAAAGACTTATAAAAGTCTCTGGCATATGCTAACATCCCTGTTAGCGAATCTACGATGCATAAAACACTAAACAATAATGGATTTCATGGGAGTATACCACATAGGAAGCCACTGCTGTCCAAAAAAAACATTGCTGCACATTTACAGTTTGCACAAGAGCACCTGGATGTTCCACAGCGGTACTGGCAAAATTTTCTGTGGACAGATGAAACCAAAGTTGAGTTGTTTGGAAGAAACACACAACAGTATGTGTGAAGAAAAAGAGGCACAGCACACCAACATCAAATCACTGTGAAGTATGGTGGTGTGGGCATCATGGTTTGGGGCTGCTTTGCTGCATCAGGGCCTGGACGGATTGCTATCATCAAAGGAAAAATTAATTCTCAAGTTTATCAAGACATTTTGCAGGAGAACTTAAGGCCATCTGTCCACCAGCTGAAGCTCAACAGAAGATGGGTGTTGCAACAGGACAACGACCCAAATCATAGAAGTAAATCAACAACAGAATAGCTTAAACAGAAGAAAATACGCCTTTTGGAGTGACCCAGTCAGAGTCCTGACCTCAACCCGATTGAGATGCTGTGGCATGACCTCAAGAAAGCGATTCACACCAGACATCCCAAGAATATTGTGGGGGGTGTATAATAATAATGGGGGGCGCTAATAGTAAGTGATAAATAAAATTCCAAATTCTAGCTTGAAACAATATATTAACTATAAGGTCAACAATATAATGGTGATTTAAAGTGCAAGTGCTTATATAATGACAACATCAAAAAATAGGTGCAAACAGATCCAAAAAATGCAGCAATGGTCACTAAATGATAAACATTGGTAAGTCCATGCATCAAATGGTTGACTTGAGAGTAGACACCATCACCACGGAACAGATATCAAACTGGCGACACCCGGTGAAAGATAGAGGTAAGTGCCTACTTACCAGACCACCATGACCCTTTGTATGAAAAAAGGATCAGGCGGAGCTTTAGTACAGTTGGTGGCCTAACGTCTGTACTGGTACCTGGATGGGACTGGCCAGGAATGGACTCCAACAGAAGAAATTATCATGGATAAAAAAAAAAAACTGATTAAAAACAAAAGCCAAATGGCCGCTTACTTGTGCAAGTGCCGAGACCTTGGCACTAAGCAATCAAACGTATTGCAGCTAGATGTTACGTAGAGCACCAGCTGCACTGTGTCTCACTCTCGTGGGTAGGTGTAGCGTGCGTTCCACCGCCCCTCTGTGCCAAATCTGGAAGTGGTTGAATGTGAGTCACGTGACCAGGAGTGCCTCGACGTACGTTTCATCTATTGATGTCGTCGGGAATCTTCTGCACTTTAAATCACCATTATATTGTTGACCTTATAGTTAATATATTGTTTCAAGCTAGAATTTGGAATTTATTTATCACTTACTATTAGCGCTCCCTTATTATTATACACCCCCCACATTGTCAAAGTTGTTTTCACACCACTTTAGGGGAGCAGCTTCTTTAATATATTTATATTTTTATTACCATAGCGCAGAGTTCTTTATTCATTCATCCCAAGAATATTGCTGAACTGAAACAGTGCTGTAAAGAGGAATTGTCAAGAATTACTCCTGACCGTTGTGCACGTCTGATCTGCAACTACAGGAAACGTTTGGTTGAAGTTATTGCTGCCAAAGGAGGTTCAACCAGTTATTAAATCCAAGGGTTCACATACTTTTTCCACCTGCACTGTGAATGTTTACATGGTGTGTTCAATAAAAACATGGTAACATTTAATTCTTTGTGTGTTATTAGTTTAAGCAGACTGTGATTGTCTATTGTTGTGACTTAGATGAAGATCAGATCACATTTTGTGACCAATTTGTGCAGAAATCCATATCATTCCAAAAGGGTTCACATACTTTCTATTGCAACTGTATACACACACACACTATATTGTCAAAAGAAAATGACATGCCATTAAAGTTCATGTGCATGTAAAGTCAGGTGTCCCAATACTTTTGACAATATAGTGTGTATCATGTTATATAACATATAGCATTTTATTTATTTTAGTGCTGACCATGCTAAATGAAGAAACAATGGCCCAGATTCAGGTAGATTTGCCCTTTAGTTGCACATGTGAAGAGCAGCTGATTTGCTCTGCGCTGGGGCAAATTGGAAAGATTGCCACCTGATTCAGGATTCCTTTTGTCTGCTAACTTGCTCCTTTGTAAGGCAAAAATCAGGGCCTAAGGCAGCGCAAGTGAAAGTGGGTGTGCCCTATGCAAATGATCTTTTTTCCACTCAGCAGTGGTTTGCGCCTATTTTCAGGGCAAATTTTGCCCACCTGCTTGCACTGAGCAAATAAATAGGGGCAGACCTGTGCAGGTCCTGTGCAAAATTACATCCTGCTTGTTCCACCCCCCCCCTGAGCAAGGTAATTTTGCCCTTTTTTCTGAGATGGCACCTCCTGATAAGAAAAAAAAAAGAAAAGCAAATTTTGTCTCCGCTGAGATGGATATACTGCTTGCGGCACTGACGCGCCATACTGCCGTTCTTTTTGGTTCAGAGCGGAAGAATACCACCGTAGCCCAAAGGAGGGCAATATATGAGGCTATTACATTGGACATAAATGCCCTGGGCATTGAGGAGAGGTCCTGGGAGGACATCCAAAAAATTTTTACTGACATGCGTCGTCGAGTCAGGGACAAAATTGTCCTAATCAGAAAGCATAGCAGGGGCACCGGAGGAGGACCAGCCTGTTCTGTGCGACTCAATCCGGAGGAGGAGGTCATCTCTCAGAGTCTAGCGCTGGAGCAGGTGGAGGGAGTCCCAGGCTATGACTCCACTGTTGGGGACTTGGGGACTGGTAAGTTTTTTTTCTCATATTTGCTGTGTATCATGGGAGGGGGTAGAAGGGAACATATGAGGGGGTAGAAGGGAAGATGTAAAAAGTTTTTATTTCTCATATTTGCTGTGTATCATGGGAGGGGGTAGAAGTGAACATATGAGGGGGTAGAAGGGAACATGTAACACGTTTTTATTTCTCATATTTGCTGTGTATCATGGGAGGGGGTAGAAGGGAACATATGAGGGGGTAGAAGGGAAGATGTAAAAAGTTTTTATTTCTCATATTTGCTGTGTATCATGGGAGGGGGTAGAAGTGAACATATGAGGGGGTAGAAGGGAACATGTAACACGTTTTTATTTCTCATATTTGCTGTGTATCATGGGAGGGGGTAGAAGGGAACATATAAGGGGGTAGAAGGGAAGATGTAAAAAGTTTTTATTTCTCATATTTGCTGTGTATCATGGGAGGGGGTAGAAGGGAACATGTGATAAGTGTGTTGCTCCAGCAACATATTTTTTTTGTGTCATCCACAGATGTTGATGATGAGGCTGGGCCATCGTCGGCTGTAGGGCGACCCACGCCATCCCCAGAACATCATGGGGTCCAGTCAGGCCCCCTGCAGATCCTGGGCATGTTGGTGGAGGAGGATATCGCCCATAGTCCATCTAGGGAGGAGGAAGTGGTGGAGGAGTCCATTATCCTCAACCTGGATGAATCTGTGTACCTCCAGGAGGATCCCACCATCCCTGACCTCCCCACCACCCCCCCGACCATCACGTCATCCCCCTCCAGGGCAAGCCCCTCCAGTGTCCCCCCCTCCAGTGTCCCCCCCTCCAGTGTCCCCCCCTCCAGTGTGGCCCACTCCCCTTCTTCTCCCTCAGTTCGTGCCCCAGCCTCTCCTCCAAGAAAGGCTCTATGTAAAACGAGGGGTGTACCCTCCAGCCTCCGTGAAGGTCTGCAGGAGGAGCAGGCCCGGCAGACCCGCCATATAGGGGACATGGTGGGAGACTTGAGGTGGGTGGCGGACAGCCTGGCATCCACCTCCTCCTCTCTGCAGCAGGCCCTCACCCTGCATGCTGACCGGGGGATACGAGATACTGAGAGCTTGGAGGAAGTCAGTGCCAACTGTGGAGCCATGGTCACCTGCATGGTTGAGCAGCAGGGCGCCATCGCTTTGCTAACAGCGGAGGTGAGCAGGTTGGCAGGTGCGGTGGAGGCCAACACTGCTGCTGTGCGGGAGGAGGGGAGAGTAACCCGGCAGCAGCAGAGGACCAATACCACCCGGCAGCTGCGGATGTTGGCCCAAACCAACAGCGTGCTCACCCGCCTGGCCAACGCCATGGAGAGCATGCAGGCACCACCTGCCAGGAGTGAGGAAGTAGGGGTTGATGCTCCTCCCCCCTCCATCCCCACCCCATGCTCGATCCCCACCACAGGCTCCATCCTCAGCCCAGGCTCCATCCCCACCACAGGCTTAACCACGCAGACTGAGGAGCCAGAGCCGGGGCACCCTTGGCACAAGGATGTCCAAAAAAAAAAAAATGAGCCTTTTCTATTTATTTTGATTATGCTTATATTATTTTTTTTTGGGGATATTTTTTTTTTGCTCAGATTAGGAGCTTTTCTATATTTAGTTTATGCTCAAAGTTTTTTGTTTTTGTTTTTGTTTGTAGTCCCTACACACGGTGAGGAGTGCTGTAGTTTCTCTCCAGCTGACCTGTGGCCATCTGTTGCTAACTTGCCCCTGCTTTTATAAAGTGCAAATTTGCCCCGGCTAAACAGCTTGCGCGCTTTGGGAGCAAAATGCTCCTCACACGCGCAAGTTTATGAATCAGTGGCAGTTCCTCATTTGCATATTTGCTGAGGGAAAACCATGAGAGCGCAAGTTGCTCCCTGAGCAAAATTGCCCCTTAATTGCGCTGGGGCAGAGAAACTGCCTCCGTGCAAAAATGGCACATTTCAGGCTTAGCTTGCTTTCTGGGTCACCCGCAAATTTGCCTGGGAGCAAATCCGTACTTGCGCGGCGCAAATCACACTTGCTCCCGCGCAAGTCGTACCTGAATCTGGGCCCCTGTATAAACTTACTGTACATTAACTTTAAGATGTGCTAAAATTACATACAAAAGATTGACCATGTGTTGGTACATAGGCCATCCCCTCTCCAGGGTTGTATACTTCCCCCATCCTCGCTTCCCTAAGCTCCAATGTCAACTGATGTCAGAGCTTAGACAGTTTGGTGTCAATGTTCTGACCTGTGTAACTGTTCAGGCCCAGACACTGTCACATAGGGAAAGTAACACGCTCCTCAATACCCAAAAGGTCCTCTCTTTTAGCAAGTACGTCGGCAATGCAGGGAGGCAGTGAGAGAGCGCCTAGGCTATGTGCAGCCTGGACCAGTCCCAGCAGCATCTTCTTCTCCATTCACCAGCAGTCTAAGGTCCTTATGTCTTTAGAACCAATGCAGTGTCCATGGCTCTGCACTGGACATGAAGACACAGAGGAACAGTCCACCATATTCTCCTGAGTGGGTAAAGTGACAGTTGGTCTGATTTATTTAATGAATAGAGACTGTTCACTTCATAAACTTACCCAGTTCCCCCCTGGCCTATATCAAAATGATGGTCGGACAGGCCTTTTGTCTATCTGGGTGGATGTCATATGACGTCCTCCCGTCCTGCGCTCTATGCGTGCTGCTGTTCTGCGCTGTGGGGAGATCTGTCACCAGCTGTGTCCATCGAACACAGCGGTTGACGGATCAGTGTACCGGCTCACTGCCAGTACCATGTGACTGCTGTGACCAATCACAGCAGGTCACATTGCAGTTGTAAACAATTGATGGTTTTGTGTACAATTGTGATTGGTCAATGTGATCATATGGTACAGACAGGGCCAATCACAGCCCATCTGTACCATATGATTAGCTCTGGCCAATAATAGCTAATCACATTAAAACAAACTGAAGGAATCAATTTTATTCAGTAAAATGCTTTCTTATAGTATTAAAATTCCTTTAAAAAAAAATCTTATCTACTTGCTGACCACCCGCCACAAATGTACTGCGGCAAGATGGCTCGGCTGCGCAAATCGTCGTATCGGTACAGCGATTCATGCACTAGCATTTGCTCCGATTGGCCAGCGGTGGAGCCAATCAGCGAGTCCAGTGGACTCGATGTCTGCTGGCCACCCACGATCGCTCCCCGCAGAGACAGAACAGGGATCTGCCAAAGTAAACTAGGCAGATCTCTGTCAGGGGATGAGCAGGAAGACAGATCTGTGTGTTTTTCCCCAGTCACACAGTCCCCCATACAGTTAGTAATCACAATCAGGGAACACCTTTAACCCTTTGATCGCCCCTGATGTTAACCCCTTCCCTGCCAGTGTCATTAGTTCAATGTCAGTGCATATTTTTAGCACTGATCACTGTATTAATGTCATTGGTTCCCCAAAAAATGTTTCAAAACTCTCAGTTAGGTGTCTGCGCCACAATGTCGCAGTCCTGCTAAAAAACGATGAATCGCCGCCTACTACTACTACTTACTAGTAAAAAAAAATACCATATAAATATCCCCTATTTTGTAGACGCTATAAAACCTTTGCGCAAACCAATCACCATACACTTATTATTGTTTTTGTTTTTTTATACCAAAAATATGTAGAAGAATACATATTGGCCTAAACTGATAAATACATTTGTTTTTGTTTTCTATATATTTTTTTTATATGTATTGTAGCAGAAAGTAAAAAAATTTGTGTTTTTCTCTAAATTGTCTGTATTTTTGGGTTTATAGCGCAAAAAATAAAACCCACAGAGGTGATCAAATACCACCAAAAGGAAGCCTTTATTTGTGGGGAAAAAAATTACAACGTTGCAAGACCGTGCAATTGTCAGTTAAAGCGACGCAAGCAAATTGTCTGGTTATTAAGGGGGTAAATCCTTCCAGGGCCAAAGTATTTGAGTTTCAGCTTCAGGAACTGTCCTTCCAGTAAATATTCAGGTTTGATTTCCTTTAAGATTGACTGGTTTGATCTTCTTGCCCTCCAAAGTACTTTTAACCACTTGACACCCCTGCCCGCCGTCAAATGACGGCGGGCGGAATGCTCTATTGTTCTGACAGGACGTCATATGACGTCATATGACACAAAATTGACGTCCTTTTTTTCCCACAAATAGAGCTTTCTTTTGGTGGTATTTGATCACCTCTGCGACAATTCTGCGACAATTTTTTTTTTTATCCTCAGTCTAGGCCGATACGTATTATATATATTTTTAGTAAAAAAAAAAAATTGCAATAAGCGACTGGTTTGCGCAAAAGTTATAGCGCCTACAAAATAAGGGACAAAATTATTATTTGTTATTGTTTTTTTTTACTAGTAATAGCGGCGATCTGCGATTTTTATTGCAACTGCGACATTATGGCGGACACATCGGACACTTTTGACACATTTTTGGCACCATTCACATTTATACTGCGATCAGTGCTATAAATATGCACTAATTACTGTATAAATGTGACTGGCAGGGAAGGGGTTAACACTAGGGGGTGAGGAAGGGGTTAAATGTATTCCCTATATAGCGTTCTAACTGTGGGCAAAGGGGGGTGACTGGGGAGGTGACCGATCTGTGTCCCTATGTACAAGAGACACAGATCGGTCTCCTCTCTCCCTGACAGGACGCTGTCAGTCTGAGAGCCGGCAATGAGAAATGATCTCATATGTTTACATATGAGATCATCTCTCATTGGCCGCACAGATCGTCTAGCAAACGGCCACTCTGATTGGCCGTTCACGGCGATCTGTGCTTGGACACGGCCAGCACAGAAGTTCCCCGCTGCGCGCTCGGGAGCGCGCGGTGAACGCGGAAAAGGGCGGCCTTAAAAACACGGCGCCCCAGAGAAGCAGGGAAATAGTTAAATACCACCAAATGATAGCTCTATTTGTGTAAACAAAAGGATAACAATTTAGTTTGGGTACAGTGTTACATGACCACGCAATTGTCATTCAAAGTGTGACAGCGTTGAAAGCTGAAAATTTGCCTGGGCAGGAAGGGAGTAAAAGTGCTCAGCATTGAAGTAGTTAAAGCCTAACTCTGGGAAGCTTGGACATTTAAATCCCACTATAAGGGTTAACTGCTTATTTATTTTTGGGGACAGTAAAGGGACTTTTACTTACCTGATCCTGCACTCCCCCGGCAAAAAACTAGACCTCTAGCTAGCAGTTGTCAGTGCCTCGAGCACCCGGCCGCCCCTAGTTTGAGGGGGGATGCATCTGTGCCCACCAGCAGCCACTGTGCTGTACCAAGGGAAAACTTTGCATACCTGCAAATAACCATGGTTTTCACTCCTGTAGTATGCTCCTGGTTCAAGTGAAGAACAGTGGATACAGCAGAACATGACATTTGTCAGTGCGGGTTCACACATTGATAGACACCAGGGCCGCCATCAGGAATCATTGGGCCCCTTACACAGCTTCAGGCATGGGCCCCCTGGAGCTGAAAAGCGGGGGGAGAGCTTTACAAAAAAAAGAAGAAATAAAGAAAAATATATATAAAAAAAGGGGGCGTAGCCATCCGGGGCCCTGGGGACCTCTGGGCCCTTTAATAAAAAAAAAAAAAAAAAAAAAAAAAATATAAAATATATATATATTTTTTTAAAGGGCAACCCCCCTTTTTAGAAAAGGGCCCTGGGGACCTCTGGGCCCTTTAATAAAAAAAAATATATATAAATTACAAAAAAAGAGGGTTTCCATCCGGGACCTCTGGGCCCTTTAATAAAAAAAATAAACCTCTGGGCCCTTTAATAAAAAAAAAAATATATATATATATAAAAAAAATAGACATTTATAAAAAAAAAAGAGGGGGGTGCCATCTAGGGCCCTGGGGACCTCTGGGCCCTTTAATAAAAAATATATATATATAAACAAAAATTTAAAAATAAACATTTATAAAAACAATTAAAAAAGGGGGTTTGCCAAATGGGGCCCTGGGGACCTCTGATCCTGTTAATTAAAAAAAAAAAAAAAAAAAAAAAATATATATATATATATATATATATATATATATATATATATATATATAAAAAGAAAAAAAAAGAAATAAAATAATATAAAAAAAATATTTGTTTATAAAAAAAGAAGGGTTGCCATGGACATCTGGGCCCTTTAATATTATTTATACTATTTATATAAATAAAAAATAAAAGAAATAAAAAAATATATAAAAAAAAGGATTTTTTTTTTATAAAAAAAGGGGGGTTGTCATCCGGGGCCCTGGGGATCTCCGGGCCCCTGGGGACCTCCGGACCCCTAAAAAAAGTGTCCCTTTAATAAAAAATAAAATAAAAATATATACAAATATATATATATTTTTTTTTTTTAAAAAGGGGGGGTTGCCGTCCGGGGGCCATGGGGGCCAGCGGTCCCCTGGGGACCTCCGGACCTCTAAAAGGGCCCCTGGGGACCTGCAGGCCCCTTACAGGTGTACTGCCTGTACCCCCCCTGAAGCGGCCCTGATAGACACTAAATGCAGACAAGTACAAATTGTGGACCTGTGCTGACAAGTAGCTTCCTAAGAGAACTTGTAGCGACACATGCCAAGTACCCTGAGGAAATCATTGTTTAAATACAGATGACCAACCATCGGCAATTGACAAAGTTAGGTAGTGCATGATTTGCTGTAAGAGGGGAATTAAGACTGCAGATCTCATGGTACTCTATATGTACAGTAAGTGTGGTTAGTGGATTATTATTGTTGACTGTTTCCACTTTTGAGTATCAGTTGAATGATGAATATAGTATGAGTACAATACAACAATTCTTGTCTGGTTAACTATGCTATTGCACAAAAATGTATTCTAACAGCTCCCTTTATCCTACTGTACTCCTAAAAATAGCCCATAGAATATGAGATCTTAGATGCAGACATCCTGCATTTCTCTCAAGTACAGAGCCTGCCCATAGGTGTGAGCTCAGAGAGTTTGTGGAAATGATGGGGTAAGAAAAAAGGAAGGCTTCCTGTTGCTGCTAAGAGACAAAAGGAATGTGTTTAGTCAGAATAAACTGGGAAATACCTTGACATGTACTTTTCTGTTGGAGCTTTCTTCCTACTTTGCACTGTGTGCTGAAGATAAGCTTATTGGTTTACCTATTTGCTGAAATAAAAAGCAATTTGTGTTTGTTTTCCAGAGAAATAAAAGGAAATTTTGTTTTCACAAGAATATATATCTGATGCCTTACTTTCCCCCAATTCCCACATACTACATATGCTGAGCTATATACCCTGATGTGTAATGCTGAGCTATATACCCTGATGTGTAATGCTGAGCTATATACCCTGATCTGTGATGCTGAGCTTTATACCCTGATCTGTGAGGCTGAGCTATATACCCGGATCTGTGAGGCTGAGCTATATACCCTGACATGCAAGCCTGAGTTATATACCCTGATCTGTGAGGCTGAGCTAAATACCCTGATCAATTATGCTGATGTATATACCCTGATCTGTAATGCTGAGCTATATACCCTGCTCTGTATTGCTGAGCTATATACCCTGCTCTGTAATGCTGAGCTATATACCCTGCTCTGTAATGCTGAGCTATATACCCTGATCTGTGAGGCTGAGCTATATACCCTGGTCTGTGAGGCTGAGCTATATACCCTGGTCTGTGAGGCTGAGCTATATACCCTGGTCTGTGAGGCTGAGCTATATAACCTGATATGTGAGGCTGAGCTATATAGCCTGACCTGTGACACTGGGCTGTATACCCCTCACACTATGAGTGGAAGGAAGTGGAATACAGGGAATGGAGTGGGTGGATTCTATAAGAGGCAGGGCTTATAAGAAGCGGGATGGGCCAAAAAGGAAGGGGGGGGTCTGGCACCCCCCCCCCCATCCTAAAACTTCACCACTGGAATTCAGAGTAAATAAAATAACCCCTTATTTGCCAAAATTCACTTTGCCAATTGAACAACCTCTCCTTCCGACACCCCAGTGCCTCATTAGTAATTATTACAGCTTGATGACTCAGGATCATAAGTTATTCCTAATTAAATTGGCTATTCTGGTTAAAAATATTTTCAAGGAGAAAAAGATTTAGTGCCAGGTTTATATATTGTCACATTTAGGATATGTGGTATTTTCCAGTATACCATTACCCACACTGCACCAAAACTTGCAGCAAGTTTCTTTATTAACTTACTCAATTATATTAAAAATGACTTTGTTAGTAACAATTACATTGTCTGGTAGACTGTCTTTTATGTAATTATATGGTTTATCTATTGAAAATGTCCAGAAGACCGTTTCCTTCACAAATATTAAATACAATAATAAATAAACAGTATTGCAAGGAAAATGTCCAGCGTTTGTCATTTTGTCTGTTTCCAAAAATAATTATAACTCCACATGTCACATATTATTATCCAAATTGTCTTCCAAAAAACCCACAGTCACTTTTCACAGTGGAACGGATGGGTAGAAAATCTAATTCTGCTGTTCTTTATAATTATTTTGCTAAAGAAAGTTTTACAATCCTGCAATAAGTAGCTGTGGTTACTTGAAGCTGGCAGAAGTCTGAAATGTTCCCTTATTATTACAGCGTTGGTGAAATGAAAAGTGACATCTGTTGCCTCCTCGGCGTATTACTCATTGCAGTCACTTACAGTGCACAAAAGGCAGTTTAACAAATTAGGTATAAATATGCATTCCTAGTTATACATTTGCTAATTTAACTTTTTTCTTTGTTTACATTCAGTTAACGTTATGGGTGCAGTGATTATGCGCTGCATTTGCAGCACCGGTGTGCTTGTATTTTGCATATCTCTCTAACACAGTTTTCCTGTGCAGGTTTTTTTATGTTAAACTTGATAGACAAGTTCTTTTTCAAACTAGTGAATAATTCTTCTATTCAAACTGGAAAAGCAAAAGAAAAAAATATATATTTTCACTTATTGTTAGTGATGACAAGCTAACGAAGGCAAAATATTGGGTTACCTCAGTGTTTCTCAATTCCAGTCCTCAGGCCCCCCCAACAGGTCAGGTTTTCAGGATTTCCCTCAGATGAAAAGGCTGTGGTGATTACTAAAGGCAGTGAAACTGATCAAATCACCTGTGCAAAATAATGGAAAGCCTGAAAACCTGACCTGTTGGGGGGGCCTGAGGACTGGAATTGAGAAACACTGGGTTACCTCAATGAGTACAGATTTTGATATATTATTCTGTGTTCAAATTAAATATTTACGTATTTTCAGAACAGTACATAACAGACAGTAAATGAGCAAACAAGCCCTCACTGACCTTTGTAGCTGCAGGCGCTGTGGAGTTATTAACATTCAAAGTTCACAGCAGAAGCACTTAAAGTGTTTGTAAAGCTTTTTTATTTTTTTAAATACCAAACCATGTTATACTTGCCTCCTCTGCACAATGGCTTTGCACAGAGCAGCCTGATCATTCTCTTCTTGGGTCCCCCGACGGCGCTCCTGGCCCCTCCCCCTGCTGAATGGCCCTATAGTAAGCTGCATGGTCTGAGGGCACTCGTGCATGCTCACTCCCACTACTGTGTCTCAGCCAATGATGTGTCTCAGCAGAGACCTGAGAAAGCTTTTGCTCTCATGCACATCGCTGGATCGGGCTCAGGTGAGTATGAGTATGGGGGGGGGGGGCAGTGGAGGGATCTGCACCCAAAGGTAAAAAAAACTTTAAGCCCTGTACATACGATCGGATATCTGATGGAATCTAATCCGATGGATTTTTTTCGTCAGATATCCAATGAAACTGACTTTCAACAGTCTTGCCTACACACCATCAGTCAAAAATCCGACCGTGTCCAATGCGGTGATGTAAAACACAACGACGTGCTGGGAAAAATGAAGTTCAATGCATTCGGAGCATGCGTTGACTTAATTCTGAGCATGCGTGGATTTTTGACCGATGGACTTCCACACAGACGATAATTTTTTCTATCGTTTTTTATCTATCGGAAAATTTTAAAACATGTTCTATTTTCTTTCACCGATGGAAAACAAACCGATGAGGCCCACACACGATCGGTTTATCCGATGAAAATGGTCCATCGGTCTGTTTTCATCAGACAAACCGATTGTGTGTATAGGGCTTTAGCCTTTAGTACCACTTTAAAGCAGACCTTGCTTTAAAGCTCCACTTTTTAACTGCACCCCTCACCCTTGCTGAAAAGCAGCATCAACTTAAAAAAAAAAAAAAAAAAACTTGTGGGGGGAAGTTAGATAGTATATTTTACTTCCCTCCGGTTACCACCCATGGCTTCAATGAGAGGGGAATGTAATTTTCCTTATGGTGAAAACAGCACTCCCTCATGGTCCAGCAGTGTATTGTTCCTGGTCTATGGAGACGTTGGGCGTGATGACATAAAAAACAGTCATTATATAAGACTGTGGAAGCGCCAGATCTAAAGATTAGGTAAGTATCTCTCCGCTCTGCTCTCCCCTAGAAACAATTAGCAGTTAACCCGTGCAGTGCAGACATAGCCCCACTACATTGTAAATGTTTTTTGCTTAGAGTTCAGCTTTCAAGCAGTAAATGATCTTTAAAACAAGCACTCACTGAGTTTTGAAGCTTCAGGCACTGTGAAGCAATCCATCCTCAAAGTTTATATCAAGGCACTCAGATGGGGTTGTAATTTGAGTTTTCCCAGTGACTTGGCAGCTTTCTAGCCTTCCAATGCAAATACAACATTTGTTCTGTGTTTACATTAGAAGCCTGAAATTCTGCCAAGTAACTGCTGGGACAGAGAACACAGTAAGGGCTGGTTCACACCAGAATGCGGTGCAAGAAAGACATATTCTATGCACGTTTCCCACACCAAGCTCGAACGTGCTGCCCTTGCAATCTGCTGTAATTTTATTAGCACCCCAAACACAGTGCCATGCATTTTGGTGTGGCACATTTTTAAAAGTAGGGTAAATACTACTTTCTCAGTGTTTTGGTGCTATTTGCAACCCATTCAAAAAAATAGGCTATACAATCACACTGCTCAGGAACGACTTGGAATCGCATGGGAATGCAGCACATGTTCTTGTTCGATTCTGGTGTGAATCGACCCTTAATCAGACTACAACCTGACCCAAATGCCTTTGCTATGAACTTTGGGTGAATTGCTCTACAGTGCCTGCAGCTACAGAGGTCAGTGAGTTTTTTTTAAAGTGCATTAACTGCTTGTTAGGAATATATAAGTACTTGATTGTCCACAGCCTGGCTACAGGTTCATTTTTAGAGCTTTGATTGCTCTATATTATTGAGGCTGGGTTCACACTACTACACTACTTTCATCCTACTTTGCTCTGTGTTCAATGTTTCCCTATGAGAGCGTCTTGTAGCGTCCTACACAAGTCGGTCCGACTTTGAAAATGCTCCCTGTACTACTTTTGGTCCTACATTGATCCTACTTCAGGCCCATTGAATATCATTGAAGTCGGACCAAAGTAGTATCCTGTTCATGAACGTAGGATGGATGTAGGACCAATGTAGGATAAATGTAGGACCAATGTAGCAGAGCAAAGTAGGATGAAAGTAGTGTAGTAGTGTGAACCCAGCCTTAATGTGTGGAGGTCAGTGAGAGGAACCAGTGAGAGTTGCAAGGGACCCAAGAGATTGACAATCCCAGGGTTTACCTATGATATTCACATGATGATTTCTCAGGTTCAGCAGTGAGGGCAGCATGAAATGTGATAATTTACAGTCCTTTACAGGCATGGTTTGAAGAAAAAATCAGTCTATCAATGGTGTCACCTTGAACTGAACTGACCTGGATGTTGAAGGGGGGTTTAACATCTGTGCTAATGCATTTCATAACAAAATGTACTTTGTATTTTCTTGATGTATTTTATTGTATTTTTGTAATTAAAAGTTTATATTTTTCTAAACCCTATGTTCCTGTTTTTGCCTTAAAAGTCCGCCTTGTCACTGTCCCAAGCAGTAACCTCCCCTTTATCCACACTTCAGCTCTCCCTGACTTTGGAGGTCACCATTAGACGTTTAGGGATCGGGGACACTGCTACATGCACATCATTTTTTAAGTGAAGATTATCTTATCAGCTCCTTCCACAAGGATGAGAGGTCCATTCATTGCAAGACAATTGCAACAGACATTTTTTTTTCAAATGCACTAGCTTAAATAGAGTAAATAGAAAATGATTATTTTTTATTTCATTTTATTTTTGTGTGTCTACGCAATCTTCACCTTTTGCATACTTGTTTTCTATGTTTATGGGTCGTCTTTTACTGATTCAGCTGGGAAGATAATTAAGTAATTTTCTCTAATTTTGCACAAGATAAACGTGGATATAACTTGGCTGTAGATATAATCTGTGGGAGCTGAAGAAGAAATAGAAAAGAAGGACTCTAGTGAGTTATTGCTAGTATGAGTGGTTAAAGTAGGATTCCTATCGGTATTTAATGAAGTCAAAGGATTCCTAAATAGTAGGCTTACTATGGGACTGATTTGTTGAAGAATGTACTGGACTCTTTTTCAAAAACTATGAGCATCTGAATAATGATTGGATCTCTTGAGCACAAAATGATTTGATTTTGTGGCTTTACTGTGATTCTTCTGAGAATATATAGTTTGTGGGTCAGATGAGGGATTCTGTACAATGAAAAAAACAAAATGACTTTTAAAATGATAGGCGTTTAAATTTTTTTAGAAAACTCTTTTCAGTTTGCCTAGTTTTCAAATTTCTTTAGTTTGCTCTAAATGCATTCATCCCATTTTATAAATATAGGAAAATATTCAGTTAGAACATTCATATCTATGCTTTTCAATCTCTATTGAATTGTACTTGAAAGATCTCATTCATGTTATTAATTAGTAACTGCATAGCCTCTCCTGATTTATTGCTCCAGAGACTATCCCACGTTATGGTATAATCACAGACTGTCTGGAAAAGCTGGCTGACTTAAGCCCCATACACATTTATACAGTTTTCAAAGCGATCGTACGATAATCTGAGTGTTAGTACAGAGCTTTCGTCTGAAATTATCCGAAGGGAAAAACACGAAAATGTTTCTCGTATGATACCAGATCGCATGATTTTCATTTAATCAGCATAGTTTTTGTCCGAAAATACAATACAATACATCACTTTTATTCTGTTGTAAAAGAATTTTCGTACTTTAGTAACCTCTTCATTTTCGATATGGAGACTAGCATGATAATCTCATTGTGTGTACCAGGCTTTAAAGTGATACTAAACAGAGAAGTGTTAATTGACATATTTCATTCACATAAATCATATATTTCATGCCTCTGTATTTTGTCTTTTTTAAATTCTCCAAGTACCTAATTTCTGCAGCTCTATTGTGTTGTAACACAATCTTCACCTTTTCTTTGACATCTGTAGGGAAATATCCTTGGGAGAGATTTCTATTACTACAGTATAGCACAGTCCTGACTGGTGCTGTTCCAGTCACGTAACTAAAAAAACAAGTTTCAGGAGAGCAATTCAGATTAAATTATAAATA
Source organism: Rana temporaria (assembly GCF_905171775.1). Lineage (NCBI taxonomy): Eukaryota > Metazoa > Chordata > Amphibia > Anura > Ranidae > Rana > Rana temporaria. The sequence goes on from NC_053490.1 coordinate 70,887,973, forward strand.
TAAATATATATATATATATATATATATATATATATATATATATAAATTGTTTTATAGCTCCCTATAATTCTCAATTGAACATCCTAATGTGTATTTTTGTGCATTAAAGCGGAGGTCCGGCGATAAAAAAAAAAAAATTAGAAGTCAGCAGCTACAAACACTGTAGCTGCTGACTTTTAAGCACACTTACCTGTCCAGGTTGCCCACGATGTCGGCCGCCCGAGGACGATCCACCTTCACTTGCGGCTTCACTGCCTGTTTCCTATTGCGCATACGTGAGTCGCGCGGCTTTTTGTGAATGGGCACACCGTTCTGTGTGTCCCAGAAGGCAGCGCGCCTCCATTTCCCAGAAGGCAACGCGAGAAGGAGAACATAGAACCTCACCGCGGACGAGGAAGAGGCAGATTAGGACGATCTGCCTAGTAACAGCCTGGTAAGTATATATATATATATATATATATATATATATATATATATATATATATATATGTATGTAACGGAATGACCCGGGACAAACAGAGACTTTGGAAGGATGAAGGGTACTCCTGTACCGGCGTCACCAAGGAGTCTTATGTCTAGGGTCACCTTATGTCCGATAGGGCCATAGGGTGACTGAGAAATGATATCCTAAATTACAGGACAGGGGACATTACTGATAGCTCATATTGCAAAGTGTTGGTTTATTCTATGACTCATCTCTCTGTGTAGACTGTTGACATGCTAATTGAGTCTGGTCCAGGATCTCTAATTATGTATGCTAAATACTGTTTTGTGTGTGGAATGGAACTTGTCAAGCTGTTTGCGGAGACAGAATGTCTGTCTAAAGATGTGGATTGAGAGGGATTTATTGTGTGATGGTGTTTTGTTTGAATTCTGTTAATGAAGGAATGTGACTTCTCAGGTGCAGTGATAATTATAGCCCGGCGCCGAGATGTCTGGAATGTTTGTAATTAGCCATCTGAAGGTGTATTGAAGCCCCCCAGGGTGTGATGTGTGGGGGGAGAGTTTAATGGTTCCTTTCATGCTTGAACTGTATATAAACTTGAGAGCTAACCATTAAAGTTGTCTTGCATTTGAAACCAGAACAGAGCTGTGTGTCTCGTGTCTGGGGGGAATTCTTATGGGTCGTGTTCGTTTGCCTGATTGTGGAGTGTCGATAAGCTGTCGTGGGTTGATGGAAGGTTGTAAACGGTGGTGACCGTTACAATATATATATATGTTTGTTTTTTAGCCTTCTGGCTATTTTTTTTTAGGGTGGACCTCCACTTTAATATGTTGTAGGCGGAGTCAAAATTATTCAAACTAACTTTCACTTTGCATTTGCATCCAAGGTAAATACATTTGATACATTTAATACTAATTTATATTAAAACTAAGCTTTTTTGTGTGTTTTTTAGTGAATGTAATCAATCTGCATACTATATCCCGCCCCCATTGTGTTTAGCATTAGGAGGACATTGAGGAGTATAAAGGGAGGGAGGGGAGTGTTATTTACCACTGTGTATACATCCACAAGTAATGCCGCGTACACACGATTTGAATTTCTGACAAGAAAAGTTAAATTTTAGCTTTTGGTCGGAAATTCCAACCGTGTGTAGGCCCCATCGGACATTTTCTGTGGAAATTTCCAACAGCAAAAATTTGAGAGCTCGTTCTCAAATTTTCAGACGGGAGAAATTCCGATTGTCTGTATGCAATTCCGACGTGCAAAAATCCTACGCATGCTCGGAATCATTGAACTTCATTTTTTTCGGCTCGTCATAGTGTTGTACGTCACCGGGTTCTTGGCAGTCAGAATTTCCAACCACATTTGTGCGACTGTGTGTATGCAACACAAGTTTGAGCCAACATTCCGTCGGGGAAAAAAAAAACACGGTTTTCTTGGCGGAATTTCCAAACGTGTGTACGCAGTATGAGAATCCAGAGTTTTATGGGCTGCACAGATAAAGAAAAAGGAGGAAATGAAGAGCTTAGACCTGAGCATGCTCAGTAGAAGACACCAGCTGGTCAACACAATCTCAGTCTGCAATGGGGACAGAGAGAAAATGGAAGGGACAGCTGAAAGCATGATCAACCAGGTATATTTCACTCTTACATTTGGCTATAAATGCGCCCTTTTCTTTTCATCCCAAAGAAGTTGCGATGCTAAAATCAAAATTTTCATTTTAGAGGGACCTTACTTTTTGGCCAAGTGGCCTTTATGTCACATATTCCACCTAAGCATGTGGATTCTATACATTACTGAGAAGCCGCTGTTTATCCTGCATCAGATCAGGTAAATACATTTGTAGATCTAAACAGTACAGGCTCCTGTGCAGAGATATTTCTATACAGAAATTGGTGAATATACTTGAAGGGGAGCGCTCAGAATTCACTCCTTTCTGCTACATTAAAGCCCTTTGGAAACAATTACCTTTATGGCACCTGGGGAATAAAAGCACTTGTCGCTGAAAAGGATTAGTCTGATAGGTACTAAATGAAAGGGAGGGAAGCTGCATTTACTAAAGCTCTCACAGCATGATGGTCATGGAGCTTACCATTTACACCATTTACCCTGCTAGCAAACACTTTATACATTAATTTAAATGCCTGAAAACACTGCTTGATGTGTTAAGTGATGGGGGAATATTACATACGGTGCAGGGTTGGCACATAATATGACTCACAGCTAATGTATGCCCCACATTCTTTAAGTCATACTCACTGATATGCTGCAAACATTATATTTCCTAATAACAATTAATTATAGCTATTCAGTTTACCGACCACATGCTGTCTAATAACATAACACCTGCATCAGAATGCCTGAGCATCAACATTGCATTCTTTGTTTATTTTACATTATGCTACTCTATTTTAATAAGCCCAACATATCACATTACTGAAAGTAAAAATTACTTAAAGCGGGGGTTCCCCCTAAAAAAAATTTCTAACATTACATTGAGCTCAGTCTCGACATTGACAGTATGCTGATTTTTTTTGATTTTTTTTTGCTGTACATACCTCGTATAGCTATTTTCTTAGCCAGCTTCCGGGTAGTGAATCCCGTGGGAGTGGGCGTTCCAATTCAGCAGTTAGTGATTGACTTGATGACAAAAACTACCCCCTCATCCAAGGCCGGATTTCCCACAAGGCCACCAAGGCCAGGCCTCGGGGCGGCAGTGGGTGAAGGGGCGGCGCCTCTTTTGCATCTGTCTTCTCTGTCCTCCCTCCCCCCTCCCCTCTTTGCGTGTCACCTAGTGACAGTGCTGCCCCATCCCCTCCTGCTGCAGGAATAACCAATATATTTGTACACTATCCGTTCTGTAATCGAATACAGTGCCCCCCGTCTCTGTGTTTCATTAAAAAAATTCCTCCTTCACCGTATCTTATGGCGGCTCCCTGGCGATCACGTGACAGGCTGCGTATCCTCTCTCATCTCCTCCTCGTGTCCCGCTGACATGTCAGCGGGGAAATCTCGGCCCTGCCCACTGCTTCTGCAAGATGTGCAGAGAGGAGACATAGCCTGTTACAAGAGCGACGGGAGCCGCCGTGAGATACGGTGAAGGAGGTATATTATTAATGAACTTTAGAGAAAGGGGGGCACTGTATTAGCATTTAGAACAGATAGTGTACAAATATATTGGTTATTCCTGCAACAGGAGGGGTATGGGGTGGCACTGTCACTAGGTGAGACGCAAATGACTGAAAGTGGGTTAACAACCACTTAATCAATGTGGCTGATTACTTTGCAGAGAGAAAAAAACAGCAACTGTACATCACTGCTCTGTGTACAGAGCCCTGAGTTCTTAGTAAACAGTGGGGGCGACACCTGAGATGTAAGGAAACACTCCGCTGGCTTGGGACAGTGATACCTGAGATGTTAGGCAGCACTCCGCTGGCTGGGGACAGTGACACCTGAGATGTAAGGCAGCACTCCGCTGGCTGGGGACAGTGACACCTGAGATGTAAGGCAGCACTTCGCTGGCTGGGGACAGTGACACCTGAGATGTAAGGAAACACTCCGCTGGGGACAGGGACACCTGAGATGTAAGGAAGCACTCCGCTGGGGACAGTGACACCTGAGATGTAAGGAAACACTCCGCTGGGGATAGTGACACCTGAGATGTAAGGAAACACTCCGCTGGGGACAGTGACACCTGAGATGTAAGGAAACACTCCGCTGGGGACAGTGACACCTGAGATGAAAGGAAACACTCCGCTGGGGACAGTGACACCTGAGATGTAAGGAAACACTCCGCTGGGGACAGTGACACCTGAGATGTAAGGAAGCACTCCGCTGGGGACATGGACACCTGAGATGTAAGGAAGCACTCCGCTGGGGACAGTGACACCTGAGATGTAAGGAAACACTCCGCTGGGGACAGTGACACCTGAGATGTAAGGAAGCACTCCGCTGGGGACAGGGACACCTGAGATGTAAGGAAGCACTCCGCTGGGGACATGGACACCTGAGATGTAAGGAAGCACTCCGCTGGGGACAGTGACACCTGAGATGTAAGGAAGCACTCCGCTGGGGACATGGACACCTGAGATGTAAGGAAGCACTCCGCTGGGGACATGGACACCTGAGATGTAAGGAAGCACTCCGCTGGGGACAGTGACACCTGAGATGTAAGGAAACACTCCGCTGGGGACAGTGACACCTGAGATGTAAGGAAGCACTCCGCTGGGGACAGGGACACCTGAGATGTAAGGAAGCACTCCGCTGGGGACATGGACACCTGAGATGTAAGGAAGCACTCCGCTGGGGACAGTGACACCTGAGATGTAAGGAAGCACTCCGCTGGGGACAGGGACACCTGAGATGTAAGGAAGCACTCCGCTGGGGACATGGACACCTGAGATGTAAGGAAGCACTCCGCTGGGGACAGTGACACCTGAGATGTAAGGAAGCACTCCGCTGGGGACATGGACACCTGAGATGTAAGGAAACACTCCGCTGGGGACAGTGACACCTGAGATGTAAGGAAGCACTCCGCTGGGGACAGTGACACCTGAGATGTTAGGAAACACTCCGCTGGGGACAGGGACACCTGAGATGTAAGGAAACACTCCGCTGGTGACAGTGACACCTGAGATGAAAGGAAACACTCCGCTGGGGACAGGGACACCTGAGATGTAAGGAAACACTCCGCTGGGGACAGTGACACCTGAGATGTAAGGAAACACTCCGCTGGGGACAGTGACACCTGAGATGTTAGGAAACACTCCGCTGGGGACAGGGACACCTGAGATGTAAGGAAACACTCCGCTGGGGACATGGACACCTGAGATGTAAGGAAGCACTCCGCTGGGGACAGTGACACCTGAGATGTAAGGAAACACTCCGCTGGGGACAGTGACACCTGAGATGTAAGGAAACACTCCGCTGGGGACAGTGACACCTGAGATGTAAGGAAGCACTTCGCTGGGGACAGTGACACCTGAGATGTAAGGAAGCACTCCGCTGGGGACATGGACACCTGAGATGTAAGGAAGCACTCCGCTGGGGACAGTGACACCTGAGATGTAAGGAAACACTCCGCTGGGGACAGTGACACCTGAGATGTAAGGAAACACTCCGCTGGGGACAGTGACACCTGAGATGTAAGGAAGCACTTCGCTGGGGACAGGGACACCTGAGATGTAAGGAAGCACTCCGCTGGGGACATGGACACCTGAGATGTAAGGAAGCACTCCGCTGGGGACAGTGACACCTGAGATGTAAGGAAACACTCCGCTGGGGACAGTGACACCTGAGATGTAAGGAAACACTCCGCTGGGGACAGTGACACCTGAGATGTAAGGAAGCACTCCGCTGGGGACAGTGACATGTAAGGAGAAGAGACCCTCTGTGAGCGGCCCACATCTCCCCCAGGCCAGGAGCGGGAGTCTGAGACTGTGACGTCACCACCACCACCAGAAAAAGAAAAAGCAGCCAGCAGGGAATACACACTAGCAGGTATGATTGATGACCATGATTGATCATCATGTTGTGCATGTGCTGGTGCCACTGTGCCAGGCCCAAGCAAAAACAAGCAGACAGTTAAATGTTATAGTGCTAAATATGGATGCGAGCTCTCTCCCATATGGGTTAGTTCTTGCGGGCGCGCTCCCATGATACAGTCGGCGGCTATAGCCGCCGACTGTATCACTTGGCCCCTGTGTGTGTGTGTGTGGGGGGGGGCGGCATTAAAGGACCCGGCCTTGGGGCAGCACAGGGAGTAAATCCGGTCCTGCCCTCATCGCATAAGGAGCGTCACGAGTTGCCGAAAGAAGCCGAACATCATGTCGGCGCTATACGGCGCCTGCGCACCGACGTTCGACTTTTTTCGGCAACTTGTGATGCTCCTTATGTGACGGGTGGGGGAGTTTTTGTCATCACGTCAATCACTAACTGCTGCATAGGAACGCCCATTCCCGTGGGATTCACTACTGGGAAGCCGGCTAAGAAAATAGCTATATATAGGGTTCAGGGGGGATGGCGTGGTGCACGTGACGCACGCACGCCGGAGGGAGGAGCTGCAAGCGCCACGGGTCTGAGGCTGCGAGGGATGGAGGGACCTCGACCCGGCGTTGTTCCAGCGATGGCGGATGCCTCGCAGGGAAGGCGATCACCGAGCGGATAGTCCGTTCACCCAGCAGCCCACGCTGACCTCCTCCGCTCTCCGGAAATCTTCTCTCGTCCTCCGCCCCCCCACCGTCCCCCCCCCCCGGCAGCAGGGGAAGCTCACCAGGAGGGAACAGCTGAGAGGCTTCTAGCTTCAAGCTGGGGGACGTTGGTTGGCCGCCCGCCCCCCCCCCCCCTCCTGCTCGGATCAGATCCCTGGGAACCCAGGCTCCAGGAGGAACAAAGGAAAGGGTAAAAACAAAAGTTTCCTTTGCAAAGAAGACCAGCGAATAAGGTAATATTAACCCTTTTGTCTTTGGTATATGACCCTGTGAAGGCAGCATGTGGATCTGGACCTAGCCCAAGCAGCGGAGACAGGGTGAGAAAGTGGAACTTAGCTATTTACCCTATGTGTTACACTTCAAACGTCACAAAAGTGACTTGCAAACTTGGTTTTTCCTTTTTTTTTCTTATATATACCTTTTCTCAATATATTCCCCAAGAGTTTAAACGCTGATGGTTTAAAAAATTTTCAGCCCTGTTTGACGTGGAATTTAATGCGGTCACATAGGGGTTAAATACCAGACACCCTGGTGTCACTGTATCTACCTCTGTTAAAAAATATATATAGCCCTGTTAGACGTGGACTTCAATGTGGTTACTTAGCGGTTAAAAATCAGACACCCTGGTGTCACCGTACCTACCTCTGCTAAAAACTATATATATTTAAAAAAAAAAAAAAAAAAACAGGTAGGGCACCCAGGGTTGGGAGCTTGGCACTAGATACTGTAGACAAACATCAGAGGCTTACGTTAATCTAACTAAATATGCATAATGCTCTGATTAAGCTTGGCTGTCTACCAAAAACAAAAGAATATGATTAAGGAAAAGAAAAATTTCCTATACTAGAGGAGCATAAGAATCTATGCCCTATAGGTTTGCATACCACACGCACCTATAGGAACCGCCACTTAGGTGTTAGCCGGCAAGTTCTAGTCACCCAGGAGATACCTCACTTACCTCCGCAGACCTCTACGAAATTACTGGGGGACTTGATCGGCATACAAGAGATAAAATCAGAGAAATATATATATTTTTTTTTTTTTTTTTTTTTTTTTTTTTTTTTTTTTTTTTTTTATATTTATTCTTTTTTACCCCCCCCATCGGGCCAGGCCCGGAATGTTGGACTGACGCGCTGGAAAGCCCGAGGGACATTTAGTAACCTAAGAGCAGAGGTAAACAACAGGGCACAGGGCGTAACAGCCCAATTGATTTTGTGGCTTCGGGTTATTACAGAAGGAGAAAGGAGGGGTCCTATAAGAGAGGAGAGAAGAAATAAGAAAAAGAAGGAAATAAGTGGCATATAAGGGGGAGGAGGAGATATAGCCCCCCTACTCGGCCTGTTGTTGCGCCGTTGCGGAAAGATTGCTGGATCCCTATTGAAGACGATCTAAAGAAGGCTGGTTCAAACGGGGGTAGTATTACCTTGGATGTAAAACGTACGCAACCCCTCCCTTATGAGTTTACCCAAATGTATGTGGGAAATTAAAGAAATACTCAACTTTTAAGGTCGTCCGGAATTGCTGGGTCAAAACATCTTTCCTTTCCTTCCTTTTTTTTTTTTTTTCAAACTGGGGAAACGCATCAGACAGACAAAAAAATATAATATGAACAGGTCAACTAGGGGGGCGGCCCCGAAAATCCCTAAAGAGACCTCCTCCACAAGTACGATCAGACATTACATGACTCCGGACGGGAGTACCAAGAGCCCAGGTCAGTTAAAAAAGATGGAAAAATCAGGGACAATGAAAAAGGGAGCGGGGGAGGTGGCCACCCCAATTGCTGACATTTCAATTGAATCAGAACAAGCAACCAGTCAAATGCATGACATCAGCCGGGAGTCTCACGTTCCCACTATGGGAGAAATGGAGGCCATGTTAAGGAGGTTGGAGAATGTAATAAGAGAGGAAATCGGCACATTAAGAACGGATTTACATCACGTGTTAGAACGAATAGAGGAAGCCGAGAAAAAGATTGAAAAGCAGGACCTTGACCTTATTGAAATAAAAAACCAACATCTGTCGTTGAAACAAAACCAGAGGTGGTTGCAATATCGAATAGAAGACCAAGAGAACCGTAACAGAAGGCAGAACTTAAGAATACGTTCTATTAAGGAGGAGAAGGGCGAAGACCTGAGAAAAATTCTCGATGACCTGCTCCTCCCCCTCCTCGAAAAAGCCTCGGAGGGTCCCCTCAAATTAGAACGGGTCCATAGGGTGGGAAAGATCAGAGAGGGAGGAGGAAATTGGCATAGGGATATTATTGCTAGGTTCAGACATTTTGAACATAAAGAGGAGATTTGGCGAAAACTGAGAAAAAAAACGCCGATATCCTATGCTGGGACTGAGATTCAGATCTTCCCGGACCTGGCCTGGGAAACCCTGGCCAGGAGAAGATATCAAAAACCCTTATTGGAACAGATGCGTGCACGTAATATTAATTACCAGTGGGGATTCCCGGCCTGTTTGATAGGCCATAAGGAAGGGGTGTCAGCTAAATTAATATTTCCAGAGGACCTGGCGGGATTTTGCCGTAAATTCGATATGCCTGAGGTGGACTTGCCCGGATGGGAGGAATAGCTAGTAGAAAGACGCTCGACCCCCAGGGTGGTCCTGGGGGATGGGTCCTTGGGGATACTATCCGGTACTAGGGGGAGGGGGTGGGGTAGGGGGGGGACGAGTGGAGGGAGGAGGGGGGAGGGCAGATCTGTTACCCCACCCACTAAAGATCAAGTCCCCGGAATTTCGGGAGAAAAGAGGGTGGGAGGGGCGTAGAGGAGCTCCACCTCAGCCATAGAAGCCGATGGGTAGGGGGTACCAAGGATCCCTTCGGTTCAGAGGCGAGGTATTGGCCTGGGTAGGGGGGGAGGGAGAGGGAGAGAGGAGGGTGGGGGGTGGGGGATGGGGAAGGGAAAAGGGAACTTGGCTCCCAAGGAATCTCACGGACAGATCATCAAGAAATGATCAAGGCATAGAATAATGACTGAAGTAAAATTTCTATCCTACAATGTTAAGGGTTTGAACTCAGCAGTTAAAAGACTCAAGGTCCTCGCAGAGATTGAACAACTTAAAGCGGATGTCGTGTTTATTCAGGAATCCCATTTAACCATAGAGGCGAATATTAAGCTTTTTTCATCCGCATATCCCACTTGGTTTTATGGGGATTCTATCTCGAAACGCGCTAGGGGCGTGGCAATTGGGTTCTCAAGGGGGTTTGGATTTACCCTAGAGGCAAGGAAGACAGACCCAGAAGGGAGATTTATATTCCTTAGGGTAAGGATTGACAACATTGTCTATACCTTAGCAAATATCTACGCCCCAAATGTTCATCAAACCCAATACTTAGGGAAAATTCTGGGAAAGTTAAAAGACTTCGCCGAGGGTTATACGATCCTGATGGGGGACTTAAATTTCGTCCTGGACCCGAAAGAGGATAGTACGTTCCGTGGGAGGGAGACAAAAAATGGGCCTCTACAAAGAATTAAACAAAAGATTCATGACCACCAATTAGTCGATGCCTGGCGGATTCTTCATCCTAAGGAACATGACTACACGTTTTACTCCCCCCCCCACGGAACGTATTCCAGAATCGACTACATCTTGGCGGATCACAGGCTTCTGGACTCTATAACGGAAACGGACATAGGAATTATGACGGTGTCAGATCACGCGCCAATCTCCATGAAAATTAAATTGTCCACACAAAAGAGACAGAGGCCGGTGTGGCGCCTGGATGATAGCCTGATTCGCGATGAAGGAGGGGCAAGCAGGGTGGAAGAGGAATTAAAACAATTCTTCCTCACTAACGATACAGAAGGGATAACCAGCGCAACCCTTTGGGAGACACACAAAGCCTACATTAGAGGAATTCTAATTGCGGAGGGCATTAAAAAAAAAAAAGAGCTGAAAAGTAAAGCAAACACCCTGACTAAAGAGATAGAGACATTAGAACGCGAACATAAAGCACAGGGATTAAAAGAAACATACCTCAACTTAACAATAAAGAGGGACGCCCTCAAGGAGACCATGGAACAGGAAGCGAGAAATAAACTTAACTGTATCTCTAAAGAGAGATACGTATGGGGTAATAAACCAAGCAAGCAACTAGCTAAAATGGCTCAAAAAAAGAAAGCTAGAAACTATATCGAAAAAATAAAAAGGAAAGACGGGAACATGGTGCACGCAAATAGAGAAATAGCGGATACTTTTAAAAATTATTATGAGGAACTTTATACACTAAAAAATCCAGGGTGGCAGGCAGGGGAAAGGGAGGGGAAGATCCGAGAATTTCTAGACAGGGCAGGACTTCCTAGTTTAGAGGAGATGGAAAGTTTAAATATGGACCGCCCCATAACTGAAGAAGAAATAAAAGAAGCTCTAAATTCCACCACGGGGGGTAAAAGCCCGGGGCCGGATGGGTTTTCCTCCCAGTATTATAAGAGATTTAGCAACATCTTGATCCCAAAGATGTGCAAATACTTCAACGGGCTAGGATCTGAATTTGAAATCAGCAGGGATGCTTCTGCAGCTATGGTCGCAATAATTTTAAAGGAAGGGAAAGATAGCTCTCTCTGTTCGGCGTACAGACCTATCTCTTTGTTAAATACAGACACTAAGCTCTTTGCCAAGATTCTGGCGGGGCGATTAAAAGGGGCCATGCACGTTTTGATTCACCCCGACCAGGTAGGATTTGTGCCCAACAGAGAGGGCAAAGATAATAGTCTCAGGGCTATCCTCCTGCTTCAGACCATAAGGCAGAATGGGCCCCCAGGTCTATTCCTGTCAGTTGATGCTGAAAAAGCTTTTGACAGGGTAGACTGGGGGCTCATGATGGAGACTCTCAATGCAATGGGAATAGGAAAAAGGATGTCCCGCTGGATTAAGACACTTTACCATCACCCTTCAGCAAAAATAAAAATTAATGGGACACTATCGGACCCCTTCGAGATGAAAAATGGGACAAGGCAGGGATGCCCCCTGTCCCCCCTCCTTTTTATTCTTTCTTTAGAGCCTCTGTTGTCTACTATTCGTAACGACCCTGACATTAATGGAGTCAGAGTAGAAGGGGAGGAACATAAATTATCGGCTTTTGCCGACGATATTTTGTTTTATCTAACCAATCCGGCCAAATCTATCCCAAAGCTTTCCAAAGTGTTGCAACAATATGGTGCCATTTCTAATTTTAAAATTAACGAAACTAAATCTGAAATTCTGAATATTAATTTAAACAAAAAGGAGGTGGGTCGGGTCAAGGAGATCTGTGTGTTCCCCTGGACCAAAGAATTAAAGTATCTAGGAGTCAAACTGGCCAATACAACCCAGAAGATGTACAAAATAAATTATATTCCCTTACTAAATGAGATCAAGAGCGAATTAAAAAGAACGGTTAATAAACCCATTTCGTGGATCGGACGCATTAATATGCTGAAGATGGTTGTAGTCCCAAAAATTCTTTATAAATTTTTATTACTCCCCATAACACTCCCTCAGCAATTTTTGAGAATTCTTAATTCCTTGTTACTAAACTATGTCTGGAAAAATAAGAAGCACAGAATATCCCTCTCTATCCTAAAACAGGGTAAGCCACTCGGCGGTCTGGCAGTTCCGGATATTAAAAGTTACTATAAGGCGGCGGTTTTAGCACGTGCTGTAGAATGGGCACGGGATAGGAAGGATAAAAGGTGGGTGCAAATTGAGAAAGCACTATCTAGTAAATATTTGAATAATATTATTTGGATCCCTGCACAACACAGATCACTAGACCACAAAACACATGATTTAACACGGGACACTTTAAGAATGTGGGATAAGACCCTGACACAAATAGAGGGTAAATTTAATTCCCCATTAATGAACCTTAAAGAAAATCCTTATTTTGCACCAGGGGAAAATAAAATTGGAGGGAATTGGATTAAGGTTGACACGGTATATTTAGGGGATATTATTAAAGAGGGAGAGATAATGACCTATGAAGATCTGAGATCCAAAACGGATTTTTGGAACTTGGATAGGTGGCATTACTCCCAGTTGCATCACTTTGTGAGGCACCTCCCCCGTCCATTACGGACGGAGGCGGAACTTACTCCACTCGAGAAGATTTGTAAATCTAAGAATACTAAGGGCACTATCACTAAATTATATGGATTATTGGTAAAGATAGGTTCACGGAGCGAAGCTCCCTTTATAGGCAAATGGGAAAGGGAGTTAGGAATCACAAGAGGGACAAACAGTTACAAGAGGATTATGCATCTTACCCATTCATCCGCAATTGACATACGAACCGCCGAAACTAATTATAAGTGTATCTCAGGGTGGTATATTACACCAGACAAAGCAAATAAATATAAAGCAGATCAGACCGCAGAGTGTTGGCGGGGCTGCTCTGAAAGAGGCACGATGGCCCACCTTTGGTGGTTATGCCCAAAAATACAAACTTACTGGGACATAATTTTGAGTCAAATTAAAGTTATTACGGGTAAAGATTTAAAGAAAGACCCCTGGGTCGTGCTCTTTCATTGTAGCCAAGAGGGGAAAAAAAAATATAAGCAGTCTTTAATTCCTCATCTTCTAAACGCCGCAAAGAAACTTATACCCAAAAAGTGGCAGGAGACGGAAAGTCCACACGTTTGGAACTGGATAGACGAAGTGGAGGAAACGTACAGGCTGGAAGAGTTAAAAGATAGTCACCTAGAGACGAGTGGCGGACATAGGGAAAAATGGGAAAAATGGAGGGAGTATAAAAAAACATGGAGTTATGCAGAAAGAGTTAGGGTATGCTACTAACAAGCCATGGGCCGGCAACATGGAAATTATAACACTTCCCAGGCTAGGGTCGCTCCCTAGAGCGAGTCATATACTATTCATGATCAATGAACGTTAAAGATTGTTTTAGTTTGCGAAGGAAAAGTCTGGAGATTCCTGGGAGCCAAGAGGGGGGGGGGGGCGTTAAACAATATAGGGCTACAATGCCAAGCTATGGTAATGACCCATTCCCGCTATTATTATAGTGTTGGCCTATATTCAAAATAAAAAAAAAAAAAAATAAAAAAAAAAACATAAGGTGCATAGTAAATATACCACACACGATGCAAACCACAAAAAGAGACGTAAGACGCATCAAACCATGAGCCGGTCTCTAGGATTTGGAAAAAGCTGAGGTGGTAAAAAAAAAAAGAAAAAAAAAAAAAAAAAAAAAAAAAAAAAAAAAAAAAAAAAGAAAAAAAAAAAAAAAAAAAAAAAAGAAAATAGCTATACAAGGTATGTACAGCAAAAAAAAAAAAAAAAAATCGGCATACTGTCAATGTCGAGACTGAGCTCAATGTAATGTTAGAAAATTGTTTTTAGGGTGAACTCCCGCTTTAATACGAATGAATAGTACTATGTTTAATTTATAGTACCCTTTTAGGAAACGAATGGCAGTTAATGATAGAATACTAGATCGGCCTTTCTCAACCTTTTTAACACAGAGGAACCCATATACAGATTTTAAGGCCAAGGAACATTTACTATATCTACAGCTCGCAATACATTCATGTGATGATCAGTGGAAAGAATGCTACTTACTGTTGTGGTCATTGGGAGGAATCCATACCTCCCAACATTTTGAGATGGGAATGAGGGACACCTACTACCAAACATATGCAGGCATAGGACACGCCCCTTGCCACGCCCCCTTAAAAGATGAATTAACCCCAAAAAAAAGATTAAATCCACAAGGGCTTTTTTTTTTACCACTACTATTCCTCTATATTGGCTTTTAAAATTTACAAATGCAGCAATTTAAAATTTGGATAAAAGGTTTAGCACTGGGGAACACTTTTTGAAAGATAAAAATAGCATTTTATATACAACTATATAGATCAGACCAAAATGAGGGACAAATGAGGAGGAAAGAGGGACAGAGGGACATTGTTCCAAATCAGGGACAGTCCCCCGAAATCAGGGACAGTTGGGAGTTATGGGAATTCCACCCTAAGACCCCTTTCACACTGAGGGTCGTATTGCAGGCGCTATAGTGTTAAAAATAGCACCTGCAATCCGCCCTTAAAGTGCTGCTCTATTGTTTCCAGTGTGAAAGCCCGAGGGCTTTCACACTGGAGCGTTGCGCTAGCAGGATGGTAAAAAAAAAGCCCTGCTAGCCACATCTTTGGAGCGGTGAAGGAGAAGTGTGTATACCGCTCCTCCACCGCTGCTGCCCATTGAAATCAATAAGACAGCGTGGCTATACCGCCCGCAATGTGGTTTTAACCCTTTTTTGGCTGCTAGCGTGGGTTAAATGCGCCCAGCTAACGGCCGAAATGCGCTGCAAATCCGCTCAAAGCGTCTGCGGTAAAAATAGCGCCATTTTACCGCCGCTGCTATGGGCGGCTCAGTGTGAAAGGGGTCTTACAGATACTGTAGCTAAAAGATCATTGGTATCCTTGGAGAGGTAGAAGTTGCTCATTGCTCAAGGAACCCCTAACAATTTCTGGAAGATCCTTAGCGCTCCACAGAACCCTGGCTGAGAATGGCTGATCTAGATCTTATTAAAGCTGAAGTATGAGGGGTTCACCTACAGGTGCATCTCAAAAAAATAGAATACTGTATAATCAAAATGTTAATTTATTTCAGTAATTCAATTTAAAAAGTGAAACTCATAGAGAGATATATTTCAAGCAATTCTGTATCTCATAAAATTTTAATATTGTGAAAAAGTTCAATATTTTAGACACGTTAGATTGATATACTAAAGGCAAATCCACTTTGCACTACAAGTGCACTTGGAGGTGCAATCGCTGTAGATCGGAGGAGAAGATCTGAAATATGGGGAATCTCTGCTGATTTTAGCATCCAATCATGTGCAAGCGAAAATGCTGTTTTTTTTTAATTATCCTTGCATGTCCCCCTCAGATTTAGAGCGACTGTACTTCCAAGTGCTCCTATAATCCTTAGCATTCTGCATAGAATTTCCATAGGCATTTCTGGCTATAGTTCTCCCTCTGCTCAATGGAGGGGAGAGTACAACACCAAATTGCTAAACTTCATGCTTTTGCCAGTTTTGTGAATGTGCCCTAACACTGCCAAACGGTTTCTGCATCTCAAAAGGATTTTAAATAGATGTAATGGAGATCAGACACAGATTTTCACCAGAACCAATAGGAGTTTAGTTGTGTCCCATGTTTCATAAACCAGCAAATCTGACAAATCAGTTGGCCAGCAAGGCATTTATTAATGATTTATTTCTCTATCTACAGTTGCAAAGCAGAAAATATCTCTTCATTTGGTGTTGAAAACAAGCAGAAAAATGGGAATGCCTTCTGTTTTGGGAAGGCAATCCCTTTAAGTTATGCAGCGTTTGGTTGTAAAAATAAAAAAATAGCATTAAATCTGTCTTTATTTGCAAACTGTTGGTACTTTAGACTACAACAGCAGCTTTAGCCCACACGAGCATAAATAAAATATGATTTTCTGCTTCAGCAACATGCATATACCTGTTTATATACTTAATTTACTTTAATTAAAAGGTTAATCTGCTATAGAAATTGCTTTTCTCTGAAGCCACCTGAAATCAATTTAAACTCAATTACAAGTGGTTAGCTATTGTTTATGGTGTCTAAGATTAGTGAATACATCATTGCAATCAGCACGTGGCTGCGATCACAGTGATCACAGGAGACTTAAAATCCTTGAGTGCTCTTTAATAGGCAGTGGAAAACCATTAGAAAATATAATCAGTCATATTTGACAGTTTTGACCTTGGCACTTAACTATCCAAGGTCTATTCATTCCTGTCTCCGAAATGCTCCTGTAATCTGCTATGCTGGTTTTATTTTATCACTTGTTGGAAAGGAGGTGATCCCACATAACTTGATGGAGGAGTAAATTATAGAGAAAATCAACCGAAGATGTAAGCCGTAGATTGTATGCATTATAGTGCGTAATGTGGCTGCTGTTAGTGACAGAGCTTTTCAAGCGCAAAGCCATTAAATCCTCATTTTTCTTTAGGTGGAAGAATTCTTTGTATAAACTTTACTCCCTTAGTTATAAAAGAATTGAACTTTTAAAAGGGGCCAAGCTAATAACAGACACTCTTCATGTCTTCATGCGCATAACATATCTCTTAAAAATGCTGTCAAAAGCCAAGATAACACTACAGGAGCAAAGGGTCTTACTTGCTGGTCAGATGATTTCTACCATTTCTCCGATTAGCAAAGTGTAAGGTAAAGACAGGTCAAGGAAGCACAGGATTTTAAAACAGGAATAATATAAGGCTAGATCTTTTTTTCCCTTTAAATAAGGATTTAAAGTATAACATATTTTTTTTTTAAAAAAGACATGCTGGGAGCTATGAAAGAAGTGAATTAAAGGAACACTAAAGGTTTGTTTTTTATTAGATCAATTGATTGCTGTAAGCTAGAGCATTTAAATATCACTTACCTCGTTTTTCCTTTTGACCTCCAAAATACAGCAATCCAGATTTGAAAATGCCATTTCCTGTCTCTCCTCTTCTTGCTTTCCACCAGCATCTGAGCCGTTTTGCATGGTGGAAAGCAGAATGTGCTCACCCCCTCCCTATGACTACAGCCCTGCGTGAAGATGCTCTCTTATCCCTCACAGGCATGGAGGCTAAGCCTAATGGGAACTGTAGTTCCCATTAGGCCGTGATGTAGCAAGAATGAATGTGCACCGCAAACCAGGAAGTCAGTGAGACTAATGATTCAGGAGTGACGGAGGTGAATAAAACAGCTCGATTTCAACAGGTATCAAACTAGTTATAATGCAAAACATTACTTTTTACTTTATCAGCTACTGTCAGACTTTAATTTAAGAGGAAAATATGTTTGTCTTTACAACCCCTTTAAGTGCAGGGCATACATGACTTGGCAGAAGGGGAACCAGGCAGCATGATGGTAATTGGTTTAAAAGTGCGTAGAAAGTAATGGCACTTACCAGATTGTCTAAAGAAGTAGGGTGATTGGGAGAAGCATGGGAGGATTGTGTGTGGGGAGGAGTTAAGGCGATCCAGTCGGAGATCAGAAGTTACCATACATGTGGCCAGCACATGCAGTTGAGCATCTGACAGACAGAACTTTAGGCAATTGATTGGTTCCTATATGCCCAGCTCAGCTCACATGTTGTCCACATGCACGGGTACAGGACACAGGCCAGGAATTGCTGTGCTTAAATCTTATTTAAAGTGTTAGTTCACTTTTTACAGAAAAGCCAGGTCTTGTAAAATTGACCAGGAACTGGGAGGCCTGGTTCCTGACCACCTGATCGCTGTAATAGCCTCTGATTGGCTATCACAGTGATACATTCCTGTACAGCCCGCCCCTGTGTTGTTTTCTCCTCTTGAATGAAGAAGCAGATACATTGGGCTAGATTCAGCAATGATTTACGCCGGCGTATCTATAGATACGCCGCGTAAATTCAAAGCTGCGCCGGCGTATCTTCTTTCTGTATTCAGAAAGCAAGATACGCCAAAATTAGGCTAAGACCAGACTGGCGTAAGTCTCTTACGCCGTCGTATCTTAGGGTGCATATTTACGCTGGCCGCTAGGTGGCGCTTCCGTCGTTTTCGGCGTAGAATATGCAAATGACCTAGATACGCCGATTCACAAACGTACGTACGCCCGGCGGAATTTTTTACGTCGTTTGCGTAAGGCTTTTCCGGCGTAACGTTGCTCCTGCTTCTATGAGGCGTACGCAATGTTAAGTATGGACATCGTTCCCGCGTCGAATTTTTAATTTTTTACGTCGTTTGAGTAAGTCGTTCGAGAATAGGGCTTTGCGTAAATTACGTCCACGTCAAAAGCATTGCCGATTTGCGTCGGAATTTTGAGCATGCGCACTGGGATTCTTTCACGAACGGCCCATGCGCCGTTCGTTAAAGACGTCATTTACGTGGGGTCATGTTTTATTTACATAAAACACGCCCACCTCTAGCAAATTTGAATTTGGCGCGCTTACGCTGGCTGATTTACGCTACGCCGCCGCAACTTACGGAGCGAGTGCTTTGTGAATACTACACTTGCCCGTGTAAGTTGCGGCAGCGTAGCGTAAATAACATACATTTTTCTTGGCTCATCGTACGTGTTGTATGTCACCGCGTTCTTGACGGTCGAAATTTTTTGTGATCGTGTGTATGCAACACAAGTTTGAGCCAACATTCAGTCTGAAAAAATCCACGGTTTTCTCATTGGAATTTCCGATCGTGTGAACGCGGCATTAGGGCCAAGTTTGGGGTCAAGTGTCATGAACAGAGTCAAAGGTCAGGCCCCATCCACCCCCCGATCCAAGTTTATTCAGCAATAAATTTAAACAAAGGAAGCTCCTAGATTATTCAGTAAATCAGAAAGAGTGACTGTTTCTGTGTGCATGGACTAATCTGAGAGAGGTTTATAAAATAAGTTGGCAGATGATGGACTTTATAGGCATAACACAATTGAGTAAAAAAAATGTAAGAGTTTTATTACAGAAAATACTAAACAATTTACATGAAAATACATTGACTATTCACAAATGTGCCTCAGAGCAAAAATAACACACCACCTACAGTACATAGCAATTGTATTATTGTATACCTAAATGAGGAGAACCATAGGTCACTTCCCAAAGATTGATGCACTAGCATAGAGAGTGAGACAGGCGGTGTGTCATAATACAGCTCAGCTCGACATATTGCACGTGTTCCAAAGACGCTTCTTGAGGAACTCATGGCGTATTGGTTTAAAATCAAACAGTAAAACATAAACGGAGAACACAATCAACAACGCAACCAAGTGTGCAGGGATATATACTCAAGTGGCTGCAGGGCCAATCTGTAAAATAACCTCACAGAGGGATCTTAAAAGGATTGATCTAGCGTCCTCCATGACTCTCATGCTAAATTTCTTAAGGTATGGGCCCTGTGGTGGTCCTATACACTCCCTAGTTTGCACCCGTCTAGTTTGGGGCTCTAAATTTAATGTGTCCTTACTTCCAGCTTGAGGGTTCTTCCTTTCTCTTTCTTTGTTTCTGAGCTTTTGCTCGCTGCTCTGCTCTATTCTTCCCCTCTTTCTCCCTCTGTTGTGCATGTTTTTTTTTTCTCCCCCGTTTTGCGGATAACTCCGCCCCTCCCCCTTTTACCTGCCTTGGCCCCTGGGTCTTTTGGCTCAGGCATACCGCACTGCCCCCCGGCCCCGGCTGGGGAGACGGTGGTAACTTATATAATTAGTTCCTTTAATAGTATATATTCTATTATGTGCTTTTATGTATACTTATGTATTATGTCCATATCCCCTGCAAGGGAACTTGTTGTCTGTTTTTCCTCTTTTTTTTTTTATATATATTTTAATAAAAATATTGTACCAGAAAAGGATTGATGATAGTTTATAAAGCCAGTAAGAATTTCTGATGGGCAACTGTTGTGGATCTTGTGGATTTAACAGGGAAACCCCCACCTGTTTATATATGTCTAATGTCCAAATACTGACGTTCCCAGGAAGCATCGTCCCGAGTGAGCAATCCCCTGCACCTCTCTGTTTTAAGATGAAAGTCTCTTGATTATAATAGAGATGACTGTTAAGAATTTTCATTACCTTGGCATTTTCTACTTAGTATTCATAGCCACAGCACCACTCTGTGGTGATATGACTTTCAATAATCTGAGAGAGGAACCTGTGGCAATACAGTGGGCCATTTCAGGGGTGAGCTCTACATAGGTAACAAACATTGGGGGTTATTTACCAAGTCTAGAGAGTAAAATATCTGGTGTAACTCTGCATAGAAACCAATCGGCTTCAATGCATTATTGTAGGGTTGTCCCGATACCACTTTTTTAAGACCAAGTACAAGTACCGATACATATTTTCAAGTACTCACCGATACTGATTACCGATACTTTTTTTAATGTCATGTGACAGTGGCACATGTGAGAGATGATACCGCTCTAAAAACTGCTGATCCCTTGGCTTTGCTTCCGTCCCACTTAACCAAAAGGGTGCTGGCTATGCACAGGTGCATTGGATAGAAAAAGGTCCTGGACTGCCGCACTCCTTAAAGCTACGAGTAAGCATTACATGATGTGAAGCCACCCTTTTCCTGTTGTTCACTTCATTTTGACTGCATCGCTTTGGTTGTTTTTTTGGATTTCATTTGTACAAAAAAAACATAGTTTTAAGGAGTGCGGCAGTCCAGGACCTTTTTCTATACAGTGGCACATGTGTCAGTATTTTTTTTATTTATTTTTTACATTTTTTTTTTTACATTTTTTTTTATTGTTTTTTTACAGTGCTTTCTTCTCTTTTTTTTCAGTGTGTTTTTTATTTACCTTTGTATTATTTTTTTACAATTCATTTTTTTTATTTATTGCAATTTTTTTTCTTTTTTTATCAGCCCTGTTGGGGGTCTTTGTTGAGATATCAGGGGTCTTAACAGACCCCTGACATCTCCCCTTTGAGACAGAGAAAGGGACTAAGGACACAGATTCCCCAGTCCCATTCTTTGCAGCCTCAGCTAAAATGAATGGACAGAAGCTCCTCTCCATTCATAAACTGAAGCATCGTAAACACAGGTTACGATACTCAGTTATGTGAATGAACAGAGTCAGTGATCACTGACTCTGTACATTCGGAAAAGGTCGGAGCCAGATTTAGCGGCTCCTACCTCCGCTCTCCATCCTGAAAGATCGAGGGGGTGGAGGAGGACATTGAGGGGGACACAGAGCACGGAGGGGGAGAGCAGCAGGAGGGGGGCATGGAGCACAGACAGCAGCATGGAGGGGGACAAGGATCCGGAGGGGGAGAGCAGCACAGAGGGGGACACACAGCATGGAGGGGAACATGGAGCATGGACAGCAGTACAGAGAGGGACAAGGACCCGGAGCGGGAGAGCAGCATGGAGGGGGACACAGAGCACAAACTGCAGCACGGAGGGGGACAAGGACCCGGAGGGGGAGAGCAGCACGGAGGGAGACACACAGCATGGAGGGGGACACGGAGCACGGAATGCAGCACGGAGGGTGACAAGGAACTGGAGGGGGACACACAGCACGGAGGGGGACACGGAGCACGGTTAGCAGCACGGAGGGGGACAAGGACCCAGAGGGGGAGAGCAGCACGGAGGGGGACACACAGCACAGAGGGGGACACGAACCCGGAGGGGGAGAGCAGCATGGAGGAGGATACAGGGACAGTCAGCGGTGATTGGTGCGGCTTAGGGGGGAGTTACAAGCACCGATCACCGCTGTATAACTTTCACTAAAGCAGCTGAAAAGGGGGCAGATCAGTGCTTGTAACTCCCCCCACCGCACCGATCACCCGTGACTGCCCAGGTATCGGTACTGATACTAGTATCGGGACAACCCTACTTTATTGCCAAAGTTTAATTGAACAAACTGAAGTTGGAAGATGTTTGTCTACCATGCACAGCTGCACCAGATTCTGACTGCACCAGTTTTAGTAAATCTTCCATATTATTGTGATATTGTAATGTTTCAGGGCCTAGGCAACTGATTCAATGCATACTGATTACTATCCCGATCTATAGAAAGGAGACTAACCAAAGGCCCAACTGTGTTCATTGTATGAGCTCTTGGTAAATATGCAATATGCAGGCAAATGGCAAAATTTACATCAAAAATACAGTCAGTCCACCAGATATCCATACATCCGATCCTCTTTTATCTCCTGTCATCTACTGTACCAGCACTGATTGCCACAAGACATCAAGAGCAAGACTTTGTTTAAACAGCCATGTAGATAAGTCATGATAAGTCATGACCTATCTGTTAAACTGTAAAATGCTAACACAAGCTCCCCTTCTGTCCCTGTCCTAATTCAGCAGGAGAAGCTTGCACTTATTTATTTATTTCCGCTCATTCAGGTAACCTGAGTACTGCAGTTAATGAGGCAGGGGAAAGCAAGCTGGTCCATTCAGTGTTGCTAATGACTCCATTCTCAAGGGACTAATCAAAGATTTGTACATTTAATTGCTGTTAAGTCAGCTCGAGCCACCTGCCATTTTATTCAGCACCTGAGCTCCTGCATGGCTGGCAGCGATTCGAAATGAATCCATCACCGGGTTTAAATGAACAAAACAGGAATACTAGGCAACCGTCAAGCGGCGCTTACTTAAAGATAAAACACTGTGCGCTTACTCTGAGATCCTCAGCTGCCAGCATTTGTTAATATTTAAAATGGAACATCTATCAGATTGGTCTGATTCACTGGTGTTCCATGGAAAATGCTTTAAACTTCAACTTCTAATTTGACATTTGTATAAAATTATTTAGTAATGTATAGAATAATGGAGCCCCTTATTGCAAAAGGAGTCAAGGATTCACCCAGGAGATCAATTACCAAATAAATGTAGCAGATAGCAGCACTAGTATTTCTAAAAAGTCAAATTTTTGTACAATAAATTACAGATCATTTTTTTTATATACTAAAATGCCGCGTACACACGATCATTTTTCGGGTTGTAAAAAACAAAGTTTTTCAGGCTCTAGAAAAAACTACGTTTTTTTTTTCAACTTGATCATTAAAACGGCCTTGCCTACACACAATCGTGAAAAAAAAAATGCTCTAGCAAAGCGAGGTGACGTACAAAACGTACGACGGCACTATAAAGGGAGAGTTACATTCGGATGACGCCACCTTTGGGGCTGCTTTAGCTGATTTCGTATTAGTAAAAGATGATTCGCGCTTTTCAGTCTGTTACAGCGTGATAAATGTGCTTACTCCATTACGAACGGTAGTTTTACCAGAACAAGCGCTCACGTCTCATAACTTGCTTCTGAGCATGCGCAGATTTTTCATGTCGTTAAAGCCCACACACGATCCTTTTTTACAACCCGAAAAACGTCAACGTTAAAAACGTCGTTAAAAAATAGAGCATGTTCGAAAAAAAAATTTGACCGTTTTTCAGAACCCGAAAAATGCTCTGAAGCCCACACACGATAGTTTTTAATGACATTTAAAAAAAAACTTAATTTTTTACAACCCGAAAAATGATCGTGTGTACGCGGCATAAGTGTTTATTTACTGAAAGAGCAACTAGTGAAATTGGGCCCATTCATACTATTGTGGTAGGTTAGCACAAATCCATTAACACACATTATGTAATGTGTTGAATTTTGACAGTCTGTTTATTTGAATGGGCTGTCTAAGGTATCAAATCATACAAAAAAAAAACGATGCATGTAACATTTTTTTAACAGCGCACCACACCATTACTGTGTTGCTGTGTAGTGACACACGTCTATTGGCAAAGAATGAATGCCACCTCATCAGACATATGCGTGTAATGCATCTTACAGTGTGTGTTGCAGTAATAAGTGTAAAGCCTCGTACACACGACCGGGTTTCTCGGCAAAAACCAGCAAGAAAAACTTCAGGTTTCTCGTCAGGAAATCTGGCCAGAATCTCAACGAGAAAAAAAGAGAACCTGCTCTCTTTTTTCTTGTCGAGATTCTTGTCGGCCTGTTTCCCGTCGAGAAGCCCGAGAGTGTTTATACTTACCTGTCGCCGTGGAAACCTGCGCATGCTTGAAATGACTTTGACGCATGCGCGGTAGCTTCCACGGCATAGGTAGGGTGAAGCAAGATGGTGGCGACGGCATCAAATGTGACGAGCGCATGCTCGTCGTACGGGATGACGTCACCGTGTTCTTTCCTTTCAAGAGAAACGAAAGCCTGTACACTCGGGCGGCAAGAGTTTCTTGCCAAGAATCTTGTCAGGGAAAACGACAGGTTTTTGCTGACGAGATTCTTGGTCTTGTGTACGAGGCCTTACTGCAGTGCCGTTGTTCCACCCCACTTTTATTAAATTTTATTTTTTGCAGAAAGAGGGCTCAGGAAAGTCATTGGGGGTTATTTACTAAAGGCAAATCCACTTTGCACTACAAGTGCAAACTACAAGTGCACTTGAAATTGCACTGAAAGTGCACTTGGAAGTACAGGCGCTGTAGATCCGAGGGGGACACGTAAGGAGGAAAAGCAGCATTTTAGCTTGCACATGATTGGATAATAAATACAGCAGAGCTTCCCCTCATTTCAGATCTACCCCTCAGATTTACAGCAACTGCACTTCCAAGTGCACTTTCAGTGCAATTTCAAGGGCACTTTGCAAAGTGGATTTGCCTTTCGTAAATAACCCCCATTGTGTTCTTAAGCTTTAAAAATACTGGAAAAACACCCTCTGTACTGCAATTAGCTGAAGTAAAATTGTGTCAACTTCTATGAAGAGTTAAACTGCCTGTGGATGGTGCTGAGTCAGCAGGTGACTATGCTGTCTGGACAGACTGGGTCTGAGGGGGTATGTCAATGAATAAAGCAAACATTTGAAACACAGCTGTTGTAGTGCTATTCAAGTGTGTGTTCATTGAACTTTGTTAATAAGATGAAGTGGTCTTCACTTTGAATATTCAATCATATGTAAAATAAATAACAATAGCTACAGCTCTCCAATCACCAGAGAGCCTAAAATGTTACTAAACCCAGGACCCTGTATTTACTATATCTGGTCTCCTACAGTACACAGAACATGGAAATGCAATTATTTTAGTAAATATAAACTGCTAAATACCTTTTCTCATCAGCAGTACGAAAGTCTTATGACTTCTATAACACTTTAAGCTTTGCTGACTGCAAAGCTCTTCGGAGCAGAGGACATGTGGGAACTCTGCAGAGAGACCACTGTTTCCACATAGAGTGAAGGTGCCTTCTAATCCTGACAGAAGACAAGCTTTTCAAATCCAGCCTTGGCTTGCTAAAGAAACTGAGCTGTAAGACCTCTTTCAAACGGGCTTTCCGATCAGGTACGCCTGTCAGTTTTTCAGGTGGACCTGATAGGACGCTCCATTCACCTCTATGGAGCGGTGGATGTCAGCGGTGACATGTCCGCCGACAGCCGCCGCTATATGATCCGATCCTGTTTTTGAAAGCCATATGGATGGTGACAATATTTTTCATCCGTCTGTCGGATGGAATCAGATGAAAACAGACAGGCGGTCATCATCTGATCTCCCCATAGAGGACAGTGGGGCTCTGAGAGGTCTGTCTCTGCACAGTGAGAAAAGATGGACCTGTCATCCACCTGCTCAGCAGGGATCAACAAATGCATCCCCTGCTAAGCAATGTGGAGTCTGTCAGGCTGACAAGCCCTTTTGAAAGAGCCCTAGAACTTTGCACATCTTTTGTTTTAACTACTTGCCGACCAGCCGCAGTCATTATACAGCGGCAGGTTGGCTCCCCGACATAGCTGTATGGTGGCTGCTTTAAGGGGTATAGCGCTGCGTGACATCGGAGCCGGTGCTCGTGGCCAGTAGCCGCAATGTCAGCCAGCGTTTGCTCTTGAGAGAGACAGAATGGGGATCTGTCAATGTAAACAGACAGATCCCCATTCTGTCAGGGAAGTAGAGAGATATCTGCTGTTTCTAGTGATCAGGAACAGTGATCTCTCTCTATTCTCTCTCTCTTCCCAGTCACTACATTGCCCCCACACATCCCTAGGGAACAACCCCTAGCACGTGCTAGTGTTAACCCCTTCCCTGCTAGTGAAATTTATGCAGTAATCAGTGACTATTTATAGCAATGGAAATAGAAAAAAAAACCAAAGGTTGACGCTGCGCTAAATTAAATGTTGAAATGTAAATGTAAACAGCTGCTTGCACTAAATTGTGTACAACAACTTGGTAACCATAAAAAAGAAAAAGACAGTGCAGCGCTAGTAAGTGATATTGTGCTTCATATAAATTGATAATTGAACATAAAAATCATTCCGGAATAAACTAAAAATTTAGCCAGAATAATAAGAAAAGAAATTAAATTGCAAATTGATGTGTAAAGAAAAAGTCTTAAAAAGCCGCGAAACAAAGTTCATATGACTTTATCCAGTGATTTTCCTTGTGAGAGAAAGTGGATTGTGCAAACAATGTGAAGGACTCTTGATTGATATGAGGTAAGCTGTCACCAATACACCCGTGAGGAAGGATAAGATTGCCTGCTTACCAGATGAAAAGACTGTTTTGCATCAGTCTAATAGGGCCTGTGGGAAGTCTGGTCTCCCAATACCTTAGCCGTCAAGATAACCACAGTATAGCTCAGCATACAATCCGAAGAGTCATAAACCAAAAAAAGAAGAAGAAGGACCTCTCATAGCGTATAACGTTTGAAAAATGAAGAGGGTTTAATAAAAATTGCACTTACAATTAGGCAGTGTAAATACAGCATGGATAACAAACGTCTCCAATCTCGTGTTCCGATGCTTCTCGCTACTCGGTCAGGAAAACACAGCCGGCGTTCAGGACGGAACGCAATGACGTCACGGCACCCTACGATCGTTTCGTCGCTAATGGACTTCAACGGGGGAGTAAGTCCACTGCAATTTTTATTAAACCCTCTTCATTTTTCAAACGTTATACGCTATGAGAGGTCCTTCTTCTTCTTTTTTTGGTTTATGACTCTTCGGATTGTATGCTGAGCTATACTGTGGTTATCTTGACGGCTAAGGTATTGGGAGACCAGACTTCCCACAGGCCCTATTAGACTGATGCAAAACAGTCTTTTCATCTGGTAAGCAGGCAATCTTATCCTTCCTCACGGGTGTATTGGTGACAGCTTACCTCATATCAATCAAGAGTCCTTCACATTGTTTGCACAATCCACTTTCTCTCACAAGGAAAATCACTGGATAAAGTCATATGAACTTTGTTTCGCGGCTTTTTAAGACTTTTTCTTTACACATCAATTTGCAATTTAATTTCTTTTCTTATTATTCTGGCTAAATTTTTAGTTTATTCCGGAATGATTTTTATGTTCAATTATCAATTTATATGAAGCACAATATCACTTACTAGCGCTGCACTGTCTTTTTCTTTTTTATTTATAGCAATGGTCCCAAAAAATTTCAAAAGTATCCGATCTGTCCGCCACAATGTTGCATTCCCACTAAAAATCGTAGATCACCGCTGTAACAGGAGGGCCTGTAGAACCCAGAAGCTCTTAGAAAGCATGAGCCAGAAAATAATGGACATTCAGAATATGTCTTGGACCGCTTTAACATGGGTCTGTAATTCACAATATATTCCAGGATATCTGTAAAGAACTATTTACTGGTTGTTGATTCTGAACTCAACGGGTTAATTGAAAGAGTGACTCATTCATAATGTGGGGACACATACTGTTAGATGCTAATGCCATCAACTCCAGCCCACCTGTATGTCTGCTGTGATGTAAATGAATCTAGGATGGCTTCTGAGGACCTTTCATTGTGGCTTGTGCTAATTGACCCTGTATTGTGTGAAGTAGTCCTGTGATAATGTGTATTGTATATTAGCAGACAACCTAAAAGTCAGGCGTCTGAGTCAGCTGTAGTTAATTAGCTCATGTAAATTAGGTCAGGTCCCGGAGCCAAGATGCCTGCTAAAATATGTATTAAGGATGATGTGTATTGGGGGGGGGCTCATTAGGTAACCATTGTATGATGTTGTGGGTGGAGTTGGGTCATTGTTCATTTGGTTTGGTTACTGCAGTATCCTAAATTGTATATAAGAGCATGTATTTCTCAATAAAGAGTCAGACCTGCTAGAAACCTAACAAGAGCTGTGTCTCGTTATTAGGAAGAATTATTACTTTGGGTCTTGTTCGCCTGACTGTCGGTAGCTGCCTTGTGTTCGGGAATGAAATATCCTAAACGGCGTTAACCCCTGTCCCATTTGGGGTGCCGTTACAGCCGCCATTGCTAGTAAAAAAAAAAATAATAATAATAATGCCATAAATCTATTCCCTGTTTTGTAGACACTATAACTTTTGCGCAAACCAATCAATATACACTTATTTGGATTTTTTTAACCAAAAATATGTAGAAGAATACATATTGGTCTAAACTGATGAAGAAATTTGTTTTTTTTTGGATATTTATTATAGCAAAAAGTAAAAAATATTGTTTATTTTTTCAAAATTGTCGGTCTTTTTTTATTTATAGCGCAAAAAATAAAAACTGCAGAGGTCATCAAATACCACCAAAAGAAAGCTCTATTTGTTGGAAAAAGGGATGTCAATTTTGTTTGGGTACAACGTCGCACGACTGCACAATTGTCAGCTAAATCGACACAGTCATTAAGGGGGGCAAATCTTCCAGTCCTTAAGTGGTACCCCCGACTCCCGTGCGCGTGCCCGGCGGGCGTGATCGCCGCCGGGCACACGCGATTGCTCGTTACAGAGCGAGGACCGGGGGCTGTGTGTGTAAACACACAGCCCCCGGTCCTGTCAGGGAGAGAAATGCTGATCTTTTGTTTATACAATGTATGAACAGAAGATCAGTCATTTTCATGTCAGTCCACCCCCCCCTACAGTTATAACACACCCAGGGAACCATCTTAACCCCTTCCCCGCCCCCTAGTGTTAACCCCTTCACTGCCAGTGGCATTTTTATAGTAATCCAATGCATTTTTATAGCACTGATCGCTTTAAAAATGGCAATGGTCCCAAAAATGTGTCAAAAGTGTCCGCCATAATGTCGCAGTACCGAAAAAAAATCGTTGATCACCGCCATTACTAGTAAAAAAGAGGAGATTAAGGGGGGATATAATCAACATGTACAAATATATAAGGGGTCCAACTTGGTGTTGAGTTATTCACTTCACGGTCAACACAGAGGACACAGGGGCACTCTTTACATCTGGAGGAAAAAAAAGATTTAATCTCCAAATATGGAAAGATTTATTTACAGTAAGAGCTGAAAAATGTGGAATAGACTCCCTCCAGAGGTGGTTCTGTCCAGCTCAGTAGATTGCTTTAAGAAAGGCCTGGATTCTTTCCTGAATGTACATAATATAACTGAGTACTAACATTTATAGGTAAAGTTGATCCAGGGAAAATCTGATTGCCTCTCGGGGGATCAGGAAGGAATTTTTTTCCCCTGCTGTAGCAAATTGGATCATGCTCTGATGGGGTTGTTTGCCTTACTCTGGATCAACTGTGGGTATAGAATTGGGTATATGGGATTGTACGATATTTTTTATTTTTTGTGTATTTTTGTGTATTTTTTCAACCTGACCAACTATGTAATCAAGTAGTAATGGCCACCCTACTGTTAGTGTCCAGAAGCTCCTTTGCTTTTGGTAGAATAAGCAGAACCAGGGCCACAAGCAAAGAGATGTTTCCATTGGATTCATGCGATCTCTGATAACTAAGCAGTTAAATTTCGATGTGAAACCGGGTAGACTGAAATAATTGAAGATAGCCACATTATAATATGCTTTTTGAAAAAATATTAAGTCTTTTGCATTTTTTTCAGTAGGAATAATACTTTTAAATTACCTTCTTGCATTAATAGAACTAGAGTGCAGAATAAGTTCTACCTTTTTGCTGATGACACTTGATTTGTAACAGCGTTGCCATTCCAGAGGGTGTTAAGAAGATGAATAATGATTTCAGTAAAGCAGAGCAGAACTTTTCCCAATCCATCCGAATATTACTATCACTGTCATGCCAGTGTGATAATTACTGTCTCTGGTGGTTAGAATAAGTCAGCTGTGCACATTCAATGATATCTATGCATTGTCGAAATTACTATTTTCCAGTAAATGTAGAAATAAAGTGATTAGGAAATTATAATCTTTGATCAAAGGATGGCTACAGGCTACATATTTCCTGCAATGACATGGACAGGGATAATGCAGATATCTAATGTGGTTTCTCTGTCTTGATATTGTAAGTGCGTTTTCTTTCTTCTTTTTTGTCTTGCACTGCCTCCAAAGGTTATGGTCATTTTTATATGACATAGTTAGCTTGGTCAGTAGGCAGAATAGAGCAAGTTGATTAAAGTGGACCTGAATTAAAAAAGTACAGATTTGCTATGTTATGGGGAACATCTAGATGTGTTTATTATGTCTAAGCATTTCCATGAAAATGTTATCTTTTGTCTTTAATGCCTCACAAAAACATGAAAGTATGTTACCAATGCCATGAGGCCTGTTATTGTACATTTCGGTGTGGGGGCTAAGTCACCATGTCTCTGACTGTTAGGCCTCGTACACACGACCGAGAATCTAGTCTTAAAGAAACATTGTTTTCCTCGACGAGGTTCTTGTCAGGCTTTCCTTGCATACACACTGTCAAGACAAAATCTTGTCGTTCTCAAACGCGGTGACGTACAACACGTATGGCGGCACTATAAAGGGGAAGTTTGATTCCACTGGCGCCACCATTGGGGCTGCTTTTGCTAATCTCATGTTACTGCGTGTTAAGTAAAAGTTTGGTAAGAGATGATTCACGCTTTTCAGTCTGTTACAGCGTGACGAATGTGGTATCTCAATTAAGTAAACGACTTTTACCAAAGGTGCGCTTCTGTCTCATACTTTATTCTGAGCATGCGCGGGTTTCTAAGCATACACACAAACGTGTTTCTCGTCGTAAACCATCCCGTCGAGGATCACGAAGAGGAAATTGAGACTCCCGACGAGAAAAAAGAGATCATGTTCTCTTTTTTTCTCGTCGAGATCCACGACAGTTTTCTCGACGAAAAACATACATATGACCGTTTTACTCGGCAAAAATGCTCTGCCAGCATTTTTCTTGATGGATTTTCCTGAGGAAAATGGTCAAAACGAAACACATTTTTTCGTTTTGCACATGTGTAATCAGCAATGGGTGAAGCCGTCTCTCCAGTTCCCGGAATGCTGTGCCAACGTTTTGCTGTAAGGGGAGGCGTCTCTGCTGCCGCCCTGTAAAAAAATGATCTCTCGACTCCTATTGCACAGAGCCTATTAGGATTTGTATTGTAAGTAGGAAGTAGTCCATTAGTCCCTTTATAAGGCTACTTTTTCAGACTACCACTATCAAGTTTTTCAGCACTCTGCATAGAAGTCTACAGACTTACTTGGCTTTAGGACTCCCCCTGCTGGCTGCTGAGGAGGATGGTGCAGCATAACATTAGTAACTCAGTAGAGGGAGAGAAGAATAAAGGGCAATGTCTCCACCTCTATTTTGCTACATATGCGGAATGTTATCGCAGCTTATTCACATAATATGTGGACTTTTTCTTCTGCTTTTTATAATCTGTTTTACATAATTTGATGCACAGTTGTGATGTTTACTACAAATGTATGTATATATACATCCTTTAATATATCTAAAGAGATTGCACATCCCATGTATTTATTAAAGCGGTATGAAGCACAAAAAAAACAAAAAAATGGTCGTGTGTACGAGGCCTTATTGTCACAAGACCTGCAGTGAGATTTGTTGATGTCCCTCATTGCATACCGCCAGACGTAGGATACACCCCCTTACCACGCCCCCTTAAAGGAGAAATGTACAAAAAAACAAGATTGGTTAAACCCACAAGTGCTTATTTTACCACTAATATTCCTTTATATTGGCTTTTGGAATTTACTAATGCAGCAAATTAGAAATCAGATGAAAGGTTAAGCACTGGCAAACACTTTTTGATAGATAAAAAGTGCATTTTATATACATCTATATAGATCAGACCAAAATGAGGGACAAATTAGGAGGAATGAGGGACATTGCTCCAAATTAGGGACAGTCCCTCGAAATCAGGGACAGTTGGAAACTATGCCCATTGTGCTGTTCACTGTTCTCTTTGCTGAAAGGAACCTGTACCAGTACAGTGCAAGGATTAACCAGATTCTACCTAATTCATTTTGTGTATTTGCATTTTATCTTGCAGTGCCTTGATTATTTTTTTCATCAGTCATTAGATTCCCAGTCATTAGGGGGGCAGCTCTGATATGAGGATCCAAAGCTTTGCCCCTACAAGATGGTTTCTTCAACACAGACTGTAAAACAAATAATGGTACTTCAGTAATGGAGAAAAGTTCAGCTGCAGGAAGTTTATGAAAAATGTTGGTGACTAGTTCTATGTCCTTCTCTGAAAAAAACTATGAAGCTTCAAGACGCACTGTTACCTTGTCTCTGCAAAGGTCCCCTGTCACCCAATTCCTTTATAGTCACCTTGTTGCTTCTTCCTCTATTGAACTGAAAACCAAGGGGAGTGGTGACATCACTCCTTTAGTCCTCTGGCAGTGCTTGGGCCCAGTGATTGGCTTCTAGGCTGAACACTTTCACAGGGGAAGAGGCCATCTGCTTTCTCATACCTGGGAGTACTGGATAGTATTGCCGGCTGTAATGAACAAAGGAGCACCAGGGGAGCACTGGTAAGATGAGTAAAAGAGAATGAGGGGGACTTTGCAGAGAAACTGAATGTCCAGTGCGCCCCTGTGCCTTTAAGGAGGAGTGAGCTCCCTCCAGGCATATCTGCCCTCAATCTATCCAATATTATATATGTGATCCTACTATGGAGGCTCTCAAAATGTATAGATTTAGTTTTGTTAGACAGGACAAACAAATCAGTTTGTTGTAGGCTGGCTGGTAAGTTAAAAGGGTTGTAAAGGTTCATTTTTTTATTTTCTAAATAGGTTCCTTTAAGTTAGTGCATTGTTGGTTCACTTACCTTTTCCTTCCATTTCCCTTCTAAATGTTTTTTTTTTCTTTGTCTGAATTTCTCACTTTCTGTTCCTCCCAGGGGTCAAGTCCTGGGGAAAAAAGTGTGGGAACTCCCACCCAAGATCCACTTCCCCACCAACAAAAAAAATGATACGCTCATATGCATATATATTTCACAGAAAATACAGTGCTACATTTAGAACCCGGGGCGGATCCTATAACCTCTGGACCCCTTTACATTACACAGCACCCTGCACCTCTGGACCCCTTTACATTACACTGCACCTTGCACCTAAGGACCTCTTAACATTACACAGCACCCTACACCACTGGACCCCTTTACATTACACAGCACTCTGAACCCCTTTACATTACACCATACCCTGCACCTCTGGACCCCTTTACATTATACAACACCATGCACCTCTGGACCCAATTACATTACATTACACAGACCCCCCCCCCACAGTACAGACACCCCCACAGTACAGACACCCCTACAGTGCAGACCCCTACCTCCCCCCCACAGTACAGACACCCCTATAGTGCAGACCCCCACCCTCCCACAGTACAGACACCCCTATAGTGCAGACCCCCCCCATGGTACAGACACCCTTACAGTGCAGACCCCCATCCCGACACAGTACAGACACCCCTACTGTGCAGACCCCTACAGTACAGACACCCCTATTGTGTAGACCCCCACCCCTACAGTGCAGACCCCTACCCCCCCACAGTACAGACACCCCTACAGTGCAGACCCCTATCCCCCCCACAGTACAGGAACCGTTCTTCCCGTCACCACCGTGGTGCAGCGCCTTAAACCCGCCTGCAACGGCGCAACTCACACTTGGTTCTCTATTGCTGCGGAGGGGGGGGACGCCTGCGCTGCTCGAGTCCTGCAAAGGGAAAAAAGTGCAGGGACGCCGTTCCCACGCGTTCCCGCAGGACTCGAGCCCTGGTTCCTCCTCAATATGCTGTTCTGGCTGACTAACCCCCAGCCAGAACGCCCCGGATGATGGTGGAAAGCTTAATGAGGAGAAACAGGAAGTGAAAAATCCAGATAAAGAAAAAAAACATTTAGAAGGGAAATTAAAGGAACAGGTAAGTGAACCATCAAGGCTCTAGCTTAAAGGAACCTATTTAGAAAATAAAAACAAACCTTTACAACCCCTTTAAGCTGGGGATCTTTCTTTGTTGTTGTTTGACATGCATTTCGATTCCATGTGCTCCTTGATGTTAAGGCCAGGTATATGTTGCGACAGCTGCCAATTGTTTAAACTGTTAGGTAATCCTGCTTGGCCAAGATGCCAGTGTCTCTTTCAACTGAAATTTTTGAGGATGAATTACTCCACAGAACCTCCAGTGACAGAGATTAGCAAGTTTTTTTTATTTTTATGTTTTATGAGTCACAGGAATGCACTTACTTTTGTTCTCCTGTGACTCAGAGCCAGCTGATAGCAGGCTATTGCCGCTCAAGGCTCTGGAAGGATCCCGACAGCATTGTCAGTATATACCCAGTTCCCTAACTGACAGCTGTGTCCACCTTTCACTGCATAGCTGAGAGGCAGAATGTGCTTCACCCACCCTGGTGCTTTAGTGTGCGCATGAGGAAAAGTCATTATTCTGTGTCCCAAGGAGACTGCTGCAGCATTGGGAAAGCTGCAGCATTACACCAAAGCTGCAGCATGGAGGCGAGTATGTAGGTTTATTTTTTTCATGAAGGCCACATTTCTCCTTTCAGTTTGTATAATTATTTAAATATCCATAGGAGTTGATTTACCAAATCTGGAAAGTGCAACATCTGGTGCAGCTTTGAATGGTGGCCGGTCAGCTTCTAACTTACAAACAAAAGTGAAGTCCTTTTTTTCCCACAAATAGAGATTTCTTTTGGTGGTATTTGATCACCTCTGTGGTTTTTATTTGTTACGCTATAAACAAAAATGTGCAAACATTTTGAAAAAAAAAGCAATATTTTTTACTTTTTGCTATAATACATATCCCCAAAAAAGATATAAAAAAAAAAAAATGTCTTCATCAGTTTAGGCCAATATATATTCTTTTACATATTCTTGGTAAAAAATTGCAATAAGCGTTTATTGATTGGTTTGCGCAAACGTTTTAGCGTCTACAAAATAGGGGATCGTTTTATGGCATTTTTATTATTATTTTTATTAGTAATGGCGACGATCTGCGATTTTTATCATGGCCGCGACATTATGGCGGTTAACCACTATGGGGCGATGAAGGGGTTAAGTGTGTCCTAGGGAGTGATTCTAACTGTGTGGGGGTCTGGGCTACAAGTGACACAACATTGATCACTGCTCCCGATCACAGGGAACAGTAGATCAGTGTTCTGTCACAAGGCAGAACAGGGAAATGCCTTTTTTTTACATAGGCATCTCCCTATTCTGCAGTTCCGTGACATGATCGCTGGACACTGGTGGACATCGAGTCTGCGGGTCCCGTGGGCACGGTCACTGAGCTTGCGGCAGGGGCTTTGGGCAGCAGTGCCATTCTGCGGACGTACATATACAGGAGGCGGTCAGCAATCGTTTAAGCTTTGCCAAAAAAATAAAATGGAAGCTGATTGGTTTCTATGCAGAGCTGCACCAGATTTTGCACTCTCCAGTTTTAGTAAATCAACTATATAGTCTGGCCACAGTTCTCCTTTAACCACTTGAGACCCGCGCTATTGACAAAAGACGTCAACAGCGCGGCTCTCAAGTGCCAAGTGGATGTCTTTGGACGTCTTTTAAAATATATTACCCGCGCGCGCCTCTGGGGGGCGCGCAGCGGGTAAACACTGTCCCGGCGCATCGCTGAAGAGCCGATGCGTGTACCTGGCGGCTGCGATGTCTGCCGGGTACACGCGATCGTCGGGAACACAGCAGGGACGTGGAGCTCTGTGTGTAAACACAGAGCTCCACGTGCTGTCAGAGGAGAGGAGACCGATCTGTGTCCCTTGTACATAGGGACACAGCATCGGTCACCTCCCCCAGTCACCCCCTCCCCCCACACAGTTAGAACACACCCAGGATACACATTTAACCCCTTCCTCACCCCCTAGTGTTAACCGATTCCCTGCCAGTCACATTTATACAGTAATTAGTGCATTTTTATAGCACTGATCGCTGTATAAATGTGAATGGTCCCAAATTTGTGTCAAAAGTGTCCGATACGCCGTATTATCGCAGTCCCAATAAAAATCGCAGATCGCCGCCATTACTAGTAAAAAAATCATAATTCTGTTCCCCATTTTGTAGGCGCTATAATTTTTGCGCAAACCAGACGCTTATTGTGATTTTTTTTTTTTTTACAAAAATACGTCGAAAAATACGTATCAGCCTTTACTGAGAACATTTTTTTATTTTTTTTTTAAATTGGGATATTTATTATAGCAACAAGTGAAAAATATATATATTTTTTTTTAAATTGTCGCTCTTTTTTTTTATAGCGCAAAAAATAAAAACTGCAGAGGTGATCAAATACCACCAAAATAAAGCTCTATTTGTGGGGAAAAAAGGACGTCAATTTTGATTGAGAGCCAAATAGCACGACCGCGCAAATGTCAGTTAAAGCGACGCAGTGCCGGAAGCTGAAATTTCGCCTGGGCACGAAGGGGGTTTATGTGCCCAGTAAGCAAGTGGTTAAATACACGCTTTGACTAAGCCTATTTCTCTCACATTTGGGTCAGTGAAATTTGTTTAAATAAACATGTCAATCATTTTTTGTACACATTTTATTCTTGCTATTTTTCTTCTTTTAACTAATAATCCCTGGAAATATACTCCAGAACTAATTATGAAAATGATCTGTGTCAAACGGTGAACCCTCAAGTGTCTCAGTGGAGCGCCTGGAGGAAATAGTATGCCGCAGTGGAAGAAGAGAGACTCAGAGGTGACAGAAGTCAGCCTCATTAGTTTCCCAAAGGACAACACAATACTTATGGAGATAAAAATGGAAGGTGACATGTCCAAAGTTTTCCTAGCAGACGACCTATTATGAAGCCAATACAAGTATACATATATCTATTTATGCCAAATAGACACTTTTTATTTTCTCATTTTCTCCTGCTACCTGTTTTGACAGTTTTTTATTTTAATTAATGACTCTTGCTTATAAAAAAAAGTGACAGTCCCTCTTGGACCTTTGACCTAGTTTTCAGAACTTGTCAAGGTCTTTCCATTAGGAATCCATAATTAAAATGTCATTGCTTGTATTCACCAAGAACCAGTTAGCCATTAGCTTGTTAATGAACAGGAATAAGAATGATATTTCTCGTATGAGTTCTACACAGTGCAGGGTAATAATGATAATTATTACATTACCTTAGAGCCAGTGCCAGCTTGTTCCTACTCTGTTATACTGTACTTTAGGATATACAGGTGAATCTATTAAAAATAACAAAGGGTTAATGCCTCTAATGCTTTGCAAATGCCAGAAGTTCTGTGCAAAGTGAGTTTTTAGTTGTCATCTGTGCCTACTGCATGGAGCAAACCGTGCGTGGCGCAAAGATTTGGTAA
The DNA here is from genome assembly GCF_905171775.1 of Rana temporaria. Lineage (NCBI taxonomy): Eukaryota > Metazoa > Chordata > Amphibia > Anura > Ranidae > Rana > Rana temporaria. Next base: position 70,925,581 of record NC_053490.1, read on the forward strand.
CTTACAATAATCTTTTTAGGATAGCCACTCCAGCTTTTGTATATTTATACCCTTTATGTACCAGAAAAATGTTTACATTTCCACTATGGGCCTGTTTATTTGGCAAATAATTAAGATAACCAAATAATCCAGAAAAATATTTTTTCACAGACAAAGTAGGCTCTCTTTTGGCAAATATCTTGCAAAAATGATTTTATTTTGTATGTAATCTCTAGACAAAAAAAAATAAACGAATGTGTATTTTTTTTTCCATAATTCTTTTTTTACTGTTAAGCCCTGTACACACGATCGGATATCTGATGGAATCTAATCCGATGGATTTTTTCGTCGGATATGCGATGAAGCTGACTTTCATCAGTCTTGCCTACACACCATCGGTCAAAAATCCGACCGTGTCCAAACGCGGTGGCGTAAAACACTACGACGTGCTGAGAAAAATGAAGTTCAATGCTTCCGAGCATGCGCCGACTTGATTCTGAGCATGCGTGGATTTTTGACCAATGGACTTCCACACAGACGATAGTTTTTTTCTATCGTTTTTTAAAAACATGTTCTATTTTTTTTTTTTCACCGATTGAAAACAAACCGATGGGGCCCACACACGTCCGTTTTCATCAGGGAAACCGATTGTGTGTACAGGGCTTAAGTGTAAAAAAAACATTAGCATAGAGCACAGAAAGGTGTCAGAATAGTAAGTTTTTAAAAGCAAACAGTTAGTGTTTCAAAAATAGTTTTATTGTATATAAAGCTATACACTTAATTCCATAATAAAATACTTTTTTTTGTTGTTCATGTTTTATGCAACACTGAAAAAAAATAACTAGCAAAACTAAGAAAAATGGTAAAAAAATAATCATGGTAAAAAAGGTGGAGATAAAAAAAATTATCTGAGAAAAATAATAGCTAAAGGGAGAAGGGTAATAAACTTTAATAAAGGATATATCTATCCCATAATTTTTTTTATTTGCGAGGGTCCTTATCGTGACCATAAGGCAAAATGCCTCGAAACGCTGTTATTGGGGAAACCTTTGATAATATTGGCCACATGCTCATTTATCCTCAACTCTCTTGTGGTCTGTCCTACATACTGGAAAGAACAGGGACATTCCAGTACATAGGTGACATACTTGGAGTAACAGGTAATGAGCGGTTTGATGGTAAATTCTTGTTGGGTCACTGTAACGGTCAGGGGTTAACACCGTTTACGATATTCCATTCCACCAACCCATGACAGCTTATCCGACAATCCAGCAGACAGGACCCATTCCATTCCCCAGAATAAGAATGAGACACAAGCTCTGTTTTCTCTGGTTCAAACGAATGACTACTTTAATGGTAACTCAGCCTTGTTATATACAGTTACAAGCATGCTACAGTAATCACAGGGACAATGAAAAACCCAAAACATCACACAATGGGTGCTTAACAAGTTCCCCCTCAATCCACATTCCAGACAGACATTCTGGCACCACATCTAGAGGAGTTAATTACTATAGCTGACATGGCAGGCGTTATGACTCCAGCTTATCGCACCTGCTACATAAAACACATTATTTTAGTAAACATTATTGACATGCTAATCCACTACACCTGAGAAGCCAGACATCTGACCTTTCAGACTGCCAACACATATCTATCATCAATAGAACTTCCACACAATACAGTGTAATTAGCATCACACAATAGACAATGAAATATCTTAGGAGCCCGACTCAATTAACACCTCAAAAGTATGTGTCCCCACATGAATGAATACTGTCCTATTGACCTGTTGGGGTCAGAATAAACAACTTGTAATATCTCAAGATATCCTGCAATATATGAATTATCATTAATGTCCCATCTCATGTAATCCGAGATATCAGTTCTCAGTCATCCTATGCCCAAATAGGGCATAGGATGACCCTAGACCCAAGAGTCATTAGTGAAGCTGGCACAGGAGTACCCCACATTCTTCAAAAGTCTCTGGGTATCACAGGCCATTCCGTTACAGTCACATTGGACTTAAATTTACTCATTTTTTCACATGACTATTTGTTGTCTTACAAGATCTGCAATGGGTGCAATAATGAAATCCAGACCCATTTAAAAATGCTAATGGTTTTTCGGGGGGATCTGGTACATTAGGCGATATCATGTTCATCAGACCCGGAGCCCTTCTGTAAATGAATTTGGGTTTTGATGGTAGAACCTTAACCAAATCAGTATCCTTGAGCAGGATAGGCCAGAATTTTTTAAAAAATGTTCTCCACACTTTTATATTGTCTATGAAATCCCGAAAGGAACGCCACATCTCCTTGATGTGGGGATCTCTTTCTGGAAATCAACAATGATTCCCTATCCATGTTGGAAACTTAATTTTTGGTGATCATTAATACTGGTTGGGGGTAACCTTTCTCAATGAACTACTCAGTCAACATATTGGCCTGCAAATCAAAAACGGTTGATTGGTCACAATTTCGCCAAATGCGCATGTATTGTCCTTTCGGTATGGCTCCCAACCACTTGGGATGGTGTCAGCTTGTAGTGGGCACGAAACCATTTCTGTCCGTTGTTTTAAAGAAAGTCTTCGTTCCCACATAATTCCCTTTTTTGACTAATGTCAAATCTAGGTAATTGATGGAGGTCAAACTGGACTTAGCTGGTTGGGAGTTGGGAGCCATACCGAAAAGTACAATACATGCGCATTTGGCGAAATTGAATCATTGTTGGTTTCCAGAAAGAGATCCCCACATCAAGCAGATGTGGCGTTCCTTTCGGGATTCCATAGACAATATAAAAGTGTGGAGAAAATGTAAAAAAAATTCTGGCCTATTCTGCTCAAGGATACTGATTTAGTTAAGGTTCTACCATCAAAACCCAAATTAATTTACAGAGGAACATGATAGCGCCTAATGTACCAGATCCCCCCGAAAACCGTTAACATTTTTAAATGGGTCTGGATTTCATTATTGCACCTGTTGCATATCTTGTAAGACCACAAATAGACATGGGAAAAAAATCAGTAAATTTAAATCCAATGTGACCCAACAAAAATTTACTATCAAACCGCTCATTACCTGTCACTCCAAGTATGTCACCTATGTACTGGAATGTCCCTGTTCTTTCCAGTATGTAGGACGGACCACAAAAGAGTTGAGGGTCAGGATAAATGAGCATGTGGCCAATATTATCAAAGTTTTCCCCAATCACAGCGTTTCGAGGCATTTTGCTTTATGTCACGATAAGGACCCTCGCAAATTATTTTTTTATGGGATAAATAGGGCCACCAGTCATTGGAGAGGTACTGACCTTAAAAATGCCATATCCCAGAATGAGACCCAGTGGCTGTATTGTTTAAGAACTATGCAGTCGCTGGGCCTCAATATTGAACTTGACCTAAATTGTTTCATAACAAATGAATAGATTATTCTGGTTGTTTAGGGAGCCCCATGGGGTTCACTATTATTTTAAAATGACCAATTTCTGATTTAAAAAAATAATTTTCTTTTTAAAGTAATTAGCTTATTTAGTTACTCGTGTAACTTAAGCTATATTAATGTATTACTATGTCGCCTACAGCTTTGTTAATATTTTGGGTATGTGGCCAGGTTTACGTCATCTTATAGATTTTATTTTAATCTGCTATGGAGTATTGTTTGGCTGTTGGAGCCGGGACAGAGGCTGTTGTCAGTCTAATTCCCTCCCCTTAGTTAATTAATGGACACATTTAAGTCTGTCTAGTGCATGGCCAGGTACGCTTCCTGATGACGTGGTAACGAAACGTACGTCGAGGCGGTACCTGGTCACGCACAGTTACGCTACTTCCGGTCCCGCTGGCTCACTATTCTCAGAGGTGGAACGCACGCCAGCCTCCACAGCGAAGGGACCATCTCTCCACTAACCTGATACACCATTCAGCCTCAGTGCCGGGTCCAGGGCACCCACACAAGTAAGCAGCCACTTGGCGCCCTGTTTTTATATTCAATTTGAAATAAAACAGAATTATACTATTGTGGTCATTTCTTTTATCTCGTATATTGCAATTGGAGCCTGTTTCAATTTAAGGAATCTGAGTCCCATATGCAGATAACACTTTCTGTCTGAGCTCTGATTGACCTATTTTTTGACTAAAAGGATCAACAACATTTGGTAAGGTGCCATCCACATTTTGAGCACTTTTGGGTGATATCTCATTGACGCACCTTGTTTTTCAGCACTTTGTTCATGCATTTGAATTTATTTTATTTTGTTGGTGTGATTTGGTTATTGATACACTATTTAATCACACAGTATGCACATTTATTGATTTTGTGATTCAAACTGGTAGGGGGAATCTTTTCTTTATTTTTTATATTATTATTTATGTATTTATCTTTGATTATAGCGCCCCCCACTCTCCCTTTTTTCAGCACTTATTCCAGTTTACACTGATTTTGGGGTGCAGCTTGATTTATTCGCTCAGTATAGGTTATTTTGGCGCGAGATATACAGCCTTTCCAATACTTCCTCATGTGTTTATTGTAGTCAATTAAAAAGTACCAGAATCACATCACAAGTCATTCCCTCCCTCTCCACATACACCCATGAATTGCTACCCCTCCCTGTAACCCTTAGTCCACCTACACCCTACACCTCAATCCCTCCCTATATATTACTTGTGACGTGATGCTGGTACTTTTAATTTACTACAATAAACATATGAGGAAGCTTCTGGGTGTGTACATGCTTTTGTTATTTTTATAGATTATGGAGCCCTATATCAGACATGAAGATTGGATGACCCAACACTGATGTACATAAGATCCCAAGATAATTTTAATGATAACGCATTTTATGATTAAGCACTCATTGGTGTGAAATGTGTCAACACTAACTCTTCACCCTTGTTTTGTTTGTATGGGCATTTTTTATTTCTTGAAACAAACTTTTGGATCTTATGTACGTCAGTGTGCAGTCATCCAGTCTTCATGTCCAAAGATTGGCCCATGGTACAAGCCAGACCAGCACCTGATCTTTTGGAGCTGAATGATTGTGGCACATCTATCTGGGGTGGTGTATAGTGTTACAAATATATTATATATTAATAGTAAAAAGGTCCGGTCTGAGCATGTAGGCCCTTTACAAAATAATCTAGAGTGGGTAACTGGGGACAAAGAGAAGGTTCATTTATTAAATACTTTCTTCAGCTCTGTGTATACAAAGGAGCATGGGGGAGCTCATGTTCATAATGAGGGTGGTATTGACACAGCACCAAATGTTCCACAATGGCTCAAAAGTGAGATGGTCTAGAAATATTTTGACAGAATAAAGGTGGATAAAGCACCTGGACCAGATGGCATCCACCCACGGATCCTAAAAGAATTGAGCGCTATAATTTCAAAGCCACTGTATCTAATTTTTAGGGACTCATTTATGACAGGAATAGTACCACTGGACTTTCTTGTATTAAGAGAGGTATGGACTCCAGAGAGAGAGATATCATTTTGCCCCTGTACAAATCATTAGTAAGACCTCATCTGGAATATACAGTTCAGTTTTGGGTCCCAGTTATCAAAAAGGATATTGGAGAACTGGAGAAAGTGCAGAGAAATGCAACCAAACTGATAAGAGACATGGAGGAGCTCAGCTATGAGGAAAGATTAGAGGAACTGAATTCATTCACTCTTAAGAAGAGGAGATTAAATTGAACAAGCTGAAGTTAGAAGCTGATTGGCTACCATGCAGAGCTGCAGCAGATTTTGCACTCTTCAGTTTTGGCAAATGAACCCCTCTGTGTCACTGATCTTAACATAAACTATGCCTAGAGCAAAGACAGGCAGCAGAAAAGTTGTTAATACACTTCAAAGGACAAGTTCTGTGGATATAAGTTAGTCAGAAAGAAGGGGGTAGCAGTCCATGGAATTCAGTTTCAAATGTAACTTTTCAGCTAACTCCACTGTGCCCAGTAGCTTACCAGTCTTTTTTAGCATGTCTGTTTTTGGTGACTGAGCACATTTTAAAACCTTCCTCCACCAGAGCAAACAGGTGCTGAAATAGATTGTCTTAAAGTTAGTAAAAAAAAGTTGTAATATCAATAATAATATTAAGAAGAAGAAGAAGGACCATCACAATGTTTTACATGATGACATAGCTGTTAATGCTGACAAAAGCGAAACCAAAGAGACATTTGTCCTTTTGGTTTGCTTTTTTTCAATGTTGAAATTTGCGATGATGCCAATGAGAACTTAAACAACATTTATGAATTGGCATCCCACCCCAGGTTTACTACGGTGTATAGTTATAATTGTTAATTATCCTGAAGTTCCTGCATCCAATTTATCTATACCTCTAGTATAAGCGTCTTTAAAGCCCAAACGTATTTAAAAAATATATTGAAAAAATAAGCACAAGGGACGTTACTTTCATTCAGTTAGATCTGTCCCTTGTGCTGCTAAGTTCTCCTTTAGCAGAAAAAGCAGAAATCTTCCTCCTCTGATGCCCCTTCTCCCCCAGCCCCTGCCATGGTAAACTAAGGGAGATGACATTTAAAACATAAGTGCTGCGCTAATACCAACACTTGCTGCTGTGAGTACAAATATTAATGACGATACCTCATAAACACCCTTCTCAGGAGGTATCAATATTGAATTGATCAAAATATGCAAAATAAACATAGAAATATATATAGAATACAATTATAGTTCAATTAAATACCAAAAAGCCATAGAAAAAAAAAAAAAAAAGAAAAAAAAAAAAAAAGACAAACCGTCCTTAATCGCTCACACCTTGTGCGAGTGCATAAAAACCAAAATTAGTGACACACTAAGTGTGGGAATCTAAATGGCAGCTTATGGACAATGCACACACAGGCTGATGGATTAGCCTGAAGGGGTCAGTCCCAGGTGAACTTGAAGACACTTCAAACGATAATGTCAGGCAGCCAGTGAATATCCATTTAGCTGAATGAGGAGATCGCAACGCTGAGCGGCTTATCCCATTTCTGCCTCGCTGAATGCTGTGATTGATCGGGGGTTTCGTGAGTGATACACCGCACTGAATACCTTTTTCTGCCACACATATCATACAGTTTTGCACTATGTCTTGTCTCCTTTTTTACATGAGCTGCCATCTCTAGATGAATGGATATTCACTGGCTGCCTGACATTATCGTTTGAAGTGTCTTCAAGTTCACCTGGGACTGACCCCTTCAGGCTAATCCATCAGCCTGTGTGTGCATTGTCCATAAGCTGCCATTTAGATTCCCACACTTAGTGTGTCACTAATTTTGGTTTTTATGCACTCGCACAAGGTGTGAGCGATTAAGGACGGTTTGTCTTTTTTTTTTTTTTTTCTATGGCTTTTTGGTATTTAATTGAACTATAATTGTATTCTATATATATTTCTATGTTTATTTTGCATATTTTGATCAATTCAATATTGATACCTCCTGAGAAGGGTGTTTATGAGGTATCGTCATTAATATTTGTACTCACAGCAGCAAGTGTTGGTATTAGCGCAGCACTTATGTTTTAAATTTCTTTTGGTTTGTGCACCGTTCCGTGTTTGCAGCTTTACCATTTGGGTATATTTGCTGGATGTGTTTTTTCCTTTTGTGAATTTATTGTAGTAGCGCTGTAGTACCATTTTTTCTAAGGGAGATGACAGACACTCTCATCAAGGGTGCCTGATTATACCCACCCTTTCTACCCAATTCCTCTATTTATAGAAGGCAGTACTACAACTTCTACCATGAGTAAAATCTGACCTATAAATGGAGAATTGGGTAAATGATTGAAAGGCCCACCACTTCCTTTTTTAGATCCTATTTCATTCATAGATACTGACACAAGACCTTCCAGTGGAGAATACAAGTGGCTCTGCTATTGCACATTGTACAGAAAGATGACGTTCCTCTTCATGGTCAGATTTCTAGCAGAAGCCTGAAGGTTTTGTGCCAATATTGATTGGTATTTAGAACTGCCCATAATTCCCTTGACTAAGGTCCCTGTTCCAGCTGAAGAAAAACATCCCTAAAGCATGATGCTGCCACCACCATGCTTCATGGTGGGTATGGTGTTCTTTTGGTGATGTGCAGTGTTGTTTTTGCGCAAAACATATCTTTTGAAATTGTGGGCAAAAAGTTCAACCTTGGTTCCATCAGACCATAACCCATTTTCCCACATGCTTTTGGTAAACTTCAGATATGTTTTATCAAAATTTAGCCAGGCTTGAATGTGTTTCTTTGCAAGAAAAGGCTTCCGTCATTGCCACTCTACCCCATAGCTCAGACTATGAAGAATACAGGAGATTGTTGTCACATGTATCACATAGCCAGTACTTGCCAGATATTTCTGCAGCTCTTTTAGGCCCCTGTCACACTTATATTTTGCGGCCGCGATTTTGCCGTGATTTTGCCGCGATTTTGCCGCAATTTGGGATTAGTACAACTTCGACTTTCACAACTTTGGCATTAACCAATGAAAACATACATGGTGTGAGGCAATTCCTTTTATTGTCCTAGTTGTTTGCAGTTCCTGTTTGCTTCCTGGTTGTTGTGGTGTGGTGTGTTGTGACAGAAGAAAATGTTTGCTACTCAATACATTACCACCGCGGTTGTCATTGCTGCTGCAGCAGTAGCAGTGCATGAGGAAGAAGAGGCGGAGAAGACGTCGATATTGGGAACATCCCATCATTGCCAATCGTAAAGATAGGGGTCAATTTTATAGACACGATTTAAGTACGATTTCAGTACAACTTTGTAAGCACAAGCAACTTTTTGACCCTTGTCCCACCCAATCCTTTCAGCATAGTAGCCCCTCCCAAGTACATTTTTCCACCACACATTCACTTCCTGGTTATTCCCTCAGGAACAATGTGCTCCAAACAGGTCACAAAAAGAGACATCCTTGATAATGAGCAAATCATTCGAATTAATCACCAATGTAAGGAGCTTTCTTCTCAATGACCACCAATGTAAGGGACATCCTTCCCACTGACCACCAATGTAAGGAGCATTCTTCCCACTGACCACGAATGTAAGGAGCATTCTGCCCACTGACCACCAATGTAAGGAGCATTTTTTCCCACTGACCACCAATGTAGGAGCATTCTTCTCACTGACCACCAATGTAAGGAGAATTCCACCAATGTAAGGCATATCTAATGTCTTGGAATTTTTATTGTACCCTTCTCCTGACTAATACCTTTTAACAATGAGATGCTTTGGCTCTCAGCGGACCATGACTTTTGCTGTAGGATGCGACTAAGAAAATGTCAGGAAAGACCTACTAGAACAGCTGAACTTTATTTGGTGACAGGTGTGTACTGACTCCTATTTAACATGAGTTTTTTTGTTTACCAACGTTTTTTTTTTATAGAAAAGGGTCTCAATCAAAGTTAGTTGTACAATGGTATACATGAGTATAGAGAATATAATACAATTATATACATGAACATCAGCAAAAAAAAGGTGTTGCAATGGTAGGAGTGGACACCTGATCTAGGGTTGGTACATTTTAGTAGAGTGTATGTCCTGTTGTCAACTCAAAGGTACCTAGCACTTATAGAACCATATTATAACACATCATTCTAGTAGGGATAGTTCCCAGGGTGTCCATTTTTTGTATATGTGCATGGTATCAAACAATGTGTGATGAATGTGTTCTGATAATTTAATGGTTAGCATGCGGTTCATAATCCGAGTTCATGGCACAGTGGAAGAGCACCAATTGAATGCTATGGCCCAATGAATGGAGTTAAATAACGTATGTATTAGTCTGGAGTGAGCTATAGGTATATCTGGTATAGGGAAGAATATGAGGCATATTTGCGGGGTTAAAGCTATTTTCCTACCTATTATTTGTTCTATTTGGTCATTTGCTTTTTGCCATGTAGATTTGAGGTGTGTGCAGACCCAGAAAATGTGATCCTTGTGTTGAGCACCCTCTGAAACATAAGGGGGGTGTTGTTGGGTAGAATGAGTTGATTTTATTAGGGAAAAGGTACCACCTATATTGCAGTTTTATGGCTGATTGCCTGATGAATGCTGTTTGGTGCATTTTTGTAAATTACTAGTCATAATATCCCATTGTTCGCCTGAGAAGTATTTGTTTAGATCTGACTCCCATTGGGTCATTGGATGTGTTTTGTCTGGTGTATTATGTTCATTTAAACTTTTATAAATTCTAGATATCAAACCTCTGTCACATGGTGATGTTAGACATATTTGTTCAAATAGCGTAAAGGGAGTTTGGAGGTTGAGTGAATAATAATATTTTTGGTAGAAAAGTTTAATATTATTATAGACTGATTGTTCAGCATCTGTGAAATTATAGTCTCTGCTTGTAGATCTGAGAAAGAACGGAAGATGTTGTTATGGGTAAAAGATTTCAAGTTAGTTAGATTATGGAGTTGCCATATAATTGGTGGATTTGAGTTTTGGGCAAAGGTAGAATAAAGGGGGTCACCTACGAATGATGCTAAGGGGGGGTGTCTGAGGACATATTACATTTGTGATTGTGACGGTTCCATAATAATAAAGATTGAGTTACAACTTTGTTGAGGGGGCTAATTTTTTGAGTTGTAATAGATTTGGACCATAATAGGCCTTGTAGGTGGTATGGAAGGACAGACTATTCCTCAAATAAAAGCTAGGGAATTTGTGTGGTTGAGGCATACCATTGTGCAAGTTTAGTATATCTAGCTGAGAGATAATATAGCCAAAGGTTCGGAATGCTTAGCCCCCCTTTCGATTGAGGTCTGAACATTAGCGCATAACCAAATCTGGATTTTTTATTCTGCCAGATAAATTTGTTAATGTCTCTCTCGATAGAATCCAGGGTGCTTTTAAGTATTAGAAAGGGGAGTGCTCTGAAATAAAAATAAAAGTTTTGGTAGTCTAACCATTTTTGTAGCGACTATTCTACCCATAAATGAGATATGGTATGTTAACCATATTTAACATGAGTTTGAATGTGATTGCCTAATGCTGAACACACCTACATCTTCAATTATAAGAGGGTGTGCACACTTATGCAACCACATTATTTTATTTTTTCCTTTTTTACTTCCCCACCTAAAAGATTTCAGTTTGTTTTTCAATTGAGTTGTTCAGGTTATAGGTCACATTAAAGGTGGAAAAAGTTCTATGATTTATCTTTGTCTAATTTACATCACAAAAACCTTACATTTTAACAGGGGTGTGTAGACATTTTATATCAACTGTATGTCTATGAGTTTGAATTCACATGCTCTTTGATGCTGTAATTTCTCACATCAAATAAGAAAATAAGAAATCACTTAAGAGATAAATGATCATCATTCATAGATGAGACTTAGAAGGACAGAATGGGGCAGGAGCAGGGGTCAAGTCCTGGGGAAAAAAGTGTGGGAACTCCCACCCAAGATCCACTCCCCCACCAAAAAAAAAAAAAAATGATACGCTCATATGCATAATTACTAAACCGCATGTTTTTTTTTTTTCGATCCACTGTACCTTAGTAATCCTTTATGTTACTGGCCACTTTCTGTATATGGATTTATTGGGTAGTGTGCAGGTATTCCATCACTTCCTCAATGCCGCAATGTCTCCTGGGAGCTTTTGTCATTGTTCCCAGGAGACATTGCGGTTAACAGAGGACACCATAGCAGTAGATAGGCTACAACAACATATAATCGGAACATATCAACTTGTAGTACTTTTTGTAATGGATAACTGGACATTTACTGCGTGATTTTTACATGTACTCAAACTACACAAACAATACGACTAAAGATTGGGACTTTAAATGAAGCAGGCACACTGGACAGGTGTAATTTTCATAAATTCACAGAAAGCACCCCAAAATGTTTTATAATAATCCTAATTATTTTTTTTTTAGACATGAGTGAATTACAAGTATTATTACAAAATAATTTCTATAATATACCAATGTACAGTATTTATCTTAAAGACACATAACAATAAAACATTAAATAATATTTTACAGGTTTTTTTGTATGGGAAATATCTGTTTCTTTTATATCTAAAGCTGCTCAGAGCTCCTTGTCCTCTTATTTTGGTAAGGATAAAAAATAGTCATATTCTGTTTTGCAGATTCTTCCACCGAATGTTCTGCCAAAAGTTTACTAAGAATTTGTGCCAGCTTAGACATGGTGTCATTTATTGGAGCTGAGCATACAACGTGTTCACTTTTCAAGCTGAAAGTGATACCTGGAGAAAAACAATGGACAGAGGGTCCACATGACAAAGGGGAATAGGTAAAGAATAGGTTTAGGTGGAGCTTCACTCCCCAATCAACTTTGATTAACTGTAATCTTTAGGTTGCTAGCGTTAGAAAAAAAAAGGAAGGTATATCTTATTTACTTGCTTTAAATTTTTTTTAACATTTCTTCATTACTTGCTGGTTTCTATGCCTAGGAAAATGATGTCATAAATCCCATGAGTCTTCAGGGGAGAAGGAGGGGCTTGGTGAGCTAAGCACACCCTCCTGTCTGTATGCCTGAACTAAGAGCAAATAGATTCCAGGAAGTAAATGCTATGTAAATCATCTGCCCTTACTCAAGATGGTCACAGCTAGAAATGCTATGGGGTGTTTTTCAAAGTGATTTCTCAGTAAAAATAAAGCATGGAGACATGGATGGATGGGGGAGTTTGCTTTGAATAACAAAAATGTATTAAAATAGCATTTTCGGTTTGTGGTGATCAGACACAGTGTAGTTCCTCTTTAAAATGCGAAGTTAACCAGAACGGTTAAGAAAACAATGCATCCAAGTTATGTACACCTTAGTGCTAACCCAAACCTTGCCCATTAGAGGTAGAGCAATATATTCACTTCGATGACAGCCCATAACCACACAAGAACTTTTTATTAACCTTTACTTTACTCAGTAACTGCTCCTTTCAATCACCAACATTAGGGATGTGCCAACGATCCTAGGTTTGGTTTTCTGGGCATTTACCAAACTGCACTGAAGTTATGAATGTTAATCCTAGCCTCACTGAAGCCAATAGGCAAGGGCAAGGGATTGCACTGTACTGTTAGTGCAAAATACTGTTTGGTAGGGAGCAGCTCATTTATTATTGCTTAATGGAAAATATTAAAAGTGCACAATTTATTTAAAAAGCATGTTCGGGGAAAAAAAGCAATTTCAATTCTTTGTAAATGATATTTCCCTGCCATTTTCTTTTTCTTTCTTTTCTCAGGAAATACACACTGGACCCTCAAGAGTCTGGTATATATTTTGGGGAGACCTTTGGGAGAGGGGGGCATACTGTTTTCTTACATAAAAAAAGCCAGCAGGGAAATATCACTTTTTCCATTGAAGCTGACAGGGAACTGTAAATTTCCAACAAATGCCCCCCCAATATGAATAAGTAAGAGGTAAATACTTGTACTAATTTACCCCAAAAATATAAACAGTACATCAACATATCACACACTTTGACATGCCTTTTAATTAAGTGGTTGTAAGGGCAATTTTTTTTTATCTTAATGCATTCTATGGGGATGCTGATTTCATTTTCCAGCAGGACTTGGCACCTGCCTACACTGCCAAAAGCACCAAACCTGGTTCAATGACCGTGGGATTACTGTGCTTGATTGGCCAGCAAACTCACCTGACCTGAACCCCATAGAGAATCTATGGGGCATTGCCAAGAGAAAGATGAGAGACATGAGACCGAAACAATGCAGAAGAACTGAAGGCCGGTATTGAAGCATCCTGGTCTTCCATAACACCTCAGCAGTGCCACAGGCTGATTGGCTTCCATGCCACGCCGCATTGAGGCAGTAATTGCTGCAAAAGGGGCCCAGACCAAGTACTGAGTACATATGCATGCTTATACTTTTCAGAGGTCCGATATTGTTCTATGTACAATCCTTGTTTTATTGATTGCTTGTAATATTCAAATTTTCTGAGATTGTGGATTTGAGGTTTTCATGAGCTGTAAGCCATAATCATCACAATTATGACAAATCACGGCTTGAACTATCTTGCTTTGCATGTAATGAGTCTCTCTCTATATTAGTTTCACCTCTTAAGATGCATTAGTGAAATAAATGAACTTTTGTACAATGTTCTAATTTTTCGAGTATCACCTGTATAGACAGGTGTGTTCCTTTCCAAATCATGTCCAATCAACTGAATTTACCACAGGTGGACTCCAATCAAGTTGTAAAAACATATCAAGGATGATCAGTGGAAACAGCATGCACCTGAGCTCAATTTTAAAGTAATTTTAAAGCTTCGAGTTTTTTTTTTTTTTAAATAACAAACATATCATACTTACCTTCACTGTGTAGTTTTGCACAAAGTGGCCCAGATTGTTCTCTTCTGGGGTCCCACTGCGGCTCTCGCGGCTCCTCCCCACATTAGATAACCCCCTCTGGGAAGCTCTCTCCCGGGGAGGTTTTCTTGCGGGCACGCTCCAGTGTCATACACTCGACAGCCATAGACGGCGAGTGTATGACTCGCCCCCGGCAGCTGCATCATTGGATATGATTGATAGCAGCGGGAGCCAATGGCTGTGCTGCTATCAATCTATCCAATGAAGAGCCGAAAAGCCATAGAGAGAGTGACGCGGTATCGCGCCCACGGAAATTCTGGCTCAGGTAAGTAAAACGGAGGAGCTGGGGGGCCAGACACTGCAAGGTGTCTTGTTCACCATAATGCATAGGATGCATTCAGGTGAAAAAACACAAGGGTTTACAACCCCTTTAAGTGTGCTGGCCAAGGCTGTGAATACTTGTGTACATGTGATTTTTTTTCATTTTTAATAAATTTGCAAAGATTTCAAACAACCTTTTATCAAGTTGTCATTATTGGGTATTGTTTGTAGAATTTCGAGGAAAACAATGAATTTATTCAATTTTGGAATAAGGCTGTACCATAACAAAATGTGTTAAAAGTGAATCGAAGTGAATACTTTCCGGATGCACTTTACTTGCAAGATGTAACCACAATGTGGTGCAACTACTTATGTTTGCCTTTTAAAAAAAAGATTTATGTAGATATTTAACAAAAATGTTATAAAACAAAGGCCTACCATTATCACTACCATAAATAATTGCTCTGTCTTCCAAACAGGGTTATTTAAGGTTACTCTTATCAAAGGGTTTATAAAATCATAAAATAGATGAACTTACCATCCAACAAAAGCATACTTTAGTTGGATGGTAAGCCATTGACAGAAAAAGTAGCACAAACGTCTTATTTCATATTACAACAAAAGTATTTCAAATATTTGTTAGCCCATCTAAGCTGTCAGATATTTGCTGACATTATCTTGAAATAGTTTTTGCTTCACATTTCTGGAATGACTTATAGTCCTTGCAATACAGTTTGTGCAGACAGTGTAAGCCGTTATATAGATTATGGACGATCCAGACCTAAATATGGGTTCTTTTTTCATACAATACAGGGGTCTCCAAACTATGGCCCAGGGGCCAAATATGTCCTGCTGCAAGATTTGATCCAGCCCTCTGATTTAAGAGCGGATTTTGATGGGGCATCTTAAATAAAGGGGAGTTTATTTGAAATTTTGTTTATTTTTTGGAAGTTTTCTTCTCTGCTGTTCTAAATCATAACATGCTGATTACAAAAAAAGCCTCCAAGTAAAACAACGTATACATTTTTTTTTTGTTGGCCTGCAAATATTTGTTAATGTGTCCTTTTCACTGGAATGTTTGAAGACCCCTGATATAATAGAATGAATTTGGTTAGCAGTTTGGCCAGCAGAACAGTTTTTAAGTCAAAACCAGTTCTTTAGGTATCTAAAAGCAGGCACTCCCTATTCCGAGTCACCCCCTGTGCCCCTTCCCACCTCCAAGCACTATCTATTGGTTTCACCCTCTACCCTCCTCCCAGTATCTAAATTTTTAGAGAATACAGAACCAAGTTTAATTTTGTGGTGCTAAGTAATTTGTATGAAATATGGTAATGTAAACAAGAAAACAGTAAAATAGATCCCCTGCAGCCAGCAACAATAGATCCCTCAGCAACAATAGACCCTCATTGCAAAAATAAACCCCCACCATCAACAATAGATCGCCCAGCAGCCAGTATCAAACCAGATCAAGGGAGGCGCCAAGATGCAGTCCAGGTTACCACAATGCAGTCCACAAGATAGCGAATGATGTATTCGCAATGAACTGTAACAATCTGCAATTAAATTGGTGATTATAGAAAAATAAGGTATGTATATAAAAAAGGCTATAAAAAGGATGTACAAATGTGTGATTGATAATGGATGTGGAAGGGTCCATCTGTGCGTTCCCTTAAGGGAGTTGCAAGGGAAGTAAAAATGAACTAAACCCCCACCTAGAAAAGATGCCAACCCAGAAGTGGCAGTAAGAAGAAATAAAAAAAAACCCTCATGCAAAAAAGGGTAAACATGTGTGAATGGAGTCACTATAGACCCCTACATAACTTGTATGATGACAGTGTGAGAGCCACTGATGCGGTACCTCTTTGAGGGTGGAGGATTGCAAAGTTATCCCCTGGCCAGCCCCGGCTAAATATACCCGAGACTGAGGGCGGATCCCCTGCAGCCTTATACAAAATGAGTGGATCCAACATCCAGTGGCAATGCTTGAAGTGGATTGCCCATGCCCACCCACCCTCTGATGTCAAATGGTAACAAAAACTTTCCCACCTCATGGCATCAACCTGACGCCACCAGTGGGGAGTATATGCTTGACGCCGATGCACAGGGGGAGACTTCCTGCCCACACATTGACAGAGGGTAGGGAGGGGAGATACTGCTGCACATCGCAGCCCCGAAACCAGACCAAAATCGAGAGAACCCCCTCCTCCTCCCCCCACACAAGCCAGAGTTGATGCTGGATAGAGGAGATGGAAATAGATATATATAAATTGGGATAATCTAGTACTATCGAAGGTATTATTAAGTAGGTAAAGACAGTTGGCTATGACTCTATAGTATGTGATTTCTCATTGGTAATGATGGCATGGCAGGTCACGGGAAAAACTGGTGTCCTTCACCGCAATTAAATGACAGGAAAAAAAAAAATATGACCTGGCATAGTCGCAGTAACAAGCCTCCATCCCTGACTACATATGTAACAGCAAAAAAAGTGGGGAAAATTGGGACTTTGAATGAGGTATGTTACTGCAAAAAGAATATATGGAGTATATTCTTCACCTTGAGGCGATTCAGTTCGCATTTGTAGCGCTATATAAGTAATTCACTCACTCACTCACTCACTCACTCACTCATATATATATATATATAATAAAACATTTTATTGAGCAAACATACTTCTGTGTTTTAGAAATCCATGATATAGCTTTCAAATATAAACACAACCATATACAGATTGGCTGGCATTAAAATACAAGTATACCAAATAGACATATAGGGCTAGATTCAGATAGATTCGTCTATCTTTATGCCCGGCGTAACGTATCTCAGATACGTTACGCCGCCGTAATTTAGGGCGCAAGTTCTGCATTCAGAAAGAACTTGCGCCCTTAGTTACGGCGGCGTAACGTATCTGTGTTGGCGTAAGCCCGCTAAATTCAAATGTGGATGATGTGGGCGTGTTTTATGTATATTAACTGTGACCCCGCGTATTTGACGTTTTTTACGAACGGCGCATGCGCGAACGACTTACGCAAGTGACGTAAAATTTTCAAAACTCGACGCGGGAACGACGCCCATACTCAACATAGGATACGCCTCATATAGCAGGGGTAACTATACGCCGAAAAAAGCCTAACGTAAACGACGTTAAAATGCGCCGGCCGGACGTACGTTTCTGAATCGGCGTATCTAGCTCATTTGCATATTCCTTGCCTAACTATACGGAAGTGCCACCTAGCGGCCAGCGTAAATATGCAGCCTAAGATACGCCGGTCGTATCTTAGGGAAATCTATGCATAACTGATTCTATGAATCAGGCGCATAGATACGACCGGCCGGACTCAGAGATACGACGGCGTATCTGGAGATACGCCGGCGTATCTCCTCTCTGAATCTAGTTCATAGAATAATCATACATTATCCTATAAATACACAAATAAATACATGGTGGATATAGATTGTAAAAGCCGAACTGTCTTGGCATCCTATAAAATCAAAACTCAATGCGTTTCGTCAGGAGTGTAGATGCCAGTACATACATTCAGTGCTGAAGGTGCCAGAACTACGTCCCCCCCCCCCCCCTGTATTTCTGCTGGGAAAATGCCCGATCTATAAGTATTAGAAATATACAACCATTACATGTATGAACAATTATACATCTAAATTTATCACAATAAAGTTTCACTAATTGCGTATTTACAATCTAGAATTACATTGTATCAAATGTCCATTCATCTCCTCTGGCCACTATGGGTGTGAACTCCAGCACAGGGAGTTGGAAAGATAAGTTGGTATGATCCTTCCTTGGCCTCACACAAGTATTTCCTCTTGGATTACATTCTTTGCTGTACCTGTATTGAACTCACCTATGTTCCTCAGTGCTTAACTACAGAATACCCTTCAATCTTCTCATCTCCAATCGCTCTGCAGTGTGCTGGCATCCAATGGTAGCTTCCACATGCCTTGCATTAAAGGGGTTGTAAAGCCTTGTGTTCTTTCACCTTAATGGGGGTTACCTTGTGGGCGCTCTCCTGTGTGATACAGTCGGCTGCATCACACAGGAGTGCGCCCGCAAGGTAACCCCCTCAGGAGAAAGCTTCCCAAAGGGGGTTAGCTTTTGCGGGGAGGAGCCGCGAGAGCCGCCGCTGGACCCCAGAAGAGCCACTCTGTGCAAAACGAACTGCACAGTGGAGGTAAGTACTGTATGACATGTTTGTTATTTTTTTTAAAAAACCCCTGAACCTTTAGCGTGCCTTTAATGAGTGTACGTAACTACAATGTACTAATGTGAACGGGTCTTTATACAGCTAGAATAAACTTATCTACACTGTTAAAGTTTGCTCAGAGGTCTTTGTATAGTTTTCTGGAGCATGTTTTTTTCAGAATTGGGTCTGCTTTTTCTAAGTGGTGTCAAGAGAAAAAATACATTTTACTTTGTTATCTTTAAAATAATCAAATAAGGCGACAATCCTTTTAAAATAAAGATAAAAGTTTAAACAATGAAATTGTAAATTTCTTCCCAAATAGCGGTGCCAGCTGTGGCCAGTTATTTGGTGATTCACCCATCTATGTTGAAAGGCAAGCTGACAGCATCGCTATATTCAACAGAATTTCCTGGGGCAACATAAGTTGAAGCATAAGTCTTAGAACTTGTTTTATTTTTAGATTAGTGAGAAGGACAGAAGTAAATTAAATTGATGAGCCAATAACCTTTTCCCAAAATTACTCATCATTACCAACAGATTGAAATGTACATGGTACAATTATATTTTCTTGCAAGCAGAGTAAAATGAAATCAAGGATTCAGTGCAGATGTCATGTAGAACAGAAGTCTCCAAACGTTCTAAACAAAGGGCCAGTTTATGGTCCTTTAGACTTTAAAAGGGGGGCCAGACTAGGGCCATTCGGAGTAAAAAATGTCCAGGTGTCCAGTGAGAGTAAATAATACCATATCTTTGGTGACAGTGGGAGGACTAGTGCCCTTATCGTTGGTGTTAATGGCAAGAATTGATGGTGTCAGTTGGAGCAATAGTGCCCCATTGGTGTCAGCAACAATAATTATGCCCCATTTAAATTGGATGGAATAGTGTCCCAAGGGCCGCATTAAGGCAAGCAAAGGGCCTCATCCGACCCCAGGGCTGCAGTTTGGAGAACCCTGATGTAGAATGAATACAGTTGATGGTTTAATGATATAGGGCCAGATTCACGTATCCGGCCGTATCTTTGTGCGGGCGTAGCGTATCCTATTTACGCTACGCCTCCGCAACTTGATCAGGCAAGTGCAGTATTCACAAAGCACTTGCTCCGTAAGTTGCGTCGGCGTAGCACAAATTGGCCGGCGTAAGCCCGCCTAATTCAAAATAGGCTGGTAGGGGGCGTGTTGTATGTAAATGATTCGTGACCCCGCGTAAATGACGCGCCTAACGAACGGCGCATGCGCGCACATGCTCAGTATCACGTCAAATTTACTCCATAAGATATGCCAGGCCCAATGCCTGTGACGTGAACGGAACCTACTCACAGCCCCATTCACGTACGACTTACGTAAACGACGTTAAAAGATACGCTTGCCGACGTCCATACTTTGCATTGGCTGCGCCTCATATAGCAGGGGTAACTTTACACCGGATGTAAGACTAACGTAAACGGCTTAACGTGTGCAAGTACGTTCGTGAATCGGCGTATCTACCTAATTTACATATTCGACGCGTAAATCTACGGAAGCGCCCCTTGCGGCCAGCGTAAATATACACCCAAGATACGACGGCGTAGGAGACTTACGCCACTCGTATCTTGGCCAAATCTATGCGTAACTGATTCTAAGAATCAGGCGCATAGATACGATGACTCACATTTGGACTTACGACGGCGTACGTGGAGATACGCTGCCGTAAGTCCACTGTGAATCTGGCCCATAGTTTACTAATAATGACTGTTGTAAAATATGTTAATATGTCAAATATGTCTACAGTCACCCAAAAATATTTTATGCTGTTCTATTGATAGTTACATTGTACAATGTTATTTCTTAAAAATATCACCAGCCATTTTTTGTGTGCATTTAGAAGCAACTTTAGCACTTTTTTAAGCAACTTACTGGGTTGCCTAGAATCAGGTATTGTAGAAGACAATTTACTCTTACTGAAGAACCCTTTAAACCTAATTTTCTGCATGTTTGGCAATCCAATTTTCAGGGTCCACAAAATGGTCAGATTTGGCCTTTTTGCCCAAATGAAGCCCTGACTGTAGTCAGTATTTTAGTGGCAGTATTACTAGGGCCATTATGACTTCCTCCTGTGTGGGCTGCAAGCATTCTTTGGTTGCCAGGAAAAAAAGTAGCTGCACATTGTCATTGGTTGCCTACCAATATCCGGCTACCACTAGCATGCCGGTTTGTTTGTAAACCTTCCAGCAGGTATCACAGATGTCATTGGCCCAACATGATCGTAACTGTTTTTGGTTAATGATGTCAGCCAGCAAAACCAACTGGCTTGTTGACATCCGGTAGCTGCCAGCAAGCTAGTTACAGCCTGAGGGCTACAGGAGAAGAATCCTTGTGTGTGGGTCGTTGTTTTTGTGTCAACATACATCATACAAAGTTATTGGCCCTGAATCTACATCACTGAATGACAACGGATGTACACTTTTTTTCTTTTTTATACTTTGTCACAGTGTGAGTGTATTTATGTGCTTTGTCATTTTTTTTACTATATACCCCTCACACATTCACATAAGGGAGGGTCTGATAAGAGTCCCCTTATTATAAAGAGGGGGCTCCCAGATTCTGATAAGTTCTCCACCCCTGCAGACCCTAACAATCACCAGGCCAGGTAGGGAGAAAAGGTCCTTGCCCTCATCAACATGGGGACAAGATGGTATAGTTCAGAGGAGGTGGTGTGCATTCTCTTTCCTGGCCAGCTAGGGCTGGGTAAGTATTGTGTTGGGGGGGGGGGGGGGACCTTACGCAATAAAGAAAGAAAAACAAATTGTGTGAAAGGGAGTTTAATTTAATTAAAAATGTAAAATTGCATGATTAAAGAATAGGGTTCATTTATTCTTAAATCTTTAAACTGTAAACATTGAAAATCCACTAAGTGCATTAATAATGACTCATCAAGTCATGCTTGAGATAAACTTTTTCCTATTATGAGGAAATTTACCAGTTGTGTAAAACAGCTGTATTGTGTGTGCTTCTGTTGACACCAACCATAGCAGATGGAGAATGAAGCATATTAAAAGTGGATTCACAGAACCGTCTTTTTTGGAGGACATCAGATGGATACTTACAGTGTAGCATCTATATTGCAATTATTTATTACAAATGTGTGATATTAAAACATAATGAATCTGCCAGCACAGTAACACATGAGCATATTGGAGTATTTTTTTTTTACATTTTACAATTTTACACATTTATAAATTGACAGTGTACATTTTTTCACTTTGGATAAAAAATTTCAAAATAGAGTTGTTCCTTTAATATTAAAATATAGATATATACAGTATATATACACACATACAGTATACACACACACAAACACACACGTCGATAGCCATACTTGTTATTGTTATTCTATAAGTAATTTTAACTCACTTCCAGGGGCGGACTGACAACTCATGGGCAATAGGAGATTATGGGGCCCCTGGGCAATAGGAGATTATGGGGCCCCCAGGCAATAAGAGATTATGGGGCCCCCAGGCAATAGATTATGGGGCCACACAGTATACCCCCACACACACAGTATACATACACAGTATACACACACAGACACACAATATACATACACACACTGAAAGGGTACTGGAGAGGCAGGACAGCTATAATCTTGGGATTTTTTTTAAAAAACATCGATTTTTGCATACTGTCCCTGGTTTTACTGAGGCTGGCAACCATGATGGAGCCCCCTAGTGGCATGGGGCCCTCGGGCAGTGCCCGAGTGCCCGAATAGTCAGTCCGCCCCTGCTCACTTCTATTATTTTATATTGTAATGTTTGAATCACAAACACTAATGATCTCATAGGAATGAAATCATTACTATTTCACATAAAACAGCAACTGTTAAAAGATTCAATGCATGAGCTGTTAGTTATCGCATGAATCTATATTATTCTACCACCTGAAATGCATATTTTTTTTCCTGCAAGAAAAAGGTAATATTTAACAAAAAATGAGAAAGCAGTTTGGTAATGCTAACATGTGTCCAACTAATCAGTGTAAGTGTATATTTTATTGGAAGGCCCACTTTAAAGTAAGCATGTACTTTGCTCAAGCAGGGCAAAGCAACCTGTTCACTTTAATTACCCCATTACCCAGCAGCACATGAGCAGGAGAAGCCATCTTATGAATCTTACAATTAGAGATGAGCAAATCTTGCTTGAAGTTTGCAAACATTGCAGTGAACCCCATTGATGCCTGTCATCGGAGGCATGTACCAATTCCCAAATTAAAAAAAGAATATACATTTATTTAAAAAAACAGTATCTCTACCTAGTTATTCTTTCCATGAAATTATTAGCTTATGACTCAGCTGACCAGGGACAAAGACTATAAGCTGCATTCTAAGTTGTTCCTTAATTTTGGCAGCAAGTTTTTGGCCAAAGGTTTGCAGTTTATGAGCGTCACAATAAGTGGAGATTCACTGCGAGCTTGAACCTTATCCCTAGGAATAAGTCTCTTTTAGCTTACGCATGGCTATAGACTTTCTCCATGGGATGGCACTCAGCTAGTGCTGAGTCGCATTCTCCTCCTGGTCCTAAATATCCAAAAGTGCAGGTGGAGCAGAGGCAGAAGACCAAGGTGGTGCTGATGGGGAAAGGGGTATTAAAGCAAACCTGTTACTTTGCACGGGTTGGTGGTGCTGGTTGCATTGTTTCGTATCTCTAGAATAACAAGTAGATCATAATATGCCACAAATAGAATACAATATTAAAAAGCCCCGAAATGATGAATTTCCATCAAAATATCAGTTGTACAGATTCTCCTACACAGTTTCAGGTTCAAACCATTGGACATCTGTGCTCTGGTGACTCACACTCTAGGCCAGTGATGGCGAACGCGTGGCACGCGTGCCGCTCCCGGCACGGCAAGCCGTTTCGGTGGGCACGCCACACGCCATGAAAAATTGATAAACACACACTAAAATCAATTCGTCCCCACCGCACCGCAAACTACAACTCCCACAGTTCTCTACTGCTATTGATGACATGTCCGTGTGGGAGTGACAAAGAAGAAACTCCCTGGGTGACGTTCGTGCGTGCGTGTGCACGCACGCTGATCCAATCAAAGAAGCTGTCTCATCCACACCGCATCCACCATCAAACAAATCAGCGGTGATGTGACTGGGAGCACACGCGGCTGGAATCAGAGGAGCCTTTCGGCGGGAATGAGCTGCTGGAGCAAGGTCAGACACTGGGAGACAGGAGTTAATGTGGTTATCTTGTTAGTCCTAAGCCTGCCCCACTCTCAGATATCAGGTGCTAGCTCAAACAATCAATTGTGCAAAAAGAACAGCCTCATTGGTGTCATTGGGAAATATTGTGCCCCATCATTGGTGTTATGCAGCCTCATTGTTGGTTTCATTAGGAAACCTTGTGCCCCATCATTGTTGTCATCATTGTGCCTCATTATTGGTGTCCTTAGGGAACATTGTGCCTCATTATTGGTGTCATTGGGAAACATTGTGCCCCATTTTTTGTCATCATTGGTGTCATTGTGCCTCATTATTGGTTTCATTAGGAAACCTTGTGCCCCATCATTGTTGTCATCATTGGTGTCATTGTGCCTCATTATTGGTGTCCTTAGGTAACATTGTGCCTCATTATTGGTGTCATTGTGCCTCATTATTGGTGTCATTGCATGTGTCAAGTAGGTGAGTGTAATGGTCAGGTAGGTGAGTGTAATGGTCAGGTAGGTGAGTGTAATGGTCAGGTAGGTGAGTGTAATGGTCAGGTAGGTGAGTGTAATGGTCAGGTAGGTGAGTGTAATGGTCAGGTAGGTGAGTGTAATGGTCAGATAAGTGAGTGTAATGGTCAGGTAGGTGAGTGTAATGGTCAGGTAAGTGAGTGTAATGGTCAGGTAAGTGAGTGTAATGGTCAGGTAGGTGAGTGTAATGGTCAGGTAGGTGAGTGTAATGGTCAGGTAAGTGAGTGTAATGGTCAGGTAAGTGAGTGTAATGGTCAGGTAAGTGAGTGTAATGGTCAGGTAAGTGAGTGTAATGGTCAGTGTATGTTGCACAATGCATTCTGAGCACAATGCATTCCTGATCCCTGCAGTCTGAGCGAATCTGGCAGAATCGTACATTTCTAGTCCCTTAGGGCTCATTTAGATCAGTCCCTCTGTACAGAGACGCTGGCAGGTTTAATTCTGTGTTGGCACTTTGCACGAAATAAATTGCTCTTGTGTCGCGGTTTGGGCACTCGGGCTCAAAAAGGTTCGCCATCACTGCTCTAGGCTGACCACACTCATAATGGGTAGTTCTGATAAATGGTAAATTATTAAACATATTCTATAAATATAGTTATATTTATTTAAACAGCAAACTTGATAACATAAATTAATTTTAGGTATCAGTTAGAAAGCCACTTATCTTTTCCATGTATTGTTCTTCTTGTTTTGATTCTGAGTCTAGTGAATGGCCTCCCCAGCTTGAATTCTTTGTGACATGATCAGATCATTATCAGCTCATTAGTAATCAGGCCAATAAAAGACCATTAGATTGAGCCAACTTTTCTCTGACTCAGGAGCCGGTTTCCTGTCTGTACAAATATCTAATTTTTCCACTATGCTTTAAATGATGCGATCTAAAGATGGGTAATATATTTGTATCTAGGAAACAAAAACAATTCATCAGTGGTTATTCATTGTTCCTAGTCCATATTGTGTAGAAGTTGGCACTTGTGTAAACATGATATCCTCAGAGCACAAAAACAAGGGCTTTGGATTATTTTTTCTTACTTTTTTTCTTAACTTAATAATATCACGCAAATGTTATCTTGAAACACATGTCATTGTCCAAATTTTTTTTTTTAGATGGCTTCTTTCCAGAAGCCTTCAGCCAATGTTGTTTCCATGAATACAGTTAATTAGGTAAGTGTTTATGTAGAGGGGTCTCTAACTTAATTTTATTGCCTTAGGGACTTCCCTGCACAGTCCATTTTCTCTCGATTGGTGGGTTTTCCTCCAATAAGGAGCGAGCGTGTATGCACATGGGTTTTTTGGGTCTTCATTTGGGAAATGAGAGGTTAGTGGGTGCATTGTAGGGAGCAGCAGGTCTCCTTTACACCTCTCTGAGAAGACTACTGTACCAACTATACAGTAGCTGTGCAGTGTTTCCCCCGACAGGAACTAGTGTTCTTCCATGATAACATTCAGATTATTCAAGGAGTATTTTGAGTGCTCTGAGTGCAATAATATGTCCTATGGCCAGTATACACGATCCGAAAATCGGACGACAGATCGTCCGTTTTTTATTTTTTGCATGCTAGTCGCATATCGAAAATAGAAAGGTTACTAAAGTTATGAAAATTCTCGTATGACAGAATAAAAAATCGGTAGTGATGTGTTGTAGTGTATTTCTATTGTATTTTTAGATGACAACTGTACTGATTAAAAGAAAATTGTACGATCTGTTATCATACGAGAAAAAGTTTTGTGTTTGTCCAATCGAATAATATCGGATGAACTGTCGTGGTCGGCTCTCGAAAGCTCTGTACTAATGATCCGATTATCGTACGATCAATTATAAAAGCGGTATTTTCTGCCCGATTTTCAGATCGTGTGTACGGGCCATTAGAGGGAGTGCACCATGCAGTTACATACATACATTTTAATTAAGAATTATGATCAAATTTTGTGGGATGAAATAAAAATTATGTCACCCAAACCATGTAATAAAAGGAGACGTAACCTAATTTAGTTCTTCATTGCATATTTTAGTAAAAGTAAATATTTTTCTGTGAAAAGTAGATGACAAGATAAGGAAAGAGAAAGATTGTTGTTGCCATTTGATTTTCAGAAGCTGATGTGAATATCTTACTTAAATGGGAATTTTAGATGTTTTACCATGTTTAAATGTATATGTCAAAGAAAAACACTAAATATAAACTACATTATATAACATCATTATGTTACATTATACATTTACATAGGAACAGCCATATTAGTTTATTACATATGCAGATTCTGGTTTCTGCATAGTAGTTCACTCACTACTAATGAACTCAGGAATGTTTGGACATGGGTCTGCACTCATTTGAACTATCCTGCCAGGAAGTTGTCAAAGCTGACAGCCAATAATAGGTGTTAGTTAGGTGCTAGGCTGTCAGATACATTTAGTCCTTTTTGCTGTGCTCCTCTGTAATCAGTGGAGCTGCTGCTGATTGCTTTGGGCTGATCAGTGTCCCACAGGCTGTATACTTGATTGCTTCTCCCTGGTTTCTGGAAAGCACCAGAAAATAGGATCAGAACAGCCTGAGTGAGCGGCCTGAAAATGTATGAGATCCCAGCCAATTCCTGAGGGGGTGTGCTCAGAAGGTGACTGGAGAGAACATAAATAGCATGGGGCTGAATCAGTCAGGGTCTCTTGTCTAGCAGGAGAAGCACCCATTCTGGAGGTCTGTGGCCTTCCCAGGCCACCCTGCACCCGGCCTGGAACATTGCTTTGGTGCCCAGCTCTGTCTACTTTACAGGAGCTTTTGCTAAGTGACTTTTCAGGAAAAAATAGTTGCTAAGAGAGGGCGACTCATGAGTTCAGACTCATGTGCAAACATGCCTGAGCTCATCACTGCTCATTACATGTCTCCCAGACATCTTCTGTCTGATTGAAAACATATCCTCGGCAGCCTCTGATAACATCCAATGCTTGTAAAAAGCCAGAAGCAATGTGATTGTGGCTTCCTAATTTCTAGGTCATATTAGAAGGCTTTAGAGCAGTATTTTTATTATTATTATGTTAAGCAAGGAGTAAAAAAAAGCCCAAAAGAAAAATTTACTTTGGTAATAATGCCTGCTCTAAATGGGACTTATAACTCTGCAAGTACAAACTGGATAAAGAAGTTGAATACATATGAATTTTTACAATTCCAAAACAAATTTCATGATTTTAGTAAATTTTCAAATCAGTTAATTTGCTAAGATTTAGTGAGGGCTCATTTAGATGGACATACTTATCTGTACGTCAGCAAAAGGGGCTTCACTAGTGTGAGATGCATAGATGTTTTGTTCAAGCAGCCTGCTCAAATGACAAGTGGCTCGCTGCATTGACCTGCATGGATCTCCATGCACATCCCGGAGTGCAGATCTGCGCTAGTCCAATGCATGGATCAGAACACACTTTTAGCCAGATTCAGGTAGACATGCCTAACTTTAGGCAGGCGAAGCGTATCTCATATACGCTACGCCGCCGTCAGTTAGAGAGGCAAGTACAGTATTCACAAACAACTTGCGTCCTAAGTTACGGCGGCGTAGTGTAAATGCCCCGGCGTAAGCGCGCCTAATTCAAATGTGAAAGAGGTGAGCGTGTTTTATGTAAATTAAGCATGACCCCACGTAAATGATGTTTTGAACGTAACCCAGTGCGCATGCTCCAAATTACGCCGCAAAGACTCATTGGTTTCGACGTGAACGTAAATTATGGCCAGCCCCATTCACGGACGAGTTACGCAAACGACGTAAAATTTGAAAAATTTGACGCAGTTCCGACTTCAATACTTAACATTGGCTGCGCCATCTTTTTGGGGGATTAACTTTCGCCTGAAAATGCCTTACGTAAATGGCGTATCTTTACTGCGACGGGCAAGCGTACGTTCGTGAATAGGCGTATCTCGCTGATTTACGTTTTCTAGGCATAAATCAGCGTACACGCCCATGGCGACCAGCGTAAATAGACAGCTAAGATACGATGACGTAGGAAGACTTACGCCGCTCGTATCTTAGCAACATTTAAGCGTATCTCAATTTGAGAATACGCTTAAATATACGACGGCGCAGATTCGGAGTTACGACGGCGTATCTACTGATACGCCAGCGTATCTCTACCTGAATCTGGCTATTAGTTCCTATTCTCTGCATCAGACTTGTACAGAGATGCATATGAAGATCCATGCAGGTCAATGCAGCCAGCCATCTGTCATTGATTTGAGCAGGCTGACTAAACAGGAACACCCGTGCATCCCACGCGGGTGGAGATGGACCTTCACACGAGGATATGGATCAGTGCACCCATATGAATGAGCACTAAATAATCACAGATTTTGTTCGAGATTAGGACATGGGGTTGATTTACTAAAGGAGAAAAAGCTATTTACTTAGCAAAGTGGTTAATAGTACTTAACCACTTGTATTACATGTATGAGGGAAATAAAAAAATGATTGATTTTTGCTAGCACATGATTGGTTGATTGAAGAGAACACAGCTTCAGCTTATTTTCTAAGCTCAGTAAACATCTACTTTTCATAGTGAACAGTCTCTATTCTGTTAGTAATTCAACCCTAGAGCATTGTACAGAGAATTCAATAGGCACAAACATAACATTGCGGTATAAACATTTGCAGTCCATTTTAGACGTACACGATTAATAAAAAAAAAAGTGCTGTTTCCAGGAACAAGCTTATCACCATGATTGCTACTGATGGGAATTTATGTTTTACACTGCCATGGGAAATATTCAAAAACTGTAGTGATGGTTTGCATAGTTTTACAGTGTTAACAATTTTAATTTAATCCTGCTGAGGGTGAGTTCTCAACCGCTTTGCATTTAATGCATGGCAGGTGTTGTCGGAAGAGGTTCCACGTGGGATACCAGTATGAGACAGCAAGGGCCTTTTATTTGGCAAAATACAATCACAATACCCTGAATCAGCACTGTAGACATATTTGATATAATAATATATAATATTAATGGAAATAATGTTACCCGTGCCATATTTCCTTATGTTATAAGGTATGGTATGTTTTGGCAGCTGCTGGAGACCATTTAAACTTAGGCTAGCCATACATTAGTAGATTTTTTAATGAATGTTCATGAGAATGTTAAGTTTTTCAAGTCTATTTCTAATTCTATCCTGTTAACCATGAGGGTGCTTCCTGTGACGTGTCATGAGGATAAACACTGCAGTTTTGGTTACTGAAGCCCCCCGTTTCCCTCGTGAAGACTGAGGAGAAGAATAAATTCAATACCTTCGCCATCTCTCCATCCTTAGTAACCAGATTCCCTTCATCATTCTTTATTCAACCAATAGGATCTGACCTCCCTTTCTTACTATTGTACGTAAGGAATTTTGTGGGATTTGTTTTATTCTCCTCCGCTATGTGCCTTTTTGTTCTATCTTATCTACCTGATTGCACCCTTACATTTCTTGTTACATACTTTGTAAAGTTGTAATGCTGATGATGATCCCTCAGCCTTGCATTTTTTGAAGGCCTCCTCCTTTGCTTTTATATGTATTCTTACGTTGGAGTTAAACCACCCAGGACTTTTATTAGCTCTTTTAAATGTATTTTCCATTGGGATGCACTGGCTAATACCTATTTTTCCTCCATGTTCTTTGTTCCTAAGATTTTATTCCATTCAGTATCTTCTAGCAAGGATCGTAGTTTAGGGAAGCTGGCTCTTTTGAAATTCAGTGTCTTTGTTTTCTCCTCATGTTTCCTATTTGTGTGATCTATATTGAAACTAATTGACCTGTGATTGCTGTTTCCTAAATTGTCCCGTATTTCCATGTCCATGATCAGGTCTGTATTGTTGGTAATCGGTAGGTCTAGTAACGCTTTGTTTCTAGTTGGTGCATTTACCACCTGACCCATGAAATTGTCCTGCAAGACATTTAGGAACTGGCAAACCTTAGATGAATGCACAGGTCCTTCCACCCAGTCTATATCTAGATAATTAAAATCCTCCATTATAAGGACACTTACCATCCTTGCCGCTAATCCAAATTGTGATAGGAGGTCTGCCTCCACCTCCTCCCTCTGGTTAGGAGGCCTATAGCATAGTCCCTGTATTACTTTCCCCTTAGTTTCCTCCCTTTGTAGCTCTACCCATAAAGGATTCCACCTCCTCCCTTGCTCCTTTAGTGATGTTGTCTCTCACATTCACTTGTACATCATTTTTGATATACAGGTATACCCCTCCCCTTTTTTTACCCACTCTATCCCTGCAATATAGGGAATACCCTTGAATGGTTGCCAGCAAATCATGAAAGCTGTTGAACCAAGTCTCTGAAATTCCTACAAAATCGAAATTCTTCTTGTACAACAGTAGCTCTAGTTATCCCATCTTGTCCACCAGACTACTGGCATTGGTGAACATGCCACATAGTTTAGACCGGTCTCATACTATCTCTTTATTGGTTCTGAAGTTCTGAGTTTACAAATAGGACTTACCTCGGGTTGAGGTGTTTTAGTCAACCTACCACTAATGCTCCCAATACTACCCTCTGGAATTTGTTTGGCACTGACTATCTTTACCTCTGGACCCTCACCCCCCCCCCCCCCCCCGTCGCCTAGTTAAAAAGCCCCTCTAACTTTTTGGCCATCTTCACTCCCAGCAGATCTGCACATTTAGATGCAGTCTGTCCATTCTATAGAGCTGGTAATGGACTGAGAAGTCGGCCCAGTTCTCCTGGAACCCAAACCCCTCCTTTCTACACCAGCTCTTCAGCCACTTGTTTACTTCCCTAATCTCCCTTTCTGGTGGGGCTTGAATTACCGGTAGTATTTTTGAGAGAACTACCTTGAGGGTCCTTTTCCTCATTTTAGCTCCTAAGTCCCTAAAATATTTTTTTTAGGACACTCCATCTACCCCTGACTTTGTCATTGGTGCCAACGTGCATCATGACAGCCGGGTCTTCCCCAGCCCCTCCCAGTAATCTGTCCACCAGATCCGTGATGTGCCGAACCTGACCCCGATAGACAACATACAGTTCGGGGCTTCAGGTCTTTGTGATAGATTTGCTGGGTGTTCAGTGTGCCCCTTTACTGTTAGATAGGCTGATTTGGTTGTCGGCGGGCTGGTCGGTGAGTAAAGCTTGGATCTTTCCTTGGATTAATCCCACCCCCATCAAATCATTCTCTGCAGCTATTACCTTCTGTACCTCCACCCCTCCCTTAAAAATATAAGCTCTATGAGCAGGGCCCTCCTGTACCTTCTGTATTGAACTGTACTATAATTGTGCTGTCCCCCTATACATTGTAAAGTGTTGCGTAAACTTTTGGCGCTATATAAGTTGTGTATAATAATAATAATAATGATAATAATACTAATACTAATACTTTATCCTTGCTCTCTGTCCTTCTAAGAATTGAGTCCTACCACCAGAATCTGCCTTTCCTTTCCCTTGGCTTTTCTCCCACCCTCACTGGAGGAGTTATTCTTCTGGCAGCTAGGGGAGTCACTGAGTTCCAGCAATGCTGGTCCCTGACTGGTTTCGCCAATGTCACTCAATGGGGTGTACTTATTGGGATGTTCCAGCCCAGGACCAGCCTCCCTGGCACTTTCCCCTCTATCCTTCCTGACTGTCACCCATCTATTCTGCTTTGGTGCCTGCCCCTCATCTCCACCCGCCTCTGTGCTGGCCCCTGCCGACACCTTTCGGGTACGATTCCAACTTTCCTTTAGTATAGAGTGTCTTCTCAGTGTTGACAGTTGCTTGCCTAGATTCAGAACATGGGCTTCCAGGGAAAAAATGTGCTTACATTCTGCACAGCAGTAGTCACCCTCAATCGGATGATCAAGGAACGCATACATGCCGCAAGATGTACACTGATTCGCATCTCCACACCCGCCGGGCATCATACCTACTAATTTAATGGGGATTGGGCGTTATACCCTGTCCAAATTAACTAACAACTAGCTATGTTGGGGGGACAACATGGTATATTCCTAAAGTTTCAGCACATCTGTTTTTACAACCAAGATCAGATGACACTTGCAGTCCCCCAACCAGAATCTGCATAGCAAAAAATGGACTTGTCTCCAGGCTACTTGGTATGCTAGAAGCTTCATAGAGGTTGATGACAATGGACTGTGCATGGACTGCAATGCCGCCCCCATTGGCCAAGTATGGCAGGACAGTCAGAAAATATAATTTACTGAGGAAGGCCTGTGAAAAGATTGGTCCAGAAGGCACAGGTGGTTGGCAATGGGGGGAGTTTGAATGACTGAGCTTTGTAAAAAGGTTTTGTAACACAGAGCTCAGCCTCTCTTTCGTTGAAGACCTATGCTAAAGCCACATGGCTATCTGGAAGGCCTGATGACTTGGGCCTAATCTTGTGGCCCATGCCTTCTCTCTTTTACATCTGAGCACAGCCAGTGAGGGTTTACCTAGAGGGGTGGATAAGTATCTTCCATTATTAATATTATTGTTATAGACTTTATAGATATCTGTTGTTAGAATATGATATTCCTACTTTAAAAGGAAATAAATGTAACTTGTTTTACTCAAATGTGTCTGTCTTTATAGCTAGCATAATAGCATTAGGTCTACCATACTCTTTTATATTAGTTATTAAAGGGACATACAAAATTCAATGAATATATAGATGCAATAGCTATATAGGTCATAATAGAGTGAATATTATTGTATCGGTTACTTCAACTAGCTTCCTGACACTAATGCCATGTACACATAAACGTAATTTCTGACAAGAAAAGTTTGATGTGAGCATTTGGTCGGAAATTC
Source organism: Rana temporaria (assembly GCF_905171775.1). Taxonomy (NCBI): domain Eukaryota; kingdom Metazoa; phylum Chordata; class Amphibia; order Anura; family Ranidae; genus Rana; species Rana temporaria. The sequence continues at coordinate 70,958,826 of NC_053490.1, forward strand.
TGACAGTGTGTAGGAATTTCCGACAGCAAAAGTTTGAGAGCTGGTTCTCAAATTTTCAGACGGGAAAAGTTCTTGTTGGAAATTCTGATCGTCTGTATGCAATTCTGACGCGCAAAAAGCCATGCATGCTCAGAATCAATTTGACGGAAGAATTGAACGTCATTTTTCTCGGCTCGTCGTAGTGTTGTATGTCACCACATTCTTGACGGTCGGAATTTTGTGTGACTGTGTGTATGCAACACAAGTTTGAGCCAACATTCCGTCGAGAAAAAAATCCAGGGTTTTTTCACAGTCCACGTGCCCTCGCAGTTCCCTTCCCCCGCAGTCCACGTGCACTCACAGCACTCGTGTACACAGAGCCCGCGTGCACTCACAGTCCACGTGCACTTACAGCCCATACATATCCCAGTTTTTTCTAATTTAACTGAAAAAGTGGAAATACACTTTATGGTATGGGGCTCAACTTTTATGACATTTCTACAACACATCTGAAAGGGGAATGACAACTTATTTGCTTTTATTTTTTTTTAATTATACAAAAGTGCCCAGATCAAATACTGTAATATATATGTGCTAAACTACATGAACCTGTAAAAAGATGTAGGATGAATTGTATACTAGGGACCCATTTATACTGTTTATGTAGCCATGGAACCATACTTGGATGCTTCTGTAAACCTTATCCTATTTGAGCTCTTCTGTTTGTCTGTATGCAAGCTTTGAGCCCAGGTTCACACTCAGGGTGGGTTTGAAATTGTGCAAGTTCAGCTGAACTCGTATTTCAGTCCAACTTCGGGAGCGATTTGACAGACATCTGTGCAGGCTCATGCACAGATATCTATTGAAATCGCCCCTGAAGTCACCAAAAGTAGGGCAGAAACTATTTTTGGGAATCAGTGCAGCACCACAAAGTCGGTGTTGCACCAATTTTGACAGTGCCATTGCCGGCAATAGACTCAAATTGCATGCCAAATCGGGCTTAAAGCTACAAAATTATGCAAGTGTGATTGATTACAGGTGTGCAAGAATTTACAAACCAGTAAATATATTTCTTTGTATTTCTGATATAAAAACAGTAATCAGCGGTGGATGGCTTTTTTGTAGGGCATTTAACAAGTAGTGAGGAGATGTTATGTCGTCTGCTCAGGGCATGTTTTAACCCCTAAAAACCTGTACCACCACTGCACAACCATGGGTTTCATGGGTTGGGTTTAGAGGGTGGCATTTGTAAGAAGCAGGAAGAAAAAAAGCACCAAAGGAGTCTTTAAATGTAGTAGATTAAAAGCAATAGAATTTTATTAAAACACACTAAAATATATTGCGCTCACAAGGGGAGGGGGCTTGCAAAGAAGCCTTGAGTGGTACAGCATGACAGGATGTCAATGTGGATCCTCTAGGTTCTGATCAACTCTGGCCAGCAGAAATTATGAAAACCTCTGATGATGAAAGATATTCTGGAGCCTCGAAGGGAGCCAATACTGGCCACATTAGGCTAAGAGACACACCATAATGACATCACACCACAGTCTGGTGTCATGTAGAGATGTATGTCTATGAGATCCTCCTTTTTATCAGTTGCTAATTCTTTTTTTATTTGTTTTATATGTACTTACTCTGCTTCACTTTTCTGCAATGGATTGCAAATTTAGTCTTAGTATCCTGTTGTCTAGCACCTGAGGCTACATGTGTCGTGATCATATACTAATGTGCATAGGTCATTTTATTAGCACTTATATTTGATCAAAGTATTTGATGGCTTTTGTCTTACTAGTTTTAAATTAATACTGTCTCCTTTGGGCTGTATTGCATTTTTACATCACCACTTTACCCCCTTAAAACTCCTAAAAATGAACAGACGGGGTTGAGAGCGTGAAATATGTTTTTCAAAGGGTGAAATTGAAACACAAATGCAGCCCGTGTCCACCAAATGCAGCTTATGTTCACCATGCAGTCCGTATCCAACAAATGCAGCTGTGTTCACCATGCAGTCCGTATCCAACAAATGCAGCCCGTGTCCACCGTGCAGCCTGTGTTTACCAAATGCAGCCCGTGTCCACTGTGCAGCCTACCTGGTTCCTGTGTGCAGGGGAGGAGAGGAACAGGAGAGCCGCCCAGGTGATCAGAGCGCAGCGCAGGGAACACAAGATAACAGTTTTCATTTTACTTGCTGTGTTCCCACCGCTCAACGTCATATTCATCCCCCGCCCCCTGGCCGGGGAACTTTGATTGACAGATCACCCGTCACCAGGATTGGACGGGTGATCTGTCTATCAAAGTTCCGGGACCAGGAGGCGGGGCTGGATCTGTTGGAAACACGGCAATTAAAATGAAAACTATTATCCTGTGTTCCCCACTCTGTGCTCTAAACATTCGGGCGGCTCTCTCTCTCTTCCCCCTCCGCGCTCATTGGGAGAAGGACTCCCATTACACACAGGCTGCCGGCGGTGCTTGCCCAGCCGGCTCCCAGGCAGCCCTTCCTCGCCAGACCTCAAAATCCACTCGCAAAATGCGAGCAGGCGAGTGGATTTTTTGAGGGCTGATCTATGATGTATCACCCAAGCGTACTACCCCAGAAGGAAAGAAGAAATACATACAGAATTCTGAAGATTTAATTAGAGTGAGTGACTGCATGAACATCTGTATCCGTCAAGATGTGTAAATGACGTTTATGACGTTCAGGAGGGGAGGGTAAATCTAATTGGTCAAAAAATTTTAAGTGTATACACCCAATATCAGAAGGAGCCAACAAAGATGACTAAGGGCATACTTGTGTGAATTTATTGCTATGTATTAGGATTCTGAAAATACATTTATAAAATCTTAAAATTCTTTGTTTAATAAAAAAAAGAGAAAATGTAATATCTTCCATAAAGTGAAATTCCTTTCCTAGTTTCCAGCTCTGATGAGCACTTGAGAAAGTTGCTAATGTAAAAGCTATCAAAGAATGTAATTTCTAGGTTAGGATGTTTGGTTTGCTTGTTGTGTGGTGAAAAAGACAAAAAAACACAAGAACACAGTTCCTATGCTTTTTAGATGTACTAGAGCGTGGAACCTAAAAATGACCTCTCTGAGAGGTCTTTGATGGAAATAACCTATGATGTGCCAGGCTAAAGACTCCTACCAAAAAATGAAAGAAGAAAGGTGCACAACAGACTGGAGATTTTATTGTACAAAAATATGTATCGGGAACTGCAAATTTTAACCAAAGGGTTCAGTAGGGGGAGGGTATTTTTTATCTTAATGCAGTCTATGTAGTAGCTTCCCCACAGCGCCCCCGCACCAAATACTCACCTGAGCCGACTCTGGGTCCAGTGCAGCAGCTCTTCTTTCCTCTCCCTTTTGGCTCCTGCTGCTGTCAGTCAAAAAATGAGAGCAGGGAGCAGGGGGCGGTGCCTCGGCTCCTCCCCACTGCTGAGTGCCCACCATAGGAAACTGCTTCCTATGGGGCACTCCTGTGGGCAAGGCTGTTTTCATTTATTTATTTAGATGCACAGTCCAGCTCAGGAGTGATCCCGCATGAATGCCCCATAGAAAATGGCTTCCTATGGTGGGCATGCGGGGAGGGGAGCCAGGAGCACCGGAGGGGGACCAGAGAAAAGGAGGATCAGGCAGTAGGTAAGTATAACATGTTTGCTATTAAAACAAAAAAAGAAAGCTTTACAATCACTTTAACTACTTGCCCACCAGCAGCCGTAGTAGCGGCAGTAGCAGCAGGTTGGCACTTCTGCGTGAATTGCCATCATTGTACATCGTCCGCTTTAAGAAGCTATAGGGGGAGCGCGCAACCATGGCGCAACCCCGTAGCCAAATCACGTGGCCGGCGGCCGCGATATCCGCTGGCCAACCGTGATTGCTCCTTAATGTAAACAGACAGATCCCCTTCTGACATGGGAGTAGAGAGAGATCTGCTGTTCCTAGTGATACAGCTCCCCCCACAGTTAGAAACATCTCTTTAGGACACAGCTAACCCCTTGATCACCCTCTAGTGTTAACCCCTTCCCTGCCGGTGACATTTATACAGTAATCAGAGGATATAAAAAAAAAAAAAAACAACAAACCTAGAAGTTCATAGCATGTTATTCGTAGGTTAAAGCGGCGCTTGAAGTGATAGGAAAACATCAAGTTGTGGTAAGGTGCCCTATGAAGGATGGAGTCCAAAAAGACACAAATTTTTTTTTATTATTCCTATAGAGTGTTCATACGGGATCTTGTCAGAAGAGATGACAGGCCTTCACCACACCACATACCAACGTTCCCCTCAAATTTAACACTCACCAAATAGATCTGATAAAACAGCTTTGGTATATCAAGATGGATGTTTGGCAAACAGCAACGACACTTCCTTAAATCCTTATCGATACTCGTAAGGCCTCTTCCACACAAGGCAGACTCCGTCGCTATGGACCTGAACGGTCCGCCCGCGTGAAAGGGGCCTTAAGGGTTAGTACATTACTCCTGACACATATATTCAGTCAGATAGGATTTCCACTTAAAGGAGTTGTAAAGGAAAACATCTTTTTGCCTAAAATTTATGTCTGCAAGCTAGACAAACACAATGGTGTAATGATTCTGTTAAAAAACGAGCAAATACCTATTAAATTCCTTCATCTATATCACCTCCGGCATCCTAGTTTCTGTTCTCTCATTCACTTCCTGGTTTGCGGTGCTCGTTCACGTAAGAACTACATTTCCCAGTATGCATTGCGGCACGCCCAGTAATTCACACCTCCTTGAAGTCTCTAACACGTAAAGAGAGCGTCCTGCCGCACAGATGTAGTTCCCAGGAGGGGGTGATCACGTCACTGACCACCGCAGTAAAGCCTCCCTTCACGGTGGTCAGTAAAATCAGACAAGCAGGAAGTGAACAGAACAGAGAAGAAATAGAGCAACTTCTGAGCAAAAACGAACAATGAGGAAGTGAAAAGAGGAATATCTGCAGGTAAAGGATGCTTATTATGAAAACATTTTTTTTCCTTTACAACCCCTTTAATGGCTCATTTCTGGAAAATGGCTTGTGACATAAGGAAACAATACTAATAGCGTGAACCTGCTTTAAAATGTTATTTCCCGCTAAGAGAACCCCCCTTTTAAGATTTACAAACTGTTAAAAATAAAAAAGAATTTTGTGGTATAACCATCTGGTCTGTACAGCATAGCCCGATACTCTCTCACCGCTCCAGAGATACTGCATCCATGATGATGCCTGGGTGGAGATCGTAGCAGCTGACAGATACAACAAGATGACTAGACGCGTTTCATCATTATGTCTTTCTCAATAGGCCATTTTTAGCTCGGATCACTGTATAAATGTCAACGTCCCAAAAAAGTGTCCAATCTGTTGCTGCAATATCGCAGCCCCGCTAAAAATCGCAGATCGTCGCCATTACTAGTAAAAAATAAATAAATAATAAAAATGCCATAAATCTATCCCCTATTTTGTAGACGCTATAACTTTTGTGCAAACCAATTAATATACGCTTATTTTTTACCAAAAATATGTAGAAGTATACATATCTGCCTAAACTGATGAAGTAATTTGTTTTTTGGGATATTTATTAGAGCAAAAAGTAAAAAATATTGTTTATTTTTCAAAATTGTTGCTCTAGTTTTGTTTATAGGGCAAAAAATAAAAATCGCAGAGGTGATCAAATGCCACCAAAAGAAAGCTCTATTTGTGAGAAAAAAAAGGACAAAAATTTGGTTTGGGTACAACGTTGCATGACCGCGCAATTGTCAGTTAAAGCGACGCAGTGCCGTATTTCACAAAATGGCCTGGTCATTAAGTGGCCAAATCCTACCGGTCCCTAAGTGGGTAAAGCCTAAATTTAGTACAAAAAAAAAATCAGCAGAAAAAAAAGTTAGGGCCAGATTCACAGAGCAGATACGACGGTGTATCTCCTGATTCGCCGTCGTATCTGTTGTTCTATTTATGCGACTGATTCATAGAATCAGTTACGCATAGATAGCCATAAGATTCGACAGGTGTAATTGTTTTACACTGTCGGATGTTAAGATGCAATACCGCGGCCGCCGCTGGGGGGAGTTCGCGTCGTAAACCAGCGTCGGGTATGCAAATTAGGAGTTACAGCGTTTCCCGCCGGTTTTTCGCGTTCGGTACATCGCCGCTAGTCTAGTTTCCCGTCGCAAAGTTATTTTTTTTTGGTGCCTTAACTTTACACAGCAATCGTATTGCTGTATAAAGTATGGCCGTCGTTCCTGCGTCGAAATTAAAAAAATAACGTCGTTTGCGTAAGCCGTCCGGGAATACGGAATTACGCTACGCGCGTCGCCGTTCGAAAAAATGACATCACTTCGCGCAAAGCACGGCGGGAGTTCGGAAACGGAGCATGCGCGGTAGGCACACGCCCATTTGAATTGGCCCGCCTTGCGCCGGAGGCCGCCGGCGTAGGTTTTCATTGCAAGTGCTTGGTGATGGCACTTGCGATGAAAAATTGCGGCGGTGTAACGTATCTACGATACGTTACGCCGCCGCTCTTCTATGTGAATCTGGCCCTTAGTTACTATCAATGCAATTTGTCTCTTGTGCTGCTGGACCCTGCTTTAGTTGAAATCTTCCTCCTCTGACCCTCCTTCTCCCTCCCACCCCCATCACTGTAATCTAGGTGTGCGAAGGGTGTTAATAGAGCCAAGGGAGCTGTGACAGGCAATCATCTAGAGTGCCTACTATACCTGCCCTTGCTGCCACCCTATTCATAGAAGTGGTACTTTAGCCTCTATAAATAAAATGTGATCAATGAATAGAGAAGATGGACCTTGCATTTAACCACTCATCCTCCATTCATAGAAGTGGTACTTTAGCTTCTATAAATTAAATGTGATCTATGTATAAAGAAGATGAACCTTTCATTTAACCCCCCATCCTCCATTCATAGAAGTGGTACTTTAGCTTCTATAAATGAAACATGATCTATGAATAGAGAAGATGGACCTTTCATTTAACCACCCATCCTCCATTCATAGATTACTTTTCATAGTAGCTTTAGCAGCCCTCAAAAATTCCACTCGCCTGCTCACATTTTGCGAGTGGATTTTAAGGGCTGGCGAGTGTGGGCTGCCTGGGAGCGGGGGGGGGGGGGCAAGCCCTGGCAACAGCCTGGGTTGTATGGGAGCGATCTTAGGGGTAGAGAGAGGGCCGCCACCGCCACCTGGTTGATCAGAGCGTGGGGAACATAACAGCTTTCATTTCAATAGCTGTGTGTTCCCCGCCACGCACTGTCATATACAGCTACTCTCCCTTGTCCGGGGAACTTTGATAGACAGATCACCCGTCGCAGGATTGGACAGGGGATCTGTCTATTAAAGTGCCCAGACAAGGGGGAGGGGCTGTATATGACGGCTTGCGGTGGGGAACACACAGCTATTGAAATGAAAGCTGTTATGTTCCCCGCGCACTGATCAACCAGGCGGTGGCGGCTCTGCATTGGGGACACATAGTTGGTGACACAGGCTGCACTGGCAGACACAGGCTTCCGGCTGCATTGGGGGCATTTTTGGGCACGGATAAAGTTGTTGTTAATATTTATTTTTATAATTCTGCATAAAACACTTCATGAGATAATTTATGAGGGCGTGTTTAGTGGTTTGGCGGGGCAACCGGTTGCGAGTAACCCTTGAGGCCTGGCTAGTAGCTCAGGACTTGAAATTTTGACCCCCCCGCTATAGTACAGCTTATATGAATGGAGGAGGAGGGCAGAAAAGTAGTCAGGATGGTTGGTGAGTAAGTCCCTCCTCTCTGTTGAACAGAGGAAGATTTTCAGCTATTGCATTAGTGAAAAAAATAACTTACTTGTATACAACCAATGACAAACAGTCAACAAGGCTGCCATCTCTGTTAATGTACTGCTATACATTGAGATTTCAGAAATACATTTACAAAATGTCAGAATTTTTTCTTAAAAGGATGAATAGGAACATAGGAAAACCGTACATCTCATAAAGTGAAATTCTTTTCATATTTTCCAGGTCTGATGGGCACTTTGAGAAAGTTGCTCATTTAACAGCTACCAAAGAATGACATTTTTAAGTTAGAGATTTTTTTTTTTTTTATGCAAGGTGAAAAGAATAAGACACAAGTACATGCAGTAGCTATGCTTTTCAGTTTAAGCATGGAACCCAAAATGCCATTTATAACCCCCTTAGTGCTACTGAAAGTAAATTCAATAGGCATAGTTCTCCCTATTCAGCTGACTACCATGGCAATCTGTATGTAGCAGCCATTTCTCATCTCTTATAAATAATTTGTTATTTTTTTATTACAGCTGTGTTAACTGTTTGTGCCAGCAGTCCTCCATGTCCTAAAGAGAAGAGAGTACACTTTAAAACAACTGGCATTGTAAGGCCTCGTACAGACGAGCGGATATCCGCTGAAAACGGTCCGCCGGACCGTTTCCATCGGATATGTCCGCTGGCGGATTTTGATCTGATGGCTGTACACACCATCAGATCAAAATCCCAGCGGAAAACATCCGCGGTGACGTGGCCGCGCCGATGACGCGGCGATGTGCGCGACCCTGGAAGGTAAATACTTCCGTGCATGCGTCGAATCACTTCGACGCATGCGAGGGATGAGGATCGGGCGGACTTATCCGGTGAGTCTGTACAGACGACTGGATAAGTCCGAGGGACAGGATTCCAGCGGATAGAATTCTTAGCATGCTAAGAAATTTTTATCCGCTGGAAATCCGTCGGCTGGATTTTTATCCGCTGGAAAATGTCCGCTCGGGCCTACACACGACCGGATCTGTCCGCTGGAACTGATCCGCGGATAAATCCCAGCGGACAGATCCGGTCGTGTGTACGAGGCCTTAGATATCACCCCTGTGTTTCATCCACTTGCTCACCATGATATCCCCTGGACCCAACATTCACACTGTACCACATGGGTGAAAGTCTCTTCCCCAGTGCCCAAAGCTGTACTTAGACACCATTCTTCCCTGGCATATAAGAGTGATGACCATTTTGTAGACAGCCGCCGAGGGCCCCCCAGAATGGGAGGATCAGGGCCACTTTGTGCAAAACAAACTGCACAGTGGAGGTAAGTATGATATGTTTGTTATTTCAAAAAGAATAAAAAATAAACCTTTACAATCACTTTAATTGTGCCAAAGCAATATCTTAACAAATGTACATTTTCCCTTTCTGATATGTGAGGGCGCCTAGGCATTCCTGTGCCTGCAGCCTAATAGCTTTTTATTAGCAATGTTAGATCTAAGCCATTGCACCCCTGACTGCTAGACCCAAGAGATTTGAAATTAAATTTGGTGATGTCACTACTACTGTGTTGCTCACTGTTCTCTTTGCTGGAAACTCTGACTTGAGGATGCAAAGCCCTGCTGCCCCATTTCTACCTAGATGGCCACCTCCACACATAGGTATGGTGCAAAACAAGGTATAGTACATCTTTAACAGGGGAAACTGCAGCAGGGAGACCTGTGGTACCATTCGTGACTACTGCCTGTCTTTTTTAGACACAGCTTTAGAGTTAATTTTCTCTTTAAAACTTATGATAAAATTTGCCTTTGGAGTCAGTATGCAGTATGTTGTATAAGCAGAACTACTTGTCAACTATACAGACCATCAAACAGGAGAGAAGAGAGGTGATTTTATGTTTTCTGAAGTATAAAAATCCCTACAACTTATCTTAAAGCCGCATAAACACCTTTCTCTCCACAGTTCACGTAGTAATTGTAGCCACAAATGTCCAGAGGTGGCCGTTAAATAATGATTTTTACAGTTTTGAGGCTTGCTGCTGCACCTCTAATCATAAAGATGTTACTGGAATCTTCAACGAAATCGCACAGACTTTCTTTACAAAATCAAATGACTTTGAGTGTCCTCTAGAGTCCAAAATTGTAATCACTTTAGAAGCTACCAAAACTGGCATCGCGCCATGATGGTCATCTATGGCACATTTTCAACAGTTCAGAGTGTAGCGCCCCCTTTACTTTCAGTAAGGGCACTACGCTAAAGTTAGTGGGAGAATGAGAGAGATAAGTTGCTCTCATTCTTAATTTTGTTAAATTTGGCTGTCGCCAAATTCTGGATTGTCCTGTGGGTCAGTCTGTGTGTCCAGAGATACGGTCTCATCTCTGGACGGCAGGTGGTGCCAGAGGGGATCCAGGCGGAGCCGCTTCTTCCCAGCAGCCAATGAGAGGAGTTGAGCCTCGCTGTGCATGCTGGGAGGGGGTATTTCTGTGGCGGAGGCCGTTGTTCTTGGTTCTTCGCCAGTTCCTGGTTCCAGGTGCGGAACCCATCTTTAGGGTGTGCGAACATCGCGGGCCCCACCACTATGGCCTACCTGGCCTGGGGTCGCGCGCAACGCGGAGTTCCAGACTATGGGCCCTTCTGGCCTGGAGCAACTGATGCCACAAAGGGGCCCCAGTGACTTATTGGGTCCCCCTTCTACTGAGGAGATCCCAGGCTGTATGCCGTTTGGTGGGGGATCGGCTTGAGGAGAACCCAGAGGCAGGTTATCCAAAAGGGCTAGAACGAACCATCGGGGATCTGGTGACCGGAGCATTGACAGGAACACCTGCACTGTCAATCGGTGACCCTGACGTGATTTGTTGGGAGGATTCGCTCTGCTGTTCACATTGTCAGCATTGAGCCTGTGGCAGAGGTTTCATCTGGCATCCTAACCTAATCAGAGCCAAGTCTGTGGCAGAGGCCTGTTTCTCCCAGCAACCTTAAAGTGGCACTCCAGCTGCCAGGCCTGTGGCAGGGGTCTGTCCGGGGGCACTTCACCCACTCTGGCTGGAGTGGCGACGAACTGTATTACTGCAGAAAGCAGGATTGCTTTCCTTCTATCCAAGGCCTGATACCGCAAAGTTCCTTTACTTCATCAACCTTTTCTGTCTACCTCAAGTTGATGTTGGTCGTGTTGGGCCAAGAAATAAAGCATTCAGAAAACCTTATCTACGAATTGGACATTCGCTTATTGCTCTACTCACTACCTTCACCCCTAGACAACACATAGAGGTAACTTAATACGCCGATCCCAAATCTATCAGCGGCTCCTGAGGGGGTAGCGCTACAAGAGCAACACAGGTCATGTGTTCTTCATTCTTCCATCACAGCTCACGGATAGCATTGTGTCCAACAAGGACACAGATTTTCATCAGCGTTTCCATTCACAGCCTTTTCCTTGAACTCATTCATTTCAAACTGCAGAGATCATTTTGTGAGAGCCTGTTTCTTAGTTAATGATGAGCAAATGTACCTAAATTTTATTTAACCCCAATTTATGTTAATTAAAAAAATAGATAGATTCAAATGTTGAACCTGAATTGCATTGTAGTCAGATGGGAACCATTTTTGGTCACTTTTGACTCCTTTACAGGCTGCTAGACAAGTTATTGCCACCCAAATGGCATGGTAAGTCCCCACAGCTGGCATGGGACCTGTTTACAATTAGTTACTTTTGTTAACAGAGGCTTCATTATGGTAATTGTCAGTGGTGGATTTTTTTTGGGGGGGGGGGTGGCAAACAGTGCATCCGTGGCTTCTGTCTTCTCCCTCCTCCTTGGCAAGCAATCAGAACACGCTTCTCCTTTCCGCCAATCTGGAAAGAAGGGTCTCAGACCCACTTCCAGATTGGTGGAGAGGAGATTTAGTGTGAGAATAGTGAATATTCATTTGCTATTCTCACACACCTGGGTGGGCTCCATTCGCATTCTCTGTCCACCCAATTTTGAAGCCTATTAGAGCCTCTGCCTCTAAATCAGTGCTTCAAAAAAACACCCACCCCGCATTGAAATTCATGCATCTGTCATCCTAAAGGGGCCAGATGCATGGATGGGGGACGGCGCTTGTGCGCCCCTTAATGGACGGGCCGTCCATGGTAGTTGTACAAGAAAGGTGTGGGTAAGAGGCTAAGAATGGATTCAGGTGCCTGGTTGATGAAACTCCCAGGCACATGTGGAGTAGTTAATTCATCAGTAGACACCCAATGGCAGAAGACCAAAGACAGATGCAAAAGAAGAAGCAGAAAAGATGGCAGCAGTGTGGAAAGCACAGCTGTTAGATCTGGAGGTGGACAAACCTACAGGTAAGTCTGCCTAAAGCTGGCATACACTAGTCGTATATTGTTAGAAAATATTACGTTTGCACAATTTTCAAATCATTAGTGGCGTCAAACCGACATTTGTTCTTAACCAATGCGACAGGGAGGAAGCAAGATAAAAAAAATTCTCCAACTATGGATTTCTAACAGTGTTTTCGTTTAGGATATCAAAATGGAATGGTAGAAAACAGTTAAAGTACTTTTGAAAAAAATTGGTGAAATTTGTTTTCCACAACAAAAAAATGACAATATGTAATACATTGAGTAATACATTATACACCTTTTTTTTTTTTTATCAGACAACAGGTACAAGTACTCCCCCCCGCCCCAAGTTAGTCATCACTTGTCTCCACCCCGTACCCTCCTCTGAGCACCATACCTTGTCTCTGCTCCACTCCCAATGCTGCCCCATCATGCCTCTGCCTCTAGGGCCACGTACACACCATTGGTCCAAACCGATGAAAACGGACCGAAGTTCGGTTTCATCAGTCCAAACCGTCCGTGTGTATGCCCCATCGGCCTTTTGTCCTTCGGACAAAAATTAGAGAACTTGCTTTAAAATCGAAACCGATGGACCGCTGACCGATAGGTCCAAACCGATGGTTAGTACACAAAAGCATCGGTTCACAACCTGCGCATGCTCAGAATCAAGTCAACGCATGCTTGGAAGCATTGAACTTCATTTTTTTCAGCACGTCGTGTGTTTTACGTCACCACGTTCTGACCCGATTGGATTTTGAACTGATGGTGTGTACACACATCAGACCATCAGGCCGCTTCAGCGGCGAATCAATGAAAACGGTCCGTCGGACCATTCTCATCAGATGGATTGACCGTGTGTATGCGGCCTAGGAGTCATGCCTGTGATTATAAGGGCCTTTGCAATATCATATGGGACTTGTAGTTTCACCACAGCTGGAGGGCCGAGGTTGCCTACACCTGCTTTTGATAGTACAGAAGCAAGTATCATTTTTGGTGCAAGTAACAAGAAAAGCAGAAAAAATAATTCTCTGCAGCTAACCAAATAGATCCCCCCGCAACAATAGGCCAATGCCAGCAGCAGCAATAGATCCCCAGCAGCTAGCATCAATAGACTCTTCAGCTGTCAGCAACAGTAGACCCCTTACTTCCTTAGCAATAATAGACCCCTGACCTCTCCCACGTACCTTCCTTTTGGTAGTTCCCTTTTAAGGCTGCCTCTGTGCAGCCAGCTTCCTTGCTCCCATGCCACCATTTTAAAAACGTCCTTTAGCACATGTGCAAAATAAAGAGTGCATGATGTCACGTGCCTATTCCTATTATTATGAGTTTTAGTTGTCTTCAACCACTTCAATACCAGGCACTTTCCCTCCTTCCTGCCCAGGACAAGTTTTAGCTTTCAGCGCTGTCGCTGTCCTTGAATGACAATTGTGCGGTCGTGCTACACTGTACCCAAACTAAATGTTTATCCTTTTCTTCCCACAAATAGAGCTTTCTTTTGGTGGTATTTGATCACCTCTGTGGTTTAATTTCTGCGCTATAAAGGAAAAAAGACTAACAATAAAAAAAATAGAAAAACTGATGGCCACTGATAGGCGGCACTGGATAGGTAGCACTGATGAGGAGCTACTGACAGGCATTACTGAGTGGCACTTTGATGGGACACTGACAGGCATTACTGATTTACACTTTTTTGGGCACTGTTGTGGGCACTGATTGGCACTGACATCCGTTTATTATGGGGACAGGCTAGCAGGTGTTGGGCACTGATTTGCAGCTGATGGGCACCTTTTGGAGGGGGCTGTGCTGATAATCAATGTGCTGATTATTAGCACAGACCCCCCTTCTGACAGGGAGAGGCGCCGATCGGCTCTCCCTGTCAGCGTGAACCAAGAAAAGCCATTTACCGGCACCTCCTGGTTCACGCGATAATCAGCTGTGATTGATCACGTAGTAAGAAGCCTCTGTCAGAGGCTTCATATCACGATTGGAGTTAAAGGCGTGTGCCGGTTTTGTTATCCTGATCACGTCATATGATGTCTGATCAGGATAACACAACCACTTTGCTGCCGTCAAGTGGTTAAAGTCACACTATTGGGGCTTTGATCCTTACACTGATGTACGAAAATACTGCAAGACCTTGCAGCTTAAAGCGGAGGTTCACCCAAAAATCAACTTTCTGCCATTAGATCCAGCATACTGCTGACATCTGCAGTATGCTGTTTTTTTTTTTTTTTTGTACTTATCGTTTTATCAGCCGTTCTTATCCGGCTCCGAGCGGGGATTTCTGCGGGGAATAGGCGTTCCTAATGCCCCATACAGATGGTCATTTTTTGTGATGAAAAAAAAATGACGTTTGAAGTGATAAAAAAAAACGACATTTTTGAAACTTCATTTTCAAAAACGATGTAGCATGCACACCATCATTTTGAAAAATGATGAACAAAGTGACGGCACTCTAAAGGGGAAGTTCTATTCGCCTTGAGGCTGCTTTTAGCTGGTTACTTGTTAGTAAAAGATGATTCGTGCTTTTTTGTCTGTTACAGCGTGATGAATGTGCTTACTCCATTATGAATGGTAGTTTTACCTCCGGTCTCAAAACTTGCTTCTGGGCATGTGCGGGTTTAAAAACGTCGTTTTGCCCACACACTATCATTTTCATTGACACAAAAAATGACATTTTGAAAAACGACACAAAAAATTCGAGCATGTTCGAATTTTTTGTTTGTCATTTTTCATAAGACATAAAATGACATTTTGCCCACACACGATCATTTTAATTGACATTTTTAAAAATGTCATTTTATTTCATCACAAAAAATGACCGTCTGTACGCGGCATTAGCCAAGCGGATTTGATTGACGGGCTGCTAAAGCGTGTCACGCCTTCCGAAAATACCCAAAGTGACACTCGAGTGTTTACGGCGCCTGCCGTGAAGAGCTGACTGCGCAGGCGCCGTAAACACTTGAGCGTCACTTCTGTTATTTTTGGAAGGCGTGACGCGCTTTAGCAGCCCGTCAATCAACTCCGCTTGGCTTAGGAACGCCTATACCCGGAAGGAATCCCTGCTCGGAGCCGGATAAGAATGGCTGATAAAACGATAAGTACAAAAAAAAAACCCAGCATACTGCAGATGTCAGCAGTATGCTGGATCTAATGGCAGAAAGTTGATTTTTGGGTGAACCCCCGCTTTAAGTACAAATCTTCCTGAGGGCACTAGTGACATTCCTTCTAGGGGATATTTTTGTGGCCGGGGTTACATCACTATTGCCTCCAGTGAAACCAGGAAGCAAACACAAGAGATTTTACAGAGATGGTTGCTGATGTGGATTTTAGCAATAGGGCAAAAGGTCCACTTTAAACATGATGGCAGGAGTTGCCGCTGCTCTCTACACTGCAGGTCCAATTTAAAAGAAAGTCTTCCTGGAAAAACAAAATATATGCACCATCAGACCATGTCACACATGTTAAACGATACATACAATTTAACGACCCCCAGTGGTGTCTGTGACGTTGAATAATACAGGATGTTTTCAGCTATTTTTACTCTGGAGGTCAACACACAAGGTTGATGAGGGCTTTTGTAAATAAAGGAAATTATTACAGTATTTAACAGTCTGTTACCTTTGTTGTCAGTTAGAACAGGAAGAGCTGGATGGAACTTGCAAGGTGCGTGTGCAGTAAAATGTGACAGTGCCATAAGACGGTGAAGGAAAGGGAAGCACATGCTTGTTTATTGAGTCTCGCAAGGGAAACTCGGCAACCGTCTTCACGAGAAACAAACCTGACTGTATAATACCTCTACATCCAAAGATTATGCTAGCTGAACCTGTCAGGCCTTTTTATGTCTTATGTATTTTTTTTCCGTTACATTAAAATTTTAGTTTACCCATTTTATACATTTAAAGTGCATCTGTTCCCAGACTATGGATATTAAACTATTTACACATTTTTAACAAGCATCAAAATAGCTTTATAGCTTTAAAAGCCACCCTGACATCTCTAACTATTTTCAATTGGAAGTTATTAGATGTGATAATAAAGTATAATTTTTATTTTTTTTGTTATGCTTACCTGCTCTGTGCAGTGGTTGTGCACAAAGCAGCCCAGATACTCCTCTTTTCTGGTCCCTCTTCAGTGCTCCTGGCCCCTCCCTCCTGTTGGGTGCCCCCACAGCAAGCAGCTTACTGTGGGGGCACCCGAGCCGAGCCACAGCTCCCTGTGTCTGTTCAGACACGGAGCTGCAGCCTGGCCTTGCCCCCTTTCTCCTCAATGGCGCTTCACTGCTGTCTCAGTCAATGACGAGGGAGAGTCCCGGGCAACCAAGTCTCTGGTGCAAAATCGCTGGATCAAGATGGGGCTCAGGTAAGCATTAGGGGGCTGCTGCACACAGAAGGCTTTTTATCTTAACCGCTTGCTGACCAGCTCACGTTAACATACGTCAGCAGAATGGCACTCTTGCGCAAACTGTACGTCAGTCCGCAAATGCAGGATAGCGGGCGCGACGATCATGACGAGGAGACGCAGAACAGGAAAATGCCTATGCAAACAAAGGCATTTCCCTGTTCTGCCTTGTAACATGACAGAGATCTTCTGTTCCCTGTCATCAGGAGCAGTGACCTCTGTCATGTCAGTGGTAGCCCACCCCCCCTACATTTAGAACACGCTTAACCCCTTGATCCCTAGTGTTTAACCCCTTCCCTGTCAGTGACATTTATACAGTAATCAGTGGCTCTTTTTAGCTCTGATCGCAGTATAAATGTCAGTGGTCCAAAAATAGTGTCAAAGGTGTCTGATCTGTTTGCTGCAATGTCACAGTCCAGCCATTACTAAGAAATAAAAAAAAGAATAATAAAAATGCCATAAATCTATCCCCTATTTTGTAGATGCTATAACTTTAACAAATCAATGAATATACATTTATTGCAATTTTTTTTACCAAAAATATGTGGAAGAATGCATATCAACCTAAACTGAAGAAGAAATTAGTTTTATTATATATTTTGGGGGATATTTATTAAAGCAAAAAGTAAAAAATATTGCTTTTTTTTTCAAAATTGTCTGTCTTTTTTTGTTTATTGCGCAAGAATACCACCAAAAAAAATCTCTATTTGTGGGAAAAAAGGACGTCAATTTTGTTTGGGTACATCGTTGCATGACCACGCAATGGTCAGTTAAAGCGATGCATCGCCGTATCGGAAAAAATGCTTTGGTCATTAAAGGGGTAAAATCTTCTGGGGCTGAAGTGGTAAATGTATAGAATACATTAAGCTAAAAAACCTTCTGCCTTTACAACCAATTTAATTCTCAACGATCCTCAAAAAAATCACAAGAAACTCTAAAGTCCATTTCTACAGTTTTGAAACTTTTCAAAGTGGACAAAATGCAAAGATCAGTTCTCACAGAAAAAAAAAACCCTAAGAACTAAAGAACTAAATTCCTGTTGTGTGTACTTGCGAACTGCTATGTTGTGCTATAAGACTACAAAACTTGTTGCGCTATAAGACTACAACACTTATTAAGCGGATCGCTCACACCCATACACACTCTCTAAACGTATGTCAATGTGCAAAATTATATCCAAAAGCGGTGCCGCACCTTTGCATTTTGGAGCGCGGCACCACTTTTGAATATAAGATCTAAACTCCTGTGTTGTGATTAATTTCTCTGCAGTACCTATGAGTACAGATGTGAATGAGCGCCTTTCAGTTACCCTGGACCTTGGATTTTTTTTTTTAACCAAAATTTAAAAAAAAGGAATTACAATTTTAAAATGACAGTATACAAATCATGATCAATTACACAAAATCCATTTTTATTTCTGAGTGGGATTGCTGTTTGCTCTATAAAAACCTTTTTTCTTTATGTTAAATTTCTAATTTGTGTCGGAAATAACTGGTGGTATATTTTTTTATTGCCCTTTTATTCCTGTTCTTAATGTCTTGATATGCTTCACCTGCGTTGTGGACCCTATTCTTGAAAAATAAAAAAATACCCACAAATACAAAGAACACTAAGGGCTGGATTCACGTAGATCCGTGCATTTTTGCGGCGGCGTAGCGTATCGTATTTACGCTACGCCGCCGTAGGTCAGAGAGGCAAGTGCTGTATTCACAAAGCACTTGGGGCCAGATTCACGTAGAATCGCGGCGGCGTAACGTATCGTAGATACGTTACACCGCCGCAAGTTTTCATCGCAAGTGCCTTGTGATGAAAACTACGCCAGCGGCCTCCGGCGCAAGGCGGGCCAATTCAAATGGACGTGTGCCATTTAAATTAGGCGTGCTCCCGCGCCGGACCTACTGCGCATGCTCCGTTTCCTAACTCCCGCCGTGCTTTGCGCGCCGTGACATAATTTTCACGAACAGCGACGCGCGTAGCGTACTTCCGTATTCCCGGACGTGTTACGCAAACGACGTTAAATTTTAAATTTCGATGCGGGAACGACGGCCATACTTTAGACAGCAATACGTTTTCTGACTAAAGCTAGGGCACCTAAAACGACGACTAACTTTGCGACGGGAAACTAGACTAGCGGCGACGTAGCGAACGCGAAAATCCGTCGGGGATCCGCCGTAACTCCTAATTTGCATACCCGACGATGGTTTACGACGCGAACTCCCCCCAGCGGCGGCCGCGGTACTGCATTCTAATTTCCGACAGTGTAAAACTATTACACCTGTCGGATCTTAGGGATATCTATGTGTAACTGATTCTATGAATCAGTCGCATAGATAGAAACAGGGATACGACGGCGTATCAGGAGAAACGCCGTCGTATCCCTTTTGTGAATCTGGCCCTTGCCTCCTAAGTTACGGCGGCGTAAATGGGGCCGGCGTAAGCGTGCCTAATTCAAATGAGGATGAGGGGGCGTGTTTTATGTAAATTATTGGTGACCCGACGTGATTGACGTTTTTTTACGAACGGCGCATGCGCCATCCGTGTACATATCCCAGTGTGCATTGCTCCAAAGTACGCCGCAAGGACATCATTGGTTTCGACGTGAACGTAAATTACGTCCAGCCCCATTCACAGACGACTTACACAAACAACGTAAAAATTTTAAATTTCGACGCGGGAACGACGGCCATACTTAACATTGGCTACGCCACCTAGGGGGCAGCTTTATCTTTACGCGGCGTATCTCTTACGGAAACGGTGTATCTTTACTGCGATGGGCAAGCGTACGTTCGTGAATCGGCGTATCTAGTCATTTACATATTCTACGTTGAAATCAACGAAAGCGCCACCTAGCGGCCAGCGGAAAAATTGCACCCTAAGATACGACGGCGCAGGCCATCGTATCTTAGCTAGGTTTAAGTGTATCTCAGTTTGACCATACACTTAAACTTACGACGGGCTTAGATTCCGAGTTAGGTCGGCGTATCTACTGATACGCCGGCGTGACTCTTTGTGAATCTGGCCCCAAATAAAATAAGTTAAATGACCACAAATACATATAAAAAAAAACTTCTCCTTTAAATAAATAAATAAAAAGAGTAGGTTTATGTAAAGCAAATTTCAAATACACAGCTCAGTGAGGAAATTTTAGAGTTCCTACTATAGTGACATTTTCCAGATGACAAAATCAGTAATTTTGCAGTGCTCACCACACTCATCCCTCGCCCTTTTGAATTATAGAGGTAAACTTCACAAAATGTCAACATTTTTATATAACTATAAATAAATATTCTTACTCAAAAGAAAAAATTATTTTATTTATCAGTTCCCTACCAGGTGGATGGTTGTATTGTTGTCCTCAATATCTCTATCAATAAAATAAATGTTTTTATGGCTCCTGTGATGGGAGCAGTTTAGTAATATGGTAGGTCCTGATACTTCAGTATATCCCCCCCCCCCCCCCCCCCCGGAAATTTCACATTTGGACTTACCTGATTCATTAACCAATCTCTTAAAAAGCAATCGTACAATAGTCACTTTACTTTAATGGGATTGGAATTGATTTACTGTAGAGACTGTTTACTAAGCCTAGCAAATAGAATGAAGTTGTGTTTATTTCAAGCAATTACAACCACAAGGCTCTGTACTCGGTTCTGTTCTATTTAATCTGTTTTGTAAATGATATAATTAAAAGGTTTTGTGGGTAAGGGATGTCTTTTTTCTTAGGACACCATGGTGTGCTATAGGGCTGATATCCCTGGAGGTGTCCGTAACGAGAAACATGATTTGGCATTGCTGGAGGATTGGTCAAAGCAGTGAAAACTACAGTTTAATGTTTCTAAGTGTAAAATAATCTAACTAGAAAAAAGGAATCCACTAATAGAGTACAATATTGGGGGTGCAGTGTTGGCCAGAGCTAGAGAGAAACGATTTGGGGGTACTTATTTTAGATGATTGCAACATGAGAAAATAGTGTGACCAGGCAGTGGATGTTTCACCCTAGAGGGAAACACCAGTAGGAGGAAGGAGGTCCTGATTCCCCTAGATTGTTAGTTAGACCTGAGAATTATGGGCCAGATTCATGTAGATCAGCGGATCTTTAGATCCGCCAGATCTACCTGTTTTACGATCCGCCGGTGCAATTTATCAAGGCTAGTGCATGATTCATAAAGCACTTACCTCGCAAATTGCACCGTCAGATCCTAACTCCCCCCGGCGGAATGCAAATTCCGCGGCTAGGGGGAGTGTACAATTTAAATCAGGCGCGTTCCCGCGCCGATTTAACTGCGCATGCGCCGCCGGCGAAAAAGCTCAGTGCGCATGCTCCAAATGACGTCGCTAGGACGTCATTGTTTTCTGCGGCTAGGTTACTTACGGCCATCCGTATTCCCGACGTACTTACGCAAACGACGTAACAAATTTAAAACTCGGCGCGGGAACGTCAGCCATACTTAACATTAGCTACCCCTCATATTAGCAGGGGTAGCTATCCGCCGGAAAAAGCCGAACGCAAACGACGTTGAAAAAGAGCGACGGGCGGGCGTACGGACGTGAATCGGCGGTTCTCCTCATTTGCATATGCAACGTGTAAAAAAAAGCGACGACACCTAGCGGCCGGCGGGAGATTACAGCCTAAGATTCGACTGGTGTAAGTCACTTACACCAGTCGGATCTAAGGGAGATCTATGCGGAACTGATTCTTATCAGTCGCATAGCTCCGACCGTGGGATCTCACAGATTCGACCGTCGGCTCTCACAGATACGACGGCGGATCAGGAGATCCGCCGTCGTATGTCTTGATGAATCCGCCCCATTGTGTCCAGTTCTGGAGACCTCACTTACAAAAATATATTGATAAGATAGAATGAGTCCAGAGATGGGCAGCAAAAATGGTGAATGTTCTGGGGGATAAAACATATCAGGAGAGACTTCAGGAAATTCATATGTACATTCTGGAGGAAAGAATGGAAATGGAAGACATGATTGAAACCTTTAAATACATTAAAGTGGTTGTAATGCTAAAAATAAAAAATAAAAAAAAGTTCATGCTCCTTTAAGGCATGATCTATAGCACAGCGCTTTTTCTGTGTAATTTGTCTCTTTCTATATTGTAATATTCCTGGTTGATCCTGCCTGTTCCTGTGTCCCCCTGTACTGCTATTAACCGTAGTGTATTTTATAATTTGTTTTAAATGAAAAGGCTAAATAACTTTTCCCACAATGATGTTGTGCAGTCACATGATCCCATTGTGCTGGCCGGCCGATGTCACAGGGGAATCTCTACCCCTATCTACCCCTTGTGTTTAATTTTATGTCAGTAGTCACTTTTAGCTGCTGCACCATCTATAAGAAACCTTTTTTTTTTTTTTTTTTTTTTTTTTTTTGCAGTAAGGCTTCTCTTAAAAATAGCTTTTGTTTCAGTGAGTGATACTGTATATTGGTGGTGAGAAAAGGGACAGTGAACTCTTGCCCAGTTTCTAGCTGTTGGTTAAAGCCAGCCAATTACCGCTTAATCATGCATCTGTTGCTGCTAAAACTACCTGAAAAAATATTTTCTTTGAGGCTGAATTTGATCAGTTTGAGATACTGCTGTACTGTTTGTAATCCAAGCTAATTGTAAAGAAAAAAAAAAAACATGTCCAAAGCCAAATATGCGCTGTCAGAGTATATTGTCACTGAGATTGTCATTTGTAATTGTACTGTTCTGTAACATCACATACAACTTTTAGGCCTCGTACACACCACCGGATCTATCCGCTGGAATTGATCCGCGGAGATTCCTCGGCCCGATCCATTTCAAGCGGATATAAATTTCTTAGCATGCTAAGAAATTTATCCGCTTGAATCGGGTCCAGCGGATTGATCCGGTGGTCTGTACAGACTCACCAGATCAATTCGTCCGCTCCCCTCCCTCGCATGCGTCGTAATGATTCGACGCATGCGTGGAAGTACTTACATTCCGGCGTCGCGCACGTCGCCGCGTCATCATCGCGGCGACGGCGCGACACGTCACAGCGGATGAATTCCGCGCGGATTTTGATCCGATGGTGAGTACAAGCCATCAGATCCAAATCCGGAGGAGGAATCTCCGCTGGAAACGGTCCGGCGTCCGTTTCCAGCGGAGATCCCCTCGTGTGTACGGGGCCTAAGGAACCAGAATGAAAAGATCTTCTCCCCACTGTATAGGATTTAAAAAATGTTTTCATCATGGTACCCCTATGGCAGTGTTGACTCTCTCTCTCTTTTTTTTTATATATATATATATTATATATATATATATATATATATATATATATATATATATATATATATATATATATATATATATAGTTGTTTGCCTATTAGATTTAAAAATGGACAGACTTTACTAACAGGTTTCTCCCCCCCTTGATGTTATTAGGATTCACTCTGCCACCAAATTTAAAGTAGTATTAACCAAACCTTTAGCAAATTGAACCCAGACAAATTCACTTATGCCGATTTGTAAATAGTCTCTACTGATTTTATAAGGCAACCCCATGATTTCTGTTTTTGTTAGCATTTTCTTAATGTGTTATGTTCAGCATTAGACAATAAAAAAAAAAATATATATATATATATATATATATATATATTTTTTTTTTTCAGAATTTTAGTTAAATAGATATGAAATATTGCATGCAGAATAAATATTTCATATTACATTTATAGCCAGGCAGTTGCAATTACAGTACATGCTCCTTTTAACGGTCTGTTCTTAGCGATTCTGTTATTTACAGTGCTAGCCAACTGGATAGCTAGAGTACTAGCTAAAGCTCATACTTGCATACACAATTCCCTTCCACTCCCTGCCATCTCTGTTTAGAAGAGATCCAATAATGTTTCCATCTGAGAGAGAAAGTCTGAAAGAAAACAGCTTCTACTGTGCAATCTCTTTAACCACTTAAAGTGGAGGTTCCATCAAAAAAAATTTTTTGCTTTAAACTGTAGCTTACGACTAAAAAGTGCCCTGATTACATTCCTACATGTCCCCCTGTGAGGAGATGCCACTGATCGGCTCTCCTCACCACACACTCTGTCGAAGTGATTGGACACAGCCGATCACATGGTAAAAGAGCCGCGGATGCAGCTCTTTACAGAGATCGGGTTCGCTCTGTGTCGGTGCGTCTGCAATTGCTGCGCTGCACGCCCCGCGCGCGCGAGAGCGGCCGTTCTGGAACAACATCATATGACGTCCACCCAGAACGAGAGCCGCACTGCTCTGTCAGTCATTTGACGGTGGGAGGGCGACAAGCAGTTAAACAAACATGTCATACTTATCTCCACTGTGCAGTTGGTTGTGCACAGAGTGACCCTGATACTCCTCTTCTGAGGTCCCGCTGGTGGCTCCTCCTCTTCTCAAGTGCCCCACCGGAGAAGCGTTCTCGTTCGGGACACCCATGCGGGCCCGAGTCCTGCTTCTGTGTCTATGGACACAGAAAGCAGGACTCGGCCTCACCCCCCGGGTCATTAGATTTGATTGAGTGAGTGAGTGAGTGAAAAACTTATATAGCGCTACACATGCGAACTGAATCGCCTCTGGGCGCTTGTTTGGGCACTTCTCCCTTGAGCTCAGAAGAGGTGGGTTTTGATCTTTCTCCTAAAGGCCAAATGGTTCTCCTCCAACCGAATGGAGGTTGGTAAAGTGTTCCAAAGTCGCGGGCCTTGGACAGCGAATCTTCTTTCTCCTTTGGACTTGTATCTGGTTTTGGGGATGTGGAGTAAATTTTGGTTGGCGGATCGCAGAACGCGATTGGGGTTGTAGGTTTTTATTTTTTCGCATAGGTACAGGGGGGCATTTCCCCAAATACATTTATGCGTTAGACAGAGTGCTTTGAAAGTGATTCTGTCTTTCACTGGCAGCCAGTGAAGGCTTCTCAGTGATGGGGAGATTGATTCCCATGGTTTTTTCCCAGTCACAAGTCGCGCGGCCGTATTCTGAACGACCTGCAGGCGCGTGATTTGGTACTTTGGGAGTCCGAGGTAAAGGGCATTTGCATAGTCCAGTCTGGAGTTAACAATTGTTCCCACCACGACTGCTATGTCTTCTTTAGGAATAAATGGAATAAGTCTGCGTAGTAGGCGTAGCAGATGGTGCGATCCGCTGACTACTGACCCTATTTGTGCGTCCATTGTCATGTTGGTGTCGAAGATGACTCCGAGACTTTTGACTTTGTTGCTAGGGGCGATGATTTTTCCCAGAATGGGCGGAGGTATCCAGGTTGTTGCTGATTGACAGCAGTGGGAGCCAATGGCTGCGCTGCTATCAATCTATCCAATCAGGACATGAGACACCAGCTAGAGCTGATGTGCTCGTCCTCAGGGAGAAAAAGACCGGGTTCAGGTGAGTAAAAGGGGGGGGGGCTGCAGCATGACAGAAGGTGTTTTACCTTAATGCATAGAAGGAAAAAGCACAAGGGTTTACAATCCCTTTAAGCCCGTCATATTTTCCTAACAATACTGACTGGTGACTGCATGAAATTGTACCAGGTCTTGCCATGAAGCCATGTGTGCATATTGTCTGGATTTATGACTGAACCAGTAACCCTAGTTATAGAAGACTCTAATGAGAAGCAATATTAATGGAGATGAGCTCTTAACTGTCATTGTTTAGTAATCTTATTAATTATCTTTCACCCACCTTGCTTTCCAGTCCTGCTTTTCAACAAGAGCACAATTTAGCTGTATCGCTCCCTGCATTTAATTAGTGACATGATTAAACAAGCTAATTAAAGAGTGCATTTGCATACTAAATCAAACACTAATTCCTGGCAAGTGTGCTTCTCCTGAATACCTACATAATTAGATCAGAGAAAGAGTTTATACTTATTAACCATCAAAGAAGTGATGGTGTAAGGCAGCATGTGTTATTGCGGATTGTCATAATAAAAAGGGAATATATTTGGTTTTGCCACCAGTGAAGAAATTGTAATAGCTCTTGTGTCCCATGCCAAATTAAGATCCAATAGCAGTGGAGCCAAGGGATTGTTGTGAGAGGAACAATAAAAAAGTTCTATAAGGACAATACACAGATGTGGTAAACATCAACCTGATATCAGGAAATATATTTTCATTTTTTGGCTATTGGAAGATTAAGTCACATATTCTGTATAATTATCAGACCTTGTGTAGACAACCTAAAGTGGTTCTACAGCCTAAACATTTTTTATCTTAATGTATTCCTTGCATAAAGATAAAAAAAATGTTTAGGCATCGAATGCTGCCCATCCCCCTTTACTTACCTGAGCCCTCTCATTCGATTCAGTGTCGTGCATGTCTGCAGCTTTTCTCTCCCCCCACTTCCTGGTCTCACTGGCTTTGCTGGGGCACTGGGAGCCATTGTCTTCCAGTGCTGTCAATCAAATCCAGTGACAAGGGAGCGGGGGGCAGAGTCGAGTCCTGCTGTCTTTGTCAATGGACGCAGTAGCTGGGGTTTGAGAGCAAGAACGCATGAGTGCCCCCATGGGAAGCGGCTTCACATGGGGGCACTGGATAGAGAGAAAGAGCCAGGAGTGTCGGCGGGAACCTGAGAAGAAGCTCTAAGCTGCTCTGTGCAATTCCGTTGCACAGAGCAGGTAAGTATAGAGATGTTTGTTATTTTTATTTTAAAAAAGTTTTTCCTTTACTATCACTTCAAGGGAAATCTATACCATACATGATACCTACCCGAATCATATCCCTGGCCATGTTCCAGAACATTTACATCACTTACAGTTAGGGTTGCCACCTCATCCCTTTAAAACAGAACACATATGAATTACACAGGTTCTGTGGCTGATTTAATTTAGATAAGGCTCCACTTGAGTTCAATTACCACCTTAATCAGCCACAGAACCTGTGTAATTCATATGTGTTCTGTTTAAAAGGGATGAGGTGGCAACCCTACTTACAGTAAAGACGACGACACACTTCCTTATCTGTAACTAGTGTAGCACTACCAGCGTAGGAGCTGCTGGCTTTAATTTGGGCCTGCCGTTACCTCACCACGTTCGTCTTAGGGGTCTTCCTTGAAGAGTTATTCACAAAGGTCTGCAAAAATACTTAGTCTCTTTTTCCAAGGATTTATTAAACAAGATCAGACAGAGGGGTGGAGGGGTAGGGGAGATTCAGGTATCTTGCTTTTCGGATCACGGTTACGTTCTTGGATCCAGAGGACAAACTGTTTCCACACTGGATTCAGCAACCTCCGGATAGGCCTCTCTCACTGGCGTAGCAGCCGGTGCGAAGCTTGTTCAAAAGTCTCTGCCACAGACTTGATGAGTGTAGACCTCTGCCACAGGACCATGTAACCACACACACACTTTGCAAAAGTTCCAAAGACACAGCTACACAGTACCAGGATCTTTCAGCCAGCCGGCAGCACTGTGAGGTACATTGGCCAGGATGCGTCCTTCAATTGAATCCCCAATTGTTTGGCTTCTTCCCGCAGGCAAGATAGCACAGGACCAACCCTGGACCAGTAGGCCCCAGAAACTCCTGGGCCTACTCTCAGTAGCAGAGTCTCGGGCCAGCTGGCCCTGAGGCCGAAGAACTGCTAACACATCCCTGAGACCAGGAGGGCTATCAGGTCAGGATTGGAAGACCCCGCCAGAACAGTGTCTGTCCCTCAATACTCAATGTACCCAACCCGCTGCATTTTCAACCGTGACCCGTGGTGACAGCGACACCCACAGTCAAATGGAAAATGTGCAGCGCAGCTGAACTGGAACAGAAACCAATAATTTGGCATAATCATTCTGAGCTAAACTACAGCTCAGATAACTTAAATTTACAAATAGCGCCTACCCAACAGGAGCAGGGTGCTACACTAGTATGTAGTGGGGGACCCAAGAAGAGGAGGATCAGGGCTGCTCTGTGCAAAACCCTTACACAGAGCAGGTAAGTATAACATGTTTGTTGTTTAAAAAAAAACACTTCAATACTGGGCACTTATACACCTTCCTGCCCAGACCAATTTTCAGCTTTCAGCGCTCTCACATTTTGAATGACAATTGTGTGGTCGTGCAACACTGTACCCAAATTTTGTTTTTATAATTTTTTTACCACAAATAGAGCTTTCTTTTGGTGGTATTTGATCAACTCTGGGTTGTTGTTTTTTTTTGCGTTTCAAATAAGAAAGAACGAAAATTTCGGGGGAAAAAATGTTTTTCTTTGTTTCTGTTTCAAAACGTTTTAAATAAGTAAATTTTCTCCTTCACTGATGGGCACTGATGAGGTTGCACCAATTGGCACTGATAAGGTGGCATTTATATGCAGCACTAATAGGCACTGATGTGAAGCACTAATGGGCACTGATAGGTGGCACTGATATGCAGCACTGATGGACACTGATAGGTGGCACTGATGTACAGCACTGATGGACACTGATAGGTGGCACTGTTGGGCACTCATAGGCAGCACTGATGGGCACTGATAGGTGGCACTGGTGGGTGGCACTGGAGGGCACGTATAGGCGGTACTGGTGGGTGGCACTCATTAGGCAGCACTGATCAGAGGTGCTGGCAGGCATCAGAGATGGGCACAGAGTGCCATCCCTATTGGTCAATGATTGCAATCCCTGGTGGGCTCTAGTGGGCTTACCTGGTGGTAATGGGTGGGCATCTGCTGGCCATAGGTGGGCATCCCTGGTGGCAATAGGTGGGCATCCCTGGTGGCCATGGGTGGGCATCCTGGGGGGCTACACTGATAATCAGGAGAGCAGCCGATCGGCTCTCCCCTACTCGTGTCTGTCAGCGCGAGTAGAGCAAAAGAAGATACACAACTTTTCCAGTTCACGCTGATCAGCTGTGATTGGACATAGCTGATTACGTTGTAAAGAGCCTCCGTCAGCTAATGTGGTAATTACTGAGGCAGTGAAATTGATCAAAACACCTGTGCAAAATTATGGAAAGCCTGAAAACATGACCAGTTGGGGCATCTTGAGGACTGGAGTTGAGAAACACTGTCCTAGAGTACTGTAATTATGACCTTATACTACTACATAATTAAGCAGGGCAATAACTTCTATGGAAACCTTACATAAAGACATAAACATATTAATGGGGTGGACAACTACATGGCAAATGAGGTTTAATGTTGAAAAATGTAAAATAATGCAGTTGGGCGCCAAAAATGTGAATGCAATTTACTCACTAGGGGGAGAACTTCTGAGGGGATCTAGGATGGAAAAGGACCTGGGGGTCCTAGTAGATGATAGGCTCAGCAATGGCATGCAATTCCAAGCTGCTGCAAGCATAATCAACAGAATATTGGCATGCATTAAAAAAGGGATTAACTCCAGAGATAAAACAATTATTCTCCCGCTCTACAAGACTTTGGTCCAGCCGCACCTGGAGTATGTCATCCGGTTCTGGGCACCAGCCCTCAGGAAGGATGTGCTGGAACTATAAAGAGTTCAGAGAAGGGCAACAAAGCTAATTAAGGGACTGGAGAATCTCAGCTATGGGGAAAGATTACATTGAACTTGTTCTCTCTGGAGGTGAGGCGCTTGACAGGGGATATGATATAGATGGAAAAATACTGTACTGGTGACCCTAGCATAGGGAAAAAATATTTTAGTAAAAGGGAATTTAAAAAGACACGTGGCAATTCACTAAATTAGAAAAGAAGTGGTTTAACCTTCAACTACGTAGAGAATTATTTACTGTCAGAGCGGTAAGGATGTGAAATTTTCTTCCACAAGCAGTGGTATCAGCGGGGAGCATCGATCATTTCATCGAACAAACCGATCGTGTGTGGGCCCCATCGTTTTTTTTTCAGATCTGTGAAAAAGAACAGAACCTGTTTTATCCACGCATGCTTAGAATCAAGTCAACGCATGCATTGAACTTAATTTTTCTCTGCACGTCGTTGTGTTTTACGTCACTGCGTTGGACACGATCGGATTTTTGACTGATGCTGTGTAGGCAAGACTGATGAAAGTCAGCTTCATCGGATATCTGATGAGAAAATCCATCGGTCCGTTTTCATCGGATGAACCGATCGTGTGTACAGGGCATAACATTTTTTTTTCTCTAACAGGAGCATAAACTGAGCACATTAATTAAATGCAACTATTGGTTACAGAGTGTGATGACCAGCCTCATTCATCAATAGGGAGGCATATGAAGGAAGAGGGGGCTGGGCCTAGCACTGACTTCATTGGATGAAGTCAATATTTGCCCCAGGTTTCCAGGCTGCCAAGGTGCTCTAAAGATAAATCAGGGAATGTGAAGGTAACACTGCTTAGCTGCAATTATTTCAATTGGGCTCATTTCAGATAATTATATTTATATGTGTATTTATTATAGGTTTTATGGCATTCTCTGTTAATATGGTGTACCCCAAGAGTAGAATAAATAAATCAATAATCTTTTATCAGAAGAGGAGGTTGGCAATCGTTGCCCACTTATTTGTTTTGGGACAAGTTTACTATAAACATATAAAAATAATAAAAGGTTTTCCTCGTACGCGTAGAACTTTCTCTGACAAACCAGCTCACTTGTCATAACCAAACAATCAATAACCCAAGCAGGGACAATAGGTCAATTCAAAGGATGCAACAAGTCTTGTCACCTTGCAAAAAAAAAAGGCAACGTTTCTTGTAATGGGGTGGCAATGATGCTGCATTGTTCCTGATTTCATAGCAGAGTTGCTAGTCTTATGTATTAAACATATCAATGTTGTACCAAAACAAAATTTGCGTCCTTTTCTTCCCACAAATAGAGCTTTCTTTTGGTGGTATTTGATTACCTCTGCGGTTTTTATTTTTTGTGCTATAAACAAAAATAGAGCGACAATTTTGAAAAAAATGCAATATTTTTTACTTTTTTCTATAATAAATATCCCCCAAAAATATATAAAAAAACATTTTTTCCCTCAGTTTAGGCCGATACGTATTCTTCTACATATTTTTGGTAAAAAAAATTGCAATAAGCGTTTATCGGTTGGTTTGCGCAAAATTTATAGCGTTTACAAAATAGGGGATAGTTTTATTGCATTTTTATTATTATTATTTTTTTACTACTAATGGCGGCGATCAGCGTTTTTTTTCGTGACTGCGACATTATGGTGGACACTTCGGACAATTTTGACACATTTTTGGGACCATTGTCATTTTCACAGCAAAAAAATGCATTTAAATTGCATTGTTTATTGTGAAAATTACAGTTGCAGTTTGGGAGTTAACCACAGGGGGCGCTGAAGGAGTTTCACCTAGTGTGTGTTTACAACTGTAGAGGGGTGTGGCTGTAGGTCTGACATCATCGATTGTGTCTACCTATAAAAGGGATGACACGATCGATGCAGCTGCCACAGTGAAGCACAGGGAAGCCGTGTTTACATATGGCTCTCCCCGTTCTTCAGCTCCGGGGAGCGATCGCGAGGGGGCGGCTAGAAGCGAATAGCCACCCCCTCATCCCGGATCGCTCCCAGAGGCTTACCGACCGCCGTATGTACCGGGGGGTCGGACCCCCGACCCACGTCTAGGCAGCGACGTGCGGGCACGTCGTTCTGCCTTGTCCGTGCCATTCACCCGACGTATATGTACATGCGGTGGTCGTTAAGCGGTTAAACACACAACTTCTATGACTAGCCCTTCACACACTTCACACACCTGATATAAATTATTTCCCTGAATGGTGGCTGATGATGCATTTAACCGCCCCCTCTCCACCTGGAGACTCCATCCCCATTAATAAGCTCCGGTGGGCGGAGTGAAACATGTTGGGGGAGTGGCGTGACAGGGGTTCAAGCTGAGACTGCCATTCATTATTACATAGCAGTCTGTGTCTTAAAGTGCAGCTCCAGGGACACCTATCACTCTCTACTATAGCCTGGAGCATAGACAAGCTCCCTTCCCAGCCAGTACTCACAATGGTGGGCACAGGACTTCATTCCCATACAGCCTGAGCGTCTCACGCACAAATCTTGGTTCGCACCACCCACTGCTTTCTGGATAGACAGAACTGCTTCTGTAGCTAAAAACCTCTTACTGTGAGCTGGAGTGTCTGGAAGGGGGAGCATGTGAGATACAAATGAAGGAGGATTTGGTTCAATCAGGGGGGTAAAGGAAGTTTTTTTGTTTCCTTTATAATGCTTGTGCATCCAATTTGGACTTGTTTAGACTGCCATACAGGGGTCTTTAGATGCACTTTAATATGGCAAATGTGTAAAATGCATTCACAAGCATACACAGGATACTTTAATATGGCCCTGCTTCAATCCATCTATGTGATAAGCAGTAGATTGGATCTTTAAACTTTGGATTTCTGGGGAAGTCTAGTCACAATGTTAGAGGTTTGACTTTTTATTGCTATTTGCTGACTCTAAAGCATTTCTGGAACTTGAATTCAGTAAATAGCAATGATCCAGTCCACCGCAGCTAAGGTGAGCAGAGTCGATTGCTGAGGGACTACTGGAAGACACCTTCTCTTTACACCTTTGTGAGTGTATTCAGCACGCTTGCCATAATAAATCTAGAGGTTTTTTTGCACCAGGTTGTTGTACTTATTCACTATTTTATGTTTTAATGTTTAGAAGAAAACGACATGGTGCTTGGCAGAGTTCTCCCTTAAAGCTATCCTGTTCTCCTTATCAGAAAGAACACTTCCAGCTCTCAGTTTAGCTAATGAGTAGAGTAGGGCCAGGCAAGGAACCTGCCTTCAAGTGTGTGTGACTAATCATCAATCTTTTTAATAAAGCCTTACAACATATTCTTTCCCTTTTCGCACCTAGTTAAAGCCGGCACAAATAGTGGCAAATTAGCTTCTTGCAGACAGAACTGGGAATGATAAAAAGCCCCTAAAAGGTTTTCCAGGCGTTTTGCTGCACAAGGTATTATCAAAGGTTTAAGTGAAATGTAATTATCTCAATTTTTTTGGATCCTTAAAATACAGAATATTGGTGAGATTACACATTGTCAGCTGCTCTATTATTTGCATGCATTTAAGACACAAATAAAAAGGCAAATGTCTGCATCATGTGAACGTCACATACAGGAAAAAAGTGAAAGCTCATAATACCACAAAATGTATTTCATCCAGTAATGTGTCATAGTTTGAAATGATTCCAAAGACTTTGTCCAACATATAAAAAAAACTGTATTTGCTATTTATCACTGATGGAGAGAAAAGCTGATTATTTTTGCAGATTTGAAGAGTATAATTCTTTTTTGTGTTCAGAGTACTTTCGGTGAAGACTGAATTTTATAAAAAGAAAAAAACTGCTATAAAAATATGATTATTAAGAGTGCCATAAATTACCGTTTTTTTATTCATTTTTCTTTACTTTCTTTTTTCATTTTTCTTTTGTGTCGAGACTAAAGTATACAGCATAGAAGTGTGTATGTACCAGGAATACCCCCTAGCCCAACATCAAATACCCCCACAGCAGGGCCGCCTTAATAGCATCATGGGCCCCTGGGCAAAGTAATGCACTGGGACCCCTACCAGCTTGCCCCAATTTACACACCTACTTTCAAGAAATAATGTATAAATAGTTGATAGAATTAAACATATATTCACTAGTACTTTCAATAAAATCGATTTTACAAAAAGAAAACATTCCATAGATCGAAGACTAGTCAACACAAAGGGCACAGTACAGGGGGAATGCAGAAGGGCACAGTACAGGGGGGGGGGGGTCAGGAGGGCACAATACTGGGATCAGGAGGGCACAGTATAGGTTACAGGACAGGACCATATTGGGACAGTTTAGTAAAAAGCATGACTGTCCCAGCAAATCCAGGACAGTTGGCAAGTATGATGTAATGCAAGATTATTGTGGGGCCCCCATGTACCTGGGGCCCCTGGCCAGTGCCCCGGAGTGCCTTTGCATTAAGATGGCCCTGCCCCACAGTGCACATGCATTTTAGATGGTGTACTATGTATAGTGATTTTATACTTATGGAGTAAATTTACAACCTTCGGGTTGATTTACTAAAGGTGTTGCTAATCTTCACTCAATAAATTACGCAATCATGCACAGATTAAATAATACAGGAATTTGCTAACTGAAGTGAATCTTTGTTACAATTATTGAATGAACATTCTCAATTCCTCTAGTGAATGAGCCTTTGGGTGCATGTTGTATGTTGCAAGTGTATTTTCCCTTTGCAAAGTGTAAACTAAAGCTGGTTACACTTTGAATAACCAGTCATGTGTAAGGGAAATAAAAAATAAAAAAAACAGGGATTTGTTAATTTATGTAGCCAGGTGTTTGGCTGCCCTCTGTAGATGCTGCCCTGTGGTGCTGAACTGGTTAACCGACATCAGCAGGAGGAGGGAGCTGCTGAGTAAGAAGAGGTTAATAGACTGAGTCAGGCAGCACTGCACTGTGGGAACTGTAGTCCAGAGGGAAGAGACTACTGCAATCAAGAGCTTTTGAATTGCATTTCCCAGAGTTCCAACTCTGCAGATTGAGGTCTGACATCTGTTCTGCCCTGTGATGTCCTGCTTTACTGTGAACCAGCAGTTGGCCTACACTACTTAGGTAAGCTTACCATCGTTTTGGGGGTAGCCTTTACTGTATAGATAGAGGGTCTATGTCAGCGCATTCGCCACTTTGACACTTGCCTTCATAAAAATTTCCTTCTAGTCAAACATTGTTAGACTCAAAATTTTATTTTAGGAATTTGATTATAAGATGCACATCGTCTTTTACATCACTGTTTAATTGAACATATATCTATATATTTTCCTTGCCTTGTTTCACAAGCCCCTTTGCAGGTTCTATAGCATTAAAAATAGCACCTGCAATCCGCCCTTAAACAGCTGCTCTATTCACTCCAGTGTGAAAGCCCGAGGGCTTTTACACTGGAGCGGTGCGCTGGCAGGGCGTCAGGAAAAGTCCTGCCAGCAGTTTCTTTGGAGCGCATTAGCAGCGGTGAACTCACCGCTGCTAATGCGCTCCTGCCCATTGAATTCAATGGGCAGCCCTGTGCCGGAGCATTGCAGGCGGTATCAACCCTTACTCAGCTGCTATCGGGGGTTAAAAGTGCCCCGCTGGGGGCCGAAATGCGACACAAATCCAATGGTAAAATAGCAGGCTTTTCCCTCTTATTTCTTCCTGTAAAACTTAAAGTGGTTGTATACCCCTTTAGCACATTTTTACCTGCAAGTAAGCCTATAATAAGGCTTACCCGTAGATACAATTAATATCTCCTAAACCTGTACAGTTTAGGAGATGTTCACCTTAAATGTAGCTGCTGACGCCAGAGGCGCTTGCGCAGTGAAGGTCCGGCAAAGGTCCAGCGTATCGTGCCGGAACTTGCCGGAATGGAGGGCTCCCACGTGCATGCGCGGGAGTGATGTCATTGCGGCTCCGGCCACTCACAGTGCAACCCAGAAGAATCTCAGAGGCAAAATGTCAGCTCCCTCGGCGATGACCGGGAGACGATGCGGGGGCTTCGTTCTAAGGTAAGTATTTCATAATGAGCTAGTATGCATTTTTTTTGTTTTGTTTTTTTATTCTGGGTATACAACTGCTTTAAGCATACTATACAATAATAGCTAAAACATGCATTATTGAAGTAAAAATGGTACATAAGTGTGTTCCTTATACTCCGACAAAAACAGCCAACAGCTTTCAAGTGTTCTAATCTCTAACTTGGAGCTAGAGGGATGCTATCATCAAGATTATGGATATTATGTACTTATACATTTAAAAATAAATTCATGGGCGAACAGTAATGCATCTATTTTGCTCATGTATATCTTAAAAAAGAATGAAGGGAATAAAACATTCAACTTTCTTACAGTCAAGTTGTATTGAGGCATTTTAAACTGTAAGTGCAGTATAGGGATTCTGTAGCCACAACAGAGAATTAGAAAAGTTATTTTCATCTTATGAAAAATTTCTCTTACAAATGTTTAGTGAACATACAGCTGTGGAACCATATTTTAATGAATTAAATGGGCATGTAATTGTTGAAAGCCTTCTTTTTAAACAATTTATACATTTTTCTCACAAAGCATTACTTTATCACACCTAAAATGGCTCATTTTCCTGTTGTCCTCAACTGACACCATATTGAAACTAAGATCTCTAGCTTGAGGATGATAACCAATTTGTGAATTGTCCCTTACAGTCATAAATAGCTAAACAAATAATAATGTGAATACAAGAACACTATTTTTCCTTCATTTTTTTTTTCCTTACGTTATATTTGTCTCAATTTATAGATATTTACTTTCAAGGTACAATTTAGGTTTATGGTATGATTACAATGAAGTGGTTTGTATATATTATTATGTTTATTTTTAAACAATGTTCCATCTTAATAATATTCTATGTTTAGAACAGCAGCATTTAGTGTCTCATGCAAAATTGACAATGAAATTATACCCAAAACATCAAATTATTTATTATTTTTTCTATCTTTTTTGGATGCATTTATTTTAGGTCTAATACTGATACCCTAAAATGTGTTGGTATTTTGTAAAAATGCAATGAACATCAAAATTGAAACAAGGTTTTGATCTGGTGCCCCCTTCCTTTTTAAAAAATAGTAAAAAGAGCCTAGCCAGGAACCACTAACAGTGGACTATTGAAGACTGCAAACATAGTTAATTACACAAGGTTTCTTGCATCACTAGGGAAAAAGATGAATCCTTAGTGTGACACTACAGCAGAGGCGTTCCTAGGGGGGTGCGGTCCGCCCCGGGTGACACCCGCTAGAGGGGTCACACCATCCCGATTTAAAAAAATAAATGTTTTTTTTTTTTTTTTTTTTAGCTGACATGTGGGGGGGGCGGCTCCCCCCCGCGACTGCAGCGATGAGCTGAGGTACTGAATGGGGAGGGGGGGGGGGGGTGTTTGCACCTGGGGGGATTTCACTGAAGGGGTGGGGGGATCTACTAAGGGGGTGTTTGCATTGAGGGGGTTTTCACTAAGGGGGGTTTGTACTAGGGGGGGTGTTTGCACTGGGGGGTTGCACCAAGGGGGTTCGCACTGAGGGGGGGTTGCACTGAGGGGGGGGATTTGCACTGAGGGGGGGGTTGCACTGAGGGGGGGTGTCTGCACTGAGGGGGTGTCTGCACTGAAGGGGGGTCTGTGTAACATGCAGGGGTCCAGAGGTGCAGGTGGCTGTGTAATGTAAAAGGGGTGCAGTGATGCAGGGTACTGTGTAATGTAAAGGGGTGCAGAGGGCTGTATAGTGTAAAAGGGTCCAGAGGTGCAGGGGGCTATGTGATGTAAAGGGGTGCAGAGGTGCAGGGTGCTGTGCAATGTAAAAGGGTCCAGAGATGCAGGGTGCTATGCGATGTAAAGGGGTCCAGTGATGCAGGGTGCTGTGTAATGTAAAGGGGTCCAGTGATGCAGGGTGCTGTGTAATGTAAAGGGGTCCAGAGGTGCAGGGTGCTGTGTAATGTAAAGGGGTCCAGAGGTGCAGGGGGCTATGTGATGTAAAGGGGTCTAGTGGTGCAGGGGCTGTGTAATGTAAAGAGGTGCAGGGTGTTGTGTAATGTAAAGGGGCCCAGAGGTGCAGGGTGCTGTGTAATGTAAAAGGGTCCAGAGGTGAAGGGGGCTGTGAGATGTAAAGGGGTCCAGTGATGCAGGGTGCTGTGTAATTTTAAAGGGGTCCAGTGATGCAGGGTACTGTGCAATTTTAAAGGGGTCCAGTGATGCAGGGGGCTGTGTAATGTAAAGAGGTCCAGAGGTACAGGGTGCTGTGCAATGTAAAGTGGTCCAGAGGTGCGGGGTGCTGTGCAATGTAAAGTGGTCCAGAGGTGCAGTTGTGGAGAGGGGTACACAGTAGTAACAAAAAGATATTGAAGGATGCAGAGGTATGCAGGGGGCACAGTGTGGTGTTTTTACATTTTAACGTGGGGGGGTGCCAGATATTGGATCCGCCCCGGGTGCCAAATGCTCTAGGTACGCCCCTGCACTACAGAACCATATGACCTCTGATGAAACCACGTGATGTGGCGTAATTAGTAAGGGCCTAATGCACCAGGAAACGCTAGAAGACTGAACGCTGAATCGTTGCTTTGCACTGCTTTTCACAATTTTTCATGTAAGTTTCTATGTTTTATTTAATAAACTTCTAAGATATACTTCACCATGGGATGTTTTTTTGCTTCATACTTTGGGTAACATCGAGGGGAGACCCTGTGAAACCATCCATACCCACAGTGATAGACAGCAGCTGGAGACCAATGCTGAGGAATCATTCCTGGACATATTTTGGAACAGCTAACACCCATACAAGCTTCTATACACCTGTTATAAGGTAAGCGCTCTGTGAGCACATCACTTAGAAGAGCCACGTAAGAAGATTTTGGAAGACACACTTGATTCTCGTTTACACAAGGATATCATTACTTACTTTGGGACTTTTTTTGTTCACTATCCATCATATTTGTTCATTGCACATTTTTTGCACATTGCACATTATTTCGGATATTTTACCATTAGTTATTTATCGCTTTGGAATATTTAATTAATTATTGATTTATTTAATTTTATGCGCTGATCACATTTTTATCACATCCACTTTAGGTATACATTCATTTATCCATTTAGATTTAGCAGCATTTATTTTATTGTGTTATCCTCATTTTACACTTTTTGGTGGCGCGGAAGCACTCTTCACAATTACTCTAGGAGAGCTGGACAGAGCCATAAAAGGTTCTTAACCCATCAGCAGGACCAGTATCTGCTGTTTTGTGCAAGGGGGAACAGGATGAGCACTGCCAGAGCCCTACAAAATGACCTCCAGCAGGCCACTGGTGTGAATGTCTCTGACCAAACAATCAGAAACAGACTTCATGGGGGTGGCCTGAGGGCCCGATGTCCTCTAGTGTGCTCTGTGCTCACTGCCGGACACTGTGGAGCTCGATTGGCATTTTCCATTGAACACCAGAGATGGCAGGTCCATCACTGGTGCTCCATGCTTTTCACAGATGAGAGCAGGTTCACCCTGCGCATATGTGACAGACGTGAATGGGTCTGGAGAAGACGCGGAGAACTTTATGCTGCCTTTAACATCGTTCAGCATGACCGGTTTTATGGTGGGTCAGTGATGGTCTGGGGAGGCATATCCATGGAGGGACGCACAGACCTCTACAGGCTACACAATGGCACCCTGACTTCCATTAGGTATTGGGATGGAATCCTTGGATCCATTGTCAGACCCTACGCTGGTGCAGTGGGTTCTGGGTTCCTCCTGGTGCACGACAATGCCTGGCCTCATGTGGCGAGAGCATGCAGCCAGTTCCTGGAGAATGAAGAAATTGATACTATTGAATGGCCCCCACGCTCACCTGACCTAAATCCAAAAGAACACCTCTGGGACATTATGTTTCGGTCCATCCGGTGCTGCCTGGTTGCACCTGAGTCTGTTCAGGAGCTCAGTGATGCTCTGGTGCAGATCTGGGAGGAAATACCCCAGGATACCAACCGTTGTCTCATTAGGAGCATGCCCTGATGTTGTCAGGCATGCATACAAGCACTTGGGGGCCATACAAACTACTGAGGACCATTTTGAGTTGTTGCAATGAAATTTCAGCAAAATGGACTAGCTTGCTGCATATTTTTTTCACTTTGATTTTTGGGGTGTCTTTAAATTCAGCCCTCTGTAGGTGGATACTTTTCAGTTCCATTAAATGATGTGCCATCCTTTCATTCCTAACACATTACCCAGTCCATATCAGAATAGATATCCAGCATGAGATTTTTTCCCATTGAGATCTGATATTTTTTCAATGTGTTCCTT
The DNA here is from genome assembly GCF_905171775.1 of Rana temporaria. Taxonomy (NCBI): domain Eukaryota; kingdom Metazoa; phylum Chordata; class Amphibia; order Anura; family Ranidae; genus Rana; species Rana temporaria. The sequence goes on from NC_053490.1 coordinate 70,997,999, forward strand.
TAATTTTTTTGAGCAGTGCAGAAAAATTTAAAAAGCCATGGACTTTATAGGCACTAAAGTACAACAAACTTTTTAAAAATTGATACATTTTATTACAAATATTCTAAAACATGGAAATACATAAAAGAATATCAAAGTAAACCTGCTACCCAAATTGAGCTATTAACACCAACAAGAGAGCAGCAAAAACCATCCTAATGAGTATGAGCGCCAACAAAGTGCGGCTGCCAGTATCCAGGTGGGCTTGGTGTGGGTTGATGTAGCTTGTTCAAGCTCTACATGTTTCGTGCCACTATGCTTCCTCAAGAGCTTAAGCAAATGTTAGTTTATGATAGCAGACTGTGGAACTGTAGCATTTGGTTAAAAACAATGTGAAGTAGCAGAAGATGTATAGGATACCATCCAACATCTCAGATGTCCAAAGAAAAATTATGTTGTATAAGGCAGGCTATTGTCTCAGCCTTAGTACGGATTGGGACTAGTATAGAGTATATCAATGCATATTGGATAAATGTCAGTGTCGGGTGACCTGTGGCTAGGTGACAAATCCACCTCGTTGGAGACAGGGTTGCACCGCAAGGTAGTGAACCTACTAGCCGACTGCTGCAGATGGACAGGAAACGTGAGCCCAAGATTCCCCAGGGCGCGGAGTCTAAGGTCCAGCAGGTGTTCACCAGAGCCTCTAGTGGTGAGGATGGCTTTCGCTGCAACTGAACCCAGGTCACTGCCCCTGGGGTCCCCCAGGTCACGCTCCGTAGGGAGAGAGGGGAAGCAGCCAATGAGGACACAAAGTATAGTGATGGGCAAGCCAAGGTCGGGGCAACACGCAGACGAGGGTAACTAAGGGACAGGACAAAAGGTCAGGGTCACAGGCAAACAGGAATAGTCAGAGACGAGCCAAATTCAGTACACAGAAAGGTAAACGTAGCACGCGGCAGACAGGAACACAAGCAACAAACAAAGTTGAACAGCAAAGCAGCCCTGCAGTGCAACAGTTAATATAGACTTCCTGGGATGGCTTGGGGTGGGGCCATACAGGTAGGGATGAGCCGAACACCCCCCCATTCGGTTCGCACCAGAACCTTTCGAACGAACCGAACGTTCGCGCGAACATTTAGAACCCCATTGACGTCTATGGGACTCGAACGTTCGAATTCAAAAGTGCTCATTTAAAGCCTAATATGCAAGTTATTGTCGTAAAACGTCTTTGAAAACCCGGGTCTTGCCCCAGGGAACATGTATCAATGGAAAAAAAGTTTTAAAAACGGTCGTTTTTTCAGGAGCAGTGATTTTAATGATGCTTAAATAAAAAAAAAAAAAAAATTCCTTTAAATATTGTACCTGCTGGGTGTCTATAGTATGCCTGTGAAAACGTCTTTGAGAACCCGGGTCTTGCCCCAGAAAACATGCATCAATGGGAAAAAAGTTTTAAAAACTGTCGTTTTTTTCAGGACTCCGTAAAAAACGACCGTTTTTAAAACTTTTTTTCCATTGATACATGTTCCCTCGGGCAAGACCCGGGTTCTCAAAGACTTTTTCACAGGCATAATATAGACACCCAGCAGGTACAATATTTAAAGGAATTTTTTTTTTTTTTTTTTACTTTTAATTTAAGCATCATTAAAATCACTGCTCCTGAATTTTTAGGGGCAAACTACAGAGCACACGGCCAGTACACACTTTAGGTGCAAACTACAGAGTAGCTTTAGGTGCAAACTACAGAGGACACAGGCAATAAACCATGTAAGAATACTGCAGCTAGCACAATCACCTGCCTGCCAGTAAATTAGGAAGAACTGATCTAGCTAAACTATACAGTGTATAAATATATGTACAACACCTGGTATGTATATATATCCTCTACACACTGTAAGATTAACTGACTAGCCTGCCTGCCTGCTCTATCTACCTGCAAAAAATGACACTCTCTCTGTCCTCTCTTAACCACCACAACACACTACACAAGGCCGACCTGCAGGCGGCCTTTTATAGTGTGGGGCATGTACTAAACCCCCTGAGCCATAATTGGCCAAAGCCACCCTGGCTTTGGCCAATTATGGCTCTCCATTTTTTGCAAGCTGTGATTGGCCAAGCATGCGGGTCATAGTGCATGCTTGGCCAATCATCAGCCAGCGATGCCGCAGTAATTTATGGTCTGTAAAACGTAACTCAAATTTGGCGCGAACGACCCGTTTTGCTCGTATTTCGACGAACGATCGAACATACGATGTTCGAGTCGAACATGAGTTTGACTCGAATACGAAGCTCATCCCTACATACAGGGAGGAGAGATGATAAAAAGGCAGCCAGAAGAGAGTCAGGCCTCTAACGGACACATAAGGAGAAGGTAAGCTGCCAGACATTATTGCATGTCCATGACAGTACCCTCCCTCTTACGAGGCCTCCCCCTTCCCTGCCTGGGCCCGAGTTTAGAGGGAAGCTTCAGATGAAACTTTTTTAACAGACTAGGTGCAAAGACCTCAGATGCAGGGACCCAAGACCTCTCCTCAGGGCCAAACCCTTTCCAATGAACAAGGTACTGAAGAGCGCCTCTACAGAGTCGGGAATCCAGAACTTGACTGACCTTGTATTCCTGATTATCCTCAGAGACCGGCGCCATGGTAGGGAGAGGGCGAGAGAACTTATTGAGGGCAACATGGAAGAAGTTAGCGATTTTGAGGCTTTTGGGAATCTGGAGTTTGAAACAAACTGGATTCAGTTTAGAAGTTATAGTGTATGGACCAATGTATCTTGGAGCAAACTTCAGAGAAGGAACTCGGAGCTTGATGTTCCTGGTGGAGAGCCAGACTTTGTCCCCTGGCTGAAGAGAAGGCGGTTTACGCCTGTGGAGGTCAGCAAAGCCTTTGAATTTGTCGGCAGCTGCCCGGAGGGAATCATGAACGTCACTTCAGATAGAATTGAAGGACTCCTAAGCTGAAGCCAAAGCTGGGATATCTGGAGAACAGGTCATAGGAAGCGGAAGTTGAGGATGTCTTCCATGAACTGAGAAAAAGGGTGTTCTCTGCCAACTGGTATTTACATAATTGTTATGAGAAAATTCCGCCCACGGAAGTAGAGAGGACCAATCGTCATGATGAGCGGAGACTAAGGTGCGAAAGAAAAACCTCTAACTCCTGATTAACCCTGAGTCTGATTAGCGTCATGCATCTCGAGTCTGCGAACAATGACCTGTAATGGATCGTCTGCAGGGCACGGTACGTCGGCCGGGTTCATGGGCTGTTCAAACTGTCAGGTCACCTGTGGCCAGGTGACAAATGCACCCCGTTGGAGACAGGGGTGTACCACAAGGTAGTGAACCTACTAGCCGACTTCTGCAGATGGACAGGAAACGTGAGCCCAAGATTCCCCAGGGCGCGGAGTCTAAGGTCCAGCAGGTGTTCACCAGAGCCTCTAGTGGTGAGGATGGCTTTCGCTGCAACTGAACCCAGGTCACTGCCCCTGGGGTCCCCCAGGTCACGCTCCGTAGGGAGAGAGGGGAAGCAGCCACTGAGGACACAAAGGATAGTGATGGGCAAGCCAAGGTCAGGCAACAGGCAGACGAGGTTAACCAAGGGACAGGCCAAAAAGTTAGGGTCACAGGCAAACAGGAATAGTCAGAGACGAGACAAATTCGGAACAGAATGAATGAATGAATGAATGAAAAACTTATAAAGCGCGGCGCATGCGAACTGAATCGCTTCTGGGCGCTAGTTGTTCGTGTCTCATGACATCAAAAGAGCAGAGTTTTGATCCGTCTTCTGAAAGTCAGGTGGTTTTCGTCCAACCGAATGCTGGTTGGTAAAGCGTTCCATAGTCTAGGACCTTGAAAAGCAAACCTTCTTTCTCCTTTGGACTTGTATTTGGTTTTTGGTACCCTGACCAGATTTTGGTCGGTGGATCGCAGAACGCGATTCGAATTGTGAGGTTCTATCTTGTCGCAAAGATATTGCGGAGCCTTCCCATGGATGCACTTATGTGTCAGGCAGAGTGCTTTAAATGCAATTCTGTCTTTTACTGGCAACCAGTGAAGGGTTCTCAACGAAGGTGAGATTGATTCCCATTTTTTTTTCCCAGTCACCAGTCTGGCGGCCGTATTCTGAACGACTTGCAGACGGGAGATTTGGTACTTTGGGAGTCCAAGGTACAGGGCGTTAGCATAGTCCAGTCTGCAATTCACGATTGTTCCCACCACGACTGCTACGTCTTCTTTGGGGATAAATGGAATAAGTCTGCGTAGTAGGCGTAACAGATGGTGCGCTCCGCTGACTACTGACCCTATTTGTGCGTCCATTGTCATGAAGGTGTCGAAGATGACCCCGAGACTTTTGACTTTGGAGCTAGGGGTGATGATTTGGCCCAGAATGGGCGGGGGTGTCCAGGTTGTTGCCAGTTGACTCTTTCGGCTGGCGTGAAACATAAGGAGTTCTGTTTTTGAACTGTTGAGTTTAAGATAACTCTTAGTCATCCAGTTTTCTATCAAAGAGAGACATTTCTCTAAACTGGGATGATGATCCTTTTTGTTGCAGATGCGAAAATACAGTTGCGTATCGTCTGCATAAGAGTGATAGAGTAGTTCTTGGCTACTGATAATATCAAAGAGAGGGCGAAGATAGATGTTGAAAAGCACCGGTGACAGGGGGGATCCTTGGGGGACTCCACATGACACCGTGCGCTTTTCCGACGTGAAACAACCCAATTTAACTGTTTGTGATCGGTTTTCAAGAAAGGAAGAAAACCATGGTAAATCACCTTCTGCGACTTCTGCTACCTTGGCTAGTCGCATCAGTAACAGTTTGTGGTCTACCGTGTCAAAGGCTGCGCTTAGGTCCAGCAGAACCAGGAGACAAGATTCTCCTTCGTCTGCGGCCTCGAGGGCATCGTCCCATATTTTGAGTAAGGCCGTTTCTGTCCCGTGTCCGGGACAGAAGCCTGATTGTAATGGATCCAGTAGATTGTGGGTATCTAGATGCTGTTGCAGCTGTTGTACCACTACTTTCTCCATTATCTTGGAGAGAACATTTAGGCCTGTTATGGGACGGCGGTGAGTTGGGTCCTTGGGATCCAGGTTAGGTTTTTTCAAGATGGGCTGGATTGTGCCCTCTTTCAACAGGGATGGCGCTGTGCCTTCCTTAAATGACTGGTTTATAAGCTGTGTGATGGGTGGTGCCAGGATGTCGGCACATTCCTTCAGCAGTTTGGTGGGGATGATATCATTGGGCGATGTGCTGTTCCGCAAAGCACCAATGATATTTTTTGTGGTATCGATGGAGATCGGTTCCAGAGTGAACTTTGTTGATTGTAGAGCGTTTCTGTGGGTGTTTTGTGGTTGATTGACGGTGGGGTTGAGGGAGGTATTGTTTTGCATGATGCTTTCCCGGATTCTTTCAATTTTGTTGATGAAGAAATCCGATAGTTCATTGCAGAACTCTTGGGTGTCTGAGTTGGGGACTTCAAGACATCCTGGATTCATGGTCTGGGTGACCATCTTGAAGAGTTCGCGGGGGCGGTTTAGGGCACTGTTAATCGCCATAGAAAAATGATGTTTCTTGGCTTTGAAGATTTCTTTATGATATCGTGTTGTTATTGCCTTGTAGATGATGAGGTTATCCTCTGCAGGACTTCTTTTCCAGGCGGCTTCCGCCCTTCTGCGCTCTTGCTTCAGAAGCGACAGCTGGTTGTTGAACCAGCCGGACTTTCTTTTTCGGATGCAGGCTTTGCGTTTCGGTGCTACTAAATCGGCTGACTGTAGCAGGGCTGCGTTTATGGCATCCAGTGTATCTGCGGCTGTTTGATGTGGATGGATTGTTTTGATTCTGTTTCCCAAGGTAGATTTGAAGAGTTCCGAATGGAGCTTCTTCTGAGATCTAGCCCAGTGTATTGTCACCGGCTTGGGTGCTTTTATCACTGGGGGAATTTTGGAGATTATGAAATTAATTGCATAGTGGTCTGTCCATGGCAATGGTTCATTTTCTAAAATGCTTATTTTCAGATTTTGTCTGAAAATTAGGTCGAGTGTGTGACCTGAAGCATGTGTTGGCCCGCATATAAGTTGCTGTAGCCCTAATCCCTCCAGGTGATCAATGCAGGCGTCCGCAATGGGATCCTGTGCGGAGTTGGCCCACAGATTAAAGTCCCCGAGCAGCAAAAGGTGTTTGCTGTTAAGGGTATAAGTGGATATAAACTCCGTTAATGATGGCAAAAACTGCGATTTTGGCCCAGGTGGCCTATAGCAGAGGAGAATGTGAACAGTCTCCTGGGGGGAAGTTTGAAGTTGAAGAGTAAGGGTTTCCATGAATGGAAGAGGATTTTGAAGGGCTGGCTTAGTGATTGTAATGCGATTCTTGTGGATCACCGCCAGGCCTCCTCCTCTTTGCCCTATTCTGTTTTCCGTTATAATGCAATAGTTTTCTGGCACCAATTCTCCGAGAATGGTGTTGCAGTCGTCTGGGAGCCAGCTTTCTGTAATAAAGAGGCAGTCTAGATCGTTTTGTAGTAAGAAATCATGGATTTCTAATCGGTGTTTTACTGCCGATCTTGTGTTGATCAAAGCACATGATATGTGCTCGAGCTGGGTTAAATAGTTAAAATTTTTGATGGTCGATCGTCGATCGAATCTCAAAAGTTGCTCTATTTTTAAGGCCTTTTTGGTGACGGCTGGTAATGCTGTTGCGAATTGTCTCAGACCCCGAATAGAGTCCGCAGAGTATCGCAGATTAGCCATTGTCGCCAGTCACATTGTCGTCAGTCTTTCCTAATTGCAGCGGCCGCGAATGAGGCCTGGTCTGGCGCGGATGCGGGAAGAGCCGCGAGACGCCGGACGTGATGGGTGGAAGACTGTCCAAGTGAGCTGTCACTCGTTGAGTCTTCTGAATGAATGAATGAATGAATGAATGAAAACTTATATAGCGCAGCACATGCGAATTTAATCGCCTCTGGGCGCTTGTTGTTCCTGTCTCCTTTGGTATCAAAAGAGATGAGTCTTGATCTTTCTCCTGAATGCTAAGTGATTCTCCTCCAACCGAATGCTGGTTGGTAAAGCGTTCCATAGTCTAGGCCCTTGGACCGCGAATCTCCTTTCTCTTTTGGACTTGTATCTGGCTTTGGGTATCTGGAGGAAATTTTGATTGGTGGAACGCAGAACGCGATTGGGTTTATGAGCTTTTATTTTTTCGCATAGATAATGGGGAGCATTCCCATAGATACATCTATGCGTTAGACAGAGTGCTTTAAAAGTGATTCTGTCTTTTACTGGTAACCAGTGAAGGGCTCTCAGTGAAGGTGAGATTGATTCCCAAGGTTTTTTCCCAGTCACAAGTCTAGCGGCCGTATTTTGAACGACTTGTAGACGAGCGATTTGGTACTTGGGGAGTCCGAGATAAAGGGCATTTGCATAGTCCAATCTTGAGTTTACAATAGCTCCCACCACGACCGCTATGTCTTCCTTGGGAATAAAAGGAGTAAGTCTGCGTAGTAGGCGCAGCAGATGGTGAGATCCGCTGACTACTGACCCTATTTGTGCGTCCAATGTCATGTGAGAGTCAAAGATGACCCCGAGACTTTTGACTTTGGCGCTAGGGGTGATGATTTTGCCCAGAATGGGCGGGGGGGTCCAAGTTGTTGTAGGTTGATTCATACGCTTGGCGTGAAACAGGAGAAGTTCTGTTTTCTCTCCGTTGAGTTTAAGATAACTCTTTGTCATCCAGTCCTCTATCAAAGAGAGGCATGTCTCTAGATTGAGGTGATGATCCTTTTTATTGCAAATGCGGAAATATAGTTGCGTGTCGTCTGCATATGAGTGGTAGAGCAGTTTTTGACTGCTAATAATCTCAAAAAGAGGGCGAAGATAGATGTTGAATAACACCGGCGACAGGGGGGATCCTTGAGGGACTCCGCACGATACCGTGCGTTTCTCAGAAGTGAAAGGTCCTAACTTCACTATTTGCGATCGGTTTTCCAAAAAAGAGGAGAACCAAGATAAATCGCCTTCTGCGACTCTGGCTACTTCAGCTAGCCGAGTCAATAAAAGCTTGTGGTCTACTGTGTCGAAGGCTGCGCTCAGGTCCAACAGAACCAGAAGACAAGATTCTCCTTCATCTGCGGCCTCGAGAGCGTCGTCCCATATTTTGAGCAATGCGGTTTCTGTCCCGTGTCCAGGCCGGAATCCCGATTGAAATGGGTCAAGTAGGTTGTGGGTATCTAGATGATGTTGCAGCTGTTGTACCACTACTTTTTCCATTACCTTTGAGAGTACATTTAGACCTGTTATTGGACGACGGTGGAGTGGGTCCTTGGGGTCCAGGTTGGGTTTCTTCAAGATGGGTCGAATTATACCCTCCTTCAACTTGGAGGGCACTATGCCTTCCCTGAAGGATTGGTTGATAAGCTGCGTGATAGGAGGTGCCAGGATGTCGGCGCATTCCTTCAGCAGTTTAGTGGGGATGATATCATTCGGCGCGGTGCTGTTACGCAGAGTACCGATGATATTTTTAGTGGCATGGATAGAGATAGGTTCCAGCGTGAACTTACCTGGTTGTGGTGAATTACTGCAGGTATTGTGTAAATCATTACGGGGAGAGTTGAGGGGGGAATTATTTTGCTGAATGCTTTGTGGGATCCCCTCGATTTTATTAATGAAGTAATCCGACAATTCACTGCAAAATTCTTGTGAGTCCGAATTGGGGGCTTCAAGACATCTTGGATTCATGGTCTGAGTGACCAATTTAAAGAGTTCGCGTGGGCGATTAAGGGCGCTGTTGATAGCCTCGGAAAAATAGTTTTTCTTGGCTTTGAAGATTTCTTTGTGGTATTTTCTTGTTGTTGCTTTGTAGACGATAAGGTTCTCATCTGAAGAGCTTCTTTTCCAGGCGGCTTCCGCCCTTCTACGCTCTTGCTTCAGTAATGCCAGTTGGTTATTGAACCAGCTGGAGTTATTTTTCCGGATGCGGGTTTTACGTTTCGGCGCTATTAAGTCGGCTGACTGTAATAGGGCTGTGTTTATGGTATCCAGCGTTTCTTCAGCCGTTTGATGCGGCTGAATTGTATTTATTTTTTTCCTTAACGTGGTTTTGAAGAGTTCCGAGTGGAGCTTCTTCTGACATCTAGTCCAGTGTGTTGTCACTAGATTTGATGTTTTAGTTAAGGGTGGGAAATCGGAAATAATGAATTTAATTGCATGGTGATCTGTCCATGGCAATGGTTCATTTTCCAAGATTTTTATTTCCAGATCTTGTCTGAAAATAAGATTGAGTGTGTGACCTGAAGCATGTGTGGGCCCACATACTAGTTGTTGTAGCCCTAATCCTTCGAAGTGATCAATGCAGGCGTCGGCAACGGGGTCTTGCGGGGAGTTGGCCCAGAGATTGAAGTCCCCGAGCAGCAAAAGGTGTTTGCTGTTAAGGTTATAGGTGGAGATAAAGTCCGTCAATGATGGGAGAAACTGCGATTTTGGGCCAGGTGGCCTATAGCAGAGTAGAATCCGGACGGTCTCCTGGGAGTTTGTTTGTAGTTGCAGGGTAAGGGTTTCCATAAATGGAAAAGGGTTTTGAAGGACAGGTTTAGTGATTGCAAGATGAGTCTTATGGATCACCGCCAGTCCTCCTCCTCTTTGCCCTATTCTGTTTTCAGTTATGATACAATAGTTTTCTGGCACCAGTTCTCCGAGAATGGTGTTACAGTCAGCTGTAAGCCAGCTCTCTGTAATAAAGAGGCAGTCTAAATCATATTGTAGAATGAAATCATGGATTTCCAGTCGGTGTTTTACTGCCGATCTTGTGTTGATCAAAGCACACGATATATGCTTAGTGTCATGAATATGCATCATGTCTGTCTGCCTACCTGATCTCCATGTGTTCATTAGAGGCAGATCCTGTTCTGGTTTCCCTTCTTATCACTTCCTCTTCCTGTATGGCTCCACCCTAGTCCATCCCAGGAAGCCTATATTAACCTTTGCTCTACAAGTCTGCAGTGCTGTTCAACAGTGTTCCAATGCTCAGTTCCTGTCTGCAGTGTATTGCTAGTTCCTGGTTGCAGTGTGCTACGATCATCTTCCGTGTACCGTTTGGCTTGTCCCCGACTTCCCTGTCTGCCTGTGCCCCTGACTATTTGCATGTTCCACGGTTATCCTTGTCTGCCTGTTGCCCTGACCTCGGCCTGTCCATCACCACTGTTTGTTCTGCTGGCTGCTTCCCCCTTCTCCCTGCGGAGTGTGACCTGAGGAATCCCGGGAACGCGACCTGGACCCAGTTGCGGCCAAGACCATCCCTACCACCAAGGGCTCTGGTGAATACAAAACTGGGTCTTAGACTCCGCGCCCTGGGTGATCTTGGGTTACGCTTCCTCCCTGCCAGCAGTAGTCGCCTATAGGGTTCACTTCCCTGCGGTGCATTCCTGACCCCTACAGGGTGCACTTGTCACCTGGCCACAGGTGACCTGACAGTTTGAACAGCCATGAACCCGGCCGACGTGCCGCTTCCTGCAGATGACCCATTACAGGGCGTTGTTCACAGACTTGAGACGCATGAAGCTAATCAGGCTCAGGTGATGCGTTTCCTTCAGGATCTGGCTTCCCGCTTTGATCAGCTTCAGACCTCGTTGGGAGCCCCGAATCTACAACCCCAAGTACAACCAGCGGCAGCGGCTGCGCCCGTCGCACCAGTCGCAGAGTCGCATTCACTGAAGCTACCACCTCCAGTCCGTTTTTCTGGAGACTCCAAGGCCTGCAGGGGGTTTCTTAGCCAGTGCACCATCCATTTTGAACTACAGCCTCAAAACTTCTTGTCTGATCGGGCAAAGGTAGCCTATATTATTTCCCTCCTTTCCGGTGAAGCTTTAGCCTGGGCTGCCCCTATGTGGGAGAGGAATGATCCGGTAGTTTCCAGCCTGTTCAACTTCCTAAAGCTCTTTCGGAACATCTTTGAAGAGCCGGCTCGGGCCTCTTCAGCAGCCAGTGCTCTGCTACGTCTCCGCCAAGAATCTCGTTCAGTGGGTCAATATGCTCTTCAGTTCCGTATACTCTCAGCTGAATTGAGCTGGAACAATGAGGCCCTGGTCGCTACCTTTTTACATGGCCTCTCTGACCGAGTGAAGGACGAATTAGCGGGAAGAACCATCCCCGTCGGTCTGGACGATGTCATCTCCCTGTGCAATCAGATCGATATTCGTTTTCAGGAGAGGTCCATTGAGAAAAGACACCAGCACTCCCTAGGTCGTAGTCAGTCTGTGCTTCCCTCACTTCGTCCCGTAGACCACCCCCTGCCTGCTGAGGAACCTATGCAGTTGGGCCGGACCAGACTAACACCCGAAGAACGTGCTAGACGCAGAACTCTGGGCTTGTGCCTCTATTGTGGAGGCAAGGGCCATCTTCGTGCCTCCTGCCCGCTTCGCCCGGGAAACGCTCAGGTCTAATACATTTAGAAGGTGGAGTATTGGACCCAGAAACATCACCTTCCCGTCTGCTCCTTCCGGTGTCCCTTCATGTAGGCACTTCTCCCCTATCGATCTCTGCATATCTGGATTCCAGGGCTGCCGGCAACTTTATGGACTGGAGAACTGCTTCTTCTATGAAGCTTACCCTTTCACCCCTCACTACGCCGCTGGTAGTCTCGGCAATTGATGGCACTATTCTCCCAGGGGGTCCTATTCGCTTCCAGACACTGCCCATTAGGATGTCGATAGGGATTCTCCACCAGGAGTGGATATCCTTTCTCATCCTACCTAAAGCCTCCACTCCCATTGTATTGGGCCTTCCTTGGCTACAGCTCCACTCTCCCCATGTGGACTGGGCTTCTGGGCAGATTCTGGCTTGGGGTCCTTCATGTTTCTCGTCATGTCTTTCCAAGGTGACTCCTAAGGGGGAACTTCCGGTTGCTACCACATCAGTATCTTCGGATCTTCCCACTGCTTACAGCGATTACCGGGATGTGTTCTGTAAGAAATCAGCCGAGGTGCTTCCTCCCCACAGATCTTTTGACTGTGCCATTGACCTTGTTCCTGGAGCAATTCTGCCCAGGGGTCGCACATACCCTTTGTCCATCCCAGAGACCCAGGCCATGTCTGAGTATGTCGCAGAAAACCTTGACAGAGGTTTCATTCGGAAATCGTCATCGCCTGCAGGAGCAGGGTTCTTTTTTGTTGCCAAGAAGGATGGTACCTTGAGACCCTGTATTGATTATCGAGGATTAAACGCTGTTACTATTAAGAATCGTTACCCCTTACCCTTGATATCTGAATTGTTCGATAGGTTGAGGGGTGCCTCCATTTTCACTAAGTTGGATCTCAGGGGGGCGTACAACCTCATTCGAATACGAGAAGGCGATGAGTGGAAGACTGCGTTTAACACTCGAGACGGCCATTATGAGTATCTGGTCATGCCTTTCGGGTTATGTAATGCCCCAGCCGTGTTTCAAAACTTTGTCAACGAAATCTTCAGGGACCTGCTGTACCAGTTTGTTGTCATCTATCTGGATGACATTCTAATCTTTTCGGAAAATCTGCATGTCCACAGGAACCATGTTCGCACTGTACTCCAGCGCCTCAGAGAGAATAATCTCTATGCCAAACTGGAGAAATGCTCCTTTGAATGTTCTGAGGTCCTGTTTCTAGGATGCTTTGTTTCAAGCTTGGGCCTTCGTATGGATCCTGGGAAGGTCTTAGCCATTACCAATTGGCCTCTTCCTGCTAGCCTCAAGGCCACACAGCGCTTTCTTGGTTTCACAAATTATTATAGGCAGTTCATCAGGAATTATTCTTCCATTGCCGCGCCTATTATCGCTTTGACCAAGAAGGGTGCTAATGCCAAAGACTGGCCTCCCGAAGCTGTCTCTGCGTTTCACGATCTGAAACAGGCCTTCGTCTCTGGACCTCTTTTGAGGAGACCAAACCCTGAGGAGGCATTCTTTATTGAAGTGGACGCTTCTTCAGTGGGAGTGGGAGCGGTGCTTCTTCAACTTTTTGAGAAGAGACGTCAACCATGTGCGTTCTTTTCCAAAAAAATTTCTCAGGCAGAGAGAAATTATGCCATCGGTGACCGGGAACTTCTCGCAATTAAATTGGCGCTAGAAGAGTGGCGTCATCTTTTGGAGGGTTCTCCTCACTCCATAACGATCTTCACCGATCACAAGAATCTACAGTACTTACAGAATGCTAAACGTCTGAATCCCAGACAGGCCAGGTGGAGTCTCTTCTTTTCCCGTTTCAGTTTCACGATTACATACAAACCTGGTTCCTGCAACGGTCGGGCTGATGCGCTTTCTAGATCCTTTGACACCTTGGACGAAGATCTCACTCTTGAACCTGAGCCGATCATTCCAACTTCATGCATTGTTGCCCATTCTACCACCCTGGACTCAAAAATTCCTCCTGGTAAGACCTTTGTCCCCACTGAGCTAAGAGCCAAGATCCTTCGTTGGGGACATGATTCCAAGGTGGCGGGCCATGCTGGTTTCCTCCGGTCCTTCCTACTCATTAGTCGTCACTATTGGTGGCCAAATCTCCGCTCAGAGGTTAAAGACTATGTCAAGGCTTGTCATGTCTGTGCTCAGTTCAAATCCTCCACACAAGCTCCTGCTGGTCTCCTCATGCCCTTGCCCATTCCCAAGGAGCCCTGGGCTCACATTGCCATGGATTTTATCACCGATCTTCCACTGTCTGATGGTAATACGGTCATTTGGGTGGTAGTCGATCGGTTCTCCAAAATGGCACATTTTGTTCCCCTTCCTGGTCTGCCTTCTGCTCCTGCTTTGGTCCCCATTTTTGTTCGAGAGATTTTCCGTCTTCATGGGGTTCCTTCTCATATCGTTTCGGACAGGGGTGTTCAATTCACGTCTCGTTTTTGGAGAGCCTTTTGCAAATCCCTCAATATTGCTTTGGATTTTTCCTCTTCTTACCATCCTCAATCCAATGGGCAGACGGAGAGGGTTAATCAGGAGTTAGAGGTTTTTCTTCGTACCTTAGTCTCCGCTCATCATGACGATTGGTCCTCTCTACTTCCATGGGCGGAATTTTCCCATAACAATCATGTGAATACCAGTTCGCAGAGAACACCCTTTTTCTCAGTTTATGGAAGACATCCTCAACTTCCACTTCCCATGACCTGTTCTCTGGATATCCCAGCTTTGGCTTCAGCTCAAGAGTCATTCAATTCCATCTGGAGCGACGTCCATGATTCCCTCCGGGCAGCTGCCGACAAATTCAAAGGCTTTGCTGACCGCCGCAGGCGTAAACCGCCTTCTCTTCAACCAGGGGACAAAGTCTGGCTCTCCACCAGAAACATCAAGCTCCGAGTTCCTTCTCTGAAGTTTGCTCCAAGATTCATTGGTCCATACACCATAATGGCTAAGCTGAATCCAGTTTGTTTCAAGCTTCAGATTCCCAAAAACCTCAAAATCTCTAACTCCTTCCATGTTTCCCTTCTGAAGCCTTTAGTCCTTAATAGGTTCTCTCGTCCTCTCCCCACCACGGCACCAGTCTCTGAGGAGAATCAGGAATATGAGGTCAGTCAAGTACTGGATTCCCGACTCTGTAGAGGCGCTCTTCAGTACCTTGTTCATTGGAAAGGCTTTGGTCCTGAGGAGAGGTCTTGGGTTCCTGCATCAGAGGTCTTTGCACCTCGGCTATTGAAGAATTTTCATCTGAAGTTTCCCTCTAAACCCGGACCCAGGCAGGGAAGGGGGAGGCCTCGTAAGAGGGAGGGTACTGTCATGAATATGCATCATGTCTGTCTGCCTACCTGATCTCCATGTGTTCATTAGAGGCAGATCCTGTTCTGGTTTCCCTTCTTATCACTTCCTCTTCCTGTATGGCTCCACCCTAGTCCATCCCAGGAAGCCTATATTAACCTTTGCTCTACAAGTCTGCAGTGCTGTTCAACAGTGTTCCAATGCTCAGTTCCTGTCTGCAGTGTATTGCTAGTTCCTGGTTGCAGTGTGCTACGATCATCTTCCGTGTACCGTTTGGCTTGTCCCCGACTTCCCTGTCTGCCTGTGCCCCTGACTATGTGCATGTTCCACGGTTATCCTTGTCTGCCTGTTGCCCTGACCTCGGCCTGTCCATCACCACTGTTTGTTCTGCTGGCTGCTTCCCCCTTCTCCCTGCGGAGTGTGACCTGAGGAATCCCGGGAACGCGACCTGGACCCAGTTGCGGCCAAGACCATCCCTACCACCAAGGGCTCTAGTGAATACAAAACTGGGTCTTAGACTCCGCGCCCTGGGTGATCTTGGGTTACGCTTCCTCCCTGCCAGCAGTAGTCGGCTATAGGGTTCACTTCCCTGCGGTGCATTCCTGACCCCTACAGGGTGCACTTGTCACCTGGCCACAGGTGACCTGACACTTAGGCTGGGGTAAACGGCTGAGATTTTTGATAGTCGATCGTTGATCGATTCTCAAAAGTCGCTCAGTTCTTAGGGCTTTTTTAGTGATGGCTGGTAGTATTGCGGCAAATTGTCTCAGATCCCCAATGGTTTCTGCAGAATATTGCAGATTAACCATAGTCGCCAAACACCAGGGGGAGGAGGGAGGGGGGATTAATCAAGGATTAACTTAATCCTCGATCCTGACTTGGTCCAGAGGAAGGCAAAAAAACCCTGGTTGTGCTACGCCAATATGCTACGACAGGGAAAAAAATTCCTTCCTGACCCCTTGAGAGGCGATCGGGCGAACCCTGGATCAAGTACAAATGGTATTTGAGAGAGGGGGAGTGGGGCTAGGGTGTTGCAAGATGGCCACCACTCCGGCTGCAAAGAGCCAAGGTGGTGACCTCGAGGGGGGGGCAGGGGGGGGGATAGCCAACTGGTAGTTATTGAGTTAGGAGATGGTGGTAGGTGACCCAATTACAAGGGGGTAGCAGGCTGGTATCTGGAGGGGAAGAGTGGGGAGCCACTCGGTCGCGGCGATGAAGGGAGGGGGAAGGGGCCCTACCTATCTACATCCCGTGGGCCACACGTCCTACTCCTAGGAAGCGTGCGCCGGTAGCTGCCGGGATGCAGTTCTGGCCCTAGGGAAGAGCGGGGTCCTGCTGGTGTCAGGGGGGATTGATGTGTAGCTGGCAGGTGAATGGTGTATCGGGGGGGGGCGCCAAGCCGGGGGAATACAGAGTTGCTGCCGGGGGCTCTCGGTATATCAAGAGTTCCAACTTTATTAGCTGCAAGCTTGTTCTGTATCGGTGATTGGAAAAAATAATGAAGACTCCTGTCTTGCCTCCTGTTTCAAACTCCAGGTTTTTAACTCCGGCACTTTTGATCAAAGAATGCACTTCTGGTCAGAGAATGCACATGTGAGGCCACCATCAACTGGGAGCCAGCTCCTCTGGGAGTCTGTACAGCCACTTTATACTCACCTGTGAAGACCTGGGAACAAACCCACACCTGTGAACAATTAAACCCTCCCCTTAATTAGCAGAGAGGAAAAAGAAAAAAAGCTGTTTAAAAAGTGTCAGAGAAAAAGAGGGGAAACAAATCCACCCTTGCAAACAGAAGCAGTTGATAGCAAACTCCAGGTTTTTAACTCCGGCACTTTTGATCAAAGAATGCACTTCTGGTCAGAGAATGCACATGTGAGGCCACCATCAACTGGGAGCCAGCTTCTCTCCCCGATTGGTCCAGAGGAAGGCGAAAAACCCCAGGCGTGCTGTGCCAATCTGCAGCGATCGGGGGAAAAAATTCCTTCCTGACCCCTTAACGGCGATCGGTGCAACCCTGGATCAATTGGCTAGGGGGGTGTGGTGGACCCTGCCTGGCTGCACTATCCCTGGGGAGAGCCGACTCGTTTGAAAGGTAAACTTGGCACATGGCAGACAGGAACACAAGCAACAAAGTTGAACAGCAAAGCAGCCCTGCAGTGCAACAGTTAATATAGACATCCTGGGATGGCCTGGGGTGGGGCCATACAGGGAGGAGAGATGATAAAAAGGCAGCCAGAAGAGAGTCAGGCCTCTAATGGACACATGAGGAGAAGGTAAGCTGCCAGACATTATTGCATGTCCATGACAGTCAGGTACAAAACATCCAATCCCTTCATGGGCCTCCACAAACCACATACACTAAAAATCTTCAGTGAGTTGTTGCCCCAGGTATATGGCGGCTAGATCATTAATGTCAGTGAAAATGTCTCCACACAGCTTGTCTGCAGCCCCATGATGCACCCACCAAGGTGCCGTGTAAGTATTAATGGCTACTTTGATGGGGCAACATTTTCAATTAAATTTTGTTAAAACAATTTCACGATTTCTTTTTCATTTGTTTATAGAAAATTGACGGCAGAAAAAAGAGTGGTCCATCAAGTCTGTCCATTTTTATTTAACACGTTTTGCATTTTTTGGGGGTTAGTATAGGTCTATATTTGAACCCATTTACTGTTGACTGGCTCACTACGTCTGTTTGAAGTTTATTCCAAGCATCAACTACCCTTTTAGTAAAATAATACTATCTAAGATTAGTTTTGAACTTTCCTCCAGTTAATTTGAACTTTGTTCTATGTATTAATTACAGAAAACCGTGAACATTAAAATATACAAATTTGACCACCAATGTATACAAAATATATACAGTAATGGAATGGAAAAAAACAAACATTTTGTTTACTCAGATTTACTTAATAAATTCTGGACTGGGTCCTGGAGCCCGGAGACTTTGTAGAGCTTTGGGATAAATCCTCCAGTTCTAGGTCCACATCTTAGCTGTTATTCAAACCTCACTAATTTGACTAAGCTGCCTTTATTCATGTGAACTGACTGGTGCCAGAGCTTCTCTTTCACTGCGTGTGTGGTGTGGGAGCCTGCTGCAAGGTGGAAAAGATGAATGCTGACAAAACACTAAAAGGCATCAGAGCGGCCTCTTTGCTTTGGGGAACCCATTAGGGCATACCCTGTTAGTTAGGAACTGGCATGGGTTTATTTAGGGTTTATTTAGTGTCTCAGATGAGCAGATATTTTGTTTATTTTATGCTATGCAGGGCAGAACTTAGGGTGGTGGGGCCCCCTGGGCTTGAGTGTTGAAGGGGCCCCCTGGAGCCGAGAATTGGGGGGGGATCATAGTTGTTGAGCGGGGGGCGAATTGAAGTTGTTGAGCGGGGGGGGCGCATTAAAGTTGTTGAGCGGGGGGGCTCTGGTTCCTCCTGGGGGGGGTTTGCAGTTGTTGAGCGGGGGGAGTGCCTCTCACCTGTGCCAACAGCCGGGACCACAGACTGTCATTAGCCCGGCTGTGGGCTTTCTTCCCTTCAGCAGCCACAGTCCTCCACACACCGCTCCGGTTCCTACTGCCTCTGTGCTGCCTCCTCTTGCAGTGCGGGAAAATTAACCCTTTCGCGGGACTGCGGGAAGAAGCTGTCTGTGCGGGAAAGTCCCGCAGAATCCGTGCGTGGGCCCCCTGGAGCAGAGAACCTGGGGGGGGGTGCTGCCACCTCAATTTGCGGGGGGCTGCCGCAAATTGAAAAGAAGAAATAAAGAAAAATATATATATAAGAAAAGGGGGGTAGCTATCCGGGCCGTGGGGACCTCTGGGCCCTTTAATAAAAATAAACCTCTGGGCCCTTTAATAAAAAAAATAAACATTTATAAAACATTTTTTTTTTTGGTCTCGCGGGATGAGGACGTGACGTGAGCGAGGAGGGGAGGTGCCGGACTGCTCCATACCTGCTCCCGGCGTGTGCTGTGCTGAGCCTCCGACGGAACCATCAGCGGCTTGCTGGAAGACAGCGTGAGAGGCTGCTAGTACGACGGAACGCGCAGGAGACTCTACAGCCCCGCTCCCGACCTGACGAAAATGCCCTCTCGGTAACCAGAGGAATACACTGCAAGGCTCCGGATGAATGAGAGGAGCACCGCAGCAGAGCGTCAGCGGGGATTCCCTACAGGTGTTCCCCCGATAAGGCTAGTACGGCTCAACGGCTGCCGGAGAGAGGACCAAAGGGAATGGTGAGACGCTCGTAAGAGCCGAGTCGGGTCGGGCTGCGGCCCCCCCTTTTTTTTCCCCGGACCCATCCAGCCCGGACCCGGATATGTATCGAATCAGGGGAGGGTGTTGTCTCTTTCCTCGTAAGGTATATAGACAGGACTGATCACAGAATCCATCCATCTGCCAAGAAATGTTCAAATAGCAGCGCTCAAAGTCCCTTTACTTATGAAAATGTTTTACACGATCTGTGATGGGGGCTCGAGTAATACTTGGTTAAACTGCGGGGTCTGTGCTATAGGGACCAGTATAGCGGACTATCGATCAAATTTTCTCACTCCTTACACAGGTCATTGAATGCCAATTTGATCAAGTGGTCCCAGTGGTTGCCCCATCTATAATCTCTTTACATTTGTATTACTATTCACTGCTGTCTCAGGCTTAAAAGGAGGTCTCGATAGGCATGTTGTATGGAAGAGTAGAAGGGCCCATCTCGCTCTACGTAGCTCTTTGACTCATGACCCATGATACATTTATAAAAAAAAAAAAAAAATATGTGAAATAAGCAGGACTAGCTACACAGGGACCTGTAAATCGGACCGCACAGGTTCATTTTCTCACTTTATTTTTTGCCCCCGACCCTTCGTTGACCTCATGGAGCAAGATAATAGTGAACTATTGTAAACCCCCCCGGGATTGCCCTGGAACGGCTTACAGAGCTGACACCACAAGGAGACTTTACTCTCCGCTCTGTGTCCCTTTTCTCCCTGCATCTAGAGAGGGAGATGGGGAATAGAGGGAAACAGGCTACTTGACTACAGTGGGCCAGCGAGGCGGAGGTGTCCCCACCCCAACCCGTAGCGGGGGACACATACCCTAAACAGAGGCTTGTTTATAGGCGTCTCTCTGGGTATGTGAGGCAGGGTAGCTCCACGGTCTGGCTACCAGTTGGGGGAAGGAGGAGAGGGGGAAGGGAAAGGGAGAAGACATACGGGTCCGACCGGCCGCGAGAAGTGCTCTCGCCTGTCGCTCGGCCCTTTGCCTCCTTATCTCAGCTCCATTTCCAAACTGGGGAAGAGAATCAGACCTTCCAACAAAATGAATAGATCGACGAGAGGGGGTACTACAAAACCAACTAAGAAGAATTCAGGGAATAGTTCCATTCAACAATATATGACTCAAGAAGGCAGCCTCAAAAGCCCTGGTCTCGCAAAAAAAAATGAAAAAAAGAAGACAGATACAAAAAAGGGTGCAGGAACAGGTAGTGTGGAGAGCTCCCGAGGTGAAACGACACTAGAAAGCGAGCAAGAGCAATATAATGCAGAGGAGCTAGCCCAAGATGCACTTCCCCCTACAAAGGCAGAGATGAATGCAATGTTGTTGAGGATGGAAATCGTCATGGAAAATATCATTAAGACAGAAATTAATAAGGTGAGATCAGATCTTGGAGGGCTCTGTGACAGAGTGGTAGAGACGGAAAGGAGAATAGAGGAGCAGGACCAGGAGATAAACTCCTTGAAAAAACAAGTACAGGCCCTGACTGAAAACCAGAGAATGGCGGTATATAGGATTGAGGATCAGGAGAATCGTAATCGGCGACAGAATCTTAGAATTAGAGGGGTGGTAGAAGAAAAAGATGAAGATCTCAGAGATACCATGAACACAATTTTTAACCCTCTGTTAGAGAGATCCGTAGAACCTAAGCCCCTCAAGATCGAGAGAGTGCACCGAGTGGGGAATCCCCATCAGATAGAAAGATACGGCCCAAGGGACGTGATCGTGCGATTCAGGAATTATGTCGATAAAGCAGAAATCTGGGGAAGCCTTAGGGGAAAACCCCCCCTGAGATATAGAGACACTGAGTTACAAATATTCTCCGACCTGTCGAAAGAAACGCTGGCAAGGAGAAGACACTTGAAACCCCTTTTGGAGCTTATGCGGGCACAAAATATTAAGTACCATTGGGGCTTCCCGGCGTGCCTTGTAGGCATTAAGGGGGGTAAAACAGCACGATTAAGGTACCCGGAGGACCTGAATGATTTCTGCTCTAAAATGGACTTAACAATACCTGAACTTCCTGATTGGCTTGATTAGTTGGGCTATGCTTGATCCGGGTTTGTGGGTCGGGGTGGGGGGGGGGGGGCGGGGGGAGACAGGGGAGCGCCCAGAGCACCACCATAGATGAGGAGCCAAGGATGAGGGCGAGGAGTCTTCTACCAGCGGCTCCCAGGTCAAGTTTTGGCCAGGGTGGGAGAGGGAGGGATGAGGGGTGGGGGGGTTGGGGGGGGGAGAGGAGGAGGGGAATTTGGGGGGCAGGCCAAGAGTGGGCCAGGGTGGGGGAGGGAGGGAGGGGGGGTTGGGGAGGGGGGGGAAGGGGGGGTAACGGGAGGGGGACCATCTGCACGACTCCACAGGAATTCTTCTCAAACGCAAAAAAAAAAAAAAAAAAAAAAAGAGAGATAAATGGCAGATATTAAGTTCTTATCATATAATGTAAAAGGATTAAACTCCCATATTAAGAGATATAAAATTCTTGCCGAACTTACGCAGTATAAAGTAGACATAGTCTACCTACAAGAGACCCATATTACCTTAGAGTCTAATATCAAGCTATATTCATCTGATTATCCCGTCTGGTATTATGGAGACACAGTCTCATCGAGATCTCGGGGGGTCGCCATAGGATTTGCAAGAGGAGTTAGATACACAGTGGTGGACAGATTGAACGATCCGGAAGGGAGGTTCTTGTTCTTGAAAATAAAACTAGGAGAGGAGGACTACACTCTGGCAAATGTATATGCACCCAATGTCAACTCGGCTAAATATATTAGTAAAATACTCAGAAAATTAAAAGATTTTGAAAAGGGGCATGTGGTGTTAATGGGGGACTTTAACTTTTGCATGTGTCCGAGCCTCGACAGTACGTCCCATGCTCAGGGGAATAACGGTGAGCACCTTAAGATACTGAAAAAACAAATGATACAAAACCAAATGGTGGATGTCTGGCGAATCTTCAACCCTAAGACAAGAGACTATACGTTTTTTTCCCCTGTGCATGGGACGTACTCGAGGATCGACTACATCCTCGTAGATCATAGACTTTTGGAGAGGGTGGTCGAAGCAAGTTGTGAGATCATAACGCTATCAGACCACGCCCCTATAACCATGAAAATAAGTACATCCATACAAAAATGCAGCCCTCCGGAATGGAGATTGGATGAAGGTCTGTTGAGGGACGAGGATGTGGTCGAGAGAGTACAGAAAGAACTGGAATGGTATTTCCAGGAGAATGACAAGGAGGGAATCACAGGAGCAACCCTGTGGGACGCCCACAAAGCGTATATAAGAGGGATTTTTATTGCTGAGGGGGCAAAGAAAAATAAAACAAGAATGAGTAAACTAAAAACATTAAAAGAGGAGATATATAGGCTGGAACAGGAACATAAATTACAGGGCCACAAGAGGGAAACACTCCGTAAGTTAACTATAACAAGGGATGAATACAAAGCCCTTGCCGGGCAAGAAACCAAGAATTTCATAGACAGGGTAGAGAGAGAAAGATACGTCTGGGGAAATAAACCTAGTAAAAATTTGGCCAGAATGGTAAGAAAAAAGAAAACCAGGAACTTTATCGAAAAAATTAGGAATGGGAATGGTGACTTAGTGTATGCGACAAACAAAATAGCAGAATCCTTTAGAAGCTATTATGAAAAACTATACGATGTCCAACAGAAGATCAGGGACCCAGGCGAAAAAAAGGATAAGATCAGGGAAGTATTACAGCAAACCAATCTACCAAAGATAGAAGAGCATGAGATAGAAAGAATGGAGGAAAGTATAACCGAGCAGGAAATAAGGGAGGTCTTAAGGAATGCTCCCAATGGGAAAAGTCCTGGACCAGACGGCTTCACGTCTGCCTACATACAAAGGTTTAGTACCATCTTAGTCCCTAGACTATGTCAATATTTCAATGGGTTGGGGCTAGACTATGAGATGAGTAGAGAGGCATTAACAGCTACGATCACTGTTATTAAAAAAGAGGGAAAGGACAATACGAATTGTTCAGGGTTCCGACCTATCTCACTCCTGAATGCAGATACTAAACTGTATGCAAAAATTCTTGCCGAACGAATGAAGGGGGTAATGACAGCCATTGTCCACCCGGACCAGGTTGGTTTCACACCTGGTAGGGAGGGAAAGGACAATGGAGTTAGGGCACTTCTTCTCATAGAGCAGATCAAAGAAAGAGGGACCCCCGGTCTACTCCTGTCAGTAGACGCTGAGAAAGCGTTTGACAGGGTAGACTGGGGGTTCATGATACAAACACTAGAATTTATAGGAATAGGCCCAAGGATGATCAAATGGATCAAAACGCTCTATTTCCACCCATGTGCTAGGATCAAGATCAACGGATCTTTATCCGCACCCTTTGAGATGCGAAATGGAACCAGACAGGGCTGTCCCCTGTCTCCCCTTCTTTTTGTTTTATCATTGGAACCCCTGCTTGCAATGGTTCGACAAAATTCAGAAATATATGGAATAGAAGTTGGAGAAGATGAGCACAAATTATCCGCCTTCGCAGACGATATTCTATTCTATATAAGTAGCCCAAGAGTCACCCTCCCGAAGTTAATAGCTACCTTAAAACAATATGGTGAGGTATCAAACTTCAAAATGAATACAGAAAAGACGGAGATCCTGAATATCAACATTCTTAAAGAAGAAGAACAATATCTGCGGAAGAAATATAATTTCAAATGGCAAAAAGAAATAAAATACCTGGGAATAAAACTGGCAAATACCATCAAAAAAATATATAGAATAAATTTTATCCCCCTGCTCAACGAAATAAAAAGTGAAATTAAAAACATATATAATAGACCAATTTCGTGGTTCGGGAGGATAAATGTGGTAAAAATGGTTCTCATCCCAAAAATTCTATATAAGTTTCAAATGGTCCCAATTTACTTACCACCGTCATTCATCAAAATAATTAACTCTCTCATATTGAACTATATCTGGAATAATAAAAAACACAGGGTGTCTGCTCAAACCCTAAAACGGGCCAAGAAAAAGGGAGGATTAGCTGTACCCGACATCAGATTGTATTATAACGCTTCGGTTCTCTCACGGGTTATAGAATGGGCTAAAGAGTCCCAGGACAAAAGATGGATAAACATTGAATGCACATTAGCGAGGGCACAGTTAGGGAGATTAATTTGGAACCCACCACAATATAGATCTTTACACACGTCAACACACACAATTACACACAATGCATGGAGGATCTGGGATAGACTACACAAACAATTAAAAACAGAATTCAATTCACCTTTTATAGATTTAAAAGAAAACGAATATTTCACCCCAGGGACAAAAGAAGTAGGAGGAAATTGGATCACAAATAGAACACAGCTAAAAGATATAACACTAGATGGTAAAATTAGGACACTTCACGATATTAAATATAGGACTGGAATTAGGGCGCTTGACGAGTGGAGATATTTGCAGTTAGTGTCATTCGTCAAACGCCTACCACACCCTTTGAGGTCACAAGAGGAGTACACTATATTGGAACAACTGTGTAGCATCGAAAGCTCAAAAGGAAATATATCTAAAATCTATAATTACTTGCAGAAAACGGAAGAGTTGGACACGCTAAAATACATCCAAAATTGGGAAACAGACTTAGGGGTTCCAAGGGGGAAAACGACCATAGGAAGAATCTTGAATATGACTCACACCTCGGCAGTAGATGTAAGAACTGCCGAGATGAACTTCAAATGTTTGACGAGGTGGTACGCTACCCCAGATAAAATGGCCAAAATCAGAGGGGGTGAGTCAGAGAAATGCTGGAGAGGCTGTGAGTTAAGAGGAACGATGGCACACCTTTGGTGGGACTGCCTGAAAATTAAAGCTTATTGGAAAAAAATCTTGGCCCTGACAAAGGTAATAACAAAAAAAGAAGTGGAAGATAACCCATGGGTAGTTCTCTTTCATGGGGGGGAGGTTCCAGAGAAGGAGTATAAGGGCTCCCTGACCCCTCATTTGTTGAACGCAGCGAAAAGATTGATCCCCCTTAAATGGAGAGACGCGAAAAGCCCGCAAATGTGGGAGTGGATTGACTCTGTAGAGGACACTTATAGGAGAGAGAAATTAAAATACGGAAGTTTTAAACACGAGGTAGAGGAAAAGGATATATGGGCTCCCTGGTTGGAATTTAAAAAGACCTGGAGGTTCGCAGAAAACCTGAGAGAGGAATAGGAACACATTGTCAATTAATGGGAATGAATTCTTATAGTGGAGTCGTGGGATGGTCAAGGGTGGGGTGTGGGAAGGGGGGGAGGGTGGGAGGGGGGAATTAGTTGAGGAGGGGGGAGAAGGGGTGCAGGGTATCTCTTTGTCACGCGGATAAAACCTGTTAAAATTCCGTACTTAATACAAAAGAAAGTCTCCCAAACGGAGGAAAAAATAAATAAATAAATAAATATAAATAAATAAACATTTATAAAACATACATAAAAAAAGGGAGGTTGCCATCCGGGGCCCTGGGGACCATTGGGCCCTTTAATAATAATAATAATAATAATAATAATAATAATAATAATATATATATATATATATATATATATATATATATATATATATATATATATAGGCCCGGTTTCACATACATCGGTGCATATTTATGCGGGCGTAGCGTATCTAATATACGCTACGCCGACGCAGCGCACAGAGGCAAGCACTGGATTCACCAAGCACTTGCTCCCACTCGCTCTTAAAGATACGCTGGGTTTCCTCGGCGTAAGCCAGTGTAGGTGGAAGTGGGCGTGAGCCATGCTAATGAGGCGTGACCCCATGCAAATGATGGGGCAAGCATCATAGAAGTACTTAAAATGAATGGCGCATGCGCTGTCCCGTGGCCGCATCACTGTGCGCATGCTCAGAATCACGTCGGAACTACTCCCTAAGATACGACAGATCACTGCCTACGACGTGAACGTAACCTACGCCCAGCCCTATTCACGTACAATGTAAACGACAAAAGATACGACGGCTTGTGTTTCCTGGTCCATACCTTTGCATGAGTTGCGCCTCCTATATGGGGAATAACTTTACGCCGGACGTACGACTTACGCAAACCGCGTATATTATGCGCCAGGCGCAAGTACGTTCGTGAATCAGCGTATCTCCCTCATTTGCATATCAGAAAATCAATGGGAGCGGCAAATGCGCCCAGCGTAAATATGCGCCCACGATACGCCGGCGTAGGAAAGTTACGTCGGTCGGATGAAGCCTATTTTCAGGCGTATCTCAGTTTATGGACACAGCGCATAGATACGACGGTGCATACTTACACTTACGCGACGTATCTCGAGATAGTGCTTTGTGAATCCGGGCCATATCATATATATATATAAAAATATATAAAAAAAACTTTTTTTTTTATAAAAAAATATATAAAAAAAAAGGGGGGGGGGTTTCCGTCCGGGCCCTTGGGGCCTCCAGACCCCTAAAAAAATTAAAAAAAGAGTCAAGCTCAATGGTAAGTCCGGCCCTGAGCTATGGACTTGCTGTAAAAAAACTTCCTCCACGAAACTGCATTTGCTTAAAACCTTGCTTAATAAAATTAAAGGACAAACTTCTCCTGAGCGTCTCTGTCTTGTGTATGGGCTACTGCTGCCCCCACCTCCCTTACAATAAAGTAAGCACAGATTTTCTTTTCAGTGGCTCATGTGCCATGAATAGATTTCATTTTGTACTAATTACTTTTAATTAAAAATAATTGTCTCCTTAAACAGAACTAAGAACTGTTTAAAAAGCAAAGCTAAATTTCTCAGGTTTAAGATTTTGGTACGAGTATAAGTCACAGTTTGAGCAGATGCGAGGAGGATGCCGATGAGTAGGAAGACGCAGTTTTGAAGATAAGAGATATATTAAAGCGTGGGTTGGTATTTTAACAGTTTGAGCCAATACGCTTAGTGTACTTGCAGAGAAGAAAATAAAGCAGCAGGAAAATTGCGTTAAAATCAGAAAGAATAACACTCAACGGCACTTTCTCTTCTTTTCCAGCTCTTGAATAATGGTTAATAAGCATGAAAAAGTACAACATTGCCTACTTAAAGGCTCACTACTGTGAAAAATACATTATTAT
Source organism: Rana temporaria (assembly GCF_905171775.1). Taxonomy (NCBI): domain Eukaryota; kingdom Metazoa; phylum Chordata; class Amphibia; order Anura; family Ranidae; genus Rana; species Rana temporaria. The sequence continues at coordinate 71,025,036 of NC_053490.1, forward strand.
TATTATAACTGTATGCTGAAACATTTAGGTACATGAATCCCTTTTTTTCTTTCACACACATTTATTGGTACTTTGCTCCACATTTACATGCAGGCAAATTTTAACACTGCCAGGGATTTATACAATGATTACCCTTTTTTTTATATATCTATTTATTCTAAACTTCTCAAGCACCCCTGGCATTATAATATTCCCACACCTGTCACATCTATGAACCATAAACCCTGACCTACACTCACTGGCCACTTTATTAGGTACACCTTGCTAGCTTCGGGTTGGACCACCTTTTGCCCTCAGAACTGCCCTTATTCTTCATGACATAGATTCAACAAGGTGTTGAAACCATTCCTCAGAGATTTTGGTTCATATTGACATGATGGCGTCACGCTGTTGCTGCAGATTTGTCGGCTGCACATCCATGATGAGAATCTCCCGTTCCACCACAGCCTAAAGGTGCTCTATTGGATTGAGATCTGGTGACTGTGGAGCCCATTGGAGTACAGCAAACTCACTGTCATGTCAAGAAACCAGCGGTGAGAGGATTTAATCTTTGTGACATGGTGCATTATCCTGCTGGAAGGAGCCATCAGAGTATGAGTACACTGTAGTCATAAAGGGATGGGCATGGTCAGCAACAATACTCAGGTAAAAAATTGACGTCCTTTTTTCCCACAAATAGAGTTTTCTTTTGGTGATATTTGAACACCTCTGCAGTTTTTAGTTTTTGCGATATAAACAAAAATAGAGCGACAATTTAAAAAAAAAGCTATATTTTTTACCTTTTGCTATAATAAATATCCCTAAAAAATCTATAAAAAAAAATAAAAAATGTCCTCAGTTTAGGCCGATATGTATTCTTCTACATATTTTTGGTAAAAATAAAAAACAATAAGCGTTTATTGATTGGTTTGCTACAAAATAGGGCATAGTTTTACGGCATTTTTATTAATAATTATTTTTTTACTAGTAATGGCGGCGATCATTGATTTTTATCATGACTGCGACATTATGGCGGACACATCGGACACTTTTGACACTATTTTGGGACCATTCACATTTATACAGCGATCAGTGCTATAGAGATGCACTGATTACTGTGCAAATGTGACTGGTAGTGAAGGGGTTAACCAGTAGGGGGGCGCTAAAGGGGTTAAATGTGTCCTAGGGAGTGATTCTAACTGTCTGGGGATGGGCTAGCAGTGACACAACACTGATCGCTGCTCCCGATGAGTGGGAGCAGACGATCAGTGTCCTGTCATTAGGCAAAACGGGGAGATGCTGTGTTTACACTGGCGTCTACCTGTTCTTCAGCTCGCTTGCACCGGCGGCGGCGCAGGGCGTGAGCCGGTCCTTAAGTGGATAAAAAATAAAATGAAGGCAGAGATTTTATTTGTAATGGATATTGAAGATTGTTAAATCTGGTCGGTCATGTAGCAGGAAAAGCTGCTCTGAAAATGTCAGATATCAAGAGCCCCCACCATCAGAAATCATACGCCCCCCCCACCCTCCTTTACATTACAGTGCACTTCTCTTACACTGTGCTGCTGCCAGAAAGAAGCTGGGGGTGAAGCTGGTAAGCAAAAAGTGCAGGATCTGGAGGAGGACAAAGGAGGGCTGGATTCAGCTGCCAGAGACCAGGGGAGGCAGAGACAAGGGGGTGCTGCAGCTGCACAGAGAGGAGCAGGATCTGTAGGAGGAGTTCTGTTCTCCTCTCTGCCACCAACAGCTGAGACGAGGGGGCAGAACTCCGACACCAGGTCCTGTGCTCCTCCATGCAGCCTTCACTTAGGCTGGATTCACACCTATGCAGTTTTGGTGCTTTTTGCATTTTGCAGAATTGCACTATATAGACAAAAAAGAATTACCGCGCTAAATACAAAAAATTACAAGTGAGCTGCAACTAAAAAGTGGTATACACACAAAAGTACAAGTGAAAAAGAATGTAGTTGCGCTTAATTAAATGATTAGGTGAAGATTTGATTTTGATAATCAAAGTCCTAAGTGTTGATTAGAACAAGCAATAAAGTCCAAAGATTCCAAAGTTCTTAATTGACTTGAATTTATATTAGTGGAACCAAAAAATGGAGTGAAACCAAAAATTGAAAAAACCACCACCAACAAAAAACACCATAAAAAATGCACACTTACCAGAAGGCAAGCATAAAAGGCTTGCGGCTGAACCCCAGCCAGGGTCTTTAAACTGGAACTGCCACCAACATCAAGGGTTAAGATCCTCCCGATTTCCGTGGATGACGGTAAACCCCCAAGGAAAATGAGACTCACAATAGTGATGTACCATAAAGACAATATTGACTAGATAATAAATCAGTGAAGCCAAAAGAAGAAGAAAACCACCACCAACAGGAAGCACCATAAGAAATACGTGCTTACCAGACGGCAAGCATATAGGGCTTGCGGCTGAAACCCCAGCCAGGGCCTTTAAACTGGAACTGCCTCCAACATCAAAGGGTCAAGATCCTCCCGGTATCCATGGATACAGTAAACAACCGGAAAAATGAAAACTCACAATAGTGATGTACCGTAAAAAGTAACAAATTTAATATAAAAATTGCACTTACAGAAATGTCTCTCTTTAAAAGCATAAAGAATAAGCCGGCCGGCTCTCACGAACGCCCGTCCTCATGGACCGTAACGCCACACGTCAGAAAGTCTCCTTGCCCGACGTAGGTTTCGTCATATAATGACGTCGTCTGGGGAACGGGCGACGTACTGACGCATCGCGTATTTATGTTATCACAACGAGACCAAGCCTCATTATGAGTCAAGGTCTCCTGGCGGCATATTGCCGCGTCACATATTTAAACTAATCACCAGGAGCCAAGCCTCGTTATGGGTCAAGATTTTCCATGTAAACAACTACAGTGGCCCTTGATGCCCCATCTTATCACGTATAGTCCATTTAACATGGATTCCTATGAAACACGTTCTGTAGTGCAAATCTGCAAAATGCAAAAAGCACAAAAAATGCATAGGTGTGAACCCAGCCTTATATCCTTATTGACAGTGGGCAGCAGGACAAATAGACAGAGGGAATGCCATAGTGGGGGAATAGACAGCAATACAAACCAAAGGGTTTAACCCCTCACCACTATAGCCAAAATGAAAAATAAAAAGTTGGCTTTGGATACACTATAAGTTTCAGCAAAGTAAAATGCCTTTTAAACATATCTACATTTAAATGTTACTAGTAACTGTATAATAATGTGCCGTCTCTCTATATGTACACAGGTTCCTAAACAGTCATGGAAAATAAGACTTTCCTGTAAACTTGCAAGGAAACAAGTAAAATAAAAAAAAAACATATTTTTTGGTGGTGGTAAAAATAGACTGTAATTAAAACATTCTAGACAAATGACACACCAGACAGGTGATTTTTGCATATCGGTGCACTTATCTTAGATTAAGACCTTGTTGCTCAATACTCGTCATGACTCAGCAACGCTTTTAATTATATGTTTAGGTAGCATGAACTGCTTCAAGATTTAATTTATGAAGATGAGCTTGAAGTAATCTTGCGCACACCTACAAGGGCATCTGAGATCTCTAAATATGTATAAGGCACAGGCAAAGTATGCATATTTCTCAGGCGCGCAGACAACCATTACAAATCAAAGCATTATTATCACACGTACCCATTTCCATTTTTTCCTCTTACTCGTTATCCCCTTTTCCTTTTCTATTCTTTTCTGTTTACCTTTTTAAATTCTGTTGGTTTACATATTCCATTGCTTTTCTTTGATACCTGTAAATACAGAAAAGCAAAACTACATTTTAATTTCTCCAAATTGTTGTCAGAAACCTGTCGTTTTGGTACAATTTTACTATTTTGTTGAAAAATATTAGAGTCAATAGGGAAGGCTAAATAAGGTAAATCTTAACTGTTCAATGGGCTTTAAAGTGATGCTCTCTTAAAGTGGTTGTAAACCCTCACATATACCCAGTGAAGTGAACAGCCTCAGATGATACACAGAGATGAAACAAATGTCTCTACATAAGTTTTACATGTATATCTGTTGTCTTCAGCTTGCTATATTCTTTAGAAAGTTCACATCGTGTTAGAATTTGTTCTTCCTCTTCCAGTGGAAGTAAAGTCTTGGCATACACTGTGTGACAGCTGATTGGAGGAAGGGCACCCCCCCCCCCCACCTTCCGCAAAAGAGCTGTGCTGCGAATAGACCAGCTCTCTGCTGATCTATTTATAGCACCCTCCCCAACACAAATTTCCAGCTGCTTTTATCTCCTGTGTCGGAGAACATGTCAGAAGTTATCATGCTGATAACAGAAGAACGAAGCAGCAGAAAGACACGAAACGTAGAGCTTTGGCGAGAGATAAGAAAACACTGCAGATATATGTGCCCATGTCAAATTTCAGGAATCAGGTTTACATCCAGAAAAGTATGTAGGCTGCCATAGCTCACATTTTATTGAGAATATTAGTTCCCACCATGGCATGCTGATGCTTTAACTTCAATGCTAGTGGAGTGCCTGACCTGGAGTCTGCAACTTAAAGGTATTGAACGCAGATATACTTATGACATAGTCACTTTAAAAGTCTTCCAAAGGTTATCAAATTTCAGTCCCGCTATTTTAGACCTGGTATTGTGCCAATATTGTCCCTTTATTTTTTTTTTATTTTTAAGAATAAATAAGTAAAATATAAGTGTCAAAACAACAGTACTCATACCAAACAAATACAAAAAAAATGGCGAAAACACAAATACTAGAAACACCAAATAAACAAAACTACTCCCCCAAAAAAAAAACAGATTGCCTTTCTTTTAAAGTGTATGCAAAATCACAACTTTATACTGTTTTGCCAGTTTTAGAGTGGGGATAAGTTAAAACTCCGGTTTTACTGCTATGCAGGGCTCTGTTACAATATTTTCCTTGACTTCCTGTCCTGCTGACATTTTAACACTAAAAATACTGAATTAATCTTCTCCATTTCAGCAGATTTTCCCAGACAGAAAGTACGGGGAACTCTCCAACAGCAACACAAACCGAAATAAAAATGATTATTTTAGTGAAGTAGGGAAAGACTAGAACCTGTGAAATTGGAGTTTCTGCAAAGTAATAATTTTTGCCAAAATCAATGTGCTCATCTCTAAGGCCTCGTACACACGACCGAGAAACTCGACGGGCGAAACACATCGTTTTGCTCATCGAGTTCCTTGTGAAGCCGTCGAGAAACTCGACAAGCCAATTTTCTCCATTCCCGTCAAGGAAATAGAGAACATGCCTTCTTTTTTGGCTCGTCGAGTTTCTCGGCAGTTTCCTCGACGAAAATGTACACACAACCGGTTTCCTCGGCAAAAAAATATCTCCCAGCAAGTTTCTTGCTGGTTTTTGCCGAGAAACTTGGTCGTGTGTACGAGGCCTAACTTGCAGCATTTCCTTTTCCTTACCGTTTTTCCTTTTCCTTAACTACTTGCCAACCGCCCTATAGCTGTTTTACTGCTACAGAGTGGCTGCTGTGTGCAGGATCACATATATATATATATGTTACCCTGCACTTCCGGTTGGAAGGCACAAATTAATAATCAAAGTGGGAGCCAATGGTTGGGTACCATGAACTCGATGTCCGCCGCCACCCACGATCGTTCGGTACAGAGGCAGAACGGCAGCTTGCCTATGCAAAAAGTGCAGGATCACATATATAAATACGTGATCCTGAACTTCTGTGTAGCGGGCATTATTGAATGCCGCCGGCTCGCTCCCACTGTGATTATTCACAGTGGGAGTCAAGAGTCAGGTACCGTGTACTCAATATCTGCCGTCACCCATGGATCGTTCAGTACAGAAGTAGAACGCAAGTCTGCCTCTGTAAACAAGGCAGATTGCCATACTGTCAGGAGGAAAGGCATGGATCTGTGTTCCTGCAAAGCAGAGACAAGGATCCATGTCTTCCTCTAGTAAGAAAAAAAACACGGGCTAGGCACACAGCCTGTGTGTTCGCCCCTGATGGTAACCCCTTCCCAGCCAGTGTCATTAGTACAGTGACACTGTGTTAGTGTCACTGGTTTCTAAAAAAGTGTCAAAAGTGTCAAGTAGTGTCCGATGGACCGTCGCAATATCGCAGTCCCGCTATAAGTCACTGATCGCTGCCATTACTAGTAAAAAAAATTATAAAAATAATAATTTCATAAATATATCCCATACTTTGTAGACACTAAGGGGCAGATCCACAAAGAGAGTACGCCGGTGTATCTACTGATACGCCGGCGTACTTTCAAATTTCTCGCGTTGTATCTTTGGTTTGAATCCTCAAACCAAGATACGACGGCATCTGGGTTAGATCCGACAGGCGTACAGCTTCGTACGCCTTCGGATCTTAGATGCAACACTTCGGCGTCCGCTGGGTGGAGTTCTCGTTGTTTTCCGCGTCGAGTATGCAAATTAGCTATTTCCGACGATCCACGAACGTACGCGCGGCAGTCGCATTCTCTTACGTCGTCTCTAGTCAGCTTTTTCCGGCGTATAGTTAAAGCTGCTGTTTTGCGGCGTATAGTTAGACTTGCCATGTTAAGTATGGCCGTCGTTCCCGCGTTTCATTTGAATTTTTTTTTTTTTGCGTAAGTCGTTCGTGAATCGGGATGGACGTAATTTACGTCCAGGTCAAAACCAATGACATCCTTGCGACGTCATTTAGCGCAATGCACGGCGGGAAATTTAGGGACGGCGCATGCGCAGTTCGTTCGGCGCGGGGACGCGCTTCATTTAAATGAAACACGCCCCCTACCCGCCCAATTTAAATTCCGCGCCCTTACGCCGCTTGAGATACACTACGCCGCCGTAACTTACGGCGCAAAATCTTTATGGATTCGAACCAAAGCCAGGTAAGGTACGGCGGCGTAGCGTATCTCAGATACGATGCGCCGGGGCAGATCTTTGTGAATCTGCCCCTATAACTTTTGTGCAAACCTATCAATATACACTTATTGGGATTTTTGTAGCAGAATACATATAAGCCTAAACTGATTTTTTTACATTTTGTTATTTGATGTGTTTTGTAGCAGAAAGCAAACATGTGTTTTTGTTTATAACGCAAAAAAAAAAAAAAAATGCAGAGGTGATCAAATACCACAAAAAGGAAGCTCTACTTGTGAGAAAAAAAAGGAAATTAATTGTATTTGTGTACAGCATCGCACAACCGCGCAATTGTCAGTTAAAGTAAAGCAGTGCCGTTTTGCAAAAAAAATGGTCTGGTCATGAAGGGGAGTAAATCTTCTAGAGTGGGTAAACATTTTGGGCCAGATTCACAGAAGAGATACGACGGCGTATCTCCTGATACCCCGTCGTATCTCTGAGATACGATTGTCGTATCTATGCGACTGATTCATAGAATCAGTTACGCATAGATAGCCCTAAGATCCGACAGGTGTAACTTGTGTTACACCGTCGGATCTTAGGCTGCAATTCTAGGCCGGCCATTCACGAACGTCGAAACCAATGACGTCCTTGCGATGTCATTTAGCGCAATGCACGTCGGGTAATTTGACGGACGGAGCATGCGCAGTACGCTCGGCGCGGGAACGCGCCTAATTTAAATGGTGCCCGCCCCATTTGAATTAGGCAGGCTTGCGCCAAGCGGATTTACGTTACACCGCCGCAAGTTTACTGGTAAGTGCTTTGTGAATCAGGCACTTACGCTGTAAACCAGCGGCGGTGTAACGTAAATGGGATACGTTACGCCGCCGCTGCGTAACGTAAATCTACCTGAATCTGGCCCTTTGTTTTTCTTTTTGTCATGTCTATTCCTTTTTTTCCTATTCTCACTTTCCCTTTATGTTTTCATTTGCATTTTCTTTCTATTCCTAATAGAATCACTTGCAATGTTTAAGGGATACCAGAAAATGCATGAAAGCTTTTTACCATTATAATATATGATGTATTAGAAAGGCACACATTTTTAACCGTATCATGTGGCTAGAAATTAATTAACGTTATTAAAGATCTTATAAAATGATGGCCATGACAGAAATGGGGTTAAAGTCAACCACACCTCTTTTTTTTTTAATGCAGAGAGGGCGAAAAATGAGCCATAAGGCTGTTAAGTCACTTGTCAGAAAATTTGCTTTGACAAGTATGAGTGCTTCACATTTTAATGATGCATAAATTATGTAATCATGATCTGCAGCCTTTGGCAGTATAAATCAAGATGGATTGGAATAATGAATTGCATTTTCTTCCTTTGTATGTCTCTGAATAAATATAGGACTTGAGACAGCTTGGTTAAAAATAGTGAAAACAAGTAAGAGTGTACAGCTATAGAAAGATTTTTGGGGAATTATTTCACATAATGCAGAAGAGCATTAAATTGCCATCATTTAAATTTGAATACAACAGTGTTGTGTAAATTAAACTGAATTGAACGTCAATTATTTTGTAGGCAACATGCATATTTACTCCTCTAGTATGATTTATCATTGATACAGCACTTGACAAGTAAGTATGAGTGCAAAAATGACATTGACATTTATTGTTGACATTAATTATTCAGAAGTAAAAAGTAAAGTTTCAGACAGATCGAAAAATCACCAATTTATTTATCTAATATAAAGTTAGATTATTTTAAACACATCCCTGTAAAAAGGTTGACAAGCAGCAGATTGTATATCTATTACTATATTTCCTAAAGCTGAACTTTAGGTAGATATAAAAAAAACACAAATTAATGCATCTCTGTTTTCATTAATACATACTTAACCACTTAACCCCCAGACCATATTGCTGCCCAAAGACCAGAGCACTTTTTGCGATTCGGCACTGCGTCGATTTAACTGACAATTGCGCGGTCGTGCGACGTGGCTCCCAAACAAAATTGGCGTCCTTTTGTTCCCACAAATCGAGCTTTCTTTTGGTGGTGGTGTTTGCTCACCTCTGCGGTTTTTAGTTTTTGCGCTATAAACAAAAATAGAGCGACAATTTTGAAAAAAAAAAAATATTTTTTACTTTTTGCTGTAATAAATATCCCCCAAAAATATATAAAAAAACATTTTTTTCCTCAGTTTAGGCCAATACGTATTCTTCTACATATTTTTCGTAAAAAAAATCGCAATAAGCGTTAATTGATTGGTTTGCGCAAATGTTATAGCGTTTAAAAAATAGGGGGTATTTTTATGGCATTTTTATTAATACTTTTTTTTACTAGTAATGGCGGCGATCGGCGGTTTTTTTCTGGTACTGCGACACTATGGAGGACACTTCGGACACTTTTGACACATTTGGGACCATTGGCATTTTTATAGCGATCAGTGCTATAAAAATGCATTGGATTACTATAAAAATGCCACTGGCAGTGAAGGGGTTAACACTAGGGGGCGGGCGGGGAAGGGGTTAAGTATGTTCCCTGGGTGTGTTCTAACTGTAGGGGGGGTTGCCTCACTAGGGGAAATCACTGATCTTCTGTTCATACATTGTAATTGTAATTTCGGCATGGGGTTCCCCTTAAAATCCATATCAGATCTGAAGGGCCAAGTATAGGCTGGGAGAGGACCCCATGCCATTTTTAATTTAATTTTATCTATATTGCCGGGAGCCGACAATACATTACACCCGCAAGCAAGTTTAAATTACATTTTTCCTTTAGAACAATATTTATAATAGTTTTTTTTAAATTATCGATGCTCCCCACTGAAACCACTGCCTGTGGAAGAGAATTACCACTCTTTCAGGGTTCCTCTACGCAGTTTAAAGTTAAACCACTTTTCTTCTAATTTTAGTGAATGGCCATGTGACTTATTAAATTCTCTTTTGTGGAAATGTTTTATCCCTATTGTGGGGTCACCAGTACGGTATTTGTACATTGAAATCATTTCCCCTCTCAAGCGTCTCTTTCCTCATAACTAATGTCCTTCAGTCCCTTTATTAACTTTGTTGCCCTTCTCCGGGCTCTCTCCAGTTCCAGAACATCCTTCCTGAGGACTGGTGCCCAGAACTGGACGGCATACTCCAGGTGCTGCCAGACCAGAGTCTTGTAGAGTGGAAGAATTATTGTTTTATCTCTGGAGTTAATCCCCTTTATAATGCATTTAGTTTTCATTTTCGCTAGAACTTTCTGCCTGTTTAAGATGTTCTTAACCAAACCGGGGGGGGGGGGGGGGGTTCGGCCATCCCTAATAGGGAGAAGGAAGGGGAAAAGCGACAAGAACACATTCTAGAAGAGAGAGACTTGGTCATGTATATTCTCTGCATAAGAGGAGAGATTCCATTGGACCCATTGAAAGAACCATTCAGTCATTAGAACTCTGAAGTCTCGGATTTCAGTTCAAAGTAATCTTTCATTGAGTAGGTTTCAATTATCACTTTAGTAGATACTTAAAGGAGTTGTAAAGGAAAACATTTTTTTGCCTAAAATTAATGTCTGCAAGGTAGACAGACAGAATAGTGTAATGATTCTGTTAAAAAACAAGTAAATACCTATTAAATTCCATCATCTATATCACCTCCAGCGTTCTAGTTTCTGTTCTCTCATTCACTTCCTGGTTTGCATCGCTCGTCCATTCACCCTCTCTATAAAAGTAAAAGTGAAAGAAAATGTCAAATTCGGGCCAGTCACTAGAACAGGATTAGAGGGGAAATCTTACAATGGGGATACTAGCTCTAGTGACATTGGAGACAACAAGGGACCCACTCACTTTGGAGGGATTTTCTATCAACTCCTGATTTGGGTATAGGACAGGTAGTAAAGAAAATCTCCCAAATGGAACACAGATGGTAAAAAAAAACTGACAGAGATTTTAACCATACCTGAGAATACCATTTAATAGTACCAAAGTATGTGAAATGGTTGTGTGCTAAAAATCTTGTGGAGCTGATGTAGAAAAATGGACCGGACTTTGCTGCCAAACAGCACACACAAAAATGGCCTTGGGTCAATATTTATAATAATAATTAATATTGCCATATTTATTTATTACTGCTAGGCTACTGCTTACAATGCCCAGCAAATAGATTGCTTTTTATTATGCCCTAGTGAAAAAAATGGCAACAAGGACAGCTAAAGCCAGCAAAGTAATCTTAACATTGCACTTGTTGAAGCTGGCTGTGTACTAGACCTAATATCTCTATAAGCACAGATAACCTTGTTATTTGTTACCTTTTGCAAAGTGCTTTCTGTTATGTATTGTTCATTTCCTGGTCTCAGCCTACCTATTCTTGAAAGTTGGTTAATTTACCAATTAAAAAACATGGCTGGTCTAAAGACAAAGGGCCAGATCCACATACAGGTAGAACGGCGCAGCGTATCAGAGATACACTACGCCGCCGTACCTTACCTGGCGCATTTTCGAATCCTCAGCGATTTCACGCCATAAGTTACGGTGGTGTAATGTATTTCTGTCGGCAAATTTGAAATTGGGCGGGTTGGGGCGGGTTTCATTTAAATGAAGCGCGTCCCCACGCCGAATAAACTGCGAATGCGTCGTCTCGAAAGTTACATGATTGATAGATAAAATCTGTTCGAGTTGCTGGTGTGATGTAACCACATGTCTGTATCTTAAGATTGCCGACACGTTTCGTGCAAACCACTCATCAGGGGCACATAATCAGAGATGTCTAAGATGAAATAAAATAAAATAAATATAATTGTAATGGATCCTGGCAGGGAAGGGCAGATGGGCCCACTCTGAGTACTTACATGGAATGAGCCAAGTATAGAGCCAGGGCTAAGGAGTTGCCTGTCCCGGAAGCTAAGGTATATAAGAGCCGCGTGCTGGCGGGGCGCATAGCCCTACCCCTCCAAACCCAGAGCACAGGGTGCCGGTATTCAAAGTTAAACAAAATGCTGCGCCAGTCGTGGCTACCTGAAGGGAGTCTTAAATAGGGAATACATATTAAGTGTATCATAGTATACTGACAAGGTACAAAGCATACTATTGTCTATTAGATGGGTGAAGTAAAAAGTAGGGAAGTCTATGCAATAGAGTGGAGTGAATGGACATGAATGTTGTATCCAGATGACCAAAGAGTGTGATGTAAAAAAAGAGGTAAAAAATAGCAAAGACAGTCCCAATTAACCAAGGCCAATAGACAATAGTATCCTTTGCACCTTGTCAGTACACTATGATACACTTATTATGTATTACTGACAATTTCGAACATGGGCCTGACTAATGTTATGGATCCAAAGCGAAAACTTTTACCGTTTCAACTAAAGTGTATACGTGTATGTTGTAATCGAAACAATAAGAATATTCTGTCTTGTATAATTTATATATGTTTTTATTGTTATCCAATGATCACTACGAACATGGAAACGATCATGTAAATTAGTTTATTCTCTTTTAGTGGCCAATTCACTTTCGACCAACGAATCGTGTGTATGGCCAGCATAAAGTTACATTTATTTCTACAAAAAAAGTTAATCGACTCTTCCTGCACCTCAGAAACTGCACAGGAAGTATGGGCAGACAGCTGTACTGAATGACTACAGGAGCCTAGTATTTCACCCGCCATCCACTATTTACAGGGCGATGCTTTGCAGGCTGCAGTGTAAAAAATTCACTTTTTTCTACCTGCAAAATCATGTGCATTAATAGTGATTGTAAATGTAATTTTCTTTTAAATAACAAACATGTCATACTTACCTGCCCTGTGCAATGGTTTTCCCAAGAGCAAGCCCGATCCTCCTCTTCTGGGGTCTCCCGCCAGCGCTCTTGGCTCCTCCTGCCTTCTGAGTACCCCCTAGCAAGCTACTTGCTGGGGGGGGGGGGGTACTTGTGCATGCTCATTCCTGAGCCACACTGTGAGCATCTATTGATACACACATTGTGGCTCGGCCCTGCCCGCCACTCCCTCATCACTGGATTTGATTGACAAATAAACAAGCAGGAGGAGACAGCGCTCAGGGCCCTCGGTGCAAGCGTTTATGTTGAGGTGATCCTCAGGATTGAATAGATGTAATGCTGGTCACAATAAAGTCTGTCAAGTGATTGCAAACACACATTTATTAAAGTACTGCCACATTTTTAAATTAGTGTCAACAGCAAATGATACCAATGCCAAGGAGTCTTGATGGGATACCATCTCCAAGTTCTGATATGGGGACTAATAAAAAGATGGCGAGTCAACAGCCCATGTGTAGCAAGCCATTCAGGTAGCCAGGCTCAGCGCACCGCTGCAGATGACATCACAATTAGCCACTGGACAGAACCAGGAAGGAGCCACAAAGAACCAGCATGGAGTACAAGTGCAGGGGTTGGCGTGATGATACAGTTTACACGCAAGCGTTTTGTCAAGTCCTTGACAAATTGCATGCGTAAAAAAACTAATTGTCACAGCAACCCCTACACCAATGGCTCCTGCTGCTCTCTGAGTCCAGTGCAGTGATGAGAGAGAGACAGTGCTGGATTTTAAAAATGTTTACAAAAAATTATGTGAAAAGTGTGGCGTGCATTTGTATTCAGCCCCCCTGAGTCAATACTTTGCAGAACCACCTTTCGCTGCAGTTACAGCTGCAAGTCTTTTTGGGGATGTCTCTATCAGCTTTACACATCTAGAGAGTGACATTTTTGCAAAATTGCTCAAGCTCTGTCAGATTGGATGGAGAGCGTCTGTGAACAGCAATTTTCAAGTCTTGTCACAGATTCTCAGTTTGACTTAGGTCTGGACTTTGACTGGGCCATTCTAACACATGAATATGCTTTATTCTAAACCATTACAATGTCACTCTGGCTGTATGCTTAGGGTCGTTGTCCTGCTGGAAGGTGAACGTCCGCCCCAGTCTCAAGTCTTTTTCAGACTCTAATACCGCGTACACACGATTATTTTTCGGAGTCAAATGTCATTTAAAATGATCGTGTGTGGGCTTCACATAATTTTTCGGGTTCTGAAAAACTACAATTATTTTTTTCGAACATGCTGCATTTTTTAACAACGTTTTAAACTATGTCGTTTTTCGGGTTGTAAAAAATGATGGTGTGTGGGCTAAAACGACGTTAAAAACCTGCGCATGTTCAGAAGCAAGTTATGAGATGGGAGCGCTCGTTCTGGTACCATTCGTAATGGAGTAAGCACATTCATCACGCTGTAACAGACAGAAAAGCGCAAATCGACTTTTACTAACAGGAAATCAGCTAAAGCAGCCCAAAGGGTGGCGTCATCCGCATGGAATTTCCCCTTTATAGCGCCGTCATACGCGTTGTACGTCACCGCGCTTTGCTAGAGCATTTTTTAAAAACAATTGTGTGTGGGCAACATCGTTTTAATGATGAAGTTGGAAAAAACAACGTTTTTTCTACATGCCGAAAAACAACGTTTTTTTTAACGCCGAAAAATGATCGTGTGTATGCGGCATAACAGGTTTTATTTTAAGATTGTCCTGTATTTGACTCCATCCATCTTCCCATCAACTCTGACCAACCTCTCTGTCCCCACTGAAGAAAAGCATCCCCACAACATGATGCTGCCACCACCATGTTTCACGGTGGGGATGGTGTGTTCAGGGTGGTGTGCAGTGTTAGTTTTCTGCCACACATAGCATTTTGCTTTTAGGCCAAAAAGTTCAATTTTGGTCTTATTTGGATAGTAACAAAGCTGTATTAAAATGTTTTTGTTAGTTAAGCAACGGTGATGCTTTTTAAAGAGGTCTTAAAATACAGAGGCCTGGATTCAGAAAGAAGTTACGACGGCGTATCTCCAGATACGCCGTTGTAACTGCGAATGCGGGCCGTCGCAACTCTGATAGAATCAGATACGCCTCACAGTTGCCTAGATACGAGCGGCGTAAGTCTCTTATGCCGTTGTATCTTAGTTGCATATTTACGCTGGCCGCTAGGTGGCGCTTCCGTAGATTTACGCGTTGAATATGGTAATGAGCTAGATACGCCGATTCAGAAACGTACGTGCGCCCGGCGGATTTTTTCCTTCGGACCATTCTCATCGGATGGACTGATCGTGTGTACGCGGCCTAATATGCAAGTTATTGTCATAAAACGTCTTTGAGAACCCGGGTCTTGCCCCAGGGAACATGTATCAATGGAAAAAAAGTTTTAAAAATGGTCATTTTTTCAGGAGCAGTGATTTCAATGATGCTTAAATAGAAAAATAAAAAAATGAAAATTTCCTTTAAATATTGTACCTACTGGGTTTCTATAGTATGCCTGTGAAAACGTCTTTGAGAACCCGGGTCTTGCCCCAGGGAACATGTATCAATGGAAAAAAAGTTTTAAAAACGGTTGTTCCTGAAAAAAATACTGTTTTTAAAACTTTTTTTCCATTGATACATGTTCCCTCGGGCAAGACCCGGGCTCTCAAAGATGTTTTCACAGGCATAATATAGACACACAGCCGGTACAATATTTAAAGGAATTTTTCTTTTTTTTCTTTTTATTTAAAGCGGTGGTTCACCCTCAGTGACATGATTTTACCATCGAGACAGGCATTGTAGCGCGAGCTACAGTATGCCTGTCCCGATTTTTTTAACCCCGGACTCACTGTGTAATCGTACATTATAGATTTCGGCTCCCGCGGGGAATGGGCGTGCCTATGGAGAGGGAGGATGATTGACGGCCGGCCCTGGCACGTCACTCTCCCCGAAGACAGCCGGAGTAGGTCTCGGCTCTTCACGGCGCCTGCGCACAGGCTATGCGCAGGCGCCGTGAAGAGCCAAGCCTATTTCCGGAGAAGCGTGACGCGCCAGAGCCGGCCGTCAATCATCCTCCGTCTCCATAGGCACGCCCATTCCCTGAGGGAAGTCGGTATCTTCGATGTACAAGTAAACGGTGAGTACGGGGATAAAAAAATCGGGACAGGCATACTGTAGCTCGCGCTACAATGCCTGATTTTATGGTAGAACAAAACATTTTTTTTTTTTGGGTTTATAGGGTGAACCCCCGCTTTAAGCATCATTAAAATCACTGCTCCTGAATCTTTAGGTGCAAACTACAGAGCACACGGGCAGTACACACCAAGTAGCTTTAGGTGCAAACTACAGAGCACACGGCCAGTACACACCAAGTAGTTTTAGGTGCAAACTGCAAACTACAATCACATGCCTGCCAGTAAATTAGGAAGAAGTGATCTAGCTAAACTATACAGTGTATAAATATATGTACAACACCTGGGATGTATATATATCCTCTACACACTGTAACATTAACTGACTAGCCTGCCTGCTCTATCTACCTGCAAAATATGACACTCTCTCTGTCCTCTCTTAACCACTGCAACACACTACACAAGGCCGACCTGCAGGCAGCCTTTTATCGTGGGGGGCGTGTACTAAACCCCCTGAGCCATAATTGGCCAAAGCCACCCTGGCTTTGGCCAATTATGGCTCTCCGTTTTTTGCAAGCTGTGATTGGCCAAGCATGCGGGTCATAGTGCACGCTTGGCCAATCATCAGCCAGCGATGCCGCAGTGAATTATGGTCTGTGAAACGTAACTCGAATTTGGTGCAAACGACCCGTTTTGTTCGTATTTCGACGAACGATCGAACATACGATGTTTGAGTCGAACATGAGTTTGACTCGAATACGAAGCTCATCCCTATTGGTAACAAAGCCTATCAAAGTGCCCTCTCAAATGCAAAGGCTATATTAACCTCCCTGGCGGTATTCCCGAGTGTGGATCGGGGTTAATTTCCATTACCATTAGCGGTAACTTCAGGCCACAATTAGGATTGCATTGCAGAATCCTGGTACAGGTTATTTACCTTATTTACCTTGGCCCCAGGATCCTGTGATTTCCCCCTGCCCGATTCATTACTGTTCTGGGCTTCGTTCCCTGTGATTGTGTAGACAGATCTCCAGTGCACTGCATTGCCTGGAGGCCTATAATGCTCTTAAGATGGCACTGCCTGAATGAGCCCACTCCCAAGTGCAGGAGATGTTGTGATTGTGTGTGCATCCTGTATTAGGACCTGTCACTGCTGCCACCTCTATATAAGCCCCTGACCCTTCTCCAGTATTCTGCAGGATGCCCGTAGTCAGTGCTTGCTGGGTCCCTGACATCTCTACTCTCTGTACAGGCTACGTAAAGTGCAGTGATGATTTTGATATTACTTTTACAGGGTAATAACTGGTGTGCGCAAAGTAGATTTATGTCCTTTGTGGCTATTGAAGGATATATTTAAATTAAAGTTTTGTGTGAGTTGAGCTTTAATTATGAATTAATTATAACCAGGCTGCTATATTTGTATTTTTTTATATTTGCATAGAGTTCATCTTTAATAATGGAAAATGACAGTGTGAGTAGCATGTTATGAAAACACTCCATCACAGCACTGATTTTCATGAGTGCTGTAGTTTTTTTTATGATGCTTGTGCTATATGGATAATACTATATTAGACTACATGATTGAAATTATCAACAGCCAAACCTTAAACACACTAGCGGCCTCCTATTCTAAAGTCTGAAGTGTATTAACCTACCACTGGTATTGAAATAGATAGCAAAAATCACATGCCCTTGGTCCAAAGTTTAAACTGCACTTGATGGTTAGATTGACCCCTTTTACTGGTTAAAGGATAAGTTCACCTTTTCAGATTTTTTTTTTTATAAATAAATAATAAACTGCAGGTAAAAAAATAAGATTTTTTGTTGTTGCAGGAGCCTGTAAAGCATTGCACCAGAGATCAGCAGATCGCTGATGCCATGCAGGTCTAATGCTAAGTGTCAGTTTATAGGCTTGCTCATACCTCGTACAGGAAAAATGAATGAACTACAAAAGCGCTTTACAGCGCCATGGTAGTTCATAAAAAATTACAAGCCGAAAGCTGCAAAGGCTGCCGAGTCTTGTAATTTTCCATTCATAGAATTCTGCGAATGAGGGACATGGCCAAGTGGGCGGAGCCCCACACAGCCAGATTTTAAAAAGAAATGTTGACAGCTAGCGGGTGGAGAAGAACTTTGACAACTAGCAGGTGGAGAAGAACCCCTGCTAGCTGGCACAGCAGGGGAGCAGGAAGTGCAGGGGTCGGCGCATTTAAAACCTGTTGCATGTTACACCCCGAATATAGGTGTAACATGTAAAATGTTATGAAAGGTAAATTCATCCTTTAAATTCTATAACCCCTGACTAAGAGGACAGGGAGGAAAGAGTGATACAGTCGCCAATGAATGATGCTGGGTCACAGGAACTTAACCTTTAAAAAGTGATAGTAAGATGAGAAGAGATCAGAAGCAGGGGAGGGTCAGCATTGACCAATACCAGATCAGCGAGACAGAAACAGGCTAGGTAAGCAACTTGTAGGCAGTGAGATACCAGAGCTTCAGGTAGGAATCATAGTTGGTGAACAAACTGGGGTCAATACAGGAGCAGATGAGCAGATAAGGAATTGTCACAGATGGATCAAGAAACAAGCCAGGTCAGTAACAAGAATCAGGATCAGGTTCCATAATTACTGGTCACAGTTATAGAGCTGAAGACTTCTCAGCATTGAAGCCTGGTTTTATTGTGAGACTTCACTCAAAAGGGGAAGTTTCACTTTTCTGCCTCCTTCCCCTCTTCCTCTTCAACTTTTGGCACATTATACATATACTTTTTTTGAGGAGCAGATACCTGGTTTCATTTGTCTAAGCCAGTGTTTCTGAACTCCAGTCCTCAAGGCGCCCCAACAGGTCATGTTTTCAGGATTATCCCCAGATGAAACAGCTTTAGTAATTACTAAGGCAGTGTAACTGATCAAATCACATGTGCAAAATAATGGAAAGCTGAAAACATGACCTGTTGGGGTGCCTAGGGGACTGAAACACCAGCCTAGATGATCAGAGCAGAATTCCCCCCCCCCCCCCCGCCCACACCCTTTTGAGATATGTCATAGGTCCCAGAAGGCTGCAGAATCATTCAAAATTAGCAGCATGGATCACGCATATGCAGTCACAGCCGGCTTCCCACACTAAAGATGCTGGAGCTAAGGTAAAGACTGGTGAAGAATCGGCACTGGATCGCTGGACAGGAAAGCCTCTTTTACTTAAAAGTCAACAGCTACAGAATTTATAACTGCTGACTTTTAATTTGTCAGACTGAAAAAACACTTTAACTAGCCTACTTGGTACCACTATGAACAATGAGCACATTCTTAGACTCATGGTCCAGGTAATTTTTTTCACTTTAGCAGCCTTGCATGGTTCACAAAAATGCCCTGCTAGCGGCTTAAAAGCACTGCAAAGACGACGGTAAAGCCGACGCCTATCGCTGCTCAGTGTGAAAGCAGCCTAAATGTGGCAATAAAAATAGTTTGACAATAGTTCTAAAGTTTTCACACTTGTTTTCACACTCTATCCAAAACTAAAAAAAAAATTTGAGCTGCAGTTGGATTTAAGGAATATTGGGGTCAATTCACTAACGGTTAAATACTTGCGGTAAATCAGTTTGGAAAGTTCGAATCACTAAGAATTTTGCTTTAAATATCGATTTAGCGGTTATTACTGCATTATTTAATGCGGTAATTTATCGCATTGAGCTGGTTGCTGAGGATGGGGCTGGGAAGCTGGCCGCTGCATCCATAACAACAGATGACTCTGTAGCTGTCAGCGGGTTCCCCGCTGACAGCTGAATATAAGAAACATGCCGGCAATTACGAATTGTGAAAAAAAAAACAGCGTGGGGTCCCCCCTTAATGCATGCCAAAATGTAAAAAATAAAACGCTCTTTTTTTTCATAATTTTTAATTGCCGTCTTTGCGGGGCGTGTAAAAGTGTGCAAATTAGAGGGTCCTTCAATGAACCTGCCCCGCAAAGACGTGTAATTTATTGAGAAAACCATTCCCCAAAAGAGCACTGGTGAAGAATACATCCACCCCTTTGAGAAAAGCATCCGCCCCTTTGAGAAAAACATCCGCCCCTTGTTGTATTCCGTCCCTTGTTGTATGCAATGAATAACCCACCACCAGAATCGGGAGTGAGCGGCATGTTGATTGTGCATGCGCCGTTTAAAGGGAAAAGAACAGCTGTTCATCCTCTGAGATTTTTGGCGCCTGTAGTCCAGCCCGGACATTATCTGACCGGGGGACCCATACCGACAGAACACCGGCATGTTTTTTTTTTTTACATTCAGCTGTCAGAAGGGAACCCACTGACGGCTGATGAGTCATCTTTAGTTAAGGACATTGCGGCCGGCTTCCCTTCCCTCTCCTTAGCAACCAGCTATTGGGGGGGACCCCCACGGCAACCAGCTATTGGGGGGACCCTCACTCTGTTTTTGACAAATACGACATGTGATACCGCCAGCAAAACCCTGGTGATAAATATTGCATGTTTTTTTACTCTCTGTTTCATTTGTGAATTGGATTTAGGAGCATACCGCATGGTTTTTAAAATATATTTGCCGGAACAGTTTTCAGTTTGCGGTAAATATGGCATAATCATTTTTTTTTGGTGAATTTATTTTGTACATGCCATCATTTATGCAAATGAGTCACTTGAGAGCAATATGGCATTGCGGTAAACGTTAGTGAATTGACCCCATTGATCTGCTTGATCCAAGATTTTTTTTTTCTAAAAAATCAGTGCTGTTGTTTGGTGACTACATAAGAATTAGTCCGTCCTTATTTACTTTCCTATGCATCTATAACTGAACTACAGAGGGGAGTAAATGTATGAGTTCCACTGAGCTGAATGTATCTAATGGTGTGAAATTATCCATATGATCTTTATTTACATTATGATACAATGCTATGCTGTGACAATATATCTTTCCTGAGGAAATGGCTTTCCTGCTAAGTGGTAAGTAGACACTCAACATTAAAATATATTACAGGAGCTAACTTTGTCAATATTGACTTATCATACAATAATGTGGAGGAGTTACTTCAATCTGTTTGCTATACAATACTCAGATTTTATTTTGTCTGGTTTTATTTTGCAGATATGAACAGTAAATATTTATGGTGATTAGATATATTAAGTAGAGCGGATCCGGCAAATAGAATAAACCATTTTCCTATTATCTAAACACTGTGCATGTTTAAATTTAAAGTGGACCTAAAGCTTGAACAAAACTTTTCTATCCTTCTCACCCGCAGGCCTCAAGTCCTTACAAATGCAAACTATTGTGTAAAACGTACATTTGGGCGTGTTTACTTTCAGCCGTCATTGCCACCCCTTTAAAAAGTAGTCTGCAGTGGATTACTTTTCAGAGGCATTCGACTTGGAGTGATATATCCCCTTTTTTAACCCTTAAAAGCCTGCAGCACCACATCACCAGTTTGTGTATTGCACATGGTTGCAGGGCACTTGCGGTGTAGCGCCATTCACTTAAATGTTGTTTGGGCATTTTGTTTTGTTTATTGGTAGCAGTA
Source organism: Rana temporaria (assembly GCF_905171775.1). Classification (NCBI taxonomy): domain Eukaryota; kingdom Metazoa; phylum Chordata; class Amphibia; order Anura; family Ranidae; genus Rana; species Rana temporaria. The sequence continues at coordinate 71,046,299 of NC_053490.1, forward strand.
CTGCCTAACAAGCATGACCTGTGGTACAATTTTTTGCCACACCACAACCATTACAGTGTGTGCTATCCTGGTCAATCTGCAGCTTGGTGATCATGGGGCCCCGTACACACGAGAGGATTTATCCGCAGATACGGTCCAACGGACCGTTTCCGCGGATAAATCCTCTCGAGGATTTCCTCACCATAGGATCGTAATCCGCGCCGAAATCCCATCGCGATGACGTGTCGATGATGACGCGGCGACGTGCGCGATGCGGTCATATAATGAATTCCACGCATGCGTCGAATCATTACGACGCATGCGGGGGATCCATTCGGACGGATTGATCCGGTGAGTCTGTACAGACCAGCGGATCAATGCGTTGGGATGGATTCAAGCGGATAGATTTGAAAGCATGTCTTCAAATTTTTATCCGCTTGAAATCCATCCCAGGGGATAAAAATCCGCGGAAACAGATCCGCTGGATTGTACACACCAGGGGATCTATCCGCTGGAACTGATCCGCAGATCAATTCCAGCGGATAGATCCTCTCGTGTGTACGGGGCCTAAGGCTTATTTTTACTGACCCTGGCCGTCTGTGTAGGCGAAACCTAAAAGTGCTTTGTGCTTTCTCTACCTTTGGTTCTGGCGCATGGAATCATGGCAGTAGGGAGGGGGGGGGGGGGCATGGATGCCACTAGACCTCTGAAGGTATGCCATGGTATCTGGTACCAAGACACCAGTAGCAGATCCTTTAGGTCCTGTAGGATGCAAGGTGGGCCCTCCATGGATTGGACTAGGACTCAATGGATCCAAAGAAGATTGGAGGTCAAGTCAACACCTCAAACTTGTTGCTGTGTTTCTCAAGCCATTCTTGAACTATTTTTGCAGTGTGGTAAGGCCCATTATCCTGCTGAAAGAGGCCACTGACCTCAGGGAATACTGTTTTCATGAAGTAGTGTACTTGGTCAGCAAGAATGTTTAGGTAGGTAGTATGTATCCACATGAATGGCAGGACCCAAGGTTTCCTAGCAGAACACTGGCCTTGCTTTTTGCACTGGTCCAAATCATTTGCTGGAGGGGTGATTATGATGTGGGGTTGTTTTTCGGGGGTTGGGCTTGATTCCATAGTTCCAGTGAAGGGAACTCTTAAGGTGTCAGGCTGTCAGCACACCAAGACATTTTGGACAATTTCATGCTCCTAACTTTGTAGGAACAGTTTGGGGACGGCCCTTTCATGTTCCAACGTAACTGCGCACCAGTGCACAAAGCAAGGTCCATAAAGATGAGTTTGGGGTGGAGGAATTTGACTGGCCTGCACAGAGTCCTGATCTCGACCCTATAGTACACCATTGGGATCATTTAAAGCAGAGACTGCAAGCCAGGTCTCCTTGTTCAGCATCAGTGTCTGACCTCAGAAATGCGCTTCTGGAAGAATGGTCAAACATTTCCATAGACACACTCCTAAATCGTGTGGACAGCCTTCCCAGAAGAATTTAAGCTGTTATAGCTGCAGAGGGATGGCCAACTCAATAGTGAACACTATGGACTAAAGCCCCGAACACACGATCGGATTTTCCGATGGGAATTGTGTAATGGCAGGGCTTTGTCGGAAAATCCAACCGTTTGTATGCTCCATCGGACAATTGTTGTCAGACTTTCCACCAACAAATGTGGGATAGCATGCTTTAAAATTTTCTGACAACAAATGTGTGATGTCAGATTATTCCGTCTGTGTGTACACAAGTCCATCGGAAAAAAATCCAATGTACAAACACGCATGCTCAGAAGCAATGCTAACCATGGCACAACATTAGCAGAAATTGCCCAAGGGGTGGCTCTAAAGAGCTGAAAAAAACACATAGGGCCAGATTCACAGAGAGATACGACGGTGTATCTCCTGATACACCGTCGTATTTCTGACTTACACTGGTCGTATCTATGCGCCTGATTCATAGAATCAGTTACGCATAGATATGGCTAAGATCCGACAGGTGTAACTGTGTTACACCGTCGGATCTTATTTTCAATTTGAAAATGGCGCGGGGGCGTTCCCGCTGATTTACGCTGAATAATATGTAAATCAGCGAGATACGCGAATTCACGAACGTACGCGGACCCGACGCAGTGTTGTTACAGCGTTTCCGTAGCGGTTTTCCCGGCGTATACTTACCCCTGCTTCTATGAGGCGCAGCCAATGTTAAGTATAGTCGTCGTTCCCGCGTCAATTTTGAATTTTTTTACGTCGTTTGCTTACCCCGATTCAGAAACCCGCGCATCGCAATTTACGCTCACTTCGAAACCACTGACGTCCTACTGACGCCCGGCGCGTGCTCATTTAAATCGGCGCGGGAACCCTCCTGATTTAAATGGTACACTCCCCTTAGCCGCAGAATTTGAATTCCGCCGGGGGTTTTACAATCCGCCGCCGCAAGTTTGGAGGTAAGTGGTTTGTGAATTACCCACTTGCCTCTCAAACTTGCGGCAGCGTATTTTAAATCAGATAGATCACGCGGATCTAAAGATCCGCTGATCTACCTGAATCTAGCCCATAGTTTCATATTTGTTGGCTGACAAAGTTTTGCCGTCTGTATGCAGAACAAGTTCAAGGCCAACACCCTTCGGACAAAAGTTCTATGCTTTGTCCGATGGAAATCCGATCGTGTGTATGAGGCTTAAGACTGGGATGTGCACACAATATAGTGTGCGTGTGTGTGTATATATATATATATATATATATATATATTCTGTATACATTGGAATTCAGCAATTCAGCATTAATAAATGGCCTATTAGGTTACCATGATGAAATCGCCTGTTCTCAACTATACCTTGGACCCTTCTGTGTAGAAACAAAAAAATTATATAATAAAGTAGAGCTGCAGCTTCTGGGTCTTACTAGGATGGGAAGCTAGCATTTCGGATTTCACCTGCAGCACCATCTGCTGGTGACATTTTTTATCTCAGCACAACCATAAAGGAAAACAAAATGCATAGAATTACCATTTTCAAGATACTTAAGGAATCAAGCTAGATTGGTAAGAAAAAATTCCACTAGCCTCATTCTACAAAACATGCTTTATTTTTCAAAAAGCGCATTAATTTCCCGTAAATGTTGTTGCATTTTCTAGGGCAGCGTAGTGAACTATATGTAAACAGTGTTTTCAGTAGGTATTTCCTCTGACCTGTACTGTACGTCTATTATCGAATAACCCAGCATCCTGTTTGCTGTTTTTAAACTTGTTGCATAATGCGGAAAGTTTCTAGTAATTTCCTCTCCAACATGTTCTTTAGGAAAACTTGTTTGCCTTGCCTGAACAATAAAAATATACCGAAATAAACGAACTAGTAAATCAAAGCAAACACTGTATAAAAATGACAATAAACTGGAAATTCTATGAGGCTAATTATTGTTTGTCACTTACAAAATTGGCTAAAGTCTTAATATGTGGAATGAATGTTGTTGGATTTTCATTTCAAAACAACTCGGTCATATTCTATTGTACAATACTAAGAAAATATATTTATAGCAGCAGACTTCCATTCAGATATGAACATGAATGTCAACATAAACTAAAAGAAGTTTGCCAAAAGGCTTTAATGTCAACAAGCTGGTTGAATCAACAATTTGATTTAATAGCATAGCGTGTTTGGAGACAATTCAAGCGTTGATTACCCACACAGAGGTGCAGTCTGGGGACTGTAGGAATTACTACCATTGGTAAAGTGGATTGATCGTGGTGGACACAAGGGCCCTGATTCACAAAGCACTTACGCCAACGTATCTCGAGATACGCCACGTAAGTGTAACTATGCGCCGTCGTATCTTTGCGCCGTGCCCACAATCTGAGATACTCCTAAAAATAGACTTCCTACGACCGACGTAACTTGCCTACGCAGTCGTATCGTGGGCGCATATTTACGCTGGGTGCATTTTCTGCTCCCATTGATTTTCTATGCACATATGCAAATGAGGGAGATATGCCGATTCACGAACGTAGTTGCGCCCGGCCCATAATATACGCGGTTTGCGTAAGTCGTACGTCCGGCGTAAAGTTATTGCCCATATAGGAGGCGCAACTCATGCAAAGGTATGGACCAGGGAACAGAGCTGTCGTATTTTACGTCGTTTACGTCGTACGTGAATATGGCTATGCGTAGGTTACGTTCACGTCGCTGGCAGTGATTCAACGTATCTTAGGCAGTTGTTTCAACGTGATTCTGAGCATGCGCACTGGGATGCGGCCACGGGACGGCGCATGCGCCGTTCATTTTAAGTACTTCTATGACGCTTGGCCCATCATTTGCATGGGGTTACGCCTCATTAGCATGGCTCACGGCCACTTCCACCAAGCCGGCTTACGCCGAGGAAACCCAGCGTATCTTTAAGAGCGAGTGGGAGCAAGTGCTTTGTGAATCCAGTGCTTGCCTCTGTGCCCTGCGTTGGCGTAGCGTATATTAGATACGCTACGCTGGCATAAATATGCGCCAATGTATGTAATAATATTTATACTCATCCTTGAGGTGAGCAGGCAGGTGGTGGTGTGCACTGAATATTGGATCCATTTAAACAGGATTTTACACAGCGGTGACAGCTTTGGAAACCTACATTTGAACAGTTTTTTTTTTATAATTAATTTATTTATTTATGTTCATGAACTGCTTTATGGAATGTATAATTATTTGTTTATATAAGATTTATAGTTACGCAGAGCTGCACTATTTTCACAAAATGTATATAAAGGAGGATATTAACCCCAGTGGCTCCGGGTTAAAATCTTCCCCACATTGGAAGGTTTAGACATAGGGGTAGATCCTCGTACAACGGCGCATTAATGCGCCGGGCGTAGCGTATCTAAGATACACTACGCCACTGTAACTTACTTTGTTTTGCTTTGAATCCTCAACGAATTTGCGCTGTAAGTTACGGTGGCGTAGTGTATCTCTTGCGGCGTAAGGGCGCGGAATTCAAATGGATGTAATGGGGGCGTGTTTTATGTAAATACGTCGTGACCCAACGTAAACAACGTTTTTTTTTAACTGCGCATGCGCCGTCCCTGGGGGTATCACAGTGCGCGTGCTCGAAATGTAACCGGAACAAGCCAATGCTTACGACGGTGACGTCATTCTATGCAAATTCCTATTCACGAACGACTTACGCAAACGATGTAAAAAATTCAAAATTGTACGCGGGAACGACGGCCATACTTAACATTGAGTACGCCACCATATAGCAGCTTTAACTATACGCCGTAAATAGCTAATTTGCATACTCAACGCGGATTTCGACGGGAACGCCACCTATCGGCCGCCAAAAAATTGCAGCTTAGATCCGACGGCGTACTAAGACGTATGCCTGTCGGATCGAGCCCAGATGCCGTTGTATCTTGTTTTGTGGATACAAAACAAAGATACGACGCAGGAAATTTAAAATTATGCCGGTGTATCAGTAGATACCACATCCTGCTCAATATTGGTTTCTATTGGAGTGACACTTGTATGAACCACCACTACAATGCACTTCAAAAATAAAATCAAAACCTCTAAGGGTTAAAACCCTCTCAATAGTCCTTATTAAAATTAAATTAATCGTAACAAAAACAAGATGCAAGATGAATTAAAATAGAATAGAATTGCGTCTATAGTCCTTTAAAACATGTTAGTTAATTTCACTCTGCAGCTCTAGAACTTGCAGCAACTCTTGACAGTCCTAAATCCAAAAACCAGACTAAATCTTTCAAAGATAATGCTGTTATGGCTGTGCTGTTGCATGCATTGACACGTAGGGATCCCCCTTAAAACCTCACTCACCAGATGGATGTCAAAACAGGCATGGAATGCTGGCTCTATGACTGGAGTGTATGATGGTTCAGCTGGATCTCTCCCCTTCCTTCTGCTGCCGTCTGGTGGGTTCAGGTAGTGTTCAGATGGATGCAATCATGAAATGACATAAAGAGACTCCACATAGTGTATAACTGTTTATTACCAAAAGGTGAAGAACTCTTCAATGTTGTGCTTACATTTAAAACTTTCAAATATGGCGCTTGTGTCACAATCTAAATGCTTGCTGGCTCTCACTCTCTGATGCTGCCTGGGGATTCCTCCTCCTGACGCCGTGAGTCCCGGGAAAACCGCTCGCCTGATTGGACAGTCGTATCACGTGGCCACGCCCTGACGCGTTTCGTGATTGGATGTCACGTCTTCAGAGGGCGTGGCCACGTATCGTGAGTCGACTGTATTTATAGCGCCGAGTATTTCGCTTCGTCCGCCCTCCGCATGACGTCAGCTATACTCTCGATGTATCGAAAGGGGGCTCCATGTGTCAGCTGCAACAGCTGATAGGACATAGTAAATAAACTGTCCACAGCTGTTTGGTCACGCTGCACGGTCATCCATTATCTAACTGCAATGGACTCCCTGCGCCCCCTATGGTCACATAACATAATGTTGGTGTCTGACTCCTCATCAGATGTGCATTGCTACTACCAATACGAGTATGATCTCAGCAGGCTAATGTTATTAGGTACCTTGTATGGCCCGTCAATGTACTCTAAAGCAATGCTTTTTCCGATAGGAATCCTGACACCTAGGTTATCTGACTTTTTTCATATGTAATAAATAAAAGAAACTGCAATATATGCTATTGCGCCACTACTTATGCAAAATAAAATACATCCTTATAACATAAAGAGCATGCATGCATATAAATAAATATAACTATATCTGTATAAATACATTCTAATAGCAATCCAAAATAAATATTTAAAAATAGTTCAAATGCATCCTATAAAACTATAAAATCCTAATGCTGCTATAAAAGTAGGACTTATAATGTTAGTAGCTAGATGTGGCAATACTATCAGTACTAGCCCATTATTTATATTTATCTCTTTATGGGCTACTATACTGATTGGTATTAGCTGTTAATCTGCCTTTATCATGTTAGTTCTCTTGCTGAGGTTATGGGGGATTATAGCCTGCGTCTTAAAATGATATATAGTAAAAAGCATAATAAGATAAATATTTTTTAAAAAAAACTATTTAAGTTATTATCCATAATAAATGCCTAGATGCTAGAGCTCTATTTCTGCTTAGTGCTTTTCTCGACTCCCCAGAATTTTAAACCTATGGGGTCCTGATCATGTTTTTTGAGAAAATGTAACGACACACTGTGATCCTCGTAACCGATCTTAATGTTGTAGATATGTTCCGATACCCTTTTTCCTAAGGTGCGTTTAGTGCGTCCTATGTACATGAGGCCACATGGGCACTCCAAAGCATAAACGACATGCGTGGATGCACAAGTTATACATTCATTAATCTGGAACTGTCTTCCATTAGCTGTTGATGTAAAACTCGTTAGACCTCGTAAGTGGGTAGACACCTGTTGACATGCTTTGCATCGGCGGCATGCATGGAAACCCTTCTGGTCCCAGAACATCTGTAGTGGTTTTGGTTGGTCAAGTACCTTCTTCACCACCTGATCTCCAAAAGAGGGAGTCTTCCTATAAATGAAGGTAGGTGTTTCTGGTAATGTTAGTTTGAGTATCTTGTCCATGGTTAGAATGTTCCAGTGTTTCCGGAAGATGTTTTCTACTTCCTTATACTGTTCATGGTATTGGGAAATAAAGCCCCACTCATGCTTCTGATTGGGGGTTTTTTTCTTTTGGTAGTAATAACGTTTCTTGAGAATTTTTCCCTACGTCCTTTCTAATATGTTCTAATGAGTCATGGTTATAACCCTTCTCAATAAAACGCTTGGCTAAAATGGACGATTGTATCTCATAATCTTGTTCATGTGTGCAGTTACGGCGTATACGTAAAAATTGGCCTTTTGGAATGTTCTTCAGCCAATGAGGATGGTGTCCACTTTGCACAGGTATATAACTATTCCTATCTGTGCTTTTAAAGAAAGCTTTGGTGGTTAATTTTTCCTCCTCCTTCATTACCGTTACATCCAGATAGTGTATTTGTTCTGTATCCCAATTAAATTCTAATTTGATATTGTTAGTATTGGTATTAAGCCACATTGCAAATTATTTAAAAGATTCTTCAGGCCCCTGCCACACCATGAATAAATCGTCTATATATCTCGTATAGAAAATTAGCTCCTTGCGTCTATTTTTATATATCCATTTGTCCTCCCCATTCGCTCATAAAGAGGTTCGCTAGGCTGGGAGCGAACTTAGCTCCCATTGCGACACCAGTTTTTTGGCTGTAAAATTCTCCTCCATACCAGAAGTAATTTTTTGATAAGCAAAATTCCAGTATCATTTTCAAAAATTTCTTTGAATATATGGTACCTCCTCTCGTTGGCAAAGAGCCCAATTGAGTGCCAGTAATGCGTCATCATGTTGAATATTTGTGTATAACGCTGAAACGTCAGCCGTTACTAAAAAGATGTCTGTATTCTTAGATATATTGACTTCTCCCAATTTCCGTATGAAACTGGTGGTGTCTTTTAAGTAGGCTTGGGTGTTCTGTACACTGGTCTGTAGGAAATGGTCTAAATATTGTCCTACTCGAGAGGTAACGGATTCGATACCATTAACGATTGGCCTTGCTGGGGGAATCACTGCATTTTTGTGGATTTTTGGCACCGTATAGATTGTTGGAATACGGTTATAACTAGGACATAAAAAACTTTTTTCTTTCTGGGTTATCACTCGCATGTAGTAGCCATAATCCACTAAATTTCGTAGGCATATTCTATACTCTTTAGTGGGGTCCTTTGGAAGGTGTTTGTACGTAGTATCATCATTAAGCATTTCTTGGAGTTGTGTGTGGTAAAAGGATTTGTCCATTATTACCACTCCGCCTCCTTTGTCCGCCGGGCGTATAATCACCTCTTTCCTGGCTTCCAACGCCTTGATACCTTCTCTTATGTACTTAGGATTAAGGCTATTCTTAATGGGTAATTCTTCCAAGTCCCTTAAAACCACTTGTTTGAAAACTTCTATCTGGTGGTTGGCTTGCTGTTGAGGATTAAAGAGGGACCTATTTTTTAATCCGCTGTCTATTCCTATGGTGTCTTTGGGTTTTGTTTTGTAAGGCATGCCTGTATTAGATAGAAAGTATCTTTTCATGTTCATTTTTCTTATAAATTTGTGTATGTCTATATACATATCAAATTTGTTCAATGGTTTTGTAGAAGAACATTTTAGGCCTGCATTAAGTATGTTCGTTTCTTTTTGAGATAAAGTGATAGTGGAGAGATTGTATATACCACTCACTCTGTTTGTCTGGGCCTCTTTCTGGTGGACCCTTCGCCCCGATCGACATCCTCTGCGTGTTGCATGTTTGGCTGTCTGGCAGGGCTGTGATATTCCTGCCATTGGGGAGGGTTCCACCATTCCTGCGAGGTATTCTGGTTCTGTGGTTGTTGCGGGCGCCCCCTCCAAGGTCTGCTGCCTCGTCCTCTGCCCCTTCCTGCACCCCTCTTGCCCCTCCCTAAAAAAGGAACCTGGCGTGGGGAAGATCCATTATTCATATTATCCCTATTACCTTGTAGTGGATCAAATCTATTATATGTATTGGCTGCATATGCCCCATAAGTTTGGGTGTCATATTGGTTACCATATTGGGTATAGTTCAAAAGTCCTTGATCCTTACCCCTCTGGGCTGTTCTGTTGTTTCCTCTCCCTCTTTGTGGTTTAGGTGGTTGCTTCTGTATCCCTTGTGTTATTGGTTTTTCAGGCTGCCCAAAAGAAGGTCTGCTTAGGTTTAAAGGGATAATCCCCCTCTGCGATTGTTCAGTGGGGGGTATGTTTACCGGGATTAAACTGTTGGTGGCGTTCTGCCATAAATAAACCTCCCCTTTATTGAAATCATTATAGTCCCGTCTATATTTTTTGATTTTTTTCTTTTGCGTTTCTTTATCCACCTTTTCCAATTTTTTCTTGATTTCATTATCAAAATTAGTGGCTAAAGTAGTACCTTTAATGGGGTCTAATTTCTCTTTTAGCTCAGAGATCTTTTTTTCCAGCAAAATCATTTTTCTTTTTTTGCGTCTCAACACCAGTTGCTGCAGTTTGAAACCCACCCCATTGAAGAAGTCCAGCCACTCTGAGGTGGATTCTGCATCGTCTAAGCCATCCTGAGGGCTGACTTCCCATCTCAAACTGCGCATAATGATGTTTTCTTTCAAGTAATACTCAAATGTGGCTATGTCCCACCAGGTACGTACCTGTTTCTCCAGAGTATTACTTAAAGTGCTCAATAAATTATTAAAATCCACATCATCCCCTCCTCCATCATTGGCAAAGATGGAATCCATATTAAGGAGGCGATTACTGAGGAAATTAATAGAGTCCATGTTCGCTAAGGGTTAATGGAAAGATATAAGGTGAAAAACTCAGTAATATAGATTGATAAAAATCAGTCTATTGGTACTGTCCCAGCGCTACTATGGGTATTGACTAATGCGATTCTGGTAAACCCCAAAAAACGCCAGTCATCAAATTAAATGTGGAGCAAAAAATATAGACGGGACTATAATGATTTCAATAAAGGGGAGGTTTATTTATGGCAGAACGCCACCAACAGTTTAATCCCGGTAAACATACCCCCCACTGAACAATCGCAGAGGGGGATTATCCCTTTAAACCTAAGCAGACCTTCTTTTGGGCAGCCTGAAAAACCAATAACACAAGGGATACAGAAGCAACCACCTAAACCACAAAGAGGGAGAGGAAACAACAGAACAGCCCAGAGGGGTAAGGATCAAGGACTTTTGAACTATACCCAATATGGTAACCAAAAAATAGGTCCCTCTTTAATCCTCAACAGCAAGCCAACCACCAGATAGAAGTTTTCAAACAAGTGGTTTTAAGGGACTTGGAAGAATTACCCATTAAGAATAGCCTTAATCCTAAGTACATAAGAGAAGGTATCAAGGCGTTGGAAGCCAGGAAAGAGGTGATTATACGCCCGGCGGACAAAGGAGGCGGAGTGGTAATAATGGACAAATCCTTTTACCACACACAACTCCAAGAAATGCTTAATGATGATACTACGTACAAACACCTTCCAAAGGACCCCACTAAAGAGTATAGAATATGCCTACGAAATTTAGTGGATTATGGCTACTACATGCGAGTGATAACCCAGAAAGAAAAAAGTTTTTTATGTCCTAGTTATAACCGTATTCCAACAATCTATACGGTGCCAAAAATCCACAAAAATGCAGTGATTTCCCCAGCAAGGCCAATCGTTAATGGTATCGAATCCGTTACCTCTCGAGTAGGACAATATTTAGACCATTTCCTACAGACCAGTGTACAGAACACCAAGCCTACTTAAAAGACACCACCAGTTTCATACGGAAATTGGGAGAAGACAATATATCTAAGAATACAGACATCTTTTAGTAACGGCTGACGTTTCAGCGTTATACACAAATATTCAACATGATGACGCATTACTGGCACTCAATTGGGCTCTTTGCCAACGAGAGGAGGTACCATATATTCAAAGAAATTTTGAAATGATACTGGAATTTTGCTTATCAAAAAATTACTTCTGGTATGGAGGAGAATTTTACAGCCAAAAAACTGGTGTCGCAATGGGAGCTAAGTTCGCTCCCAGCCTAGCGAACCTCTTTATGAGCGAATGGGAGGACAAATGGATATATAAAAATAGACGCAAGGAGCTAATTTTCTATACGAGATATATAGACGATTTATTCATGGTGTGGCAGGGGCCTGAAGAATCTTTTAAATAATTTGCAATGTGGCTTAATACCAATACTAACAATATCAAATTAGAATTTAATTGGGATACAGAACAAATACACTATCTGGATGTAACGGTAATGAAGGAGGAGGAAAAATTAACCACCAAAGCTTTCTTTAAAAGCACAGATAGGAATAGTTATATACCTGTGCAAAGTGGACACCATCCTCATTGGCTGAAGAACATTCCAAAAGGCCAATTTTTACGTATACGCCGTAACTGCACACATGAACAAGATTATGAGATACAATCGTCCATTTTAGCCAAGCGTTTTATTGAGAAGGGTTATAACCATGACTCATTAGAACATATTAGAAAGGACGTAGGGAAAAATTCTCAAGAAACGTTATTACTACCAAAAGAAAAAACCCCCAATCAGAAGCATGAGTGGGGCTTTATTTCCAATACCATGAACAGTATTAAGGAAGTAGAAAACATCTCCGGAAACACTGGAACATTCTAACCATGGACAAGATACTCAAACTAACATTACCAGAAACACCTACCTTCATTTATAGGAAGACTCCCTCTTTTGGAGATCAGGTGGTGAAGAAGGTACTTGACCAACCAAAACCACTACAGATGTTCTGGGACCAGAAGGGTTTCCATGCATGCCGCCGATGCAAAGCATGTCAACAGGTGTCACCCACTTACGAGGTCTAACGAGTTTTACATCTAACAGCTAATGGAAGACAGTTCCAGATTAATGAATGTATAACTTGTGCATCCACGCATGTCGTTTATGCTTTGGAGTGCCCATGTGGCCTCATTTACATAGGACGCACTAAACGCACCTTAGGAAAAAGGGTATCGGAACATATCTACAACATTAAGATCGGTTACGAGGATCACAGTGTGTCGATACATTTCTCAAAAAACATGATCAGGACCCCATAGGTTTAAAAATCTGGGGAGTCGAGAAAATTCAGCGTAAGTGGAGAGGGGCCAACATGGTGCGGGAAATTTCCAAGTCTGAAAACGAAGTGGATATTTCTTACTGACACTTTTGAGCCCAAAGGGGTTAAATATAGAACTAGACCTCAACTGCTTTATAAGTAATCATTAAGCACTAAGCAGAAATAGAGCTCTAGCATCTAGGCATTTATTATGGATAATAACTTAAATCGTTTTTTTTTTAAAATATTTATCTTATTATGCTTTTTACTATATATCATTTTAAGACACAGGCTATAATCCCCCATAACCTCAGCAAGAGAACTAACATGATAAAGGCAGATTAACAGCTAATACCAATCAGTATAGTAGCCCATAAAGAGATAAATATAAATAATGGGCTAGTACTGATAGTATTGCACATCTAGCTACTAACATTATAAGTCCTACTTTTATAGCAGCATTAGGATTTTATAGTTTTATAGGATGCATTTTAACTATTTTTAAATATTTATTTTGGATTGCTATTAGAATGTATTTATACAGGATATAGTTATATTTATTTATATGCATGCATGCTCTTTATGTTATAAGGATGTATTTTTATTTGCATAAGTAGTGGCGCAATAGCATATATTGCAGTTTCTTTTATTTATTACATATGAAAAAAGTCAGATAACCTAGGTGTCAGGATTCCTATCGGAAAAAGCATTGCTTTAGAGTACATTGACGGGCCATACAAGGTACCTAATAACATTAGCCTGCTGAGATCATACTCGTATTGGTAGTAGCAATGCACATCTGATGAGGAGTCAGACACAACATTATGTTATGTGACCATAGGGGGCGCAGGGAGTCTATTGCAGTTAGATAATGGATGACCGTGCAGCGTGACCAAACAGCTGTGGACAGTTTATTTACTATGTCCTATCAGCTGTTGCAGCTGACACATGGAGCCCCCTTTCGATAACATCGAGAGTATAGCTGACGTCATGCGGAGGGCGGACGAAGCGAAATACTCGCGCTATAAATACAGTCGACTCACGATACGTGGCACGCCCTCTGAAGACGTGACATCCCAATCACGAAACGCGTCAGGGCGTGGCCACGTGATACGACTGTCCAATCAGGCGAGCGGTTTTCTGGGACTCACGGCGTCAGGAGGAGGAATCCCCAGGCAGCATCAGAGAGTGAGAGCCAGCAAGCATTTAGATTGTGACACAAGCGCCATATTTGAAAGTTTTAAATGTAAGCACAACATTGAAGAGTCTTCACCTTTTGGTAATAAACAGTTATACACTATGTGGAGTCTCTTTATGTCATTTCATGATTGCATCCATCTGAGCACTACCTGAACCCACCAGACGGCAGCAGAAGGAAGGGGAGAGATCCATCTGAACCATCATACACTCCAGTCATAGAGCCAGCATTCCATGCCTGTTTTGACATCCATCTGGTGAGTGAGGTTTTAAGGGGGATCCCTACGTGTCAATGCATGCAACAGCACAGCCATAACAGCATTATCTTTGAAAGATTTAGTCTGGTTTTTGGATTTAGGACTGTCAAGAGTTGCTGCAAGTTCTAGAGCTGCAGAGTGAAATAACTAACATGTTTTTAAAGGACTATAGACGCAATTCTATTCTATTTTAATTCATCTTGCATCTTGTTTTTGTTACGATTAATTTAATTTAATAAGGACTATTGAGAGGGTTTTACCCTTAGAGGTTTTGATTTTATTTCTGAAGTGCATTGTAGTGGTGGTTCATACAAGTGTCACTCCAATAGAAACCAATATTGAGCAGGATGTGGTAACACATTTATATTCTAGCACGTTTAGCTTGAATCAAGCGCTGTTAATGTTTATACTTTTAATGTAATAGATCATTGAAAACATAGGCATATTTTAATAAGTTTTTCCCTGTATAATAATAGCTGCTATACTGCTCCACATTTAATTTGATGACTGCATTTTTTGGGTTTACCAGAATCGCATTAGTCATACCCATAGTAGCGCTGGGAGCAGTACCAATAGACTGATTTTATCAATCTATATTACTGAGTTTTTCACCTTATATCAGTAGATACGCCGGCGTAATCCTTTTGTGGATCTGCCCCATTAAGTTTAAAATGAAATGGGAAGAAGTTTTACGGGCCTGTTCACAAGGCCTGATGAAAATTCTTATGGATGAATATAGAAAAAGATCAGGTATTTCAGATATAGATATAGGCAACATATGTGGAAGGTTGCAACAACTAAAAACCCAAAAACCCATAACAAATAGGAAGAAAAACTCAAGTTACATCTAGAGGCATTCAAACAGAGATATATTGATAAAAAGGGACAAAAGTTTTGAAGAGGGACAACAATGGACTCAAAATAAGCACATATACAATAAAAGGAATCCCAATCAAATACAACATTCCACAAGTTCACAACAAACATCTAATCAACCACCTCTTCACGCTCAACTTCCTCCCAAACAAAAAATACACAGAGCACAAAACATCATTATCATGGTGACCCCTCTGAGGGCCAGCGAGCGAAAAAATTAACACTAAATACACCTCTTCAAGATTCCCCTCTCGCACGTCACAAAGTCATACATCTATAGCACCCTAAATGAATTTTCCTACTAAAAACCTCACAATAAGAGAATCTGTTTCTCAACCAAACACAACAATCACAAATTCCCTGGACACTTTCTAATGATCCTTCTTTTTAGAGAAGATCCTTGCGGTGTGTACAGACTTTGTAACCAAATCTGAACATATATACATAAGTGATACTCTACCCTTTTTAGACAATGTTGACTCAGATAGTGGTATCGATCAAAATATAATCAACTTGTCTTCACACAATCTATCTAAGGATGAAATAGCAGTTTTAAAGAAAGGATTAAACTTTTGCCCTAATCAAGATCTAGATAGATTTGAAATCTATAAGGACCTCCAATTATTTGTCCGTAAATTAATCTTGAAAAATCTTTGCCAGAAACAGTCACAGATCGAACCTTGCAGGAAGGTCAGGTACTTGACCAATTGATCTCACTTTTAGAGGAAAACGACCAGGCCGATCTTATCGACCGGATCGATCTCCCAAAAACTTTGGAGAATGGTAGAAAACCAGAGTGAAAATCCTAAAACAAAGAATTCTACCCTAAGGAAAAAATCTGCTTTCTGTCCGGCACCCAGTACCAATTCTAACACAGCCGCATTCCTCAATTTAGTAAATAGGGAATTAGATAAGCTAAAAATCCAAACAAAAAATCCCACCAATCTGAGTGCAAATGAGGCACCTGCGTTAAAACAACTATCTGACAATAGTTCAATTACAATCAAAGCCTCAGATAAAGGCGGTAATGTCGTTATACTAGATAACGACAAATACATCGATATGTGTAATCAAATACTAAAGAATCCAAATTGGTACCGTCGGATGCCTGGTAGTATTGTTGAAAAATTCAATAGGGAATTCTATGATTTAATTGACACCGCTTTTTCCAACAATACTATACAACTTTGGAAATTTGTCAGAAATGACTTTCTTCGAGTGCCTACATTCTTTACACTCCCGAAAGTTCACAAGAATGAAAAAAAAATTCCCGGTAGACCCATTATATCTGGAGTGGGGGCGATCAGTGAGAATGCCAGCAAGTTAATTGATGAATGCTTAAAACCTTTTGTGACGGCGCTACCCTCCTATGTAAAGGACACATCACATTTTTTACAAATCATAGACAATCTGTCTTGGAATACGCAACCTTAGTTACAGTTGACGTTGAATCGCTTTATAGTTCTGTCCCGCACAGCAAAGGCATAGCAGCTATAAAACACATTTTGCAAAGAGGTGAAAGCATAGACCCCATATATAGTGAATTTATCCTTTCACTATTAGAATTTATCCTTGAGCACAATGTGTTTGTGTTCAAATTACAGCTATGAATTAGCTGCATACACCAATTGATTAATTCATTTTCTGTTCATCTGTTGTTTCTCTAGAGTCACGGGAGTGCATTAGGATATGTCTATTTCATCATGCCGCATATATATGTCTACATATGCTTTATATAGAAGTTATTGTAAATCTGATTGCCTACATTATTTTAATATTTACGATTATACACACAAGTAAAAATTCTTTCTTTTTGACATTCAATATTATGTCGATTATATATACTGTGTAATTTATACATAGATTACCCTACATTTTATTATATATAAAGGTCTTATAATGTATGAACTCGATTTTTGTAATTGCAAAAAAAAATATTTTTTAGCACTCCCTGTGAAAAATTTCATTTTTTAGCACTCCCTGGGAAAAAGATTCCATTGTATTATTATAATTTTCCTGTTAGAAATGTCTCTTTTGCTATATAAAATCTCTATTTTTCTTTCTTGCAGAATCAATTTCAGATACTTTTTGTGGTGGTTGCCTCCCTGGGGGTTGATTGGTTACATTTCTCCCTTCCCCCTCCCTCTCTCCCCAGGTGTGGGGCGTGCCTGGGGACCGCCCAACACATAGAGCCGCCCAGGTTAGCTAACCTGTGACGGTGTCTTGTCACATTCAGCTCCCCATCACAGATTGCTCCGCAAGTGACGTTCCGTCGCCGCCATCTTGCTACACCCCACACTCCTGCACAGTAATGATTGAGTGAGAAGGGGGCAAGCAGACATCTTGTTACACCCATCGTAGTTTTAGATTTCACAGTTATTTTTAACACAAAACGGAGCTTATATGCTTAATTACAGTAATTTGAAATCCGACGGACTGTTTACATGTTAAATGTGAAAATCAGAGGTGTTCTGTCACATTAGCAACCATGTAAGGTCAGCAGGTTTGCTGCTGCTTTTAAAATGTAACACTTAAACGGTCTGTCGCATTTCCAAATACTGTATTTCAGCACATAAAGCTTGGTTTTGTGTGAAAATAACTAGAAATCTAAAACTCTGGTGGGTGTCCGCTTGCCCCCTTCTCACTCTATCATTACTGTGCAGGAGTGTGGGGTGTAGCAAGATGGCAGCGACAAAACATCACTTCCGGAGCATTCTGTAATAGGGAGCGGAATGTGACACTACAACTGCACTAGTGTGAGGCTTGGAGCGCTGAATTGGCAGCGTCCGGCCTCCATCTTGCTCCTCCGGCGGACATGCGTGGTTCGCCGATGGAGCTCTCTGTGTTGGCGGGGTGGTATGAGCATGGCATCGTTCACATGTGTGTCGCTGTAACAGAGCTGCGCGCGCACGGCTCGGGGGCTATGTTGGAGTGAGCCTGTCCTTTTTTCACTCTCTCTCTCTGGCCGGATCAGCTACGCTGATTCTGGCTAATTGAAAAGGTTTGTCTTATATATTTCTATGGCCGCTCACTTTGGCATCCACACCAGTCCAGTGTTGGATGCTGAGGCTAACGGTCACAATTCACAACAGGTAACAATTTTGTCTCCATAAGAAAACTTGCACTAGAAGGCTATTTTACCCTTACAAATCTAGTAAACACAATGTGGTAAGTTTATGTTCCTAAAAGTTGGTAAATGTGAATTTGATTTGCATTTCATTAACAGGTTTAAAGTATAACTCCACTTTAGTTGGGGGAAAAAAGAATAATCTTCTCCTTGTTAGTTATATCTATGTCAATGGCAGAGACTAAACGGGTGGGACTTTAAATGAGGCGCAAGGCATAGAGCCAAGCGCTTCCATCCCCGATATTTTGAACAATATGAGATAGGGTGGGACTTTAATTGAGGCATGCACGCCAGGAGAACAACAATAGCAATGTTTCCAGCATGAACCCATTATATTTATCTTGACTATTGTTACCATGAATTGTTGGAATGTATGCAATTTTCTTTGATTATTGTAACAGATCTACCATGCTACTATTGTATTACTGTATATATAATTTTAACTATTAAATAACTGACTGTTTTATTGTTGTCATGCAATACTTTCTTGTTATGTGCTCGGTTCTGCTGGATCACTCACCTGTCCAAATTCCATTGCTATTGTTGTTCTCCTGGCGTGCATGCCTCAATTAAAGTCCCACCATATCTATGTCAATGACTTTTTAAAACCTCAGATTCTTACCTGTTGTCTTACAAGAAATTATGAAGCAACTTAACAGCTGGCCAAAAATGTACATACAGTATACAGCATTTTTATGGACACATTACCAAGAGCACTGGTGAATTGAAAGAAAATCGATTGATTTCCCCCTTTAAAAATTCTCTCCTTGCAATTGAGGACTCTAGTTTTCCCAGTATTATGGCATCATTATGTCTTACAGCAAATATGTCCAAATTCTGTAACAATTCTATAGAAAAATGTTGCTCATTACAAAATTGCACGTATGTTTACTGTTCTCCTGCAAATATAACTAACAAAGAGCTAAGCAAATTGTATGTATCGTGTACTATCTACAGTATAAAATACACCTGCAATATGTAAATTAAGATTTAACCAGCTAAACTTCAGACTAATTTTTTAATTTTCTCAGCTATCGGCCTATTAATCCTTCATAACATTGTTATTATTTAAAATACAGAAGAGAGACATTTACATTTTATTTGAAGACAAACAAGGCTTTCTTTTAGTGGGGATTGCCTTCCAAGAATTACAAGTTTCCAAATTTTTAAATACTTTACCAAGGTGCAGAGACCAAACTTATTAGTGTCAGCATAGTCACATAGTCAGTCAGGTTGAAAAAAGACACAAGTCCATCCAGTTCAACCACAAAAAATAAACAAACAAAATAAAAAACACAGTACAATCCCATACACCCAACTCCATACCCACAGTTGATCCAGAGGAAGGCAAAAAAAAACAACAGAGCATGATCCAATTTGCTACAGCAGGGGAAAAAATTGCTTCCTGATCCCCCGAGAGGCAATCGGATTTACCCTGGATCAACTTTACCTACAAATCTTAGTACTCAGTTATATTCTGTACATTTAGGAAAGAATCCAGGCCTTTCTTAAAGGGTCACTAAAGGAAAACATTTTTTTTTGCTGAAATGACTGTTTATTGGTTATAGAGACATAAAAGTTAACTGATTGCTTTTAAAAATGATTAAAAATTGAATTCAATCTATCATATAATGTGCATCTAGTTTCACTTTCGGTTTTAAAGGACATACATGAAGTTCCGGGTGAGAGGTGAGTCGGGAAGACTCACAGAACAAAAACAAACAAATCCAGGGCAGTGTTTTGTTTTTAAAATGAATCTGATTGGTTCTGAGGAGTTTTAGACACACAGTAATGACAGCTTAGACCACCGTGAAAATCTCCCAGTACGATGGTTATAAGGAGCCAGACAAGCAAGAAGTGTGGAGATCACAGCAGAATTACAGCTACTTCAAAGCAAAAACGAACAATGAGGACATGAAACCAGTACTGCAGTAAGGTAAAGGAAGCTATTTAGCTAAAAAAAAAATTCCTTTAGTGATCCTTTAAAGCAATCTACTGAGCTGGCCAGAACCACCTCTGGAGGGAGTCTGTTCCACATTTTCACAGCTCTTACTGTGAAAAAACCTTTCCGTATTTGGAGGTGAAATCTCTTTTCCTCTAGACGTAAAGAGTGCCCCCTTGTCCTCAGTGTTGACCGTAAAGTGAATAACTCAACACCAAGTCCACTGTATGGGCCTCTTATATATTTGTACATGTTGATCACATCCCCCCTAATTCTCCTCTTCTCAAGAGTGAATAAATTCAGTTCCTCTAATCTTTCCTCATAGCTGAGCTCCTCCATGCCTCTTATCAGTTTGGTTGCCCTTCTCTGCACTTTCTCCAGTTCTCTGAGAACTGGAGAACTGCATTGGTTGCTTTGCCCTTCTCATGCATTGGTTAACGTAATAACCCTATGACTAATTTTCAGACTGAGAAAAATATAAACAAATTTGTAAAGACAGAAAAGGTTTTTATTTGGTAAACTGTTTTAATTATAAAACAAACTGTTCTGTTTTAATATAGGCTTAAATGTACCAAAAATGTGCATTTTTTTCTATTTTGTTTAGGTTTCTGGGAACAGTCCCCAGATTGAGGACACTGTCCCCAAAGCCCGCCTTCCCCAGATTTGTCCCGGATTGCAGGGGCGGGTGTTGAGGCAGAAGGGGGATGGTCCCCCGGGTGCTACACTGGCGGATGACAGGCCGGCCTTCTCCGGCTGTGTCAGCTTTAATTTGAACCGCTGATTGCTGCTTTTGAAATCCGACGGACTGTTTACATGTTAAATGTGAAAATCAGAGGTGTTCTGTCACATTAGCAACCATGTAAGGTCAGCAGGTTTGCTGCTGCTTTAAAATGTAACACTTAAACGGTCTGTCGCATTTCCAAATACTGTATTTCAGCACATAAGCTTGGTTTTGTGTTGAAAATAACTGAAATCTAAAACTCCGGTGGGTGTCCGCTTGCCCCCTTCTCACTCTACATTACTGTGCAGGAGTGTGGGGTGTAGCAAGATGGCAGCGACAAAACATCACTTCCGGAGCATTCTGTAATAGGAGCGAATGTGGACACTACAACTGCACTAGTGTGAGCTTGGAGCGCTGAATTGGCAGCGTCCGGCCTCCATCTTGCTCCTCCGGCGGACATGCGTGGTTCGCCGATGGAGCTCTCTGTGTTGGCGGGTGGTGTGAGCATGGCATCGTTCACATGTGTGCGCTGTAACAGAGCTGCGCGCGCACGGCTCGGGGGCTATGTTGGAGTGAGCCTGTCCTTTTTTCACTCTCTCTCTCTGGCCGGATCAGCTACACTGATTCTGGCTAATTGAAAAGGTTTGTCTTATATATTTCTATGGCCGCTCACTTTGGCATCCACACCAGTCCAGTGTTGGATGCTGAGGCTAACGGTCACAATTCACAACAGGTAACAATTTTGTCTCCATAAGAAAACTTGCACTAGAAGGCTATTTTACCCTTACAAATCTAGTAACACAATGTGGTAAGTTTATGTTCCTAAAAGTTGGTAAATGTGAATTTGATTTGCATTTCATTAACAGGTTTAAAGTATAACTCCACTTTAGTTGGGGGGAAAAAAGAATAATCTTCTCCTTGTTAGTTATATCTATGTCAATGACTTTTTAAAACCTCAGATTCTTACTGTTGTCTTACAAGAAATTATGAAGCAACTAAACAGCTGGCCAAAAATGTACATACAGTATACAGCATTTTTATGGACACATTACCAAGAGCAACTGGTGAATTGAAAGAAAATCGATTGAATTCCCCCTTTAAAAAATCTCTCCTTGCAATTGAGGAACTCTAGTTTTCCCCAGTATTATGGCATCATTATGTCTTACAGCAAATATGTCCAAATTCTGTAACAATTCTATAGAAAAATGTTGCTCATTACAAAATTGCACGTATGTTTACTGTTCTCCTGCAAATGTAACTAACAAAGAGCTAAGCAAATTGTATGTACCGTGTACTATCTACAGTATAAAATACACCTGCAATATGTAAATTAAGATTTAACCAGCTAAACTTCAGACTAATTTTTTAATTTTCTCAGCTATCGGCCTATTAATCCTTCAATAACATTGTTATTACTTATAATACAGAAGAGAGACATTTACAGTTTATTTGAAGACAAACAAGGCTTTCTTTTAGTGGGATTGCCTTCCAAGAATTACAAGTTTCCAAATTTTTAAATACTTTACCAGAGGTGCAGAGACCAAACTTATTAGTGTCAGCATAGTCACATAGTCAGTCAGGTTGAAAAAAGACACAAGTCCATCCAGTTCAACCACAAAAAATAAACAAACAAAATAAAAAACACAGTACAATCCCATACACCCAACTCCATACCCACAGTTGATCCAGAGGAAGGCAAAAAAAAACAACAGAGCATGATCCAATTTGCTACAGCAGGGGAAAAAATTGCTTCCTGATCCCCCGAGAGGGAATCGGATTTACCCTGGATCAACTTTACCTACAAATCTTAGTACTCAGTTATATTCTGTACATTTAGGAAAGAATCCAGGCCTTTCTTAAAGCAATATACTGAGCTGGCCAGAACCACCTCTGGAGGGAGTCTGTTCCACATTTTCACAGCTCTTACTGTGAAAAAACCTTTCCGTATTTGGAGGTGAAATCTCTTTTCCTCTAGACGTAAAGAGTGCCCCCTTGTCCTCAGTGTTGACCGTAAAGTGAATAACTCAACACCAAGTCCACTGTATGGGCCTCTTATATATTTGTACATGTTGATCACATCCCCCCTAATTCTCCTCTTCTCAAGAGTGAATAAATTCAGTTCCTCTAATCTTTCCTCATAGCTGAGCTCCTCCATGCCTCTTATCAGTTTGGTTGCCCTTCTCTGCACTTTCTCCAGTTCTCTGAGAACTGGAGAACTGCATTGGTTGCTTTGCCCTTCTCAGCATTGGTTAACGTAATAACCCTATGACTAATTTTCAGACTGAAAAAATATAAACAAATTTGTAAAGACAGAAAGGTTTTTATTTGGTAAAACTGTTTTAAATTATAAAACAAACTGTTCTGTTTTAATATAGGCTTAAATGTACCAAAAATGTGCATTTTTTTCTATTTTGTTTAGGTTTCTGGGAACAGTGCCCAGATTGAGGACACTGTCCCCAAAGCCCGCCTTCCCCAGATTTGTCCCCGGATTGCAGGGCGGGTGTTGAGGCAGAAGGGGGATGGGTCCCCCCGGGGGTGCTACACTGGCGGATGACAGGCCGGCCTCTCCGGCTGTGTCAGCTTTAATTTGAACCGCTGATTGCTGCTGTCACAAGTCCTGGTATGGCTCCTTTGACAGACAGCACTTGTCCAATACCGGGACATGGGCTGCCTATCAAAGGTAGGAGCCGGTACAGGAGGCGGGACTTGTGTGACGGTGGACGCCCGACTATTCAGATTAAAGCTGATGCAGCAGGAGGCACCGGCCTGTGTGATGATCTGGCTGGCTCTTCTCTTCCCCCCCCCCCTATCCCCTGCACAGGTGAGGCTGCATTTCTGGCCACTGATGAGGCTGCATTTCTGGCCACTGGTGAGATTGCATTTCTGGCCACTGGTGAGGTCGCATTCCTGGGCACTGGTGAGGTTACATGGCTGGTAGAAATTAGGTCAGTTCTGGTGCTTGAAAAATGTATTTATCAACATAGAGGTATGTGAGAGAAATACGACAATATTTTGGCCTGCTAGTTGGAGAATCATAGTTTGGGGCATAATGATGGGATAAAAAGAGTATTGGTGTATATTGTGCTTGGTGAAATGTCTCCCTGGTTCTTCCACTTTGTGCAAGAGTGTATCGTTAAGCACAGGGGTACCCAACCAGTGGCCCGCGGAGCTCTCTGATGTGCCCCTTGACCTTGGGTTGCCAACCAGCCATCCCAGAGCAGCAGTTTTGTGAATAAAGCAATGGGTAGAGGAAACAGGTGGCTGCGGAGTGGAGCCGCATAAGCTGATGCTTCCTGTATAGCGCCCGCATCCTGTCACAGGGCCCGAGTGATATCAAATGCGCTCCGCCTGGGACAAGCAACAGTCAGCGATACTTGAATGGAAGACAGTTATTAAAGGTAAGTTTACTACTAAATTCACAGTATATATATATATGGGTATATCTGTTCTGCAGTGGTTACTGGGATGCTTTCAAACTGATCCGCAGGTGCAGTGCAGATGCGGGTTACCTGCACTGAGCATAGACTTCTGTTATTACCTGCGGCTTTGTTGCGCTTTCAGAAAGTGTGCCACACCTACAGTATATAATAGAAGTTTACGGCAAAGGTGCAGCTAAACCGCAGAAAATCCCCAAGTGCACTGCGCTTGCACCAGCGGTTTGGGGCAAATCACAGTGCATCAGGGTGAAAGCAGTCTTAGGCCCCTTTCCCATGATCGGTCTGACCCAATCGGACTTACTATTCACGTTTATGGAGCAGCAGATGTAAATGGATTTGTGTCTGTTTACACCCGCCTACCTAAAAAAAAAAGAAAGGGATCTGCCCCTTCTTTCTGGGTGAATCGGATTGGATCAGAGAGCCCATAGAATAGAGTGGTCTGTGTCTGTGGACACAGACCAGTTATCCTCCTGCTCTGCTCATTGTGGCCCGTGACCAGTTACCAATTCGCTTAAGTGGCTCTTGCTCTTCAAAAGGTTGGGCACCCCTGGTTTAGCACCTCCTAGACTTGTAATTCGTTTTGTAACAAATAAAAATTCAGCCGAATCTTGCATTTTTCAGACATTGGGATGCATCCGAATGTCCGAAGAAAAAAATAATGAATTTCAACTAATAAAAAAAAGAAATTATAGTGAATTCGACATGATTCGTTCATTCATTAAAGGGTCTAATGAAACAAAAGGTCAACTCAGAGTAAATCTTACAATCCAATCAGCTGATTAATTTTGTGCTGAAGGTTGGATTACTGGCAAAGTGCCTGAGTGAGAAGGGTGTTGTATTGTATTTGAGCAGAGAAGAAGAGATATTGTCATTGTGTGTGTTAATGGATTCAATAAACAACTTTCCAAACTACAAATTGTTATCATGAATATATATACATACATAAATATTAAATTGAGTCAATATACATACAAAACGAATTGATTCTGTATAAAGAATATCAACACTACAGAAATACCGTAACTATAGCGGTACCCCTGTAGGGGCTGCTGGATATTTTGGTCCACCTGTCACCCAAAGCCAGGCATTCACTTCCCAATCACCTTAAAGATAATGAACAGTGCATATGTTTTATTTTTTGTATTTTATTGAGGGATTTTGAACTTAGGGATAGGGTAAGGGAAATTTTGGAATGCCCAGAATCAATAGTAGAATCAATTGAATGATCAGTTGGAACCTCTATTTACTCTTCTAGAGCTCCAGCATCCTTCAGCACAATGCTTATTTGTAGACTGTTTCTCACTCTTGTACAATACTTGGTTCCAGGCATAGCTAGCACATGGTAGGCCCAACTCTGAGGCCGCGTACACACGCTCGAACATGTCCGCTGAAACTGGTCCGCAGACCAGTTTCCGCGGACATGTCCAACCGTGTGTACGGCCTAGTGGACAGGTTTCCAGCGGACAAAAGTTTCTTAGCAAGCTAAGAAACTTGTCCGCTGGAAACATGTCCGTCGGACATGTCAGATGGTTAGTACACCTAATCGGACATGTCCGCTGGTTATGACGTGTAACCAGCGTCCCGAAATCCCGCGCATGCGTCGAATTGATTTGATGCATGCATGGAAGCATTGGACTTCTGTGTTTGAGAACATCGGTGTCTTCTATGTCACCGCATTCTCTGTCCGCGGGGATTTTGGTCTGATGGTGTGTACACACATCAGACCAAAAGCTCCCAGGAGACATGTCCGATGAAAACGGTCCGCGGACCGTTTTCATCTGACATGTCTCCTCGTGTGCACGGGGCCTTACTCTCTAGAAGCCAGAGAGAGGTACTGTAACCAATAAGTGATTCTGCATGTGTGTCACCTGCTGCTACTCTAGGCCATTCCCAGCCCACACAAAACAAACAGGCCTAGCTTATAGCTAGGCCAGATTAAATTTACCTGTACTGACAAAAATCCTACTACTAGCATCTATCAAAAGTAGAGGATGCTACATAACGAATTATCCGAAAACGAGTTAACGTAACATAACGAAAATAACAGAACAAAATTATGTATTTTATGAAACAAAACTAAACTAAACAAACTTTTCTGTTATGCACAAGTCTAGTACCTACAGAGGTACAGAGGATGTTTTTAATGCAATTGGGTCATTCTAAATTTAATGAATGGCCTGTAAAAGCTATTTTTCTGGGGGGGTTTTGTTTTTTGATGGAAGGTATTGTATTTATTTTTTTCTAAATTTGTAAAATGATTTACAAAATCTGATTTAAAAATAATTTATAAAACCTTAATTGTATTTGACAATTGAAATTTGACTGAAGATAAACACTGCAGCTTGAAGGAGGCATTGTTCATCTCAGTCTGAAGGCCTTCATTTTTGTCAGTGGAGCCTTCAGTCTGCATTGATGACCATTATTTCAGAGCTGAATACTGATCACTCTGATCATCAGTAGTGTTAGCTGCTTGTTCTCAAAAGACGAGAAAGGCTCCATTCACACCTAGGCGTATTTACGCCCGACGCTGAAATACGCTGGAGGGGTGATTAACATTGTCGGCTATGGAGATGGTTCACATCTCCACGCCGAACGCCGAAACGCCTGAAGCTCAAAACAAGTCCCGGACCCCTTTTTTCAGGCGGCGTTCGGCATAGCCGACAATGTAAAATCACCCCTCCAGCGTATTGTAGGCTAAAAAACTACGCGTTTTGTCGCGGCAAATCGCGGGACAAAACGCCGCAGATTGTCGCGGCAAATCGCGCTACAATACGCCGCGTTCAGGTGTAAATGCAGCCTTAAAAGAATAAAATTACAAAATATGCATTTTTCCATTTTGACAAGTGGCAGTTTTAAATCAAGTGTCACTATAGATTTAAAAGTTCTAATTTTATTTTGTACACTTTATCATGACATTGAAATGCTACTGATACGAACCATAGCACAGTTATTTACAAATATATTTAGAAGTTTATTTTGCATTTAGATTTTTCAAAGCTTAATATAAAAACAAAGAATTAACAAAAAACATAAAAAAAGCAAAAGCTAACTACAATGCATCAATTGTTTTTTTAGCAAGCACTGAGCAAAAATACCAGTTTCTGCTGATCAATGCTGAATAGCTACATGGGTGGCAGTGTTCACATTATGGAAGAGGTATACTCTATCTCCTTAATTTGTTAAAATTGTTAATGTTGTACTACTACAGACAAACCTTTTTACTTTGTTATGGGTATAAGGGTTAAAATGTATTTCATTCTATTCAAAAGTAAAAAAAAAAATTATTTGAGAGCCATCATCATATCACGTTACCAGATCTTGTGGCCTGGAATGTGTTGTACAGAGAAATATACAACATAGAAATATGAATGAATTGTTGCAGGACACTTCATTGTCATCACAGGCATTGAAGGGCTATATTGGAATTGAGTCTCAGATGGAAGGACATCACTCTATTGACAGCCCATGTGTAATATTAAATGAAGAACGGCCCCAGCCTAGGCTCCTCCCAGGCCATGCCCACTGACGCGTTTCACCCCACCCACAGGGCTTGGTCACAGAGGGATTGAGTCACAAACAATTTATCAAACAAGCAACATTTAATAATTTGGATGGCCTGAATAGCCCCAAAGCATTGCTAGATGTTCAGTGAACTGGTGCAGTGTAGAAGGTGCTCAATAGTGGTGGGTTTATGCCAAACCGCTGGGAAAATACTTCTACATTTTACCAGATGTTAAATTTTTTCATAAATTTATGGGACTTAAGGGGGAAGTAAACTGTGATGGGTTTTACTTCTTCTTTTGTTCCCTGAAAAGTAAAAGCATAATGGGCTAGTATGCATTGCACTCTGGCTCTGTGACTGGCCGGAGTTGCGTGACGTCAGTCACGGCACTCACTAGTGAAGGGACAGCGTGGAGGGCCGTTTATTCACAGCGCATCATGCGTCGATGACATCATTGGCGCAGTACAGAGTAAATATTTCCTAAACAGCACACGTTTAGGAGATATTTACTGTAATTGAGTAACTTGTATTGCGCTACAATGCGAACTAAATCGCCCCAAGGCGCTTTTTTAGCCAGTGTCGGCCTTATTATAGGCCTACCTATAGTCAAAATACAAAAGAGAGCACTCCTATGGCCACATCTGTATAAAAAGAATAAGTATTAAGTTATTTTTATTGTATAGCCATAGAAAAAAATACATTAACATGTTAAAAGACATCCTATTCTTTCATCCATACCCTCCACCCTTATTCCCCCTGTCCCTACACTACCCCCCCCCCCCCCCAAAAAAGAAAATCCCTCCCTCCTTGATTCTCTTCTTTCACAAATCTAAATTCTGACTCCATGAACTCCTGCCATTTCCCCCATATGTTTCAGAATCTCTCCAATGAATCTTCCTCTATGTGGATAGTTTCTTCTATAACTTGTATCCTTTCAATCCTTGCAGCCCAGTCCTTCATGAGACCTCCAGAAACTCGGGATCAGGCTTTTGGCCGCATTAAAGAGAAATGGAACTAAGGTGTTCTTATATTGGGGAGCCGTTTTCCCTGTATCATGAAAAAAGCAGTTTCAGGGGTTCTTCTAGATCTGTTTTCCTGTAATTTGGTAGATTGCTGCCAGAACTTCATTCCAATAGGGTTGGATCTTTATGCATTCCCATCAGAGGTGCGCAAAGGTTCCCAGGGCATCACATCCCGTCCAACAAGTTGAGGGACCTTCTGCCCCGATCCTGTACGCCCTTGTATTAAAAACATATAATACACTTTAGACATAATACATAACATGGAAAAACATGCATATATACAATATTATATATGCACCATGTATTGTCATAAATAAAATATATTTTTTATACTTACCACTGTCCAATGTGTCTCTAAAGTCCGACCTGTAGTTAACTTTGCCCATTTTTTTGTTGCTAGGCTTACCTATAGGTACAAATTGAAAATGGAGGTTTGCAACCACTTTAAGTAGCCTGAATTCTGTTAAAGCCGAGCTCCACCCTATAGTGGAACTTCCGCTCGTCGGAACCCCCCCCCCCCCCGGTGTCACATTTGACACCTTTCAGGGGGGTGCAGATACCTGTCAAAGACAGGTATTTGCATCCACTTCCGGGAATCCTCTCTACGGGGATTCTGCGGGGATCACTTCCCGCCCCTGCCCGCTGTGTTCTGGGAAACACTCGGCTCCCAGAACACAACAGGGACCAGTAAGGCCGGCGCTACGCGACTCGCGCATGCTCCGTAGGGAATCAGGCAGTGAAGCGCTTCACTTCCTGATTCCCTCACCGAGGATGGTGGTGGGGGCAGCAGAGTGACGAACGATCTCGTCCTCTGCTGCTGACGTCGCTGGACTCCAAGACAGGTAAGTTCCCTAATATTAAAAGTCAGCCGCTGCAGTATTTGTAGCTGCTGGCTTTTAATATTTTTTTTCCGGCGGAGATCCTCTTTAATAAACTATCTGCAAAAGTCTAGACATGACAATCCTGGTACACTCTGCTAAGATCATAAGAAACGTTGCAAGTTGGTGGATATTGTAAAGTAAAATGCAACAGTCAATAATCTTTTTCTTCTCTTTTCATTTGTGTTTACAGCTCTCAACTACAGGGGGATAGTTAGTAGAATGTGTCATCCAGCTGGCAATTATTTCTACTCCACGATGGGAAAATTGTTCACATTAATGATGAATATTAAAAAGTAGAATATTATCTCCTCTAAATATTTTATCGTAATTAATTCTGGAGTATGTAAATTAGAAAACTGTATGCCCGAAACTGTTCTCCCATTAAACAGATAAAGGCATTAAAAAACAACTGTGCAAGAAACAATTTCTTTTATTTGCTGTGTACTTTAGAAATTACAGTGAGCAGCTTGACAGTAATGAATAATCTGATGTGTTATGCTGATGATATCAAGGTCAGCTCACACTCTTCAACAGCTTTTGTACCAAAAAAAGCCTAAGTGTTTACTTTTAAATTACAGAAAAATAGACGCAGGTACAATAGATGTGGTGCCAATATATATATATATATATATTTAATTATCTGGAAGAGCTTGTGCATATGATGTATGTATTGTATTTACTTACACAGAATGCTTTATAGACTGGACTAAAGGATGCCTAATGGTGTGAGCATGCACATAAATCCCAAAAGGTTTGAATCAATTATTATTAAACAGGGTTATTATAGTGCCAACAGTTTGCACAGCACTTGAAGATAGACAGTGGAGTTATGATACAATTCAATACAAGAGGGATCCAAGAGGTCTCTTCATTGGAGCTTACAATATAAAAGGAAAGGTCAAGTAATACGAAAGGTAATAACTGTTTGGAATCTGCTGACGGAGAAAGTCAGGCCTCGTACACACGATAGGTTAACTGATGGACCGTTTTCATTGGTCAAAACCGATCGTGTGTGGGCCCCATAGGTTATTTAACCATCAGTTCAAAAAAAAAAAACTTGCTTTAAATTTAACCTCCACGCATGCTCAGAATCAAGTCAACGCATGCTTGGAAGCATTGAACTTCATTTTTTTCAGCACGTCGTTGTGTTTTACGTCACCACGTTCTGACACGATCGTTTTTTTAACCGATGGTGTGTAGGCGCGACAGACCATCAGTCAGCTTCATCGGTTAACCGATGACAATGGTCCTTCAGACCATTCTCATTGGATGGACTGATTGTGTGTACGATCCTTAACAGTCCAGTTTATTATAACTCAGATGGGTTTTCAGGCAAAGAGATAGTCAAGCACACTTGGATAAGGATGGGTTTTCAGGCAAAGAGATAGTCAAACACACTAGGATAAGGAGTTTCAGAGGATGGGAGAGGCTCTGGAGAAGTTCTGTGGGTAAGCATAGGAGGAGGTGACAAGGGAGCGAGAGAGCAGGAGGTCTTATAAGGAGTGAGGAGGGCGGTTTGGGTGTTTTTTTTTAGATAAGATTAGTGATGTAACTTGGGGCAGAATGGTGAATGACTTTGTATGTTGTTAGAATTTAAAATTGTATTTGTTGGGTGAAGCTAATGAAGGGATTGGCAGAGGGGGTTAGTGGACACTGAACAGTTGGTAAGGCGGATGAGTCTGGAGCATTCATGATGGATTGAAGGGGGAAATAATCTATGTAAAGGTAGACCAATGAAAAGGGAATTACAATAGTCAACGCAAGAGATAAACAGGAAGTCAAATAGTCGTTTTGCGTTGTCTTTGATTAAAAAGGGGCATATTTTCAATAATTTGTCTCAAAGGACCCAGAAGGATCCAGAAAGCAATATTTATTAAAATGTACCTACCATTAATGGTCCATTTTCATGTTAAATGCATGCATGCTAAATAATTATGTAATAATTCCAGGTTTTTTACAATAAGTCATTTTACTTTAAGAAATTAAGAAATTTGTGTATTAAAATGTAAATTTAATAAGTGTATTAAAATGTAAATGCCAACCTGAATTTTCCCATAATATAAAAATTACATTTCTGTGTGTGCAATAAGTTTATTGTTGCATTGTGAGACGCAAGGGCAAATTAGTTTGGGCAGCAGTGATGTATATAAGCTTTCTGGTGGGTGTCACTTACTCCTGATGAAGTCCAATACATGACGAGGAAGTGACGTCTTCACAGGAACTGGAAGTACATCACCAGAACAGGAAGTTGCAGTGCAGCCATCTTTGAATGGCTGTTTAATCTTTCCCTTGTATATGTTAGCATATTAGAAAATAAATATATGTTTTTACTTAAAAATACTACACTATTGGAAGCTGTTTTTTATGAAGTTGATTGGTGACTCTGGAGAAGGTAGCAGAGAAGGAGACTAAAGATTGGGTGAATTCTAGACCCATTGTGGTTCGCAAGGCTCTGGTGAGGCTCCATTGCATGAGGGGACACTTGGTGGTGAAAGATTGTTTAGTGTTATAGTGTTAGATCACCAGATGTTTATGTGAGCACAATAAATAAAGTGTGGGCAGTAAATTTTTAGTTTCATAGTATCATGCTATGATAGTTTTTATTTTGTCCATAAGGAATTATTGCACAGAAGGCGTGACAAGCAGAGGAGGGAAAAGGAGAGGGTTACACTTGTTTGTTAAATCAGAGTTCCACCCAAAAACAGCTGCTACCTGTTCATTGCCTGAATTTACAGCCACAAAGAGGCACACCTCCAGCTCTACAGCTTCTATTGGCCCTCTTATGACTCATCCCCCCTCCCTTCCTGGCAAACTCTCACGAGAGTGAAAGAGAGAGCTGTGCATGATGTCATAAGCCTAGGCTTTTTACCAGATAAGAAACAGGAAGTGGGCTGTATAAGGTATTTACTGGCAGAAAATAAAAAATTTTACTATATAAAGTTAAAACCACAAGGGCAAAAGATTTAATAGATGTAAAGTTGAAAAAAATACTGAAGGTCCACTTTAAGGTAAACCGGCTCTACAGAATGCCAGGGATGGGTCCTGGATGGAAAGTATGTGTCACCATTGTTTGGATTGTGATCCCTTTAAGGCATGTTTTGAAACTGCAAGTCCCATGAAACATTGCAAGACCCTGACAATCACAGGCATGACTCCTAGAGGCAGAGGCATGATGGGATTAAGCATAGGAGGAGGTGACAAGGGAGCGAGAGAGCAGGAGGTCTTATAAGGAGTGAGGAGGGCGGTTTGGGTGTTTTTTTTTAGATAAGATTAGTGATGTAACTTGGGGCAGAATGGTGATTGACTTTGTATGTTGTTAGAATTTAAAATTGTATTTGTTGGGTGAAGCTAATGAAGGGATTGGCAGAGGGGGTTAGTGGATACTGAACAGTTGGTAAGGCGGATGAGTCTGGAGCATTCATGATGGATTGAAGGGGGAAGCAGTCAGCAGGTGTCCATTATTCTGGAAATAAGTTGGCAAGCTGTGCAGAGTTGGCAAGCTGGGCATGGTCACAGAAATCGCAGCAGGGTCGCGTGCATGCCATGGGCGGAAAATTGAAAGGGACGTACCTGTATGCCCATTTGCCCGTCCGTGACATTCTGTCGGCGTATATGCGTGTGCACTGATCCTTAAGTGGTTAACCGACCCTGGTAGGCTAGATAAGAGAGCAACCTTAGGTGAGGGAACAAGTGATTAATCATAAATACCATTATATATTTGAAAAATGCATTTCCATAGGGGACGGAAATGTTCGCATCCCCACCAGATGTGCAGGTAGGTCCCCCTCTCTCTATGACAACGCCTCGTTGAGCACATGTTTTTAAATATAAATATATTGTTTACCCTAAAACCCATCTCTGGGCAGATTCTTAAAAGTAGCTATAGAGATTGGGTGGGGGGAGTGCTTGGGGAGGTGCAGAATACAATGGGTAGTGCAGTCGGAATGCAGCTGTGAAGTACATGTACAGCTCAAGAGTATATAATGCACAGCATCACTTGTAGAGAACATTGGTCAAGACTATATAATATACACCACAGTGTATAGAGGTCAGGACTACGTAATGTTCAGCACAGCTCACAGAATACAGCGATCAAGACTATGCAATATACTGCAAAGCAGTGGCGGCCCGTCCATAGAGGGCGCCCGGGCGCCGCCCCCCCTCCCCAATCAGTAATAAAAATAAAAAAAATCTAAACAAAAAAAAAAAAGTTTATTTAAACATGTCCCTTTAAGGAATTTTTTTTTTCCAAAAAAGGTCCTTAGGTGCACTGTGTCCGAGCGCCAGACGCCGGGCACAGTGCTGTGTGAGTAGCGCCACGTCTGTGCAATCACGGGATTGCAGACGAGGCGCTACATTGGCAGAAAAAAAATGCCATTGTGGCGTTCTCCATCGCGCCACTTGCTTCCGGCGTGATGGACTGTGTTGTTATGACTCGGGTGCACATTTTCTGTGTGCACCCGCACGTCTCTGTGCTAGTCCCGACGTCTCAGGAAGAACCGGAAGTGACGTCGGGACTCTCGAACTCAGTGCGCCTGGAAGCTGAGCTATGCTGCCAGCATGCCTGCAGTAACTGGTATGAACCCCCTCCCTGCCTAATCAAAGTATTGCAAATAGCGGGCATGTATGTAATAGCGGGCAAACGGACCCCTTCCTTCACCCGGCTTATATAAAAAAAAAAACATTGTTTTTTTTTATTTAATTGGTGGAAACAGCAGCCGCAACGGCACCCAAAGCAGGCTTGCTAGCGAGCCGCTACTCTGCATGTCCATTCGCACACAGAGCCATGGCTCAGTCCCGCCCCCTTTCTCTCATTGGCTCACTGTTTGTGATTGAGTCAATGGCTCTCGCTGCTGTCTCAGCCAATGCAGAAGGAGAGTCTCCAGAGAGCCAAGGCTCTCATGCACATCGCTGGAGCGTTATGGGACCCAGGTAAGTATTAGGGGGGCTACAGGGGGAGCTGAACAGAGAAGGTTTTTTACCTTCATGCGTAAATAACCATGAGCCTTTAGAACCACTTTAAACAGTTCTATCAATTCTCAGCAATGCTGCATAGTATATGGTTGTAAATATAGGAACTATAATAAGTTATGCAAAGGGATGTAAAAAATAAAGGTATTTTAAAATGTACAAACTGTAAAACAAATTTGTAGATCGCCACATGCTAGTGGGATCACTATACTCCTTTATTTAACACAGGATAAAAAAAATTAAACAAATGCTTACATTTCAGCCTTGTGCGAGGCATAGTCATAGCCACTGTAAAAAGACAAGCTAGGACAAATACACAGACACATATATGTTAACCATGTAGAAAAGAACAGATAATCTGTGACTCAACACAAAGTGACACGGGTGACTGCACTGATGTGCCCAGATAAGCGTGGGCACTGATGATCATCATACAGTGCTGCCAAGAAAGCCTACTTCAACAGTCTGTGCAAATAAAGTTTTAGAATCTGCTAAGTTTTCCTTACATGAACTCTGTAACATTGTGCCAGTTCACAGCACACCAACTCAACAGATTATCTCTGTTATCAAGACACATGTTGGTGCAGGTTGAGTCTCGCTGTGTCATCGAGTTTACATTGGCCAAGTTTTACAAGCAGTCATCACTTGGCATCATTAGGAACAAGATCAGATTATGATCATAAATATTTTTCTTTCTCCAATTTATAATTTGATATCCTAGAGGTATGTCTCCAAATAATGTCATGGAATTCCAGTTTATCTCAAACATCAGACTCACAGTAACTTCCTTTTCAAGTGTAAGTCCAGCTAAACAGATACGCAAGTTTTTGGGTAAAAGCCAATCTCCCATTAGCTTTTGTAGTTATCATTAACCACTTAAGCCCCGGTCCATTTTGTTGCTAAATGACCAGGCCACTTTTTGGGATTCGGCACTGCGTCGATTTAACTGACAATTGCGCGGTCGTGCGACGTGGCACCCAAACAAAATTTACGTCCTTTTTTCCCCCACATATAGAGCTTTCTTTTGGTGGTATTTGAGCACCTTTTGCGCTATAAACAAAAATAGAGCGACAATTTTGAAAAAAATTAAATATTTTTTACTTTTTGCTATAATAAATATCCCCCAAAAATATATATAAAAAAAAGTTTTTTTTTTCAGTTTAGGCCGATACGTATTCTTCTACATATTTTTGGTAACAAAATCACAATTAGCATCTATTGATTGGTTTGCGCAAAAGTTATAGCGTCTACAAAATAGGGGGTAGTCTTATGGCATTTTTATTAATATTTTTTTTTACTAGTAATGGCGGTGATCAGCGATTTTTATTGTGACTGCGACATTATGGTGGACACATCGGACACTTTTGACACATTTTTGGGACCATTGTCATTTTTACAGCGAGCAGCGCTATAAAAATGCACTGATAACTGTGAAAATTACACTGGCAGTGAAGGGGTTTACCACTAGGTAGTGCTGTAGGGGTTAAGTGTGCCCTAGTGAGTGTTTCTTACTGTAGGGGGGATGGGCTGTGTGTGACATGACACTGATCTCCACTCCGATTACACAGAGCCGAGATCAGTGTCATTGGGCCAGATTCACAGAGCAGATACGCCATCGTATCTGTTATTCTATCTATGCGACTGATTCATAGAATAAGTTACGCATAGATAGCCATAAGATCCGACAGGTGTAATTGTTTTACACTGTCGGATCTTAAGATGCAATACCGCGGCCGCCGCTGGGGGGAGTTTGCGTCGTAAACCAGCGTCGGGTATGCAAATTAGGAGGTACGGCGATCCACGACGGTTTTTCGCGTTCGCTACGTCGCCGCTAGTCTAGTTTCCCGTCGCAAAATTAGTCGTCGTTTTTGGTGCCTTAACTTTACACAGCACACGTATGTGCTGTATAAAGTATGGCCGTCGTTCCCGCGTCGAAATGTAAAAATTCACGTCGTTTGCGTAAGACGTCCGGGAATATGAAAATACGCTACGCACGTCGCCGTTCGAAAAAATGACGTCACGTCGCGCAAAGCACGGCGGGGAATTCAAAAGGGAGCATGCGCAGTAAGTCCGGCGCGGGAGCGCGCCTAATTTAAATGGCACACGCCCCTTTGAATTACGCGGGCTTACGCCGGAGGCCGCCGGCGTAGTTTTCATCGCAAGTGCTTTGTGAACCAGGCACTTGCGATGAAAACTTGCGGCGGTGTAACGTATCTACGATACGTTACGACGCCGCGATTCTACGTGAATCTGGCCCATTGTCACTAGGCAGAGCGGGGAGATGCTTGTTTACATTAGCATCTCCCCGCTCTATCTCTCCGTGAGACAATCGCAAGTATCTCCGCGGCGATGGAGTCCGTGGGACTCGCGGTCGGGTTCATGGAGCTTGCAGCGCGCGCGTGCACATGGGCGCTTCCAAGGGGACGTATATAGGTAAGTCCTTCTGCCCAGGAGTGCCATTGTGTCAATGTATATGTGCGTGCGGCGGTCGGGAAGCAGTTAAAGATAGTCAGAAATGTAATACAAAGGCTCCCTGCACACTGGCTTAAAAAATCACTGCTTCTACAGGAGTGTTGTGTTTTGCCTGTAGAAGCAGCTCAATGTTATTCTATGTGTCATGCACATTACGACGTTTAGAGGCATATTTTGAGCTCAGCGTTTAGAGGCAGGAAAAAAAACTCTTTCTGGCAGAAATAACGCAACACTCTGTTAAACTCGCCTAAACTGTGTACAAAAAACGCTCTATAGTATCTTGAATAAGTATTCATACGCCTTAATATTTTCCACAATTTGTCATGTTACAACCAAAAATGTGAATGTATTTTATTGGGATTTTATATGATAGACGAACACAAAGGCACATAATTGTGAAGTGGAAGGAAAATGATAAATGGTTTTGATTTTTTTTACAAATAAATATCTGAAAAGTATGGCGTGCATTTGTATTCAGCCCCCTTTAATTTGATACCCCTAACTAAAATCTAGTGGAACCAATTGCCTTCAGAAGCCACCTAATTAGTAAATAAAGTTTACCTGTCTGTAATTTAATCTCAGTATAGATTCAGCTGTTCTGTGAAGCCCTCAGAGGTTTGTTAGATAACCTTAGTGAACAGACAGCATTATGAAAGCCAAAGAACACACCAGACAGATCAGGGATAAAGTTGTGGAGAAGTATAAAGCAGGGTTAGGTTATCAAAAAATATCCCAAGCTTTGAACATCTCACGGAGCACTGTTCAATCCACCATCCGAAAATGGAAAATGGCAAGAGTATGGCACAACTACAAACCAAACAAGACATGGCCATCCACCTAAACTGGCCGGCAAGGAGAGCATTAATCAGCCAAGAGGCCCATGGTAACTCTGGAGGAGCTGCAGAGATCCACAGCTCAGGTGGGAAAATCTGTCTACAGGACAACTATTAGTGGTGCACTCCACAAATCTGCCCTTTATGGAGGAGCAAGAAGAAGAAAGCCATTGTTGAAAGAAAGCCATAAGAAGTCCTGTTTTCAGTTTGCGAGAAGCCATGTGGGGGACACAGCAAATATGTGGAAGAAGGTGCTCTGGTTAGATGAGACCAAAAATGAACTTTTGAAAAAAAAAAACAATATTTTTTACTTTTTGCTATAATAAATATCCCATTTTTTAAAAAAAAATATATATATTTTTTCTCAGTTTAGGCCGATACGTATTCTTCTACATATTTTTGTTAAACAAAAAAAAAAAGGCAATAGGCGTATAGTGATTATGTGTCAAAGGTTATAGCACCTACAAAATAGGGGACACTTTTGACACATTTTTGGGACCATTCATATTTATACAGCGATCAGTGCTATAAATATGCACTGATACTGTATAAATGTGACTGGTAGGGAAGTGGTTAACACTTGGGGGCGAGGAAGGGGTTAAATGTGTTCCCTACTAGTGATTCTAACTGTGGGGGAAGGGGACTGACTGGGGGAGGTGACCGATGCTGGGGGAGGTGACCCAGCATCGGTCTCCTCTCCCTGACAGGACGTGGATCTGTGTGTTTACACACACAGATCCACATCCTTGTCTGTGTAACGGCCGATCGCGGGTACCTGGCGGACATCGTGCCCCCCAGTGGCCGGAGGAGCGGAGGACGTCAATAGACGTCCTCCCGGCATTTGAGAGCCACCTTGAATGAATGAATGAATGAATGAAAAACTTATAAAGCGCGGCGCATGCGAACTGAATCGCTTCTGGGCGCTAGTTGTTCGTGTCTCATGACATCAAAAGAGCAGAGTTTTGATCTATCTTCTGAAAGTCAGGTGGTTTTCCTACAACCGAATGCTGGTTGGTAAAGCGTTCCATAGTCTAGGACCCTGAAAAGCAAACCTTCTTTCTCCTTTGGACTTGTATTTGGTTTTTGGTACCCTGACCAGATTTTGGTCGGTGGATCGCAGAACGCGATTCGAATTGTGAGGTTCTATCTTGTCGCAAAGATATTGCGGAGCCTTCCCATGGATGCACTTATGTGTCAGGCAGAGTGCTTTAAATGCAATTCTGTCTTTTACCGGCAGCCAGTGAAGGGTTCTCAACGAAGGTGAGATTGATTCCCATTTTTTTTTCCCAGTCACCAGTCTGGCGGCCGTATTCTGAACGACTTGCAGACGGGAGATTTGGTACTTTGGGAGTCCGAGGTACAGGGCGTTAGCATAGTCCAGTCTGGAATTCACGATTGTTCCCACCACGACTGCTACCTTGTGAGGCCTTAGGCGACCGCCTACTTTGCCTAATTAAAGAGCTGCCTCTGGCTCTTGGAGTCAGTTTGAGAGCTTCTTATGAAATAAGAATTGCACAGATTCTGGTGAGTGGTGTTTGCAAAGAGGTGTGATGAAAGGATTTTGACGCACAAGCACTTTTTGTGAATTGTCAATGACTCACAAGGAGCACTTTATTGGGAAGTTTACTTGGAAGCACTTTATGAAAAAAGAGACACATTTATAGATACTAATCACTTTTTTGATATGAGTATGTGAAGAAGTGGATTTAAGTTTACGGATACTTTATTGCAGCACTTTATAATATTACATGATTTATTAGTATTTCACTTTTGATTTTTAGTGCAAGATTGTTTCTAATATTTTAATTATTTTATTTATTTAAAGTGCAGCCAGCCTTTTCACTGCTGCCCAGCAGGGCTGTCCCTGGTGCCTGCGGAAGCCCAGCTGGGCTGTTCCTGGAGCCCACAGCCACCCTGCTGGGCTGTTCCTGGGGCCCTCAGCCACTTCACAGCCACCCATTCAGTTCATGACATGGGTAGGGTTCAGAGACTAGAGGTCAGCTGACTGGTGAGGAATGTAAAGTGGGAGGGGCTGGAGGAGACTCCATCTCCTGATTTCGGCATAGGTGTCACTGCTGAGAGACACCACAGAGATACAGTGAAGCCGGAGACACAGTGAGTAACAGCACTACCACTTATCCCAACTTCCCGTGAGTACTGCCACCCCCCCCCCCCCCAACCAAGAAGTAAGAGAAGGAATACAAATAGAGAATACATAGAAGGAAAAGGAAAAATGGGGGGGGGGGAGAAAAAGGGAGAGAAAGAATAAGAGAAAGAGCTAGAATGATGGCTAAAGAGAGGGATGGGGATAAAAAACAAGAAAATAGGATAGAGAGAGATAAAAGGGAAAGAGAGAGAGTGGTACATCCTAAAATGTACCATAAGGGGTTTTAATACTGTACGAGTGGAAAGGACTCAGGGAGCACTAAATGTCCGTGGGTTAAGGGCGCAAATTACGTGTCTTGCCTTGGGTGCTGATCACCCACGCTACGAAACTAATTTTTCTGTTAGGGGTCCCACAACCTGGGAAATTTTATTAAGGGGTCACGACACTAGAAGGTTGAGAACCACTGCCCTAGGGAGTATAGAAGGGTGCTTTAAAATCTAGAGGAGGGGCCATAAGTGCAGTGTGTGGTGCCATTTTTATTTCATTTAGTGTCTTTTGAATGTGTGCATTTGATTATTTGTGTAGTGTTGCCTTGCATTTTTTATTTTACTTTTTTTTATGTCTGTGGCTTCCTTCAGAAAAAAAAAACAGGGAAAAAATGAATGCTTAGTACAAACCGTTTTTGTTACAAGCACAGGTCTAGCATAGTTGAAAGATGGTTTTGTAATCCTTGGGAGACATTTAAAGCCAATCAAATCTTTAAAAAACGAACACAAAATCACAATATTTTTACCTTCTTCATTAACTTTCAATGAAATCTTGCTATTTTTGCAGAAATTTTTAGGAAATAATTCTCAATATCGCTTGCTCCTAGCTCTCATTTTAACTTATGGCTTGCCACTTTGGTCTTATGCCTATGATTCTTCTTGAGAAGGGTGCTATAGATATTTGGTTGCCAGAAAATGTCTGATATTTGCCTACCAGAATACGATTTGGGAATTTCTATTTCTCTAATGCTGATGAGAGGAGGTTATCAAAAAAGGAAGTGATGAATTCATTAAAAAATTAGGGAACAAAATGAATAAATAAAATCAGGAAAGGGGCAGTATAATATATGGATAACACAATAAATCATATCCTTTCATGTCACAATAATGACAGATAATAACTCATTGGAATGCAGTTTCCTTTCTTTAATGAGTGTTCAATTATAGAGAAAGTACAGTACATAATGTAAAGGTACTTTACTAATGAATACCATGCTAGATGAAAGTTCATGGAGGAAAATAAGAGAAAACAGTATAGAAATTCAAAGTAAAATGGTTGCTTTTATCATGTAAAGAGGAAATCAGAAAATTAACATCCATGAAATTAGCATCTTAAAGGGGCTGTAAAGGTTAGTTTTTTATTTTCTAAATAGGTTCCTTTAACCATTGTTGGTTCACTTACCTTTTCCTTCCATTTACCTTTTAAATGTATTTTTTCTTTGTCTAAATTTCTCACTTCCTGTTCCTCCTCAGTAAGCTTGCCCCCATCATTCAAGCCGTCCTGGCTGGGGGTTATTCAGCGTTCTCGCCCCCTCCCTTGGGAACGGCTTGGATGATGGGGGAAAGCTTACTGAGGAGAAACAGGAAGTGAGAAATTCAGACAAAGAAAAAAAACATTTAGAAGGGAAATGGAAGGAAAAGGTTAGTGAACCAACAATGCACTAGCTTAAAGGAACCCATTTAGAAAAAATAAAAAAAACCTTTACAACCCCTTTAAGACATTACACTTTTCTATCCTCCAGAAAAAAAGGTCATGTGTTTACTCCCTCCTAAATTCATTTTTTCTGTTGTAATTACAAACTGTATAAGGTTACTATTGACTTATATATGCTGACATCTAGTGGCAGTGTTTTTGGACCACAACTTGTTTACTTGTGTGATTTGGTAATTTGGTAACTGACGATTGCGCGGTCATGCGACACTGTACCCAAATAAAATATATTTCCTTTATTTCCACCATGAATAGAGCTTTCTTTTGGTGGTATTTGATCACATCTGTGTTTTTTTTTTTTTTTTTTTTTTTGCACCATAAAGAAAGAAAAGGGTGAAAAAAACAAGCAAAATATATTTGTTACTTTCTGCTATAAAACCTATCCAATAAAAAAAAACAGAAACATTCAAATTTCTTCTTAAATTGATGCCAAAATTTATTCTGCTACATATTTTTGGTAAAAAAAAAACTATGGGGTATTTTTATTTATTTTACTAGTAATGTCGGCGATCAGTGACTTATAGTGGGACTGAGATACTGCGGCAGACATTCTGACACTTACTGACACTTGTTAGGAACCAGTGACACCAATACAGTGATCAGTGCTATAAATATGTGTTCCTAGCCATTGTTTTATTAAACTGTGGGAGGTGCTTTTACTAGGGGAAGACATGGATCCTTGTCCCGGCTTTGCAGAAACACTGGATCAATGCCTTACCTCCTGTCAGAACGGCGATCTGACTTGTTTAATTGGGCAGACCGCTGTGCTCGATGATCGGCAGGTGCCACCAACATTGAGTCCATGGTACCTGCCGCTGGAATTCCACTATGTGTGACCACAGCAGGAACGAGCAGGAGGTGGCACGCATGCATGTCCCCTACCCGGAAGAGCTGGATCACATATATATACAGTATCTCATAAAAGTGAGTAAACCCCTTACTTTTTATTATACCTTTTCATGTGACAACACTGAAGAAATTACACTTTGCTACCATGTAAAGTAGTGAGTGTACAGCTTGTATAACAGTGTACATTTTCTGTCCCCTCAAAATAACTCAACACACAGTCATTAATGTCTAAACAGCTGGCAACAGAAGTAGGAAAACACCCCTAAGGGAAAATGTCCAAATTGGGCCAAAAGTGTCAATATTTTATGTGGCTACCATTATTTTCCAGTACTGCCCTTACCCTCTTGGGCAGGGAGTTCACCAGAGCTTCACAGGTTGCCACTGGAGTCCTCTTCCACTCCTCCATGATGACATCATGGAGCTGGTGGATGTTAGAGACTTTGCGCTCCACCACCTTCCATTTGAGGATGCCCCACAGATGCTCAATAGGGTTTAGATCTGGAGACATGCTTGGCCATTTCATCACCTTTACCCTCAGCATCTTTAGCAAGGCAGTGGTCATCTTGGAGGTGTGTTTGGGGTCATTATCATGCTGGAATACTGCCCTGCAGCCCAATCTCCGAAGGGAGGGGATCCATGCTCTGCTTTAGTATGTCATAGTACATGTTGGCATTCATGGTTTCCTTAATGAACTGTAGCTCCCCAGTGGCGGCAGCACTCATGCAGCCCCAGACCATGACACTCCCACCCCCATGCTTGACTGTATGCAAGACACACTTGTCTTTGTACTCCTCACCTGGTTGCCACCACACACGCTTGACATCATCTGAACCAAATACGTTTATCTTGGTCTCATCAGACCACAGGACATGGTTCCAGTAATCCATGTCCTTAGTCTGCTAGTCTTCAGCAAACTGTTTTGTGCATCATTTTTAGAAGAGGCTTCCTTCTGGGACAACAGCCATGCAGACCAATTTTAAGCAGTGTGCAGCGTATGGTCTGAGCACTGACAGGCTGACCCCCCACCTCTTCAACCTCTGCAGCAATGCTGACTGCACTCTATTTCCCAAAGACAACCTCTGGATATGGTGCTGAGCACGTGCACTCAACTTCTTTGATCGACCATGGCGAGGCCTGTTCTGAGTGGGACCTGTCCTGTTAAACCGCTGTATGGTCTTGGCCAACATGCTGCAGGTCAGTTTCAGGGTCTTGGCAATCTTCTTATAGCCTAAGTCAGAGCACAAAATTTCAAGTCCAGAGCTACTAGCCAGGCCTCAAGAGTTACTCGCCACCAGTTGCCCCACCTAATTCATACACTGCCCTGCACCTAATTGCACCCGTAAACACGCCCTCGTAGATTATCTAATGGAATGACAATGTTTTATGCAGAATCAAGTTACAAAATTAAATATTATCAACAACAACTTTAACAAAATGGGACAGGGCACTGGGGGCAGACCAGAGGGACAGGGCACTGGGGGCAGACCGGAGGGACAGGGCACTGGGGGCAGACCAAAGGGACAGGGCACTGGGGGCAGACCAGAGGGACAGGGCACTGGGGGCAGACCAGAGGGACAGGGCACTAGAACTGGGTCTCTTCCCCATTCTCTTGCTGTCTCCTCTGCAACTCCCATCCATCCTCTCTCTCTCTCCCATTCATCACATCATCAGGAGCCTGTGTGTGCGGCTCCATGCTTGCATGTCCCCACTTCCCCCTTTTATTCAGGCTGGCAGAGAGGAGAGGAGCTGCAGCACAGCGGGAGGAAGTACAATCCAGCGCTGAGATCCACACAACTGCACAGCCATTGACACCATAGCACAGCGCACACTGACAGCGCATAGCACACATTGAGACCAGTCTGTTCACAGTGCTCAGGCTAAACTGTTGGACACTTACATAGAGCACATGGAGAAGAAAACGGCACAAACTAGAAGGCTGCTGCTCTCATGTCAGGGCAACTTTCAGTGAGCGCTGCACCGGAGTGGTAATTTTTGCAATCCTCCACCTCACTCATTACTTTCTGCTCTCCAGCTACATTGATCGGGGCCCGGGGCAGGCTCAGAGAGGTCATACTGTTAGGTCCCATGGCTTAATGAGAATTGTAAGGAGAGCACCTGTGTACTGCGCTGCCT
This sequence comes from Rana temporaria, assembly GCF_905171775.1. Lineage (NCBI taxonomy): Eukaryota > Metazoa > Chordata > Amphibia > Anura > Ranidae > Rana > Rana temporaria. The sequence continues at coordinate 71,090,993 of NC_053490.1, forward strand.
GTGCGCGGCTCGCCAGACTACTGTTCCCGAACATGCACCTTTCCTCTTCGGCCACCAATCTCATTGGGACTCTAAGTGTAGGCACAGATTGGAGGGAGATTGGTCATGCAGCCCTGTCATCACTTGCCCCCAGCTTAAATTCACCACTTAGGGGTGTACTAACTTGTGTTGCAAGCCGTTTAGACATTAATGGCTGTGTGTTAAGTTATTTTGATGGGACAACAAATGTACACTGTTATACAAGCTGTACACTCACTACTTTACATTGTAGCAAAGTGTAATTTTTTCAGTGTTGTCACATGAAAAGATATAATAAAATATTTACAAAAATGTGAGAGGTGTACTAACTTTTGTGAAATACTGTGATTGATATATATATATATATATATATATATATATATATATATATATATATATATATATATATATATTTTTTAGACATGTGCACACTGAAATATTTTGTTTCGGAATTTCGTTTTTGTCCGAAAAATATATTTATTTAGTTACTCCCGAAATTTGTTTTCATTTATTTTGTTTCATTAAAAAATGCATTCGTCCAAAAATCTGAATGAATTAAGGTCAAATCTGTCATTGAAGGCTCATGGTGTCTGTCGAATGTTCTAAGAAGATTTGACGGAGCAGCTAAACTGTACAATGCCGCAATCGTACATTTCCGGTCAAATGTTCCGCCTACAAGCTATAGAAGAATTCTAATGTTGTATGACTAGTAATAGTTATATTTATAAATTATTATTACTAGTCAACCAACATTCAAATTCTTCTATAGCCTATGGGCTGAGCATTTAACTGGAAATGTATTATTGCGGCGTCGTAAAGTTTAGCTGCTCCGTCAAATCTTCTTAGAACTTTCGACAAACACCATAAGCCTTCAATGACAGATTCAACGTTTGTATATTTTTCGCTGCATGAATGACAAAGATTCGACGAAGCAGCGAAAAAAAAAAATATATATATAGTTCAGTGTAGAGGTGCCGCCCTGTGGCAGTATAACTGCTATAGGATGGACCTTAAATCGGAGCTCCGCTGTAAAAAAAATATTAAAAGCCATCAGCTACAAATACTGCAGCTGCTGACTTTTAATATTAGGACACTTACTGTATTTATTGGCGTATAACACTCACTTTTTTACCCTGAAAATAGAGGGTAAACTGTGCCTGCGTGTTTTACGAAGGGGGCTGTGGAAAGTTTTTTTCCTGAAACTTCCCTCTTAAAATTAGGGTGCGTGTTATACGCCTGTGCGTGTTATACGCCGATAAATACGGTACCTGTCCTGGAGTCCAGCGCCATCCGCAGCAGAAGACGAGCAATCCTTCATCTAACTGCTGCCCCCACCGCCATCCTCGGTGTCAAATGTGACACTGGAGGGGGGTTCCGATGAGCGGAAGTTCAACTTTAGGGTGGAGCTCCGCTTTAAGCTGTTAAACTTTAAAAGACTGGAAAAATATCCTCTTTAACGCCGATATACGTCTGCAGAATGGCACGGCTGGGCACAATCACGTACCTGTACGTGTCTCTTTAAGCCCAGCCGTGGGGTCCTAAGCTCCGTGACCGCGTCTGCGGGACCCGCAGACCCAATCGCCGTCGGTGTTCCGCGAACAAAGGGAAACCAATTTTATTTTGGAGGCACGTCGCACGACTGCGCAATTGTCAGTTAAAGCGACGCAGTGCCGAATCGCAAAAAGGGGCAAGGTCCTTAACCTGCATAATGGTCCGGGTCTTAAGTGGTTAATGCAATTATCTGAAGTAAAATTGTGTTGGATTCAAATTCTGTGTCTTTTTTATTTTTTTCAAATAACAATTTGTATTAATCACAACAGCAGGTAAATAGACAAGAAGTGGACACTGTAATACACAAACTTCATTATAAAGACAGTAGAACCAGTGTATATCAAGTAATAGTAAATAGTGAAACAGACAGTAGTGGATCCCATATGCTGATTCCATATGCAGGCTGCTAGAGATCAACTAGGGTCTGCAAAGGGCCACAGTAGAACCCCCAAAAAAGAGGAAAAGAAAACATAAAGAGAGAATAATTAGGAAAAAGAGGGGAAAGAAAGCTACAGAAGAGGGGAAGAAAGGGGGTGAGGGAGGGGAGGTTTGACCAACCGCCGATGCCACTACTCCCAAACCTTGTCATGCATTTCCAGTCTGTCCTGTAATCTGTCTGTCATTTTTTCCATGAGCTCTATGTCTTTTATTCTAGTATACAAATCTGCCAGGGAGGGTGGGGAGGGCCGTTTCCAATGGAGGGCAACCAGGCATCTCGCAGCTGTTAGGACATGTCTATGCAGTTTTTTGGAATGTTTGGGAATCTGCAGGGGTGAAATACTTAGGAGGTCCTGGCAACCTGTACTCCAAGAAGGCGGGACAATAAAAGCTGAGTTTCCATCCAGAACAACTTCTGTTTCTTATTGAAGAATTAAGCTGCCTGTGGATAATGCTAAGTCAGCAGGGGACCATACTTTCCAGACAGGCTATAAAGGTGGGTCAATGCTAAAGTGATATTTTAGACAGAACACTGTGCTACATATAAAAACAATGGCCCACTCTGTAAAATGAAAGGAGAGAAAAGGTGGAGATGTAGCCCACAAAACACAAACAACTTTCTTAGCTTTACTAACCAGTAAAGAAAAGTAGTCTAATCTGTTTGCAATTTTAAATAACCACATACGTCACATTTATATACTCTTTAAAAGTAGGGATGAGCCGAACACCCAACCCCCCCCCCCCCCCCTGTTCGGTTCGCACCAGAACCTTTGAACGGACCGAACGTTCGCGCAAACTTTTAGAACCCCATTGGAGTCTATGGGACTCGAACGTTCGAATTCAAAAGTGCTAATTTTAAAGGCTAATATGCAAGTTATTGTCGTAAAACGGGTTTCAGAACCCGGGTCTTGCCCCAGGGAACATGTATCAATGGAAAAAAAAGTTTAAAAACGGTCGTTTTATCTGGAGCAGTGAATTTAATGATGCTTAAAGTGAAAACATTTTTTGAAAAATTCCTTTAAATATCGTACCTGCTGGGTGTCTATAGTATGCCTGTGAAGTGGCACGTGTTTAGAACTGTCCCTGCACAAAATGACATTACTATAGGAAAAAAGTCATTTAAAACTGCTTGCGGCTTTAATGTAATGTCTGGTCCCTGCAATATGGATGAAAATCATTGAGAAAAATAGCATGGGTTTCCCCCAACTCCCCCCAGGTCATTACCAACCTCTTTGGCCCTATATACTTTGAACAGCAGTATACAGGCGGTGCAAACAAGACAGGGACTGTAGGTTTGTTGTTAAGTAGAATCTGTTTGTAATTTTGAACTGGTACTTTTTTTAAAGTGTAGCTCCAGCCAAAAAATCTATTTTTAAGATTTTTGGAAAACATAGAGAAGGGTTATCATTAACATTTGGTTTTGCTGTCTGTGCGCATCTGTTCAGAAGATTGCACCTCACTTTCTGTCCCAAAGACAAATGATTTTTTGATAAAGCATCAGTGGACAGGAGACACCTTTTACAGAAGAGAATTTCCCTTCCTAGGGGTAGATTTCCTCTCACTTCCTGTTGTCTCCTTCCCTTTGCAAGTAGGACTTGGTGGGCGCAGGAATGGGCGCAGTGAAAATACTTGCTGATCAGCCACTGCCTGTGATATTAATTTGACAACAACAGCAATTGTATTCACGTGGCTTTAGGTGCACACTGTGGAGGACACAGACAGTACACCACGTGAAAATACTTGCAGAATGATCCCCTGCCTTTGGTATTAATATGAGAAGATCCCTGCCTTTTATCGCTGCACTATTAATCGCGAGAATATCGCAATCTCGATTCACCCCCCTGCGATCTCCACGCGGGATGACCCGCGATCTTTATATGTAGCCGCCGGGGGAAATGGCGGAAACCGGAACTGACGTCAGTTCAATGTGTGAAGCGGCGCGCCGCTGGGCATGGGCGGTGCAGAGACACAGACAGTGTCTCACACTTGTCTTGGGAAACAAGGAGCACAGCAGTGAGTGCGCAGTGAGGTAGGGTAGTACTGTAGTGACATTGTACAAAACAGCCATGCTATTATCAGCTATCACTGCTGTGGTTTTTGATGCCCCTCGGCCTCCTGACTGTGTTTTAAAGGTTCAACTTCACATCTATGCGATGCATCAGAGTATGTGCCTTGCTGCAGAACAGCCTATTAATTTGAGAATGAACTGCCTGCCACCCCTCAATAGTAGTGTTGAGCGGAATACGCCATATTCGATTTCGCGATATATCACGAATATATAGACGAATATTCGTGAAATATTCGCTAAAATCGAATATTCGTGATATTTTATCAAAAAAAAATGTTTTGCGAAATTTCGCCAATGCGAATGCGAAATTGATTGCGAAATTTTGAAACATTCAATTTCACCTGCCCTTTGGAAAAAGTGTGGTTTTACGTAATGGACCCTGCAACTAACAACAAGGTATTAATAAAATAAATACATTATTATATAGATTTGAGGGTTTACTTTGACCAATTTGTATATTGATTAGTTTAATAAATATTGAATAACCATAGATTTGGAAAATACAGATCTCTCCTCTAGACTGACCTGTATTGAGTTAGGTAAAGATCAACTGCACACTGGGGCCCCTGATTCTGTTGAGTTAAAATAAAGCCAAGTAAACCGTTTACGTTGACATCTCTTAAATGTCTTTATGTTAAACAGTTATTATTCTCATTAAAGAGGTGAAATGCAAATGATGACACGGGACAAAAGATGGAAAATTCTTTGAAGATGTGATACACTGGAAAAACGCACAGAAACACTCCACTCTCTCCTATGACAACTGTGGTAGGAGAACTCTCATTGGCTCTGATGCAAAAGAAGGGCGGAGAAAGTATTCGCGAATATTCGTAATACGAATATTCGCGATTGCGAATATTCGTCAACATAAAAGGATCGCCTCAGCTTAGCTACTCGGCCCAGGGTCTCTAATCATACCAGCAATGCTTTTAGACGTCGATGGAGATCACTAGGATGTGATCTGTTTTAAAAATAAATTTGAAAAAATATGAATATTCGGAATAGCGAATTTTGGCCGTGAAATTCGAGTTATTCGCGAATATTCGAATATGCCATATTCGTAACGAATATTCGCAATGCGAATATTCGTGAGCAACACTACTCAATAGCACCAAAGTGCATGGGCCGTTTTTTTAAATTTTATTTTTTAATGCCGCTGCACCAAAATGCATGGTGCTTTTGTTAGCATGCATTTTTATTTTTGTGATTTTTTATTTATTTACACACATTATATATATATATATATATATATATATATATATATATATATATATATAATGTGTGTGTAAATGAAATTAAAAAAAATCACAAAAATGCATGCTAACAAAAGCACCATGCATTTTTTTGAGAATCGTGAGAGAATCGTGATCTTCATTCTAAGCAAAAGAATCGTGATTCTCATTTTTCCCAGAATCGTGCAGCTCCACTGCCTTTAGGAATTAATATGAGAAACACCAGTAAATCTATTGACGTAGCTTTAGGTGCACACTGTACAGAGGACACAGACAGTACACCAAAGGAAAATACTGCAGCTAGCACAATCACCTGCCTACCTGTCAGTATATTAGGAAGAGCGGATCTATCTAAACTCAATACAGTGTATAAATATATATATAACACCTGGGATGCATATATATCCTCTACACACTGTAAATCTAACTGACTAGCCTGCCTGCCTGCTCTATCTAACTCCAAAAAATGACACTCTCTGTCTCTCTCTCTGTAAACCACCAACACACTACACAAGGCCGACTTCCAGGCAGCATTATATAGTGTGGGGTGTGTACTAAACCCCCTGAGCCATAATTGGCCAAAGCCACCCTGGCTTTGGCCAATTATGGCTCTCCGTTTTTTGTGCGCTGTGATTGGCCAAGCAGGCGGGTCATGGTGCATGCTTGGCCAATCATCAGCCAGCAATGCACTGCGATTCTGCAGTAAATTATGGGCCATGACACGCCACTCGAATTTGGCGCGAACGACCCAAAACGTTTGCAATTCGACGAACGATCGAACATACAAAGTTTCTAGTCGAACGTGAGTTTGACTCGAATACGAAACTCATCCCTATTTAAAATAGGTATCTCTGCACTGTGCAGTCCTACTATAATCCATGAAACCACTGAAAGTTGAACATGTATTATATATACTGTAACATGTATATATTATTTGTTCATTTTTCATTGGTTGTAAACTTCTGAAAAATTAACAAAGCATATGCTTCTATACAAAGTATACAGTATGCAAGAGGCATGCAAGAGGCATGCACTTCAATTACTACCGTAACCACAAATACAACACATAAAACAGTAGTTCAGCATCAATAGTGAGTATGACTCAAAAAAGTTGTGTTATAGACATCCATCTAAAAAATCACATCAGTATAGAATATGCACAAAATATTATTATGACATAAACCAGACTCCCGAAGGTACCTTGAAGCTATGCAGGATAATGGCGGGCATAGTATTAGATGAGCATGGGTCTCCACCTCCAAAAGCACACACCAAAGAATACTAAGGCACATACAATGTAATTAAAACCTCAGTTTTACAGTAAAAGGGCACAAAATTTAAATTTTGAACAGTTAATAAGACACCATGGTCATATTATTCACCCAACTCCCCCATACCTTGTAAAACTTACAAAGAAAAAGAGCCACTGCTCCAGGTGTATAATGAGAACCTGAGGTGGAATGCCTCGTAGAGTATCAGCCCCGGCCCACCTCCTTCGGAAACTTGTAAGAAAATAAATGGCTCCACATCCAGGAATTCCGATTGCCTTTTATTGTTTAAAGTGATAACACCAAAGACACCAACACGTGACCTTGTGGTGTCTTTGAACACTTTGAACAATAAAAGGCTATCAGAATTCCTGGATGTGCAGCCATTTCTTTTCTTTTTGTACAACCTTGTAAAACTTGCCTGGCACACCTCTACTGACATAAGTAGTCTTATATAAGGGTAAAGTCTTGTTAATTAAGGCAGACATTGACAGAGCCATAGGTTTTCTTCCATGATAAGACAATGAGTTACTTGGCACAATAAAATAGCAAGGAGAGTAAGATGTATATCCTTTTCTTCAGGGCCAAGGCATCCACCAGGCCCAACAAACTGCAACGGAAAGATGATATGTTTAGTCATGACCGCCCAGACACATTGCGTGATATCCAACCAAAATTGTTGGATAGCCGCGCAATCCTAAAATATGTGGATAAAATTGGCAGGCAGAGGACTGAGAGGGAAAAAACTTGGCTAATCAGGCTGGAGTCAAATACGCCCTATGGAGATCTTCCTATTGGTGATGATGATTCCTGTCTGCCACCTGCCTAGACATTTTGCCATGGACATTGTTCCTTCCTGACAACTGTCCTGACCCTCTTCCTGACTCTGAACATATTTCCTGCCTGCCACTTGCCCTAACCATCTTTCTTTCTGGTCATGATTCCTGTCTGCCACCTGACCATCTGGCTGCTTCTGATTATTACTCCTGTCTGCTGCCTGCCCTCACCTCTTGCTTGCCTTTGACTATGATCTCACCTGTTAGTTCTGTACTTTTCCTAAATTCTGCCAGCTGCTACCAGTCCCAGTGCAAGTAAGGTCCAAAATCTGAGAGTTTTCCACAGCAAAGATAATCAACCCTATCAGGATGCATTGGTGAATACAGGGTACCTCCTTAGATTTTGAGCCTATGCCCTCTTTAGAGCCTTCACTCACCTGGTAACATCTGGAATACACAACTATCATTACATCTTATTATCACGTACAGTCATATAACCTGATACCCTTACCCTCCAAGCAAAGCATTCTCTTCTTTCATTAAATTTCAAGAGCTTATATAAAAAGTGTTTTTTATGTATCTAAAGTGACTTGTGTGTGTTTTTTTCAATTCTAGAGCTTCATTTTAATGCCTCAAAACAATCATGCGTTATTGTAGTGTACTTAAAAAAAAAACTGACGATGAGGTGTTTATGGTTCAAATTTCTATTTGTTACATTACATTTATTTTTCATTCGTTAAAAGGTTCTCAAAATGTCACCGTTTATAAAACAAGTTCACTCCATCTGTGCTTGAGACATTTATTCTTTCCATTTGATCCCATTTATAAATTCAGAGGAGCAAGGAGTTGAGGAAAATAAACATATTAGGCTGGAAGTATATGACAAAATCCTTGACCTGTGTAAGTGCTCCTTTACTTGAACGCACGCACATATGGAACAAGCACATCGCTCACTGTTAAACTGCTTACAATGCTATCCCAAGTTAAAAACACCTTGTTTACAATTAGTTTCAAGCCACATTTCTGGAGAAGACATCACCAAAAGTCTATTTTTACATACAGATGTAGCTCAAAAATGTTCTACTTACAGGAAAACGCTCAACATGTTGTCCTAGCATTTTAGCTGCATTTGTTACCAAGCACAAGAAAGACCAATCAAGAAATGATTGATACAGATTGTAAACAGTACATTAGGTTAATGACGTATGAACCTGTGACATGGTTACCGACTGGGCCACGTGTCTCTAGCATCTGCACATTATTTGTGATTGAAGTCATTCACTTTTATAGATTGCTCTAAAGACTATCGCTTGCCGTGGAAACAATGAAGTAATAGGCTGGTACAAGGGAGGAAAAAGTCAGCAAACAAACCGAGCAAGCAAGATGGCCACTAATGGTAATCTCTACCAGCAAATCAAATGAATAGCTTTTTTATTCTGATCAATGCACTCAAAGAGAGAGGAGATGAAAAAAGAGAAAGATTAAATGAAATGTTCGAGCAGTCTGATAGTTCACAAGAGATGTGCCCCTTGTTTATTGCTGGAGGGTCATTTACTTAGTGATCATAAAGAAAGCTTTATTCAACACTGCAGTAAGATGTGGAGATTCATAAAAAAGCTATAATCTGTAGACTAAAGCATACATAAAAACATAAAAACATAAACATAGAGGGACATGCCTTGTTTTGATTAGAGTGGTGAAGGGCGAGAACTTTTGTCAGGTTTTGTGAGTTAAAGGAAAACTAAAGGTTTGTTTTTTATTCGATCAATTGATTGCTGTAAGCTAGAGCATTAAAATATCACTTACCTCGTTTTTCCTTTTGACCTCCAAAATACAGTAATCCAGGTTTGAAAATGCCATTTCCTGTCTTTCCTCTTCTTGCTTTCCACCAGCATCTGAGCCGTTTTGCATGGTGGAAAGCAGAATGTGCTCACCCCCTCCCTATGACTACAGCCCTGTGTGAAGATGATCTCTTATCCCTCACAGGCATGGAGGCTAAGTATAATGGGAACTGTAGTTCCCATTAGGCCGTGATGTAGCAAGAATGAATGCGCACACCAAAAACCAGGAAGTCAGTGAGAATAACGATTCAGGAGTGACGGAGGTGAATAAAACAGCTCGATTTCAACAGGTATCAAACTAGTTATAATGCAAAACATTACTTTTTACTTTATCAGCTACTGTCAGACTTTAATTTAAGAGGAAAATATTTTTGTCTTTACAACCCCTTTAATGTTGGAGTGATTTACTCCTTCTATATTTCCAGTGACCACTGTCACCAAGATTTATAGTAAGTGTACAATCCAAAATGTTAAGTTGATATCATAGCAGGGCATATATTTCAATGGCAATGTGTCAGCATGTAGGCAGGTGCAGTTAATTTCCTCCACTTCAGGTGGTGCTCAACCACAGCGACCATGCAGCTGTAACCTGGTTCTTCTATGGTTTCCTGGGTCACTGGGGAAGCAGTCCGGTTGGATGCTGTTGCCCCATGTGACTCTGGCAGCGATCTTGGGTAGGCAAAGCCTATTTAAGGGCCTGGCTCCCATGATTGGCACATTTTACACAAGTGGGTAGTGCAGGGAAAGGTACCCTGTCTGTTAGGAACAGTACTAGTGCTAGGGAAAGGATCCTAATGAGGAGGGAAAGTGTCGGATTGAATTCCTTCTGGATATCTTCCCATTTGGGCACCAAATGCCGGGCTACATTCTGCCCCTCTCACAGATGCTGTTATGGAACCCACTCTGTTTACAATCCTGTAACGATAAGTGATACTGGGCAGTTCTCCCACCGGGATTGTTGTGAATAGGGATGAGCCAAACACCCCCCCCCCCCCCCCCGGTTAGGTTCGCACCAGAACATGCGAACAGGCAAAAAGTTTGAGCGAACCCTATTAAAGTCTATGGGACACAAACATGAAAAATCAAAAGTGCGAATTTTAAACACTTATATGCATGTTATTGCCATAAAAAGTGTATGGGGACTCAGGAGCAGTGATTTTAATCATTCTTAAAGTGAAGCAATAAAAATGAAATATTCCATTAAATATTGTGCCTGAGGGGCACAAATTAAGGAAAATAAGATCCCCTTAAAATCTATGCCAGACCCAAAGGATTATAGGGTTTCCTTTAACCACTTCAATACACTGTATTATATACTCTGCACTGACTGCACTGTATATGTGTGTATATATATATATATATATATATATATATATATATATATATATATATATACATACACACACACTAAACTGCCTGCAATGTATATATAGTCTACACTGAATGCAATGTATGTGTGTATGTATATATATATATATATATATATATACATACTAAACAGCATGCACGCCACTAACTAACCTGCCTAATCTAGCTCAAGTTCTCTCAATCTCTCCACGTTATCACACTACATACGGCCACTGTGTAAGCAGCCTTATATAGTGTGGGGCGTGGACTTAGCCCCCTGAGCCATGATTGCCCAAAAGAACCCTGCCTTTGGCCATAAGACACAAAAAGACACAAAAAGACACAAGTCCATTTAATTCAACCATGAAAATAAATAAATAAAAAATAATATCAAACAATCCCATATACCCAATCTTATACCCACAGTTGGAACGCGAAAAACCCCAGCAAAGCATGATCCAATTTGCTACAGCAGGGGAAAAAAATCCTTCCTGACATACAAGAGGCAAATCGGATTTTCCCTGGATCAACTTTACCTATAAATGTCATTACTCAGTTATAATATGTACATTTAGGAATGTATCCAGGCCTTTCTTAAAGCAATCTACTGAGCTGGCCAGAACCACCTCTGGGGTCTATTCCACATTTTCACAGCTTTTACTGTGAAGAAACCTTTCCATATTTGGAGATAAAATCTCTTTTCCTCTAGACTTAAAGAGTGCCCACTTGTCCTCAGTGTTTACCGTAAAGTGAATAACTCAACACCAAGTTCACTATATGGACCCCTTATATATTTTTACATGTTGATTATATCCCCCCTTAATCTCCTCTTCTCAAGAGAGAATAAATTCAGTTCCTCTAATCTTTCCTCATATCTGAGTTCCTCCACGCCTCTTATCAGTTTGGTTGCCCTTCTCTGCGCTTTCTCCAGTTCCCCCGATATCCTTTTTGTGAACTGGTGCCCAACACTTAACTGCATATTCCAGATGAGGTCTTACTAATGATTTGTACAGGGGCAAAATTATATCGCTCTCTCTGGAGTCCATACCTCTTTTAATACAATCGTGGTTTCCCCCCCAGCAGATCACGATGTGATTGGCCAAAGCATGCAGGTCAGGTGCATGCTTTGGCCAATGAGCAACCATCAATGCACTGCAATCTCACAGTGCATTATGGGGCACACTGCGGTGCTTGAATTTTCCGCCCCATATGTTCGGTTAGTTTGCGGACAAACGAACACCGGATGTTTAAGTCAAACTTACGTTTGATTAGAACATCGGGACCATCCCTAGTTGTGTACTACATCGCTTTAATACAAGTTTATCACTGCACATGACTGTGTAAATTATTGTCACCGCACCCTGCTGCACCCCACCTACAAGAAATATTATGTCAGCCATCATTAAGGTCATACAAACCGTAAGGCTTCATAAATGTGCGAACACATCCACCACAAGTAGGGGCACCTAGCGGGCTTTAAACCTGAACTTTGGCTGTGATCATTGCTGAATTGTCTTTTAGTCCCCGGTTATTCCCTATGCTTGATCTTGTCATTGACCCAATTTTTGTCTGATCTGCTTCTGGATTATCCTTGCCTGCCTAAGTTTGTTGCCCCCTCTCTGTGAACAACCTCAGCCTTGTATTCCGATCAAAATGTTTCCATACCTCTTTGACTGTATGCTGCCTAGCTCTGCTTGTTCCTGATCTTCATCCTGTAATATGTGGAGATTCAATTCCTTTGTGCTGGTCTTTAACCAAACTTGGCATGTGACTCAGCTCCCCACTCTTAACTGGACTTGGTATATTTTGGGTGTAATATCTGTAGTGATGTGGTGTAGTAATGGTGTTTCCTTAATTTTGGAGAGATTTCCTCTCACTTCCCATTATGACTATGATTAATCTTTATAGGCTCATTAACACTAGCAAGACACACTGAACCCTCAACCACTGATATATATACTGTATATGTATGTATGTATGTATGTATGTATGTATATATATATATATATATATATATATATATATATATATATATATATATATATATATATATATATATATATATATATATATATATATATATATATAAATTATATGGACATAATTTATTCATGCACATTGCACTTTCTGATATGGACACCTTTATTATTGTTTTGGCCTGGGTACTGATTTCCCTCAGAGGGGTGCTGTGGATGTTTGTAATACAAGAATTGTACACATTTTCTTTTCTGAATAATGTGGGGTGACTTTAATTGATGTTAATAGTGTTTCAAAACTTTTGTAATTTAAATTCTTCATACAGCAGTATGAAATGAGAAAAATCAAAAAAGGTACATATTCACTTTGGGCTCTTTCTCAAACTCCAAGATTGAGAATTTAAATACAAGAAAGTTTTTTTGGGGATATAGGTTTTTGGGGACCCTTTTTCAATTGGACTGTGTGGAGCCCATATTGCCAAAGGGTGAAGTATGTTGCCAGCACATCAGCAAGCTTGTGTCAAAATGCAAAGCCCTTTATTGATGTAGGATCTTATAGGAAAGCAATATTGGGGACCATGTAGGGTCCCTTCCTCAGGCATGTGAGGTCGACTGCAACATTTTTACAGGCCTGGATTTGATTATTTTCTGGACATCTCGGGAGATGTGAAAATGCTTTACACAAAGTGAAAACTGTTAAGTACTTTTCTTCTATAGTTACTTTAAAGCTGAACTCTATCTTGCATTTTTTTTTAAATCAATTCAATATAATATTTGTATGTGTAGTTGTACTACTTATCTTCTTCATGCTCCAGCACTACTATGTGCCACAGTGGCCACAGCCCCGCTTCCTGGCTTAATGCCCCCCCCCCCATCATGCAACCTCTTTCTGTGAGTTCATCCAGTCATGGGCACACCTCCCTGGCATCAGTGGTATTATGCAACCTAGTCCTATAGTCTGCTCAGTCTTAGCCTGCATAGATCAGGGCTCACACATCAAAATATTTGGATCTATGAGCTCCTTTCAAGCTCATGTACCGTTCAATGTTAAATACAAACAAAAAGCTTGGGACAGCAGTTGTCGCCACAGTTACACATGTTTTTAAAATATATTGAAAGCCAAAATATGAAAGTTATCCATTGCAGTGGTGGTGTATCCACACTGCAAGAGTTAATTGTCCGTTTGGTCTAGGGTGAGGAGAAGCACTTTAAGGGCTCATTCACATTAGCTTTGCTCTCTGATTAGCAAATTGTCTTCAGATCACTCTTTAGAGAGCATTTGACAGGTGACGAGGAAGAGCTGTATCGCCTCCTCACAGCCTGCTTTAACCCCACATAAGGGCAGTTGTATAGTGGCCCCATTTACTTGAATGGACCACGTTTTTCAGGGGGTAGAGACCACTTAAAGCAACTAGGGGGAAATTCCAGCCACAGCTGTGAAGCAATGCGTACACCACCAGTTACTGTCTTTGCAGCTAAATTGAGTAGTGGTTGGGGTGGTGGTAAAAGTGCAGATAAACCATGGGGTTTTACCACCCTAAGCCCCTAATCTGAATGAGCTTTTACTTACCCAATTCTCTGTTCCTCTAGCAACTGGCACGTGACGTCATGACCCCGCGCCAGTCACATGACGTTCCACGTGAGTGAGACGAGTAGGACGCTGCAAAGAGAGATGCGAGGCTGCCGAGTACCCTGAGTACACTGACCACCGCCGCTCTACCATTACCAGGATTGGGCCTATACCACAGCGTTTTTTTACCAATTGGCAAGCATTAAGCAGCTGATCAAACAATCGGGATGACTTGTGAACCGCGATATACCACATGATCCCTCTGCCCAGCTGACTGGCCAATCCACACTCTTTACATCTATATGCGTCCATATAGCCCAAAGTAATGGACTGACAAGTATGAGAATGGCGGCATGGTGGTAATGTATTAACATCTTCCCAATTGTCTAATGCTACTGGATGCTAGAACCAATCAGGTACTCTGAATGTCAATAATATCATCTTTTGGCTATCAGTACTGCTTCATTCACCACTGGTGACAGGACTGTCTATGATTAAGCAAAATAACGCTGATGAAGCAAAGTTATTTATGATTACTGGATACCTATGGACCCAATAGGATACTCATAGCTAGGACAGCCTCCATGCAATGTTTATGAACTTTTATTTGAATAGCCTGACTAATTCCAGCTCATTATAGCGCTTTCAGGTATACTAACCAATAACAATATCTAACCAACGCATGCCTATGGTCCCTACTTTGATATTAACCAACAAGGATATCCTAATATAATTTTTGACCAATCCAGACAGCTCTTTCTTTCTCCTCTCTCCCTCTCACGCACTGGGTTCAGCCACTAGTAAAAGCACCCATTGGCTCAGCTAAAGAAGGTGTTATCAAACTTAGTTATTTGATTGATATACTTTCCTTCTTTCAACAATATTGCCAAATAATTTAACCATATTGGATAGTGTGCCTATAACCTATGGCTGAACCATTTAAGTCCGGACTGGTGCTGTGTTTATGTTTTGTAACAAGTTAGTCCTGTTTGTTATTTATGTCCATGATAATTCATGTTTTAAATGATTCTATTTTTTATGTCATTAAGTTCTAAATAACTGCACTTTCCAATATTTTCGATACTAGAACAGATACATACTTTGGTGAAGATCATTATTTGTTGCTACAGGTAACCTCTTTTTAAATAGACAATTCTTAGACTATTTCCCTTTCCCAGTCCTTTCCCTACCAATTTACAGACACCGTAGTGTGGTATGAATTACTGCGCTGCCAAAACATATAAGTATCAAGCTGCTGGACACGGCAACTGAAAAGTGAGAAGCAAACAAACAATGTGAACAAAGGAGTGCAGCGCTCTGATACAATCAAAATAAATGTGACAATGAAGTCAGAAAAATTGTTTTTGCATAAACAAAATAAATGAAAAATGCACATGAAAAGGAAAAAATACGTCAAACAATATACATATAAAGTCCAAATGGTGCCACGTGATGAGTGAATATCATATAGTCCAAAGACCAATCAACTCAAACCGGAATTGAGTGATTTAAACCAATAACTTTCAGTGATGAAGCGAATGTGAATGGAGTTAGAATTCCAAATAAAGAAAGAAATCCCACCACCGGTATAGATGCAGGCTTACCAGAATGAATGTGAATGTGAAAATTACTTTTCCAGAGTCGATCGGGCTTGATAAGTGTTTGAACACTAGGTATGAAGTCTCTGCAGGATGGGAATATGGGTGGATGGATGTGAAGCGAAATTCCTGGAACATGGAACCAGACTGGAGAACCTCTCACTCAGGAATTGCAGGAGATAAACATCCGTTTTTACAGATCCCACATGAATGTAAAAAAGAGAAGGGGGGACGCCATAGTGTGACACCGTAAAAATCAATCAAAATGTAATAAAAAATTTGCACTTACATATCGGTAAGGAATACAGCGCATATCAGAAAAACGATGGCAACAATGAGGTCATCCCTGATGCATTTTGTGTCAACACACGTTTTCCTTTCCCTACCAATTTACAGACACCCCAGCATTGGTCTGTGTCTAGGAATCATCATGTCTAGTGCAAGGCTATGAACTCTGCATTGATCTTGATGACATTAGGACCTTAGAGTGTAACGAAGTATATGCTGTGGGGTTCAGTGTAGCAGCTTAGAGGATTGGGTAAATAAATCTACTTTAACAAGTCCCCTAGACCTAAGCAGGCAATTATCAGTGGGTTAAGTTAGATTTCCCCAAATTTTGATTCAAGGTAGGTACTTATGGTCACAGTCCAGCCTACAGATTTCTGTTTGCGAAATTCTGCAATGTTCTGCTAGATCTCTGACTCTAATTTCACATGTGCTTCTGGCTTCTCTGTTCACCCATGGATGTCGCCTGCTCTACTGTGAATTTATATCCATTCCCCTTCTATTACATCCTGGGTCACCGTTCTGTTTGCTTTCTTCTATATAAATGTGCTCAGTCAAGCCTGAGCAACTTCACCGTTCTCTGAGCTCCTGTTCCCTACTATTTTGAATATTCTGTGTCTGACGTCCTGTGTACCGACTCTGGCTTGTCTACCGCTTGTGCTTATCTGCTGCCCGCCCTGACCCCATTTGTGTCTTGGATTCCCTTTGTTTCCTGTCATTTGCACCCTGTTCATAAGTGCACTCTCAGCTGGCCATACCTGGGGGCCACGACCTGGTTTCAGCTTGCTGCAAATCCATTTCCCCATCAGGGGCTCTGGTGAAGAAGCAGGCTGGGGCTTAGACTCCACACCCTGGGCAACCCTGAGTTGGCAGTCTACAAGGGTTCACTACCATTGAAACCTCCCACCTAAGCCTAGTACACATGGACTGAATGTTGGGAGACATTGGCGGGTTCAATAAAAAACGGCCAAAATTTGGCCCGAGTATAAGGCCTATTTGGCCAGCTTCTTTCGAACGAGCATGCTGGAAAACCAGCAGCCGACTGGCTCCCAAACAGTTTTCTGCATTTATTTTTAATACAAAGGTGAATGTGATTAGAATGAAAATAATATCATCAGTAAATGGTTAAAAAATCTTGTTTCTTTGTTCGCAATAAAGTCCAAAGATGGTCATAACCGAGTTGAACACCTTGCCAACTTCTTTTTGGATAAAAAAATTATCAATGTTAGATGCAGTAAATACAAAAAAGGGTTTTAAGTTAGTAATAGTCGAAGTGAACTGCTCAAAAGCATCACATAGTATTGAATTCACTTTCTTTTCCTTTGTAAACCTATTTTCAAGAAACAATAATTGCAGTAAAACAGACCACAGGGATCATTTTCTAGCTCCCGATGAGTAACATAGAAAACAATCAGAGTTTAGAGAAGCCCACATGCCTAGTGATCACAACACCAGACGTGTCTTCTATAAAAACACACTTATTACATTTCCAAGCTATACTAACAGTTTACTGGTAATTTCCTGTTTACCATTGTCATGAATATAGTGGCATCGCTGCAGTTAAGTGAAAGGTAATTGAATTGTCCGATATACAAGCTCCTGAACAGTGGTAAATGAAGTTGAGTCTCTCAAATTTCCTAGAATCCTATAAAGGAGATGACCTATTACCAGTAATCTGGCATTTTTTCTGTTTACCATTTATCTGAAATATATTGCGTAAACCTCAAACAAAATGAATGCATATGAGTGTAAACACAGGCTTTCAGAGATGGAGATGGCATGAGCATAATTGACTAGAAATGACAGAGTAAGGCATAGTGGGGGAATCATTAGAAGGCACTGAGGGAAAACCTTAATGGCAAACTACAGCTTTGCTAAAAACTCAAGTAGATCTTCCATTCCTTGATTAAAAAACACATTTCACATGCATTTTTAGGCTTCCCCCCCCCTGGAGACCAGCCAGCCCATTACAAAAAGATGCATACATACCTGTAGATGGGGCCTAGGAAGGATGTACCCAACTCAAGAGAAACCACCACATTGGCTAGGTCATGGGTGCTCAACCTGTGGCCCTCCTGCTGTTGCAGATCTAAAAGTCCCATCATGCCACTGCCTTTGGGAGTAATGCTTGTAACTGTCAGCCTTGCAATGCCTTATGAGATTTGTAGGTTCCGGCAACAGCTGGAGAGCCACAGGTTGAGCACCTATGGGCTAGGTTTATCTTGTGTTGGATTACACACATTTTCAACAATGTGCTGATGAGAGAGGAACAATAAAACAGCAAAACAGAATACTCAGGTCAGCATAGACTGCCCCACGATTACAAGTACCAGAGGAGTGGGGGGTGGTATATATACAAGACTGTCAGGTATTCTGTCCAAGGTTCCAGAGTGTAGTATACACAGCAAAAGAACCCCGACCTGTCTCTGGAACGTCTCCCTGCTCTTATAATTCTGACCCTTGCCAACAGGGCTCTGTCTCTATCCACAATCATGCTCCAGGTGCACCCAAATTCCATGGGGCATCTAATTTATCAAGTCCCCCCTCCCCCCATTAAGATGGCTGTTGAAGATCTTGCAGTATTTTTAGTGCCCAATCAGACAATCGTCCTCTCCAAGATGGCTGCTGGACCCTACAAGAGGGGACTCCATTCCACCTGGTGAAGCAGTGTGATGCCACCTACAGGCTGGATAAATATACAGCCGTGTTTGGCTACAAACCCTTTTCCAGGTATCTTGCCTGGTCCAGTAACATCACCCTCTTCTTCCTCTGGTGATGGACAGCTTCAAAGATAGCATGATGTGATGCAATGTTCTGCAGAATTCATCTGTGAGTTCAGGTGCGGGTGGGTGTGGCCATCAGAAAGTGAGACGTTGATGCATTTGGCCCCGCCTACCAGGGTTTTAGTCATGACTGCAACCAGGCAGGCCAAAAAAGGGGGGGCAAGCGAGCACCCTCTCTCCTGAACCATACAGGCCACATGCCCAATCCCAGCATCCCCCATGTGAATGAGTAGGGGTACAACTCACCAAAAAAACTGTAAAAAAATAAATAAAAACACAGACAGAAAATAAACGTCCCCCGATGTAGATTTAACATCAATGACGATATCCACCTCTACCGCCGACCGAAGAAAAAATTAATTATCGGGTGACCCTGCCCCTCATGGCGTCATTGACCGGGGTGTGTTGGATCAATGACTTCACAGGGGGGTGGGGCCACCCGATGATGTCGCCGGCTGGCCCAGCCGCTTTCTTTCCAGGCCAACATTTTTTAATAAAGGAATTGCCAGAAACTTGTGTTGTGTTTTTATTTACTTTTTACACTTTTTTGGTAAATGAGTAGGGGTACTATGGAACCCCTACTCATTCACATAGGGGGAGAGATCTTGGGGCTCCCTGAGGGCTTTCAGAATCTGATAAGCACCCTATCTGCAGACCCCCACAACCATTGGGCCAGGCTTGTGGGGAAGAGGCCCTTGTCCCAATCAACATGGGGCTAAGGTTCTTTGGCTAGCACACTCCCCCCCCTTTCCTGGCCTGTCAGGCTGCATGCTCTGATAAGGGCCCCGGATGCATTGGGGGACCCCACGCTGTTTTTTGTGTTTTTTCACAGAATTTGAATCAGTCAATAATTTTTGGGAATTTGTTAGAAAACGAATATACGAAATTAAGTAACTACCTCAATACTGGGTACTTTCACCCCCTTCCTACCCAGGCCAATTTTCAGCTTTCAGGGCTATCACACTTTGAATGTGCAATACTGTACTATTCACACAAATAGAGATTTCTTTTGGTGGTATTTAATCACCACTGGGGTTTTTATTTTTGTGTTACAAATGAAAAAAGGGCAACATTTAAAAAATAAAATAAATTCGTACTTTCTGTTATTAAAAAAAAAGTAATTTCTCCTCATAATTTTTTACCAGAATTTATACAGCTACATTTCTTTGGTAAAAACAACCCAAATCTGTGTGAAAGTCTGGTCTGGTCTGTGTGAAAGTTATATAGTCCACAAGCTATGGTAGCAATCATTGAACATTGATGTTACCCGATGTGTGATCAATATTCCCCAAATGACCCCTTTTTGGAAAGTAGAAAGTCCAAGGTATTTAGTAAGAAGCATGACAAGTTTTGTGAAGTTGTAATTTTTTCCCACAATTCTTTGGAAAAGTTTTTCTCACACACAGCATATGCATACTTTCAACTACACCCCAAAACACATTCTGCAACTCTTCCTGAGTTTTGCAATACCACATATGTGAGACTTTTTCACAGCCTGGCCACATAGAGAAGCGCAACATCCAAAAAGCACCTTCAGCCATTATCCACTTTAAGGCTGGGTTCACACTATTGCGAATTGGATGAAGGTTTCTCCACATCCAATTCACATAGCAGGAGATCTGCAGGGGTCCTGTGTGTCTTTTGGTCTTTTGGTCTGTTTCAGTTCCGAATTCACATCCCTGCAGGGGTCCTGTGTGTCTTTTGGTCTGTTTCAGTTCCGAATTCAGCCCAAAATTTGGGCTAAAGTCTGACCTGAAGCGGTGAATGGAGACGCACTAGACTCCTGTTGTGAGTCGCTGCGCTCTCTAGTGTGAACCCAGCCTTAGCACTTTTTGGTTACAAGTAAAAATCAGTATTTTTGCAAGAACCCCCAAACATTATATATTTTTGTAGCAGAGGCCCTAGAGAATAAAATGGTGGGTATTGCAAATTTTTATGTCACACAGTATTTGCGCAGCAGTTTTTCTAAAGCAATTTTACACACTAACACATAACTACATTTTAATGAATTTCAAAGAGACACAGAGACAATATAATTTTCGGTAAAATATAAAATATGGTGTTGCGCAGGATAAATGGATACCAAACATATCACACTTTAAATTTGCACACAACTTCGGTATTTGAAAATCTCCATAGGCAACGCTTTATAAGCCTTTATTGGTTACCAGTTTAGAGTTACTCAGGAGGTCTGGTGCTAGAACTATTTCTCTTGTTCTGACATTCGTGGCGACACCTCACATGTGTGGTGCAACCGCTGTTTACGTATGCGTACGTGACTAACATGTGCATTCGCCTTTTCACGTGAGCACGGGGAGGGACACTGGTACACTGACAGATGTTGATCAGCCAGATTTCTTTTGGTGGTATTTAATCACCACTGGGGTTTTTATTTTTGTGTTACAAATGAAAAAAGGGCAACATTTAAAAAATAAAATAAATTCGTACTTTCTGTTATTAAAAAAAAAGTAATTTCTCCTCATAATTTTTTACCAGAATTTATACAGCTACATTTCTTTGGTAAAAACAACCCAAATCTGTGTGAAAGTCTGGTCTGGTCTGTGTGAAAGTTATATAGTCCACAAGCTATGGTAGCAATCATTGAACATTGATGTTACCCGATGTGTGATCAATATTCCCCAAATGACCCCTTTTTGGAAAGTAGAAAGTCCAAGGTATTTAGTAAGAAGCATGACAAGTTTTGTGAAGTTGTAATTTTTTCCCACAATTCTTTGGAAAAGTTTTTCTCACACACAGCATATGCATACTTTCAACTACACCCCAAAACACATTCTGCAACTCTTCCTGAGTTTTGCAATACCACATATGTGAGACTTTTTCACAGCCTGGCCACATAGAGAAGCGCAACATCCAAAAAGCACCTTCAGCCATTATCCACTTTAAGGCTGGGTTCACACTATTGCGAATTGGATGAAGGTTTCTCCACATGGGGTCCTGTGTGTCTTTTGGTCTGTTTCAGTTCCGAATTCAGCCCAAAATTTGGGCTAAAGTCTGACCTGAAGCGGTGAATGGAGACGCACTAGACTCCTGTTGTGAGTCGCTGCGCTCTCTAGTGTGAACCCAGCCTTAGCACTTTTTGGTTACAAGTAAAAATCAGTATTTTTGCAAGAACCCCCAAACATTATATATTTTTGTAGCAGAGGCCCTAGAGAATAAAATGGTGGGTATTGCAAATTTTTATGTCACACAGTATTTGCGCAGCAGTTTTTCTAAAGCAATTTTACACACTAACACATAACTACATTTAATGAACAAGAGAAATAGAACTATTTCTCTTGTTCTGACATTCGTGGCGACACCTCACATGTGTGGTGCAACCGCTGTTTACGTATGCGTACGTGACTAACATGTGCATTCGCCTTTTCACGTGAGCACGGGGAGGGACACTGGTACACTGACAGATGTTGATCAGCCACCGGCGGACACTGACAGAGGTTGAGTCACAATGGTACACTATTGCAGATTTTTTTGTGCACTGGTACAGATGTTTTATGGGGGCACTGTGACAGATATGTATAGGGGTAGCAGTGTTGCCAACCTACCAGATAGACATTTACTGGCACGACACCCAAAATGAATTATTAGATAATAGTAGATCTTAAGGTAAAAAAAAACATATTTTTGTTATTTTCGACATAATAAGGGCAAATTATTTAGACCAATCACCCCCTGCCTCCATCACCTGTCACCATCGCCCCCTGCCACTAACACCGCCTGCCACCATCACACCCTGCCTCCATCACACCCTGCCTCCACCCCCCTCGGTCTCCACCCCTCTCTGCCACCATCACACCCTGCCACCATCTTCCTCTACCACAACCCCCCTCTGCCACCACCACCCCTCTGCCACCAATGCACCATCCCCCCCCTCTGCCACCATCACCCCCTGCCACCATCCCCCTCTGTCACCACCACCCCTCTGCCACCACCATCCCCCTCTGCCAGCATCCCCCTCTGCCACCAGCGTCTCAGTATAAATACAGCTGTTCAGTAAAGCGCTCATAGGTTTGTTAGAGAACCTTAGTAAACAAACAGCATCATGAAGGCCAGGGAACATATCAGACAGGTCAAGGATAAAGTTGTGGAGAGGTTTAAAGCAGGGTTAGGTTATAAAAAATATCTGAAGCTTTGAACATCTCACGAAGCACTGTTCAATACATCACCCGAAAATGGAAAGAGGTTGACACAACTGCAAACCTACCAAGACATGGTGGTCCACCTAAACTGACAGGCCGGTCAAGGAGAGCATTAATCAGAGAAGCAGACAAGAGGCCCATGGTAACTCTGGAGGAGCTGCAGAGATTCCCAGCTCTGGTGGTAGAATCTGTCGACGGGACAACTATAAGGCCCCGTACACACCATAGAATCCATCCGCTGAAAAATCTCAGCGGACCGGTTTCAGCGGATAGATTCTATGGTGTGTACATTCCTGCGGATATTTATCCGCGGGAATTTCACGATTCCAGCAGATAAAAATTTGTAGACATGTCTACAAATCTATCCGCTTGAATCGATCCCAACGGATTGATCCGCTGGTCTGTACAGACTCACCAGATCAATCCGTCCGAAGGGATCCCCCGCATGCGTCGTAATGATTCGACGCATGCGTGGAATTCCTTATATGCGCTCGTCGCCGCGTCATCATCGCGGCGACGGCGCGACACGTCATCGTGAGGGGATTTCGGCGCGGATTTCGATCCGATGGTGAGTACACTCCATCGGATCCAAATCCGCTGAAATCCTCTAGAGGATTTATCCGCGGAAACGGTCCGCTGGACCGTATTCGTGGATAAATCCTCTCGTGTGTACTAGGCCTTAGTCGTGCACGGTGCAAATCTGGCCTTAAAAGAAGAGTGGCAAGAAAAAAGCCATTGTTTAAAGAAAGCCATAAGAAGTCCTGTTTGCAGTTTGTGAGAAGCCATGTGGGGGGCACAGCAAACAGGTGGAAGAAGGTGCTCTGGTCAGATGAGACCAAAATTTTACTTTTTGGCCTAAAAGCAAAATGCTATGTTTGGTGGAAAAATAACACTTCACATCAACCTGAACACACCATCCCCACCATAAAACACGGTGATGTTGCGGTGATGCTTTTCTTCAGCAGGGAAGCTGGTCAGCGTTAATGGGAAGATGGATGGAGCTAAATACAGGCCAATCTTAGAAGAAAACCTGTTTACTTGAGACTGGGGTGGACGTTCACCTTCCTGCAGGACAACAACTCTAAACATACAGCCAGAGCTACAATGGAATGGTTTAGATCAAAGCATATTCATGTGTTAGAATGGCCCAGTCTTTCTTAATATATAAAGATTTCCTTTTTCTTTTTTAAATATAAATTATTATTTTAGATTACTTTATTCTTTATGCTTATGTATACTGCCTTCCTCTTATCACATGGTAATGAGCATATGGAATTACTAGGTATAAGAGGCGGTTAGTAAGAAGGGAATGATTGATATGAAATACGTTTAATTGATTATATTTCTGTATGCTATTGACATATATCCCGATATTTTAATTTAATTGTATATTCTTCTTTTATTGAAAATAAACTTAAATTTGAATGAGAAAAAAAAAAAGAATGGCCCAGTCAAAGTCCCGACCTAAATCCAATTGAGAATCTGTGGCAAGAATTGAAAATTGATGTTCACAGACACTTGCCATCCAATCTGACAGAGCTTGAGCTATTTTGCACAGAAGAATGAGCAAAAATGTCTCTATTGATGTGTAAAGCTGGTAGAGACATCCCAAAAAGACTCGCAGCTCTAATTGCAGCGAAAGGGGGTTCTACAAAGTATTGACTCAGGGGGGGGCTGAATACAAATGCACGCTTTTCACATATTTTTTTGAAAAAAAATTGAAAACCATTTATCATTTTCCTTTCACTACACAATTATGTGCCACTTTGTGTTGGTCTATCACATAAAATACATTTACCTTTTTGGTTGTTACATGACAAAATGTGGAAAATTTTAAGGGGTATGAATACTTTTTAAGGCACTGTAGGTCTCTATAGTTATCTATCTCAGTCCTGAAAGAAACAATGTAAATTATGTTGTAGATTATACAAGCTAAAAGGTGTTGAACTAAATATTGTAAAAAAACACTCTGGAACTCAAGGGCGTTAAAGGGAGAAAAAGGCCCAGGGACTTAACCACATCCCTACCGCGTCATTGTAAAATGACGGCGGCAGGAACCCCTCCTCGATCCGGGTGGACCTCATATGACGTCCTGCGTTCCCGGCGATCTGAGTCGCGCGCGCGGCAACGCTCGTGACCCGGCGCGGGTGCCCGGCGGCCGCGAATTGCCGCCGGGTGCCCGCGATTGTCGGTAATCACGGCAGGAGTGTGGATCTGTGTGTGTGAACACACAGATCCACCTCCTGTCAGCGGTGAGGAGACCAATGTGTGTTCCCAGTACAGAGGAACACACATCGGTCTCCTCCCTCTTGAGAGTCCCCTCCCCCCTACAGTTATAACACATCTTAGGGAACATATTAACCCCTTCAACGCCCCCTAGTGGTTAACCCCTTCCCTGCCAGTCACATTTACACAGTAATCAATGCATATTTATAGCATTAATCGCTGTATAAATGTGAATGGTCCTAAAAACATGTCAAAAGTGTCCGATGTGTTCGCCGCAATGTCACGGTGACAGTAAAAAAATCGCAAATCGCCGCCAATACTAGTAAAAAATTAATAAAATAAAAATGCCATAAATCTATTACCTATTTTGTAGACGCTATAACTTTTGTGCAAACCAATCAATATATGATTATTGCGATTTTTTTTTACCAAAAATATGTAGAAGAATACGTATCGGCCTAAACTGAGGGAAAAAAATGTTTTTTTTTAGAAAATTGTGATATTTAATAAATAAAGTAAAAAATAGTGTTTTTTTTTTTTTAATTGTTGCTTTTCTTTTGTTTATAGCGCAAAAAATAAAAACCGCAGAAATGATCAAATACCACCAAAAGAAAGCTCTATTTGTGGGAACAAAATGATAAAAAAATTGTTTGGGTACAGTGTAGCACGACCGCGCAATTGTCATTCAAAGTGCGACAGTGCTGAAAGCTGAAAATTGGCTTGGGCAGGAAGGTGCGTAAGTACCCGG
Source organism: Rana temporaria (assembly GCF_905171775.1). Lineage (NCBI taxonomy): Eukaryota > Metazoa > Chordata > Amphibia > Anura > Ranidae > Rana > Rana temporaria. The sequence goes on from NC_053490.1 coordinate 71,116,875, forward strand.
TATGGAAGTGGTTAAATGGTTAAACAAAAAAAAAGTGTAAAAGCTAAGACGTTTAAAAAAAGATACCCAAACATGATAATAAACGTATGCTTCTAAAAGAAATGCAGATAAAACATTAAAAAGCCTGGTTGCACTTGTTTCTAAGGTCAGGTTTGTTTTGGATTAGTCACCTCCAATAAGGTGCGCTGACTTACAGGAAATGATTCTATAATGCACATATTAGCCATTTACAAATACTACTCTCAGGTTGTCCCTGAATTTTGATAAGCCCGTGTTATCTGAGCCACACATGTCATCAAGAACGTCATTGTCTGTTTGTAAACATGGAGGTTTTTTTTTTTTTCCAGAGCCGCCTTTCAGCCTCTGAGAAAATATTTGTTAAAAGCTTTTGAATGGACATGTAGAATCCGTTGCGTTTCCAGGCAAAGGCTGCCGGCGAATACATGTTTTCTAAAGAATAATAGGAAAATCGGGAAGCAGGATGTATTCTGAGATCTTTTTAAATTAGAAGATAATTTATTTTCTAAAGCTCTTTTTTGTGTCCTTACAATTAGCCTTTATTTTGTGTATAGCCGTAAAGAAAAAGCTTGACGATCTGCTCCATGATATATAAACGGTATATATTGTCAGGGATTCGCTCAGCAGCCAGTTGTGTGCGACTCCCTGGATGAGTCTACAACGCTTTAAACAGGCGCAGCAAATACCAGATCTTAGTGAAGCACATGCACAATTTATTTCCAAAGACTATGGCCTAGATTCACGTACGGCCGATCTACGTTGCGCGGGCGTAGCGTACCGTATTTACGCTACGCCGCCGCAACTTAGAGAGGCAAGTGCTGTATTCACAAAGCACTTGCCTCCTAAGTTACGGCGGCGTAGCGTAAATGGGCCGGCGTAAGCGCGCGTAATTCAAAGTAGGCTGTAGGGGGCGTGTTGTATTTAAATGAGGCTTGACCCCATGTAGATGCATGGCCGAACGAACGACGCATGCGCGCGCATGCTCAGTATCACATCGTATTTACGCCCAAAGATACGTCGGCTCAATGCCTGTGACGTGAACGTAATTTACGCACAGCCCTATTCGCGTACGACTTACGCAAACAACGTAAAAAGATACGCTTGTTCCTACGTCCATACTTTGCATTGGAAGCGCCACCTAGAGACCAGCTTTATCTTTACGCCGGCGTATCTCTAACGTAAACGGCGTAACTAATTGCGACGGGCGCACGTACGTTCGTGAATCGGCGTATCTATTAATTTGCATGTTCAATGCCGAACTCAACGGAAGCGCCATCTAGCGGCCAGCGTAAATATGCACCCTAAGATACAACGGCATAGGAGACTTACCCTGCTCGTATCTTAGCTTAATTTAAGCGTATCTGGTTTCCAGAATACGCTTAAATTTACGACGGCGCAGATTCGGACTTACGACGGCATTTCTACTGATACGCCGACGTAAGTCTCTGAGAATCTGGCCCTATGTTCTCTATGCACAGGAGAAAAACAGAAAAACATAAGAAAACAACAAAATAACCTTACTGCTTACTGACATACATGGTCCACCTTACTGCCACCCAAGTATCCAGGGGGGAGGTCACACCATTTGCGTTGGGCTGTAATGGGCAGCCTTGCCCAGCACAATCTCAATGCCTAATCAGAGCGATTTTTCTATGAAGCCAGTTCACACTACTGCATTGTGGTTGTATGTGCTAAAAAAAGTATTGCATGCAGTACCTATTTTCAGTGTGGCAGGTTGAAATGCAAACCACAGCATCGCAACACTGCGGTGAGGGGGCGAGACTTACTGTGACACGACACTGATCACTGCTCCCGATGACAGCGAGCAGACGATCAGTGTCATGTCATTAGGCAGAACAGGGAGATGCCTTGTTTACAAAGGCATCCCCCCATTCTGCCGTTCCGTGACCCGGTGACACAACACTGATCGTCTGCTCGCTGTAATCGGGAGCAGTGAACAGTGTCGTGTCACAGTAAGCCCCGCCCCTCACAGTTAGAACACATCCTTAGGACACACTTAACCCCTTCCCTGCCTCTTACTGGTTAACCTCTTCCCCGCTAGTCACATTTATACAGTAATCAGTGCATTTTTATGTGAATGGTCCCAAATGTGAATGTGAATGGTCCCAAATTAGCATCAAAAGTGTCCGATGTGTCGGCCATAATGTTGCAGTCACAATAAAAATCGCAGATCGCCGCCATAACTAGTTAAAAAATAATAATAATAATAATAAAAGTGCCATAAAACTATCCCCTATTTTGTAGACGCTATAACTTTTGCTCAAACCAATCAATATACGCTTATTGTGATTTTTTTTACCAAAAATATGTAGAAGAATACATATCAGCCTAAACTGAGGAAAAAAAAATGTTTTATATATTTTTTGGGGATATTTAGTATAGCAAAAAGTAAAAAATATTGCTTTTTTTTCAAAATTGACGCACTATTTTTGTTTATAGCGCAAAAAATAAAAACCGCAGAGGTGATCAAATACCACCAAAAGAAAGCTCTATTTGTGGGGATAAAAAAAGGATGTCAATTGTGTTTGGGAGTCACGTTCCACGACCAAGCAATTGTCAGTTAAAGCGACGCAGTGCCGAAACGCAAAAAGTGGCCCGGCCATTTAGCAGCCAAATCCTCCAGGGCTGAAGTAGTTAAACTCAATTCGGCTGGGAACTTTTCAGTTGGTGTTTTCTTCATAGATAGTAAAAAAAAAAAAAAAAAGAGAACTGGCTCGATTTTCTATGTTTCCATATCACAGTACTCCCTCTGCCCTAGCTACTGAGAATCCACATTTCCAGAAAATCCCACAAGCAGGCAGTACAGGGATCTGCACTATAGTCATAGAGTATACTACAATTCTGTTTTGTCTAACTTTACAGAAAATAATACTATGCTCCTTCTAATGTCTTCAGATAATTATTCCCACACTGGTTGCTTATAATAAATACTGATACTTAATGGGAACATGTTAAACTCAACACACTATCCAAACACCGTTCTGGTCACTTACCCACAGAAAACTCAATGTGGGAAAATGCTTAGACTATTTTTTTGTAGTAATGCAAAAAGTGTTTCCCAGTGCGAAATCTTTCATCCTAATTATAAATTGCTACATTTGTAAATTTTAAAAGTCAATATAAAGGAATAGTAGTGGTAAAAAAAAGCCCTTATGGATTTAATTACTGTATTTATCGGGGTATTGCGCGCTCCGGCGTATAGCGCGCACCCCTAAAGTGGACCTGCATTCCTGTAAAAAAAAAAAGATTTTAGTACTTACAGTTTTGGTGTCTTGCGCAGCGTCCATCGGCGGCTTCGCCGGGTCCGGCGTCCGTCTGCCGCTGGTGTCCTCCTCGTCGGGTCCGGCGTCCTTCAGCGATGTCCTCCCCACTCGATCCCCTCTTCCCGCGCTGAGCTTAAACTACTGCGCCGGCATATACCGAGCGCAGTACACTTGTGTATAGTTGGGCAGGCTCGGCTCCTCTCGAGGTCACGTCCTGTGCGTCCTGCGAGAGGAGCCGAGCCTGCCCGACTATACACGAGTGTACTGCGCTCGGTATATGCCGGCGCAGTAGTTCAAACTCGTCGCGGGAAGCGGGTATCGGCGTATATCGCGCACCCACGATTTTGCCCTGAATTTCAGGGCAAAAAAGTGCACGGTATACGCAGATAAATACGGTAACCTTTTTTTGGGGTTAATTCTCCTTTAAGGGAGTGTGACAGGGGGCATGTCCTATGCCTACATACGTTTGCAAGTAGGTGTCCCTCATTCTCATCTCAAAATGTTGGGATGTATGGTAATACATTATAGTGTTCTAAAGGAAATCCATAATGGACACAACAGTATAGATTTCACATAGTAAAGGAATGCACAACAGTAATGAAGTTTTAGTAGGCTACTAACACCTTGAAAATGCTGGCTTCCCCTGGAAGACAGATCTCCCATCCCTGGTGCCTCCTGAACAACAGTAAAACTTGTAAACATTAAAGTGCATTTAAACCCAAGGGCAAACAAGTGAGATACTGACGTTTTTCAGTTCTTATGCCCTGTACACACAATCAGAATTTCCAATGGGATAAAATACGATGGAATTTTCCGTCGGAATTCTGTTCAAGCTGTCTTGCATACACTGTCAGACCAAATTCCGACCATCCAAAACGCGGTGACGTAAAACACTACGACGAGCCAAGTAAAATGAAGTTCAATGCTTCCGAGCATGCGTCGACTTGATTCAGAGAATGCATGGTTTTTGTCTCCGTCGGAGTTCCACTCAGACGATGGTAAGTTCCGGAAGGATTTTTTTCCATCGTAAAAAAAAATAAAACATGTTCTATTTCTAAACTCCGACGGAAAAAAGTCAGATGGTGCCCACACACTGCGGGAATATCCGATGAAAAAATTCCGTCTGGCTTTTTTCATCGGAAATTCCGATCGTGTGTACAAGGCAGTAGATGTGGTAATTGCCTTAATTGTCTTTTTTTTCAAGACTAATTACTTTTTCTGCAGCAACAGAAAATTAACTGTTGATCTTCCCTGAAATCTAGCCCTTTCATTTCATACTAACTTACTAAAAAACGTGCTGCCAGCATATAGGAGAGCCAGACCGCAGCTCTAAAGCCTCGTACACACGACCGAGAAACTCGACGGGCGAAACACATCGTTTTGCTCGTCGAGTTCCTTGTTAGGCTGTCGAGGATCTCGGTGAGCCAAATTCCCCATTCCCGTCGAGGAAATAGAGAGCTTTCACTCTTTTTGGCTCAACGAGATCCTCGACAGTTTCCTCGTCGAAAATGTACACACGACCGGTTTCCTCGGCAAAAAAAAAAACCAGCAAGTTTCTTGCTGGTTTTTGCCGAGAAACTCGGTCATGTGTACGAGGCTTCACACACAAAGCAGCAGCCTGACTCTCCAGCTGTCTGTCAAGCTGCCTAAACTTTGCTTCAGTCACCAGCGCTTGTACCGAAGCAAGGTTCAGGGGCCAAATCATACCATGTGAGAGCCAGCCTGCTGCTTTATGTGAGAGAACAATGGTCTGACTCTCCTATGTGCTGGCAATACAGTGTTTTTTACCCTTGCTGCAGTACATACAGTAGTAGTGTAAAAGAAATGTAAAAGGTCCCTATATGTTTTCATTTATTTGCAGTCTGGCCAAAACACCTCTTACAATAACCATTTTCAGTTAATGCAGGAATTAAATTGTTCATTTGTTTTCAGTTGGGAACCATACCTAGTTGTCTGTATAAAAGAAAGGGGCAAATAACTATGGTCTATGGGGTAGATTCAGCGAGAAGATACCACGGCGTATCTCCAGATACGCTGTCGTATCTCTGAGTCCGGCCGGTCGTATCTATGCGCCTGATTCATAGGATCAGTTACGCATAGATTTCTATTAGATCCGACCGCCGTAAGTCTCTTACGCCGTTGGATCGTAACTGCATTTTTCCGCTGACCGCTAGGGGCGTGTATGCTGATTTATGCGTCGAAATATGTAAATCAGGAAGATATGCAAATTCACGAACGTACGCCCGGCCGACGCAGTACATTTACGCCGTTTACGTTAGGCTTTTCCCGGCGTATAGTTACCCCTGCTATATGGTGGCGTAAGTGCGGCATACCAATGTTAAGTATGGCCGTCGTTCCCGCGTCAAATTTTGAATTTTTTACGTTGTTTGCGTAATTCGTCCGTGAATGGGGCTGGACGTCATTTACGTTCATGTCGAAACCAATGACGTCCCTGCGGAGTACTTTGGAGCAATGCACACTGGGAAATTCCACGGACGGCGCATGCGCTGTTCGGGAAAAACGTCAATCACGTCAGGTCAAGCCTAATTTACATAACACACGCCCACCTCTTCACTATTTGAATTAGGCGGGCTTACGCCGGCCTATTTACGCTACGCCGCCGCAACTTTCTTTTAAGAATACGGCACTTGCCTGTAAAAGTTGCGGAGGCGGAATGTAAATAGGATACGTTACGCCCGCACAAAGAAACGCCGATCTACGTGAATCTACCCCTATATAGCTAATCTAGGTGCACAATAAGCCCAGGCCATCTCCAGTCACTAATCCCCAGCCACCTTGATTAAGCTGTGAAATGCCTTGCCTCAATGGCCAATAGAAAAGCTGGGATTTACATTCGGGGTGACAGGGAAGGAGGAGGGATGTACACTTGCGTATATCGTGGGCCTTGAAACTAGGCTCCTCCCCAGGAATGCATAAATAGCTGAAGACTAATGCCGCGTACACACGATCAGTCCATCCGATGAGAACGGACCGATAGATCGTTTTCATCAGTTAACCGAAGAAGATGACTGATGGTCCGTCGCGCCTACACACCATCGGTTAAAGATCCGATCGTGTCAGAACGCGGTGACGTAAAACACAACGACGTGCTGAAAAAAAATAAGTTCAATGATTCCAAGCATGCGTCGACTTGATTCTGAGCATGCATGGATTTTTAACCGGTTAGGAATCCATCGGTTAATTTTAAAACAAGTTGCCTTTTTTTTAACCAATGGTTAAATAACCGATGGCGCCCACACGCGATCGGTTTTGACCGATGAAAACGGTCCATCAGACCATTCTCATCGGTTTAACCTATCGTGTGTACGCGGCATAAGGCAGGTCATACATAGGTCGAATTTCGAAAGAATTTTCTTTTGAAAATCTTATCTAATTATTTTCGTTGGTATTTCGCACCATTAGTGGGCTGCAACAGCCGATTTTCGTGCGGCCATTGAATTTTAATAATCGGACATGTTGGATTTTTTTTTAAAAACAAATAATTTTCTAATCAATGATGGGAGAATCGTGCGAGAAATGTAATCGAAAAAGAAATGAACATGTGCAAAAAAAGAAAATGGGACCTGTTTCTCCTTGCTTCCAGGCAAGTTCTTACTTAGGCAGACAGTGTCTGTATATTTTAAATGGAGGGCACCATGGCGATGTCACCGCGTACACACGATCGGTCAAACCGATGAGAACGGTCTGATGGACAGTTTTCATCGGACCAAACCGATCGTGTGGGGGCGCCATCGGTTAATTATCCATAGGTTAAAAAAAAGCAATCTTGTTTTAAATTTAACAGATGGATACCTAACCGATAGAGGAAAAAAAACGATCGTTTGTAGGCACGTCCATCGGTTAAAAATCCATGCATGCTCAGAATCAAGTCGACGCATGCTCGGAAGCATTGAACTTCGTTTTTTTCAGCACGTCGTTGTAGTTTTACATCACCGCGTTCTGACACGATCGTTTTTTTAACCGATGGTGTGTAGGCACGACTGACCATCAGTCAGCTTCATCGGTTAACCAATGAAAATGGTCCATCAGACCGTTCTCATCGGATGGACCGATCATGTGTACAGGGCTTTAGGCTAGTGCTCAGGCTTCTGGGCTTTGTTCAAGCCAGAAGGCCTCTTGTGGCTTATAAGAGGTACTGCAAAGGAAAATGTCAGATTAAAAGAAAGTATTGCAACGTGAGCTTTTTTAAACATCTGGGTGACATTTATAACAAAATTAACAGAACCAGAATGGGGCTTTAAAAATGTTCTGTTACCCAAAGTGATTTAATACTTTAAGAAAAATGAGCACGAATGTTCTAAGTTTACAGTCATTATACTTTGCCCAAGACTGCCCCCTACAGTAAGGCATGCAACACATTTATTGAAATCATTGTTACAGAATGGGAGAATACACAAGGGAAATGGATAAAACTAGAAAAAGGATAGTCTATAACTTTTATGGAAATTAAAATAGCTTCCTCTGACCCCTTTACTTTAGCATAGACTGCACAAAGGGTTTGTCAACTTGCACTTGCCAGTGAGTCAGGGATAACCATTTATCAGGACTGTATAGAGTACAGCAGGGGAGACAGGTGAAGGCAGAGCCTGCCATGAACATAAAAAAAAAAAAATCGAGCTTCGAGGGTCATAGCTCGGTGACCACGATTGTGGCAAAAACAGTAGGATCCACAATTCCCAGATGTGTTAAAGTGTCAGATTCCTATTCAATTTACAGGACTTAAAAAAATGCCAAATATCTGATAGTCTTGATGTATATTTTCACACAAATACACTTTCTTTTGGTGCTATTTAATCACCACTGGGTTTTACTTTTTTGCTAAACAAACGAAAAAAGACCAAACATTTTAATTTCTTTTTATACTTTGTTATAAAATTTTGCAAACAGGTAATTTTTCTCCTTCACTGATGAGGCTGAAGTGATGGGCACTGAGGAGGGGGTACTGGTGAGGAGGGACAGATAAGGCTGTACTGATAGGTGGCACTGATGAGGAGGCACTAATGAGCACTGATTGGCAGCATTGGTTTGCACTGTTGGGACTGCACTGAAAATCAGTGCCCAATTATCAGTGCAGACTACCAGCTTGTGTTTACATCTGTGGTCAGCTATCATTGGACACAGCTGATCACGTGGTAAAGAGCCACTGTTATTGGTCCTTTAACAAGATCTGTGATCATCTGAGTCCAAAGGACTCAGCGATCACAGAGCAACCTGCCCGCACACCGCAGGGGGCACGCAGGCAGCGCGATCATGGGAGTACGTCAATAGACGCCCTTCCAGCAAAGTAAGCCTGCGCTGTAGCCGTCATTCGGCTATTTCACGGGTGGGAAGTGGTTTAAAAATTCCTTTCTAAACATTTTTATTAAAATAAACGCAAATGATTTAGAAAAAACAATTTTTTCCCATATTATTTTTTGCTTTTTCTTAGCTGCATTTCCCAAATTCTAAATGTTTTTGTTTAGCTTTTCTAATTTAATAAGGGTGCACCAATATCTAGGGCTCCCCTCATACCTTTTAAATTAATGTCTGTTGTGTTAGTGTACGTTATGTCACATGTTAACCCGTGTTTCATTAAGGTAACCAATTCATTTAAATTAGCTGCAGACACACCAGAGTATAAAAGAAAAAAGCACCAGAACTTTTTTTTTTCAATGCAACACTCTGTAGTGCCCTTAATGCATTGGGCGGTCATTGAAAATAAATGGTACTGCAATGCACTTACGCAGGAAACGCATTTAGTAATAAATGGGTTCAATTGTGTTTCGCCGCAATGAATAACTGCGAAATGCATTGCATATCTGTGTGCATGACAATATATAAAATAGTTTATATCTCATAAGGGTTTTCTTTTTAATGCTTCTACACCCTGTACAGTCCAGAGGTGTAAGTTGATATATGTCATTTTAAGCCCAAAATCCATCTTGACAAGATATTTCGTTATTGAAAATGCTGACCCTTGCTGCACAGAAAGCAAGCTTAAAACTTAGGCAAGACTACAATAGTAATTATAAGATATTGCCAGTACTGTTACTATTATCTTTTTCTTGCTTCAGAGTTCTGCAGCCCTCTTGAGTTTAAACTTGGCATTGCACAAATGAAAACATATCCTATATACGTAAGAAAAGCCTTTTTTATCAGTAGGGATGAACAAATCTGTCCGGGTTTGATTTGAGTGTAGTTCATTGAATCCTGCTTCATATTTGCAAAACCCAAATTTAACATCCACCCCCACTAAAGTCGATTTTGGGTGATTCTTAAAGTGTTACTAAACCCACAACAGTAAAACCTGTCTGTGTATTTAGCATAGAATGCTTGTTATACTCACTGTGGAACTTAAGGGGTTAATCCTTTGCATTGTGTAAAAAGGCTGTTTTATCCTGTATGCACAGATCCTTCCCTCCTACACTTGTCTATCTGGAGAAAGCCAGCTTACACCGACAGAGTAGCCAACCTGCACATGCACAATTGTGTCTTGTATGCTGGAGAGAATAGTTTCTTGTTCTCAGAGCTAGCCAGGTCACATAGTTAAAGTGGAGGTTCACCCAAAAAACAAATATATAACATTACATCCAGTATACCTCAAACATGTACAGTATGCCGTTTATTTTTTTTTGGGGGGGGGGGGGTGTACATACGGTATTATCTGTATTTTCCTCCCGGCTTCCGGGTACTCACTCCCGCGGGACTGGGCGTTCCTGTGCAGTGCCGCAATGTGTTCTGGGACTTCGCCCATATGATTGACGTGCTTGAGAAAAACTCCCACCGGCGGATAAGGCGCGTCATGATTTTAAGAAAATAGCCGTACTGCGAGTCGGCTCTATACGGCGCCTGCGCAGTCAGCTCTACACGGCTCCTAGTTGGTGCGCAGGCTCGACTCGACACGCAGTTCGGCTATTTTTGGAAAGTCGTGACGCGCCTTATCCGCCGGTGGGAGTTTTTCTCAGGCATGTCAATCATTTGGGCGAAGTCCCAAATGACATTGCGGCACTGCACAGGAACGCCCAGTCCCGCAGGAGTGAGTACCCGGAAGCCGGGAGGAAAATACAGATAATACCGTATGTACACCCCCCCCCCCAAAAAAAAACGGCATACTGTACATGTTTGAGGTATACTGGATGTAATGTTATCTACTTGTTTTTTGGGTGAACCTCCGCTTTAAATAGTGGGTGAGGGTGAAAAAAGACACAAGTCCAATCTATGTTTGATTATATGTCAGTATTACATTGTATATCCCTGTATGTTGCGGTCGTTCAGGTGCTTAGCTAATAGTTTTTTGAAACTATCGATGCTCCCTGCTGAAACCACTGCACGTGGAAGGGAATTCCACATCCTTGCCGCTCTTACAGTAAAGAACCCTTTACGCAGTTTAAGGCTAACCCTCTTCTCTTCTCGATTTAATGAGTGTCTTATTAAACTCCCTTCCACAAAAAGTGTTATCCCTATTGTGGGGCCACCAGTATGGTATTTGTGAAATGAAATCATATGTTTAGTAACACTTTAAAGCGGTTGTAAACCGCATACACTTTTTTTTTTTTCCCCAAACCTGCAATGCAAAAGGCATAATAGGCTAGTATGCACCGCATACTAGCCTATTATGAAATACTTACCTCGGAACGAGGTGTGTACCACTTACCTGGTCCACGCCGAGCAGGATGTCATCTTGCTCCGGCGTGTCTTCCGGGTATCGCCGCTCCAGCGCTGTGATTGGCTGGAGCGGCGATGACGTCACTCCCGCGCGTGCGCGCGGGAGATTTAAAATCGGCAGGGTCCGGCGGATGCCGGTCCTTCAGCCGTGGATTCCCCCCTGCGCATGCGCCGCCCGCATTGCGGGGGGAATATCTCCTAAACCGTGCAGGTTTAGGAGATATTCTCCTTACCTACAGGTAAGCCTTGTTATAGGCTTACCTGTAGGTAAAAGTCCAAATAGTGGGTTTACAACCACTTTAATACTAATTCCTGTCCATTTTCAAAGCTAATAGGCAAACTTTTGTAAATAAATAAAAAAAGGGTATGGGAACTTGACCACTGCCATGGGGCACATTTGACAAAGCAAGCATTTAAAAACATATTGTACAGTGAGGAAAGGGTTCTGTTGATGAATCACGCAAAAAAACAAATTCTTTAAATTACATGCTTGAGGAATGCCTTTAAGATATATATGGTGTTACAGAACAGTAGGATTTCCATGGACAGTGTCAGCAATGCAGTATTCTGGAATCACATTGTCTGTTGGTTTTCCTGACCGGATTCCTGGCAAGCTTGCCTTGCAAAGCCGTGCATATAGACGGCCACTCAAAAGAGCCGTTGTTCTTTTGAATGGCAAGAACGCGGTGACATCATCGACTACGACGAGCCAGCACTCGTCACATTCGATGCCGTCCCCGCCATCTTGCTACACCCCACACTAATCTTGTATGTTACCGCACACACGTTGAAGTCTTATCGAGCATGCGCGGGTTTACCTCGGACAGGTAAGCATACAGACGACCGATTTTCTCAGCAGGAAACACTCTGCCGGGAATCCCAACGGGAAAATAGAGAGCAGGTTCTCCCGGGCAGTTTTCCTGACAGGAAAACTGCTAGGGAGCATACGCACAGCCGGGATTCCCGGGCAAATGCTCTCCTGGCAGTTTTCCTGCAGGGAAAATCAGTCGTGTGTACGAGACTTGAATATTTAATAGATTTATAGAATTTTTACATTTGGCTTAACACACCAGCACCATCCCAATCTGATTTATTTTAACTTTTTTTCTAATCAAGTAATAATAAGCTTACATTTACCCCTAGAAGTAGCAACCACAAAGCATCTAAAAGCTATGGGAGCATTTGCTCTTAAAAAATAAAACTAAATTTTCCGACCTCAAATTGGCCAGTGGCTCAACAATTTAATATTTTATTGGCTTTTTTTTTGCAGTACTGCAAAATATATTTTACAAGCTTCTTTTTTGCAGTACTTCAACTGTTTAATGAATTGCTTAATAAAATGTCAAAGCAAAGTGCCCAAAAACATTTCAGGACTACAACCCCACATTTCCTGAAGTCTCTCCAGGTCTCTGTATCTACTATTATTCCATAAATATCAAAAATAGTATGTGTTTACTAGAAATTGGCTAGCATCAGGACAGTTTGTAAGCACTTCAATAGGTAGCACATAGAAAGACAAGGCAAATTTATCTCAAAAATTTGAATGCATTATCTGAAAGTCAAGACCTACAAATAAGTACTGAATTGTGTTAAAAGTTTAATAAAATGTCAAAGCAGAGTACATAAAAACATGTCAGAACTACAACCCCACATTTTCAGAAGCCTCTCCTGTCCCTGCATCCACTATTATTCCATAAACGGGGCCAGTGCTAGACTATTTTGCACCCCCACTACCCTCCAAAAAAATCTAAATTAATTCAATAATTTTAGCACCAGAACTCTCCTCCTAGGGAGGCGGGCAGAGAGCTGACATGGCTTCACGGTCGCCCATGGCTCCGGGGGAAGGCGGTCTGCCTGCTCCTTCTCTCTGCCCAGCGACTCTGCACCAGCAGCCAGCCAGAAGGAGCGGTGTTATTCGCCTACACTCTGCAACGCGCCAGCCACCACCCATCAGGGGGGAACCGATCCTCTGGAGGGGACCCAGCAGCTTTGGCTGCACCCTAGGCTGCAGTATGCCCTAGGCAGCTGCCTAGTTCACCCAGCGGAGCCAGGTGTGTTCAAAAATATGCAAAATATAGACTTCAGAAGTAGAAAAAAGGGGTGGAGATAAGGGCCGTCTAATGTGAGCCACCCTCACTGCGCGTAGCTGGAGAATAAATGTGAACACTAGTGATATTTATAAAATAAATGAATAAATTAATAAATATGCAAGAGCTGCTGCTTTAAAAATTATAGAATCCAAAATAGTTAATATGCAAATACAGTGATACCTATTATAAATAAGGTGCCAAATGTGATATTAAACAGCGCTCAAAAAAATATGTGAAAATGTAAATATCAACAAATATAATATTGGTACAGTGACATAGTGAAAAATAAATAAATAATCCACCCTCTAAGTGAGTCAATATATAAGTGTCCAAAAATCCGTGCAAAAATCGCATCAAAAAATACCAGGTTGGCAAATAAAGTCCATGAACTGTCTAAGTGAACAAAAAAATATATATAAATAGTTCATAAATGGAGAGCAAAGGAAAAGAAAAAATCCTTCCCGATCTTCAATAAGTGCTTTCACCACACCACAGTGACTGCGTGCTTCCACCACCCATCAGAAATGCAAACTCACCGCAACAAATGGCCTGACACTTTCGTGTTTAGGCACACAGGCTTGTTAACTGACCCCCTCAGTTTAGTTGATAGAACTCCTTCTTTTCATATAGGGTGGAGCATTCAGTTAAACAGATGGAGATCCGAAGCAAAAAGAAAACTCCAAGATAACAGCCATATGCAAATAAGAAAAAGAGAGCACAATAGTGTGATACTGTAACACAACTTTTAATAACACACTACAAATCTCCCATAGAATGCACTCACAAAGGTAACTCTTGTTACAAGCAGTGTATAAATCCAAAAACTGACACGGTGTAAAACAAAAAATAAAGATATCCTCCAGGTGAACTAGTGGTCACAGCGGACCAACGAATAGCCCAAGTGTTACTCACAGCCCTTGTGCAGGTGTACTGGAGCTGCTGCTTAGGTAATTGAGCTGGTGGCAGATTAGACCATTCCACGTTCAAGCTTAGAAAGTTAGGTGTGCGGTTGTGACTTCAGTAATCACTCCCCGACATGTTTCATCGAAATGATTTCTTCATGGGGTTCTCACATAGACTTCAGATATGTGTTTACTAGAAGCTGGGACAGTCCATGAGCACTTGAATAGGCAGCGAACAGAAAGACAAGGCAAGTTTTAACTTGCAATAAAAAAAATTGTGTATTATCTGAAAGTCAAAACCTACAAATATTTTACAATAGCTGGACAGTATGTAATCAGCTTGGTTAGGCCGCAATATATGAGGTAGAGACAAGTCCGTTTTTATCTTGAAATAAACATTTGTGTGCATTATTTTAGAGACAATAGCCAAAGATATTGTACAGTGGCCTAACAGTATGTAAAAAAAAAGAGGGGTAGAGAAAGGAAGCGCCACCTAAGTGCAGTATTAAAGAGGTTCTTTTAATGACACATTGTACAAAACACACTTACAAGAATGTAAGGAAAGAAGGCTCATCTGTAACATCCTGTAGTCCTCGTCCCGGATCCATGGGCTGCTTAGAAGTGAAGATAGCAGAATGTGTGGAGTCTTCAGACTTATCCTGTGGCCATCAGGATGAGGCCTGTTCCAGTCTCACGGGTCACGTGACGGTCACGTGATTACTTCCGAGGAACACTCCCGGGAGGAGGATCAGACAGGGAGAACAAAGGCAATAAATAAAAGTTCGCCGACATTTCAGCTAAAACACATAGCATGTGGCTTGATCAACACAAGATCCGCAGTAAAGCACAGGAAATCCAGGATTTCATCATTCAACACAACATTGACTGTCTCTTCATTACAGAAAGCTGGCTGTAACACCATTCTAGGAGAACTGGTGCCAGAGAACTATGGTATTCTAACAGAAAACAGAGTGGGACAAAGAGGAGGAGGCCTAGCAGTGATCTACAAGGCTCACCTCTCGCTCACTAAACCGGATCTACAGAGGTCACTACCTTTCATGTAAACTCTCACTCTGCAACTGCAAACAAATCCCCAGGACACCGTTCACATACTACTCTGCTATAGACCACCTGGACCAAAAACGCAGCTCATCACATCATTGACGGAATTCATCTCCACCTATACCCTAAACATCAAACATCTCCTGCTACTTGGGGACTTCAACCTCTGGGCCAACTCCTCACAGGACCCCGTCGCTGACGCCTGCATTGACCACTTGGAAGGACTAGGTCTGCAGCAACTAGTATGTGAGCCCACACATGTTTCAGGTCACACGCTCGACCTTATCTTCAAACAAGATTTGGATATTAACATACTTGGAAATGAGCCCCTTCCATGGACAGATCACCATGCAATCAAATTTAAAATCACTATAAACGCTCTCTTAAAGAAACCAACAAACCCGTTAACAACACACTGGACAAGATCCCAGAAGAGCTCCACTCGGAACTCTTCAAAACTACATTATTGAACAAAATAAAAACAGCAGAACCACGCCAAACAGCAGCATAAATACTCAACTCCATCAACAAAGCTCTACTACAGACAGCAGACATAGTAGCTCCAAAACGCAGAATGCTCATCCGGAAAAACAACTCCGTTTGGTCCAACGACAAGCTCAAGTTGTTGAAGCAAGAACGCAGAAGAGCGGAAGAAGCCTGAAGAACAGGCCCAACAGAGGAAAACCACACAATTTACAAACTAATCACCAAGAAATATCATAAAGAAATCTTTAAAAGATCACTTCTCTAATATCCTCGCTAAAGCACGTAACCGTCCCCACAAACTATTTAACTTAGTCGCTCAGATCATGAACCCAGCCTGCCTAGAGGCTCCGAATTTTGAATCACAAGAATTTTGCAATGAATTATCGGATTATTTTATTAACAAAATTGAAAAAATCTGTGAAACTATTCAGCAAAAGCAAACCTCTACCGACTCCCCTGTAAATCAAAAAGACAACATTTACACAAAAATGCCGCAACCAATTAAATTCAGACTAAAGCCCATACCCATCGACACCACCAAAAACATAATTGGAACCCTGTGAGACAGCACAGCGCCTAATGATATCATCCCCACCAAACTGTTAAAAGAATGTCCTGATATTGTTGCGCCGGCTATCATGCACCTTATAAACCAATCGCTTAAAGGGTCACTAAAGGAAAACAAATTTTTAGCCAACTAGCTTCCTTTACCTTACTGCAATCCTGGTTTCATGTCCTCATTGTTCGTTTTTGTTGCTGTAATCCTTCTCTGTTCTGAACACTTCCTGGTTGTCTGTTTCCCTGATGAAAAAAGTACTGGGAGCTTTCTCTCTGTGGTCACTAATCAAGGAGGTGTGATTACTGTGTGTCTAAAACCCCTCAACACCAATCAGTTTCGTTTTACAAACCATTACTGCCCTGTATTTGCTCTGAGTCTCTGTACATCACACAAGCAGGAAACAGCATGCAAAAACGAAACTGAAACTGTAGGTACATTATATGATTGATTTTTATCTATTTTTAATCATTTTTAAAAGGAATCAGTTAACTATTATGGCCCAGATTCTCAAAGGGCTTACGACGGCGCAACGCCGTCGTAAGTCCTAATCTGGGCCGTCATATCTATGCGACTGATTCTTAGAATCAGTTACGCATAGATATCCATTAGATCCGACAGGCGTAAGGCTCTTACGCTGTCAGATCTTAAATGCAATTCTTTTCCCGCCGCTAGGTGTCGCCTCGTCGTTTTCCCCGTCGTCTATGCAAATTAGCTATTTAATTTACGCGAGATTCCCGAACGTACGCGAGGACGACGCAGTGAATTTACGGCGTTTCCATAAGCGTAAACTTGCCCCTGCTATATGAGGGGCAAGTTTACGAAGGTCCGTCGTATGCCATGTTAAGTATGGCGTCGGGTCAGCGTCGTCTTTTTCCGTTGTTTTCCTAAGTCGTTCGCGAATAG
The DNA here is from genome assembly GCF_905171775.1 of Rana temporaria. Taxonomy (NCBI): domain Eukaryota; kingdom Metazoa; phylum Chordata; class Amphibia; order Anura; family Ranidae; genus Rana; species Rana temporaria. Next base: position 71,133,844 of record NC_053490.1, read on the forward strand.
GACTTTGCGTCAATGACGCTCACGTCGGCGTCATTGACATTTTCCATCGTGAGCTGGAGCATGCGCACTGGGCTATTTTACGCATGCGCAATTCGATCGGCGCGGGGGCGCGCTTAATTTAAATACAAGCCGCCCCTTTTGAATTACGCGGCCTTACGCTGGGCCATTTACACTACGCCGCCGCAAATTACGGAGCAAGTGCTTGGAGAATACGGCACTTGCTCCAGTAATTTGCGACGGCGTAGTGTAAATGGCTTACGCTACGCCACCACGGATTCTACGAGAATCTGGCCCTTTGTCTCTATACCCTGTAAACGGTCATTTCAGAAAAAAAAATGTTTCCTTTCCATTACCTTTAAGGAAGGCGTGGTGCTGACCCCCTGAAACAAGGCATGATTAAACCCATTTAAAAAAAAAACACCCTCGACCCAAAAGACCCAAATCATCGTCGACCCATAACAGGCCTAAACATTCTCTCCAAGATAATGGAGAAAGCAGTAGAACAACAGCTACAACATCATTTAGACATCCACAAATTACTGGATCCACTTCAATCGGGTTTCCGCCCTGGTCACGGAACAGAAACAGCACTTCTCAAAATATGGGATGACGCTCTCGAAGCAGCAGACAAAGGAGAATCTTGTCTTCCGGTACTCTTGGACCTGAGCGCAGCTTTTGATACAGTAGACCACAAATTGTTGTTGACTCGCCTAGCTGAAGTAGCTAGAGTGGCAGACTCCGATCTACGTTGGTTCGCCTCCTTTCTGTAAAATCGATGACAGATAGTGAAACTAGGGCCTTTCACTTCTGAAGAACGTACCGTGTCATGCGGAGTCCCTCAGGGGTCTCCCCTGTCGCCCGTACTATTCAATATTTATCTTTGCCCTCTCTTCGAAATCATCAGTAATCAGAATTTACTCTACCACTCCTACACAGATGACACCCAACTCTACTTTCGCATCAGCAATAAAATAAAATCATTATCTCGGACTAGAGAAATGTCTTACTTTGATTGAAAATTGGATGACGGAGAGTTATCCTTAAACTTAATGGCTCAAAAACAAAACTTCATCTGCTCCACGCCAACAGAAAGAGTCCTGCCAGGACAACATGGACACTCCCGTCCATTTTGGTACAAACCATTACCCCTAGCACCAAAGTCAAAAGTCTCTGAGTCACTTTTGACTCCGACATGACAATGGATGCAAAAATAAGCTCAGTAGTCAGCGGATCCCACCATCTGCTGCGTCTGCTACGCAGACTCATTCCCTTTATACCAAAAGAAGACATAGCAGTCGTGGTGGGAACAATAATCAACTCTATACTTGACTATGCAAACGCCCTTTACCTCGGACTCCCAAAGTACCAAATTGCTCGTCTACAAGTCGTCCAGAATACGGCGGTACGACTTGTAACATGTAAAAAACCCTGGGAATCAATTTCCCCCTCCCTTAGATCCCTTCATTGGTTGCCCGTAAAAGACAGAATTACGTTTAAAGCACTATGCCTGATGCACAAATGTGTTCTAAGAAGTGCACCCCAATATCTATGTGAAAAATTTAAATGTCACAACCCCAATCGCGTTCTTCGTTCTACTAACCAAAACCTACTCCAGATACCCAAGGCTAGATACAAGTCCAAAGGAGAACGAAGATTTACAGTCCAAGGACCTAGACTGTGGAACGCTTTACCAACCAGCATCCGAACGGAAGTGAATCACGAGGCCTTCAGAAAAAAACCTCAAAATCCATGTATTCTGAAGGCAAAAAAAATAAAAAATGTTGTAGGAAATGGATACCAAGCGCCTTGAGGCGATTCAGTTTGAATGTGTTGCGCTATACAAGTTTCTCACTCACTCACTTAATGCATATGGTACCCAAATGACTGGTACTTTTACCATGGCTGTAATGCTATAAGCAGAGGAGGAGAAAAGGAATGAGGTGAATGTTAGGGAGGGGGAGGAAGAGTAGGTGGTGGAGGAAGTAAAGGTGAAAGAGGAAGGGAAGGAGTAGAGGTAGCAAGAAGAGGTCAAATTACCAATGCAAGGCTACCTCCATGGCCTATGGATTTAGTTTTTTCCCCTGCAGCTATGCCTCCAGTGCCCTGACTATAATAAAATAAATAAATATTAAAGTGGAGCTCCACCCTAAAGTGGAACTCCCGCTGATCGGAACCCTCCCCCCCTCCGGTGTCACATTTGACACCTTTCAGGGGGAGGGGGGTACAGATACCTGTCTAAAGACAGGTATTTGCACCCACTTGCGGCCACAGTCTGCAGGCAGACTGCAGGCAGGAAGTCACCCCCCCCTGTTGTGTTCTGGGAACACTCGGCTCCCAGAGCACAGCAGGAGCCAGTCAGCAGGTGCAGCCGTAGGGAACTGGGCAGTGAAGCCGGAGCGCTTCACTTCCTGGTTCCCTCACCGAGGATGGCGGGGGGCAGCAGAGTGACGAGCGATCGCTCGTCCTCTGCTGCGGACGGCGCTGGACTCCAGGACAGGTAAGTGTCCTAATATTAAAAGTCAGCAGCTGCAGTATTTGTAGCTGCTGGCTTTTAATAATTTTTTTTCAGCAGAGCTCTGCTTTAAGAAAAAAAACTGGCTACTGAGTGCCTGGCAGAGGAATTGCAGACTTGTCTGGTCATTGCTGTGTGCAGCTCAATGACAGCATCAATACCAAAAATTACAGCCAAAAAATTAAATATAAATGCATTTATTATAAACAAATATTGGCTTAACTATTCATATAACGTGCATATGTTCACTACAGTATTTCTTTTAATGTTACTTTTGCTTTGTTTAAAGCAGGGGTCCTCAAACTACGGCCTGCGGGCCACATGCGGCCCACGGAGGACTTTTAACCGGCCCACCCTACCCTGACAAGCAACGACGGTTACACGGCAGGTTGTAACACAGCGATCCCGCTGTGTCACGGAGATCACAGTGTTAACAGTTCTGGCGAGCTATGATAAATGTCCCGCCCTCCTCCTCCTAGACTAGCTTGTGTGATAGAGCCAGTGTTCTGTCTATCACACGAGTTGGTCTAGGAGGAGGAGGGCGGGACATTTATCATAGCGCGCCAGAACTGTTACCAACACTGTGAGCTTCGTGAAACAGTGGGACCGTGACACAGCGGGATCGTGACACAGCGGGACTGTGACAGCAGTTTGGCACAGTAAGGAGTAAGGCTGTGAGGGGCTTCCGATGGTGAGGTGAGGGAGGGAGGGGGGGCTTGCGATGGTGAGGGGGGCTGATGATGATGAAATGATGATGTAATGATGATGATGGTGGTGGGGGAGGCTGATGAAATGATGATGTAATGATGATGATGATGGTGGGGGGGGGCTGATGATGATGAAATTATGATGATGATGGTGGAGGGGGCTTGCAATGAGGGGCTGATGATGTAATGATGAAGGTGGGGGGGCTTGCAATGAGGGGCTTGCAATGGTGGGGGGGGGTTGCAATGAGGGGCTGATGATGGTGAGAGGGGTTGCAATGAGCGGCTGATGATGATGATGATGATGATGTAATGATGATGGGGGGGCTTGCAATGATCATGATTGGTTTGCAATTAAAGATTGTGAGGGGGGGCTTGCAATGAGGGGCTTATAATGATGAAGGGGGAGGGTTGCAATGATTGTGAGGGGCTTGTAATGGTGAGGGGGGGCTTGAAATTATGGCTTGAATTTGAAATGGTGGTGAGGGTGGGCTTGCAATGATGGTCTGAAATGACGGTGAGGGTGGGCTTGCAATGATGGTCTGAAATGACGGTAAGGGGGGCTTGCAATGATGGTCTGAAATGACGGTGAGGGGGGCTTGCAATGATGGTCTGAAATGACGGTGAGGGGGGCTTGCAATGATGGCTTGAAATGACGATGAGGGGGGCTTGCAATGATGGTCTGAAATGACGGTGAGGGGGGCTTGCAATTATGGTCTGAAATGACAGTGAGGGGGGCTTGCAATGATGGTGAGGGGTGGCTTGCAATGATGGTCTGAAATGACGGTGAGGGGGGCTTGCAATGATGGTCTGAAATTTCAGTGAGGGGGGCTTGCAATGATGGCTTGTTCTTCATTTTATAATATTGTATTTGTTCCCATTTTGTTTTTTCACTTCAAAATAACATATGTGCAGTGTGCATAGAAAATTGTTCATAGTTTTTTTTATAGTCCGGCCCTCTAACGGTCTGAGGGACAGTGAACCGGCCCCCTGTTTAAAAAGTTTGAGGACCCCTGGTTTAAAGTCATTGTAAACAATCACCTTGTAGAACAATCCAATAGAAATGAAAGGCAAAACATTTTTGTATAGATATAAAAATACATTATAAATACCTTTACCCCCCCATTGTCATAAGTGATCACATTTCCTCTGTTCTCAGCTGCATAAAAGCTAGGGGAAGGAGAAGCAACAGTAAGTGAGCTTCCCAGTTAATGGCTGTGCAGGGGAAGCATGTTAGGACAAGTGTGATCATTGGAGGAGAGCAGGCTGAGTTCCCAGCACAGCTAGAGAACTGACCATGGTGTGTTCTCCTGTTTAGTGTGGTCAGTTTTAATAGGAAAGCAGAGAGACTGGAAGAAACACCAGGACTTTCGCACAAAGAAAGCAATACAGAGAGAACAGGATGCTTTCTCATACAAGTACATGGTACAGCGGGCACATATTAGGAAAATTATGGGGTAACAAACACTGTAATGTTTTCAGTGGCAGTGATGTCCCTCAGGAGACCCTGCTCCATTGTTATATCAGCTATCACCCGCCGGACCTGTCATTTAGCGGGAAGCGATGGAACAGATGTGTGTCGAGAGGGGGCAATTTTTCTTTCGACTGGTTGCTGAGTGTCAGGCATATTGATTGACATGGATCTACATCGCTGGATCATGACTGACATTGTGCAAAATGTTGTTTTGTTAAAGGACTTGTCAGAAACTGTGTTTTTATTTTCATTTTTTTTGTGAATGGGTACTATGGCTCCACAACGACCCAGCCAGGGTTGTTGGGAAGAGTTGCTTGTCCTCATCAATGTGGAGACAAGATACTTTGCTAAAAGGATGCCTGTTTATTGGCCTGCCAGCCTGCATGCTTGGATGAGGATCTGGATTTTTGAAGGGCCTCATGATTTATTCCTTGATTTTTGCACTGGGTCCCCCCTTAAAGTTCATACAAGACCTAAGAGGCCCCATTGTCATTTTGTTTTAAAACTATTCCGACTCAATTATTTACATGTGAATAGAGCTGGTGACATCACTGGCTGTTAAAGAGAAACTCCACTTTTGCTAAGAAAAAAAAACAATCCCCTCTGGGTGATTAATGTGCATTGCAAGGATTTTAACAAGCTTGTGCAAAGTCCTGACTGTTTCTGCTCTGAAGAAAAATCAGTTTGTTGTCAGCAGAGTCTAAATCAGGCATGTCCAAAGTCCGGCCTGCAATCTGGTTTTGAACGGCCCGCCTTGTTATTTGGATATGTAAATGTTTTGTGGCCCCCAACGATCTTCCAGTGCTGGGGCCACAAAAGATATATATGCTGGCTGCCTTGGAGGGGACAGGGAGGAGGCAGGATGAGTGCTATACATAGAGGAGGAGAATTTCCTGTTCACGGGAGGCCTCTGTAATAGGAAGTCCTGTATCCTGCGCTGCCATTGGATGACTAGTCTGTCCATCAAAAGAGGCAGGACTTTGTATTAAAGAGGCCACCGTGTAAACAGGAGTTTCTCCTGTATGTAATCTTTTGGCGCTCAACCCACCCCCCTCCATGTCCCCCTCCAAGGCTGTAGATAAATGGGCATCCATCAGGCTGCATTCCTGGCAATGGTGGGTTCTGCATTTCTGGCAAGAATGGGTGTGCAGATGGGCTTATTTTGCTTCACAGTTCTTCATTTAAAATGTAAGTTTTTTTCCTGAAACTTCTCTCTTAAAATAAAGATGCATGTTATACGCCAATAAATATGGTATATCCAAATAACATGCCCAAGCTCATCTCTTTACTCACACACAGCCACAAAGACAAGAAAAATTTTGTTGGGCAGTGTGTTAGTGCTCGAACAAACACACTTAGACCGAATTTTAATGGTTCAAAGAATGGCAGGCACAATGGCCGGCCCTCACATATGTTCACTTCATCAAATCTGGCCCTCTTTGAAAAAAGTTTGGACACCCCTGGTCTAAATTGTTATCAGAATCCAAATGGGAGTGACTTTTTCATTATTAGCCAACTGATGCACTTGCAGTGTTCCAATGAAGAAAGTTGCAGGGTCCGGAAACCTTGAAAAGTGATTAACCGTTTGGGAGAATCTCACCAAAATTTTTGTTGCAGAGGATGCCTATAATCGGACTTGTATCTTTGTTCATTTTTGGGAAAAATCACACAAGCAGCCAATCACACATACAGGAAATTACATTTCTAAGATTGTTCCGTACACCAATGGTTAAACTGCGATTTCTGTAACCAGTCGACAGAAAATACAATTATTATTATTATACAGGATTTATAAAGTGCCAATAGTTTGTGCATCAGTTTACAACATGAAGGCAGATAGTAAAGTTACAATACAAAAAATAAGAAAATATTACTTTTCATTCTTCTTAATTGTGATAATGATTTATTATTTACTAGCACTATATCGAAAGACAAACTGAATCTGTGTAGTTAATTTTGTAATTTACACTTTACATAGGGGTATAATCTGGTTATTTTTGTAATTGCCATTACAATATGTAAACAAATTAAAAAATGATTATATTATTATATCTAAACCATGATGAAGTTCAAGACCTTCCATGGCATTCCCAATCACTACCATACTTATTGTCGTGTTTCCCCCTGAATATAGAGGGAAAATCATGTTTGTGTGTTATATATATATATATATCATACCTGGGCTGCCCCGCAGGGGAAGGGGGGGGGGGGGCGAGTGAAGGTCCGCCTCCTATAATAAGCTACACACATCCCAGCATTGGACCAGTGTTCTGTCTATCATAGGACCCGGGACTTCATATTACAGTGGCCACCAAGTAAACAGGAGATCCTCGCTCTGGGTAATCCAGCATCTCTAATCTCCGTGCACTGATCAAGCTGCATTGATGTGCAATCTTGAGGCTGCAGATGGGCACTGATCAGGCTGAAATCATGGGCAAGCGTGATGTCGCTTACACACGATAATTTTTCGGCATGAAAAAAACGTTGTTTTTCAAAAACATAATTTAAAAGTTTATAGTGCCGTCGTACATGTTGTACGTCACTGCGCTTTGTTAGATAATTTTTTAAAAACGATGGTGTGTAGGCAACGTCGTTTTAATGATGAAGTTGGGAAAACTTTGTTTTTTGGACATGCTGAAAAACGAAGTTTTTTTTTTCATGCTGAAAAATTATCGTGTGTACGCGGCATGAGGCTACAGATGGGCATTGGTCAGGCTGCATTGATGGGCAATGGTGAGGCTTCAGATGGGCACTGATCAGGCTGCATTGATAGGCAATGGTGAGGCTGCATTGATGGGCAAAGACCCTTATTTTGCTTCAAAGCTCCATATTTAAAATGTATGTTTTTTTCCTGAAACTTCTCTCTTAGAATTAAGGTGCGTGTTATACACCGATAAATACGGTACATCTTAACATGAATTTACCTTTATAGACCTGAATTCAAAGTATATTTCTAACCTTTGTCATTTCTCACTTTTCTAGAAGAATGGTTCAAAATTCCGTGGCACACAGTTTAGGACTTATATGACAGCGTTTCAAGGAGAACATTCTCTGAATTCAAGAGGGGGCTCCTTATTTAGTCCTTAATACTATTACATTGTTAGTTTTTCCATTACTTTGTGCTCCTCCCTGCTGTATACCTGAGTGATGAATAGTTCTTTCTCTTCAAACCGCTAATGTATTTGATGAAAATGAATTCAAATTGATATGCGAAAGACATTCAGCTTTTTGGTTCTTTTGCTATAAATCTATCTTTTCATGTATGTGTTATTCAAAGCATATAAGGATGCACTATAGAAAGAAGTTTGCATGCAACCTGTAAATAATGTCAGTAATTAACTCTAGGAAGGTCACAGGTGACCAAAAAACAAACAGGGACCTTCTACTTTCTCATCTCCTATTCATGGGAGCTTTGTGCCTAAGATTCCCAGGTTTAGTTTAGTGTGACCTTGGAATCCTGTAGAAAGAACTCTCCACCTGTTCCTATATATTAGTATAAAACTCTGTATTGCCATAGCAGCATTTACGTAAAGCAACATGGAGGCAGGCATTCATAAACATGACTATGGCATTGCTTACTGAAGCACCTATTGGGTAAAGATAATTTCTCAAAGAGCTTAATCTACATACATAAACTAATATATACAATGAATGATGGGTGACAATAATCCAAAATATTAAATTGTCATAAACTCTTATTTATGAGCAAATTGGTGGGACAACTCTACTCCAGACCTCCATAATGTGTTCTCCATCTGACCCTGGGTGCTTGCAAGTCACTCAAATCATCGCAGCTTCATCAATCCACATTATCAAATGTATGATTCTATCGCCAGGCTATGATCCTATGTTATTCTTTAGCAAAAATGTATTTATACCAAATGGTCATTACCAGAACATGGTGCAATGCGGTGCCATTCATTGTGAATAGAACCTTAATGTACCACAGCTCACCCCAATGCACGATGGATGTTGCAGTGTGCTGCAGAAAACTGTATGGGCCATATTCTGGTACATTGTAGGCGGGCGGCGCGTAAGCCATTTACACTACGCCGCCCCAACCTACAGGAGCAAGTGCTGTATTCCCCAAACACTTGCTCCGTAGTTTGGGGCGGCGTAGTATAATTGGCCCGGCGTATCCCCGCGTATATCCAAGGGGGCGGCTTGTATTTAAATTAAGCGCGCCTCCGATTCGAACGAACTGCGCATGCGCCGGGCTTAAAATAGCCCAGTGCGCATGCTCCAGTTCTCGGCGTAAAACGTCAATGACGCTGACGTGTGCGTCATTGACGTAAAGTCGTATTCGCGGACGACTTAGTAAAACAACGTACCCGACGGGAAAACACGACGCGGACCCGACGCCATACTTAACATGGCCTACGTGGGACTGGCGTAAGGTTACCCCTCATATAGCAGGGGTAACATTACGCCTACGCAAACGACGTTAGTGACGGTTACGTGACACGATTTCGTTCGTGAATCGGCGTATCAGGCTCACTTGCATAAACAAATGAGACCTGAACGTAAACGCCACCTAGCGGCCGGCGGAGTAATTACATTTAGGATCCGACAGTGTAAGTGTCTTACACTAGTCGGATCCTATCCTAAATCCGGCGTACATTGTTTTGTGAATACAAAACAATGATACGCCGGCGGGAATTTCGAATTACGCCGGTGTATCAGTAGATACACCGGCGTAACTTGTTTAAGAATATGGCCCTATGTCCTGAATTGTCATGCTTTCAGGTGTGTTACAACCCATTTAATTGTAATTGCTGACCTAATCCAGCCAAAGTGTGCATTGTGATCAGGTGTATATGAGGCCCTAATGCCGCGTACACACCATCACTTTATGTGATGAAAAAAAATGACGTTTTTAAAAACGTCACTTTAATTGACTGTGTGTGGGGGAAAACGTCGTTTTATGTCTTGTAAAAAACGACCAAAAAAAATTGAAGCATGCTTCAATTTTATGTGTCGTTTTTCAAAAGTGCACTTTTTACTTCACAGAAATTGACCGTGTGTAGCAAAAAACGTTGTTTTCTAAGACGTTTTTTCATCCACGCATGCCCAGAACCTAATTATGAAGCAAGCTTCAATGGTAAAACGTGGTGGAACGTAACCTCACTTTGCAAGATCATTGTGAGAAAACGATGGTGTGTAGGCAACTTCGTCTTTGAAAATTGAAGTTTCAAAAACGTCATTTTTTACTTCACAGAAAGTGTCGTTTTTTTTCATCACATAAAGTGATGGTGTGTACGGGGCATAAGAGTCAATTTACAACTTGTCTGGGCTCATCCTGCTGACGAATTCCACACTTGCTGTTTTTTTCTTTGAATGTGATATGTAGCAGTATCAACACTGAAGGTTAAAGTAGTTCTAAAGCCTGAAGGTTTTTTTTTTTTACCTCAATGCATTTTCTGCATAAAGGTGAAAAACATTCAGTGTGCTACTCCCCCCAGGCACCTCTTATACTTACCTGAGCACGATCTCGATCCAGCAATGTACATGAGAGCAGCCACTCTATCCTCATTGGTCAGAGAGGCAGTAGTGGGAGTCATTGGTTCCTGCTGCTGTTAATCACAGCCAATGAGGAGGGTGCTAGGGATGAGGCTGAGCCGTGCTCTGTGTGTCAATGGACAGTGTACAAAATGAATAATAATAAGTTAACCCAATGGTGAAAAGTGGAAAGATGCTACATACAAATGTGACAAAGATTGGTGAACAAGGTAAATGAAAAATGTAGCGCTAAAAAGTTGAGTAAGCAATATTTAAATAATCAAATGCCGCTATACACATGAAGGTAGGTCACAAAGTGTGAGAACATAATATATATAAATATAACTTGTAACGGTCACCACCGTTTACGACCTTCCATCAACCCATGACAGCTTATCCGACACACAGACAAACCAGCAGGCACGATCCATATCCATTTCCCAGAAAATGAGACTGACCGCTCTATTCTCTGCTTCAAAATGTATGAACTAACTTTTAATGGTTTCTTAGCTTGCTTATATGCAGTACAACAGGTTACAGTAATCACAGGAACAATCAAACTCCCCACCCCCCTCATCACACCATGGGGGGGCTTCAATCACATTCTTTTACATAATGATATTCAGAGTTAATTATCCCCCAGACGTTACGTCTCCGACAAGTACATTCCACACATAAACAGTATACATAATGAGAGGTCTAGGAGCCAGGCTGACTCTCAGTTTCAATCCACAGAAGCAGTCTTAGTTAGCATCTCAACAGCCTCACACAATGGAAGGCCTTTCAAGAGCCAGCCTCATTTAACATGTCAACAGTCTACACAGAGAGATGAGTCATAGAATAAACCAACACTTTGCAATATCTCAGATCCTGCAATATGAGCTATCAGTAATGTCCCCTGTCCTGTAATTTAGGATATAATTTCTCAGTCACCCTATGGCCCTATCGGACATAAGGTGACCCTAGACATAAGACTCCTTGGTGACGCAGGTACAGGGGTACCCCTCATCCTGTCAGAACCTGTACTCACCGAGACCGAGATGCTGAGGGCGGCTCACCTTTGCGACCCTGTGCAGACCACTCCCTGGAGTTGGGACAGAGGAGGGACGGCACAAGGAGGCACCGGCGCCGGGAGCTGGCAGAAAGACTTGGTGCAGCTGACAGAAGCAGGGCAGGTGCAGAAGACTGGAGACAAGCGTTGGTCAGGCAGGAACTGGTAGGTGAGTCTGGTAGGGTCCACAGGAGATGAGGGCAAATCCGAGTCACAAGCCGAGGGTCAAGGGCAGGAGAGTTCAGAGGGAGTCCATGAGAGCAGGCCAAGGTCAAGGGGCAGGAGACAACAGCAATCCAGGTAACGTTAGCCAAAGGGTCAGAGGTTCCAGGTGAGAGGAGAGTCGTCAGGAATTCCGGGTCAAAACAGGCAGGTACGGCAACAGGTAAACACATAGGAGCTGAAGACAAACCAGCAACCTGTTCAGGGAAGGCTGCTGGTTTAAATAGGAATGTCCGGCCTCTGATTGGCCCCAGGGTTGCCGCATACGTGCACGTGCGCGCTTCCACGCACACGGCGCGCTGCCGTACCGCGCATGCGTGCGCGCAAACCACGCACAGGCATGCGCCGAAATGTCATTCTACTGGGCATGTGCGGGAATCTGTCAGAGATGGAGCTAGTACCCTGACAGTGCCCCCCCCCAAGGGGCGGACTCCGGACGCCCAAACTGGTCATTAACTCCGGGTGTTCCAGGTGAAAGGCCCGAATCAGGCGAGGGGCATGGAGATTCCGGGAAGGCTCCCAAGAGTTATCTTCAGGGGGATATCCCTTCCACTTTATAAGGTATTGCAACTGCCTTCCTCTTTTCCTGCAGCTCAAGATAGCCTCCACCTCAAATTCTTTTTCACCCTCAATCTCCACTGGTGGAGGTGGCAGTTCTTCTCTACCGTTGAAGGGGTCAGACACAACGGGCTTAAGCAGAGAGGCGTGAAACACAGGGTGGATCTTGTAGGACCTGGGTAAAGCCAACTCAAAAGCTACTGGGTTGATTTCTCGCCTGATCTCAAATGGCCCGATGAACCTTGGACCCAGCTTCCGAGAGGGAATAGGTAACTTGAGGTTGATGGCGGATAGCCAGACCTTCTCACCCACTTTGAAGACAGGGCAATCCTTCCTCCCCTTGTCATGGAACCTCTTATAGTCCTGCTGAGCTTGCTGCATGCTTTCCTGTAACTTCTGAAAGTTTTGCTGGATGCAGGTCACACGTTCCTGGACCGCTGGCACAGATGTTTCCGGGATGGAGTCCGGCAAAAAGGAAGGGTGGAAACCGAAGTTAGCCCAGAACGGGGTTTGGTTTGTGGAAGAATGTATGGAATTATTGTAAGCGAACTCGGCTGTAGATAACAAGGAGGACCAATCGTCTTGGGAGACTGAGCAAAAGCATCGTAGATACTGTTCTAGCGTTTGATTAGTGCGCTCTATCTGGCCATTACTTTGAGGGTGATAGGCCGAGGACAGACAGATCTTCACTTCCAAAGCTCTGCAAAGTTCCTTCCAAAATTTGGATGTGAATTGAGTACCTCTGTCAGATACTATGCTTTTGGGCACTCCATGGAGCTTGATAATCTCTTTAAAAAAGATTTTGGCTGTGTCTGCCGCGGAGGGCGTACCCACCATGGGCAAAAAATGCGCCATCTTGGACAGACGGTCCACCACGACTAGGATCGTGGTAAACCCGGCTGAAGGAGGCAAATCGACAATAAAGTCCATGGAGATGTCAATCCAGGGCCGTTCTGGGATAGGAAGGGGTTTCAGCAGCCCCCAGGTCTTCGTGTTTGGCCCCTTACTCCGCTGGCAGCGAATGCAGGAAGAGACATAATCCTTGCAGTCGGACCTCCATTTAGGCCACCAGAAGGAGCGAGAGATCAGTTCGGAAGTTTTACGGGTACCAAAATGGCCAGCCAATTTACGATCATGGAAGGTGCTGAGGATTAACTGTCTTGCCTCTGTTGGAACAAAAATCTTCCCACGAGACCACAGCAGGTCGTCCTTTTTCTCCAAGGAGGAAACCTCATGATCAGGGCACCGTTGGCATGCGGTCTTTAGAGCAGTCAACAAATCTGTTTGAGGGAGAAGCAAAAAATTTTGAGGTGACAGGATCGTGCTGGGCTCGGAAGTATCGGGCGTCTCTGGAAACATCCTGGAGAGGGCATCAGCTTTTCCATTTTTTGCGCCAGGACGATAGGTAATATGGAAATTGAAGCGAGCAAAAAAAAGAGCCCAACGGGCTTGTCTGGGCCTAAGGCGTTTTGCAGACCGTAAGTATTCCAGGTTCCTGTGGTCAGTGAAAATGATAATGGGATGCGCTGCCCCCTCCAGCAGGTACCTCCACTCCTCCAGTGCAAATTTTATGGCCAGTAGTTCTCTATCGCCTACGTCGTAATTGCGCTCAGGAGGACTTGGTTTCCGAGAGGCGTAGGCTACTGGGTGAAGAAGCGACTTCGGTCCCTGTCTCTGGGAAAGAATAGCGCCTGTAGCAGATTCCGAGGCGTCCACTTCTAGAACAAAAGGTAACGTAGAATCCGGATGACAAAGTACAGGTGCCGAGGTAAAGGCCGTTTTGAGTTTGATAAAGGCCTCCTGAGCCTCTTGTGGCCACTGGAAGCTGTGCCCCTGGCGGGTCAACTTGGTGATGGGAGAAACAATTGATGAAAAACCGATGATGAATCGTCTATAAAAATTGGCGAAGCCAATGAAGCGCTGAACGCCCTTTTTGTCTGTTGGAGGTGCCCACTCCTGAATAGTACTGATTTTCTGGGGATCCATGGCTACCCCATGCACAGAAATGATAAATCCTAAAAATTGCACTGATGTCTTTTCGAACTCGCATTTTTCTGATTTGAGATAAAGCCGGTGTTGTCTCAAGATGGTAAGAACCTGCCTGACATGTTGCCGATGTAATTCTTTTGTGGCTGAAAAGATGAGAATATCGTCCAAGTAGACTACGAGGAAGTCATCTAAAAATTGTCGAAAAATGTCATTGACTAGATGCTGGAAGGTGGCGGGCGCATTACAGAGCCCAAAGGGCATGACCAGATACTCGAAGTGCCCGAATCTGGACCTGAACGCAGTCTTCCACTCATCTCCTGCCCTTATTCGGACCAAATTGTAGGCGCCCCGGAGGTCCAATTTAGAAAAAACCTGAGCTGATCGGAACCTTTGAAAGAGCTCGGGGATTAGAGGCAGCGGGTACCGGTTCTTGATGGTAATTTTGTTTAACTCCCTATAATCAATGCAGGGTCTAAGCGATCCATCTTTTTTCTCGACAAAGAAGATCCCCGCCCCCGCTGGCGAGGAGGAGGGACGGATGAACTTCTTACTTAAATTTTCTTCAATATAGACCTTGAGGGTCTTCAACTCAGTCTCTGACAAGGGGAATATGCGCCCAAAGGGAATTTCAGATCCGGGCAAGAGGTCAATGGGGCAGTCATATGACCGATGTGGTGGGAGACAATCGGCTTGTTTTTTGTCAAAGACATCCTTGAAGTCTAGGTAGGCTGGAGGAACATGCTGTAGGTCTTCAGGTGGAGTAGCTAGCGTGGAGCAGGCGACTGGAGCGGGTGCGAGACAGTGCTGGGAACAGTAGGTGGAAGGGAAGCTGACTTCTTTCTTGAGCCAATCAATGCAGGGCAGATGAACTTGTAGCCAAGGGAGACCCAGAATGATATGGAACATGGGGGACGGGATCAAGTCCAAACAGAGGAACTCCCGGTGCCCAGAATCTGAGATGGCACAAAGAGGAAGGGTTTCCTGGGTAATCAATCCGGAACGGGGAAGAGAGCCATCAGCCAGATGAACTTGCAGCTGAAAATCCTTGGTACGGCAGGGGATACGCAGCTTTTGGGCCAAGGATGAGTCCAAGAAGCAGCTGCAGGCCCCGGAATCAATTATCGCCGGCAGACGTGTTGCCCCTTCCGGGAGCTGTAGGGAAAGAAAGAGGATAACATAAGTCTGAGGCAAACTGGTAACAGGGAAATTGATAGCAGATGGAGGTTTCGACTTACAAGGCCTTACTGGGCAAGTGCGCAAAAAGTGTCCGGCGGCTCCGCAGTACAGACAGAGGTTAGATTGACGCCTCCGGAGTCTTTCTTCTGGAGTCAGAGGGGCCCGTACTATACCAAGCTGCATCGGCTCTGGGTCGGGTAATGAGGTGTTTGGTGGAGCTGGGTGAGGCGGAGGTACTGGAGCATATCTTGGTGGAACCCAGTTAGGCCGGTTGGACTGGAACCTCTCCGAACGACGTTCTCGAAGGCGCCTATCCAGCTGAGTGGCGGTTTGGATTAAATCCTCCAGAGAGGCAGGGGGTGCCGACCTTGCAAGCTCATCCTTTAGGTTCTCAGAGAGGCCCTGGCGGTATTGGTACCTGAGGGCCAACTCATTCCAGCCTGTGTCAGCAGACCACTTTCTAAATTCGGCGGTGTAGTCTTCCACCGGCCGTCTCCCTTGATTTAAGCTGTGCAGAGTACCCTCTGCGGTGGCTGCACGTAGGGGGTCGTCGTATAATTTCCCCATGTGGGTGAAGAAGTTGTCCATAGAGTCAAGTATTGGACTGCGTTGTTCCATTAAGGAGTGTGCCTATGCTTGAGGCTCCTCAGAAAGGAGAGAGATTACGAATCCAACCTTAACAGCTTCGGTCGCAAAAGTTCTAGGTTGCAAGGCCAGGTAAAGGGAACAGGCATTCTTGAAAGCCCGATATTTCCGGCGGTCGCCTGAGAATCGCTCGGGCATGGAGACCCGGGGTTCGGGATTACTCCCCATCATGGCAGGGCTTGCAGGAGCTTGGGCAGCAGAAGGTCCGGGTGAAGAGGCTAGGGCCGCAGTGGATGGACCTGGGGAACCGGCCAGTAGTTGGTGGTAGCCTTCCTGAAGCTTCTGGACTGCCTCTGTTAAGGCGGAGACCTGTTGGCACAGCGTCTCAAAGGGTGAGCGCGCCCTGTCGGTCTCAGACATCTGGCTGGTTTGTACTGTCAGAACCTGTACTCACCGAGACCGAGATGCTGAGGGCGGCTCACCTTTGCGACCCTGTGCAGACCACTCCCTGGAGTTGGGACAGAGGAGGGACGGCACAAGGAGGCACCGGCGCCGGGAGCTGGCAGGAAGACTTGGTGCAGCTGACAGAAGCAGGGCAGGTGCAGAAGACTGGAGACAAGCGTTGGTCAGGCAGGAACTGGTAGGTGAGTCTGGTAGGGTCCACAGGAGATGAGGGCAAATCCGAGTCACAAGCCGAGGGTCAAGGGCAGGAGAGTTCAGAGGGAGTCCATGAGAGCAGGCCAAGGTCAAGGGGCAGGAGACAACAGCAATCCAGGTAACGTTAGCCAAAGGGTCAGAGGTTCCAGGTGAGAGGAGAGTCGTCAGGAATTCCGGGTCAAAACAGGCAGGTACGGCAACAGGTAAACACATAGGAGCTGAAGACAAACCAGCAACCTGTTCAGGGAAGGCTGCTGGTTTAAATAGGAATGTCCGGCCTCTGATTGGCCCCAGGGTTGCCGCATACGTGCACGTGCGCGCTTCCACGCACACGGCGCGCTGCCGTACCGCGCATGCGTGCGCGCAAACCACGCACAGGCATGCGCCGAAATGTCATTCTACTGGGCATGTGCGGGAATCTGTCAGAGATGGAGCTAGTACCCCGACACATCCTTCCAAAGTCTCTGTTTGTCACGGGTCATTCTGTTACATAACTCATTTATGAAAGATTATGGGAAATGTCCAAATTAATGAACCAATCCATGTAGTGAACACAAAGTCCAGTATAAAATAGTTGTTGCTCAGAAGTGAAGCACAGTGATATAGGGAACACGTGGAAACATTGAGGTGTTGTATCTTCAATCAAAATAATGGGGTATGTACTCTTACCAGAGATGGTGGACTCGAATGTCAACGACAAGGAGTCAATCGAGCATAGAGAGCCAAGATGTGCAGTCTTCCACAACAATCATGGGAACCCAGGCATGTCCAGGAGCAGCTTCCAGGGGTCTTGTAGGTGACCGTAAGGTTAAGAAACCAAGTTGAAACAGCCGGATGGAAGGGCCAAAAAAAAAACTCAATCGAGGAAGATGTAAAGAGAAAAAAAGAAGGGCTCCACATGGTATAGAGAAAAAAGGATAGGTGTTATTTAAAAACCAATTGGCATCCGTAGTATTAAAAGTTTGTGATCACAAAAGTAAAAAGGAGCAATATGGGGAGCAATAAGCCAATTCCGATGCATTTTGTCTAAGAAGACTTCAACAGGGGCATATGTGTATACATCTTCCTCGATGAGGTTTTTTTCTGGTAAGGGTACATACCCCATTATTTTGATTGTGCCTAAAAAATCAGAACCTGTGTTGATTGTGAGAATAGTTCCCAAAGTCTTAAAAGCAACTGACCTTGCCAAAGACAGATGGAATGCCATCCTGTGAAGAACCACCACCATCACAGCATGGCCTATTTAGTGAGCTGTGTAGACTGTAATAGAGAGGAGCTTCAATTCAGGGCTACATATACAAGCGGCAGTGTTTGCTGGCAGCCTGCCTGTGATTTGTATGAGGAGACCAGCGGCTCTTGTGACAGTGAATGCAAATCTCTCTTTGGCTCTACTTATGTAGTAGATAGAGGTGTTAAATAAAAGTTATTTGGTTTAAGTGGAAATATTTGGTGCGTTTGTTTGGAAAGGGAGCACTAAGCACCTGCATTGTTTTTTTGAAGATATAAAAACAGCTGAAATAAGAACCTTATCATATGAACTTCACATTGTGCACTTTATATAGATTTTTGTGCCTTTGCATATCTTTATTGCAGTGATGCACTTTAGTTTGTTATGCACAATATTCTGTTATTTGATACAGGAATTGTTTGTTAGCCTTGCTCAGTAGAACTTATTAAAATATTTATTTATGTTCTACTTTATTTATACACTGGATGGACTTGTGTCTTTTTTCAACCTGACTAACTATGTACACCAACCCTCAAAAAATCCACTCGTCTGCTCGCATTTTGCGAGTGGATTTTGAGAGGGGGCGAGTGTGGGCTGCCTGGGAGTGGGGTGGGCGAGCAATGCTGCCAGCGGCAGTGGCGGCTCTCCCCTCTCATCCCCTATGATCGCTGAAACACAGGCTGTAACTGGGGGGGGGGACACAGGCTGAAACGGGGGGGGGGGGCACAGGCTGAAACTGTAGAAAAAGAAAACACATATCGCACGGCGGGGAAACACACAGCTATTGTAATGAAAGCTCTCATGTTCCCCAGCGCTTTAATTAGCCAGGCGGCAGTGGCGGCTCTCCCCTCTCATCCCCTACGATCGCTGGATTACAGGCTGAAACTGGGGGGGGGCACAGGCTGAAACTGGGGGGGGGAACACAGGCTGAAACTGCTGGGGGGGGCACAGGCTGAAACTGGGGGGGGGGGACACAGGCTGAAACTGGGGGGGGGGAGCACAGGCTGAAACTGGAGGGGGGGCACAGGCTGAAACTGGGGGGGGGACACAGGCTGAAACTGGGGACGCATGCTGCACTGAGGACCGGGACACAGGCTTGCATTGGCGGACACAGGCTGCATTGGCGAACACAGGCTGCATTGGCGGACACAGGCTGCACTCGCGGACATGGGCAGGCTGCATTTTTGGGTATGGATAAAGTTGTTGTTAAAATTTTTTAACTTAATTCTGCATAGAACATTTAAGTGTAATTTCATGAGATAATATATGAGGGCGTGTTTAGGGGCAGGGTAGGGGTTGGGCGGGGCAACTGGTGGCGAGTAACCCTTGAGGCCTGGCTAGTAGCTCAGGACTTGAAATTTTGAGCCCTGATGTACACTGTAGAATCATTTTTTTTAGAGCGGCTGCACAGTTGATTTAATATTCGCATAGCGTCATGGCCAAAAATATTGGCACCCCTGCATTTCTGTCAGATAATGCACCACTTCGTCCAGAAAATTGTTGCAATTACAAATTTTTAGGCATTCTCATGTTTATTTCTTTTGTTTGTATTGGTATTACACCAACTGGAGAAACAAAAAGGCAAATTTGATACATTCCACACAAAAAATAACTGAAATTAATGACTTCCTGTACCCATCAATGAGTTTCTTACACCACTCTACTGGAAGTTTGGACCACTTTTCTTTCACCAATTGCTCCAGGTCTCTCAGATAGGAAGGGTTCCTTTTCCTGACTGCTGTTTTGAGATCTCTCTACAGTTGCTTTATGGGATTTAGATCTGGACTCATTGCTGACCAGATCAGTAGTCTGCAGCACTTTGTCTTAAACCATTTCTGGATGTTTTTTGGTAATTTTCCTGCTGTAAGACCCATGATCTCTGACAGAGACCCAACTTTCTGACACTGGACCCTACATCGCACCCCAGAATTATTTGGTAGTCTTCAGATTTCATAATGCCATGCACACAGCAAAGACATCCAGTGTCTGAAGCAGCAAAGCAACTCCAAAACATCAGTGAACGTCCACCATGTTTGACTGTAGGGACTGTATTCTTTTCTTTAAAGGGCTCATTTATTTTTCTTGAAACAGTAGAATGGTGGACTTTACCAAAAAGCTGTAATTTAGTTTTGTCTGTCCACAGCACATTCTCCCCCCCAAAAATTGGGCTTCCTCAGGTAAGTTTTGTCAAACTCCAATCTGGCTTTTTTAGGTTTCTGTGTCAGCAGTGGGATACTCTTGGGTCTCCTAACATAGCGTCCCTTTTCATTCAGATGGGGATGTATAGTGCAAGCCAACAGTTATACCCTGTGCCTGAAGCTTGAATTTGTCTGGAAGTTGATTGAGGTTCATTATCCACCATTACAACAATCCTTTGTTGATCAATTTTTCTCCTTCATCCACATCCAGGGAGATTAGCTACAGTGCCATGGGCTGTAAAATTCTTGACAATAGTGTGCACAGTGGACACAAGAACATTAAGATCTCTGGAGATGGACTTGTAACCTTGAGATTGTCCATGTTTTTCCACAATTTTTGTTCTCAAATCCTTAGACAATTATTTGATGCTCTTTCTCTTCACCATGCTTCATTAGACAGACAGAGACACACAACAGAAAGGTCAAGTCCTTTTTTTCCCCCCATTTTTAACTGGTTGCCGGCGTGATTTATATATTGTCAGCATCTGTTAATTGATACAGGTGAATTATTTCTTATCATTTTGAGAAGGTGCCAATTATTTTGTCCAGTCCATTTTTGGAGTTGTGTGGAATGTGTCATGTCCCGTACACACGACCGTTTTTCAGGTTCTAAAAAATTACGTTTTAAGGGTCTAGAAAAAACAACGTTTTTTTTCAACCTGATCATTAAAACGGCCTTGCCTACACACGATTGTGAAGAAAAAAAATGCTCTAGCAAAGCGCGGTGACGTACAACACGTATGACGGCACTATAAAGGGGAAGTTCCATTCGGATGGCGCCACCCTTTGGGCTGCTTTAGCTGATTTTGTGTTAGTAAAAGACGATTTGCGCTTTTCTGTCTGTTATAGCGTGATGAATGTGCTTACTCCATGACGAATGGTAGTTTTACCAGCGCGTCGGTCACATAACTTGCTTCTGAGCATGCGTGTTTTTTTCACATCGTTAAAGCCCACACACGACCATTTTTTACAACCTTAAAAACGACAACGTTAAAAACTTTGTTAAAAAATAGAGCATGTTCGAAAAAAAATTTGCCCATTTTTTTAGATCGTGAAAAATGCTCTGAAGCCCACACACAATCGTTTTTAATGACATTAAAAAAAACTTCATTTTTTAGAACCCGAAAAACGGTCATGTGTACACGGCATCAGATTTGGCTTTTTGTTTCTTCACTTTTTTGTGTGATACTAATACTAACAAAAAAATGATAATAAAGAGAATGCGTAAACAATTGTAATTGCAACAATTTTCTGGTGAAATGGTGCATTATCTGACAGAAATTCAGGGGTTCCAATATTTTTGGCCATGACTGTATTAGTGCAGAGTTAGCTTTGGATTCTTATAGCTATTTTTAAATAGATCCCAGTTGCTGTTATGGCTGACCTTCAAATGTTCCACTGTTTTACTATTTTAGAAGACAACAGAAACCCTAATGTTCCGAAGGTATCGCAAAAATTATGTCAGCGATGAAGTCGAATAACAGCCCGTCTCTTGCTGTAGCAATTTATTGGCTGAGAACAAGTCAAGAAGGCGAAAAAGAATTCCAATCTGGTGCACATGAATTTGCGGAAAATAATTTCTGCATTAACAACCGGCTCAAATATCTGCCTACAGAAGAAGCAACTGATCTTCTCAAGAGAACTCAGGGTATGCCTGCCACTGCCAAGTGCAAGCTTCACAAAATAATGAAAGCTTTCCCCTCTGATGATTACGCTCTCGCCGTACACACGACCGGATCTATCTGCTGGAACTGATCAGCGAATCAATCCCAGCTGATAGATCCGGTCGTGTGTACGGGGCCTCAGAGAGAAACAACAAAGATGGGTATGATGGAAGGAGTCTCTGAAAATACTAGAACAACTTCAGATACATTTCTGCATCCCTAACGAATGCCACCAGAAAATAGATAGATGTTTTCCCTGATGCTTCCACTGAAGCAATAGCTGTAGTAGCCTACATCAAGGTTGTAGATCCAAGAGACAAAGTAAATGTGGGTTTTGTCCTTAGTAAGACCAAGCTGCCCCCAAAACCAGCACATACTAATTTCAAGGCCTGAACTTATAAAATGTGAAATAGACATTGAATTAGACTCTCTTCACTTCTACACAGACATTAAGATAGTGTTTCGAGACGCAAACAAATCTGTTCTATGTGTGTGTCAGTAACAGAGTAGAATGCAACAGAAGGTTCTCCAATCCCAATCACTGGTACTATGGGGGAGATTTACTAAAACTTGAGCAATCAAAATCTGGTGCAGCTGTTCATGGTAGCCAATTACCTTCTTACTTCAGCTTGTTCAGTTAAGCTTTGACAGTAAAACCTGGAAGCCGATTCGTTTCTGTACACAGCTGCACCGCATTTTGCACGCTCCAGTTTTAGTAAATCTCCCCCTATGTGTCTACGGACCTTAAACTAACTGATCAAGGCTGGACATTTCATGGTCCTCCCCATCTGACTTCTTGAATGATGACCCCCATCACAATTGATAACGATTCTACATTTTAATTGGCTGAGCCTGAGTTTGATAATGAGATCAGAGCTAATATGATTACACTCCACGCCTTTGTAAAGTCAAAAACAAGGCTAAGTTCTCACTGTTTCAAACTCTTTTAGAAGTCGTCTTCTGTGGTATGGGCTATAACATGACTACATTGCTGATCATTTCACTACTGATACAGAGGACCGTGAAGGGCATCACAGATGGCAAATCAGCAAAGGATCTCCCTCTATTGAGGTCATCTTTCGATGTGTTCCTTCTTTTTTTCATAGGAGTTGGATTTAGCATCTAAACCAACAACATTATTCAAATGGAGGTAAAAAAACTGGTGTGTGCTGCCTTCTCCTCTGATGAGGTGGCACTTATGGGCACTGATTAGGTGGCACTGATGAGGCACGAATATGCCGCACTTATGGGCACTGATAGGTGGCACTGATGGGCACAGATAGGAGGCATGGATAGGCGGCACTGATGGCCAGCACTAATAGCCAGCACTGACTGGCATCACTTGTGGGCACCGATTGCTGGCAGTTTTGGGCAATGGTTTGTGGCAATTATGGGCACTGGTTGGCACTGATTGCTGGCAGAGGTGGGCAATCACTGGTGGCACTTAATTGTAATCAAGGCACTGATTACATACCTAGCTGTCCCCTGTGAGGAGATGCCGCTGATCGGCTCTCCTCATACTCTGTCAGTGTGAGGTGAGGAGAGCCAATTACCAGCATCTCCATGTTTACATGTGACCGGCTGCGATTGGACACAGACAATCACATGGTTAAAGAGATATTTACACAGATTGGGGTCGCGCCGTTTCCTAGTAACATGGGTCGTGTTCCTGGGGGCGTGCAAGAGCGGTCGTTCTGGGCGGCCATCATATGGCGTCCACCAAGAACGAGAGGCGCACTGCTCAGCCATCATTTGACGGTGGGCGGGCAGCAAGTGGTTAATATTTGAAATCATAGATTTTGATGGGGAGTAGCATGTTATTTATGTATTGTTATCTGTGTGCCTTCAAATAATTTGTCCTTCCCTCAGTCCATAGTTAGAGGTTACTTTATGTAGTTAGTCCCACCCTTGTGCTTCTTCTGTTAAAGCTAGACACTCTATATGATTTATTTTTTTTTTTTTACCTATCTGATTTTCATCTGTAAGGATCTGCAAAAGTTTTGTTAAAGCTTTCTATTATCTGCAGGATGTCATATGGATCGAGTCACTGTGGGTTTGATGTACTAAAAATGGCGAGTGCAAAATCTGGTGCAGATGTGCATGGTAGCCAATCAGCTAACTTTAGCTTGTTCAATTAAGTTAAAAAAAAACACAACCCTGACTGCCAAGTTACTATACTGTAAGTTAGTCTATCTCACCACAACTGGATCAGTTATGTAGATCGCTGAAGCAGAACACCTACCCACCTTTTTATTCCATTTCCAGGATCAGTCAGGCTGGTTCAGGCACCAAGCAAGCATTAGGAGGTGTAGTTATGACTAAAACAAAGTGCAGTCCCCTTTTAATCGACCACATCAAAATCAATTGCTCCTTAAAGGTTTTTTTTCAGAGTTAAACATAATATGCATTGTGAGAAATTTCTCTAAAATAGGAAAGTGCATTTTGTGGTCAGTTCCCATTAGTATCTCTTCCTATTCCATTTCCTAATGACACACAAGCAGATGGGCTAAAAGTGAAGGCTCTTGACCAGCTCATAGAGGTTGTCGATGACACTCAGAACAAGAGAGCGCACTCACTGCAACGTATGACTACTTGAAGGACTGGTAATAAAAGATTCCATTCACACTATAAGTGATATGAACCATGGAAATATAATACTAATGGTTTCAAGTACTCTACTGCAAAAAAAATATAGCGGTACAAAATAGGGGGACACGCATACAATTAAATATTTCATTAGCATAAATTTTTATTAGAACAACAAATGATTTAAGATTAGGGTTGAGCGAACCCGAACTGTAAAGTTCGGGTTCGTACCAGACTTTTGGGTTTTTAGTACCCAGACCCGAACCCGAACAATTTACTGTAAGTGCGGGTTCGGCAATGTAATGGCGCGCTGCAGGGCAGCCAATCAACGTTTGTTTAACTTGTGTGACCTAGAAGCCATCACAGCCATGCCTACTAATGGCATGGCTGTGATTGGCCAGTGCAGCATGTGACCCAGCCTCTATATAAGCTAGAGGCACATAGCACAGCAAGTCACTCTGCTTTAGATAGGGTAGGGAAAGGCTGCTGCTGCTCTGAGGGAGAGAATTAGATAGGAGTCAGACTGTCCTGCTTCAGAAATCAAATTACTCAGTGATCTACATAGCACAGCAAGTCACTCTGCATTAGATACTTTAGGGAAAGGTTCCTGGTTTTGCTAGTAGGGAGAGAAATATATAGGAGTTAGTCCTGCTTCAGAAATCAAATTACACCAGCACTGCATATGTTCCTGTGAGATACTCTGCATTAGATATTTTAGGGAAAGGTTCCTGCTTTTGCTTGAAGGGAGAGAAATAAATAGGAGTCAGTCCTGCTTCAGAAATCAAATTACACCAGCACTGCATATGTTCCTGTGAGATACTCTGCATTAGATACTTTAGGGAAAGGTTCCTGCTTTTGCTTGAAGGGAGAGAAATAAATAGGAGTCAGTCCTGCTTCAGAAATCAAATTACACCAGCACTGCATATGTTACTGTGAGATACACCCTTTAGATACTTTTATTCTATTGTGCTAATCAAAAAACATCCATTTAGGGGAAAAAAAATTGCAGTGTTTCCTCCATATCTGTAGGTGTGAGATAAACACTTTAGCTAGTGTTCTTCTATTGTGCTATTCAACAAACACCCATTTAGGGTAAACATATATATTTTGCAGTTTTTCCTCCAGTGTTTCCTGCATATCTGTACGTGTGAGATACACACTTTAGATACTGTTTTTCTATTGTGCTATTCAAAAAAAAAAATTATTTAGGGCAAATAATTTTTTTTTGGTGTGTTTCCTGCATATCTGTACGTGTGAGATAAAACACTTTAGCTACTGTTCTTCTATTGTTCTTTTAAAAAAAACACCCATTTAGGGCAAAAAAAAATATTTTGCAGTGTTTCCTCCATATCTGTACATGTGAGATAAACACTTTAGCTAGTGTTCTTCTATTGTGCTATTCAACAAACACCCATTTAGGGTAAAAATATATATTTTGCAGTTTTTCCTCCAGTGTTTGCAGTGTTTCCTGCATATCTGTACGTGTGAGATACACCCTTTAGATACTGTTCTTCTATTGTTCTATTCAAAAAACACCTATTTAGGGCAAAAAAAAATATTTTGCAGTGTTTCCTCCAGTGTTTGCAGTGTTTCCTCCATATTTTTTTTTAATGTATTTTATGTTATTTTAAGTTATTTCCCTATCCAAATTTGTTTGCAGAGTACTTGCCATGCTCTTACCAACATTTTGCTGCCATTTTTTAGAGACATTTTAGTACTGAAAAGTTCGGGTCCCCATTGACTTCAATGGGGTTCAGGTTCAGGGTCAAGTTCGGGTCCCGAACCTGGACTTTTTTCTGAAGTTCGGCCGAACCCGAACATCCAGGTGTCCGCTCAACTCTATTTAAGATAGCAATGTAGAAGCCATCATTATCCTAAGAGGATATACTGAGTGTATTGCTACCCTGAAGGAACCACTGTAGAAGTGCACAGGTTTTCTCTAATCGGTGCAGGCAGCCAGGCACACCACAGTATCTCATACACCCAGGCTCATTAAACACTGCAGGGGTGTCTCTTTAATGTTTATTGCCAAGCAACTGGTAGCTTTGGAGGACAGTGGGGGTATGAGATACCCCAAAAGTCTTGATGCATACATTACAGAGGACTCTATCTCTAAGCAGTAGCAAGACAGTATCTGGTACTTGCTTAGAATCAGGGAAATTGCTGGACAAGTTAAGTAGAAACAGGCTGAAATGGTCTAGCTGAGGAACCATCGGACACTGCAAAACAGGGGCTTTGCTCTACTCACAGATCCTGGTAATAATCAGTCCAGAGATACGACATCCAACAGGCCAAGAAGGTGGGTCCAAAGGCAAGCAGACCCTTTTCCTTTGAATACATGGATCCATCCCCATAGGGGGGACAAAAGACAATTCTCTCCGGGTTCCAACCCATTTAACGGTATCAAAGCCACTTTCTGGGCACACCCCCAACCCAGGGATGGGCTAGGCCCTGCTAAATATTCAGGCTGATATTTGAATTCTCCTGCCCAAAGCTATAGAAGCTTCATTGCCGGGACATGGTCATTTAGAGCCCAGGATGCACCCCCCCCCCAAGATGTAGGAGTATTATGCATGTCAGAAAAAATCCTCTCTTCCCGAAAAAAATCAAGCGCTAAGCTGCACACTTATCTCAAATCCTCTCATTCCACATATGCTGCCAGCACAACCCCCCCCCCCCAAAAAAAATTCCCCCTTCCTAGCAAAAATCCTCTACCCCTTAAATTTCCCCTCCGGGCACAAATCTTCTCTCCTCCCACTCCATATCTTCCCTCCCAGCACAATTTCCCCTCCCCAATCCCCCATCCTAGCACAAATCTCCCTCCCCCAAATGTCCCCTCCGAACACAAAAGCCCCCAATCATCAAAAGTGCACAAGTCTCCCTCCCCAAAAAAATTCCCCTCCTAGCACAACCTCCCCTCCACATTACTTTTACTAGCACAAAAGCCCCAAATCCCCCATTCCAGCATGAATCCTCTTCACTCTCAACACAAATCCTCCCCCTTAATCACCACTCCTACCACCCCTCCCCATATTTTCCCTCCTAGAACATATTTTACCCCCTGCCGACCCCACCCTTCTCAAATTACCCCTCCCTACACAAATCCTCTCCTCTCAATCTCCTTGTGGTGCCCCCGAACCTCACCTGATACCACAGTGCCCAGGACAGGGTCCCTCCTGCCCACCCCTTGTCCCGGCGCAGAGAAGCTTCTTCTAGAGGCAGGGGGAAGTAATTAAACTCCCAGCCTGTGAAACCCTTGTTGCAGGAAAGAAGATTGGTTAATGAATGTTGTACCTTACAGTGTATGCTAACTCAAAAAAATTCTCTTATTTGTAAAATATACACTTGAAGGCATGAGTTGGTAGTCTTGCTGTGCTGCACTCTTATCAGTTTTATTGTTCCCTGAGGACTAGAGAACCAGAGCCCTCTCAGGGTTTCATTGTCCTATCTGGTTTCTGTTCTGATACAAATGGGAGAGTGAGTATTGTCTTGGAACTGAACATAGGTGGTCCATATATTGAACCGATGCTGGGCATAGACAGATCAAAATTTGGCCAGCTCAGCAGGAACAGGATGTATTTTGATCCATACATTTGCAAGCTGGTTGTACTGAAGTTGATATATCAATCAACTTCAGCCTTTGGTCAAAGGAAAGAAAACGGGTTCATAGATGGCCTGCCTGAGGTGCTACTCACTTCAAGTCATTACAGTGGACAAGGGGATACTATATTTCTGTAGGAAAGGAGATTTAACCTCGCTATACAGAAAGGCTTCTTTACAGTAAGAGTTGTGAAAATGTGGAATAGATTCCCTCAAGAGCTAGTTCTGGCAAGCTTAGTAGATAAAAAATTACTGGATGCATTCCTAAATGCACAAAATATAATTGGATCCTAAGATTTATACTTAAGTAGTAACTCCAGGGATTGTTGATCCAGAGAATATCCAATTGCCTCCTAGGTGATCAGGAAGAACCCCCCCCCCTCCCCATCTAGAGCAAATTGGTCCATGCTTTCTAGGGTTGTTTTTGCCTTCCTCTGGATCAACTGTGGGTATAGTATTGTGTAGTTCAGCCATTCTCAACTAGGGTTCCATGGAACTCTGAGGTTCCTCCAGAGGGTGCTAGGGATTGCCTGAGCTGTGGCTCATTGACCTCTCATTTGATGGTGCCTGCAATGTTGCAGGACCTGCTCCACTTGGCAAACCCAGCAGCATGACACCAGTTATCTTATGAGCCGTTTGTAAAGGTAGTATTCTGGTCACCACTTTAAGGGTTGCATTCTACTGACCACCAATAGAAGGGCATTTTTGCAATTGACCACCAATATTTGGTTTAAGGGTCACGAGACCTGAAAATAATTTTAGGGGTTCCCCTGGGTTAAAAAGGTTGTGAAATGCTGATGTAGCTGAAAGTTTTCTATCTGTTTATACACTGACCAGCCACTTTATAGGTGTACACCTGTTCAATTGCTTGGTAACACAAACTGCTAATCGGCCAATCACATGGCAGCAACTCAATGCATTTAGGCATCTAGAGGTGGTGAAGAACTGAGCATCAGAATGGGGATTTAAGTGACTTTGGATGTGGCATGGTTATTGGTGCCAGACAGGTTGGTCTGAGTATTTAAAAAAAACTGCTGATCTACTGGGATTTTCATGCACAACTATCTGTCGGGTTTACAGAGAATGATCCTAAAAAAAGAAAATATCCAGTGAGTGGCAGTTGTGTGGACAAAAATGCCTTGTTGATGTCAGAAGTCAGAAGACAATGGGCAGACTGCTTTGAGATGATAGAAAGGCAACAGTAACTCAGATAAGCACTTGTTACAACCAAGATATGAAGAATACCATCTCTGAACGCACAACACATTGAACCTTGAAGCAGATGGGCTACAGCAGCAGGATATCCCACCAGGTGCCACTCTTGTCGGCTAAGAACAGGAAATTGAGGCTACAATTCGCATGGGCTCACTAAAATTGGACAATAGAAGATCGAAAAAACGTTGCCTTGTCTTATGAGTTTTAATTTCAGCTGCAACATGAGAATGGTAGGGTCGGAATTTGGCATTAACAAAATGAATGCATGGATCCATTCTGCGTTGTATAAATGGTTCAGGCTGGTGGTGTAATGGTGTGGGGGATATTTTCCTGGCACACTTTGGGCCCCTTAGTACCAATTGAGAATTGTTTAAATGCCATAGCCTACCTGAGTATTGTTGCTGACCATGTCCATCCCTTTATGACTACAGTGTACCCATCTTCTGATGGCTCCTTCCAGCAGGATAATGCACCATGTCACAAAACTTAAATCATTTCACCGCTGGTTTCTTGAACATGACAATGAGGTCACTGAACTCCAATGGCCTCCACAGTCACCAGATCTCAATCCAATAGAGCAGTGGTCATCAACCCTTTCCTCAGGGCCCACTAACAGGCCATATTGTATGTATTACCTTGGGGAGATGCAGACTAGAATACTGCAATCGCTGAGAAGCAAATTATATCACCTGTGATGTATTTCAGTTGTCTTGCAAACCTGGCCTGTGGGCCCTGAGGACAGGGTTGATGACCACTGCAATAGAGCACCTTTGGAATGTGGTGGAACGTGAGATTGGCATCATGGATGTGCAGCCGACAAATCGGCAGCAACTACATGATGCCATCATGTCAATATGGACCAAAATCTGAGGAATATTTCCAACAACTTGTTGATTCTATGCCATGAAGAATTAAGGCAGTTCTGAAGGGAAAATGGGGTCCAACCCGGTACTATTAAGGTCTACCTAATGAAGTGGCTTGTGAGTGTATTTGTCGAATAGTTATACTTGATGATCTTGTGTCTCCATTTCAGATTATGTAACTATGTAAGTGTAAGTGGGTTCAAGAAACAACAATAGAAAAAAAATTCCAAACAGGAAAAAACACTGCGCTAAAGGGTAAATGAGTGAATATGAAAAAAGATTTTCCCACGATGATATTGGGATAAGAAGCTGCCAGTACCAGACAAATCTAGATACCAAATTTTAAAACAATATATATAGCAAGGTACAGCGCGAAGATAACTAAACTGTGATATACTTAATATGTGAACACAAGTGTGAATAAAAAACGTGAATTAGATCAATATTAAAAATTGATAAATCAAAATAGAAATAAATAAAAGTAAAACAATTCCAAATCTGTGAATAGGAAATGAGAAACAGAAGCAATAAAAGGCTGTATGTTATGATTCACATCGGTGCACATAAATAAAATGTGTGAAAAGAGGAGTCTTCTTCCACCAGTGAAACACCCAAGGTAGTGGGAATGTAGTCTCCTTACCAGAAGTAGATGACCGTTATTACAGCGGTCTCTCTGAGCACAGGGGTTTAAAGTCTCCCAAAAGACTCAATCCAAATGGTCAATAGGCACAGGGTAATGACTCAATGTCTCATAGGGTAGAAAACAAAAAGAGGTCCTATAGCGTAATAATGTTTAAAAAGGATTTGATACTGCTAAAAACCTCCAAAACCATCAGCTAGGCCACACCTAGCTGATTCGACGTCATCACGCTCCTTACACGGAGACACACAGTTACGGAGCTCCACGGACAGGGGAAATCTTAAGGAAACGCTGCGTCCCTCCACGTTGTTTTTACTGCCAGAATTTGACTGCTTAAATGTAAGTGCAACTTTTTAGCAGTATTAAATCCTTTTTAAACGTTATTACGCTATGGGACCTCTTTTTGTTTTCAACCCTATGAGACATTGAGTCATCACCAGGGCCGCCATCAGGGGGGTACAGGCAGTACACCTGTAAGGGACCCGGGGGTCCCCAGGGGCCCTGATGGCAACCCCCTTTAAAAAACAAAAAAAAAAAACATTTTTTTTATGGGTCCGGAGGTTCACAGGGGCCCAGAGGTCCCCAGATGGCAACCCCCCTTTTTAAAAAAAAATAATATATATTTGTTATTTCTTTATTTTATTTTATTAAAGGGCCCAGAGGTCCCCAGGGCCCTGGATGGCTATCCCCCTTTTTTATACATATATTTTTCTTTATTTCTTCTTATTTTCTTAAAAAGGGCCCCCCTGCTTCCCATTTCGAGGCAGCCCCCCCCCCCCTTCTCAATTTTTGCTCCAGGAGGGCCCATGCCTGAAGCTGTGTA
Source organism: Rana temporaria (assembly GCF_905171775.1). Taxonomy (NCBI): domain Eukaryota; kingdom Metazoa; phylum Chordata; class Amphibia; order Anura; family Ranidae; genus Rana; species Rana temporaria. The sequence continues at coordinate 71,165,088 of NC_053490.1, forward strand.
AGGGGCCCCATAATTCCTGATGGCGGCCCTGGTCATCACCCTGTGCCTATTGACCATCTGGATTGAGTCTTTTGGGAGACTTTAAACCCCTGTGCTCAGAGAGACCGCTGTGTAATAACGGCCATCTACTTCTGGTAAGGAGACTACATTACCACTACCTTGGGTGTTTCACTGGTGGAAGAAGACTCCTCTTTTCACACATTTTATTTATGTGCACCGATGTGCTTCTTCTGTTTCTCATTTCCTATTCACAGATTTGGAATTGTTTTACTTTTATTTATTTCTATTTTGATTTATCAATTTTTAATATTGATCTAATTCACGTTTTTATTCACACTTGTGTTCACACATTAAGTATATCACAGTTTAGTTATCTTAGCGCTGTACCTTGCTATACATACAAAGTGTAAGTGGGTTACCAGATAAAAAAACAAAGGAAAAAAGTTTGAAAAAAAGAAAACGAATGCAGCGACTAAATCTAAGGACTGGTAAGCTACACAATTTTACATTTTTGTTTTTGAGTTTCTAAAAGCCCATACATAGTGTAATAAGACACTGCTTAGGAAATAATTTGCCTTAGGAGCTTTTACATGACAGCACCATTCAGAAAATACAGTGATGGCTTTTTCAGTGAGAACACAAGTCATCGTGATAAATCACGAACCATGTTATTCTTGGCACAAAGGTCCTCTAGGATAATTTATACCAGTGATATTAATAGCTCTCTTTCTCCTCATCTGACTAAAAATAGGCCATCATAACTGTATACAGTAAATGCAGTAGAAAAGCATAATTGTCAGCCTGAAGATTCTGTAGAAGATTTACCGTTCTTTAATTCAATAAATGCTTGTCAGAGGTCATTACTTCCTCTATTTACAAACCTAAAACACAAATTATTTGCTATAGTTGGCTCATTTTGTAATACAGTTTTCGTAAGGTAGACACACCATTTCTCTTTGTACACAAACACATATAACATACAACTTTTATCCAAAACCACACATTCCACAAAAAAACGAAACACTTTAGGCGCAGTAATTACTGTAGGACATTTCTTTCTCGATTTCAGCTCAGTGTTGCCAACAGCCACTGATCTAGCCAATTAGTTGATTTTCTTTGAAAAGCACGTGTGTTCTCCAAAATGGTAGGATTATCTTTAGGTTATAGCATAAAAGGTTTTAAGTTTGACTACATTTTTACATTGAAAGACTCTGAACTTTTGCTGGCCTTTCTTGGAAAGGATCAACATCTCAGTTAAAAATCTCCATTCCTTAAGACAGCCCAAGCAAAAAATCTAAAATAAAAAAAAATATCCTGACTTCATATTGAACTGGTTAAAATAATGTAAAGCATCAGGTGTCTCCAAAAAATAACCGCAAAAAAGTAGAAAAGGAAAAAAAAGCACTTTAATAGACAAAAAAAATTTCTGCACTGCGTCGCTTTAACAGACAATTGCGCGGTCGTGCAACGTGGCTCCCAAACAAAATTGGCGTCCTTTTTTCCCACAAATAGAGCTTTCTTTTGGTGGTATTTGATCACCTCTGCGGTTTTTATTTTTTGCGCCATAAACAAAAATAGAGCGACAATTTTGAAAAAAAATGCAATATTTTTTACTTTTTGCTATAATAAATATCCCCCAAAAATATATATATATATAAAAAAATGTTTTTTCCTCAGTGTAGGGCAATACGTATTCTTCTACCTATTTTTGGTAAAAAAAAAAAAATCGCAATAAGCGTTTATAGGTTGGTTTGCGCGAAATGTATTGCGTTTACAAAATAGGGGATAGTTTTATTGCATTTTTATAAAAAATATTTTTTTACTACTAATGGTGGCGATCAGCGATTTTTTTCATGACTGCGACATTATGGCGGACACTTGACACATTTTTGGGACCATTGTCATTTTCAAAGCAAAAAATGCATTTAAAATGCATTGTTTACTGTAAAAATGACAATTGCAGTTTGGGAGATAACCACAAGGGGGCGCTGAAGGGGTTATGTATGACCTAATATGTGGTTCTAACTGTAGGGGGGTGTGGCTGCAGGTGTGACGTCATCGATTCTGTATCCCTATAAAAGGGATCACACGATCGATGACAGCGCCACGATCGATGACAGCGTCCCCGGATCGCGGAGTCCCGCAATCCGGGGACCGATCACGGGACTCCAGCGGCGATCGGCTGGGCACTAGCAGAGGACGTACCTGTACGTGCATGTGCCCAGCCGTGCCATTCTGTCGACGTAAATGTGTAGGAGGCGGTCTTTAAGCGGTTAAAAGACCAAAACAACCTAAATATAGGTGGCTTAGATTATTTTGGTCCGATTAATCTAATAAATAATTTTGTTTTTTTGTAAAAGGTAGCAAGTGTTTATTTGGTTTATGATTTTTGTATATTTTGTTTTTTGGACACTCAAAGCTTTTCATGGTAACATCCCATTCAATAAGAATGTTCTTTAACCACTTGGCGTCCATGCTATAGCCGAATGACGGTTACAGCACGGACCTGAATTTCCGGGGAGGCTGTCAATAGACGTCCTCCCCTTTTCTAGCTCCCCACATGCCCTGCAGCTGTGATCACTGAGTCACAGCTCAGGTGATCACAGATCCGAGTAAGGGGTCGATCCCGGCCCCTTACCATGTGATCAGCTGTCAGCCAATGACAGCTGATCATGTGATGTAAACAAAAGCTTGGTAGTCATTTTTTTTCTCCTTGCGCCGACAGCATGAGGAGAAAAAAAAAACAACCACCGTCTTATGTGCAAGGGACATTGGTCCCAAAGAGGAAGGAGGCACATCTGCCTCATCTGTGCCCTCAATTACCACCTGCCGGTGCCACCTATTAATGCCCATGAGTGCCACTTATCAATGCCCACCAGTGGTGCCAATCAGTGCCACCTAGCAGTACTGCCTATCAGTGTAACCTACCAGTGCTGATCAGTGCCCATCATTGCCATCCATCAGTGCCCATCACTGCCAGCTATCAGTGCCACTTCTCAGTGCCCACCAGTACCACCTATCAATGTCCTTCAGTGCCACATCTCAGTGCCCACCAGCGCCACCTATCGATGCCCATCAATGCAGCCTATCGGTGCCCATCAGTGCAGCCCATCAGTGCAGCCTCATTGGCGTACATCAATGAAGGAGAAAAATTACCTGTTTGCAAAAATGTATAACAAAATATAAAAAAATAACATTTTTTTGTATGTGTCTTTTTAAATTTTTTTAACAAAAAATAAAAACCGCAGAGGGGATCAAATACCACCAAAAGAAAACTATTTGTGGGAAAAAAATTATAAAAATGTCAAAAACTGATAAAAAGTGCATCAGCGCTGAAAGCTGAAAATTGGTCTGGGCAGAAGGGGGTTTTAAGTGCCCAGTAAGCAAGTGGTTAAATAAACCTGTACTTTGCCAATGCAGGTCAAAGCAACAGGTTTTCTTTGCTCCCACCCTTCCCTGTTGTGCACTCACTTTCCAAATCGCATGCATGCTATTGCCTGCAACGGCACTGTACGAATCAGTGAGACGCAGACTTTGTGCACCGATTCCCAAAAGTAGTTCCTGCACTACTTTTGGTGACTTGGGGGGGGGGGGGGGTGATTTCAATAGACATCTGTGGATGAACCTGAACAAATGTATTTTAAATGGCCCCCGAACTCGCGATGAAATGTGGGTTGACATCACGCGATTTCAGCTGAACTCACGCGTTTTCAAACACACCTTCAGTGTGAACGAGGGATAAATGATTACAAAGGAATGCAAACATATGAAACACACATTACATTCAACTGATATTATTAAGATTTATTGATATCATAAAATAAACCATATAACCAATAAAAGTAGTAAACCATATTTATGACAAAAGATTCTGAACTTGTTGTGGAGATCTTTGTAGAATGCTTGTTGGCTCTTTGTAACTATTTGCAGGATTCATGACGGCTTCGTAAATTTCACCGTAAGCGCGGCATACCAGCTCTGTGGACTGCTTAATTATCTGTTCTCTGAAAAAAAAAAAAAAAATGATATATATATAAAAAATGAATTACCGGTTAATCAGAAATGCAGAAAGTGGATATTTCCGATGACTGCGGGACTGGGCGTTCCTATCCTTCGGTTTGATGATTGATGGCTTGTGAAACAGGAGACCTGTCGCACAACGCGCGTCACCAGATTTCCGGAAATAGCCGAGCTGCGAGTCGGCACTATACAGGGCCTGCGCCCGCCGTGTAGAGCTGACTGCGCAGGCGCCGTATAGTGCCGACTCGCAGCTCGGCTATTTTCCGACATCTTGTTACGCGCGTTGTGCGACAGGTCACCTGTTTCACAAGCCGTCAATCATCGAACCGAAGGATAGAAACGCCCAGTCCCGCAGTCATCGGAATCCGGAAGCCCTGGACAAAAACAGAATATAAAGGTATGTTTTTTTTAACTGACCTGGTCACATGACTTCTCTCCTCTGATGGGAATGTGACTGCTCTCCTCCTCCAATCAAAGCTAAACTCAGAGAAGGAGGAGAGCAGCCTGAAAAAAACGGAGCTATAGAGACATTTACAAGCTTCGTTTTACAATGACGCTGACAGAGTAAGAGTGGTGTACAAGGGGCTGGCAAGTGACTTTTTTTTTTCAACTTTAGACAATGCAGAGAGCGCTGTTCCAGGGCCAGATCCCCGCCCCCTGCTGGTAAAACATGATATCGGCGTATAACGTGCAGGCACTGTTTACTCTCTGTTTTCAGAGGAAAAAAGTGCGCGTTATACGCAGATAAATACAGTAGCCCTCTTTTCTTAAAGTAGCTCATGCCTGAAAATGCAAGGTTCACTCATTTGGAAGCTCCTCAAATAAAATACAGCTAAAATATTAAACCATAAAAAATATGAAAAATTAAACCGTATGAATAAAAAAAAGGGAGGTACATCAGTTACTTTGGAAGCTTCTGATATCATCATTCCTCTCGCCTGACTGTTGGAAGAGCTAGGTACTCTTAATCCAGGGATAAGTTGCTCTAGCACAATGTGGAAGTACATTTTTGTGGAAGTACCCAGCTCTCTTAGGAGGCAGCAGTGAGGCTCAGTGATATCACCAGCGCCCTTTGGAAGTAGTCGTAAGCAGGGATCTGAGCTATTTGTTATTTTGTTGTCTTTAAATTGTTACATTTTTGTGGGGGAGCTTCTATTGAGTTTTTTTTCTTATGGGTGTTTTTTTTTTTTTCTTTTTTAATGAGACAGGAGGCTCCCAGAGAAAAAGAGTCCAAATGGTTTTCTAGCTTTGAATGGAATGTGGTAGCGTTAAATCCTCTGTCTATTTTTATAACTGTCTGTGTCCCCTGCAGGGTCCCTCTCAATGTTTGTCCTACTGACCATTGTCTACAGTAGGGCAAGTGATGGAAAATCCAAAGTTTTGAGTTTCCACAAAAAGAGGAAATGAAGAGGAATCTACCAGTGGGAGCACCTATTCTGGTGACCAGGGCCGTCTTTTCGCATGGGCACGCTGGGACGTTGCCCGGGGGCCCCATTTGCCTGGGGGGCTAAGACAAGGGGCGTAAAAGCTTTGACACGCCGCACACTTGTCTGCACTGGTTGCTAGAATCGATGGCCTGCCCAGCGCCTACCAACTAGTGACGTCAGAGGCCGCCCAAGCATTCAGAGAGTGCAGCGGCTGCCCCAGCATTCAGAGTGCGCCGCCTCTGCGGCTGCAAAACTAGCTCCACCCACCTCTGCTATCTTCAGACTTAGCGTGGATCAGAGAGAAGGGAGCGAGCGGACAGCGGAGCACTTCTGAGAAGAGCTGCCTGACTGAGCTGAGCCTGTCCTGAGTCTGCCTTGTTGTGAGTGTGAGTGACTGCACTGCACCTAACCTGACCCTCACCCTCGCCCTGTAAGTAATTTGCTGTGCCATTCAAACAGCCACTGTGCCATTCAAACGCAGCCACTGTGCCATTCAAAGCACTTGCGTCCTAAGTTACGGTGGCGGAGCGTAAGTGTGCTGGCGTAAGCGAGCCTAATTCTAATTGTGAAGAGGTGGGCGTGTTTTATGTAAATAAAGCATGACCCCACGTAAATTACATTTTGAACGAACGGCGCATGCGCCGTCCGTGGACGTATCCCAGTGCGCATGCTCCAAATTACGCCGCAAAGACTTATTGGTTTCAACGTGAACGTAAATTACGCCCAGCCCCATTCGCGGACGACTTACGCAAACGACGTAAAAATTAAAAAATTTGACGCGGTTCCGACGTCCATACTTAACATTGGCTGCGCCATCTTTTTGGTGGAATATCTTTAGGCCTGAAAACGCCTTACGTAAATGGCGTATCTTTACTGCGACAGGCAAGCGTACGTTCGTGAATAGGCGTATCTCGCTGAATTACGCATTATAGGCGTAAATCAGCGTACACGCCCCTAGCGGCCGACGTAAATAGACAGCTAAGATACGATGGCGCCGGCGGTCATATCTTAGCTAGATTTAAGTGCATCTCAATTTGAGAATACACTTAAATATACGACGGCGCAGATTCAGAGTTACGACAGCGTATCTACTGATACGCCAGCTTAACTCTACCTGAATCTGGCTAATAGTGTTAGTGCTAGCTTCTTAACCTAAGTTCCTCCTAGTTTCTGAAACAACATGTCCCATGACTCCTAGCCTCGATTTCCTGTACTTTGTTGGGATCACAGGGCAGATGGCCTTAAAGGGGTTGTAAAGGTAAAAAAAAATAACAGTAATGCAAGGCTTTCTCCCTGGTGTGGAGAAAGCCTCTTGAGGGGAGGGGTGAGCAGGAGTGTCAGGACACTCTCTACTTTGCAGATAGAGAAAGGAGCTGTGTGTTAGTGGGCGTCCTGACACTCCTGCTCGCCCCCTCCCCCCTCAAGAGGCTTTCTCCACACCAGGGAGAAAGCCTTGCATTACTGTGTGGAGTTACAGACAGAAGAACAGGAAGTGAGGATTTCTCAGAAGAAATAAGGACATTTAAAAGCAAAATCGAAGGATGAGGTAAGTGAAGGAGGACTGCACTAAGGTAAAGGAAGCTATTTAGGGAAAACATTTTTTTACCTGTACAACCCCTTTAACTAGGCAGGATTGCAATAGTCCCGCTCACAGCAATCTTCATGCCGACAAGATTATGTAAGCAAAGACGTTATTTTATTATGTGTAACAGTTCCATATATTATTTTTTTATTTCCATTAGAATATAATATCCCTTTTCTTAATAATAAAAGAGAGTTTTTAGGTAACACAAGTAAATATCTACTATCAAATAGAAGTTGAAGGCCGTTGCATTGCAGGCACTGTGCAGCACTGTCAAGGCATTGAAAGAGTAATGAGTCGCACAAAAATGTCAGCTTCTGGGTAACAATGACTCACTGTAGGATGACGACCTTCACATTAAGGCAAAGCACATTGGGAATGAATGTATTCAAAAAAGGAACCCCCGTACACAACCAATTATATTCTTTAATGCAAAAAGAAGCCAATAGAATATAAATTAAATCCAGTGCTTTGTAAAATTCAACTAAAGAAAAAGCTGTACCAGGGTGAAAAGGAAATAAATAATATAAGTAGCATTTGTTCCACAAAAATGGAGATAAACACAATAAATAAAAAAGTGTTTAGGTTGCTTCTCATATTCTCTCTTTTCTACTGTAATTTATGTACACAAATGGAAGGTCATGGCCTACACTTCATAGAACTCAGGGCCTTTGTCAATAGACTTGTGCACAACGGAAACATTTGTTTAGTTTAGTTTCTTTTCGGTCCGGTTGATTCGTAATTTTGCTAAAAGGGATTTTCGTATTCAAAATAATTTGTATTTTTGTAAGCCAGGGCTCGAAAAATCCCGGTCGCCAGGTCGCCATGGCGACTAGAAATAGCCTCCTGGTGACTTGGCTTGGAAGGTGGGCAAAAAAATCCCCTCTTCCTTGTGTGAGCTGGCGCCATCTGGTGGTGGCCGTTGGTGTTACAAGTTAAGCATTACAAGTTAAAGGGGTTGTAAAGACAAAAATATTTTCCTCTTAAATTAAAGTCTGACAGTAGCTGATAAAGTAAAAAGTAATGTTTTGCATTATAACTAGTTTGATACCTGTTGAAATCGAGCTGATTTATTCACCTCCAGCACTCCTGAATCATTATTCTCACTGACTGACTTTGCGGGGCGGATTCATTCTTGCTACATCACGGCCTAATGGGAACTACAGTTGCCATTAGGCTTAGCCTCCATGTCTGTGAGGGATAAGAGAGCATCTTCACGCAGGGCTGTAGTCCTAGGGAGGGGGGTGAGCACATTCTGCTTTCCACCATGCAAAACGGCTCAGATGCTGGTGGAAAGCAAGAAGAGGAGAGACAGGAAATGGCATTTTAAAACCTGGATTACTGTATTTTGGAGGTCAAAAGGAAAAACGAGGTAAGTGATATTTAAATGCTCTAGCTTACAGCAATCAATTGATCTAATAAAAAACGAACCTTTAGTGTTCCTTTAAACAGCAATTCTAATGTAATTTTTCACTATTTTCACTGCCATCTTCTTCCCTCTAATTAGAACCCCCAAACATTATATATATTTTTTATCCTAACACCCTAGAGAATAAAATGGCGATCGTTGCAATACTTTCTGTCATGCCGTATTTGCGCAGCGGTCTTACAAGCGCAGTTTTTTGTGAAAAAATGACAAGTTTTTAATTAAAAAAATAAGACAACAGTAAAGTTATCCCCATTTTTTTTATATATTATGAAAGATAATGTTACGCTGAGTAAATTCATACCCAACATGTCACGCTTCAAAATTGCGTCCGCTCGTGGAATGCCGTCAAACTTTTACCCTTTAAAATCTTCATAGGCAACGTTTAAAAAAATCTACAGGTTGCATGTTTTGAGTTACAGAGGAGGTCTAGGGCTAGAATTATTGCTCTCGCTCTACCAATCGAGGCGATACCTCACATGTGTGGTTTGAACACCGTTTACATATGCGGGCGCTGCTCATATATGTGTTCGCTTCTGCGCGCGAGCTCGGCGGGACAGGGTGCGTTTTCTGGCTCCTAACTTTTTTAGCTGGCTCCTAGATTCCAAGCAAATTTGTCAAACCCTGTTGTAAGCGTCATTTTTCGTTGAATCTGAATGATTTGTATTAATGTAAGCCTAATTTTTTGTTGATTTATAATTCGTACTTTCGGTAGAGTACATTGTGGTTCGTTGATTCGTAATTTTCCGTGTCTCTGACTCTGTCACAATGGTGCTGCCTAACGTGCTTCGAATGGATTCGTACTTTTCGTTATTTGTAATGATTCAAAATCTTGTGTTTTACTTTAGTTTTTGACACACCATTTTGAGAGGAAATTCACACAGTGAGGGAGGAGCAGAGAGTGTTATTGTTGGATGTGTGTATGTGTGTAAGCTCACTAGGGAATAAAACAAATCAATTCGAATTAACGCAACAACGAATTATGCCAAAGGCATTTGCTATTTGCGTTCTAATTTATTTCGGATTCGGTTTTATTCGCAAATTGCTTTGTTCAGAAATTCGAATGCTTCCGAACGTCCGAAAGTTGCTAAATTCGTACGAAGTTCGATTAGTTACGAAACGAATTGCACAAGCCTATTTGTCAATGAGGATTTGTTTGCCCAGGAACTGCTTCTCTCTCCATACAATGCTATCAGAATGTAAAACAGATTGATGCAGGCAAAATGCAGGTCAGAAGGTAAATAAAGCAGTAAATAAAAACTGCTAAATACCTTTTCTCATCAGCAGTACAGTGGATCCTCGGTTTAAGAGTAACTTGGTCTGAGAGCTTTTTAAATTGGCAAGCAAGAAATTCTGACTCGGTTTGCAAGTGTTGACTTGCAAGACGAGCAGAATTCAAGCTAAATAAGCCTGCAGTACCTCATTTGGCCTGAGGTACAGGGGCGCAGAAGCCGAGCAGAGCCGAAAATAGGCCTGCAGTATCTCATTTGGCCTGCGGTATGGGGGCGCAGGAGCCGAGAAAGGCCTGCAGTACCTCATTTGGCCTGAGGTACGGGGGCGCAGGAAACGAGCCGAAGTGTCCTCTTGCCTTTTTCGGCGCTGTCTGGTGCCCTCCCCACCCCTGGCCGCATTCGGTAATGCATCCCATTGAAGTCAATGCAGAACTAATTATTTTAGTTTCCATTGACTTCAATGGGAAAACTCGCTTTGATATGCGAGTACTTTGGATTACGAGCATACTCCTGAAATGGAGTATGCTCGTAATCCGAGGTTCAACTGTATATATCAGACTTGTGACTTCTATCAGTTCCTGGTTAAGCTTGTAGTTTTCATACAGCAGTGAGCTGGCCTATCAGGATCCAGGACCCCTGACCCTCAGTCTGGACAGTGATGATTGGCCCTGTGCTGATCACATGCACTCTCGCAAGAAGAAAATAAACTCTGTAGCAATACACACAGGGGCTGACTGACAGCTCATGGGGCCCCCGGGCAAAAGGAGATTATGGGGCCCCCTGTGTCTCCTCCCACGTTCAAGCTACATCCACACAAAGTCCCACCTACATATTGCACTGCCCACATTGCATGCGTTCAAAGAATTTCTCTACACAATGTTCAAAAAAAAATGTTTATTATAGGAATTAAAAAATTCTTGCCACTGATCACCAATGTAAGGAACATTCTTCCCACTGATCACCAATGTAAGGGACATTCTTCCCACTGATCACCAATGTAAGGGACATTCTTCTCACTGATCACCAATGTAAGGGACATTCTTCTCACTGACCATCAATGTAAGGAACATTCTTCCCACTGATCACCAATGTAAGGAACATTCTTCTCACTGATCAACAATGTAAGGAACATTCTTCCCACTGATCACCAATGTAAGGGACATTCTTCTCACTGATCACCAATGTAAGGGACATTCTTCTCACTGATCACCAATGTAAGGAACATTCTTCCCACTGATCACCAATGTAAGGAACATTCTTCCCACTGATCACCAATGTAAGGAACATTCTTCCCACTGATCACCAATGTAAGGAACATTCTTCTCACTGATCACCAATGTAAGGAACATTCTTCTCACTGATCACTAATGTAAGGGACATTCTTCTCACTGATCACCAATGTAAGGGACATTCTTCCCACTGATCACCAATGTAAGGAACATTCTTCCCACTGATCACCAATGTAAGGAACATTCTTCCCACTGATCACCAATGTAAGGAACATTCTTCCCACTGATCACCAATGTAAGGAACATTCTTCCCACTGATCACCAATGTAAGGAACATTCTTCTCACTGATCACCAATGTAAGGAACATTCTTCTCACTGATCACCAATGTAAGGAACATTCTTCTCACTGATCACCAATGTAAGGAACATTCTTCTCACTGATCACTAATGTAAGGGACATTCTTCTCACTGATCACCAATGTAAGGGACATTCTTCCCACTGATCACCAATGTAAGGGACATTCTTCTCACTGATCACCAATGTAAGGGACATTCTTCTCACTGACCATCAATGTAAGGAACATTCTTCCCACTGATCACCAATGTAAGGAACATTCTTCCCACTGATCACCAATGTAAGGAACATTCTTCCCACTGATCACCAATGTAAGGAACATTCTTCCCACTGATCACCAATGTAAGGAACATTCTTCTCACTGATCACCAATGTAAGGAACATTCTTCTCACTGATCACCAATGTAAGGAACATTCTTCTCACTGATCACCAATGTAAGGAACATTCTTCTCACTGATCACCAATGTAAGGAACATTCTTCTCACTGATCACCAATGTAAGGAACATTCTTCTCACTGATCACTAATGTAAGGGACATTCTTCTCACTGATCACTAATGTAAGGGACATTCTTCTCACTGACAGCAGGAATGAAATCCTGCAAGTTCAGCTAAACTCGCACGATTTCATACCCGCATGTCAGTGTGAGTTTGCCCGGCGATTTCAGAGACATCTGTGCGGGTTGCTGCATAGATGTCTATGGAAATTGCACCCAGAAGTCACTAAAAGTTGTACAGAAACTACTTTTGGGAATCAGTGCGGCTCCACAAATGGGGCATCGTACTGATTCAGGTAGTGCTATTGCCATGCGATTTGACATTTGGCAGTGAGGATCGCTGATCGTAAAGTAAGTAGAATTAGATAGTAGTCAGGATATTGATAGGGGGGGGGGAAGGGTAGGAGAGGACCAGTGTGGATCAGTGATGATGGAATAAAATGACAGAGAGGAGAGCAATAACGGCAAAGTGGAATGTAAGAGAGAAGACAACAGATATATCGAATTCTTGAGAAGTGAATCCCTGAGAACACAGTAGGGGTCAGAGGGAAGCTGTGTAAGGTCCCTTTCACATGGGGCGGATTAGTAATGATCTGCCCCGTGAACCTCCGCTTGCTCAGCGGGCATCGCTCCGTTGATCCCCGCTGAGCTGACGGATGAGAGGGCGGTCCCTGCATACTGTGCAGGGACCGCACTGTCTTTTCTCCGCTCTCCCCTATGGGGGGGGGGGGGGGGGATCAGATGAACACGGACCGTCTGTCCGTGTTCACCCAATCGGATCCGCAGACGGAAGGAAAAATAGGGTTTTCCTCCATCTGCAGAATCGGAGGAATGCGGAGGCGGGCGAGATCGGGTGTCAGCGGATGATCATCCGCTGACACCCGCGATCTCATAGGGACCAATGTAGGTCCCTTTTTCATCTGCACACGGATGGATGAAAAAGCGGACATACGGTCCGCAGGTGTGAAAGGGGCCTAAGGAGCTGAGGAGACTTTGGGGGGTAGAGAACGAGATATAAGTAAACACTCAATTTAAAAAAAAAAAAAAAACATTTAATGCAATGAATTTCTAATTTTAAGCAATTTACATATGTTCTATTGTTTTTCTCTGCATCTGAAGAATAAATATAGGACACTCACTAAGAGCATAGTAGAAGGACTTAGTGATTAATGTGCCCTGATACTTGGCACAAGTATGCCATATACACAAATGGATTTTTTCTAATGTTCTTTGTAGAAACAATAAGTCAAACTGTACTGGCTGCCCTGCATTAATGCTTACAGTAAATGCAATATTTTTCCTTGCATGCCCTTTGGGTCAATGTAACCTTCCTCCGTAAGAAGACTCAATAAAGCTGGAAGTTTGTGGAAGTTTAATGCAAAACACTGTCTCACCTCAATAAAAGGTCTAAGACAATGCAAATGTTTGTAGTTGTAAAGTAACCCTGCCCCTTACATGACCCACATTGCATGTTTACATGAACAACACAGGACCCTTACCAACAGTTCTTTTCCTTTATGATGAAACAAGAATACATCAGTGTTTTTAACTAAACAAAGAGGTGTCACGGTCTTAATTAATACCTTAACTGTTGAAAGTAACATCAAATTATCTACACTATGTTGTCAAAAGTATTGGGACGCCTGCCTTTACACGCACATGAACTTCAATGGCATCCCAGTCTTAGTCCGTAGGGTTCAATATTGAGTTAGCCCACCCTTTGCAGCTATAACAGCTTCAACTCTTCTGGGAAGGCTGTCCACAAGATTTAGGAGTGTGTCTGTGGGAATGTTTGACTGTTCTTCCAAAAGCGCATTTGTGAGGTTAGGCAATGATGTTGGCTCGCAGTTTCCGCTCTAAGGCCCCTTTCACATGTGTGGACCGTATGTCCGCTTTTTCATCCATCCGTTTGCGGATGAAAAAGGGACATACATTTGTCCCTATTTGATTGCAGGTGTCAGCGGATAAACATCCGCTGACACCCGTAATCACCCGCCTCCGCAAACATCCGATTTTGCGGACGGAAGAAAACCCTATTTTTTCTTCCGTCTGCAGTTTGGATCGGATGAACACGGACACGCGGTCCGTGTTCATCCGATCCCCCATTGGGGAGAGCGGAGAAAAGACAGGGCCGTCCCTGCACAGTGTGCGGGGACCGCCCTGTCATCCGTCGGCTCAGCGGGGATATACGGAGCGATCCCCGCTGAGCTTACGGACACAGAGGCGGATCATTACCGATTAGGGGCCCTAATTCAACCCAAAAGGGTTTTATCAGGATGTCAGGACTTTGTCCAGGCCAGTAAAGTTCCTCCACCCCAAAAATCGCTAATTGAAACACTTGAAACACAGTTGTAGTTGGATATTTTTTGGGGGAATTTCGACTTGTCAGACAGGGTTTGACAAAGGAAAAGTTACAGCCAAAATCAGGTGTAGGGCGGGACTTGCCAGAAAAACAAAAGCTCTCGAAAGGGCTTCTAGATGCTAATTGGTTGAATCCGTAAATACAAATGCATCCTTTCCTGGTATGGTAAAGGCCTTGTTAAGCCTGGATCCGCACTGGCAATGGACCACTTCTGAAAATACTCACATAACAGGTACAAAGCCAGCAAGCGCTTAGGGGGAACAAACCATCTACAAGGGTGCTTCCAATCTCCTTAAAGAAAGGAAAAGTCTTTGCAGCCTTAGGAGTCTTAAAAGACCAGAGAAACAGTACTTTTAAGAGCAACAAGCTGATCCTCTCATTTTAGAGTAGTGTGCACTGCATCAATAAGAGTTGAAACAATTCCTGTAACTTGCGAGCAATAGCAGTAGAGTTCACCTAGTTAGGGATAAGCTTATAAGTCAGGGACTTGGAGCGACTTAGAATCAGTCACCGCGACTGGTGGCTTAGATGGCACTAAGGCCATGGGTAAAGGCTCTATGTTGGAGAGGGGGTGCAGCGGCATGCTTGTGGCCTCTGTGATCAGAAACAGAAAATAACTGGGTAATTTGTCATAAAAACTTGTGTGGTCATGGTAAAAACTTCAGCCAAAAGTACATGGAATCAAGCTACACCTAATGGTGCCATACAGGACTGCTAGGATGGGAGAGCCCTAGGGCTGTAGAAGTCTACACCATAAATAGGCACATTGCAAACATTCTCAGAGCTGTTAGTAGAAAGTTAGCCGAAAGCACCCTGTAACTGGACTATCCCCATGTGTCTAGAATCAGACGTTGCAACTGCATTGGGAAAGGGTCACAGAACGCAGTAAGGCCTCCAATACTCACAAACCATGGTCAGCTGGTAGCAGGTGAAATGTCAGATGGCCAGAACTGACCAAAGTCACTGAAGGCAGGTAGCAGGAATAGACTGAAGATAAAAGTTTCATGTGGCTCTTTGCAAAAAGGTGCAGCAGCAGGCAGATGCTTCTTTGACACTGTATTGCAAGGAAGAGCATGTAGCGCCTAGGTTTGCGTAATTGCATGGTATAACTATCAGTAAACAAGAAATAATGGCACCCAGTGACCGATAAAGTTGAGAGCTCCCGATGCTTGGTCTGACCAGCCTACTATGCGAGTCAGAGACCGGGCAAGCGCAGAGGCGGTGCCAATGGCTCTAGACTTGGAAAGCACTTCACAGCTTACTTTTACCAAAGCAGAGTCAAGAAAGAGCCCCATGTGGAACCTACTGCACACTTTCAGGCTAGCTTTGCAACATATAGTTCAACGCAACTCAGATACTGTATGATCCAAATGTTTGGGTTTATTTTACACAAACAGGGCATTTGGGAAGAGGGAATGACTATAACAGGCTGCCTCGCTGGCCATGAATGTGCAGGGGCAGGAAGGGGTTTGTAAACTTCAGTATCCTCAATAAATGCTGGTGCTTTATGCTTTACCTGTCAGAACAGACTGTCAGTTGGCTGTAACTATAGGTTTCTTGGAGGCTGTTGCAGGTACCTTCACATTATACAAGCAGAAGTTTGCTTTTTTTTTCCCTCTTAATGCCAGATTCTCTTTAAGACACTTATAATACTGGTAGATGACAGCAATGAAATCTTAAAGTCAGCTCACGCAATTAACAGTAAGAAAAAAAATGCCCAGTTTAAAAGTGGAGCACTCATTTCTCCGGCAATGTTCTTAAACACATTAACATCTCCAGTGAACAGTGCTTTTAAAACAAACATGTTTCTATTTCTCAGTACATTTACTGGTGCTGCACCTAAGCTACACTGGGTCACTCATGGGTCACTCATTCCATTATAAAGCATGCTGCTCTTGTGAAGAGAAAAGGTACGTAAAAAGTAGAACATTCTATATTATCATTGTAAAATAAAAAAAGTATATTCACTGTAAAATTCTTTTGTTGGAACCCATTAAAGCACACAGGAAGTCATTCCTTCCGTTTATACCAACATCTACAGGATTGGAAAATAGCAAAAACATCTGTAGACTAGCTCAGGATAACCCTTCCTACTACCAACATGCCTCAGTTCTGTGGCAAAGCAGTACCAGTCCTGGTTGAGGGGAATGATAAAAACGACCTTATGCAAGAAGAAACCTATGAAGCTGTTGAACACAAACAGAAACATTTGACAGAGGAATGTTAAAATTCACTCTACTTTAGAAATGAAAATAGAGGTAGTTGCGTGCTAATATGGTATGCAATGTAAAACTTAGAAAAACATATAGTGGTGATAACTTTTTACTGCAGCTGTCACTAATGTTCTCCCACAAAAATCAATAAAAAATAAATAAAAGGTGTAACAGCGCTGTAAAAGTGAAATAAACAATTATGGTGATAAACACTGATATTGCAATAATATGAAAAAAGTCCAAAAACATAAACTGAATGATTCCACATTGTGCAAACAAACACAAAACAAAAAAAAGCATGTGTGATGTCTTCAAACAACCTCCATGAACAGAGTGCTCCCACCACCTCATGCAATGCTCGATCACCTCCTTTAAAGGACCCTGCAAGGGGTCAAACCCGCCTTGTTTGAAGACATCACACAAGCTTCTTTTTGTTTTGTGTTTGTTTGCACAACGTGGATTCACTCTACTTTACGCTGTGCATACAGGACACCGATGACATTCATGAAACTACATGATCATTGTACATCTTATGCAGGTGCAAAACACAGGGTGAAGTTAGGCAGGTTTACAGTGCTTTTAAAATCCAAGTGGCCATTACCTGTTGAGGTAAAAAAAATAAAAAATAGCTTTTGCTGTTATACTGTGCTCCTCTTTGTTGCTTTCCTCCACAGACTCAATGCTCTGATGTCCTCTGTGAACCAGGTTTAGGTCCTGTAGAGTCACAGCAGGATATACAGGGGGCATTATTTGAGCAACACCCCATACAAAGGCTATTACCAGGAAATGAGAAGCAAGCTGTCTTTGGAAAATAATTGCGAGAGCCGAGATCTGATCTTGGACGATGCTGAAAACCAAATGCTGATCCAGGCCAGACTGGAGAAAGGCTAGATGTGCCCCATGAAGTACCCCCTCTCCCTGGGATGGAAATTTATTGTCTTGCACCAAAGTATGCCTTCCAGGTGCAATTGTGGACCTTGTAAAAGGAGCACTTTCTAGCTTTTAGGCACCAAAGAATAACAAAATGAGATGGACCCCTATTTTTGGGACCTTCAACAGCGATGAACCAAGTACCAGTACCAAGCATACACCGGGCTCTGTTAAAGGAAAAGGCCCTTAACTTACTGCAGTGGTGGTTTATAAGATGCCATGTGGCCCCCACAATGCAGAAAAGTTGCCAGACAGGATCCAGGGGAACATGTCACATCCAGACAGTCTTCACCTACTCCAGTGGGCATACTTCACAAGAAGTCTTCAAGGACAGAATTCCACCAGTGGGTGTATCTCGACATTGGAACTGTAAAGTTCTCTGCAACTGACTCACACTGTACGCCAGGTGTGCTGGAGAGTGCCTATGGTACAGCTCAGTGCCCTAAGGTTAGGTTGCAAGCCAGCCCTGCATCCTTGGCATGGTGAGACCCAGAAACAGCCACCAAAGCTTTTCCCATGGCCTACTGATCTGGAAAAATGCATTATGAGCCCTCTGGGGATCTTTTGGAACAAGGGGATTTTTATAGAGGTAGAAGTCAATTTGCTTCTCTTATTATAATAAAAAAAAATAATTGGATGGGAGTGGGAGGGGTTATATCTGGCTGACTAACAGATCTGTTTGTTCGTGTCCAATCCCCTTTAGGGAGCAGCAACAACCTCTTGTCTTATGCCGCGTACAGCCGATTGGACATTACGACAACAAAACCGTGGATACATTTCCGACGGAATGTTGGCTCAAACTTGTCTTGCATACACACGGTCACACAAATGTTGTCGGAAATTCCGAACGTCAAGAACGCATGACGTGCAAAGATGTATGATGGCACTAGAAAAGGGAAGTTCAATACCATACTTTTGTGTTAGTAGAAGCTTGGTGAGACGATTTGCACTTTTCAGCCTCATGCTTTTTAGTCCGTTACAGCGTGACGAATGTGCTATTTCCATTATGAACGATAGTTTTACCAGACCGAGCGCTTCCATCTCGTATTTGATTCAGAGCATGCGTGGAATTTTGTGCGTCGGAATTGTCCACACACGATCGGAATGTACGAGAATGGATTTTGTCGTCAGAAAATTTGAGAACCAACACTCAAATTTTTTTTGTCGGAAATTCCGACAACAAATGTCCGATGTGACCTACACACGGTCAGAATGTCCGACCAAAAGCTCCAATCGGACATTTGTTGTCGGAAATTCAGAGCGTGTGTATGCGGCATTAGACTGAACTCTGTATCCCTTAATGAACGATAGCGAAAAGTATATTTCAAGTTCTGCCTGTTCTTCAAGGAGAAAATCGCTGCAAATAAAAGTTTCAAAAGGTTACAGTAGTAAATAATGTTACTTACTTCACAGTGGCGCTGAGGAAGAAATTCAGCTGTGGCATCTGCAGATTATCCGGAGCCGCCAAGTAACGATCAAACTGTACCTTAAGTCATCAATAACAAAGAAATTATAACTATAACCTCATTTACAGGTAACCCCTTTATGACCAGGTAAATAACAAAACTGCATGCAGAAAATCCTCCCCAGTTTTTTTTTTTTTTACTGTCTGAACCTAGTTCTGACTTATTAAAAAGTGAGACAAACACAACAAAACAAAACACGCATATGTGTGATTCTGCTAATAGCAACAAGTCTGCTTCTTACTGCATTCATATATTTAACCTTCTCCTTTAGTAAATAAATTATAAATATACATTATTTTATAGGATAAGAAAAAGTGCTTTTTTCCCCCCTACTGGAGCCTGCAAAGCATCATTGCACCTGTCATCAGTGGCTCACGGAACATTGTCAGGCTCCTACAGACAATGCTGACCGCTATCTGTGCTTGTCTCTGTACAGGCAGACAGTTACTGAGCAGCAGGAAGTGTCTATGAACTACGAGGACACTGATCAGCGTGCTCATAATTCACTGAAAACTAAAAGCCAACTGCCACTGTGGCAGATGGGACTCAGGAATGATGCGGCTTTGTGGGTGGAAAAGAACCTCCCCACCCACTATCCCAGGGAAAGATGGATGGGGGGATTGAGGTGGGGGTGCTGAAAATGTTACTTGTTATACCCTAAATATGTTCAGAAGGTCAACTTGGCTTTTATAAACTGACAAATTCTTCAGGGGACCTGATAGATGACACAACACACTCCACAGAAGACAGAACTATTTATCAAATGCCCACCTTACAGTGGAGCTTACAGTCTGAGGGCCAGATTCAGGTACAATTGTGGCCGTGTAACGTAACCCGTTTACGTTACACTGCCGCAAGTTTTCAGTGTTAGTGCCTGATCCTCAAAGCACTTACCTGGAAACTTGCGCATGCTCCGTTCGCAATTTTCCCGACGTGCTTTGCGCGAAATTACGGCGGCGCGACGTGTTTGTGAATCGCGACGTGCGTAATGTACTTACGCAGGGAAAAAAAAAAATCAAAATCGACGCGGGAACGACGGCCATATTTTAACATGGTGGAGTAATTTTACACCATGTTAATAGCACCCCTAACTTTGCGACGGGAAACTAAGACTTGCGCCAACGTAACGACGGGAGAAACCTTCGTGGATCGCCGTAAATCCTCATTTGCATACCCGACGCTGGAATACGACGCAAACTCCCCCCAGCGGTGGCCGAGGTATTGCATCCTAAGATCTGACGGTGTAAGTCAATTACACCTGTCGGATCTTAGGGCTATCTATGCGGAACTGATTCTATGAATCAGCCGCATAGATAGGACAGGAGATACGACGGTGTATCAGGAGATACGCCGTCGTATCTGTTCTGTGAATCTGGCCCTATATTCCTATGTGGTTTACACAGAATACAAATAATATTTCAATAATTTTTTCTATGGAAAAAGGAAACTGGATCATCCAGTCTCCTTGCAGACAGTGTCATGTGTTTGATCTGATTTGTTTTCAGTAGCAAAGTGTTGTACAGGAGTGTCTCTCTGTCTTGTATAATGCAGGATGACTGGTCCTGCATTATTTATGATGTCAGAGAACTGCACCTGGGTGGGCAACAAAAAGCAGGTTTGGGGGACCGGTCACACCGAGAGAAGAAGCTTGCGGGAAAAATAAATAAGATATTAACTTGCATTTGTTCGTTTCCTCCTAGCCCTGTGAGCATTTAACCTATCTAAGGGGGTTTGGGGGGGGGGGGATTAAACCCACAGAAGGCACTGTGCTATGTATGTCAGGTAATGTCCAAGACTGAAAAACAACAGTGTGGTGTATGGAATGTAAAAGCAGCATTTGGACCAGTGAGCCAATTGCTTAGAATGTATACAAATAGGTGCCGTGTAATGTAAACCGATTACATACAGCTCTTGGTTAGGGCTTTTAGGGCAATTTAAATCTCCTGCTACCGAGTCATTTCAAGTATCAATAAACCTTCCTATAAACATACCCTTGTGTATTGGGTAACAATCATAGTAGGTAAAGAAGGGCTTGGGTGTGTTCAGATCAAGCTCGCCAGGAAGCCGGCACTGTACGCCGCCAATCATAGACGGTGTGTGTATGTGCAGCTGCGGGCCGGGACAGAGACAACGGCTGGAGCTTCTGAGCTCGTGCACATCGCTGGATCAGGTGGGCTCAGGTAAGGAAATAGGGGGGCTCTGGGGGCAGCTGCCGCAAGGAAGGTTTTTTCACCTTAACGCATAGAATGCATTAAGGTGAAAAACCTTGAGACTTTACAATCATTATAAACTAGAATTCCAGCTAAAGCATAACTATTCCTAAAAATGCTCCCTGCCCCCTCCTAGCATCTATCCTGAGCAATCGATCTGCATACTTAACTATTTTCAGCCTGCTCCAGTCTTGCCACCTGAACGCCCATGTGTCAGCCAGTGCCAGCTGTAGCGGAGAGGAGAGAGCATAGTAAACTATGTTTACTATGCAGGCCGTAAGGAAAAACTGTGTTTAATATAGTTCAGTTTGTAAATGAATAGGAAGTCTCTGTACAGAGAGACATCTATTCATTCAAATGAAGTGCAGCTGTGGCTCCAGTGAACGAGAATAGACTTATGTATTAGGTGCATTTCTCTGTCTCAAAAAAGACTTCAGTCAGGGGTCTGATGTTTCATCTAAGCAACCCCCACCCCCCCATAAAAAAAATATAAAAATATTTCAGGGTCTAAAACATCCTGACTCCTAAATGTGTTATACATTTCATAATCCTGTTTAAAAAAAAAAAATCGAATTTTTAAAATGATCCTTTGTCCTGAGGTTTGCGTGTGGCTGTGAGACTGTTAGTTATGTTACAGTAATTAGGAGTATTTTGTAAGACTTTGGCATATGTTTACAGTGTATACAGGGGCTAGGTTCACGTTTTAGTTAATCATTCTCCTTTAACCACTTGCTTACTGGGCACTTAAACCCCCCTCCTACCCAGACCAATTTTCGGGCTGCACTGATGGGCACCGATAAGGTGGCACTGGTGGAAACCGATAGGCAGCACTGGGAATTGGCACTAATAGGTGGAACTGATAGCTGGCTTTGATGGGCACTGAAGTGTGGCAATGATGGGTGGCAATGATGGGCACTGATCAGCACTGGTAGGTGAGACTGGTGGGCAGCACTGCTAGGTGGCACTGATTGGCACCACTGGTGGGCATTTATAGCTGGCACTTTATTCCACTGGCAGGGGGCACTGGTGGGCAATGATGAGGCTGGGGACCACTGGGGACCGATGTCCCTTACACAAAAGCCGCTGATTGGCTTTTTTTCTCCTCTCGATTACCGAGCTTTGTTTACATCATGTGATCAGCTTTCATTGGCTGACAGCTGATGACGTGGTAGGGGGCCAGGACTGGCCCCTTACTCGGATCTGTGATTACCCGAGTCTCAGTAACTCGGTGATCACACCTCGTGGGGTGTGTGCAAAGGGGAGGACGTCTAGCGACGGCCTCCCTGCATTTCAGGCCCGCGCTGTAGCCGTCATTCGACTATAATGCGGACATCAAGTGGTTAAGCCACTACCACTGTTGGGCACAACCTGGCTACGACCACCATTTGCCACTGGACTTGTTTTCTGCTCAGTTTAGGGTTCCTTAAGCCTTTCATGAAAATGTTTACATATTGTTTATATTTTTTAATATCAGTTCTCTTAGTTTAGAATAGGAGTTTGTCTTATTTCAGGCTGTCCGTAAAAAAATGCACTATGTCAGTAAATTTTCCATGTTTTGTCAGAGGTAAATGTTGTGGGGGTTGGACAACCCTGTTGGGAAGGGGGCGAGCAGGAGCCAAACAGCCGCACCAGGCAATTAACCCTACAACTGCCAGGCATCCTAACTTTACTTTGTAACCGGCAAAAGCTATGTAAAGCCATCAAAAACTAGAGAAAACCAATTCTGGCTATGAAGCATTTATTTTAAATTTTTTGCAGACATAAGGGCCCAAGGTATGACCTTGCACACAGGCCCACTGCTTTCAGAAAATGCCCCTGCTTCCTCACTACTGGCTGACACAGGGGAGCCAGCTCACATGGCCGGACCAGAACAGCCTGAAAATAAGTATACAGGCTCAGCCGCCTGTTTTCGTAGCCCCTCAGTAGCCCATGTGAGGCGAAGAATTGTTGATGTCACTAAAAGGCTACAGTTGTGATGGCTACAGACATGTAAGTATCCCTGTCCCATTGTAACATGTTCCTGGATGAAGCTCTAGAAGACTTGGATGCTGTAGCAACCACCAGATGGAAACTGATTCAGAAAGTCACAATGTGGATATTTGCCAGCCCGCCATGGATCAACAGGTAGCGTCCAAACACATTTTTATTGAAGCATGTTCACATCACAGAGCAGGTAGTGCAACATTTCGGAGTCGCTCAGGACCCCTTCGTCAGGCATGTGACGACATTAATTAAGGCCCACATCACATTAGCGATTTTATCACTAGCCAAAAATCGCCAGCAACAGAATTGCTAGAAAATGCAGGGCTAACACATACAGTACCTGCATTATAGCTGATGTGCCATTGCTGCTGAAAATGCTGCAAAACCCCCCTAACGATAGAGCGATTCCTTTCCGCTGGCAAGGGAGAGATGTCTGCAAGGAAGTGATTGGTTTCACCCCTTGCTATGCACTCTTGAGCTATCCTGCCAATAGTGGGTTCTTGCCATCAGCAGGATCCCCAGTATGATATGGCCCTTATTTTTATTTTTAAAGTGACACTTATTTTCAGCTAAATCCAATGAGATTTGACAGTGCCAGTCACATGATTGAAAATACAGAACCTTATTCTTGCATTACAGGGGTTGATTTGATAAAACTAGAGAGTGCAAAATCTGGTGCAGTTGTGCATGGTAGCCAATCAGCTTTTAAATCTAGCTTATTCAATGAAACTTTGACAAAAAAAAAAACTAGAAGCGGATTGTTTGCTATGCAGAGCTGCACCAGATTTTGCACTCTCCAGTTTTAGTAAATCATCCCCACAGCTTTGTGAATTAAGCCCATTTTCTGACAAAGAATTGTGGCTTATTTAATCATTTATTTTTATTTTTTTATTTATTCAATTAAGGTCTATGGCTTTAGCTCCAAATTTGGGGCTTTTTTCAACAATTAACCACTTAAAGACTGCCTCCTGCACATATACGTTGGCAGAATGGCACGGCTGGGCACATGCACGTACAGGTGCGTGCTGTGCTATTGTGCAGCCGTGGGTCGCGGGCGCGCGCCCCGGTCCGAAGCGCCGGGACCCGCTGACCCGTTCGCCGCTGGAGTCCCGCGATCGGTCCCCGGAGCTGAAGAACGGGGAGAGCTGTGTGTAAACACAGCTTCCCCCTTCTTCACTGTGGCGGCGTCATCGATCATGTGATCCCTTTTATAGGGATTCACAATGGATGACGTCACACCTACAGCCACACCCCCCTACAGTTAGAAACACAGATGAGGTCACACATAACCCCATCAGCGCCCCCTTGTGGTTAACTCCCAAACTGCAATTGTCATTTTCACAGTAAACAATGCATTTTAAATGCATTTTTTGCTGTGAAAATGACAATGGTCCCAAAAATGTGTCAAAATTGTCCAAAAGTGTCCGCCATAATGTTGCAGTCACGAAAAAAAATCGCTGATCACCGCCTATAGTAGAAAAAAAAAAATGCAATAAAACTATCCCCTATTTTGTAAACGCTATAAATTTTGCGCAAACCAACCGATGAACGCTTATTGCAATTTTTTTTACCAAAAATAGGTAGAAGAATACGTATCGGCCTAAACTGAGGGAAAAAATATTTTTTTAATATATTTTTTGGGGATATTTATTATAGCAAAAAGTAAAAAATATAGAATTTTTTTCAAAATTGTCGCTCTATTTTTGTTTATAGCGCAAAAAATAAAAACCGCAGAGGTGATCAAATACCACCAAAAGAAAACTCTATTTGTGGGGAAAAAAGGACGCCAATTTTGTTTGGGAGCCACGTTGCACGACCGTGCAATTGTCTGTTAAAGCGACGCAGTGCCGAATCGCAAAACCTAGCCGGGTCCTTTAGCTGCATTTTTGGTCTGGGTCTTAGGTGGTTAAGGAGGAGCTGGAGCAAAAAAAAATTTTTAATAAAAAATTGTGGGCAGAGAACTTGTCATCAATATCAACCTGGGTTCGCCCTGCAGCTGATTTATTTTTTCCCTACTACTGACTTAACATGTCTCATTCTGCACCCTGTGTGGAAGCAGCCATCTTGGAAGAGGTAGGGCCCCGATATCTGTTTTGTCTTGTGCTGTAAGGAGAGGCTGCAGGAATTAAATAAAATGCCAATCACAGGTCATTGCAAGGGCTCTTTCACACGTCCGTTCAGTTTTTTAGATCAGTTTTTTTTTCATCAGTTGATCCGTTTTTCCATCAGTTTTTCGTCAGTTTTTCGTCAGTTTTTCATCAGTTTTTGCATCAGTTTTTGCATCAGTTTTTGCATCAGTTTTTGCATCAGTTTTTGCATCAGTTTTTGCATCAGTTTTTGCATCAGTTTTTGCATCCGTTTTTTCATCCGTTTTTTCATCCGTTTTATTTTTTATTTTGGGGGGGCTTTTTACATAGAAAAACGGATGTTAGCGGAACGGATGATAAACGGATCATCCGTTAACGTCCGTTTTTCGTCCGTTCCGTTTATTAGACGGAAGAAAAATAGGGTTTTCTTCCGTCCAAAAAAACGGAACTGAACGCAGACGGATGCTAACGGACGTTAGCGGATGCTCATCCGCTAACGGACGCTAGCCCATAGGGAAGCATTGCGGTCCGTTAACGGACGTCCAAAAAACGGACGAACGGAACGGACGTGTGAAAGAGCCCTTAGTGTATACATTCATTAGAGTGCAGATGTATTCATATATAAAACCAGAAATTTAAGTATTTTACAAGTCAGTTAATATGTATACCATTGCAGCCTTCAATGACACAGAGTCCATGTTAGGGAGGTTGGCCAGTGGTCCCTGTAATAAGAAACACAATTCTTTATTTAGGCTATACAACAACCTTTAAATGAACCAAACTGACCAAAAACCATTACCATTATGGTTTTCCTTAATAACTGTATAGATATAGATTACTATTTTGTCTTTTTCTAGATCACCAAAATATTACATTAATAAAGGGGTTCAAATTGCAAACTAGACAAGTAAATAGACATGACACAAGAGGTCCCCACTTGATTTTATTTGATTGTTCAATTTGAGATCGGTTCATCTCATACTGATAGTTTCGTTTTGGTAGATGCTTGAGATATAAAATCACACAAAGATTTATTACACAATGAGATCTCTGGCAACAGTTCCCCAGCTGGTACACTAGCCATGGTAATGACAAAATGGTCCTGCTCTCCCAGTTAGTTTCAATTCATTTCATATCATGGAAAATTAAGCAGAGATTACACGGCAAAATAAATGATCACTCACAGGTCAAGGGTAGTTTGAAACGTTAAGATCACGGTCATGATATGTACTTTTGACTGCTATGTAATTTTTGACTATGTGGTACGACCAGCATGGCATGTTAACACTTGAGATATTTACAGTTTCAGGCATTATTACTTTTTAGCTCTATGGGGAAAATGCAAAGTTATCCCTTCTAGCCACCCATCGGGTATAGAAAAGAATCAGCCCCCCCAGTTAAAAAAAAATAATTGTTGCTTTGCAGCCTGAAAAGAAGAGATGTACTTTTATACAACATTACGGACTGCTGTTTTAACACCGAGATATATCCCATTTTTTGTTTACATTTCTTACAAACAATCTAATCCTTCTAATGATCTGGGGTTATTGTGTCTTCATTCTGTCACTTATTGCTCAGTTTTAGCTTTAGAAGTACCATTCCTCACCTGCTCCGGCTTATGCTGTTGAACACAGTTGTAGATCTGACTTAATCCAGCTCTGGTCAATACAAATGAGGCCTGCTCATTGATCAGTGTGTCCAGGTGAGCTTCAATCTTGATGAAACAAAGGAAAACAAATCTGTACAGTTTCTTTCTGTCAATGTACTCAATCTGCAGCTTTTGCTTAAAGGGCCTTTCATTACAGAAAAGGACATTCGCCTCTTTCAGAACCATGGATTTAGGCAATAATCTCAAGATTTAGGCCTAAAATTATAAAGACCCGCAAGGCTTTCCCTTGTTTATATCTAACTCTTCATCTGCTGCCAGAAGGTCACCCGAAGTTGCTGTCCTTTTAACTGCCTGAACGTATATACTGAAACAGTACAGGGTTCAAGCCGTTCATAGGGTAAGGCTGCATTCACACCTAGGCGTAGGCAATAGCTGCGTTTTCCGGCGTTTTGTCGCGCATATTCATGCTAATATGCGCGTTTGCATACAGCGTTGTCCGACGTTTTTGTACTTTGACGTTTTTTTTTTAGCCAATAGGAAAAACTATCGACAAAACGCCAAGGTGTGAATGGGCTCTAAGACTCCATGTGGCTTCAGGATAAAAATATAAAAGCTAAACAAGTAGGGAATATGAATATTTCATAAATAAGCCAACACAATTTAAAAAAATTTAGGGAGAAAAATCTTTTTTTTTTTTTTTAAATGCATAAAGTGGTTCTAAAGGTTTTGATTTGTTTTCCTTAAAATATTAAACATAATATACTTCCCTGTTCTGTGCAATGGTGGTGCACAGAGCAGCCCTAATCATCCTCTTCTCAGGTCCCCCTGTCAACACGTCTGGCCCCTCCCCCTTGCAGAGTGCCCCCATAGTAAGCCACTTGCTCTGGAGGCACCACAGCGTGGTAGCTCCCGAGCAGCCTGTGTGTGTCTATGGGACTCAAAGAGCGTGGCTCAGTCCTGCCCCCCACTTACTCCTCAATGGCTGTAAGTGACAGCAGTGGGAGCCAGTGGCTCCCGCTGCTGTGTCTCAGCCAATGAATGAGGAGAGAGAGACCCGGGAGAGCCTCACCCCTCGTTTACATTGCTGGATTGGACTCGGGTACGTATTAGGGGGGCCGTGGGTAGAGCTGCACACTGAAGGTTTTTTACCTTAATGCATAGAATGCATTAAGGTAAAAAACCTCCATCCTTTACAACTACTTCAACTGTGATAGTAAAGTAAAATTTCAGGCTACGCTCATCTAATCGTAAAAATGCTCCATTCCAACACCTAACACCTATGCTGACCAACCTGTGTAAGAAAGATGTTTATGCTTAGCTACTTTCCGGCTGCTCCATTCTGTTCACGTGATCTCCGTGTCAGCCAGCAGTGACTGCAGAGGAGAGAAGAAAGCACTCAAAAATGGCTGGAAATGCCTGGAAGTGGTGACGTCACCCATAGATTCCTATGGTCCAGCTGTGGTCGGCGGTCGTGTTCCCTCCTCTCCCCTGCAGCCATCACTAGCTGACAGAGGGCAGCTGAACACGTAAACAGAGTAGCGTGAAAATAGGTAAGTATTTACATGAAAAGTAAAAAGTGCAGTGCTATTTAACATCAGTTAGTATACCATATGTTATATTGTATGAACAACAGTATGTTTATAATGATGGAACAATGTGTAAAGTGCACATAAGCTGATGCAACAATTGTGGCATATATAAACATCAACACAATATATACAGTTAGGGTTGCCACCTCATCCCTTTAAAACAGAACACATATGAATTACACAGGTTCTGAGGCTAATTAATGTGGTAATTAGACTCATTTGGTGCCTTACCTGCATTAAATTAGCCTCAGAACCTGTGTAATTCATATGTGTTCTGTTTTAAAGGGATGAGGTGGCAACCCTATATACAGTGTATACCAATATTTAAAGTGTAATATAAATTAGTCCAAAAGATCATCACACATATAAAGTGTAAGTACAAAACACAAAAAATGCATAGGTGCTATTAATTAGTAGTCACAATGAGGTGAAAAACTGCAGATTTGTTTGTTGGAAAAAAAATCCACCATAATCTGCAGTAGGTGATATCGATCTCTGCTGCTCTGCTTGCTGTACACCTGTGTAAGGATTTTGGTGATCTGTACCAGAGTTTCGGTTTCCATCTTAAAGCTTGGTTGACTTGCTGCCACTGGCACGTGGGTCCCACAGTCTACAGTAAGAGTACCTACCCCTTCCCATGGGTGGAGGACGCACTATCCTGGGTGATCTGGCATCTGTTATACACTCTGCACCATTCTTTCCTGGCATAGACTTTGTTTTTCATTCTCCCATCTCATACCACTCTGGTTTACTGGGTTGACAGTTTAAAGCAGAGGTTCCGCCATTTTTTTTTTAAAAAAAAGCCAGCAGCTACAAATACTGCAGCTGCTGACTTTTAAAAAATGGACACGTACCTGTCCAGCGTGCCCGCGATGTCAGCAGACGAGGCTGAGCTTCCGCTGCCATCCTGGGTAAGAGAATCAGGAAGTGAAGCCTTGCGCGCCGCCACTGGTCCCCGCTCTCTGCTGGGAACAGTGTTTCCCATAAGACAGCAGGGGGGGGGGGGTGACGTAAAGGGACCGGACTCCCGCGGGAGCCAGAACCAGAAAGTGGTGCAAATATAGGTATCTGCACCTCTCTCCCCCCTGAAAGGTGCCAAATGTGACACAGGAGGGGGGGGGGGGGCTCACAAAAAGTGAACCTTCGCTTTTTGGAACCCTCCCCCCCTTTGCTTTAAGCAGATTATGGTGTTTTACAAGGAACAAATCTGCGGTTATTCACTTCATTGTGACTACTTATTATTAGCACCTATGCACTTTTTGTGTTTTGTACTTACATTTTATTTGTGCGATAATATTTTGCACTAATTGATATATTAGTGACAGGAAAAATTCCAAAATCAAGCAGAAGAGCCGAACTGCCTATTGAACTTCATTGATCTCAGCTCATCGTACGTTTTGTACGTCACCGCGTTCTTGACGTTCGGAATTTCAGACAAGATTTGTGTGACCGTTTGAGCCGTTTTCCCTGCGGAAAAAATCTCACGCTTTTCCTGTCGGAAAAACTGATTGTGTGTACAGGGCATTAGTGTTTAGATCTATTTTACACAAGTTAGCATTGGTTTTAGAAAGGGGAGGGAACATTTGTAAGGTTAGGTATAGCCTGGAATTCCACTTTAAACCCAGGTTCACACTGGGCTGCGGGAGTGAAGCCTTGCGAGTTCAGCTGAACTTGCAAGATTTCACTCCCGCTGGCAGTACTGATTTCGGCCATGATTACAGAGACAATGTCAATGTAAATCGCTGGCCGAAATCGCAAAAAGTAGTACAGAAACTACTTTTTGAAATCGGTGCAGCGCCGATTAGGATGGTGTCATTGCCGGTAACTGCTGGAAAATGCAGCCGATTTGAAATATTTGACAAGTCAAATCGCATGTCAAAATGCAGCAGTGTGAACCAGGGCTTAATCTGTTTATCGGTGTGTTAAAATTGAAAATTTAAACAGAAGTGCAGGCAAAAATAACATACTACCCTTTACCCTTTACTTCAATAATATAATGTTAGAAGGACGGGTGTTTTGGCAGAGTGCACAAGAAAAGCACCCAAGGAAGTGAGCTCATATTTAGCAGAATTGGCTTCAGGTGACACCAGAAGCTCTAAAGCACAGGTGTCAAACACAAGGCTCGTGGGCTGAATACGGCCCTTCAGACCATTTAATGCGACCCTCTCACCTCTCCTACAGCTGCAGGAGAGCTCCGGCCCTCCTCTGGTCCTCCAGCAGCAACATAGAAAAGGGGGATGCACTGTGATGTAAGGGAGAGTGGGGGACTCAACTTCTGATGGGGGGCTCTTGACATCTAATGTAAGGGGAGAGGATGCGCTGGACATCTAAATCTTACAGATGCAACCGGCCCTTTTGAGGACAATCATAATGATGATGCAGCCCATGATGAAATTGAGTTTGACACCTCTGCTCTAAAGCAGGGTTTGACAAATTTTCTTGGAATCTAGGAGCCAGCTAAAAAAGTTAGGAGCCAGAAAACGCGATCTGTCCTGCCAAGCTTGCGCGCAGAAGCGAACGCATACGTGAGTAGCGCCCGCATATGTAAAAGGTATTTAAACCACACATGTGAAGTATCACCACGATTGATAGAGCGAGAGCAATAATTCTAGCCCTAGACCTCCTCTGTTACTCAAAACCTGCAACCTGTAGAATTTTTTATACGTCGCCTATGGAGATTTTAAAGGGTAAAAGTTTCTCGCCATTCCACGAGCGAACGCAATTTTGAAGCGTGACATGTTGGGTATCAATTTACTCGGCGTAACATTATCTTTCACAAAAACAATCTGGGCTAACTTTACTGTTGTCTTATTTTTTTAATTAAAAAAGTGAATTTTTTCCCAAAAAAAGTGCGCTTGTAAGACCGCTGCGCTAATACGGTGTGACAGAAAGTATTGCAACTAGGGATGAAACAACTAATCGATTAATCGACAACTAATCGATTATGAAATTAATCGATTACAATTTTCAGAATCGATTAATCGGCCAGTAACATAATTGGGTGTAAAAAACTAAAATTAGCCCTTTATAGTATAAAAAAGAAAATCACTACTGTAAATATTACTTTCACTGTCCCACAAAAAATGAACTCCTTACCGTAGCGATTATTTGCTCTTTTTATACTTATTTTTGTTTTTTTAACCCCATTATGTTACTAAACATCTCAGGCCTGGGTCACACCTCTGTTTTTGGTCCTTTTTGCAGAAACACACTACAGTTCATTTACATGTTTTCCTATGGGACACGTTCACATCCATGATTTTTTTTCAGCTGCTGCGTATTTGGAAAGGGCTTTTTAACGCAAAATGGTGCTATTTTTTTTTTTTTTTGTTCAATATACTTCAATGGAGAAGCTGCAGAAAAGCATGTAATATGTTTTTGCGGCAATTTGTGTTTTGTAATCTGCCCAACAACAAATTGGCCCAAAAAATTTAAAAATTTATTTTTTATTTTTTAAGGCTATTATCCGATTAATCGAAACAATAAATCGGCCAACTAATAGATTATGAAAATAATAGTTAGTTGCAGCCCTAATTGCAACGACTGCCATTTTATTCTCTAGGGTATTAGAATAAGAAAATATATATATAATGTTTGGGAGTTCGAATTAGAGGGAAGGAGATGGCAGTGAAAACCGTGAAAAACACATTAGTACTGCTGTTTTACTTGTAATGCCAATGGCCACCACAAGGTGGCGCTAGATCACAGAAGGAAGCTTAGGCCTGCAGAAGGCTGCAAAGCCGCGGCCTCAATTACCGGCGGGCGCGCTATTACGCGGCGGGGGAGGTGGGGCGCACAGAGACACAGGATCCGTATGTCCCCACCTCCCCCGCAGCGCGATTGCGGCAGGCCCGCACGGGCCGGTAATTGAGGCCACGGCTTTGCGGCATTCTGCAAGCCTAAGCTTCCTTCTGTGAAGGCCGCAAAGCCACGGCCTCAAAACAGGATCCTGTGTCTCTGTGCGCCCCCACCTCCCCGCCGCGCGATCACGGCAGGCCCGCGCCGGGCGGTAATTGAGGCCGCGGCTTTGCGGCCTTCTGCAGGCTTAAGCTTCCCCGGGCGCCAGGTCACAATTTTTTGTCGCAATTGCGACCGGATTTTATCGAGCCCTGCTGTAAAGCAATACAATTTTAACTCCTGTGTCATCCTCTGGCTACATAGAGTACTGTGACCATAACACAGTAAATATTATTTGCTAAACCAAAAAGTTGCTGAAAAAGGTTTAGCTACATTAGCTAGAGTCACAATTTCAAGTCCTTGTGCTAGGTAAAAATTTATAAATGAAACTTGCCTGAAACTGCAGCATCTCCAGACGCTTGTCAGTAAATTCAAACAAAGCAAGTGTTGTCTTCATTACATAAAGGCAATTGACCAAGTATGTGGCCATGTCAGCTGTCCCCAGGTTGCTGGCAGACACCGTGCACATCTGTAGCAGAGGGTCCAGGATGCAGGACAGCACCTAGAAGGAAGTTCAGAACACACAAAGCAGAACATCATGTTACAATTCCTGAGAAGGCAATTGATTCCCAATTACACTTGAGCACAATGTTCTCTTCACATGTACGTGATACCACAGCTGGCCAGACACATGATGCACAGCCCGGTATCGGTACATACTGTGGTGTAAGAAATAGGTTACACAGTAAATTATCTGAAAAGGATAACACATCAAGATGAAAAAGATCTCCATGTTTAATGCAATCATCAATACTTCAACATTTTTTATTGTCCAGTATTCAGCAAAGTTTTGATGAACACAGAAAACTGCTTTCAGCACAAAAGTAAATTGTGTTTATGGTGAATGAGCATTCTAGATGCAGTAATCCTACATTTTCTGTAAAACCCAAGCCTTTTTTTTTCGTTTTAGCTTATAATAGCATAAAGAAGAGTTATGCCGCGTACACGCGGTCGTTTTTCGGGATGGAAAAAAAACGACATTTTTCAGCATGTCCAAAAAACACAGTTTTTCCAACTTCATCATTAAAAACGATGTTGCCCACACACCATCATTTAAAAAAAATGATGAACAAAGCGCGGTGACGTACAACACGTACGCCGGCACTCTGAAGGGGAAGTTCCATTCGCCTTTGGGCTGCTTTTAGCGGATTCCTTGTTAGTAAAAGACGATTTGCGGTTTTTTGTCTGTTACAGCGTGATGAATGTGCTTACTTCATTATGAATGGTAGTTTTACCAGAACAAGCGCTCCCGTCTCATAACTCGCTTCTGGGCATGCGCGGGTTTAAAACGTCGTTTTAGCCCACACACGATCATTTTTTACAACCCGAAAAACGACATTTTAAAAAACGACATTAAAAAATGCAGCATGTTCGAATTTTTTTTGTCGTTTTTCAGAAGCCGAAAAATGATGTGAAGCCCACACACAATGATTTTAAATGACGTTTTTTTTCATGCCGAAAAACGACCGTGTGTACGCAGCATTAGAACTATTTATCGCTGTGTGTGTCCCTGCTGGGGTGATTAATTCCCTCTATTTGTCCTAGTGACCATCGTTAATAGGACTAAAAGTGATGGAAAATGCCAACATTTTGAGTGGTCAAGAGAGGAGATGAAATCTTCCAACAGGGACAATTATTGTGGCGGCAACTTACTGACTGGGGATTTTCTTCATTTGGTGTTGTGTTTACAGGACAGAAGTGAAAGTAACCCCCATCCCCTTACATAGGACATTACAGTAAATAAAAGTTTTGGCTATAAATACAGAGTCATGTGAACAGAATTTATTTACCTGGACAAAGTCGGCTTGTCGTGCATCCAGAGGAACCACAGAGGAGTCGTGAGAAACCAGAACTTCCCGTAGTAGGGTCAGTGTTTGATTCAGGGCAGAACTTGGACCTAGATCTACTGGAGGCAACTCCACCTTGAAAGATATAAAGGTAGGCAATTGTCTTATTCATTGCAAATTTTTCAATATTGAGATATCAGATTTCATAATATTAGGTACATAAAACATCAAACAGAATGCATTAAAAAAATTACATGTGTAACAATGGAAGATGCAATCTCTCTGAAAAAGTCAAAGAAGGTTATAATCAACAAGTGTCATTGCACAGCCTTATAATCTTGTATTTGCTGCTTGTAAAGTATAGATTAATCATATTAAAAAAAAATTCTATAGAGAGGGAAAAGAAGGGTTACAATCCAGTCAAATACCGTATTTTTCGGCGTATAAGACGACTTTCTGGATGCAAAAAAATGCATCCAAAGTCGGGGGTCGTCTTATACGCCGGGTACGGTCTCTGCCATCACTCACTTTTTTGTGAATAGGCGGTGCGTTGCGGTGACAGTCTCCGGGTGCTGCGAGAGCGTCAGTGATTTAAAAGACGCTCCTTCTTCTCAGCGTGTTCTGTGATAGGTGGAACACAAATCTTCCCAGCAGCGCCTCTGTTCTGTGTTCCTCCTATTACAGATGCCTTCTCATCCTCGAAAACCGGCCATGTGTATGCTTCCTTGCAGTTTTCCCGACAGGAAAACTGCAGGGAATCCCATCGGGAAAATAGAGAACCTGCTCTCTATTTTCCCGCCGGGATTCCCGGAGGTTTAAAACCTAGCAGTTTTTCTATGGGGAAACACTGCGAGGGAGCATACACACGGCCAGGATTCCCAGCCAAAGCTCTCCCCGCAGTTTTCCCGGCCGCATGTACACGAGGAAACTTACCGAGCAGGTTCTCGGTTTTCACGTCGGGATTCCCGGTGGACTTTATACCGCCGGGAATCCTGGTCGTATGTACAGGGCTTGAGCCTCATCAACATTTCAAATGACAAAGTCAGCTGAGGAGTATTCACTTATAAAACAGACATAAAATTGTTTATATACATATACAGTATATATGTTTTCTTTAAAAAAAAAAAAAAAAAATCATAAATTATATAATACATATAAATATTTCATCTTTGCAGCATACAGTTATTATGTACAAATAACAGCTTTCCTGGGTTTCAAAAAACAGCTATGCTAAAGATACATAAAAGCAGGAGAGATCAGATAACATTAAATTTACATATCCCTTCCCTTCCCCCACCTTACAAAAAACTAAATTAGATTTTGTCTGGCTTAGCCATTTATTTACATTTACCCTATATTAACCACTTGACCACTGGGCACTTAAACACCCTTCCTGACCAGACCAATTTTCAGCTTTCGGTGCTCTCACATTTTGAATGACAATAACTGAGTCATACAACACTGTAACCAAATGAAAATTTTGGCCTTTTTTTCCCACAAATAGAGCTTTCTTTTGGTGGTATTTGATCACCTCTGCGTTTTTTATTTTTTTTGCTATAAATTAAAAAAAAAGGACGAAAATGTTGTAAAAAATGAATTTTTCTTAATTTCTATCATAACATTTTGCAAAAAAGAAATTTTTCCTCATAAATTTGGCCTGCTACATATTTTTGGTAAAAAAAAAAAAAAAATGGGATATTGGCACTGTAGTGGCACTGGGCACGGTAGTGGCACTGATGGAGCACTGGTGGCACTGATAAGTACTGTAGTGGCACTGGTGCGGCACTGACAGACACTAGCAGCACCAATGGGCACTGAAGTGGCAGAGGTGGCACTGGTGGGGACTGTAGTGGCACTGGTGGGGACTGTAGTGGTACTGGTGGCACAGATTGGGACTGTAGGGGCACTGATGGGTAGTGTAGTGGCACTGTGTGGCACTGCTGGGCACAATGTAGATGGCACTCACTTTAAAAATCACTTCTCTCCTCACACACTGTATCGGTGTGAGGAGAGAAGAGAAGACCTCAGGATGACCTTTTTTTTTTACTTTTCTCTGCTCCCTCATTGGAGGGAGCGATCAGGTGGTGAAGAGCCGCTATCATTGGCTCTTCACCGTGATCCGTGTTGCGTCGGGTCCCCTGGACCCGGCGAGCACGGACACTTCCGCGAGCGCGTCTCAGGGGGCGCGCAAACGAGGAAGTGCACGAGAACGTCCCAGGGACATCGTGTCACAACAACTCGACCGCGCTGTAGCAGTATTTTTGCTATAGCGCGGTCGGCAAGTGGTTAAATGTTTTCTGTAAAAAAATGTTTTTATATTTTTTTACAATGAAACAATTTAAAGGAGACGTATGGCCAAAGCTATTTTGGCTATACTTCTCCTCTAGGTTACAGGAGTGCAGTTGGTTCAGCACTCCTGTGACCCATTTACAGCCGACAGCGGGCTAAAGCCTGACAGTCACTGTCTCTCTGCTCACCGACAACAGAGAACAGAGAGATTAGCAGTCTTAGATCTCGCAGTTCTCAGTCTTAGAAGCGGCAGGGGACAGATGCTGCATCCATCTACCGTAGGCGAGTATAAATGTATTTTTTATGAAACCCAAACCTAAGAAATATGCAATAAATTTATAATTACATAAGCAAAAAATGTTAGAGCAATATAAATCAAAGTTTTAAAAAGTCATAATACTTTCCTAGTATATTAGTTACATACACAAGCATTTAAGGATAACATTAAAGTCATACTATGGGTTCAGTTTTACATTTTTTCTCTCATACTTACAGAGTAAGTGTGTCCCTAGGGGATGGACTCACTAGTTAAAAACAGAGCCCCCCCCCCCCATTTGGCTTTTGCAGGAAATGAAATACATGTTTGTCGTTTCACGCAATAGAGCCAACCTGCTGCAGTATATGTACTGTGGCTGGTCGGCAAGTGGTTAACATGAAATTTTTGTGAAAAAAAAAATATTTTATTGAATTTTTTCATTTTCCAAAAGAATTGTAGGAAAAAATTACAACTTAAAAAAACGCGCCATGCCTCTTACTAAATACCTCGGACTGTCTACTTTCCAAAAAGGAGTAATTTTGGGGTATTTGTACTGTCCTGGCATGTTAGGGTTTCAAGAAGTGAGATAGGTTATCAGTACATCATGATTGATCGATTTTCAATGACTGCCTCCCATAGCTTGTAGACTCTAACTTTCACACAGACCAAATAATATACACTGATTTGAGTTTTTGAGTGATTAAATAACACCATAAAAAATCTCTATTTGTGGGAGAAAAAAAAAAAAAAAGATAACAATTTTATATGGGTACAGTGTTACATGACAGTAATTAGTGGGAATGCTTTCATAAGCATTCCCAGTATTGATATTCGTTTTTTATTAGTGGGAATGCTTTAATAAGCATTCCCAGTATTGATATTCGTTTTTTATTATTCTTCTTCTTAATTAGTGGGAATGCTTTAATAAGCATTCCCAGTATTGATATTCGTTTTTTATTATTAGTGGGAATGCTTTAATAAGCATTCCCAGTATTGATATTCGTTTTTTATTATTCTTCTTCTTAATTTTATTCCGTACGTTTTTTGGCTCTGCGTAACTTCTGCATACTTTCAGCTATTGAGACCATTTAACTTTTAAAATGTTCGTCTCATTCAGCTAACGATGGGACTTCTTCAAGTTTTTTTGTACTATTTATACTTTTTAAAATATTAAGCTTTTAGACACTTTTTTTTAACATTGAAGTCAATGAGAACATCCTTTTTCCTGCTTCAAAACACACGTTCTGCCAAAAGTTTCAGCTCCTTCATACTTTCACTTACAGACACCAAACAAACTTTAAAGCGGTCACAAAATATTCAGCTATCCAAACATGACTTTTTAGATTGATATCTTATACGGTTTTTGTGAAAACGCAATTTACGTTTAGTGATTTTTTTATCGGTTATAATGTAATCCTATGGAGCAGGTTTAGAGTGTGTCATGTGACCTTTAGAGTGGAGATCTTTGAAAACAAAAATTATCTTTAAAAAAAGGGCGAACAAATTGCTCTCACGCCCACAAGATCTACTTGTCATACACAATTTATATATCAAAACGTAGGTATGCTTGTCTGGTTTCAGGCAATGTGATCAGTTTTGTGATACGTATTTTAGTTTTAGTTCCAGGAGCTTCTAAAGGACAAGAGTGACAAAACCACTCTCATTGACCGTCCATGTTAAAAATTTTAAAAATTTTCCTGCAAAACACACAAAGACGCTCTTTTCTAAATCGCTGGCATGGCCACAATTTTAAGTTTATCAACATAAATTTCATATCGATGCGTTCACAAGGGCCGTGTCTTTCAAACGGTGAAGTCGCTGTATCGATCGCATGTACGGTTGTGGATTTATTACGTTTTGTTTGGAGGCGTAATTAATGTATTGGTCTGTGAATTAAAAGGCGTTTGTAATGGAATTTCTTTCCATAAATAGCTTTCCTTACCTCAGGGCAATATTCCTCCTCACTGACCTGGGGGGAGGGGAAACCTCTTGAGGGGGGAGGGGCGACCAGGAAGTCAGGATACTCTCTACTTTGCAGATAGAGAAAGGAGCTGTGTGTCCTAAAGATAGTGTAGTGGTTATGGTGAATGGCTTTGGTGCGGGCTCAGCAATTCAGCATTCCCACTCGCATTTTCCTCAGGGAATGCATTTTCTAGTTCTTCTTCTTAATTTTATTCCGTACGTTTTTTGGCTCTGCGTAACTTCTGCATACTTTCAGCTATTGAGACCATTTAACTTTTAAAATGTTCGTCTCATTCAGCTAACGATGGGACTTCTTCAAGTTTTTTTGTACTATTTATACTTTTTAAAATATTAAGCTTTTAGACACTTTTTTTTAACATTGAAGTCAATGAGAACATCCTTTTTCCTGCTTCAAAACACACGTTCTGCCAAAAGTTTCAGCTCCTTCATACTTTCACTTACAGACACCAAACAAACTTTAAAGCGGTCACAAAATATTCAGCTATCCAAACATGACTTTTTAGATTGATATCTTATACGGTTTTTGTGAAAACGCAATTTACGTTTAGTGATTTTTTTATCGGTTATAATGTAATCCTATGGAGCAGGTTTAGAGTGTGTCATGTGACCTTTAGAGTGGAGATCTTTGAAAACAAAAATTATCTTTAAAAAAAGGGCGAACAAATTGCTCTCACGCCCACAAGATCTACTTGTCATACACAATTTATATATCAAAACGTAGGTATGCTTGTCTGGTTTCAGGCAATGTGATCAGTTTTGTGATACGTATTTTAGTTTTAGTTCCAGGAGCTTCTAAAGGACAAGAGTGACAAAACCACTCTCATTGACCGTCCATGTTAAAAATTTAAAATTTTTTCCTGCAAAACACACAAAGACGCTCTTTTCTAAATCGCTGGCATGGCCACAATTTTAAGTTTATCAACATAAATTTCATATCGATGCGTTCACAAGGGCCGTGTCTTTCAAACGGTGAAGTCGCTGTATCGATCGCATGTACGGTTGTGGATTTATTACGTTTTGTTTGGAGGCGTAATTAATGTATTGGTCTGTGAATTAAAAGGCGTTTGTAATGGAATTTCTTTCCATAAATAGCTTTCTACCTCAGTGCAATATTCCTCCTCACTGACCTGGGGGGAGGGGAAACCTCTTGAGGGGGGAGGGGCGACCAGGAAGTCAGCATACTCTCTACTTTGCAGATAGAGAAAGGAGCTGTGTGTCCTAAAGATAGTGTAGTGGTTATGGTGAATGGCTTTGGTGCGGGCTCAGCAATTCAGCATTCCCACTCGCATTTTCCTCAGGGAATGCATTTTCTAGTTCTTCTTCTTAATTTTATTCCGTACGTTTTTTGGCTCTGCGTAACTTCTGCATACTTTCAGCTATTGAGACCATTTAACTTTTAAAATGTTCGTCTCATTCAGCTAACGATGGGACTTCTTCAAGTTTTTTTGTACTATTTATACTTTTTAAAATATTAAGCTTTTAGACACTTTTTTTTAACATTGAAGTCAATGAGAACATCCTTTTTCCTGCTTCAAAACACACGTTCTGCCAAAAGTTTCAGCTCCTTCATACTTTCACTTACAGACACCAAACAAACTTTAAAGCGGTCACAAAATATTCAGCTATCCAAACATGACTTTTTAGATTGATATCTTATACGGTTTTTGTGAAAACGCAATTTACGTTTAGTGATTTTTTTATCGGTTATAATGTAATCCTATGGAGCAGGTTTAGAGTGTGTCATGTGACCTTTAGAGTGGAGATCTTTGAAAACAAAAATTATCTTTAAAAAAAGGGCGAACAAATTGCTCTCACGCCCACAAGATCTACTTGTCATACACAATTTATATATCAAAACGTAGGTATGCTTGTCTGGTTTCAGGCAATGTGATCAGTTTTGTTATACGTATTTTAGTTTTAGTTCCAGGAGCTTCTAAAGGACAAGAGTGACAAAACCACTCTCATTGACCGTCCATGTTAAAAATTTAAAATTTTTTCCTGCAAAACACACAAAGACGCTCTTTTCTAAATCGCTGGCATGGCCACAATTTTAAGTTTATCAACATAAATTTCATATCGATGCGTTCACAAGGGCCGTGTCTTTCAAACGGTGAAGTCGCTGTATCGATCGCATGTACGGTTGTGGATTTATTACGTTTTGTTTGGAGGCGTAATTAATGTATTGGTCTGTGAATTAAAAGGCGTTTGTAATGGAATTTCTTTCCATAAATAGCTTTCTACCTCAGTGCAATATTCCTCCTCACTGACCTGGGGGGAGGGGAAACCTCTTGAGGGGGGAGGGGCGACCAGGAAGTCAGCATACTCTCTACTTTGCAGATAGAGAAAGGAGCTGTGTGTCCTAAAGATAGTGTAGTGGTTATGGTGAATGGCTTTGGTGCGGGCTCAGCAATTCAGCATTCCCACTCGCATTTTCCTCAGGGAATGCATTTTCTAGTTCTTAATTTTAATTTTAATTTTATTCCGTACGTTTTTTGGCTCTGCGTAACTTCTGCATACTTTCAGCTATTGAGACCATTCAACTTTTAAAATGTTCATCTCGTTCAGCTAACGATGGGACTTCTTCAAGTTTTTTTGTACTATTTATACTTTTTAAAATATTAAGCTTTTAGACACTTTTTTTTAACATTGAAGTCAATGAGAACATCCTTTTTCCTGCTTCAAAACACACGTTCTGCCAAAAGTTTCAGCTCCTTCATACTTTCACTTACAGACACCAAACAAACTTTAAAGCGGTCACAAAATATTCAGCTATCCAAACATGACTTTTTAGATTGATATCTTTTACGGTTTTTGTGAAAACGCAATTTACGTTTAGTGATTTTTTTATCGGTTATAATGTAATCCTATGGAGCAGGTTTAGAGTGTGTCATGTGACCTTTAGAGTGGAGATCATCCACAAAAAATATTATATTTAAAAAAAGGGCGAACAAATTGCTCTCACGCCCACAAGATCTACTTGTCATACACAATTTATATATCAAAACGTAGGTATGCTTGTCTGGTTTCAGGCAATGTGATCAGTTTTGTGATACGTATTTTAGTTTTAGTTCCAGGAGCTTCTAAAGGACAAGAGACATGTTAAAAAGTCTAAAAAATGTTTCTGCAAAACACACAACGACGCTCTTTTCTAAATCGCTGACATGGCCACATTTTTAAGTTTATCAACATAAATTTCATATCGATGCGTTCACAAGGGCCGTGTCTTTCAAACGGTGAAGTCGCTGTATCGATCGCATGTACGGTTGTGGATTTATTACGTTTTGTTTGGAGGCGTAATTAATGTATTGGTCTGTGAATTAAAAGGCGTTTGTAATGTTATTTCTTTCCATAAATAGCTTTCCTTACCTCAGTGCAATATTCCTCCTCACTGACCTGGGGGGAGGGGAAACCTCTTGAGGGGGGAGGGGCGACCAGGAAGTCAGCATACTCTCTACTTTGCAGATAGAGAAAGGAGCTGTGTGTCCTAAATATACTGTAGTGGTTATGGTGAATGGCTTTGGTGCGGGCTCAGCAATTCAGCATTCCCACTCGCATTTTCCTCAGGGAATGCATTTTCTAGTTATCATTCAAAGTGTGACAGCGCTGAAAGCTGAAAATTGGCCTGGGTAGGAAGGGGGTGAAAGTGCCCAGTAATGAGGTGGTTAATGTATTACTTAAAGCGGAGTTCCACCTAAAAATGGAACTTCCGCTTAACCCACTCCTCGCCCCCTTACATGCCACATTTGGCATGTAATTTTTTGGGGGGGGAGTGGGGGCTTCAGGAGAAGGGGACTTCCTGTCCCACTTCCTCCTTCCGCCGAGGGGCTGCAAAGGT
This sequence comes from Rana temporaria, assembly GCF_905171775.1. Lineage (NCBI taxonomy): Eukaryota > Metazoa > Chordata > Amphibia > Anura > Ranidae > Rana > Rana temporaria. The sequence goes on from NC_053490.1 coordinate 71,207,412, forward strand.
GATTAGCTTAATCGCCTTTTCACAGCCCCTCCCTGTAGGCGAGCGCCTGTCCAATCGGACGGCGCCGCTCGTGCATGCGCAGTGGGTGCCCGGCCGTGAAGCCGAAAGCTGTCACTGCCGGGTGCCCACACTAAGAATGAAGATGCTGGCCGGCGAGGGGGGGGGGCGAGGAGCGGAGCCCCGGCCGGCGCGTCGCTGGAGCCATGGAGCAGGTAAGTGTCAGTTTATTAAAAGCCAACAGCTACACTTTTTGTAGCTGCTGACTTTTAATAAACTTAAAAAAAAAGTGGAAAACCCCTTTAAAAGTAATGTGCCGTTTTCCCATTAAGGTGCTATACAGGATTTGCACTGAGTGTTCTATCAAATTCTTAATTTAAAAGGTAAATTAAATAAAAAATTACTTAATTTCCAGCTACTTTAGTCAGACCTAAATATTAAGCGGAAAGTCAAAGCCAGAGTTTACAAGGTTTATATGGCATCAACATCGTGCAATGTAAGGGTGAAAACATCATTCTATTGCTGGCTTAAATTAAAGCCAAAATACGCCTGAACACGACACAGAGCAAGACTGACGACTAGGAACAGCTCGTTCAGAGCACAATCAATACCAGTAATACGAGAGACGCGCTCGCTTTGTGTCATCAGCTAGAATAACACCTAACACACACACTGTATATGTGTAAAAAAGATACAAAAAAATCATCTAATACAGTGAACACGTTAAAAGCTGCAAATTTTAATTAGTCTCCAAAAGTTAAATAATATGATACAATGCTTCAAAAAAATGTATGTTTTAACACTTTCAATACAATGCTACTTTCATTAATTAAAGTGTTTTTACAAGCATTTTATATTTAAAAAACAGAAAAACAAAACAGGTTATACTTACCATTGTGCAACGGTATTTCACAGAGCCGACCCCATACCTCTTCTTTGGCAGTCCCTCACCGGCGCTGTCCTCTCCCTCTTTATTTGACTGACAGCAGCAGAAGCCTAAAGCCTCGTACACACGATCGGATTTTCCACAACAAATGTGCGATGGCAGGGTTTTGTCTGGAAAATCCGAGCGTTTGTATGCTCCATCGGACAATTGTTGATGGATTTTTGTTGGATAGCATGCTTCAAATGTGTGCTGTCGTATTATCCCATCGTGTATACACAAGTCCAGTACAAACACGCGTGCTCAGAAGCAATGCTAACAATAGTACAACATTAGCAGAAGTTGATGAAAGGGGGGCGCTAAAGAGCTGAAAAACCATGGCGTTTTGTATTTGTTGGCTGACAACGTTTTTCTGTCTGTATGCAGAACAAGTTCACGGCCAACACCCTTCGCACAAAATTCCACGGCTTTGTCCAATGGAAATCTGATCGTGTGTACGAGGCTTAAGGCTCCCACTAGAAGGTAGGAAAATGGGGCTGCCCATTGAGACAACGCTGGATCATGAGAGGTGTCAGGTAAGGGCGGGGGGAGGGGGGCTGGGGGGAGCTAATAGAACATTTTTTTATCATAATGCAGGGAATGCATTAAGGTAAAAAAAGGTTTGCTTTTAGGACCACTTGCACAAAATTAATTGTTCAAGTTAAAGGGTTTGAAAAGTAAGATGTGAGTAATGTACAAAATTTTAGGAAATCTCAAAGTCATCTTCGCAAAATAAAGTTCAGAAAATGAGTTTAATATTTAGCGCAATAGAGGTGTGCAGTAGTGTGCCAAAAGGATGATGGCACAAGAACTCATGTTCTCCAATTGCACTGGAATGTGTTTTGAGTGCAATTTTTTATTTATAAAATGGTCTAAATATCTAAGATTAAACCTGCTCCCACCCCATCCTAAGTTCTATAGTGCATCTGGAAAATATTCACAGCGCTTCACTTTTTTTCACATTTTGTTATGTTACAGCCTTATTCCAAAATAGATTAAATTCACTATTTTCCTCAAAATTCGACAAACAATACCCCATAATGAAAACGTAAAAAAAAAGTTTGTAATCTTTGCAAATGTCATAAAAATGTAAAACAAAAACAATCCCATGTGCATATTAAACACTTCTGGCCCGCCCACCGGCATTTTACGTCGGTACTTTGAAGAGGAATACCGTTGTTATGGCAGCAGATAGCTACCATAACCCCGGTATCCTCTTCTTCAGCAGGCGGTCCACTTCAAGAAAAAAATGGTCTCTGCGGCAGTTTCGGCCTGAGATCACTTTTAATCGGCGGCGGGAGAGGCCCCCCTCCGCCGCTTACCGGCAATCAGGTCCTGCCGCTGGCTTGACATGGAGACGAGTGAGGGGAAGATGGCCCCCACCCGTCTCTATATCATTGCAGGGCGGAAGCGATGTCAAAACATCACTTCCGCCCATAGCTCTTAAAGGGACACTTTTTTTTTTAAATTACATAAAATGTTATTTTTATTTTTGATTGCATTTTAGTGTAAATATGAGATCTGGGGTCTTTTTGACCCCAGATCTCATATTTAAGAGGTTTTGTCATGTTTTTTTTTCTATTACAAGGGATGTTTACATTCCTTGTAATAGGAATAAAACTGACACATTTTTTTTTTTAAAGAACAGAGTAAAAATGAAAAACAAAATAACTAAGAAGAAGATTTTTTATTTTTTTTTTAAACACGCTTCGTCCCGCCAAGCTTGAGTCCAAAAGCAAACGCATACGTGAGTAGCGCCCGCATATGAAAATGGTGTTCAAACCACACATGTGAGGTATCGCTGCAATCGTTGGATGCGAGAGCAATAATTCTACCCCTAGACTTTCTCTGTAACTCAAAACATTCAACTTGTAGAATTTTTTAAACGTTGCCTATGGAGATTTTTAAGGGGGTGCAACTTTGAAGCATGACATGTTGGGTATCAATTTAGGCGGCGTAACGTCATCTTTCACAATATAAAAGAAAAAGGGAATTTTATCCCAAAAAAGTGTGCCTGTAAGACCACTGCGCAAATACGGTGTGACAAAAAGTATTGCATAGTATGCCATTTTATGCTCTAGCGTGTTATGCCGCGTACACACGATCATTTTTCGGCATGTAAAAAAACGAAGTTTTTTAAAAATGTAATTTAAAACGATCGTGTGTGGGCTTCACATAATTTTTCTGGTTCTGAAAAACGACAAAAAAAAAATTCGAACATGTTGCATGTTTTAACAACGTTTTAAACTGTCGTTTTTCGGGTTGTAAAAAATGATCGTGTGTGGGCTTAAACGACGTTAAAAACCCACACATGCTCAGAAGCAAGTTATGAGACGGGAGCGCTCGTTCTGGTAAAACTACCGTTCGTAATGGAGTAAGCACATTCATCACGCTGTAACAGACAGAAAAGCGCGAATCGTCTTATACTAACACGAAAATCAGCTAAAGCAGCCCAAAGGGTGGCACCGTTTGAATGGAACTTCCACTTTATAGTGCCATCGTACGTGTTGTACGTCACCGCGCTTTGCTAGAGCATTTTTTTTTAACGATCGTGTGTGGGCAACGTCGTTTTAATGATGAAGTTGGAAAAAACATTGTTTTTTCAAGAGGCTGAAAAACGTCGTTTTTTACAAGCCGAAAAATTATCGTGTGTACGCAGCATTAGAAACAAAAAATATATAGCCTCTGTCTGAGATTTGGCGTTTACAAGTTAAAAACATTTTTTTGCTAGAAAATTATTTAGAACCCCCGAAAGTCTCAAAAATATGTTAAAACAAATAAATCATTAAAACATTAGTAACGCTTAGGAAGTTCTTATATGGATATAAAGTTCCACTTGTTTTAATTGAAAGAAGCAAGGTGTAGAATAACAGATAGTCCACTTTGAATATGGTTGAAAAACTCAAATCTTTGCAGATCGTAATTTCAGTGCAATATCCTTCACCACATTGCTTGTGTGGGAATCCCCCAAAGGTGATGCACTTACCAGATGATAAAGGGTTAACAGTGTGTCTTTTACTGGTTAATATCAGCAGACTCTTGTTTGCATCAGATCAGGCGTTTCCTCATTGCTTTCGTCAGAGGGCGTGTAAAGCAATGGAGGAAACGTGCGTCAGGGCTAGTCCACGCAGCAACCCACGCCGTTCATTACCTGTAATACCTCACCCGGGAATACTGCTTCAGCGGTAGGAAGGTATATCAGGATCCAACGACTTAACAAGGAGATACATTATAGGCAATTTAAAATGTTGTTACATTGTAAGTGCACATCCATATGGAATTTCTTTTATTATATAAATAAAACAATTTTATTACTGGATTACGCCATGTGCTCTTTTGTTTCTTTGCTTGTTACAAGCAATACTCAGATGGAGACACGCAGAGTGTGCTGCCAACATCCATCCACGGATTCAGCCTGATCTGATGCAAACAAGAGTCTGCTGAAAATTATAAATATTTCACATGGTTACATTGTAGCATGACTGCGCAATTGTCATTCAAAATATGACAGCGCTGAAAGCTGAAAATTGGCCTAGGCAGGAAGGGGGTGCAAGTGCCCTGTATTGAGGTGGTTAATCATAACCTGGGAACAAAAATAAGGAACTGTTTTACCTGGTCAAATATCTGTAACGTAACAAATACCTGTAATCTCGTAATCCACACAGCACGCATAGAGCAGGGAGGGGTTAGAATCCCTGTCAGGTTTTTACTGCTACCTGGAACTTGTTAGAGGGATTACCTAGTCACATGTAAATACCTGGATGAGTGGTGACATGACAATAGCAGTGGCACTGGCCACCAATTAAAAAGAGATCAAATATGCCTGGGCAGCTGCTGGTTGCTGGCCGCAGATAACTACACACAGCATGTGTATGGGCAACGTTTCTCTGCCATCCAGCTAATCACGCGAATGGTTCCCAACTATAGATCATCGAATGTCTGTAAATAGCTTCCTGTCATTCTAATTAACAAACTGCATAGAAGAAGGGAGACAATGCATAACAGTTGACAGGCAAATGTCAGATTTCAGATGACCTATATCACTCAGAAATTCTTCCCTGAATATTTTCCTCTAGATATTTCCTAGGTTGATCATCATAATATTCATCATTATAAATGCAGCAGTTGTGACTCAATTGCACCACAGCTTTATATATAAGACTCTAATTGTTACAATGTAGTCGACAGAATGTAAAGAAAATTAATTAATTCAAGGATAGTCCCTATATTAGATGTCAGTCAGAAAAAAACAATACATATCAAACCAAATTGGATCATTATTTAGATACATTGGCCCGGATTCACAAAGCACTTTCGCCGACGTATCTCGAGATACGCCGCGTAAGTGTAAATATGCGCCGTCGTATTTATGCCCCGTGCCCACAAAACTAGATACACCTGAAAATAGGCTTCCTACGACCGACGTAACTTGCCTACGCCGTCGTATCGTGGGCGCATATTTACGCCGTGCGCATTTGCCGCTCCCATAGATTTTCTATGCACATATGCAAATGAGGGAGATACGCCGATTCACAAACGTAGTTGTGCCCGGCGCATCATATACGCGGTTTGCGTAAGTCGTACGTCCAGCGTAAAGTTTTTCCCCATATAGGAGGCGCAACTCATGCAAAGGTATGGACCAGGGAACACAAGCCGTCGTATCTTTTGTCGTTTACGTTGTATGTGAATATGACTAGGCGTAGGTTACGTTCACGTCGTAGGCAGTGATTCGACGTATCTTAGGCAGTTGTCTGGATGCGATTCTGAGCATGCACATTGGGATGCGGCCACGGGACGGCGCATGCGCCGTTCATTTTAAGTACTTCTATGGCACTTGGCCCATCATTTGCATGGGGTCAAGCCTCATTAGCATGGCTCACGCCCACTTCCACCTACGCTGGCTTACGCCGAGGAAACCCAGCGTGTATTTAACAGCGAGTGGGAGCAAGTGCTTTGTGAATCCAGTACTTGCCTCTGTGCACTGCGCCGGCGTAGCGTAAAAGAGATACGCTACAGCGGCATAAATATGCGCCAATTTCTGTGAATCCGGGCCATCAAGTTCATTACAATTGTAATTTTTTTTCTACATAGTACAAGATACATAAGACAAGTATATGCACCCTTATGAAGCAATATCTGTCCTTACCTTGTCCATCAGTTTACTTGCATGTAAGGTCAGACTGTTGAGAAATATCTTTTTGCTCAATAAATGCATTTCTTCTATTGTAGTCAGCAGTGTAGAGGCGCTTGTGCCAACAATTCCACTACAAGAGACAACAATTTTAAGGAGTTTTCTCATTTAGAAGCAGTACTTAGTGTAAAAGAAAACATCTTTGAGAATTATTTTGAACACAAGCACATGATCACATGACTGTGAAGCCAATGCAATGGTTCTGGAGTTATGAACTTTTAAAGGACCTGGCTAGAAAAAGGTAAACAGGAAGTTCAATCAAACAAAAACTATACTTCAATCTACTCTCACCCCCATTCTTAGCCATTTCTATTAAACCTGTACATTAAAGATCTGTATACTTACCTATGCTGAGGGTGCCCGGTCACATGAACTGGTCCCAGCACTGGCTTCAGTGAAGAGGAGAGAATGCCAAAAATGACTGCAGAGTCTAGGTGATGATGTCACCCATAGGCTTACTATTGGCATCTATTGTCGGCTGTCCCTCCTCTACCCTTAAGCCGGTGTTGGGACACAATCATGTGACTGGACAGCAGTTCCCCTCAGAATAGGTAACTATACACATCTTTCCTTTCACAGCGTAGATAGAGGAGGCTTAGAATGGGCTGGTAGTAAATTATGTTTAGTTAGAGTTTGATTGAACGTCCACTTTAAGAAGAATTAGAGACTCAGCAAAAAACTAAATAATTATATACATTAGCAGGATATGTAACATGTGGTAATAACCTTGTATATGTAGAGAAAAGGGTTTATTAACTGCTGAGAGTTACCATATGGAGTCATGACTGATCTCTAGGGAGATGAAGGTAGGAAGTTATACACATTTTGGCAAACACCAGCAGCTCTATAACATAGTGTTTTCTAGAAGTTCTAAAGATCATGTAGGAGTTAGGGCATGGCACCATGAGATTCCCACTTTTAGGGAACCAAAGAATTCCAGGCTTCATCAGTTTTTTCATGACTGTCACTTACTTATAATCTGTCCCAGACCTCAGGCACTTTCGTATTTTGATTGTGTAAATTAGAACAGGGCATTTTACAATTTTTCACATATACAGCCATGTTCTAGATCAGGGATCCCCAAATTATGGACCTCCAGCTGATGCGGAAATACACATCGCATGAGGCATTGTAAAACTGTGACATTCACAGATATGACTAGTCATGATGGGAATCGTAGTTCCTCAACAACTGGAGGGCCATAGTTCGGAGACCTCTGTTCTAGATCAACCAACGACTGCTTTAACACATTTCCTGACATTATGGTAATTGGATTAAGCTGGGTATGCTACCCATGTTGGGCAATTGTTTGAACTAAGGAAGGTACTTTGATGAGTGATTAAACATTATCATTACAACTGAACATTTCAGCTGAATGACAAACTACTACCAGCTATCTGACTCTTATGCTAAACCTCTGTACTAGCATTTAAAAAAAATTAAGCGTGCAGATAAGAAAGGGAGAAAAAAAAAAAAAAATTTTGTTTTTCTATGGTACTACCAAAACATGAAGGCATTGGAAATATTGCTTTAGCAGAGTTGGGCTAGTCATCGCTGGTTCTGCACAGTACGTGATAACATCGAGGGCACTCCCACATTCCAGTGCTCAAAAGAAGAGGATTGGCTGGCATAACTGCAGGTTAACGTATTACTCAGTCCTGTACTGTACTCCAAGAAACAGATATTATTGGTAAGCACAAACGCCTATTTTCTTAGTAAAACAGCATGAGATACAAGATCTCAAGTCAAAATTAGTAAAACTGAGGGATGGTCAACACAGCAAACAATGCCAGTAGACTCCCAAACCAACAGGTCAAGAAGGCTCAACAGACCCAAATAGCAGCTTGTGGCACCTCATGCAAAAACTGGCATCAGAGGGAGCCTGAACATTCACCTGATAGAATATGTGAACAGTGAACAGAAGCCCAGGTGGCAGCCTTGCAAATCTGAGAAACGGAATGCCTGATACTGAAGAGCCTGTGATGCACTAACAGATATGGTGGAGAAACCTTATCCTTTAAACCATAAGCTCCAATGATCAACTTTGAAATGGCAAGATGCCCCTGAGGGAACTCTTGGAATGAATAGTATACAGGAGGAATTATGTGAGTGAAATTCAGGTCACTAGAGAGTACGAGGCCGAGGTTTGTCTTTTGATGGTACACAGGGCCAAATGCTGCTTCAGACCAGACTGGAGGAAGGACAGAATACACCCCACAGAGTACTTTCTCAGGCCCCGTACACACGTCCGAGGAACTCGACGGGCAAAACTCATCGTTTTGCTCGTCGAGTTCTGTGTGAAGCCGCCAAGGATCTCGGCGAGCCAACTTTCCTCATTGAACAACGGGGAAATAGAGAACATGTTCTCTATTTGGCTCGACGAGGAACTCGTCGGCTTCCTCGGCCGAAAGTGTACACACGGCCGGGTTTCTCGGCAGAATTCAGCTCCGATCGAGTTTCTGGCCGAATTCTGCCGAGAAACTCGGTCGTGTGTACGGACCTAAGACAACAGTTCCCCAGCTCACATCAAGCAAAAAAAACAAGTACCATGCACCGAGAGGACAATAAGGACAGCTCCCCAGCCTGAGAGGCTAGTATCCGTCATGGAAACTTTCCACATTTTTGAAGAAAAGAGCTTGCTTAATTCCAACACTGAGTTGGAAATCCACAAAAGAGACCGAATTTTTATAATACAGAGTGAAACTGGGTGTACAGCACAAAATTGAAAGAGGCAACCATGAGAACCAAGACCCTCATTGCAGGAGAGAAGTGAGGGCTTTCCTTAGGCCCAAATAGCTCAGGCATGAACTCTTTGGTCCCAGAGAAAGCCCTCTTTGAATGTCCTACTTTTGGTACAGGGAAAATGACCCCTTGAGACAAGAGTTGCTGGGCAGCAGCAAGTACATCTGCCTGTTGTAATTGACATAGAAGCAAGTTTAAAAGTATGAAAGCAGGGAGTAGGCAGAGTGCAAATCTCCAGTTTGTAGTGCCTGGAAACAACATTCTAATCTAGACTCAGGCATCTGAGATATTCCTGGACCAAAAGGCCAAGCGGGACAGCAGGCATCCACCCTCTCTGAGAAGTAGAGGTACACAGGGTACCTCTACTTCTCAGAGAGGGTGGATGCCTGGGAAGAAGTCTGGAAAGCCTTAGAAGCAAATTCTTACGCTTTGTAATCTGATGTACTTTTCCAAGGAGCTACAAAACAAGGGTTTGCCTTCAAATGGTAACTGCTCAAGGTGGTTCTTGCATGGGACTTGCTGAATGCCATTTTAGCTAAAGAATCCTATGCATGTGGAAGCTTTTTGTAAATTGTTGGCATTATATAAATACCTGTAATTAAAAAAAAATATAAAATATGTGGTCGCTTAAAGTTTTTCTTCAGGTCCTTACCTTATTGTGTGGTGGTAAAATTTCAAAAGATTAGAGATTTTGTACAGCAGCACTGCACCTGGCTCTGCAATGATAACTTGTTCTATACGAACCTAACAAAATAAAGCAGGACATTCACGTTAATAAAATATGACAACAGCTGATTAGCACTGTGGGTAATCCATTTATAAATAGGGCAGGTTAGAAGCCAAGGCAAACAGAAATATTTTGAAAAGCCAACCTGAGAGAACCAGGCATGACAAAATTATTGAATGCACAACCGAGTTTAAGGTATCGAGACTGCATGTCATGTGGAAGTCACTAATAGTCTCTCTAGTCAATGATTATTAGTGTTTCACCTGATAGTCATCCTTTTTTGCCAATCCATTGTATTTTCTTGGCTTGAGCCAATGGGCCCAGGGTAAGTTGCATGCAGTAAAAGGTAAAAAACATTCCGTCTTTACAACCATTTTTTAAAGTTGAACACTTGGCAAAATATTTAATTTTATGAAGAAATGGGTGAGAGCCTGTCAAGTATTTATTCCAGGTCCATGCAAGGCTGCTTTCTCCTTAACTCCTGCTAGATAAAGGAGCATCTCTACAGAGACACAAGCAAAAACATTTTTTTGTTGAACTTCTGACAATACTTGTGTCACAGGCACGGGTAGGTAACATCTCCCCAATGAAAAAACAGGGTGAAAGTTTTTTTTTTTATAGAGATAGAGGTGGAAGAGTGTTCCTTTTTACAGGGCATGGTTATTGAAGACTAAAGGGTCTGTTTTAAAGGGGTTGTTAATATCAAGAAATCGCAAAATTATTACTTTAAATCCCTGTACACAGCATCGGAATTTCTGATGGAAAAAGTCAGACAAACTTTTTCCATGGGAAATTTCCGACCGTGTATATGCCCCATCAAAGTAATTCCATCGGAAATTCCGATGAATTCCATCAGAGTTTAGATAGAGAACATGTTCTCTTTTGCTCCGATGGAATTCCGTTGGGAATTCCTATGTGATTTTGGGCGGACAAAGGTCCGATCGTGTGTACGGGGCTTTACTCCCACAAACGTATACAAATTAGTTTGAGACAAGAGTTTGCTATGTGTCTTTTGAATGTCGATGATCAAGTCTTGTAATCTAAAGCACTTCTGATACCTGTAACATTCCAATGAACCAATTCTCAAACACTTTTTAAATGCTACTCAAATGCTATGTGGTGTTAAAAGAGAAGTGCAGGTTTTGAAAAAAAAAATGAACATCCATACTCACCTAGGTGGATGTAGCATCGACCTGATACAGCATCTGTCCCCTGCCACCGTTACACTGAGAACTGAGCAATCAAAGATCACTGACTGTCCAATAGGGAGCCGTCTTAATGTACACTACTGAAGTCGCTCCGACTTCAGAAAAGGTTCCTGTACTACTTCAATCCGACTTGTAGGCAACTTGTACCCATTGATTTCAATGGAAGTTGCCTCTGAATTCGGATCACTGTCTTAACTGAAGCAATAATGAAGGAAGATAACCTACATTTCTCAGGCAAACCCCTCCCTCCCCCAGAGCTGATTGTTGTTTGATTGGCCACTGGAAAGCCTCCTGTCCTGGAGGCGACTTGAAGTTGCCTTGTACTGTCCTGGAGGCGACTTGAAGTTGCCTTGTACTGTCCTGGAGGCAACTTGAAGTTGCCTTGGAAGTTGCCTGATGATTCATACTCAAGTCGTGTCCAAGTTGCCTCCCAAAGTCATGCTGGAAGTCGTGTTGCCCCAGTGTGAACTGGCTCTTACAAGACAAAACAAGAGAAGCCAAACATAAATACATTAAACTTCACCTTGGAATCGGCACATCACAAATGAGTGTCAATGCTTGGAAAACATACTGGAAATTTGACAAGCTCCGATTACAGCATTGATGCCAAGCAACTGCATGAAATAGCCCTGAAACGGCATGCTAGCACTTGGACTGGATTTGCTAGTTAATTTATGTATAGACGACCTCTTCCTGCATCCAGCGCTCTTTTTTTCTCCCCGACAATCCAGCTTGTGGGTGGTCCCTTGGTTTTCTCCCATCCAATGCAGGCGATGAGCCCTGCATTAAAGTGCTTTATGACAACAGAGTGCCTGCGACCACTAGAAAACCTTACAGAAGAGGATAGCATAGCGTGGAGGAAGCCTGTGTGAGTGAGGGACCCTGGGAATAAGCGATCATTTAGGGCTCTTTTACACAGAACGCAGTTGGATGCATTTTGAACAGCACTCCAACTGCATAGACAGACCAAAATCAAGGTAATCCTATGGGCACAGTGCAAATCATTCCAGTGCAGTTAAAAAAAAAAAAAAAAAAAAGTAGAGCATGTTGCATTTTTCTGCACTGCTAATGCAGGAAACGCGCTACAAACATGCTTCAAACACACCATACCGCACCCCTTTAAGCCAAGAAAGCCAAGCCCAAAAATCGATAGAAAAACACTCTGAATATTCAGTGCAAAATGCAATCAAGCGCACGGCAAACGTGCTTCAAATGCATGGAAACATGCAGTCAAAAACGTGCAGTTATGTGCAGTTTTGTGCAGTTTCTGGTGTGAATGGGCCCTTAAAGTGGAGTTCCACCCATAAATATAACATTACATCAGTAGTTTTAAAAAAATGTCATTAGTCCTTTACGAATTCTTTTTTTTTTTTTTTTTTTTTTAGATGCCTTCAAAGTGTTGTTGCTAGGCAGAATAGTTAATCTTCCCACTTCCTGCACCTAGGTGCTTAATGCTTCCTAACCTACACTGCACAGACTCCTGGGAATGTAGTGGGTGTAACTTTCCATGAGTCTGTGCACTCCCCAGTCTCAAAGAATCATGTGACTTGGACCGCACAGGTGCTGAAACCTGATCTGACACTGCTTGTGCAGCACTGAGCATGTGCGAGTTTTGCAAGGCTAAAATCCAGGAAGTCTTATGCCGGGTACACACGAGAGGATTTATCCGCGGATACGGTCCTCCGGACCGTTTCCGCGGATAAATCCTCTCAGGATTTTGATCCGATGGAGTGTCCATACCATCGGATCGAAATCCGCGCCGAATTCCCATCGCGATGACGTGTCGCGCCGTCGCCGCGATGATGACGCGGCGACGCTGTCATATAAGGAATTCCACGCATGCGTCGAATCATTACGACGCATGCAAGGGGATGGGTTCGGACGGATCGATCCGCTGGAGCCGATTCCAGCGGATAGATTTCTTAGCATGCTAAGAAATTTTTATCCGCTGGAAATCGGTCGGCCCGAAAAAAATCAGCGGAAAAATATCCGCTGGGTTGTACACACCAGCGGATCTATCCGCTGGAACTGATCCGCAGATCAATTCCAGCGGATAGATCCTTTCGTGTGTACGGGGCCATACAGTCTGGCTTCATGATGCCCACACTTAAGATGGCCCCAGTCAATTTCTATTTTATAAAGTGTCTAAATGCTGTAACAACCTAACAAAACGGACCTTAGTTTACAGACTAACTTTACTAGAATACATTAAGCTTGTGTATTACAGGGGTATTTATATTTAAAAAGTGAAATTGTGGCCGGAACTCCGCTTTAACCTTTGCAGGGGGAGCCCCACTAAAAAGGGAGGATTTTTCTTTTGCCAGTTTTAATGTAATTGAAGTGGTAATATTATCAGTGTTCAATATTTATCTCAGTGCTAGCTTTTAAATCATACTTGAACATGGCACACAAGCTGACAACAGGGAGCACTAAGCCAAATTATATGAAGTATGAAAAAGCTTCTGCCCACCAGATTAAGCCCACAACAAAGCTAAAACCATTGGGTGTGTTAAAGCTACATTCTTTTAAATGAACATTCCCACAGCGATGTAAACCATCCTATTTCTATACACAAAAACATAACCTTGGATGTGACTATGTTATCATACTTTAATTAAACTGGATACGCAGAAATGACAGTTTGACCAGCGACGATAGCATTAGAATGTGGCCTTCTGGTGTTTTCAAAGTAATAGCTTTGAAACATTTCGAAAGGAACAACTTTGTTTTCACTTGTCCCCTGGTCAGCAATACTAAAATGATGGGAAAATGCGTATGTTCTGTTTGCGATAGGAGTCTTAAAGGAGTTGTAAAGGAAAAAAAAGAATTGCCTAAAATTAATGTCTGCAAGGTAGACAGACAGAATAGTGTAATGATCCTGTTAAAAAACAAGTACCGTATTTAATCGGCGTATACCGCGCACTATTTTGCCCTGAAAAATCAGGGCAAAATCGTGTGTGCGCGATAATTGCCGATACCCGCTTTCCCGCCACGAGTTTGAATACTGCGCCGGCATATACCGAGCACAGTACACTCGTGTATCTTCGGGCAGTCTCGGCGCCTCTCGCACTGACGTCCTGAGCGTACAGGACGTCAGCGCGACAGTTGCCGAGCCTGCCCGACGATACACGAGTGTACTGCGCTCGGTATATGCCGGCGCAGTATTCAAACTCGGCGCGGGAAACGAGCGGGGAGGACGCGAGGACACCGCAGAAGGACGCCGGACCCGACTAAGAGGATACCCGAAGCCGCAGACGGACGCCGGACCCGGCGAGGCCGCCGATGGACGCCGCGCAAGACACCAAAACTGTAAGTACAAAACATCTTTTTTTTCCAAAGGAATTCGGGCAACTTTAGGGGTGCGCGCTATACGCGGGAGCGCGCTATACCCCGATAAATACGGTAATTACCTAGTAAATTCCTTCATCTATATCCCCTCCGGCATTCTAGTTTTTGTTCTCTCATTCACTTCCTGGTTTGCATCGTTCGTTCATGTAAGAACTACATTTCCCAGTATGCATTGTGGCACGCCCAGTAATTCAAACCTTCTTGAGGTCTCTAACACGTAGAGAGCGTCCTGCCGCACAGATGTAGCTCCCAGGAGGGGGTGAGCACGTTACTGACCACCGCAGTAAAGCCTCCAGTCACGGTGGTCAGTAAAATCAGACAAGCAAAAAGTGAACAGAACAGAGAAGAAATAGAGCAACTTCTGAGCAAAAACGAACAATGAGGAAGTGAAAAGAGGAATGTCTGCAGGTAAAGGATGCTTATTATGAAAAAACAACTGTTTCCTTTACAACCCCTTTAAAGTGGAGTTCCACCCATAAGTATAACATTACATCAGTAGTTTTAAAAAAATGTCATTAATCCTTTACGAATTTTTTTTTTTTTTTTTTAGATGCCTTCAAAGTGTTGTTGCTAGGCAGAATAGTTAATCTTCCCACTTCCTGCACCTAGGTGCTTAATGCTTCCTAACCTACACCGTACAGACTCCTGGGAATGTAGTGGGTGTAACTTTCCAGGAGTCTGTGCACTCCCCAGTCTCAAAGAATCATGTGACTTGGACAGCACAGGTGCTGAAACCTGATCTGATACTGCTTGTGCAGCACTGAGCATGTGCAAGATTTGCAAGGCTGAAATCCATGGCTTCATGATGCCCACACTTAAGATGGCCCCAGTCAATTTCTATTTTATAAAGTCTCTAAATGCTGTAACAACCTAACAAAACGGACCTTAGTTTACAGACTAACTTTACTAGAATACATTAAGCTTGTGTATTACAGGGGTATTTATATTTAAAAAGTGAAATTGTGGCCGGAACTCCGCTTTAAACTATTACTTCCTTAACACCTGAATAAAATACAAAAATCTGCTTTCATTGCAGATAGGTGACAAATTAGGCTACCACCTTTTGGGATAAACCAAGATTTTACGGAATTGTCATCAATTCAGTCCAGTTGATTATGCGTTAATTTTTTTTAATTATTTTTTTATGAAAAAATAAATAAAAAAACACATTTGGCATATTGCTTTCCTGCTTTGTGGATGCCAGTATTGCTTCTTCAAACGCATGCCCTTGTTTCATTGACAATATAGGTTTATCCAATATGCATGGTATAACAATGATCTGCAAAGTGCAGTCACCCTGAACAACCAATCAGGTTTTAGTTTCCTGCAGGGATATCAATAAAAGATTAATTTTGATTCTAAGAATTATCCTAGTAACTGCACTTATAGTAGCCATAGTAAACCTGCAAAATATTTTGTTTTGCAGAAAACAAATATCTGGAGTCCCTATTGTATGCAGCCATATTACACCTACTCCTCAAAGACTGGAGAGATTACTCAAAGCAAGCCTGTGCCAAAAGCCTGGAAACACAAGCTGTAGCACCAATGGGAATGATTGGAAATAAGTACCTTGGAAATAATGTATGCTAATTTATTTTCTCTAGAACAGGGGTCTCCAAACTTTCTAAACAAAAGGCCAGTTTACAGTCCTTCAGACATTAAAAGGGCTGGACTCATTGGGAGTAGAAAATGCCCCAGAATAAAATATGTAAGTTAGGTCCTATAGTTAATTATGTCAATAATGCTTCAAGGGGTTATAAAGGTTTGTTTTTTATTTTCTAAATCGGTTCCTTTAAACTAGTGCATTGTTGATTCACTTACCTTTTCCTTCCATTTCCCTTCTTAATTTTTTTTTCTTTGTCTGAATTGTTCACTTCCTGTTCCTCCTCAGTAAGCTGTTCTGACTAACGTCAGACCTACAGCCACACCCCCCTACAGTTGTAAACACACACTAGGTGAAACATAACTCCTTCAGCGCCCCCTGTGGTTAACTCCCAAACTGCAAATGTAATTTTCACAATAAACAATGCAATGTAAATGCATTTCTTGCTGTGAAAATGACAATGGTCCCAAAAATGTGTCAAAATTGTCCGAAGTGTCCGCCATAATGTCGCAGTCACGAAAAAAATCGGCGATCGCCGCCATTAGTAGTAAAAAAATTAAAAAAATAAAAAAAATTAAAAATCCAATAAAACTATCCCCTATTTTGTAAACGCAATAAATTTTGCGCAAACCAATCGATAAACGCTTATTGTGATTATTTTTACCAAAAATAGGTAGAAGAATACGTATCGGCCTAAACTGAGGAAAAAAAACGTTTTTATATATGTTTTTGGGGATATTTATTATAGCAAAAAGTAAAAAATATTGAATTTTTTTTCAAAATTGTCGCTCTATTTTTGTTTATAGCGCAAAAAATAAAAACCGCAGAGGTGATCAAATACCACCAAAAGAAAGCTCTATTTGTGGGGAAAAAAAAGGACGCCAATTTTGTTTGGGAGCCACGTAGCACGACTGCGTAATTGTCTGTTAAAGCGACGCAGTGCCGAATCGCAAAACATGGCCTGGGCATTTAGCTGCCTAAAGGTCCGGGGCTTAAGTGGTTAAAGGAACCTATTTAGAAAATAAAAAACAAACCTTTACAACCCCTTTCAGGCTTGGTGGTCAGTAAGAGTAAAAAAATACATAGCGCCTGTGGCCAGAAAGAGGAGAAATAGTGTCCCATAATTTATATTGGTGGAAAAAATGGTTCCCCATCATTGGTGTCATTGGGAGGAATAGTGCAAAATCATCAGCAGCCCTCAAATTTCCCCCTCGCATTTTGCAAGTGGAAAATGAGGGCTGGCGGGGCTGCCTGGGAGGGGGGGGGGGGGTAAGCATCACTAGCATGCAGGATTGAATGGGAGCCGTTCTCCCAGTGTTCGCAAAGGGGAAGAGAGAGGAGAGCAGGCGGCCGGATTGTCAAAGAGTGGGGACATTGCTGTAACAGCTTACATTTCAATTGCTGTGTGTTCCCACTGTTCACCGTCGCACATATCCCCTCCTCCTGGCCTGGAGACTGTGATATACATCACAGGTCCCGGGATTGGATGGGTGACCTGTCTAACAAAGTATCGGGGGCCAGGAGGCGGGGCTGTATGTGACAGCGAGTGTGGGGAACACGCGGAAATTGAAATATAAGTTGTTACAGCGATGTCCGCCCTCTCCATTAATACAGCTGCCTGCTCTCCTCTCTCTTCCCCTGCATGGGCGGGCTGCATCGATGGACACAGGCGGGCTGCATCGATGGACACAGGCGGGCTGCCACATTTACAAGTGGCAGAAGTGGGTGTAAAATGCCAATCATTCTCCTTAGATCTTGTGTCTGTACGCTGCTTCTGGCTCCAAAGTGCCTTCCAAGGTAATATGACCTACAAGCAGCACTTGGGAGTGACCTTGCAGGTTGAGATACGATATTAAGGTGGCCCATGCCATTCTTCTTGCAATCCCTTTTAACATTACGCGTGTATAGGGATGGCTGTAGACTCGTTATTGTTCCCTCTCACATGACAACTGTCTAGTAATCCCTGTACAGCAACTGTGAAAGCTATGTGCAAATTCAGCTTTACATTCAGAAGCTAGATTTGCAATCCTGTATACAAATGCCTACCCAGATGTAACAACATCCTGCTTTTCCTAATAGCAGAAATGTGTCCACTTTTGTTCAATGTGTGTCACTGGGCACACTGGGGTAGATTCAGAGAGCAATTACGCCGGCGTATCCATAGATACGCAGCGTAATTGCTAAGTAGCGCCGGCGTATCTACTGTCTGTATTCAGAAAGCTAGATACGCCGACTTTAGCCTAAGATACGACTGGCATAAGTCTCTTACGCCGTCGTATCTTAGGGTGCATTCTGACGATGGCCGCTAGGTGGCGCTCCCATAAATGTCAGCGTAGAGTATGCAAATTACATACTTCCGCCGATTCACGAACGTACGTGCGCCCGGCGGTAGTTTTTTACGTCGTTTTCGTCGTAAGGCTGCTCCTGCTATTAGAAGGCGCAGCCAATGTTAAGTATGGACGTCGTTCCCGCGTCGCGATTTGAAATTTTTACGTTGTTTGCGTAAGTCGTCCATGAATGGCGCTGTTATGTACACATATTCGCCAGCACACCAAGGATCATTGAAAAAACTTCCAAAAATTTAATGCATAATAGCGATCCAAAAAGCAACGTTTCGAGGTCACGCAGGACCTCTTCGTCATTTACGTGCACGTCGATACCAATGCCATCCTTGCAACGTCAATTACCGCAATGCACGTCGGGAAATTTTAGGGACGGCGCATGCGCAGTACGTTCGGCGCGGGAACGCACCTAATTTAAATGATCCACGCCCCCTACGGGATCATTTGAATTACGCACGCTTACGCCGGCCCCTTTTACGCTACGCCGCCGCAACTTTACAGGCAAGTGCTTTGTGAATCAAGCACTTGCCAGTAAAACTTGCGGCCGCGTAACGTAAGTGTCATACATTACGCCGCCGCAGTTTTGCGCGCCCCTACCTGAATCCACCCCACTGTATATTACTGGAATTATAAATGATCTTTTTTTAAGAAAAACATATAATTGAGGTTTGTAAAAGGCGATTCAGCAATTATTCACCTTCAGTGGTCTGCAGACACCCTCAGTGATATGTCCGACTACTTCCTGGATATTATCCTCAACTCCTACAAAAAATGAGACAGAGACATTAAAAATCCTACTGGCCAATCAGCTCCAGACACACAACTGAATAAGCAACTGAAACAAAAACAGAGAAATGACAGTTGCCAAATGCCGCTGCCAGCAGAAAGAAAATCTGGGGAAGGACAGGGAGACAAAACTATGGGCATGCTTACCGTCTCATCACCTTTAAGAAATAACCTTTAAAATGTAAGTAGGAGTAAAACAATTGAGATTTCTTCCATATCTGTAATGTAAAGGCTACAGGTGGCAGAAAGTGACAGTTTAGGGAGGAAGAGCGTTTGTCATTATTAGACCATATCAAAGAGATAAGGTGTGCTGGAAACAATTGGCCATGTTCTATCTCTGTCCAACGATTTTGAGCACAGCAAGGTGACACAGATATTATATGACAGAGATGTGTAGCGTGATAGTATTTAACCACTTCCATACCAGGCACTTACGCACCTTCCCGCAGAAGCCAATTTTCAGCAATGTCGCACTTTGAATGGCAATTGCGCGGTCGTGCGACGTGGCTCCCAAACAAAATTGGCGTCCTTTTTTCCCCACAAATAGAGCTTTCTTTTGGTGGTATTTGATCACCTCTGCGATTTTTTTTTTTTGCGCTACAACTAAAAAAAGACTGAAAATTTAAAAAAAAAAATATGTTTTTATTTTTTTCTGTTAATTTTATTGTAAATAAGTACGTTTTCTCTTTCAATTACGGGCACTGATATGGCGGCACTGATGGGCACCGATGAGGTAGTACTGACGGGCACAGATGAGGTGGCACTGATTGGCGGCGCTGGTATGCGGCACTGATGGGCACACATAGGCGGCACTGATGGGCACACATAGGCGGCACTGATGGGCACACATAGGCGGCACTGATGGGCACACATGGGCGGCACTGATGGGCACACATGGGCGGCACTGATGGGCACACATGGGCGGCACTGATGGGCACTCATGGGCAGCACAGATGGGCACTCATGGGCAGCACAGATGGGCACTCATGGGCAGCACAGATGGGCACTCATGGGTGGCACTGATGGATATTTATGGGTGTCACAGATGGGCACTGATAGGTGGGCACTGGGCATGGATGGGCACTGTGGGGTGGCACTGATGGACACTGTGGGGTGGCACTGATGGACACTGGGGTGGCACTGATGGACACTGGGGTGGCACTGATGGACACTGTGGGGCAGCACTGATCTACCCATGTTGCCAGTTATTTGTGGGCACTGATTGGCATGTTTTTTTTTTAAAAGCTTTTTTTTTTTTTTCAATCCTTTTTTTTTATTTATTTGCCCTTCCCTGTCAGGAGAGCCGCCAATCGGCTCTCCTCTACTCGCGTCTGTCAGACGCGAGTGAGGAAGAGCCATCAACGGCTCTTCCTGTTTACATCATGATCAGCCGTGGTTGGACACGGCTGGTCACGTGGTAAAGAGTCTCCGCCGGAGGCTCTTTACCGAGATCGGAGATGCAGGGTGTCAGACTGACACCCCACATCACCGATCGCCGCGCTGCACGCCTCCACAGGCGCGCGCGGCATTAAATCCTGCAGGACGTCCATGGACGTCCAGTCAGGATTTCAAAACCACTTCCCGGACGTAAATCGGCCATAGGCCGGGCGGGAAGTGGTTAATTAAAGTGGTTGTAAAAGTTTATTTTTTTATCTTAATGCCATCCTATGCATTGGCTCCTGCTGCTGTCATTTAAAACCTCTAAACAGAGAGCAGGAGATGGAGCTGAGCCGGGCTGTGTGTGTGAATAGATGTAAACAGGCCAGCACAAGTGCCCCCATAGGAAGCGATTTGCTATGGCGGTACTCAGCAGTAGGGAGGAGCCAGGAGCGCTGGTGGGGGACCCCAGAAGAGAAGGATGGGGCAGCTCAGTGCAAAAACCATTGTATGGAGCAGGAAAGTATGATGTTCTCATCCTGGGAAGAAGTCTTGACAACGAAACAAGTTGGAAGTGACGTGGTTTACGCGCATTGGAAGTGCCGCAGTGGCCATTTTAGTAATGGTAACAAAATGTTTTTTCACCAAATGTTCATAGATTTTAAATAAATATGATTTTTATAAGGATTTACTGCACTTGGCCTTTGCATGATATCTTTTGCATGGGAGCCCTGGAAAGAAGATGACGTGAAGAAGGGCAACTGTTGGAAGTTGATGATTTATTTGGAAAGTGATTTAGGCAGCACCAATCTGGTAAGGTGCATAAAGGGATACTTTTACACATTTGCATGTGGATCACTTAACCACCTCCCGTCTAGGCTATAGGAAAATGACGGCTACAGCGTAGACTAACATTGCTGGGAGGGCGTCTATTGATGTCCTCCCGTGATTGCGCTTCCTGTGTGCCCCCTGCAGCAAGCTTTGACAGGGATCCTTCGTCTTTCGGGGGGGGGAAAGAGCCAATCACAGCGGCTCTTTACCATGTGACCAGCTGTGTCTAATCACAGCTAATCACAGTGTAAACAGGTTATCAGCAAACCTCTCTTAATGCTGAAATATTCCAATAGGGAACACAGACAGACATTTGGACCTGACAGAGAGAGCCGAACCCTTCCTCACTCTACCCAGAACGACAGAAAACTATGGGCCAGATTCACGTAGAATCGCGGTGGCGTAACGTATCGTAGATACGTTACACTGCCGCAAGTTTTCATCGCAAGTGCCTGATTCAAAAAGCACTTGCGTGAAAACTTACGCCGGCGGCCTCCGGCGTAAGCCCGCGTAATTCAAAGGGGCGTGTGCCATTTAAATTAGGCGCGCTCCCGCGCCGGACCTACTGCGCATGCTCCGTTTTGAAATTCCCGCCGTGCTTTGCGCGAAGTGACGTCATTTTTTCGAACGGCGACCTGCATAGCGTACTTTCGTATTCCCGGACGTCTTACGCAAGAACAAAAAAAAATTAAATTTCGACGCGGGAACGACGCCCATACTTTATACAGCACATACGTCTGCTGTGTAAAGTTAGGGCAGCTAAAACGACGACTAACTTTGCGACGGGAAACTAGACTAGCAGCGACATAGCGAACGCGAAAAACCATCGTGGATCGCGGTAACTACTAATTTGCATACCGACGCTGGTTTACGACGCAAACTCCCCCCAACGGCGGCCGAGGTATTGCATCCTAAGATCCGACAGTGTAATTCAATTACACCTGTCGGATCTTAGGGCTAACTATGCGTAACTGATTCTATGAATCAGTCGCATAGTTAGGAAGACCCTAAAACAGAGATACGACGGCGTATCAGGAGATACGCCGTTGTATCTCTTTTGTGAATCTGGGCCAAAGTATTTAAGTATTTTCAGTCTCACCTTGGATGTTGACTTGCTTCAGAAGAGATTCCAAGTGCTCCTTCTCTGATGCAGTAGCCTGATGAAGCCACGCCAACATATCCCCAACATACCTTTTTTAATAGAGGAAAAAATAGTTACACTCTACATCAAACATACAACATGTGACAAAGATCTTGCCATGTTTTCCCTAGATCCTATTCACTGGCATTCTCTACCTTCTGCTCACCTATCAATCTACCAGTTGTCCATCTCTCTCTTTGTTTCACCTTTAGCTAACACTCCCTTTCACAGAATTCGGTGTGCTATAGGTAATGGCCCGGATTCAGGTAGAAATTTTTGCCCTGCGCCCCCGCAAATTTACCGCGCTGCCCTTGATTTACGCCGATCGTAGAGCGCATGCTCCGTCGGGAAACTTTCCCGACGTGCATTGCGGCAAATGACGTCGCAAGGACGTCATTTGCTTCAAAGTGAACGTGAATGGCGTCCAGCGCCATTCACGAATCACTTACGCAAACTACGTAAATTTTAAATTTCGCAACGTGGGAACGACGGGTATACGTAACATTGGCTGCCCCTAATAGCAGGGGCAGCCTTACGCGAAAACCGCCGTACGAAAAAGACGTAAACTGCGTACGCAGGGCTCGCGTAACGTTGTGAATCGGCGTTAGTATGCAATTTGCATACTATACGCAGAGCACAACGGGAACGCCACCTAGCGGCCATCGCAAGAATGCAGCCTAAGATATGCAGGCATAAGAGCCTTATGCCGCGCATATCTTAGGCTGCAGTCGGCGTAACAAGGTTCCTGAATCAGGAGCATTCGTTACGCCGGGGCAATTGAGCAATTGCGCTGTGTAACTATGGTTACACAGGCGCAATTGCTTCTTGAATCCGGGCCAATGTGCGTTTTTGGAGGAGAAGGGCAAAACTTTCGAGTAATTGAAGGTGGGCTTGCGCTGAGATTTTCGAAAAGCTAGTATGTATTGTATCACATCATGATTTGAATGCAGGTATACATGTTTGTTGATAGTAACGATATTCTTCAAATACCTCAATGGATCATGAGAATGCATCTCAATAGGTCTGGGGGTTCCACCAGGCCCACCTCTGGTGAGTGCATCAATAAATCCACGCACCACGGCACTCCTCCTTGCTGTTCCAAATTCATCCAATGTGTATCTGCCAACAAGATAAAATGTTGAAGGGTTAGTCAAAATGTCCTTCAAACACTTCTCAACTACCCAGAGTATATAAGTCTTGAACAAACCCACATCTCTCTGATAGTATGAAAGTATACAGCTTCTGTTTTAAGGGGATTCGGAGCACGCTCATACTAAAAAGTTTAGGTCCAAGAGTAAGCACTAAGTCATTTTTTTGAACGGCGACGCACGTAGCGTAATTCCGTATTCCCGGACAGCTTATGCAAACAACGTTATTTTTTAAATTTCGACGCGGGAACGACGGGCATACTTTACACAGCAATACGATTGCTGTGTAAAGTTAAGGCACCAAAAAAAACGACTAACTTTGCGACGGGAAACTAGACTAGCGGCAACGTAGTGAATGCGAAAAACCGTCGGGGATCGCCGTAACTCCTAATTTGCATACCCCACGCTGGTTTACGACGCGAACTCCCCCCAGCGGCGGCCGCGGTATTGCATCTTAAGATCCGACAGTGTAAAACAATTACACCTGTCGGATCTTATGGATATCTATGCGTAACTGGTTCTATGAATCAGTCGCATAGATAGAAACAGAGCTACGACGGCGTATCAGGAGATACGCTGTCGTATTTCTTTTGTGAATCTGGCCCATAGTACTTCTCATTCTGCCAGATCAGTTTTATGTTCGTAAAAGAGAAATATCCAAAATCTGTTCAAGGTACGGGGGGTGTGTAAATCTGTTATACATAACAAAACTACACTGTCACTTATTGGCTATTTAAAGCAAAGTGACAGTGTTTGTGTAAAGCCCAGCCCCTGACCACTTTAGTCTTACCTCTCCAGCACTGCCCTCTTCTTCTTTGGCCACCACTGCAAATTACCCAGTTCTTCTGTGTGTGGGGGAGCATGTGGCCTCCTCTCATGATGCAGTTTTATATGATGGTGGGGTTGAGGTCACTGTTTCCTACAAGCTCCAGAGTTGAGCATTTTAGAGCACAGGAGTGAGGAGTATAAAGCAGCTGGGAATAGGCTGGGGATAGGCTTTCCACAGACATGGTCACTTTGCCCTGAAGGGCCAAGATGACAGTGTTGGTTTAATGCACCTTAAATAAGTCTAAAAATGAATAATGTCTCAATCAAATCACAATTAACGTGTTTTTTTTTTTAAATGTAATGTATTTACTGCTAAAAAACACTGGGCCAGATTCACGTAGAATCGCCCTACGCTGCGGTGGCGTAACGTATTACATTTACGTTACACTGCCGCAAGTTTTCAGCGTAAGTGCTTGATTCACAAAGCACTTGCCTGTAAACTTGCGGCGGCGTAGCGCCCGGCGCAAGCCCGCCTAATTCAAATGGGGCGGGGACCATTTAAATTTGGCGCGTTCCCGCGCCGAATGTACTGCGCAAGCTCCTTCCTTAAAATTTTCCGACGTGCATTGCGCTAAATGACGTCGCAAGGACGTCATTGGTTTCGACGTTAACGTAAATGGCGTCCATTCACGGACGACTTACGCAAACGACGTGAAATTTAAAATTTCGACGCGGGAACGACGGTCATACTTAACATTGGCTAGACCACCTAGAGGGAAGCTTTAGTTTTACGCGGCGTATCTCTACAAAAACAACGTAAAGTTACAGCGACGGGCAAAGCGGACGTTTGTGAATCGGCGTAACTAGTCATTTGCATATTCTACGCAGACCGCAATGGAATCGCCACCTAGCGGCCGGCCAAGAATTGCAGCCTAAGATCCGACGGTGTAAGTCACTTACACCTGTCGGATCTTAGGGCTATCTATGCGTAACCTGATTCTATGAATCAGGCGCATAGATACGACAATCGTATCTCAGAGATACGACGGCGTATCAGGAGATACGCCGTTGTATCTCTTTTGTGAATCTGGCCCACTGTGCCCAGCTGCTGCAGCTCTTTATCACACTTCCTCTATTTACTGGAGTCTCTGAGAACAGCTGAAGTCATTGGCTCCGGCTGCTGTCTGTCAAATCCAGTGAGGAAGGAGTCGGAATCCAGTGAGGAGGGAGTGCACTGTATGCGTCTATGAACACACACAGCCTGGCTCAGGAATGTGAATGCACAAGTGACCTCTCAGCACACCGCTTGCTGAGGGGGTACTCAGAGAAGAGAAAGGATGGAGACTGCTGGCGGGGGGGGGGAGCCCTCAAGCTGTTGCGAAACTACAAGTCCCATCATGCCTCTGCCTGTGGGAATCATGCTTGTAACTGTCAGTCTTGCAATGCCTCATGGGACTTGTAGTTTCACAACAGCTGGAGGACCGCCAGTTTGAGACCCCTGGTTTAAACAAAGATGGCCTTGCCCACTCCCTTCACTGAGTTATGCCGCGTACACACGATCATTTTTCGGGTTGTAAAAAAATCAGTTTTTCAGCCTCTAGAAAAAACAAAGTTTTTTTCAACTTCATCATTAAAACGACGTTGCCTACACACACACGATAGTGAAAAAAAAATGCTCTAGCAAAGCGCGGTGACGTACAACACGTACAAAGGCACTCTAAAGGGGAAGTTCCATGCGGATGATGCCACGCTTGGGGCTGCTTTAGCTGATTTTCTGTTAGTAAAAGACGATTCACGCTTTTCTGTCTGTTACAGCGTGATGAATGTGCTTACTCCATTACGAATGGTAGTTTTACCAGAACGAGCGCTCCCGCCTCATAACTTCTGAGCATGCGCGGGTTTTTAACGTAGTTTTAGCCCACACACGATCATTTTTTACAACCCGAAAAACTACATCGTTTAAAACGTCGTTAAAAAATGCAGCATGTTTGAATTTTTTTTTGTCGTTTTTCAGAACCTGAAAAATGATGTGAAGCCCACACACGATCATTTTAAATGACATTTTTTTAAAACAATGTTTTTTTCATGCCGAAAAATGATCGTGTGTACGCGGCATAAGGGTTCACTGCCTCTGGTAAGCCTCCTTTTCAATGATCGGTGGTGGATTTCTTTACTGCACTTCATTTGGAATATTGCGAGTACCACTATTTTTTCACATTGAATTCGTTTTGATCAGCATTTATTCATCAGAGACTTTTATTCATTATATTTAGTGTTCATTATTGTTATCTCTTTCCACTGATGCACTTATTATTCATTTGGGTGTTTTTTTTTTTGTTTAAAGCGCTATACTTTTGTTTGTCTTGTTTTTCCACCTTTGTCTATAGGTAGTGTTAGCTGCTTACTTAAGCAGATTTTTTTGCCATTTGTTACCATTCTGCAGCATATTAACCACTTGTCGACCAGGCCATAGACAAAATGACATCCTGGCCTGCAAGTACAATTACCAGGGTTATGGCTGCAGCAATATGACATAACCCTGGTATTGTTTTTTCAGCCGGCGATTCTCTACAAGATAAAAGTGGTCCATGTGACGAATTTAGAAGTGCTCCCTCCTGCGGCTTTTCGGGCTTACTTGACCGATAGGTGAAGCCCAGGGCCCACCTGGAGCTGCCGGTGGCTTGCAATAGAGATAAGTTAAGGCAAGATGGCCTCCGCTCATCTATATGGCCTTGGAGGACCAGAGTGACGTCATGACATCACTTCTGGTTCCTCCGGCGCGTAAACAAGGCTTTTTCTGGAGGGGGATAGCAGCGCTGGTATGAGAGTGTGTAATTTTGTTTGCAATTGCTTATGGATACTCTGTATTGTCTCATATCCTTATTCGGCTTTGTGTAATTCCCATGACCTGTATTCATTTTGTGGATGTGATCTATAACCACTTCCCGACGGCCGCATGTATATGTACGTCCACAATATGGCACGTACAGGCAAATGGGCGTACATGTAGGTCCTTGCCTTTCCGCGTGTCGGGGGTCCGATCGGGACTCTTCCCGGTACATACGGCGGTCGGTAACCCGCAGGGAGCGATCTGGGACGAGGGCGCGGCTATTAGTTTCTAGCCGCCCCCTCGCGATCGCTCCCCGGAGCTGAAGAACGGGGAGAGCCGTGTGTAAACACGGCTTCCCCGTGCTTCACTGTGGCGGCGTATCGATCGAGTGATCCCTTATATAAGGGAGACTCGATCGATGACGTCAGTCCTACAGCCACACCCCCCTACAGTTGTAAACACACACTAGGTGTACCCTAACTCCTACAGCGCCCCCTGTGGTTAACTCCCAAACTGCAACTGTCATTTTCACAATAAAGAATGCAATTTAAATGCATTTTTTGCTGTGAAAATGACAATGGTCCCAAAAATGTGTCAAAATTGTCCGAAGTGTCCGCCATAATGTCGCAGTCATGAAAAAAAATCCCTGATCGCCGCCATTAGTAGTAAAAAAAAAAAAAAATTAATAAAAATGCAATAAAACTACCCCCTATTTTGTAAACGCTATAAATTTTTCGCAAACCAATCGATAAACGCTTATTGCGATTTTATTTTACTAAAAATAGGTCGAAGAATACGTATCGGCCTAAACTGAGGGAAATTTTTTTTTTTATATATGTTTTTGGGGGATATTTATTATAACAAAAAGTAAAAAATATTGAATTTTTTTCAAAATTTTCGCTTTATTTTTGTTTATAGAGCAAAAAATAAAAACCGCAGAGGTGATCAAATACCACCAAAAGAAAGCTCTATTTGTGGGGAAAAAAGGACGCCAATTTTGTTTGGGAGCCACGTCGCACGACCGCGCAATTGTCTGTTAAAGTGACGCAGTGCCGAATCGCAAAACCTGGCCTGGGCATTAAGCTGCCTAAAGGTCCGGGGCTTAAGTGGATAATCTTTTTCTATTTTTGTAATAATTCTATTTAAATGTTTATGCAAAATCATAAATAAACACCTCATAAAAAAAATCAATAATAAATAAAAATACACCAGTGCACACTGTAGGCAGTGGTAACAGCATTTTTACATAGCTTTTCCTTCCTTAGACTGGTACTCTTTATGATGAAATCATGAAATATATCAAGTGCACTGGTGTTTCTTTTTTCTCCAACTTGAGCTTACATTTAGCTACACTGGATTTATTTGCTGCACAAATCAACGTTATTTATAGTTTGAAAATGAATAAAAACAAAAAGTACATTAAAAATGGCCTTGGAACAAAAATGATAGCTTTTAGCAAGATCTCTGCAATTTCATCGAATATGAAAAGGTTGTAAGGTAAGGTGTTACACCAATTTTACAAATTTCAGATGTTTTTTATGCGTGGAGCAGAATGACAATAAAAACTGATATTTTTCAATCGTTGTGTTTTTTTTTTTTTAGAAGTCAAAGAGGGAGTGAAAAAGTGTCGACAGTAAATCCATTTGTGCTTTTATCGCATAACAAGGACAGGCCAAATTACTCACATCATCTCCCTGGTAATTCCACCACTTATCTATCCATTGTGAAGTACCTTTATAAACAAGAGAATTTGCCCAACATGAACCCCAGTTTATAAGCGTCATCACAATTGTAGGTTCTCAAACCACTTTTGACATTTTGATGATAAGTTTTAAAAGGGCCAAAATGATGGTTTCAAATGAAAGATGGGAATCATGGAGTCACCACTTAGTCACCTGGATCAAAGAACGTACTTGTTAGTTCAGGAATAGTTGACACAATACAATGTTGGATGCCACCAAATGTTTTGGGGGCATCTCACATTCAGTAATTCCATAACTGTGCAGACATAAAAAAAATATATATATATATATATATCTTCAGTGTACTATGAAATTATGGTTAAGTGGCTTAATTTACTATTCTTCAAGTACAAGATTCTGCTATTGATCAACAAAAAAACATTTTGGCCCAGATTCACGTACAAGAGCGCATCTTTGTGCAGGCGTAACGTATTCTATTTACCTTACGCCTCCGCAACTTTGACAGGCAAGTGCATATTCACAAACCAAAGTTGCGGCGGCGTAGCGTAGATAGGCCGGCGTAAGCCCGCCTAATTTAAATGTGGAAGATGTGGGCGTGTGATATGTAAATTTAGTGTGACCCCACGTAAATGACGCTTTTTACGAACGGCGCATGCGCCGTCCGTGAAAGTATCCCAGTGCGCATGCTCCAAATTAACCTGCACAAAGCCAATGCTTTCGACGTGAACGTAAATGACGCCCAGCCCTATTCGCGAACGACTTACGCAAACGACGTAAAACTTGAAAAATTTGACGCTGTTCCGACGTCCATACCTAACATTGGTAGCCTCATAGAGCAGGGGTAACTTTACGCCGGAAAAAGCCTTACGTAAACGGCGTATCTGTACTGTGACGGCCGGGCGTACGTTCGTGAATAGGCGTATCTAGCTTATTTACATATTTCTAGGCATAAAGGCGTAAATATGCAGTTAAGATACGACGGTGTAGGAGACTTACGCTGGTCGTATCCTATACATATGTGTGTGTGTCTGTGTGTGTCTGTGTGTGTATGTATGAACAATAAAGACGTATTCGTTAACCACTTCCCGCCGGCCCGACGACTTTTTTTAAGCGCTATAACTTTTACGCAAACCAATCACTATACGCTTATTGCGGGGTTTTTTTACCAAAAATATGTAGAAGAATACGTATCGGCCTAAAATTGGATATTTATTATAGCAAAAAGTAAAAAAAATGTTTTTTTTCACAATTGTCGCTCTATTTTTGTTTATATCGCAAAAAATAAAAACCGCAGAGGTGATCAAATACCACCAAAAGAAAGCTCTATTTGTGGGGAAAAAAGGATGTAAATTTTGTTTAGGAGTCACGTCGCAAGACCGTGCAATTGTCATTCAAAGCGTCACAGTGCTGAAAGCGGAAATTTCGCCTGGGTAGGAAGGGGGTATATGTGCCCAGTAAGCAAGTAGTTAAGGTGAACCTGTCATCAAACTTAAAGCACCCTTAAAAACACGTCATCTCGGGTGTTTAGGTGATGGTACCAATATTACAATTATTTGTCTCTACTATGCCAATACTCTCTTACAATAGTTTTCTATAACAAAAAATGTATACGGTCCTTTAAACACTTACTGTCCAGGGCCGAAAGAAGCCGAGCGCCGGTGCGCAGGCGCCGTATAGAGCTGCACCAACGTTCGGCTTCTTTTGGCAACTCGTGACGCGCAGTATGCGACGGTCGGAGGCCTGTCAATCAATTAGGAACGCCCAGTCCCGCAGAAGACATACCCGGAAGCGGCGGTGAAAATACGGTATGTACGAGGGGGGGGGGGGGGGGGGGGGGCGAAAAACAGCTGATTGTCATTAGGACAACTCGGCTGAATGTAATGTTAAAAATTTATTTTTGGGTGAACCCCCACTTTAAAGGGGTACTAAGGCTATAAATGCAGCTATGGTCATGTAACGACCACTTGCTGACAAAACATAAATATTTTATATATATGTGTGTGTGTGTGTGTGTGTGTGTCAGCAGTGGTTAAGGTGATTCTAAAGTTTAATAAATAAATAAAAATAACAACCATGTTATACTTACCTGCTCTGTGCAATGGTTTTGCACAGAGTAGCACGATCCTCTTCTTTTTGGGTTCCCCACTTGCCAGGGGGTGCTCGAGCAGGTTCGCTTTCAAGCCATGTTCCTGTGAATGTCCATTCATACACAGAGCGTGGCTTGGCCCCACCCTCTCCTCATTGGCTCCCTGTCTGCGATTGACAGCAGCAGGAGCCAATGTCTCCCACTGCTGTGTGAGCCAATGAGGGAAGAGAGACCCAGGAGAGCCACTGCTCTCATGCACATTGCTGGATTGAGATTGGGTTCAGTTAAGTATTGGGGGGGCTGGGGAGGATGCTTAGAATACATTAAGGTAAAACAATGTTCTGCCTTTAGAACCACTTTAAACAAATAGAAAATCAGTTTACATTTTTGAACATTTATCAGCCTATTTAACTACTTCAATACAGAGCACTTTCACCCCCTTTCCTGCCCAGGCCAATTTTCAGCTTTCAGCGCTGTCGCATTTTGAATGACAATTGCGCGGTCATGTAACACTGTACCCAAACAAAATTCTTATAATTTTTTTCCCACAAATAGTGCTTTCTCTTATTATATTTTGCGCTACAAATATAAAAAAAGACAGCAAATTATGAAATAAACTTTTTTCTTCATTCCCATTACAAAACGTTGTAAATAAGTATGTTTTCTCCTTCACTGAAGAGTACTGATAAGCAGCACTGATAGATGGCACTGATAGATGGCACTAATAGGCAGCACTAATCAGGAGGCATTGTCAGGCATCACAGATGGGCACAAAGTGCCATCCCTAATTGGTACTGATTGGCATCCCTGGTGGTCTCCAGTGGGCATCCTCAATGGGTCTGCACTAATAATCAATGCACAGATTATCAGCGCAGACTCCTTGTCAGGGGAGAAACTGATCGACTCTCTTCTACTCACACCTGTCAGTGCGAATAGAGAAAAAGCCAATAAACAGCACTTTCTGGTTACCATGTGATGAGCTGTGATTGGAAACAGCTCATCACATGGTAAAGAGTCTATGTCATAGGCTCTTTAACTAGATCGGAGTTGCCGTGTGTCAGACTGACACACCACCGATCCCCACGCATGCGCACGCACACGCTGCTGGACGTCATATGACGCCCAGTCAGGATAATACAACTGCTTTTCGGCCGTCACTTTGCTATATGGCGGACGGGAAGTGGTTAAAAAACAAAACACAGAGCAAGGTTTTTTATAAAAACAGCAGACCAAATAAACCCCAATATGTCTTTGAAAGTACCGTAATTATCGCGGTATAGCGCGCTCCCGCGTATACCGCGCACCCCTAAAGTTGCCCCGAATCCTGTGGAAAAAAAGTTTTTTTTGTACTTACAGTTTTGGTGTCTTGCGCGGCGTCCATCGGCGGCTTCGGGTGTCCTCTTTGTCGGGTCTGGCGTCCTTCTGCGGCGTCCTCGCGTCCTCCCCGCTTGTTTCCCGCGCCGAGTTTGAATACTGCGCCGACATATACAGAGCACAGTACACTCGTGTATTGTCGGCAACTCTCGCGCTGACGTCCTGTACGTCCAGGACGTGAGCGCGGAAGGAGCCGAGACTGCCCGACTATACCCGAGTGTACTGCGCTCGGTATATGTCGGCGCAGTATTCAAGCTCGGCGCGGGAAAGCGGGTATCGGCGTATACCGCGCACCCACGATTTTGCCCTGATTTTTAGGGCAAAAAAGTGCGCGGTATACGCCGATAAATACGGTATATAAAGTATACAAGTGTACCCGCTATCAAGATACAATGACACAGCAGAGAAGATTCCCCCATATACCTCAAATATGTGAATGGGGGAATCGGGGAATTGCAGGCAAATAAAAAAATATTCCTTGCAGTTGGGCTGTGCTTTTTCTGCAAGGGTTAATTGCTTATTTATGTCAAGGGGAACAATAAAAAGGAGACCCCCCTAGAGTAATAACATCATCAAGACCAGAGCAGGGTCCATAAGCCTGTTCTGGATGCGAGGATGTCGAGGGACAGACCACCACCAGATCATGGGGAGCTCAGGGTCAGGTAAGCAAAACCTTTTCTGCATTGCCCTGGACAAAACAAGCAATTAAGCCTCGCAATGTGGGCCACAGCCCCACGGGAAGGGCTATGTTTTGTATTTGCCCAGGGTTGGTATTGAACATTACAGAACAAGTCCAGTTAAATTTCAAACATTTTTTACTAGCTTTACAATGACCTGGATAAATGAAAGCTTTCGCAGTTATAAATTCAATCAACCGTTTAACACTTACCTAGGGCAAAATCACTTACTGATGCATGCTCCAGGCTAGTCACACACCCATGAGCGCAAATAATTTCTAAGAATAAAACTTTCTAATGTCCTCAGACCTTGAAAACGCCATCCAAAGACACAATTATGAGCACATACAACATTTCTGCTTCGAAAAAAACATGACATTTCCTCAAAATACTATGAAGAATGACAATATGGACACATCTTTAACACATAAATGTATTTATATAAATTGTATAAATGTAAACTATGCAAACAGTTCTAGATTCAGTCTAATTAGTTTAGATATGAATTATGTTTTTACTAAATGGCTACCCGTGGTAAGGTTCAGCATTGCATGCCTATTACTGCGCAAGGACAGTATGTTATATAACTTGTGACAACTACATTATGTTACTGACACCTAGTGGCCACAAGATGTACAAGCTAGAACTTTTTTTTGTATGTTTCTTTGTAAAGAACATGCACAGTCCTAATTATTATTTCTATTATTATTATTTAGGTACTAGCGCCGTCAATTTACGCAGCGTTTTACATATACAATGTACATTCACATCAGTCACATAATGAGCTAATGACTTATTTTGTACTCCTCTGAAGTTCCTTTATCATTGTTTAAATGTCGTTTTCTGCCTTTTTTGTGGTTTGCAAGAAATAAGTAATTTCCAGGGGCACTTTTTCTTCTCTTTATGCTTTAAAGTAGAACAGTGGCCAAGGTATATAGACAGTCAAATACTAACATATATAATTGCCAAATTCAGTTGTATGTAATGCACAAGCCTCATAAAGTAAATAAGAAAGTAAAAAAAAAAAAAGAAAAAAAAAAAGAGTAATTAATTGTCCCACCAGGGATATCCCAAAAAAAGATCACCTCCTACTTGAACACCATTGGATTGAAATGAGAGATGATACCGCTCTAAAAACTGCTGATCCCTTGGCTTTGCTTCCGTCCCACTAAACCAAAAAGGTGCTGGCTATGCACAGGTGCATTGAATAGAAGAAGATCCTGGACTGCCGCATTCCTTACAACAATGTCTTTATTGTACAAATGAAATCCCAAAAACAACCAAAGCGAGTAAGCATCATATGATGTGAAACATGTCAGCCACATTTTTCCTGTTGTTCACTTCATTTTGACTGCATCACTTTGGTTGTTTTTTTGATTTCATTTGTACAATAAAGACATCGTTTTAAGGAGTGCGGCAGTCCAGGATCTTCTTCTAACCATTGGATTAAAAGGAAGAATAAATAGTAAAAAAAAAAAAAAGTTTGAATTTATTTAAAGCTTCATAAAAATAAAGAAAACTATTTAGAGAAAACAAAAAAACGTACAGATCATCAGTTTAGAATTAACCATTAATAATGACCCTAGAATTATTGCGCTTACTCCGGTACTCATGGCAATATCTAATATGTTTAGCACAATCGTCACTTTTATATATATATCAACAACAAATGCGTTTACATATGTATGTGTGTATGCGGGGGGAGGGGGTATAAATGTATTGCTATTACATAGAGGATCACCAGCCCACTATGTGATTAATGTATCATTTGTAACCAGTTCTTTTTAATTAAACCTCAGGGGTCTAATTAGAAGTTAAGCCTCGTACACACGCACCAATTTCTCAAGTAAACCGAGCGTGTGTACGAGGTTTTCAGTTTTCTCGTCAAGAAAACTGCCCAGAATATCGACGAGAAAAATAGAGAACCTGCTCTCTATTTTCTCATCGTGAGATTCTCTGCAGTTTTCCTGCCGAGAAACCCGAGCGTGTGTATACTTACCTGGTCGCCGTGGAAACCCGTGCATGCTTGAAATGACTTTGACGCATGCGCGGTAGCTTCCAAGGTAGGGTGAAGCAAGATGGTGGCGACGGCATCGAATGTGACGAGCGCATGCTCGTCATACTCGATGACGTCACCGTGTTCGTGCCATTCAAAAGAACGGCGGTTCTTTTGAATTGAGTGTGTGTACACTCGGTCGGCAAGAGAATCTTGCCAAGAATCTCGTCAGGAAAAACTATGTTTTTTTTCCTGACGAGATTCTGGCCCGTGTGTACAGGGCTTAAGCCTTAGACCACTTTAACACTGAGGTGCGGCAGCGTCGGCAATAAAGCGCCGCTAGTGTTAGGTCGATTTACGGTCGTTTTAGAGGTGCTTTTCAGATGCTAGTGGGGCACTTTTAACCCCTGCTAGGGGCCGAATAAAAGCTTAAAAGTGGTTGAAAAGTGCTGCTGCGCTTTGCAGACGTTTCGGCACTGCCTATTGATTTCAATGGACAGGGGCACGCTTTAGGAGTGGCGTATACCTCAAAAGGTACTGCTTGCAGGACCTTTTTTAACGTCCCGCAAGTGCACCACTCCAGTGTTAAAGCACTCAAGCTTTCACACTAGGGTGACAAGAGATGTGCTTTAAAGAAGCTTTGCAGGCGCTATTTTTAGCGCTATATCGCCTGTAAAGCGCCTCAGTGTGAAAGTAGCCTAACTTCAGTAGCAGCAAAAGGGTTAAAGTTGTACTTGACATTACAGAACAGTAGGACGTTGTACTTTACAAACAGAGAAAGAAAAAAAAAAACTGCATTCCAAGCAGATCTTTATTCCAAGCATGCAGCCTGTTTGGCCAGGAAAGGAGGGACAGCAAATAAGTGACATGAGTTTGACCCGAACCCGAATTTCATCCATAGTTTCAAGTCACTATGTACACACATCCTAGCTAATGATAGAATTTTCTGGTCTATTACTTAACCTCCTGTTGATTGATATCATCGAAATCCAGTTGACATGTGTGCTATGCTCCGAGAACAACTGAACTGACAACCGAATTGCTCTGAGTTTCAGGATACCGATAAAAACCAAGCTACCTCCAGCAATCAAGTCCCTGCACCAAACGTCTCCTACCCAGTCTTACAGGTTAGCAGCTGTCATAAGCAGATTTTCTAATTTCAATGTGGAGTTGGAAATCCACCCCACCAGAGCAAGCCTGGGTTTGTTAGTCAGGCATATAGAAAGAAGAACCTGGACAGGGCCACCTATCAAAGATCCCACATAATCCAAGCGATGAGCCTGATCCAGCACTTAATTCTAAAAATGTAGCACCCATCCAAATATCTGCAGGGTCTTCATTGTCTGTTCAACATTGAGCCTAGGTTCACACTGGGTACGATTTGCTTCGATTTGAGGTGCGATTTCACATGTGAAATCGCATCTCAAATCGGCGGCATTTGCTGCCAATTGTCGGCAATGACGATGTCCTAATCGGTGCGACGCCGCATCTGCGGCGCTGCACCGATTTCAAAAAGTAGTTCCTGTACTACTTTTTGCGAGAAACCTGCACAGATGTCTCTTAAATCGCGGCCGAAATCGGGACTGCCGGCGGGAGTGAAATCGTGCGAGTTCAGCTGAACTCGCACGGCTTCACTCCCGCAGCCCAGTGTGAACCAGGGCTGAATGACAGAGTGTGGGCCAATTGTTTCGTTACATAGTTAGCCTGGCTGAAAAAAGTCCATCTATTTCAACCAATAAAAGAAAAAAACACACACACACACACACACACACACACACACACACACACACAGGTAGTGTGCTATATATACAATCCTATACCCACAGTTGATCCAGAGGAAGGAAAAAAACAAACCCCAGCAAAGCATGATTCAATTTGCTTCAGCAGGGGAAAACATTCCTTCCTGATCCCTCAAGGGGCAAACCAGATATCCCCCGGATCAACTTTACCTACAAATGTTGGTATCCTGTTATATTGTGGACATTTAGGAAAGTGTCCAGGCCTTTCTTAAATCAATCTACTGAGCTGACCAGAACCAGCTTTTGATTGGGTCTATTACACATTTTCACAGCTCTTGCTGTAAAGAAACCTTTCCATATTTGAAGATGAAATCTCTCCCCCCCCCCCCCCCCCCCAGAGTAAAGAGTGCCCCTTGTCCTCTGTGATGACCCTAAAGTGAATAACTCACCAACAAGATCACTATATGGTCTCCTTATGTATTTTTACATGTTGATTATATCCCCCTTAGTCTCCAGAGAGAATAAATTCAGTTCCTCTAATCTTTCCCCATAGCCAAGCTCCTCCATGCCTCTTATCAGTTTGGTTGCCCTTCTCTGCACTTTCTCCAGTTCCCCAATATCCTTTTTGAGAACTGGGCATATTCCAGATGAGGTCTTGCTAATGATTTGTATAGGGACAAAATGATATCTCTCTCTCTGGAGTCCATACCTCTCTTAATACAAGAAAGGACTTTGCTCGCTTTGGAAACAGCAGCTTGGCATTGCATGTTATTAAGCTTATGATCTACCAAAACCTCCAGATCCTTCTCCACCATGGATTCCCCAGTTGTACTCCCCCTAGCATGTATGATGCATGCATACTCTTAGCCCCCAAATGCATAACTTTACATTTACCAACATTAAATCTCACTTGCCATACAATTGCCCAATGAAACAGTGCATTGAGGTCGGCTTGTAAGTTGGAGAGATCCTGTAAGGACATTATTCCACTGCATAGCTCTAGCAGGAGGCTGTTCACATATCCCAAAGCAGGAGCTTTAAAGAAAGCAAAGCACAGGCACTAGCACCTTAGTGAAAATTCATGGTGCATAGGTTTTAGTAAAAACCCTAAAAACTGTTTCCACCTTTGTGAAAAGGACTACGACACCTGCAAGAGGATTTACTGCAGAGCAGAGTGAAGATCTGGCCCCCTTTTGCGGGGAGCCTGGTAAATTTGATAGCATGAAACAAGGTGGAGACAGAGACCAAAACTCTAGTTTGCAGCCAGTATATGTATGTAGTGCTCTATATCCAACATGGACTACTCAAAGCCCGTAAGGGTTAAGGCTTCTATGACCAGTTGCTGTAGGCAGTGGGAACTCAGAATGTCAACGGATTGCTGGGCTGATAGCAAGCAGTGAAACAGGGAGTGGAAAAGCAGTCAGTCCCCAGGCATGTATCATCAAATTTGGGCACGCATGTGCACTGTGTTAATGCAAGAAGTAGGCTGAGCAGGCGCACTAGCGGTCCCAGGTTCTGCCCTGCAGACCAACAGTGACACAGAAAAGGCACAAAATTAAAAAAGTAAATACCGGCTGTTCCCGCCACAGACTGCGAGCAAATGAATTAGCCAGGTGTTCCATTGGCAACACAGATGTGACTGCTGAAGAAATCGAGCGTTCTGCTCTAATCATGATGCCATTTAGCAGTGTTAAAATGCTGTTTAGGTTATTAGAATAATCACAAGACGAACACTGAAACTTACTTGTACAAGACTGGTCGGTCTTGTAGAGCATCCATTGCTTGAGAGAGAATAGGAGATATGTCACATGATTCTTGCGTCAATGTTCTGCAGTCATCTACCATTAAAAGAAAAAATAAGTAATAAATACCAACTCCAGAACTCAATATCGTAAAGCATGAGTTTCTCTGATGCGATTAACAGAACACACACTTTGATGTCCACTATATTACAAAAGCCTATAGCCATATTCAAAGAGCACCAACGTGCTGCAACCTACTACAGTCACTTACAGATTGGCCCTCGGTATCTTACTGAGGGCAGAATTTGGAAAGGTGATCTCTGAGTGACCACTATTAAATATTGCTGCTCTGTGTACAATGTTATCCATCAGCAATTTCATCCAAAACAAGTTGTACAATTTTGGTAGAAACAGGAAAGACTTTTATTGCACCACCTTGACCCCAAAAGTCCTGTTGATGACGAAATGCGTCTGGGAGGACGTGCAGTGACGTCACCACGCAGAGGAGGAGGGCTCCTTGTATGCCGGCCGGCTATGTTCGATTTTAAACGCTGTTTTTACTTCTATGTTTTGTAAGTATATTGACTGTTTTATTAAACGCCCATTTGATGCAGAGTCACGCTATGGTGCATTTCTTCTTTAAATCTTTCACTGGATGTATCGGACGGTGACACCATATGAGCGGTTCCTGATATCTGTCCCTGAGGGATCCTGTGAATACCAAAGGCCGCGGCTGGGCTATAGCCATCTGCTCATTTGTGCTTGCCCTCTGGTAAGCGGCCTCTCATTATCGGTGAAGGGTTCACTTATTTTATGCATCAAGTCACTTTGGTGGTGTGAATTTTGCCTGAGAAATCTCCCATTTTTAGATCTGGGTTAACAACTGGTCATCAACCCCACTATATGGACTGGTTTTGATTCACGATTGTCCTGTGTTTGTTAACCGCTACATGGACTTGACACATTTACACTGTTATTAATCACATTAATATATGTTTATTGTTTGTGGCGCGGCTTTGTTCCCAATTTCTATGCTGTTCTGTGTATCGCACGCCAGCCGCAGCCTCCTATTGTATGTTTAGTTTAAATTTAGTCTAATTGATTGTTTACACTAGCGTGTTTTTTTTTCCACATGTAAACTCCTCTCCTCCTTCTGCAGTCAACAGAAACCTAGTTCTTCTATGATCTTATGACTAAGCGCCGGTGGGCAGGGCGAAATGCGCCAGTGTGTGGTGTCTTGGTGGAAACATGTAGGCTGAGGCTGTTTCACATTTCTGTGTCAGTGGTAGAAAATCACCCTTCCCCATTTACTGCATACACTACACTGCTTTGGATGATTATATTGGCATGCCTGCACCTTTTATTTCTGTGGATCACAGGAGCAGAGTCCCTAACTTTGAAGGACGCTCCAAGTTCATACTGAGACCTAGTTCTTCTGTATGGTCTGCATTACCATGAATGTGCTGTGCTTGGCAAAAAAGCTTGCCCAGCTAGTAGGTAAGAAAAAGATTTTAAGGCCCATTCACACCTAACGCAGTGGCAAGCAGTTGGCTGCATTTTTGACTGCACTCCAACTGCATAGACAGTGGAAAAATCAAGGCTATACAATAAGCAGGGCTCAAAATTTCAAGTCCTGAGCTACTAGCCAGGTCTCAAGGGTTACTCGCCACCAGTTGCCCCGCCCATCACCTGCCCTGTCCTGCCTCTATTTCTGCCCCTAAACAAGCCCTCATATATTATCTCATGAAATTACACTTAAATGTTCTATGCAGAATTAAGTTATAAAAATAAATATTAACAACAACTTTATCCATACCCAAAAATGCAGCCTGCCCGTGTCCGCCAATGCAGCCTGTGTCCCGGTCCTCAATGCAGCCTGTGTCCCGGTCCTCAGTGCAGCCTGTGTCCCCAATGCAGCATGTGTCCCTAGTTTCTTTAGCCAGTGTTCCCAGTTTCTTTAGCCAGTGTCCCCAGTTTCAGTGTCGCCAGTTTCTTTAGCCAGTGTCCCCAGTTTCTTTAGCCAGTGTCCCCAGTTCCAGTGTCCCCAGTTTCTTCAGCCAGTGTCCCCAGTTTCAGTGTCGCCAGTTTCTTTAGCCAGTGTCCCCAGTTTCTTTAGCCAGTGTCCCCAGTTTCTTTAGCCAGTGTCCCCAGTTTCAGTGTCCCCAGTTGTTTTAGCCAGTGTCCCCAGTTGTTTTAGCCAGTGTCCCCAGTTGTTTCAGCCAGTGTCCCCAGTTGTTTCAGCCAGTGTCCCCAGTTGTTTTAGCCAGTGTCCCCAGTTTTAGTGTCCCCAGTTGTTTTAGCCAGTGTCCCCAGTTTTAGTGTCCCCAGTTGTTTTAGTGTCCCCAGTTGTTTTAGCCAGTGTCCCCAGTTTTAGTGTCCCCAGTTGTTTTAGCCAGTGTCCCCAGTTGTTTTAGCCAGTGTCCCCAGTTGTTTTAGCCAGTGTCCCCAGTTGTTTTAGCCAGTGTCCCCAGTTGTTTTAGCCAGTGTCCCCAGTTGTTTTAGCCAGTGTCCCCAGTTGTTTTAGCCAGTGTCCCCAGTTGTTTTAGCCAGTGTCCCCAGTTGTTTTAGCCAGTGTCCCCAGTTTCAGTGTCCCCGCGATCGTAGGGGATGAGAGGGGAGAGTCGCCACCACAGCCGCCTGGCTAATTACCACGCTGGGGAACATAACAGCTTTCGTTACAATACCTGCGTGTTTCCCCGCCGTGCGACGTCATATACAGCCCCCCCACCCCTATCCGGGGGAACTTTGATAGACAGATCACCGTCCCGGGATTGGACGGTGATCTGTCTATTAAGTGCCCGGACAAGGGGGAGGGGCTGTATATGATGCCGCACGGCGGGGAAACACACAGCTATTATGCTCCCCACTCCCCAGTGCTCTAAACAGCCAGGCAGCGGCGGCGGCTCTCCTCTATCTTCCCCTGCGATCACTGGGACAAAAGCTCTCATACAACTCAGGCCGACAGCGGTGCTCGCCCCCCCTCCCCCGCTCCCAGGCAGTCCACACTCGCCCCCCCCCCCCTCAAAATCCACTCGCAAAATGCGAGCAGGCTAGTAGATTTTTGAGGGCTGCTATGGCCATAGTTCTCATTATCGCAGTGCAGTGTAGTAAAAAATAAAATAAAAAATGCTGCATGTTTCTGCACCGCAAACAAGCGAAAATGGATAGGAATGTATGCAAATGCACTGCAACACATCAGAATGCATATAGAAGCCCAGGGAAAGTAAGAAGAAGGAAGTGAACTCACAGCACAAATGCAGATAGAAAAACACACATCAACTGCTTGTAAATGTGCAAAAAATATCGCCAGGGTGCAGCTGCACGGCAATCGGTATTGACACCACGCGTTCTCCTGGAGTTGGGATGATGTGTGGGACAGCCAATTGAACCAAGAGATCAGCTGAGATATATGATATGCCTTTGACATCTTTAGGTTTGCGAGTAGTTATTGGATTTTTAATCATCTAAATGTTTTTATGGTAATAAACTATGCAAGTTCCCTTTTCTGTGCCCAATATCTGAGGAACCTCTGGATTATCATTCATACCAGTGTATGGGAAGACTCTTCAGAAGGAATGGTGCATTCTGAGCGCTTTATTCCAAGCATTTATACATGAGGCATCACCATTTGGTGAGTGAGACTTACATGGGGTAAGCACTTGAGATGATTGCTTGTGAAGTGGGACAATCACAACCTCATCTTTCCTGCACGATTGGAACACAGCTATTTTTCAGTTATATTAGTATGGGACATTTTAATTGACTTTTTAATTAACTTTAACACTTCACGCTTTGAATTTTTAGCATTGTTCTAGCGTCTTCTGGAATCTATTAGCATTAATTTGATTTCATGGGAGAGATGCATTTCATATAAAGGAGGCAGCAGGCTTGTTTTCACTGTTATGGTTTACTTGTTAAAACCCTTATTTATCACTATTTATTGTTTGAGTTATATGATTTATATTACTTTTTTACAGCACAGTGTTATTCGAGGTTTATTAAATAAAGTGTACTAATCTTTAGCTAGAGAAGCTCCTATTTAAAAATCCATTGCAAGCTATAAAAGAAAAAGGTGCACTTACTCTGAGCCCATCGATACAGCCGCTCATATGATGTCTCTTGGAGTAAAGCCATCTGCTCCATAATTTCCAGCCTAACAACAACACAAAATAAACATAATTGCAGACAAGCTGAAAGAGGAGGCAAGAGCTATTAGTATTACAAATATACAGGATTTATATAGCGCCAACAGTTTACGCAGCACTTTACAATATAAAAAGGGAAACAATGCAGTTACAATGCTATAAAATACAAGATGGTTAAAAAGGACCTGCTCATAGGAGCTTACAATCTCTGAGGGTGGGGCAAGTGGTACAAAAGTTTATAATTGTGGGGGATGAGCTGATGGAAGTGATAAAAGATTAGTTAGAGGCATGATAGGCTTCCATGAAGAGATGAGTTTTCAGGGATCGCCTAAAGGTAGCCATAGTAGGAGATAGCCGGACAGACTGAGGTAGAGCGTTCCAGAGGATGAGAGAGGCTCTGGAGAAGTCCTGGAGATGCGCATGGATGGAGGAGACAAGGGAGCTTGGGAGCAGGACATTGAGAGGAGCGGAGAGGAGGGTTTGGGTGATATTTGGAGACAAGATTGGTGATGTAAATAAAAAGTGTAGGTATTCCCACGCTACCAGAAAAATAGGTACTAATAATAACTGCTGCAAGCACCAAAATGGTCATCCCATAGCCACAAGGTGAACTATACACCATAAATGGTGCTGCGCTGTAAGTGCAGCGCAGCACCATTTATTGTAAAGATTGGTGATGTAGCTTGGGGCAGAATTGTGAATGGCTTTGTATGTTCGTATTTTTAATTTTTAATTATGAAGAGGTAGGCCTATGAGAAGGAAGTTGCCAATAGTCAAGGCAAAAGATAACAAGGGAGTAAATGAGGAGCTTGGTGATTTCATTTGTTAAAAAGGGGCACATTTTAGAGATATTACGAAGGTGACATCTATGTAATTCAAGCTTTTGACAATGCTTGGATTTCGAGCCAAAAGGACAGGCCAGAGTCTAGGATTACACCACATACCC
Source organism: Rana temporaria (assembly GCF_905171775.1). Classification (NCBI taxonomy): domain Eukaryota; kingdom Metazoa; phylum Chordata; class Amphibia; order Anura; family Ranidae; genus Rana; species Rana temporaria. Next base: position 71,250,781 of record NC_053490.1, read on the forward strand.
TGGCGTGAGGAGAGGGGTTGATGTTTACATTATTGATTTTAATGAGAAAATCATGGGAGGGGGACACTGGCAGAGGGGAATATTATTAGCTTGGTTTTAGAGAGAATTAAGTGGTGCGACTACCATACGGATATGTCAGTAAGTTAGTAATACGAGAAAAGACTGAAGAGGTGAGGGGAGAAGTAGAGAGATATATTTGGGTGTCATCAAAGAGGTGGTACTCGGAGCCGCGGGAGGTTATTAAATGACCAAGGGAGGGGGTGTAGATAGAGAAGAGAATCAGTCCAAGAACAGAGCCTTGGAGTGGAGAGGAGAAGACAGAGTTGTAACACTAAAGGAGCAATGTTATAGGTAGAAGGAGAACCAGGATAGAGCAGAAACTTGGAGGCCAAGCGAGTAGAGTTTATTGAGAAGGAGAGGGTGGTCAATAGCATCAAACACTGCAGAGAGGTCTAGTAGTAAGTGTATGGAGTAAAATCATTTACCGTTTTTAATTAATTAAAACAAAGATACACTCACAGACAATGCTGTAGGAACAGCGTGTATAATCTCATGTGTCTCCACTCTGCGGCCGCGAGCGGATGACGTCACCAGCGAACCTTCCTAGTCTTTTTAGGACTAGGAAGGTTCGCTGGTGATGTCATCCGCTCGCGGCCGCAGAGCGGAGACACATGAGATTACACACGCTGTTCCTACAGCATTGTCTGTGAGTGTATCTTTGTTTTAATTCATTAAAAACGGTAAATGATTTTATGCTATGGAGGCTTCCCTGTATTTTATTTTGAGAGCCATCGCTGTGACCTTGTGAGCCTTCTTGGAGTGGATCAACCTGGGTTCTGAACAGCAGTTTGTTCTAGGCTTTTAACTACTAGCCGACCAGCCACCGTCATTATACGGCGGCAGGTCGGCTCTCCTAGGCGAGAGCCCGTAGCTATACGTCCTCTCTTTTAGCCGCCCCCCGCTCGCCCCCGACTCCCGTGCGTGTGCCCGGCGGGTGCGATCGCCGCCGGGCACATGCGATCGCTCGGTACAGAGCAGGGAACGGGAGGCAATTGCCCCAAAAATGTGTCAAAAGTGTCCGAAGTGTCCGCCATAATGTCGCAGTACCGAAAAAAAATCGCTGATCGCCGCCATTACTAGTAAAAAAAATATATTAAGAAAAATTACATAAAAATACCCCCTATTTTGTAAACGCTATAACTTTTGCGCAAACCAATCAATAAACGCTTATTGCGATTTTTTTTACGAAAAATAGGTAGAAGAATACGTATCGGCCTAAACTGAGGAAAAAAAATTTTTTTTATATATTTTTGGGGGATATTTATTACAGCAAAAAGTAAAAAATATATTTTTTTTTCAAAATTGTCGCTCTATTTTTGTTTATAGCGCAAAAAATAAAAACCGCAGAGGTGATCAAATACCACCAAAAGAAAGCTCTATTTGTGGGAAAAAAAGGACGCCAATTTTGTTTGGGAGCCACGTCGCACGACCGCGCAATTGTCAGTTAAAGCGACGCAGTCCAGAATCACAAAAAGTACTCTGGTCTTTGGGCAGCAATATGGTCCGGGGGGTAAGTGGTTAAAAAGCCTCATTGAGGTAAGAGGCTGGTATTAACATCCTCACACTGTGGAAGTCTGCATTTAGAAGCATGTGGGCACATTGCATCATCCTGCACTAAAGAAATTGCTTGTGGATGAGTGGAGCACCTATGCACTTTAAGGATTTATGATTGCATCTGATTTTGGACTTTTATTCACTGTTTGCACGTTTGTGCACTGGACACTTGATTTATTTATTTTTACATTTTTATTTTTTGCTACTAGACTTTGATATTATTTTTAAGTATACTACATTTTTTATTTACACTTCACTGTGACCGATCCCGATATTGGATCGCAGAAGACACTTGCATTTTCAGTTTATTTTTATTTTTATTAATGTTTGGTTTCGATCACTGGTGCATGTTTATTGAATATTTTTATTCATTCATTATATCATTATTTTAGTTGCACATGGCACTTTGTTTGGATTAAGCACAGTAAGGATTTGTTGATTGCAACATTATTTGAACACTTATTTATTATCATCTGGAAAATATTTAGGTGATTTTATTCTCACCATACATACATTGTGCTGTCATTGGCACGGTTGTTCACTGGACTTCATTAATTATTTTCACTCCTTCTACCCTCCACATCATATGATTGATGTTGGGTGGTATTGTTGTTAATAACCTAGAGTGGAACATATTTTTACCCCAGCAGGGGATGGATGCACGTATAAATACTCTATCTTTGCACTACTATATATTGGTTTAACTATTGTTAGTATATTCTTTATTGCTTGCAAGCGCCACTACACCCCCCCATTCTATATCTGTTACCAGTGCGTGAGCACTATTAGTTGTGGCTGCTGCTCAGTTAATTTTATATTTTATTATTTATTTTATTCATTTTATTTATTGTGCCCGGGTTAGGTTGGTTTGCGCATTAGTTCCCCCCCCTTTTACAAGTGTATGAAGTAGTGGCCATTGGTTTTACCAATGAGCAGGGTTAGGAGGGCCCTGCTCATAAAAGCTTCCAATCTGAGAGGGTGGGGCAAGTGGTGCAAAGGATTATAACTGTGGGGTGATGAGCTGATGGAAGTGATAAAAGATTAGAGGCGTGATAGGCTTTCGTAAATAGATGAGTTTTCAGGTATCACCTAAAGGCAGCCAGAGTAGGAGATAGCTGGACGGATTGAGGTAGAGAGTTCCAGAGGATGAGAGAGGCTCTGAAGAAGTCCTGGAGACGAGCATGGGAGGATGAGAGAAGGGTGCTTGAGAGCAGGAGGTTTTGAGAGAAGCAGAGAGGACGGTTTGGGTGATAGTTGGAGACAAGATTGGTGAAGTAGCTTGGGGTAGAGTTGTGAAAGGCTTTGTATGTTGTTAGTATTTAAATTTAATTCTCTGAGCAATCATAAGCCAATGGAGAGATTGGCAGGGAGATGGGTAACAGACACTAAGCGTTGGTAAGGTGGATGAGTCTGGCAGTAGCATTCATGATAGACTGAAGAGGAATAGCCTATGGAGAAGTAGACCTCTGATAAGGGAGTTATAATAGTCGAGGCGAGAGATAACAAGGGAGTGAATGAGTAGCTGGGTGGTTTCGTTAGTTAAAAAGGGTAAATTTTTTTGAGATTTTACGGAGGTGACATCTCAAATTCAAGCTTTTGACAACAACTGGATTTGGAGCTAAAAGGACAGGTCTAGTCTAGGATTACACCTAGTACCCTGGCGTGAGGAGAGGGATTGATGATTGCATGATTGATTTTGATGGAAAAGTCATAGGAGGGGGGAACGGGCAGGGGGGATTTATCATCAGTTTCGGTTTTAGAGAGATTTTGTTTAAGGAAGTAGTACAACATCCATACTGATATGTCAGTTATTAATGCGAGAGGAGACCGAAGGAGTGAGATGAGAAGTAGGATAGATTTGGGCGTCATTGGCGTAGAGATATATTGGAAGCCGTGGGAGATTATCAAATGAACAAGAGAAAAGGTTGTAGATAGAGTAGCGGTCCAAGAACAGAGCCTTCGGGGACCCCTACAGAAAGAGGAAGTGCATTCCTCCCAACTTTTTGAAATGGGAATGAGGGACACCTATCAGCAAAAATATGCAGGCATAGGACACACCCCTTGCCAAGCCCTCTTAAAGGAGAATTGTACAAAAAAAGTGCTTTTTTTACAACTACTATTCCTTTATATTGGTTTTTGGAATTTACAAATGCAGCAATTTAGAAATCTAATGAAAGGCTTAGTGCTATAAAACACTTTTTGATAAATAAAAAGTGCATTTCATATACAACTATATAGATCAGACCAAAATGAGGGACAAATAAGGAGGAATGAGGGACAGAGGGACATTGCTCCAAATCAGGGACTGTGCCTCAAATCAGGGACAGTTGGGAGCTATGGGAAGAGGAGAGGGGGAGACAGAGTTGTAAGTAACACTGAGCCAGCACTGTTATAGGTAGGAGGAGAACCAGGGTAGAGCAGAATCTTGGAGGTCAAGGGAACAGAGTTTAAGAAGGAGTGGGAGGTCAACAGTATCAAAGGTCGCAGAGAGGTCTAGTAGTAAGAGTACAGTTGCATTCAAAATTATTCAACCCCCACTGAAATTGATTGTTTTGGCTAGTTTGACATTGATTTTGATCATTCAGTCATCCTGCTTACAATTAAATCAAAGAGGCACGTGTAGGTCAGACAAATATAACATAACATTTATAATGAAATAACCACAAATGTCTTTTCTGTGCTCACATCATTATCAGTTTTATTCAACCCCCAAGTGACATTCAATCTTAGTACAACATCCTTTTACAGTTATAACAGCTTTTAAACGTGAAGCATAGCTTGACACAAGTGTCTTGCAGCGATCTACGGGTATCTTCGCCCATTCGTCATGGGCAAAAGCCTCCAGTTCAGTCACATTATTAGGCTTGCGCACTGCAACTGCTTTCTTTAAGTCCCACCAGAGGTTCTCAATCGGATTTAAGTCTGGTGAATGCGATGGCCACTCCAAAATGTTCCAGCCTTTAATCTGCAACCATGCTCTAGTGGACTTGGAGGTATGCTTGGGATCATTGTCCTGTTGAAAGGTTCAACGTCTCCCAAGCCTCAGGTTTGTGACGGACTGCATCACATTGTCATCGCCCATTCGTCATACTGGTACTGAAGTGAATTCATGGTACCTTGCACACGCTGAAGCTTCCCTGTACCTGCAGAAGCAAAACAGACCCAAAGCATGATTGACCCCCCGCCATGCTTCACAGTAGGCAAGGTGTTCTTTTCATCATAGGCCTTGTTCTTCCTCCTCCAAACATAGCGTTGATCCATGGGCCCAAACAGTTCTAATTTTGTTTCATCAGAACACAATCCCAAAACTTCTGTGGTTTGTCCACATGACTTTTGACATACTGCAGTCGACTCTTCTTATTCTTTGGAGACAGCAAGGGGGTGCGCCTGGGAGTTCTGGCATGGAGACCTTCATTATGCAGTGTGCGCCGTATTGTCTGAGCAGAAACTTCAGTACCCACATCTGACAAATCTTTTCTCAGCTCCTCAGCAGTCACACAGGGACTTTTCTCCACTCTACGCTTCAGGTAGCTCTTAGCAGTCGAAGTCAGCATCTTCTTTCTGCCACGACCAGGTAGCATTTCAACAGTGCCCTTTGCCTTGAATTTGCGAATGATGCTTCCTATGGTGTCTCTTGGTATGTTTAACATCTTTGCAATCTTCTTATAGCCATTGCCCTTCCTGTGAAGAGTAATCACCTCTTCTCTTGTCTTCCTGGACCATTCTCTTGACTTCACCATGTTTGTAACCACACCAGTAAATGTCTAGAAGGAGCTGAGTATCACAGTCATTTTAAAGCAGCCTAATTGGTGCTTATTAGGCTTTATTGCTGCTCCCTGACATCCACAGGTGTTTTCAATACCTGATTGAAAACACTTCAATGAACCTCTGTTCTTCAGAGTGGTAGTCTTTAAGGGGTTGAATAATTGTGTAAATGAAGAATTCACAAAAGAAACATTGACTACTGTATTACAAAACCAATTGATGTAATTTTAGTTGCATATGGTTCTTTAAGAAGTCCTTGTAGGATTTCATTCTGAATACAATTACAAATGTACACTAAATTCCCTAAAACCCTTTACAGCATTGGGGGGTTGAATAATTTTGAACACAACTGTATGTAGTAGTGTCCATTGGTTTTAGCAGTTAGGAAATCGATAGTGAATTTTAGTAGGGCAGTGTCTAGGAGCCCAAGACGGTTGTAGACTAATAGCCAGATTCACAAAGAGTTACGCCGGCGTATCAGTAGATACGAATGAGCAAGTTGGTGGAAAAAAGGGCCGTCTATGTGAACCACCCCCACTGCGCTCAACTGGAGAATGAATAAATAATATAAATGAATATATATTAGTGAAGTGATTCGGGGCGTGGTCACTAGGTCACTTCCGCAATCGAATCTGTACTAGCTGGACGTGTGACGGTTGAGCTGACACAAGCAACAAGCATCCATTTTAGCAGCTGCTCCAGCATACCACACAGGGCTGCGAGTACGTTTTTTTTTTTTTTTTTTGGGCTGTTCGCTGGTCCGCCGTGACCACTAGTTCACCTGGAGAAGTTTCTTTGTTTTCGTGCAACACTTTGGTTTATTTGGAGTTATTCACTGCTTGATACAAATAGAGTGTTTTGTGAGTGCATCTTTTGGAGGAATTTTTAGTGTTTTATTAAAGTTGCTTTGCAATATCACACTATTGTGCTTTTCTCTCTTCATTACTCATGTGACAACCCCTTTGGAGTTTATTACTTTGATACAGAGTTCCATCTGTTGAGCTGAGTGATCCAGTTTAAAGCTTATTTGCCTAAACACGAGAGTGTCAGGCCATTTGTTGCGGTGAGTGCGCATTTCTGAAGGGTGGTGGAATCACATAAAACACTGTGGTGTGGTGGAAGTACATCTGAAGACCCGTGAAGAAAATTTCACTTATGAACACTTATGAACTTTATTTTTCATGTCCACATATTCAGTTCACGGATTGCAGACATTATTGCCATTTTATTATTTTTTTTGTGCAATTGCAGTTGCACTGTCTATTTTCAATCACGTAAAGGGTGTTTATTCACATATTCATTCATTTATTTAAATATATGTTGATTGTTTATTCATTCATTTCATGTGAGAGCTGCTTTATATCATCACTGACACAATATTTCAATTGGATGTCATTATATGCATATATTTTTTCACTTCGTATCAGTAGATACGCCGACGTAACTCGGAATCTAAGCCGTCGTAAGTTTTAAGTGTATGCTCAAACTGAGATACACTTAAACCTAGCTAAGATACGACGGCCTGCGCCGTCGTAACTTAGGGTGCAATTTTTCCGCTGGCCGCTAGGTGGCGCTTCCATTGAGTTCGGCGCAGAATATGTAAATGACTAGATACGCCGATTCACGAACGTACGTGCGCCCGTCGCAGTAAAGATACGCCGTTTACGTAAGGCGTTTTCCGGCTTAAAGTTATTCCAACAAATAGTTGGCCTAGCCAATGTTAAGTATGGCCGTCGTTGAAAATTTTACGTTGTTTGCGCAAGTCGTCCGTGAATGGGGCTGGACGTAATTTACGTTCACGTCGAAACCAATACGTCCTTGCGGCGTAATTTGGAGCAATGCACACTGGGATATATACACGTCGGGTCACCAATCATTTCCATAAAACACGCCCCCCCATCCTCATTTGAATTAGGTGCGCTTACGCTACGCCGCTGTAAGTTAGGAGGCAAGTGCTTTGTGAATACAGTACTTGCCTCTCTGACTTAAGGAGGCGCAGCGTAAATACGATACGCTACGCCGCCTTAAAGATGCGGCGCCCTACCTGAATCTGGCTATAATTGTTCTAAATGTTTAGAGGTGAATGGGAGCAATGAGATGGGTCTTAAGTTGTTCGGGTTGGTGGGGTCCAGTGAGGGCTTTTTAAATATGGGAGTGATCTGTGCATACTTTAGAGAGGACAGGAAGGTGCCAATTAGAAAGGGAGAGATTGAAGATGTGATCGAAGGAGCATAGGATAGAATAATTTTTACTTTTTTACGACCAATATGAAATCAGAGGTTTATAACGGGTATGCTTCCATTTGGTATATGTGTATCCATCACACAGTGCGCATGTGCAAACAGCCACCTGGAGCCAATGTACACTGAATTTGTATTATGCAATTTGTATTACTAGATGCAGTCAAAAAATGTATACCTAAATCGGGTATTAGCAAAGAATAGCCATCTGTCCATACAGAATTTGGTTCTTTTGTTCAGGGGTAATTAAATGTAGGTAAAAAACACTACACATTGGTATGGACAGCACTTGCAGATTAAGGCCCGGATTCAGATAGCAGTTACGACGGCGTATCTCCGGATACGCCGTCGTATCTCTGAGTGTGCGGGGTCGTATCTATGCGACTGATTCATAGAATAAGTTACGCATAGATTTCCCTAAGATCCGACGGGCGTAAGTGTCTTACACCGTCGTATCATAGGCTGCATATTTACGCTGGCCGCTAGGTGGCGCTTCCGTATATTTACGCAAGAAATATGCAAATTAGGTAGATGCCGATTCAGAAACGTACGTCCGCCCGGCGCATTTTTTTTACGTCGTTTACGTTAGGCTTTTTCCGGCGTAAAGTAACCCCTGCTATATGAGGCGTATCCTATGTTAAGTATGGACGTCGTTCCCACGTCGAATTTTGAAAATTCTACGTCGTTTGCGTAAGTCGTTCGCGAATAGGGCCGTACGTAAGTTACGTTCACGTCTAAAGCATTGACGATTTGCGGCGTAATTTTGAGCATGCGCACTGGGATTCTTTCACAAACGGCGCATGCGCCGTTCGTAAAAAACGGCAAATACGTGGGGTCACAATTAATTTAGATAAAACACGCCCACATCATCCACATTTGAATTAGGCGGGCTTACGCCGGACCACATACGTTACGCCGCCGTAACTTAGGGCGCAAGTTCTTTCTGAATACAGAACTTGTGCCCTAATTTACGGCGGCGTAACGTATCCGAGATACGTTACGCCCGCCGAGAGATACACCATTGTATCTGAATCCGGGTCTACATTTATAAGACAAGTGCAAATTTATATGTGCAGCCTTCTAAAATATGTCAGCTGCAAAGGACAGCTACTTTGCTGATAATCAGAGACAGGATTCTCAGAGATGAAGTAGTGTGTTTATACTCTATTCTTGCAGCAGCTGTTTGCAGAAAACAGAGGGGACTAAAGAAAAGAAGAGATAGGGACCACTGGTAATGCCAACAGAGACCAAATTTCTTATCTTTCAACCCCCTCTAGTGGTAGTCAGAAGCAGCTGCAAGAACAAAACAATGCAAGATGCTGCTTGGGAAAACTTCTGGTTATCTGCTTACCCAATAAAAGTTATTTGAACAGGTGGCCTAGAAAAGTAAAGGTAGACTGCATCTTTACCAGTTCAGCTGCAGAGCAATATTTTGTATTTTTCGCATACATGTAAAAATCTAAATTTTGGCAATTAAATTAACCGCTTGCCGCCTGTGAAATGACGGCTGGACGGTGCTGCTCTTGTTCTGGGCGGGCATCATATGACGTCCTCGCCTTCCCGGGCCACTAGGGGACCCGATGCGCTTGCCCTGTGGCCACAATGTCCGCCGGGCATTTGCGATTGCCCAGTAACTGAGCAAGACCGTGGATCTGTGTGTGTAAAAACACAGATCCACGTCCTGTCAGAGGCAAGGAGACCCGATGGTGTGTTCCTTGTACAGAGGATCACCGATCAATCTCCTCCCCTTGTGAGTCCCCTACAGTTAGAATCACTGCCTAGGTAACATATTTAACCCTTTGATCGCCCCCATTGTGTTAACTCCTTCCCTGCCAGTCACATTAATATACCGTATTTATCGGCGTATACCGCACACTTTTTTGCCCTGAAATTCAGGGCAAAATCGTGGGTGCGCGATATACGCTGATACCGGCGCCGAGTTTGAACTACTATTCTCGCAGTCACGTCCTGGATGTACAGGACGCAAAGGACATGACCGCGAGAGGAGACGAGCCTGCCCGACTATACACGAGTGTACTGCGCTCGGTATATGCCGGTGATCTGACGTGCGGGTTCCAGCTATCGTGGAAGTTCCAGCGCATGCGCAAGCTGATGTGCTCAGATGGTTCCAGCTATAGGGAAAGTTCCTTCAAGGACTGCGCAGGCGCAAACTTGCTGACGGAAATCTCCGAACCGCGGCCGGCATCCAGGGCGACGTTGATTTCGAGGTAAGTCGCTCCGCTCGCTCGGCCTCCTGGCTCTTTTTTTAACATCCTCCAATCCACGGGGATGTTAAAGAATGAGCCTGGATGCCGGGCGAGGTTCGGAGATTTCCGTCGGGAAGTTTGCGCCTGCGCTGTCATTGAAGGAACTTCCCCGTTAGGGGAACATTAAGGACAAGTCACCGGCGCAGTAGTTCAAACTCAGCGCGGGAAGCGGAGATCGAGCAGGGAGGACACCGCAGAAGGACGCCGGACCCGACGAGGACACCACCGAAGCCACAGACGGACGCCGGACCCGACGAGGCCGCCGCGCAAGACACCAAAACTGTAAGTACTAAAATCTTTGTTTCACAGGAATGCGGGTCCACTTTAGGGGTGCGCGCTATACGCCGGAGCACGCAATACCCCGATAAATACGGTAGTAATCAGCGCGTTTTTATAGCAAAATTGTCCGATATGTCCGCTGCAATATCGCAGTCATGATAAAAATCGCAGCCATTACTAGTAAAACAATTATTTATTATAGTAAAAATTAAAAAATATTGTGTTTTTTTCAAACTTGTCACTCTTCTTTTGTTTATAGCACAAAAAATAAAACCGCAGAGGTGATCAAATACCACCAAAAGAAAGCTCTATTTGTGGGGGGGGGGGGGTCTAAAAATGTCATTTGGGTACAATGTTGCATGACCGCGCAATTGTCATTCAAATTGTGGCAGCGCTGAGAGCTGAAAAAAGGCTTGGGCATGAAGGGGGTGTAAGTGCCCTGTATTGAGGTGGTTAATTAAAACCCAGAACATTATATTTTTTATTTTCCTTTATAACGTGAAAGATACCAAATTAATATACAGTGGAACCTTGGATTACGAGCATAATCCGATCCAGGAGAATGCTTGTAATCCAAAGCACTTGCATATCAAAGCAAGTTTCCCCATACAAAAATAATTTGTTCCGCATTGACTTCTATTTCATGCAATACCGCATGTGGCCAGAGGTGGGGGGCACCAGAGAGACTCGGAAATACTCGGAGACAGCTCGCCTGAACTTGGAAACCCTTGGAAAGGCTCGGAAACTGAGTATTTCTGAGTGATTCTGAGTATTTCCGAACGGCTCTGAACCGTTCCGAGTGTCACCGGCGCCCTCGCACCTCTGGCCAAATGCGGTACTGTACACCGCAGAGGTTTGAATCCTGCTCGTGTTGTGAGACAACACTCTCGCAAACCCAGTCAGGCTTTTGAAAAAAAGGGATTTTTAATAACAGCTTACCTGAAAAATCCTTTTCTTGTAGTACATCACGGGACACAGAGCAGCATAGCCATTACATACGGGTTATATAGTGTACCTTCAGGTGATGGACACTGGCACTCTCCGACAGGAAGTTCCCTCCCTATATAACCCCCACCCATAGTGGGAGTACCTCAGTTTTGTAGCAAGCAATATGCATCCCAAAATTCCCCATAAGAGGGGTGGGAGCTCTGTGTCCCGTGATGTACTACAAGAAAAGGATTTTTCAGGTAAGCTGTTATTAAAAATCCCTTTTTCTTTATCGTACATCACGGGACACAGAGCAGCATAGCCATTACATATGGGATGTCCCTAAGCAATGCTCCATGAGGGGAGGGAGACAACCAGAAAAAAAAAACAAACAGGAGGTGCCACCGGACAGGAGGAGGTTAAATTGCGGCCTGGAGGACCGCCTGCCTAAAAGCTGAATCAGCGTTCCTCCTAACGTCCATTTGATAAAACTTTGCAAATGTGTGGACAGACGACCAGGTCGCTGCCCTGCAGACCTGAGCCATAGAGACCTGGTGATACGCTGCCCAAGAGGCACTCACAGCTCTAGTGGAATGGGCCTTAACCGATAAGGGTGGACTCTTCCCCTTCAGGCCATAGGCCTGTATAATTGTCTGCCTAATTCACTTAGAAATAGTGGCTTTAGACGCTGCCTGGCCCTTCTTGGGCCCTTCTGGCAGAATGAATAAGACGTCAGTCTTACGAATCTGGGCTGTAGCTTCCAAGTAAATCTTTACAGCTCTAACTACATCCAAGGAATGTAGTAACCTCTCTTCCTTAGAGGAAGGCTTTGGAAAAAATGATGGAAGAATCACATCTTGATTAAGGTGAAAATTAGACACCACCTTAGGCAGGAAGGACGGAAGCGGCCGCAAAACGACCCTGTCCTTATGCAGTAATAAATAAGGTGCCTTACATGACAAGGCTGCCAACTCCGACACTCTTCTGGCGGATGCCATGGCCACCAGAAACACTAGTTTCCTAGTCAAAAGGACCAAAGGGATCGCGGACAAGGGCTCAAAGGGCTGCCTTTGCAAGGCCGATAGAACCAAATTTAGATCCCAAGGATACAGGGGAGCTTTAATCGGGGGATTCACCCGAATAACACCTTGTAAAAAGGATTTCATTAAAGAATGGGCAGCCAAAGGTCTCTGGAAGAAGACCGACAAGGCAGACACCTGCCCCTTAATTGTGCTGACCGCCAAACCTTTTTCCACTCCCAACTGTAAAAACTCCAGGATTCTCCCAATGGTATATTTGCGGGGATCCCATTTCTTGGTCTCACACCAGGTAATATAGGCCTTCCACACCCAATAGTATATTAACCTGAAAACTGGTTTTCTTGCGCTTATAAGGGTGGAAATGACCTGCCCTGAAAGGCCTCTGTTTCTGAGAATCAGGGACTCAGCCGCCAGGCCGTTAAATTTAGGGCCTGTAAGGCAGGATGGTAGAATGGCCCTTGTGAGAGGAGGTCCGGACGTAGAGGGAGGACCCAAGGCTCCTCTACCGTCATCCTTTTTATCAAGGAGTATCAAGGTCTTCGGGGCCACGCTGGGGCCACTAGAATCGCTGGCTTGCGTTCCCTTTGAATTCTGTGAAGAAGACGGGGTAGCATCCGTATTGGAGGGAAGGCATAGATTAGCGCAAACTGATGCCAAGGGCACACCAAGGCATCCGTCCCGCAGGCCAATGGATCCCTCGTTCGAGAGACAAACTTTGCTACTTTGGCATTGAATCTGGACGCCATAACGTCCACCTCCGGCGTACCCCACTTCCGGCAGATGTCCTGGAACACTTCGGGGTGGAGGGACCACTCCCCTGGGGACATCTGTTGGCGGCTGAGGAAGTCCGCTTGCCAATTGTCCACCCCGGGGATAAAGATAGCTGAGATGCAGGGGACATGGGCTTCTGCCCATGAAAAGATCCGATCTACCTCCCTCTGGGCTGCCTGACTCCTGGTGCCGCCCTGGTGGTTTATATAAGCCACGGCAGTGGCATTGTCGGATTGTACCCTTACTGGGGAGCCCTGCAGAATCTCCGTCCAGCCCAAAAGAGCCAACCGATCTGCTCGGATCACTAAGACATTTATGGATAGGGCTGATTCTGCCCTTGACCATTTCCCCTGTAGGGTTAAATTGTCTCGGACTGCACCCCAGCCCGATAGGCTGGCATCCGTGGTTACTATCCTCCGCGAGGGAGGACTGAACGATCTTCCTTTCAGAAGATTTTTTGTGACTAGCCACCAACACAGACTCTGCCTACCGCATAGGGAAGAGAAATGGGAAGATCCAAGGCCTGAAGTCTTTTGTCCCAGGCCGTGAGAATTGCTCTCTGTAGCCTCCGAGAATGGATCTGGGCATAGGGCACTGCCTCGAAGGTGGCCACCAGCTTTCCCAACAGGCGCATGCAGAGGCGTATAGATGGCCTTGTGCTGCTTAGGATTATCTGGATTAACTCCCTTATCGAGTCCACTCTGGACTGGGGCAGGAAGATCCGTTGTCGTCTTGTATCTAAAATCAGACCCAGATACTCCAACCTTCTTGTGGGCTGTAAGGCCGATTTGTCCCGGTTTAGAACCCAACCCAGGGACTCTAGGCAGTTTACTACTAGCAACACTGCCCGATTTAAGCCGGCCGCTGAGTGGTCGACTACCAGAAGATCGTCTAAGTAGGCCATGACCAGAATGCCCTGTTCCCTTAGGATGGCTAACACAGGGGCCAGGATTTTCGTAAAAACCAGAGGGGCCGTGGCTAGTCCGAACGGCAGGGCCACGAACTGATAATGCCGATAGTTTAGGGCAAAACGCAGGAACCTGTAATGGCCTGGGAAAATCGGAACGTGCAGGTACGCGTCCTTTATATCGATGGAGGCCAAAAACTCCCTTCCTTGAAGGGCGGCCACCACCGAGCGAATGGACTCCATTCGAAAGGACCGGACTCTTAAAAAGCGGTTTAATGACTTTAGGTCCAGTATAGGCCTGACGTCGCCGTTTGGCTTCGGGACAATGAAGAGGTTTGAGTAAAACCCTTGTCCTTGCTCCCCTGCTGGTACTTCCATAATCACTCCTTGCGATAGGAGTCGCTCTAGGGCGGACAGAAGTGATGCCTGCTTTTGAGGGTCGCCTGGAAGACTTGACGCTTGAAAGTGAGGAGGGGGGAACTCCCGAAACTCCAGCTTGTATTCCTGAGTCACTGAGGACAGAACCCATTGGTCGGTAACTTTGGCCCCCCACAACTCCGAGAAGAACCGGAGTCTTCCCCCCACCCGAGAGAGTGGGGGCGCCCCTTCACAAGGCTGCCTTAGGGGCAGCCTTAACCGGCTTACGGTTCCATGGTCTCTTGTTCCCTGCAGCTTGCCCCTGTGGCCTGTTTGCAGCTGCGCGTCCAGGAGGCCGTCGATACTGCCTAGAGAATGAGGGCCCTGGGACTGGAGAGGTTGGACGCTTAAAAGAGGGACCCCGGAACCTTTTCTTAACCGGCAAGAGGGTGCTCTTACCACTAGAGATCTTTTGTATATATTTGTCAAGATCTTCTCCAAACAATCTTTCTCCCTGAAAGGAGAATCCAGTAAGGAGTTTCTTGCAGGGGGTTTCTGCAGACCAGTTTTTCAACCAAAGCAATCTTCTCATATGAACCAGAAATAGGGATAAGCGAGAAGCCTGTTGGATCGAATCCTTGATTGCGTCTACCGCGAAACATAAGGCCCTAGGTAGGTCAGCCAGCTCCTGAGCTTGTTGGGCTGGGAGGTCCTTTAGGGCCTGCTTAGCTTGGTCCTTTAAAGCCTGGCAGACGCCAATGGCGGCTACAGCCGGCTGGACCACTGCCCCCGCTGTGGCAAAGGATGCCTTCAATAAGGTCTCAAGCCTTTTATCCACAGGGTCTTTAAACATGTGGATATTGTCTACTGGACACGTTAAAGACTTATTGACGCATGAGATGGCCGCGTCCACAGTAGGGACAGCCCATTTCTTCGAAAACTCTTCCTCTAAGGGGTACATAACTGCGAACCTTTTGGGAGGCAGAAAAATCCTGTCTGGCTTAGCCCAGTCCTGAAATATCAGGTCTTTTAACAAAGGATGTACCGGGAATACCAAATTGGCTTGGGGCGCTTTCAGGGAGCCCAGTGAGGATACCGCGGAGGCCAGAGGCTGAGGCACAGGTATCTTAAAAGCCAACCGCACCATATCCGTTAGGGACTGAACCCACAGTCTTTCTGCGTGAGAAGCTGAAAAAGGTTCCTCTATTGTAGAATCCTCAGAACCTAAATGGTCAAGGTGATCCTGAGTCTGGTCTCCTGGATCTTCCAATTCGTCAGCGGAGAGGATATCCTCCTCCAGAGACTCAGACCTGGGAGACGGGGATCTAACCCGCTTCTTCCCTGACAAAGATGCCGTAATTAGAGCGGCCATCCTCTTTTCCAATCCACCCAAGGTGGAGGCTAACATCTCTTCCGTCACATAGGAAGGAGCTGGTTGAGTAGGGCCAGCCGTAGCACCTAGCAACCCTGATGGCTCACCTAGGACAACAACCTCCGGGCATTCCGGAGCGGTAGGGGCCGCTGGATTTTGGATATCCTCAGAGCCTGATGGAGAACCCCTTGGTTTTTTAACGGTCTTAGCGTTTTTAGCGCTACCTGCACCCTTAGGAGCCATAATATACAAATTCTGAGGCACTCCGCTAGTATACAACTGACTGTAATAGCTGGAGGAAATACACATATAATCAAGTAAATGTGAAACAATAGGGTAGGGTAATGTTAGAGGAACTCCAAACCTCCCATAACCTATAAAAAGGGAAAATCAATACTGAGCCCCAAGGGCTTCAACTACCAGTCTGGAATTGACCCCCTAATGCTGGGCTAGGTGAGCACCCCTCAGTGTTCAAGGCGCTGCTTAGTACACAGGCTTTAAATGCAAACTTTAAGCCAGAGGCTCTTTTAGTAAGGTGTACTTCCAACAACTGCCACCGGGTGTCACTGTGCCAGAAAACTCTGTCAAACCTTCCTATGCTGTAGCCAGCATCGCTGCTCCGTGTCCCTCCACAGCCTTCACAGACTGAATAGCCCTCCAGGATTTATCCTCCCTGCGTGTAGGGAGGAGGAGCCGTCCGGCGTCACCCGCCCCCTCCCCGCGGCGTCGCCGCGCGCGCACCTACAAGCAACGCACGCGCGCGCGTCAGACGCCGCCAGGGGAAGCAGGAAGCCATGTGGAGAGGAGCATCAGGAATGGAATCCCATGACTCCTGAAACGCTAGAGCAGACACAGGTAAAATGGAAGCTTTCAACTGTCTCCCTAATGGTATGGTTCCCTCTCTGTGGAACACCCTGCCCAAAAAGGCCCTCCTTGTGACAGAAGCAGCAGCAGCCTACTAGCCCAGCCAGGGGAGACGATACCTGGGTGCTTTGAGCCATCCCGTTTGAAAACTTTGTGGTTCTCCTTTGCCCATGCACTGAGGCATAAATAGGCTGCCCAAGAATCCCCTGTAGGAAGCCTACTGACAAACCAAGTTCCGTAGGCCCCCTGCTTACCTTTCCACGCCGCAGGGTATTGCTCTGCAAGAGGCCCAATCTTCCCCCTTCACCGTGGGTATGGTCATAGACCTTCAGGGACCGGGGTCTTAAAAGAACACCACACACCTGGACCTATACAGCACCACTGGCAACAGGTATTCTCTAGGTATAGAAACCAGACCTGGAACCCAGGGTCCAGCCCTCCAAGGAGAGGCATTATAGGCAAAACCCCATCCACGAATTGGGGCCCGGGTACCGTCCACTTTGGCTATGAAGCACCTTGGACGGATCCGGTCAGCTGGCCCTGGTCCCAAGGACTACTACAGGCACAGCCTCAACGTGCACCAACACCTAAGACACTGGCGAAAAAACTGAGGTACTCCCACTATGGGTGGGGGTTATATAGGGAGGGAACTTCCTGTCGGAGAGTGCCAGTGTCCATCACCTGAAGGTACACTATATAACCCATATGTAATGGCTATGCTGCTCTGTGTCCCGTGATGTACGATAAAGAAAAAAGTTGCTCATCTTTTAAAACGCTCGTTAACCGCATCACTTGTAAACCAAGATTCCACTGTATTTCAAAGACCCAAGTCTTTGCTATTTCTAAGAGGCTCTGGAGAATTTTTTTAGAACAGTATAAACATATTTTTTTGACGACAAATTAAACTTTGTAAAGAATTATCCTGGTAATGCCTGGAATAATGTACATAGAAAACAACAATATAAAAACACAAAAAAACGTACCCTGCGGTTTGTTGGTTTGTTCGCAGAAGCACTTTGACATCATTATGGATCTGTTTTACTTTATCCAGAACCTTGAAGAACTCCTTTAAATTAAGAGCAAATGATAACTTCAGAATCGCCGAACACTCCACAAGACACAAATGTAGCAACATATAGAAATCAAAAAAGATCTGCGCTAGGTCAAAGATAGTATAGAAGCAGCCCCTCTAACAACTACGATACCAGTTGTAAACAATATAATTCAGATAAGAAGCGGTGCTAAAAAAAAATCTAAAATGTACAATGTGTAACAAATAATCTCCATATAATGAACACAAATGAAGGTGCAATGTGATAAAAAATAAATCAAACAAAAAGATACCTACAAATCATACAATAACTGAGCATTAAATATCCTAATTAGTGCTATTACAAACAAATACCGTATTTATCGGCGTAGAACGCACACTTTTTTCCCCTTAAAATCAGTGGAAAATCGTGGGTGCGCGTTATACGCCAATCCCCGCTGTCTCTGAGCGCCGCCGACATAGACCGAGCCGAGTGGAGTGTACTGCGCACTTGGTTAGGCTCGGCCACGCTCGGCTCCGCCCGCAGGAGCGCGTTATACGCCGATCCCCGCTGTCTCTGAGAGCCGCTGACATAGACCGAGCCGAGCCGGGTGTACTGTGCACTCGGCTTGGCTCTGCTCCGCCCGCAGGACCGCGAGAGAAGCCGAGAGGAGCCGAACACACAGGAAATCCGGCTCTGTACAGCTTGGCTGAGGCGCCAAACTCAAAAAACTCCAAAGCCGCAGAAGGACACCCACAAGGCGGGATGGACTCTGCGCAAGGCCGCAGACGGACGCCGGACAAGGCCGCAGACGGACGCCGGGCAAGACAGCAGACGGACACTGACAAGGCTGCACCGACGAGCATTCAAAATGTACGTTTTTTTTCCTTACACATCCTTTCTAAGCTTGGGGTGCGTGGTATACGCCGATAAATACGGTACATACCGGTATATCAATGTGCAAAATCCTTTCAATAGCAAGCAAAACATGTCCATAAAGTGCAAAAACATAGAAAACGGTTGACCAACGAGCTTCACCACCAAACACCAAGATCGGAAATTCCAACAACAAACCGTGGATTTTTTTTCCGACGGCACTTTGGCTCAAACTTATCTTGCGTACACACGGTCACACAATGTTGTCAGAAATTCCGAACGTCAAGAACGCGGTGACGTTCAACACTACAACGAGCCGAGAAAAATGAAGTTCAATGATTCCGAGCATGCGTAGGATTTTTGTGCGTCGGAATCGCATACAGACGATCGGAATTTCAGACAAGAACTTTTGTCGGAAAAATCGAGAACCAGCTCTCAAATTTTTCTTGTCAAAAATTCCGACAGCAGATGTCCGATGGAGCCTACGCACGTTCGGAATTTCCGACAAAAAGCTCACATCGAACATTTGTTGTCGGAATTTCCGATCGTCTGTACGTGGCATTAGCATACGCCTTTTACCAGATATCGTGGACCACACATTATAAATGGTGAAAAAAGTATATGTTAACCCGGCATCTGTAATAAGCAGTGGCTGATCAACAATGGCTCCGAATGGATCGAGGATAGAAAAAATAAACAAGCATAGTGAAGCCGGCATCACACCAAATGGCTCATTGTGCAAATCAATGTTGACATCCTACAGAACTTCTGACCGTCGCAAACTTCTCTGAGATCATTCATGCGTTTTAACTGGAGCCTGGGAGGCTGGCAAAAGTCTGGTTGACTTGATTTCTAGGATTATTTTTCCACTTCCATCGCCTGCTACCAAAGCCCGGCAGTTGAGTGTGGAGGGTGTGTTGCATGAAGTTGCTGCCCAGGATCTCATCTGCATTTACAAGGATAAAGCAATAACTTCACCCAACACACCCTTCACACTCAACTTACGGGGGTCTGCTGCTGCATGCAGGCTTTGGTAGTAGGAGATCGAGGTGGAAAACAATCCAGCATTTGGGGTTATCAAATCAACCAGACATTTGCCAGCCTCCCGGGCACCAGTTAACACACACTGATGATCACAGAGAGGTTTGTGAAGGTCAGAAGTTCTGTTGGATGTCAACATTGTTTGGCACAATGAGCCATTTGGTGTGATGCCTCGATTTCAGCCGGTGTCCTGCCGAAAATGTTCCCCTGGCAGATTAGGACCCCCCTTGTACTGCGCAGGTGCGGCGCTTGCGCAGTACGAAACTCAACCAAGCCTCTGAAAATAGCCAAACATGTAGAGCTGAGAGTCGGCGCTACATGGCGCATGCGCAATGACCATCACATATGCCACACGCTCCCGATGGTAGTGCTACTCTGCAAGGGGCGGGGGTGATTTTAACAATAAAGTACACGTCTTAGCGGTGTGTGTGGATGGACGGATTTTGCAATCGCAATGTTGATGGGCGGATTTGCACATTTAACTCAGATGGCCAACACGCCCCGCTAAGACGTGTACTTTATTGTTAAAATCACCCCCGCCCCTTGCAGAGTAGCACTAGCATCGGGAGCGTGCGGCATATGTGATAGTCATTGTGCATGCGCGGTGCAGAGCCGACTCTCAGCTCTACCTGTTCGGCTATTTTCGGAGACTCAGCGCCGCGCCTGCGCAGTACAAGGGGCGAAACTTATTCAGCAGAACACCGGCTTAAATATGCTTGTTTATTTTTTCTATCCTCGATCTATTCGGAGCCATTGTTGAGCAGCCACCACCTAAAGGGGTTGTAAAGGTTTGTTTTTTATTTTCTAAATAGGTTCCTTTAAGCTAGTGCATTGTTGATTCACTTACCTTGTCTTCGATTTCCCTTCTAAATGTTTTTTTTGTCTGAATTTCTCACTTACTGTTTCTCCTCAGTAAGCTTGTCCCCATCATCCATGGGGGTTAGTCAGCCAGAACAGCTTACTGAGGAGAAACAGGAAGTGAGAAATTCAGACAAAGAAAAAAAAACATAGAAGGGAAATTGAAGGAAAAGGTAAGTGAACCAACAATGCACTAGCTTAAAGGAACCTATTTAGAAAATAAAAAACTAACCTTTACAACCCCTTTAAAGTATAATTAAAGGCAAAACTCTTTTTTTTGTTTCTCTTTGTTTTGGATAGAGTACAGAAGGATTAGAACAACTGTCAGTTTGTATTTGTGTCTGTGTCCCCATTAGGGAGATGCATCCTCTATTTAAAGGGAAATCTTCCAATGGGGACACTAGTCCTGGTCACCTCGCGTCTCCAAGGATTTCCCTTTTAATTTACAGTGGTTTGCTCTCACTTCCTGTTTAGCTATGGGACAGACAGTGAAGGGAAGTCTCCACAATGGGACACAGATGGCGGAACAAAATCTGACAGGGTTGTTAAATCCCTTCCTTACTCTATCCAAAACGATAAAAAATAAATAAAAAAAAGTCTTGCCTACTTTAAAGTACAAAATGACAAAAAAGTTTTGCCTGAATAGAGCAAGGAAGGGTTATAACCTCTGTCAGATTTTGTTTCTGCCATCTGTGTTCTATTGCAGAGATTTCCCTTAAAGGAGTTGTAATATTATTCATTAGGATATAAAACCTTCTGTGTGTAGCAGCCCCATCAGCACCCCCCAATTACCTACCTTTCTCTCTCCAGCGATGTCAATGATCACCTTAGACATCCAGTACACTCCTCCCGATTGGCTGAGACAGAGCAGCGGCGCCATTGGCTCCCACGGCTGTCAAAGTCAGTCAGCCAATTGGAAGAGAGGGGCATGGCTCCATGAATGGGTACACGGAGCTCTGACTCGGCTAGGGTGCCCCTGTAGCAAGCTGCTGGCTGAGGGGCAATTAAAAGAGGGAGGGGCTAGGAGCAGCAAAGAGGGACATGGGAAGAGAAGGATCCAGGCTGCTCTGTGCAAAACCAACTGCACTGAGGAGATAAGATAAGTATAACATGTTGGTTATTTAAAAAAAAAATTAGCCTTTACAATCATTTTAACTTCCTGTCCCATGGCCAAACAAGAAGGGAGAGGAAATCCCTCCAAATTAAGGAAATTCCTTGGGGACCCCAGGTGACCAGAACTAGTGTCCCCATTGGAAGATTTCCCTTCTATTACTTTTTTTGGGGACAGCCCAAGTAAACAGGACAAATTCCATTGGACAGCAGCATTGTCAGTCTTGGGGGAGAGGAAATTTAGATGGACTGGCAGATTTAAGCCTGGTACACACTATGGGCCAGATCCACAAAGAAGTTGCGCTGGCGTATCTATTGATACGCCGTGTAACTTCTAGGATGCTCCGGAATATATTTTTTCTGTATTCAGAAAACAAGATACGCCAGAATTTTGCTAAGATCCGACTGGCGTCGTATCTTAGTTGCATATTTACGCTGGCCGCTAGGTGGCGCTTCCGTAGATTTACGCAAGGGATATGCAAATTAGGTAGATACGCCGATTCACAAACGTACGTCCGCCGCATTTTTTTACGTCGTTTACGTAGGGCTTTTTCCGGCGTAAAGTTACCCCTGCTATATAAGGTGTACGCAATGTTAAGTATGGTCGTCGGGCCACCGTCAATTTTTTTTTACGTTTTACGTCGTTTGCGTAAGTCGTTCGCGAATAGGGCTGTGCGTAAGTTACGTTCACATCTAAAGCATTGACGATTTGCGGCGTAATTTGGAGCATGCGCACTGGGATTCTTTCATGGACGGCGCATGCGCCGTTCGTAAAAAACGTCAAATACGTGGGGTCACGATTAGTTAGCATAGAACACGCCCCCAACCAGCCTCTTTTAAATTAGGCGGGCTTACGCCGCCCGATATACGCTACGCCGCCGTAACTAAAGGCGTAACTTCTTTGTGAATACAGTACTCGCCTTTCTAAGTTACGGCGGCGTAGCGTTTCTGAGATACGCTACGCCCGCCTAAAGATAGGCGCATGTACGTGGATCTGGCCCAATACGTTTTTTGTGTTTTTTCGTTCAACCCAGTGGGCTGATCTGAATGGCACCCAAACACATGTGGTGCATTTTGCGACTATTGCAGTGCGATTTGGAATCCTGGGCAGAACTGCAGAAATAGCAGAGACCCCAAATCGCCAGATGTGAACGCGATACTCACAGGTCAATCTCCTATAGTCCACTTGTTGCTGCCTACACTTGCTTCCAAAGGCCACTCGGCATGATCGCATTCACCTGACAGCTGCACCCGACATCCCCTGACAGTGCTTCTCTGCAACCAGACCAGAGTTAAAAAGCAGTGCGTGCCCAAGCTCCTCCCAAGAACAAAACACACTGAAATAAGCTCAAGCACGCAATGGCTTTTCCACCCCGTCGGCCCTTGTTTTTCTCATTACATTAGGGGTGTTTTACGCACTTTATTTGAGCATTAACAATTTTTTTATACACTTTTGTTGCCTAAAATAGCACAAAAATATTTGTTTTATTTTCTACAATAACACAAATTACTGCAAACATTGTATGTGTCACCTAATTCCTAATTTTAATGAAAAAAAAACTCAATGTTTCTCCTTACTTCAGTTAATGGACCTTCGTGGCTTCCGCGTAAAATGCTCATTTCCTCAAATGTCAGCTGGAACTTGTCTAGGAAGGCATTTGCAACTTGAGCTCGTATCTCCAGTCGCTGACTTGAAAAGATAAAAAAAAAAATCAAACAAACAATTTAATAAAATCGGACATCAACAGTAATACAAGAGAGACATGATCTACTAGAAGGAAATCTCTCCATTGGGTTTTTGAAAGTATAAGACAACGTAGCGATACCATGAGTTTTGGGAGAAAGTCGTTTATTTTTGTAACACAAGTGCTGGATTCAAATTATCCTGATAGCCACACACAGGGAAATTTTACTTTCTCCCCTCCAATTTTCCATAGTACAGAGGAACCTTGGTATGTGAGTAACACGGTTAACAAGCGTTCTGAAAGATGAGCAACTTTTTTTTTTTTTTCTTAATCCTGACTCGGTTTGTGAGTGTTGTCTCGCAACACGAGCAGAATTCAAGCTAATGGGGTGTGCAGTACCGCATTTGGCCAGAGGTGCGGGGGCGCCGGTGACACTCGGAACGGTTCGGAGCCGTTTGTAATGCTCAGAATCACTGGGAAACACTCCGTTCCCGAGTGTTTCCGAGGGTTCCTGAGATCAGCCGAGCTGTCTCCAAGTATTTCCGAGGCTCTCCGGCGCCCCCCCCAAATCTGGCCACATGTGGTATTGCATGGTATAGACGTCAATGCGGAACAAATTATATTTGTTTCCATTGACTTCTATGGGGAAACTCGCCTTGATATGCGAGTGCTTGGGATTACAAGCATTCTCCTAGAAAGGATTATGCTTGTAATCCAAGGTTCCACTGTATAAATAAACAAATGGATTATTGCAACCTCCCACCCACATTTTTATTTAAACCTTATTTAAACCTTAAACAATAAGGGTCCATGCACACTGCATCTCAAAGAAGCTGCTCCTACAGACTTTTGAGCTTTTTTTTAAACGCTCATATTTTCTGTCTGGAAACCATGCACACTATGGCTTCTTCAGGCGTTTACAAGCAGAAAAGACGCCTAAGTGCCCAGAAAACTCGCGAAAAGGCATGAATAAACTCAAAGAAGCTTGAAAAATACACAAAAAAAAAAAAAAAAAGGAAAAATTAGCTGAGGGGAGGGTTTGTGAAAAAAAAATGCTTATGCTCAAAAAAGCTCAATAATAACATGCAAAACAGCCCAAAAAGCTTCTTCAGAGCCCTAAAATTGTTAGTGATAGATGGCGTTGATCCATTTAGTTTTGTTCACAATTGAAATTTCCTAAAATGTGTATGGTCAAGATTAATGTAACGTTTGCCATTCTGTAACGTATAATATGGTGGTATACCATGTAGATTAAACCTACAGGAGCATCCGGAAAGTATTCACAGTGCTTTACTTTTTCCACATTTTGTTATGTTACAGCCTTATTCCAAAATGAATTCCATTCATTCATTTCCTCAAAATTCTACAAAGAATACCCCATTATGACAATGTGAAAGAAGTTTGTTTGTAAACTTTGCAAATTCATAAAAAACATAAGTATTCACAGCCTTTGCAATGCCACTCAAAATTGAGCTCAGGTGCCTCCCGTTTCCACTGATCGTCCTTCAGATGTTTCTACAACTTGATTGGTAAATTAGGTTGATTGGACAGGATTTAGAAAAGCACACACCTGTCTATATAAGGCTCCACAGATAGGGCTCTTTCACACAGGCGGCCCGTTCAGGTCCGCCTGACAGTTTTTTTTGAGGCCGCGGATGTCAGCGGTGACATGCCCGCTGACATCCGACCCGCTCCGATCCGCCAAAGTGTGACGGAGGAAAAACCTACTTTTCCATCCATCTGGTGGATCAGATCGGGTGAACACGGACAGACGGTCCGTGTTCATCCGATCCCCCCATAGGGGAGAGCGGAGTTCTGACAGGGCGGTCCCTGCACAGTGTGCGGGGACCGCCCTGTCATCCGCCGGTTCAGCGGGGATCAACGGAGCGATCCCCGCTGAGCAAGCGAAGGTGCACGGGGTGGATCATCACTGATCCGCCCAGTGTGAAAGGGGCCTTAGTGCATGTCAGAGCACAACCAAGCCATGAAGTCCAAGGAAGTGTCTGTAGACCACTAGGTCTACAAGTCTGCAACCACCAGGATGGGGGGAGAAGAGCCTTAGTCAGGGAGGTGACCAAAAAATCTGATGGTCACTCTGACAGATCTCCAGCGTTTCTCTGTGGAGAGAGGAGAACCTTCCAGAAGAACAACCATCTCTGCAGCACTCCACCAATCAGACCTGTATGGTAGAGTGGCCAGACGGAAGCACATGAGTTGCCAAAAGGCACCTGAAAGACTCTCAGACCAGATGAAAACCATACCACCTATAAGGTAGTAACAAAAATATACCACAAAGAAATTTTCAAGGCCAAAAAAAATCACTTCTCCTACATCATCACTAATGCCCTCAACCGCCCCTGCGAGCTGTTCAAGCTCGTCACCCAGACCATGAATCCGGTCTGTTTGGAAGCCCCCAATTCTGACACCCAAGAATTTTGCAATGAATTATCGGATTATTTCATTAACAAAATTGAAGGGATCCGTGAAAGCATTCTGCAAAACAGTACCCCCCTCAATCTTCCCCCTAGACCCACACCCAACTCGCACACTAGTTGGCCGCAGTCAACGAGGTTCGTCCTAAAACCCATCTCCATTGAAACTACCAAAAATATCATTGACTCCCTGCGTAATAGCACGGCGCCTAATGACATCATCCCCACCAAACTGCTGAAGGAATGCGCCGATATTCTGGCACCACCTATCAAGCAGCTTATAAATCAATCATTTAAGGATGGCTTGGTACCCACCCTGTTGAAACAGGGCACAATCAAGCCTATCTTGAAGAAACCCACCCTCGACCCCAAGGCCCCTGAACATCGTCGTCCCTTAACAGGCCTGAACGTCCTCTCAAAGGTAATGGAGAAAGCAGTGGTACAACAGCTGCAACAGCATCTAGATACCCACAATTTGCTCGATCCTTTTCAATCGGGTTTCCGTCCCGGGCACGGGACGGAGACAGCACTGCTCAAAATATGGGACGATGCTCTCGAGGCTGCAGACAAAGGAGAATCTTGTCTTCTGGTTCTGTTGGACCTAAGCGCAGCATTTGACACAGTAGACCACAAACTCTTACTGACTCGGCTAGTTGAAGTAGCCAGAGTCACGGAAGGTGATTTATCTTGGTTCTCCTCCTTTCTGGAAAACCGATCACAAACAGTGAAACTTGGTCCTTTCACTTCTGAAAAACGCACGGTGTCATGCGGGGTCCCTCAAGGATCCCCCCTGTCGCCGGTACTGTTCAACATCTATCTTTAGCACCTCTTTCAAATCATCAGCAGCCAAAAACTACTTTATCATTCCTATGCAGATGATACACAACTGTATTTTCGCATCTGTAACAAAGAGGATCATCATCTCGGTCTAGAGAAATGTCTCTCTTTGATAGAAAACTGGATGACAAAGAGTTATCTTAAACTCAACAGGGCAAAAACAGAACTTCTTCTGTTGCACGCCAGTCGTAAGAATCAACCAGCAACACCCTGGACACCCCCGCCCATTCTGGGCCAAATCATCACCCCTAGCACCAAAGTCAAAAGTCTCGGGGTCATCTTCGACACCTACATGGACAATGGATGCACAAATAGGGTCAGTAGTCAGCGGATCTCACCATCTGCTGCGCCTACTACGCAGACTTATCCCATTCATTCCCAAAGAAGACGTAGCGGTCGTAGTGGGAACAATTGTGAACTCCAGACTGGACTATGCAAATTCCCTTTACCTCGGACTCCCAAAGTACCAAATCACTCGTCTACAAGTCGTTCAAAACTCGGCCGCCAGACTGGTGACTGGGAAAAAACCCTGGGAATCAATCTCACCTTCGCTGAGAACCCTTCACTGGTTGCCAGTAAAAGATAGAATTGCGTTTAAAGCACTCTGTCTGACACATAAGTGCATCCATGGGAAGGCCCCCCAATATCAATGCGAAAAAATAAAAGCTCACAACCCCAATCGCGTTCTGCGATCCACAAATCAAAATCTGCTCCAGATACCCAAAGCCAAATACAAGTCCAAAGGAGAGCGAAGATTTGCGCTCCAAGGTCCCAGACTATGGAATGCGTTACCAACCAGCATTCGGTTGGAGGAGAATCACTTGACCTTTAGAAGAAAGATCAAAACTCATCTCTTTTGATATCAAAAGAGACAGGAACACCAAGCGCCCAGAGGCGATTTAGTTTGCATGTGCTGCGCTATATAAGTTCTTCACTCACTCACTCATGAGAAAAAAAATTCTCTGGTCTGATGAAACAAAGATTGTACTCTTTGGTCTGAATGGCAAGCTCATGTCATGTCACCTGGCCAATACCATCCCTACAGTGAAGCATGGTGGTGGCAGCATCTTGCTGTAGGGATGCTTTTCAGAGGCAGAAAATCAGAGACTAGTCAGGATCGAGGGAAAGATCATCCTTGGTGAAAACCTGCTCCAGATCGCTTTGGACCTCAGACTGGGGCGAAGATTCACCTTCCAACAGGATAATGTAGTATAATGTAATTGTATGTAGCTAAATCATAAATGTAATGCAAACACATTGACAAAAATGATGATGGCAAACCAAAAAACAGTACCTGCAATGTACGATGTAGTGATACAAGGTAAAGACTACATTGTATTATAGTAGAGCCACTCAAGGGTCTTGAGCAGGAGTTTATGTCCAAACAAGAGGTGTTTATTCAGTCTGATTGCGTCGCCTTTGATGGATCCCTGTCCATTTTTGTTAAGACGACACTTAAATCCATTAAACCGTTGGAGAGAATAAACTCTTCTTAGACACTCTTGCTCAAAACCCGTTTGTGCTTTTACGACTTTCTTTTTATCTCCTGAGGTAACTGTGCTGTAGTGCACCTAGTTAGATACTCCCCAGAAAACAAATGTTCTAAAAACCATATTGTCAGAAGTATTGTGACACCTGCCTTTACACGCACATGAACTTTAATGGTACCCCAGTCTTAGTCCGTAGGGTTCAATATTGAGTTGGCCCACCTTTGCAACTATAACAGCTTCAACTCTTCTGGGAAGGCTGTCCACAAGGTTTATGAGTGTGTCTATGGGAAAGTTTGACCATTCTTCCAGAAGCGCATTTGTGCGGTCAGGCACTGATGTTGGATGGGAAGGCCTGGCTCACAGTCTCCGCTTTAATTTATCCCAAAAGGTGTTTTATTGGGTTGAGGTCAGGACTCTGTGCAGGCCAATCAAGCTCCTCCATCCCAAACTCGCTCATCCAATGTCTTTTTGGACCGTACTTTGCATCATTTGGTAGAGGGGGGACTATGGTGTGGAATTGTTTTTCAGGGGTTGGGCTTGGCCCCTTAGTTCCAAGTGAAGGGAACCCTTAAAGCATCAGCATACCAAAACATTTTGGACAATTTCCTGCTCCCAACTTTGTGGGAACAGTTTGGGGATGGCCTCTTCCTGTTCAGACATGACTGCGCACCAGTGCACAAAGCAAGGTCCAACATGACAATGATCCAAAACACAAATCTAAGGCCAATGTTGCATTTCTGAAGAACAACAGGTTAAAGTGATTCAGTGGCCAAGTATGTCTCCTGATCTGGACCCAATCAAACACCTATGGGGAATTCTGAAGAGACAAGTTGAGCATCACTCCCCATCTAGCATTCAGGCTCCAAAAGAGGTCATTGTTGAGGAATGGAAAAAGATACTGTAGATGTTGCAATATGTCGCCAACTTGTTCATTTCATGCCTAGAAGACTTGGTCCCGTCCTTACAAATCATGGAGGTCGTACAAAATACTAGATGAGGTAGTTTTTGTTGTGGGGTGTATTTATTTTTGCATCAACTCATTTGGATAAAGATTTTGTAATGTAAGTTATAATATTAACCTTACTTTCATGTAATGAGCTAAACAAATGTTCTATATAGTAGGCAAGGTTGAAAAAAGACACAAGTCCAACCTGTGTGTGTGATTATATGTCAGTATTACATTGTATATCCCTGTATGTTGTGGTCGTTCAGGTGCTTATCTAATCTTTTTTTTAAAACTATCGATGCTCCCTGCTGAAACCACTGCCTGTGGAAGGGAATTCCACATCCTTGCCGCACTTATAGTAAAGAACCCTCTACGCAGTTTAGGGTTACTATATATATATATATATATATATATATATATATATATATATATATATATATATATATATATATATATATATATATATATAAGCCATTTGGTGTTTTTCTTGCCATCATTCTATGTTTCTTATTTACACTAAGAGCCTGTTCACACTGGGGCGACTCGTCAGGCAGCTCAGCCGCCTGACGAGTCGCGTCCCATTCAATGCAATGGAACCGTTCTAATAGGAGCGACACAAGTCGCTCCGACTTAGAAAAAAGTTCTTGCACGACTTCGGGGGCAGCTCGGGGCGACCTGCATTGACTTCTATACAGAAGTGGTTTTGCAGGTCGCCCCCGAAGTCGTGCCGCGGAAGTGTGGACTGGCTCTTACTATTCCACCTATTGACAGCAACGATGGGGCACGATTCCTCCCACTGACATCAATAATGAGGTACTTTAGAAAAGTGTGGAGGCCCCTGGCCTAGAAACACTAAGAACAAAAGTTATTGACAAAACTGGTGAACTGTTTTTCCTACACTCTAAGTTGCAGCAAAACATCATGTGTCACACAAAAAGAAACTTTTATTCCCAACAAAATGGGCATAATGTCTCTCACTGATATAAATGATGAGGCACTATTCTTCCCACTAATACCAGTGATGGGGCACTATTCCTCCCAGTAATACCAGTGATGAGGCACTATTCCACCGACACTAACGAACAGGTACTATAGATTGTAAGCTCTTCTGAGCAGGGCCCTCCTAATCCTTTCTTATTTTAATTATATTATAACTGTTTTGTCTCCCTTTTATATTGTAAATCGATGCGTAAACTGTTGGTGCTATATAAATCCTGTATAATAATAATGCCGCGTACACATGATCATTTTCCGGGTTCTAAAAAATGAATTTTTTTTAATGTCATTAAAAACGATTGTGTGTGGGCTTCAGAGCATTTTTCGGGTTCTAAAAAATGGGCAAATCATTTTTTCGAACATGCTTTATTCTTAACAGACGTTTTTAACGTTGTAGTTTTTCGGGTTGTAAAAAATGATCGTGTGTGGGCTTTAACGACGTGAAAAATCTGCGCATGCTCAGAAGCAAGTTATGAGAAGGGAGCGCTTGTTCTGGTAAAACTACCGTTCATAATAGAGTAAGCACATTCATCACGCTGTAACAGAAAGAAAAGCGTGAATCGTCTTTTACTAACACAAAATCAGCTAAAGCAACCCCAAGGGTGGCGTCATCCGCATGGAACTTCCCCTTTATAGTGCCGTCGTACGTGTTGTACGTCACCGCGCTTTGCTAGAGCATTTTGTTTTTCACGATCGTGTGTAGGCAAGGCCGTTTTAATGATCAAGTTGAAAAAAACTTTGTTTTTAGAGCCTGAAAAACATAATTTTTTAGAACCCGAAAAATGATTGTGTGTACGCGGTATAATATTCCTGCCACTGACACCAGTAATGGGGCACTATTCCTCCCACTGACACCAACAACGGGGGCATTATTTCTCCCACTGATATCAATAATGGGGCACTGTAGAAAAGTTTGGAGGCCTCTGGCCTAGAAACACTAAAAATGAAAGTTATTGATAAAATTGGTGAACTGCTTTTCCTACACTCTAGGTGGCAGCAAAACCTCACGTGTCACACAATAAGAAACGCAAGGCCTTAGCTTAGAGTAGACTTTGGTGATTCTTTCATGAATTCTTTCATTCCTGCATGACTGTATACCATAAATAAAAGTCAATTGGTTGGCATATTATTTTTAAAAATACTTTTTGAAGAATAGAATAATCAAATACATTTGGCACACAACTTGTATATATAATTACAGCAATGATACAAAGCTGGAAAAGCCTAGGCCCGTAGAATGTAATAATTCCATATGTTGCAGAATCCACAGAATGCCTTCCGATAATAGAACATGAACAATATCTCTACTATTGTCAGAGCTCTGCTTTAAATACCACTTTAGATATTGTGGATATTAACATTTTACAGAACTAAAAGTTGGAAATAATAGAAAGTTTCCGTTGTCGATAAATGGCAAAGCCCATGAGGGTGACTGGGGTCACTTGCAGTGATGTGGAATGTATTGTAATGTACTGCGTTGTCTCATAATTATGCGTATAAAAATGAGAGGGAACAAAAGCTCCATTGACAACTTAAGACAAGTCGGAGGAAGACAAAGGGTAACAGATCATGGGAATGTTCCATTGCACAGTCCCGCTTTCTGATCTCACAAGGGCCCTAATGAAGCCCTACGCCCCAGCCTGATTTGTTTCCATGGAAACCAGATTGCGGTGCAACTGCCTTCATGCTGTTAAGAAAATGACGGTCCATTCTCTGGCACACAACAGAGCGCTCTGCTCCGAGTTCACAACGGACACCAGGGTGACTTTTAATTCACTGACTGTTGCTTATGCCGATTCTGCACGTCTGCTTTAAAGAAAGATTTTTACACTTCGGTGAGCGCGGGAAGAAATGTCGTTAAGGAGATTACAGGATATCAGGAGTGAAAACTGAACTCAGCGCTGCACAGTTATTAAAGTTTTGTGAACTAGAGAAAAAACGCTGCCAACCTGCTGATCATTGGATTTTATTTAAACATATGTTCAGACTGCCTATGGAAAAATTATTATTCCGTTCAGTTCCCTAGTGTCACTGAAACAGACGAGTGACATCAGAAAAAGACCAAGTGGTTTATTGACCCTAGGTTCACATCTATGCAGCCAATTCGGTTTTCAGGCGTGTTTCAGGACAATGACCCCAAACACACCTCCAGGCTGTGTAAGGGCTATTTGACCAAGAAGGAGAGTGATGGGGTGCTGCGCCAGGTGACTACCTCTTGAAGCTCATCAAGAGAATGCCAAGAGTGTGCCAAGCAGTAATCAAAGCAAAAGGTGGCTACTTTGAAGAACCTAGAATATGAAATATATTTACAGTTGTTTCACACTTTTTTGTTATGTATAATTCCACATGTGTTAATTCATAGTTTTGATGCCTTCAGTGTGAAGTAGTCATGAAAATAAAGAAAACTCTTTTAATGAGAAGGTGTGTCCAAACTTTTGGTCTGTACTGTGTGTATATATATATATATATATATATATATATATATTTATATTAGGGCTGTTACTGATCAAAATTGTTCTGTTCGATTAATCGTTTTTTTTTTGTTATCGATTAATCGACTAATTCCGATTAATTATAATGCACATACAGATCCAACTACTTTTAGCTGATCTCCTTGCAGGCTGATTCCCAACCACTGGAAAAATGGATAGCAGGATACAAAAAACATACAAAGGCAGCGCTCGATGGGAATAGCATTAAAACCTTTATAGTCTTCAAGTAGGTAACCAAATATTGCACTGGAGATAAAATCGATGTAGCTACATAAACTGTAAAAATGGTGCGAGTAATACCAAACGGTACCAAAAGCAGTCATAAAAACATGTAGCTAAGTATGACACTGGTATAAAAATGTGTACAACGATACCACTGCTGAATCCAGATGAGGAGCGGTTAACATCAGTCCGTCGGCATGTAGATGTCCCGTGAAGGGAACTATCACAATTCCCAGTGGATGGTTGTAGAATCCCAGGTTTATAGAGGGAAGTGATAGAGGGAAGTGATAGAGGGAAGTGTAACAGCCCTTGCGTGTGGCAGAGAGTAAGGTCCCGCCGGCATGCAGATATGAAGGCACAGCAAAGGAGCCCTTCAGATGGACACGGCAAGCCCCGCCGGTGTCCGTGACGTTACTGGATCTCTGACGGAACTCCCTGAAGGCCCAGAAGCCGGCGAAGAGGTGAGTACCAATCAAAAGAATTTTAATCTATCAAAAAGATTTTGATCGATCAAAAAAATTAAAGATTAATCGATTAATTAAAAGTTAATTTGCACAGCCCTAATATATGTGTGTGTTTTTTTTTTTAGCAGAGACCCTAGAGAATACAATGGCGGTCATTGCAACTTTTTATCTCGTACGGTATTTGCGCAGCAATTTTTCAAATGCGTTTCATTTAAAAAAAAAAACAGTAAAGTTAGCCCATTTTTTTTTGCATAATGTGAAAGATGAAGTTACTCAGAGTAAAGATACCCAACATGTCACGCTTCAAAATTGCACACGCTCCTGGAATGGTGCCAAACTTTGGTACCTAAAAATCCCCATAAGTGACGCTTTAATTTTTTTTACTGGTTACATGTTTTGAGTTACAGAGGAGGGCTAGAATTATTGCTCTCCTTCTAACGTTCTCTGCGACATCTCACATGTGTGGTTTGAACACTGTTTCCATATGTGGGCGGGACTTGCGTATGCGTTCGCTTCTGCTCGCAAGCATACGGGGACAGGGGAAATTTATTTTAATTTTTTTATTGTTAATTTTGCTTTTTTTTTTCTCTTTATTTTGACACTTTAAAAAAAAAATTGGATTGCTTTTATTCCTATTACAAGGAATGTAAACATTGTTGAGGAGTCAACAAGGCCTATGATGAAAGGTACACCATTCCTATTGTGAAACATGGAGGTGGATCGCTGATGTTTTGGGGATGTGTGAGCTACAAAGGCACAGGAAATTTGGTCATAAATGATGGCAAGATGAATGCAGTATGTTATCAAAAAATACTGGAGGAACATTTGCATTCATCAGCCAGGAAGCTGTGCATGGGACGTACTTGGACATTTCAACCTAGGAATGATCCAAAACACAAGGCCAAGTCGACCTGTCATTGGCTACAGCAGAATAAAGTGAAGGTTCTGGAGTGGCCATCTCAGGCACGCGTACACACGGTCGAACATGTCCGCTGAAACTGGTCCGCAGACCAGTTTCCGCGGACATATCCGACCGTGTGTACGGCCTAGCGGACAGGTTTCCAGCAGACAAAAGTTTCTTAGCAAGCTAAGAAACTTGTCCGCTGGAAACATGTCCGTCGGACATGTCCGATGGTTAGTACACCTAATCGGACATGTCCGCTGGTTATGACGTGTAACCAGCGTCCCGAAATCCCGCGCATGCGTCGAATTGATTTGACGCATGCGTGGAAGCATTGCACTTCCGTGTTTGAGAACGTCGGTGTCTTCTACGTCACCGCGTTCTCTGTCCGCGGACCGTTTTCATCGGACATGTCTCCTCGTGTGTACGGGGCCTTAGTCTCCTGACCTCAATATCACTGAGCCACTCTGGGGAGATCTCAAAACGTGCAGTTCATGCAAGACAGCCCAAGAATTTACAGGAACTGGAGGCTTTTTGCCAAGAGGAATGGGCAGCTTTACCATCTGAGAAGATAAAGAGCCTCATCCACACATACCAAAAAAAGACTTCAAGCTGTAATTGATGTTAAAGGGGGCAATACACAGTATTAAGAACTGGGGTGTATAAACTTTTGATCGGGGGCCTTTGGGTAGTTTTTGTTGTGATGATTTAAAAAGAGTAACACACAGTTGATTGATAATAAATGGCTTCAGCCAAATACTAACCATGAGTGAAAGAAATGTTTTTGTGTTATCATTCATATTCCTTTAAAAAATGGCCAAGAAATCATAAATTCTGCCAGGGTATTTATACTTATGAGCACAGCTGTATACTGTATATTTTTAAACCAGAGGTGTCCAAACTTTTGACCTACCTTGGCCACATTGGAAGAAGAGAAATTGTCTTGGGCCACACATAAAATACACTAATAATAACGAGAGCTGATGAGCAGAAAAAGTCAGGCTGATCACAAGTTACCGTATTTATCGGCGTATACCGTGCACTCTTTTGCCCTGAAAATCAGGGCAAAATCGTGGGTGCGCGGTATACGCCGATACCCGCTTTCCAGCGCCGAGTTTGAATACTGCGCCGACATATACCGAGCGCAGTACACTCGTGTATTGTCGGGCAGTCTCGGCTTCTCTCGCGCTGACGTTCTGGACGTCAGCGTGAGAGTAGCCGAGCCTGCCCGACTATGCACGAGTGTACTGCGCTGTGTATATGTCGGCGCAGTATTCAAACTCGGCGCGGGAAACGAGCGGGGAGGACGCGAGGACGCCGCAGAAGGACGCCGGACCCGACGAAGAGGACACCCGAAGCCGCAGACGGACGCCGGACCCGACGAGGCCGCCGATGGACGCCGCACAAGACACCAAAACTGTAAGTACAAAAAATCTTTTTTCCACAGGAATTCAGGGCAACTTCAGGGGTGCACGCTATACGCGGGAGCGCGCTATACCCCGATAAATACGGTAATGATCACTGATATAAGTAATAAAATGTCATTGTACTTTTGTATTGTTTAATGGTTCTAATTTTACCTTTCGTGTACTTTATCCTTGAGAATAGTTGCTCACAAATATAGGTGCTGCCAAAAACGGATGACATGAGTAAGGCGTGATTGTAAAGAGTGAGATATTTTACTTTGGGAAGATAAAACTATAACATTTTTCTTCGGCTGCATGTGTTCACAAAAAAAAAAAAAAACATTTTAAAGTAAATTTCCGATTTTGTGTTGGACCGCAGGTTGGACACCCCTGTTTTAAACTAAAGTTCCCTTTTATTCACCACACACTTAAAATAATGTTATTAAAAAAAAAAATATGTAAAAAGCCAAAAAAAGGACAGTAAAAAAGGTTATTGCTGCATTCTGTTTTTTAACCATAACAAATGCCCTAAAAAGGCTTAAAAAGTTTTGTGAGCCAATTACAAGAGTAATGGCAAAGATCCAATTCCCAACAGATTTTCCCTCTCACAGTACACATAAGCACATATAACTGCAAAAAGCAATTTTTAAAGTCATTATACAATGTTCTCACCTCTGCTTCATTTTACTTTGTAATAAGTCTCAAGCAATCAAATGAATTAAAGTTTAGATGAAATAAGCAATTTTCACTTACACTACTTTCTCACACCGCTACCACCTAGAAATATATTTTTATCTGCTGTTAAGACATAAATACTTATTTCTGCAGGATAATTACTGCAAGTGGTAAATAAGCCAAACATAGCAATGTAACACATCTGCAGACCACTGTAGGAGGAAAACAGGAGCTTGGTAACATTTCCTAAAAAATGTTCAGCTACCGTATATACTCGAGTATAAGCCAAGTTTTTCAGACCTTTTTTTTAGGGTGAAAATGTCCCCCTCGGCTTATACTCGAGTCAGTGTACCTGAACGGTGCAACGCTCCTCCTCATGGCGGCAGCCACTACTATAGGCAGCAGCTTCGGCCTAGTCTTCGGATCCGGCGGCCATCTTTCTCCTCCCGGCCTCTCCACCAGCACTGTATCCCGGCCTCCCTGGTGTCTGGCTCCCTCATTCCACGCAGATCCTGCTCCATGGGCTTCCGACCGGGCGGGGGTCTGAACGGAGCAGTGCCCTCCCGCATGGCGGCAGCCCCAAATCCAGCTTTGGCCTAGTCCCAAGCTCTGGCGGCCATCTTGGTACTCCCGGCCTCTCCACCAGCGCTGCATCCCTCCTTTCCTGGCTTCTGCACTCAGGCCTATGGACGCTTCCTGCATCCTCCAGGTGAGTGGAGCACAGTGAGGTTGCAATAGGCACAGTGAGGTTGGGAACAGTGAGGTTGCAAAGGGCACAGTGAGGTTGCAATGGGCACAGTGAGGCGTGCAAATGGGCATTGTTGACCCTCTTTTCTGCTGCATTCTCACCCTAGGCTTATATTCGAGTCAAAAGTTTTCCCATTTTTTGTGGTAAAATTAGGTACCTCGGCTTATACTCGAGTATATACCCACTTCCCGACCTCCTCATGTACATTTACGTCGGCAGAATGGCACGGACAGGCACAATCACGTACCTGTACGTCCTCTGCTAGACGTGGGTGGGGGGTCCAATCGGGACCCCCCCCGGTACATGCGGAGGTCGGGTCCGCTCGGGGAGCGATCCGGGACGACGGCGCGGCTATTTGTTTATAGCCGCTCCGTCGCGATCGCTCCCCGGAGCTGAAGAACGGGGAGAGCCGTGTGTAAACACGGCTTCCCCGTGCTTCACTGTGTCGGCGCATCGATCGCGTCATTCCCTTTATAGGGAAGACACGATCGATGACGTCATTCCTACAGCCACACCCCCCTACACTAGTAAACACACACAAAGTAAACCCTAACTCCTACAGCGCCCCCTGGGGTTAACTCCCAAACTGCAACTGTTTTCACAATAAACAATGCAATTTAAATGCATTTTTTGCTGTGAAAATGACAATTGTCCCAAAAATTTGTCAAAATTGTCCGAAGTGTCCGCCATAATGTCGCAGTCACGAAAAAAATCGCTGATCGCCGCCATTAGTAGTAAAAAAAATTAAAAAAATAAAAATGCAAAAAAACTATCCCCTATTTTGTAAACGCTATAAATTTTGCGCAAACCAACCGATAAACGATTATTGCGATTTTTTTTTACCAAAAATAAGTAGAAGAATACATATCGGCCTAAACTGAGGGAAAAAAAATGTTTATATATGTTTTTGGGGGATATTTATTATAGCAAAAAGTAAAAAATATTGCATTTTTTTCTAAATTGTCGCTCTATTTTTGTTTATAGCGCAAAAAATAAAAACCGCAGAGGTGATCAAATACCACCAAAAGAAAGCTCTATTTGTGGGGAAAAAAGGACGCCAATTTTGTTTGGGAGCCACGTCGCACGACCGCGCAATTGTCTGCTAAAGCGACGCAGTCCCGAACTGTAAAAACCCCTTGGGTCTTTAGGCAGCAATATGGTCCGGGGCTTAAGTGGATACGGTATATTCATCCAACATGAGCAGTTCACCTCTACAGCATACAGTAACTGCAGTTAAATCTGGCAAATTATCTCCTCGTCAACAAGGCTGGTAGCACTTTTATCCTTCTGTGTGTATGTGTCCTTTTTGACATCTGCCCATTGATTTGACATTTGGTCAGTCCATACTAATAAGTCCCAAGCCTAATGCCGCGTACACACGATCATTTTTCAGCATGAAAAAAACGACGTTTTTAAAAAATGTAATTTAAAATGATCTTGTGTGGGCATCACATCATTTTTCGGGTTCTGAAGAACGCCAATTTTTTTTTTTCGAACATGCTGCATTTTTTAATGACGTTTTAAACTATGTCGTTTTTCGGGTTGTAAAAAATGATCGTGTGTGGGCTAAAACAACGTTAAAAACACGTAAAACTTAAAAATGCCCCCCTTGGCTTATACTCGAGTCAATGTACCTAAAATTATTGAGAGGCTGCGGACGTCCATCGTTTAAAACTCGCGGTCTCCTCCTGGTCCCTTCCGTGATAGGCGGAACTGTGTCTGCTGAGAAATGCCTATCACGAACGTTCTCTCATCCTCACCCATCCCAGCAGACACTGTGTTCAGTGTTCTGCCAATCACAGATGCCTTTTCATCCTCGGACAAGAGGACGTCTGTGATTGGCAGAACACTGAACACAGTGTTTGCTAGGAAACTGAGTCTGAGGATGAGAGAACGTCCGTGATAGGCGGAACTGTGTCTGCTGAAAAACGCCCATCACGGAAGGGACCAGGAGGAAGCCGTGAGTTTTAAACAATGAATGGACGCATGCAGCCTGTCAATTTCAGGTACACTGACAACTAGCACAGTGACGACGGGCACAGTGACGATGGGCACAGGAGGTTGCAATGGGCACAGTGAGGTGTGCAAATGGGCATCGTTGACCCTCTTTTCCGCTTACAGTAGCTGCTGCATTCTCACCCTAGGCTTATACTCAAGTCAATAAGTTTTCCCCGTTTTTTTGTGGTAAAGTTGGGTACCTCGGCTTATACTCGAGTATATACGGTACTTTCTAATAAGATGCAAGTTGCCTGTTCTTTAGAGGTACTCTTGTAGTAAATCAAAGCATTAATTTATACAGATCCAAACATCAGACCCTTAAAGAATTATGATGAGGAACCGAAGAACATAGGGAATTGGATCCAAAAGATGGACAGCTGGGAGCAATGATAATGAAATATTTCTTTTGAAGTTCACGTTAAACTAGACAAGAAAAAACATCCCCACAGTGACAGACAACCTGTACTCATGGGGCCGCTGGCTTTTTACACGTATGTAAAGTACACTCAATGGATGTACATCCAGAGGACAAAAGTCAAGCGTGCTTACATAAATCCACAGCGCCATTCTCATACAGTCCATGCACGGGGGAGACTTTACAATAAAAGGAAGGCATGCCCCTTGTCTCTCGACTCTCAATGCAGCCATTCTTTATTCACAAATAATTACTCCCTGAGGATTTGGGAGCGTAACTACTAAATATTCATGGAAGAGCAAAATTAAAAATGACTCCGCAGATTGAAAATTAGCTGCTAATTAGAAATGCAGGCAAAAGCATCTTAAAGCTGTGAAAACAGCAAGTATTCTAAGAGCGAGATGGCACTGGGAGAGTAAGCAATCAAAATAGTACATTTTATAGTGACACCGTAAAAGAAAGCAAGAATGTTGGCTTATTTTATGATTTTTATTGTAAAATTTAAAAAAAAAAAACGGATTCTGTTTTAACCGCTTGTTGCCCACCCACAGTAGTTGTACCAGGCCTGGCAACGTACCTGTACGTCGCGGCCTTTTTTCTGGCTACCGGGGGCAGCGCATCCCCTGCCGAACCCGTGCTGTGATTGGACACACACGAGTTTGGCAGCTGATTTCAGCCAATGATTTTGGTTGAAGCCAAATCACTGGCTGGAGTCAGCTAATCGGCTGTGGCCAATCACGCAGAGAGTTCTGTGTTTGCAAAACGACAAAACTCTGCACGGTGGACAGCGATCTGACCGTTTAAAAAAACAGGCCAGTAGTAAAGTAAAAACAGACCACATGTGCTTGCGTCGGCAGCACATATACTATATATAAAAAAAAAATGTATTGGAACGATACAGAGAAGATTAGCATGGCCCCTGCGCAAGGATGACACGCAAATTCGTGAAGCGTTCCATATAAAAAAAAAGACCACATTACACATTGTCAGGCACAGGTTAACCCCTTGATTGCCCCTACATGCTATTCCCTTCCCAGCCATTGTCATTAGCACTGATCAGTGTATTAGTGTCACTATTGATGTCAGCGTCAGTTAGTCAGTTAGTGTACCTCTCAGCCAGTGTTGGCTAGCATCAGATCGCCTGCCCAACTATAAATCAGTGATCACCGTCATTACAAGTAGTGCGTCATAGCTGCGTGAATTCCAGTATAGTTTGTAGACGCTATAACTTTCACACAATCCAATTATTATACACTTATTTGGATTGTTTTTTTTGTTTTGTTTTTTTCCAAAGACGTAGCGGAATATATTATAGTCTAAATTTTAAAAATGTAATTTTCGAATTTTTCTTATTGGATATGTTTTATAACCGAAAGTACAATAAATAAATCTTTTTTTAATCTTTTTTTTTTTACATTTTAATTTTTTTTTGTTTATATTGCAAAAAATAAAAAACCCAGTGGTGATCAAATACCACCAAAAAAAAAAGCTCCATTTGTGTGAAAAGATGAAAAAAAAATCATTTGCGTACAGTGTTGCATGACCTTTGCAATTGCCAGTTAAAAGTAGCAAAGTCCTGAATAGAAAAAAAAAATGGTCTGGTCATGAAGGGGGTAAAATCTTCCAGAGGTCAAATGGTTAAATAAGAACTCCAAAAAAAAAAGTTTAGCTAAACAGTCCCCTTTAACCACTTCAGCTCCGGAAGGTTTTATCCCCTTCCTGACCAGGCCATTTTCGTGATATGGCACGCCATTGGTTTAACTGACAAACACAGTCGTGTGATACTGTACCCAAATAAAATGTATGTCCTTTTTTTTTC
The DNA here is from genome assembly GCF_905171775.1 of Rana temporaria. Taxonomy (NCBI): domain Eukaryota; kingdom Metazoa; phylum Chordata; class Amphibia; order Anura; family Ranidae; genus Rana; species Rana temporaria. Next base: position 71,291,626 of record NC_053490.1, read on the forward strand.
ACAAATAGAGCTTTCTTTTAGTGGTATTTGATCATCTCTGCCTTTTTTATTTTTTGCGCTATAAACAAAAAAACAACAATTTAAAAAAATATATATATTTTTGTTGACTTTCTGCTATAAAACACATTCAGCAATTTTATTTTAAAAAAAATATGAATTTCTTCATCAATTTAGGCCAATATGTATTCTGTTACATATTTTTGGTAAAAAAAAATCCCAACAAGTGTGTATATTGATTGGTTTGCGCAAAAGTTATAGTGTCTACAAACTATGGGATAGATTTATGGACTTTATTTTTTTTATTAGTAATGGTGGCATAAAGGGATTTTTTAGTGGGACTGCAACATTGCGGGGGACAAATCTGACACTAAGTGACAGTTTTTGAGGACCAGTGACACCAATACAGAGATCAAAAAAAATCACTGTATGAATGACAGGGAAGGGGTTAACACCAGGGGCGATCAAGTGGTTAAGTGTGCTCCTAGGGAGTGCATTCTAACTGGGGGGGGGGGGGGGGGAGTGGATGCACTGAACAAAAAAGAGAGATCCGTGTTTCTGACACAAGATCTCTATTTTACTCCTCGACAGAACAGTGGTCTGCCTTATTCACATATGCAGCGAACGATCGACAGATCCCAGCCTCCATCGTGGGCCACCAGAACCGCTGATTGTGTCTAACCACAGCAGGAGCGGTGCTCGTGCCCCAGATCATGTGCACAAGATAACATACAGGTACGTGATTTTGTGCAGCCAGGCCGCCCTGCCGCAGTATATATGTGGTGGGTGGTCCGGAAGCGGTTAAGCTCCATTCACATCTAAGCGTTTTGTGAGCGCACACCATGGAATGCATGAAAAACAATATTTATTCGCTGTTGCACACCTGGGTGGGATTGGAGCACATTCTCTGCGACCCGAGCCCACCCTATGTTAAAGCCTATTGGAGCCTCCGACTCTAATCAGGTGCTTTAAAAAAAAAAAACCCTGGCCGCTGCAATTCATTTGCCCAGTGCCCTGAAAGGTGCCGTACGCATGAATAGGGGGTGTCTGGGCGGCCGTGGATAGATTCATGCTATGCTAAATATATCTATTGCATATGGGGGGTGGCATGGAGAGAAGGGGTGGAGCCCGGGCGCCCCTAATGGACAGGCCGCCACTGCCTGTAAAAAACTAAACTAAACTGGAACCAAACTCTGCTATTCTTTACAACCGAGGAAGCTGCCATCTTAGCCCTTGTTTGATCTGCAGTTGCCATGGTGCAACATATTTGATCAATTATGATAGTTCAGCCGAGAGCAGAAGGCGCTGTGACAGTTACTATTCACGGAAAGCCTTGAATGCAACTCTTTTGTGTTAAAGTGTAACTAAAGTCTCAATGCAGAATAGCCATGCAGTATTTTTTCTGCAAGTATTAAAAGCTGCCTGCCCGCATTCACAGCTCAGTTTACGTCCTGGCACAGATGCTGTACGCCAGGATAACTTAACTCCTGGAGTGCAGGAGTGACATCATCTCCTGTTGGCCAATGAAGGTGGCCACAGGCCAGCACCTGGAAGAAACTGAGTAGAAGATGCCAACTAGGGACATCGGGCCATTGAAGGAAAGGCAAGTATTGCGGACCTTAGTTGCACTTTCAATCGATATGTTTAGCTCTGCTTGAACATCTCCACTTTCCAGTATACAGGTATATCATGTTAAAGAGCAACTTTAGTTTAGGTCAAAACATTGCCATCTGGGTGATCTATGTGCATTGCAAGAATTTGAACAAACGTTGTTGAAGAATTCTACCTTTTGTTATTCTGAAAAAATCCCTGTGCATTTGTCTGTGTCCATGTTAAAAGTGAATCTAATGGAAGTGGTTTCATAATTTATAAATCAGCTGCTGCACCTGAAGGGCTCTAATGAGGAAAACTGCAGGGTCTGCATCCCTTTAGATGCAATTTCCTATTGTGAGTATCTCACCAAAAATGACATTTTTGTTGCAGGGGATGCCGGAAATCTGACTTGTATGTTAGTGTAGACTTCTGAAAAATCAGTAAGCCAATCACACAAGCAGGAAATTATGTTTCTGGGGGGCGTTCTGTACACAATCTGTATACAGAACACATCCAGGTAGCCATATTGCTTTTTACAAAGAATTACAGCTCTGCAAATTGGAAAGGAAAGGTCATTTTTAATAACATTCGATTACAACAGGGGTTGACAAATTTGCTTGGAATCTAGGAGCCAGCTAAAAAAGTTAGGAGCCAGAAAACACGCCCCGTCCCGACGAGCTTGCGCGCAGAAGCGAACACATGTGAGGTATCACCGCGATTGGTAGAGCGAGAGCAATAATTCTAGCCCTAGACCTCCTCTGTAACTCAAAACATGCAACCTGTAGATTTTTTTTAAACGTCGCCTATGAAGATTTGTCGGCATTCCACGAGCGGACGCAATTTTGAAGCGTGACATGTTGGGTATGAATTTACTCGGCGTAACATTATCTTTCATAATATAAAAAAAAATGGCGATAACTTTACTGTTGTCTTATTTTTTAATTAAAAAAAGTGTAATTTTTTCCCAAAAAAGTGCGCTTGTAAGACCGCTGCGCAAATACGGCATGACAGAAAGTATTGCAATGATCGCCATTTTATTCTCCAGGGTGTTAGGATAAAAAATATATATAATGTTTGGGGGTTCTAATTAGAGGGAAGAAGATGGCAGTGAAAATAGTGAAAAATTACATTAGAATTGCTGTTTAACTTGTAATACCAACGGCCACCACCAGATGGCACCAGCTTACACATCTGGTGGTAATAACTTGTAATACCAACGGCTCACCACCAGATGGCACCAGCTCACAAAAAACAAAAAAAACAAAAAATTTTTTTTTTTGCCCCCCTTCCAAGCCAAGTCGCCAGGACCCTATTTCTAGTCGCCATGGCGACCTGGCGCCCGGGATTTGTCGAGCCCTGGATTACAATATGACATCATTGCAATTGTACATACTTTATATATTTATTTTTTTTCTGTTTATTTTCCCCATGAAAATGGCTTTACCCCTTTCAGTAAAGATCATAGGGACGTTTGATCAGAATTAAATGAACAAGAAGTTCCACTTGCACTACAATCTTAAAGGGGTTGTAAAGGTTCGTCTTTTATTTTCTAAATAGATTCCTTTAAGCTAGTGCATTGTTGGTTCACTTACCTTTTATTTCGATTTCCCTTCTAAATGTTCTTTTTCTTTGTCTCTTTGAATTTCTCACTTCCTGTTTCTCCTCAGTAAGCTTTCCACCATCATCCGAGCGGTGGAAAGTCATTTAGAACAGCTTACTGAGGAGAAACAGGAAGTGAGAAATTCAGACAAAGAAAACAAAGAAAAAAAACATTTAGAAGGGAAATGGAAGGAAAAGGTAAGTGAACCAACAATGCACTAGCTTTAAGGAATCTATATAGAAAATAAAAAACAAACCTTTACAACCCCTTTAATTAACTAGGGGCAGATCCACATACAATTAGATGGGCGCAGCGTATGTGAGATACGCTATGCCGCTGTAACTTACTTTTGGCAGCTTTGAATCCACAAAGAATTTGCGCCGTAAGTTACGGCGGCGTAGTGTATCTCTCGCGGCGTAACGGCGCCTAATTCAAATCGCCGAGTAGGGGGGGCGTGTTTCATTTAGAAGCGCATCCCCGTGCCGAACGAACTGCGCATGCGCCGTCCCTAAATTTCCCGCCGTGCATTGCGCGAAATGACGTCGCAAGGACGGCATTGTTTTGACTTGGACGTAAATTACGTCCATCCCGCGATTCACGGACGACTTACGCAAACGAAAAAAAAAATTCAAATGAAACGCGGGAACAACGGCCATACTTAACATAGCAAGTCTAATTATACGCCACGAAACAGCAGCTTTAACTATACGCCGGAAAAAGCCGACTAGAGACGACGTAAAAGAATGCGACCGCCACTTGTACGTTCGTGGATCGTTGGAAATGGCTAATTTGCATACTCGACGCGGAAAACGACAGGAACGCCACCCAGCGGACACCGAAGAATTGCATCTTAGATCCGAAGGCGTACGAAGACATACACCTGTCGGATCTAACCCAGATGCCGTCGTATCTTGTTTTGAGGATTCAAAACAACGATACGACGCAGGAAATTTGAAAGTACGCCGGCGTATCAGTAGATACGCCGGCGTACTCTCTCTGTGGATCTGCCCCTAAATGTGCAGAGAAGTTTTAGACAAAAGAGAAATACATTTTTCATAAAAAAGCTTACAACAAATGCAATTATTTTTTTGCCTTTGTATGTGGGTGACAATTACTGTCGTTATTAATATATAATGAACTGAAAACACATTGTAAAGATTCTCATGTTGGAGAACCAATTTCAATAGTAATTGAATGTTTAAATGGCAATCTGCCAAACCATGGAAATAATCCGGTACATGTGCAAACATTCACAGGACAAATCCAATTAAAAATGTGAATATTGTTTTTAATGGAAGAGTTGTTGAAATCGCATAACAAGCTCACACTTACTGTCCTCGCTATAAGAATGGAGGGAATAAGCAAACTGGAATCTTTCCTGTTCCAATCACCCTTCCATGTCACATCTGTGTGTGTTCAATCCGCTGTACCATACAGGAGTCATGGAGCATCATAGCAGGGAAAGTGTATTTTGCGTCAAGGGATAACAACGTGCAAAGTCAGATAGCCAAAATTGTAGAACCAACCATACCAAATCATCTTTAATGTCTGTGTAAGAATAACTTAAAAAGTTAAAATGGAAGAAAAGCAGGACTCTTCCTAATTTTTTCCCATCCCCTCCTTCTACCTATCCTGCATAACCTGTACATAAAGGATCTGTATACTTACCTACAGTATTTTTAATCCACTCCGATCCAGTCATACGATCCTGCAGCTCTGGCTCTCCCAGTGAGTGGCTGCTGCAGGGGACAGCAGAGGTGCCAACAGCTTCTGAGACATGGGTGACGTCACAGCACCTGGAATTCAACCAATGTCAAATGCTACCTTAGGGCCCTTTCACAACAGCGGATCGCATGTCCGTTTTTTCATCCATCCGTTTGCGGATGAAAAGGGGACATACATACATGTATCCCTTTGAGATAGCGGGTAATCCGCTGACACCCAATCTCATCAGTGTCCGCTATGCTCCGATCTGCAGACGGAGGAAAATCGTATTTTTCCATCCGTCTGCGGATCGGATTGGGTGAACACGGACAAACGGTTCATGTTCATCCGATCCCCCCATAGGGTAGAGCAGATATATGATAGCGCGGTCCCTGCACAGTGTGCAGGGACCGTCCTGTCATCTGCTGGCTCAGTGGAGCGATCCCTGCTGAGCAAGCGGATGAGACATGTATGGATCCTCATGGGATCAGTACATGTGAAACGGGCCTTACACAGGGGAAACAGAGCTGCTGAATCATGTGACCGGACTGGATTATAAATAGATAAGAACACAGATCTTTTTTATATACAGGATGTGCAGGATAGGTAGGAGGAGGATGGAGAAAATCATTTTAGGAATAGTTATAGTTAGCCTTTACTACTACTTTAACCTATAGTTAATGTACATCTTAGGCCCCTATCACATGGATGGACCCAACCATCGGTTCCACTACTCAGTTTTTTAGGCTGCTCAGACCATCCATTGCTCTCTATGGGGCGGTGGGTGTCAACGAACATGCCTATTGGGTGTAAATGGACAGATGGCCTGCTCACATTTGACTACCCTTACAGGACCCTGGGCTGTGTCTGTCAGCTCTGCATAAGCAGAGCAGACACAGACAAGCCATCTGCCTGCTCAGTGGGGATCAGAGGACAAAAAAAATAAAAACTCTGCAAGACAAAGGCATGATGAGCTAGTATGCATAGCATACTAGCTCATTATGTATCACTTACCTCAGATCAAAACCCCCGCAGTGGTCCTAGTCTCCCCCTCCGGCCACCGACATGTCGCCCGGGGCTTGCTTCCGGGTATCGTGGCTCCGGCGCTGTGATTGGCCAGAGCGGCGATGAAGTCACTCCCGCGCATGAGCCGCCGGTAACGGCACACAGATGCAATTGCTTCAGTTTGCCCCACTGCGCATGTGCCGATTACATTGGCACATGCAGGGGGCAGGGAATATCTCCTAAACCGTGCTACGCATTAAAGTAGTTTTAAAGGCACAAGTTTTTATCTTGATGCATTCTATGCATTGAGTTAAAAAAAGTCTTCTGTGTGCAATAGCCGACCAGGCACCCCCTAATACTTACCCAAGCCCCTTCGCTATCCAGAAAGGTCCACAATTGCCTCGGCCGTCCGTTATTCTAACCTCTTGGGTGGCTGAGACACAGCAGCGCCATTGGCTCCCACTGCTGTCAAAGTCAGTTAGTCAATCAGGAGAGGGAGGGGTCGGGGCCAAACCAGGGCACCGTGTCTCAATGGACACATGGAGCTGCAGCTTGGGTGCCCCCACAAAAAGCACTCAACAGGGAGCGGCCAGGAGCACCAGCCAGGGACCCAAGGAAAGTATAGTCTGGGCTGCTCTTTGCAAAATCACTGCAACATGTTTATTATTTTTATAGAAACATTTTGGGCCAGATCCACGTACCTCGGCGTAAATATAAGCGGGCATAGCGTATCTCAGATACACTACGCCGCCGTAACTTAGTGCGGAGGTTCCTTATCCACAAAGAATTTGCGCCGGACGTAGGTTCTGAGAATCGGCGTATCTAGCTAATTTGCATACTCTACGCGGAAATCACTGGAAGCGCCACCTAGCAGCCAGCGTAAATATGCACCTAAGATCCGACAGCGTACTAAGACGTACATCAGTCGGATCTAGCCCCCATTCAGGCGTATCTTGTTTTGTGGATACAAAACAAAGATACGCCGGAGCATCCTAGAAGTTACGCGGCGTATCAATAGATACGCCGACGTAACTTTATTGTGGATCTGGCCCTTTGACTTTACAATCACTTTAAGATTTTCCTTCTATCCTCTTTTAAGACAGAACAGAAACCAAGACTAATTTCTCTCAAAACCAAGAATAATCTAATCAGCATTAACTATTTTTAGTCCTTATGCGGCTAATATTAGTAAACAGGGAGAAAAGTACAGTATAGTTACTTGTGTTAAACTTTTTATATTTTTGTTCAGTTTCTTCCTGGTTCCTGCCCTCAGCTAAAATTATGTCATACACCACAGAATTCTTCGTGGGCATTTTTTTATTTCATCTGGAGAAAGGGAGGAGGGGCTTTCTCAGCTAAGCACACCTGTCTGCTTGCATGACTGAGCTAAGGGCAGATGGAGTCAAGGAAGTAAATGCTACATGATTCATCTGCCCTTACTCAAGACGGACACAGATAAAAATGCTAGGGGGTTGTTTCTCAAAGGGATTTCTCAACAAAATAAACCATGGATACGTGGCTGGATGGGCGAGTTTGCTTTGAATATTAAAAATTAAATAGCGTTTTCAGCTCTTGGTGCTCAGATGCAGTTTAGCTTCACTTTAAATCAGGCATGTCCAAAGTCTGGCCCGCAGGCCAATCGTGGCCCGCTGTCCGGTTCTGAACGGCCCGCCTGGTTATCTAAACATATATATCTTTTGTGGCCCTTGACGATCTCCCAGCGCCGGGGCCACAAAAGATATATAGTCTGGCTTCCTCGGAGAGAGGAGGTGGGACCAGTGCCATGCACACAGGAGGAGTATTTCCTGTTTACACTGCAGCCTCTGTAATAGGAAGTCCCGTCTCCTATTACGTCCTATTGGACGACTGTTCTGTCCATTAAACGAGGCGGGACTTTCTCTTAAGGAGGTCGCCGTGTAAACAGGATATGCTCCTGTATCTTTGGCGCTCGTCCTGCCACCTCCAAGGCTCCACTGATGGCAATGGTCGGTGCTGCATTCCTGGCAATGGTCAGTGTTGCATTACTGGCAATGGTGGGGGCTGCATTCCTGGCAATGGTGGGGGCTGCATTCCTGGCAATGGTGGGGGCTGCATTCCTGGCAAAGCGCTCTGAAAGAGTGGCTCCATTCACTCCACTTTTTCACGCCACTTTTATTTATGAAAAACTTTTATCAAAAGGGAAACCGCTGTAACTGAGCTGAAATTTGGGTTATTGTATTTATATCTGCTAGTAAATTTAACACTCCCCCCACCCCCATGCTGCTGTCCAAAGATGCCCCCTGTACTTCTTCATCTACAGTGGGGGCGCTCTAATACAGGAGGTGTGTTACTGGCCAGATCACCAGGTGAAAACAGAGGGGAAAAAGCTTAAGAAAAGAAAACAGATGCAGCCATCACCTCTTTTCCAGAAAATTCTTTATTGAAAGTTAATGTCAGTACAATCAGGTATGAATTACATAAGTAAGTAGTTAATATAACAAAAATAAAGTTGGCAAAGAATATCATATAAACCTTACATGTGTACAAAGGCCAAATGAAGAACAACAGATCATAACCCACCCCCGACTCGTGTCATCTGGACCGAAGATACACTTGAATATAAGGAAGGAGTACCATTAAGGGTCTCCTATACTTAATACCCGTCCTAATACAGTAAACTATCGGATATGAAGTTTAAAGGGTAAAGCAACTCTAATCACTCTATCCATACACATGTAACCCAGTTGCATGAGTGTAAATAAATAAACAGAGACCAGGAGGAGCGAACCCCCACCCCATACGCCCCCTTCATGGACTTAGCTGCATACCGGAGAGGGGGAATAAAAATAAGGATAAGTTCAACAAAGCGAACATCTGGTCAAAAAACTTAAACTGTGGTTAACCTCCCGCTCAAAAAATCCCGGGCAATAGGAACCTCAGACCTACCTAAAAGTAAGAGATTCTTTTCCCAGAGGCCTCAAACCCTCTCAATGAGATTATGATTTTAACTCACACTCCGCAAGTTCAAGCAGTCGTACGCGACCAAGGGGGTTAAAAGAATATAAAAGGAGTTGAAAGGCAGAACAGTGAAAGATATAAAGTATGTCCATAGCATATTTACCAGAGAATCCTCGTTCAGAAATAAGGTTTAATGAGAGATGTAAGTCGGGCCAGTAGGTGGGAGCCTACGTCGAGTTAGGAGTAATGGAGGTCCTATAGAGTGTCCAACATCTCCAAATGTGTCTAAATTTTTCAGAATTGGCATTAGCCTGGTGAATCAGCCTTTCCATCATCTCGATTTTGTCCACCCTAACCTGCCACTCCAACAGTGTAGGCGGAAGGGGGTCCTTCCACCGTATCGGAATACATTGAGTAGCAGCATTGATCAAATGTAATACAAGTGATTTTCGATAAATCGATTGTGGCAGAGAGGTGTGATGGAGAAGATACTGCCCTGGGGTAAAGTCAGGTGTATAGGAGGTTATCTTAGCGATATGCAAATGTATCTCCTGCCAAAAGGGCTGTAGTTTCGGACAGCTCCACCAGATATGTAGAAGAGTACCCACTTCTCCACCACACCTCCAACAAGTCGGTGACACCGTCGGGTAAAATTTGTGTAACTTGCTTGGGGTCCTGTACCACCTGGAATAGATTTTGTATCTATTTTCCTGAGCTGATACATTAACAGAGCCCTTATGTATGTGGGTCCAAACTGAGCTCCAGTCACCATCCGACAATGATACCTGAAGATCAGCCTCCCATTTCGTATGGATAGTGGACATCGCGGTATCTTGAGGGGTGAGCCACAAATAAATTCCTGAAATAAGGTGACGTTGAGGGGTAGAGGATTCGCACAGCTTTTCAAGGTGTGAAAGATCCCTGCACCACAGATCAGATGTTTGCGAGTTTAGGATGACATTTCTTATGTGAAAGTATTTAAAACGTGGGATTTGGAAATCCGGAAATCTCCGGACCATGGCTGAGTGGGATAAAAGTTTGCCCCTGTCAAAAAACTGATGTGCTCTTAAGGTGGGGGCTATCTCAGACCCCCCAGGATTTTTAGTATTGATACCCTCTGGAAATCCGGGGTTTAGATTGAGTGGGGTCATAGGACCTGGATAAGGTGCCACATATGAGTCCCCACTTGTCTTTCTAAGGCAAGCAAGGGTTGGGCCAATTACGGGGTGGGAAGTACAGGACCTAGGAGTACATTTTTTATCTATCCATGGGAGATGTGAAATCCGAAAACCAACAAAGGCCTCCTCCAACTTAACCCAATCCTTCTCTTCCTTGTGGACATGCCAATCGACTATTGTTAGTAAGCAAGCTTTGTGATATCTAGATAGATCTGGTACTCCCAATCCACCCCTCAGCTTGGGCATGGTCATTCTGTCCCAATTCAACCGAGCCGGACGTCCAGCCCAAAGAAAGCGTCTACATATGATTTTGAATGAGGCCAGAAAGGAGGCAGGGAGTTTGATGGGTATAGCTTGGAATAGGTAAAGAAGCCTGGGAAGGACATTCATCTTTAAAACCGCCGCCCTCCCAAACCATGAGATTGTTCCCTTAGTCCAAACCTCCAAATCGGTCTTGATAGACTGCAAGGCTGGTAAGAAATTACGTATGTATAAATCAGATAGCTTGGTGGGCAATTTGATTCCCAAGTATGTTATGTCATTCGAGTCCCACTTAAAGGGAAAATTGTGTTTGCAAAGGGTCACAACATCTTGAGAAAGCGACACGTTCAGAGCGGTTGACTTGCCAAAATTGATTTTAAAGTTAGAGAGTACTTGGAATAATTTGAAATCTTTGAGTAAATTTGGAATGGAAATCAGAGGATTCGTCAGAAATAGAAGGACGTCATCCGCGTATGCAGCCACCTTATATTGTCTCCCCTTGACATCAACTCCCCGCACATCCGGGTTGTCGCGCAAACGTCTTAAAAAGGGTTCCAAAGTTAGAATAAAAATGAGGGGCGAGAGAGGACAACCTTGCCTCGTGCCATTATGCACCGAGAAGGCGCTCGATAGCCGGCCATTCACCATGACCCGGGCCGTGGGAGTTGAATACAGCGCCATGACCATTTGCATGAAGCGATGCGGTAAACCAAGCTTACAAAGCGCTGCTTCCATATAGTCCCAGGCCACTCTATCGAACGCCTTCTCGGCGTCAAGGGACAAGAAGAAACCCTTAACCTTGGAAGTGGACAACCACCGATGTATATTTATTGCCTTTGTGGTATTGTCCCGAGCCTCTCTACCCGGGACGAATCCAACTTGATCGGTAGATATAAAAGTCGGAAGGAGGGGAAGCAATCTATTGGCCAATATTTTAGCAAAGAGTTTTAGGTCCACATTCAATAATGAAATGGGACGGTAATTAGTAACTAATGTATGGTCCTTCCCAGGCTTCGGAATCAAAGCAATGTGTGCTTCAAGTAAGTCGGATCCAGTGGAGAGGGAAAAAGGAATGTCATTGAAAGCTTTAATGAAGTGGGGAAGTAATAGTGTAGAATATGTCGTGTAATATCCTGACGTCAAACCGTCTGGGCCAGGACTCTTACCCGGCTTCAACTGTTTCAAAGCATTCAATGCTTCGTCCACAGACACTGGCTCGTCTAAATATGACAGGTCAGGAATCTGAGAAGTCGGTAGACCATACCCAGAGAGAAAGTCATCCAAAAGTTTCTCCCGGGGCATCGGCATCCCTAACCCGGACTGAGAAGGTAAGTCATATAGTGATGAAAGAAAATCTGTAAATTGATTAGCAATCAAGTCTGACCTATGGAAAATTTCTCCTGTAGGGGTGGTGATGGGATGAATTGTATTGGCCTCTTTTTTCTTTTGTAGTGCGTGTGCTAATAACCTGCCAGACTTATTGCCAAACTCATAGTAAAGTTTATGAGTTAGGTTAAACTTGTATTGTAGTCTTTTGTGGAGTTCAGTTTGAAGGTCTCTTCTGGCCTCCAATAGAGCCTCGAGAGAACCCACCGCTACAGAGCGTTTGTGAGCAGCTTCCAAAATCTTAATTTTAGACAAAAGTTCATTAAGTCTGGCAGATCTGAGCCTGTGCCGTCTGGCCATAATAGAAATGATTTTTCCCCGAAGGACGCATTTGTGTGCTGCCCAAACCGATGCCGGAGCAACCTCATTCGTGGAATTATCGGCGAAGTAATGGGCTATGCATTCCGAAATTTCTGTTGCAAAACTGGGGTCAAGCAAAATAGAATCATCCATCCTCCACATGGGTCTACCCGGAGAGTGACCCCTCCACGATAGCGTCATCGTGATTGGGTGGTGATCCGAAAGCACCATGGGCTCAATTGACGTGTCAGAAAGTCGGACCAGGTCTTCCTGTGTTACAAAGAAAAAATCAATTCTCGAGTATTTAGTATGTAGTGATGAATAATAAATAAAGTCTTTAGTCGTAGGATGGAGCATACGCCATGGGTCATGTAGGGTCAACAAGTCTAATTGAGTTTTAATGGCCCGGAGGGCTCGGTAAGTCAAACATGAAGAACCATTGGATGTGTCAAGAAGGGGATTCAGGGGGACATTGAAATCTCCGCCTAAGATCAGTATCCCAGACTGAAACACCGCGAGTCTTTGAACAATGTCTCTAAAAAAGCTAACCTGTTGTGAATTCGGTGCGTAGATATTAGCAATGGTCATCGGGGAGTTATAAATCTTGCCCTTGATGAAAAGAAACCTCCCATCCGGGTCTTGTTCAACGCTCTCAACCTGAAGTGGACAATGTTTAGACAATAGAATGGATACCCCTCTCGATTTTGATACCCCATTGGTGGCATGATACACATTCGGGAAATGGACGCTCCGTAATGTGGGAATGCTATCTGACCTAAAATGGGTTTCTTGTAAAAAAACTATGTGAGGCCTTTCCTTCCATAAAGAGGAAAGTAATAAGGAGAGCTTCTCTGGTGTATTTAGGCCTCTTACATTCAGAGAGTATAATTTCAAATTCATATTAGTAGTGTCTTGGCCAGTGGACCGTAAGGTCACGTCAGTTCTGTCGACCATCTTCTCACTATTAGTCAGGAGTGGAAGTAAGAACGAGGTAAGAGAGGAAGGGGAAGGTAGAAGAAAAGGAAGAGGAAAGTTCAGTTAAGCGAGCAATATTGCAGGACCTGCGGAGTGGAGAATTGTACAATAGTACAAGATTCAGTAATCAACCGAACAAATAGAAGGCCGAACGGCAAAGGGTGCGGTGCACCCAAATCAGGTATACCGCAACCAGCGGGTATAGGAGCTACCAGGCCCCACCGGGTGGGGGTCGGCCGGTCCGAGCCTGGAGCAGAACGTAGTAACTCAAAAAGTATAACCAACAATATCAACAGTCAAATATTAATAACTATAATGACCCATGCCACCCCAGGACAACCCCTAGCATAGATAAGCATATACCAGCCAAAATTAAAACTACTGGCGAATATCGTAACCCAGGGAGTATAGATATTGCTAGAGAGGATGGATCGTAATCTTCTCAACAATGGATCTCGTAGTGTACAGTAAGGGATAGAGCCCCCTACATATTAGCAAAATAAGAATACCCGATCCCCCTAGTAGGGCAGAATCCCCACCCCTCTCGGTTTTGTTAGAGATGACGATTCCCTGCCCAATAGGAGCTAGGGGATGCATCGTAAACCTCCTCTAATTGTCCTACATCCTCCCAGTGGTACCCAGAGAATTATTGTCATATAAACCATTTTATACGAGCCATTAGCATGTAGGGATAACAGACGGAGTAACTAAGCTAACCCTCCCCACTAAAGCATATCTACAAAGATAAATCAAAATTAACGGAAGAAATACCCTCACAAATTATTGACATTGAAATGAAGATGTTACATTGAAGTAGGAGAAATCCCGTTCCGGTGACTCGTAGATGACCATGTCTGCCAGGATGTAGTTCCAAATGCAAAAAATGAAAAGACCTCCCAGAAGAAGAATAAAGAAGGGTAAAATCTCAAACACTGCCAAGTCTGTGCCCAGGAAGTCTCCTTTAGAGGTGCGTCCGCATGGGCCATAGAATCTATCCATTAGTAGAACAACCACTTTCTAGTTTGTGAGGCAAGATATCCTAGGTGCTCTTCCTAGGTCTAGCGTGGAGTTCAAGAGTTAATATGATAAATCCGGATGGAGCGTGTGTAGATAAATGGCAGTGGTCCTCCAAGGCATAGAAGCACCCGAAGATGTAGAGTATCTGGAGCACCGTGCTAAAGTTGCATTGGAGAGATCCGGTACTGGTTTTAGTACTAAGATCTATTACCCAGTATTTTGGGTTCTAAGAGAACGTCCCATACCTCAATAGTTTAGAGGCTTACATTTTGTAATGTCGTTCCCTCCTAGCATACAAGGTACTGTGGTCCTACACCGTATACATAAGGGACCCTTGAAACCTTCAGGGTGATGAAGTATAATTGCACACTGTCAGTAAATGTTCAACATGGCATAGCTGTAGAATAGAGTGTCTGTGTTACGAAAGAAGTGCGAGTAAGGCCATTTGTTGCTTTAAACTTCAATGAACTGCAAGCTAAGTGGGATGTGGGATTCCAATTTTCAGTCCCAAACAAAAACCATATCAGCCCTCATCTTTAACCCAGAAATGGTATTAACAGTAAGCCAGCATTCCCAGTTAGATGAGAGCTATATGTATTAACTTTTGGTTGCATCTCAGAAATGGTGCCAAAGTTCCGTAGCGAAGAGTTAGAGAAACAGGGGACACCGCCAACGGGGCCTAGTGAAGGAAAGGTCTCAGTGGTCTCTCCGTGCTCTTCTAGCAGCCGGTCTAGTGGAGCCTAGGCTCTGAGAGCCGGGTGCCCTGTCATCAGGTGGCAGTTCTGATTCTGACGGAGAGCGCCGACGGCGGTAATTGGTAGACTGAGTCTCCATTGGCTCCGTACGCTGAGGTGGCCATTGGTTCACTGATTGACGATACATCGCGTACCAATCCGGTACAGCAATCAAGTGGATTCCCAAAGTGTCGCAGAAATGTGGCAAATACTCAGGAACTTTCAACAAAACAGTGCAACCCTGATGAGATGCTGATAGGCAAAATGGAAACTTCCATTTATAGCTTATGTTTCTGTCTAATACATTTAAGAGGGGTCTAAGATCTCTGCAGTGTTTTAATGTAATGCCCGACAGATCCTGGAAAAGTTGAATCGGTGCACCCTGACAGGATAATTGCTTACCCCGAGCTTTTCTTAGAATATCCTCCTTAATTCTAAAATCAGCTAGGCAACAGATAACATCCCTTGGGGGGTCTGCTTCTTTACCTTTAGGGCGCAATGCGCGATGAATTCTGACGAGATCTATGTCAGTCTGAGGGGGTCTGTCAAGAATAGAATTAAACAGGCCCACCACTGATTGAGAGATGAGGTCCCCCTCAACCGATTCGGGTAACCCCCGCACCCTTAAGTTCTGGCGTCGTCCTCTATTGTCGAGGTCCTCCATGTGTCTATTCATATCCCTCATTTGAAGGGTGTGATCATCCACCTTCCTAGTACATCGCCTGAGGGCAGATTCATGGTCTTCTATAACAGTCTCCGTTTGCGATACTCTGTCTGTGAGGGAGCGGAGGTCTAACCGCAATTCCGAAATGGCGGCTGCCAGGGCGTCTTTAATATCAGTTGCCACACTTTTTAAGTCATCAATAGTTTGTGATCTTTGTGTTGCGACACCCTGTGACCCCGAAGCCTCCGGTCCCATCGGGGTTAACGCTGGGTTCAGTGTCGGGCTAAGGATAATGTCATCCGAGACCCTCTGCTGTGTCTGTGAGGTACCTGAGGTAATCCTCTGACGGGATGCTGCCATATCTCCCCTGTTAGCGCGGGACATCTCCGTGGATGAAAAAGTAGTTGTGCCGCTGTTTTCCCTGGGCGAACGGGATCTAGATGCTGACGAGGACCTAGAGGCTGTTCCCATATCGGTAACGACTGTGAACTTTAGCTGGGTGAGCTGTACGGGGAGAAAGTTATCCCGAGGTGGCAGGAGCTCAGCGGTTAGGCATCCATTCTCCCTCACGGTCCGGCCACGCCCCCCGCAGCCATCACCATGAATATTGGTAAGGTGCAATATATTATTCCCCCTGTATTGATTTGTATTGTAAGTGTATTGTATGCCCTCATGTTCTAAAGCGCTGTGCAAACTGTCGGCGCTATATAAATCCTGTATAATAATAAATATTACATTTTAAGTTTTGGGTTAAACACCGATTTAAAGCGGGGGTTCACCTGAAAAAAAATGTTTTACAAATACAGCAGTTGCTGGCTTTTAACCACTCCCAGACCTTATGGATTTGGTGTTTGCAAGACTAAAACATTTTTTTTCTGCTAGAAAATTACTTAAAACCCCCAAACAGTATATATTTTTTTGCGCGCAAGCTCGTCGTTTGTTTTCTTATTTATTTTTATTTATTTTATTACTTTTTACACTGAAAAAATAAAATAAAAATGTGACCACTTTTATTCCTATTATAAGGAATGTAAACATCCCTTATAATAGAAAAAAGCATGACAGGTCCTCTTAAATATGAGATCTGGGGTCAAAAAGACGTCAGATCTCATAATTAGACTAAAATGCAAGAAAGAAAAAAAAAATATGTTTCTTTAACAGGCTGGGCGGGACTGACGTTTTGACGTCACTTCCGCCCAGCAGAGCTATGGGGACGGGTGAAGGAGATTTTTCCTTCAGTCTCGTCCCCAGTCACCCGCCGAACGGTCCCGATCGCCTCCGCCGCTACCGACGCCAATAACGGCGATCTCGCGGCGAATCCGCCGCGGAGACCGCCGTTATTGTGTACCGGACCGCGCACACTAAAGATCGATACCTCGGTTGGGGCAGCAGCTGCTGCCGTTACCGAGATATCCATCTTTAAAAATAGGACGTACATCGTCGTGAGCAGGTCTGGAAGTGGTTAAAAAATGGACACTTACCTGTCCAGGTCGCCCACGACGTCGGCAGCCGAAGTCGAGCAGTAGCTCGGCTTTCGGCTCCCCCCGCCGCCATCTTCGGTGAGGGAATCGGGAAGTGAAGCGCTGCGGCTTCACTGCATGGTTCCCTACTGCGCATGCTCGAGTCGCGCTGCGCCGTTCCCACTGGTCCCCGTTGTGTTCTGGGAGCCGAGTGTTTCCAAGAACACAACGGGGGTGACGCGGGGGGGCCGGACTCCCGCGGAAGTCTATGCCAGGAAGTGGTGCAAATACCCGTTGTATACAGGTATCTGCACCCCTCCCCCCTGAAAGGTGTCAAAATGTGACAGCGGAGGGGGGGAGGGTTCCGAAAAGCGGAGGTTCACTTTTGGGTGAACCTCCGCTTTAACTAAACAAGTGGACAATAGATGCTGGTTGGTGCACAACTGCTCCAGATTCTATCTGCTTCCGTGTTTTTAAAATGCCCTCCAGTAGGTGCCTAAAATAAATGCAGACTCATTAAGTTAATTATCGCTTTAAAGCGGAGCTCCACCCAAAAGGGGAAGCTCCACTTGTTCACACCCCCCCCACCCCTCCACTGACACATTTGCCACTTTTTGGGGAGGGGGGGTGGGTACCTGGTTTTCACAGGTACCCGCTCCCACTTCTGGGTAAGATCAGCGTTATGCAATCTATGAAATTTCCGGCCCCTCCTCCTCACTGCTGCCTTCTGGGACACACAGAGGCCCCATAAGATGGCGGGACCATTCAAAAAGAGCAGCGCGACTTGCGCAAGCGCAGTAGGAAACCGGCTGCAAAGTCGCTAGGCTTCACTTCCCGTTTCACTTACTATAGATGCCGGCGCCTTCCCCAGAAGCCGATTGACGAAATCGGCTAGCGCTGCCGACATCGCGGGATCCCTGGACAGGTAAGTGTCCTAATATTAAAAGTCAGCAGCTACAGGATTTGTAAAAATTTGTATTTTTTTTTTACAAACTGGAACTCCTCTGCAAATATACAGCAATTCAAATAAAATTAGAAATCTGAAAAAGAGATCAAGAACAGCAGCCAACATATTTCTCTCAGTACAGGTTCCCTTTAGGGTAACTACAGGTATACATCAAACAAGTACGGGCATTTTGTTTTACTTCGGAATAACTTAATTTTTTAGTAAGGACCACCTTTATCTGGGCTGATCGATCCCTTCCCTCCCTGTACACTCTCATTCTGCTTCCACATAGCCAACAGCTTAATTCTCCTGGACTTACAGTGGCTCCACCATCGACTCTAATTACTAAATAAGGATTGTGTGTAAATTAAGTTTAATGAGCCATTCTGAGCAATTATTCCTTTTCCAAAATGAATAAAGTGACAAATGGCGTTGCTATTTTTTAAATGCCCATTATAGAGATTAATGTGACAGAAGCGGCACCTATACCCACTAGTGTTTTATTACCAATGAAGCATAAAACTTCACTCGCTTGTGTTATGAACTGTCAACCAGGAATTGTTTGTTTTGAACAATCTCCTGTGTATTTAAACTTGGCCACTGAAAGAAAAGCTTCATCATACGGTACATTACGGCCAGTCGGGCTGTTATTAAATCTCAATTATGGCTGTGCTGTCATCTGCCCGCTATGAATTTATTGTTCAGAACTTTGCAAACACAGCTCTACAAGAGGCCATAACATGGAGGATGATTTCCACTTAATCTGTACTTTCACGTGCAGCAGAAAAGTACGGCTGCCACAAAGACTAAAGTGCTAAAAGACAAACTGAAAAATGGAGAAATTATATATTTAATACACACACACAAATATGAATTGTACTACATTAAAGTAGAGCTGCGCGATTCTAAATAAAATGAGAATCACTATTTTTTTTGCTTAGAATAAAGATCACGATTCTTGCGGTGTAACATCTTCTTTCACATTACACAAAGAAATTGGGCTAACTTTGCTATTTAGTTTTGTTTTAAAGCAGAGTTCCGGCCACAATTTCACTTTTTAAATATAAATACCCCTGTAATACACAAGCTTAATGTATTCTAGTAAAGTTAGTCTATAAACTAAGGTCCGTTTTGTTAGGTTGTTACAGCATTTAGACACTTTATAAAATAGAAATTGACTGGGGCCATCTTAAGTGTGGGCATCATGAAGCCAGACTGTATGACTTCCTGGATTTCAGCCTTGCAGATTTCGCACATGCTCAGTGCTGCACAAGCAGTGTCAGATCAGGTTTCAGCACCTGTGCTGTCCAAGTCACATGATTCTTTGAGACTGGGGAGTGCACAGACTCCTGGAAAGTTATGCCCACTACATTCCCAGGAGTCTGTGCGGTGTAGGTTAGGAAGCATTAAGCACCTAGGTGCAGGAAGTGGGAAGATTAACTATTCTGCCTAGCAACAACACTTTGAAGGCATCTAAAAAAAAAAAAAAAAAAAAAAAAAAAAAAAAAAGGAAAGGACTAATGACATTTTTTTAAAACTACTGATGTAATGTTATATGTATGGGTGGAACTCCACTTTAATTCACTAAAGTGTATTCTTAAAAAAAAAGAGAGTTTGAAAAAACGCTGCGCAAATACGGTGCGACATTAAATATTGCAACAACCACCATTGTATTCTCGTCTGGGGTGTCTGCTTAAAAAAAAACGTTTGGGTGTTCCAAGTAATAATGATTTTTTTTTACTTGTAAGCAACAAATGCCAGAAAAGGTTTGGTCTTTAAATAGTCAAACCTCCTTCATCTACACACCAGAGTTCTTTCCTTACATTTACTTATATATCTTTCCTTAAATAAGTAGAAAAGATACTTTGTTTCTACTTATTTGCATGTTGTTGTATTAAAACTTGGCAGGTGGCCTGGATTTGTTTTTCCAGCTGTGAGAACTCTCAGCACTTGTTAGAAAGATTGCGACATGCAGTTTTGAAGATCGGGAAGGGAAAAAGATCGGAAAAAGATCGAGATTTCGATTCTTCACGATAAATCGTGCAGCTCTACATCAAAGTATGGAGAATTTGCACGGAAATGATGGCATGCCACCAAGCTGGAAATGTCTATTTGGCAAGTTAAATTAAAACAGTAAGGCCCCTTTCACGCTGGGGCTGTTTGCAGGCGCTATTGCGCTAAAAATAGCGCCTGCAAACCGACCCTAAACAGCGGTGCGCTAGCAGGACCGCTCCAAAAGTCCTGCTAGCAGCATCTTTGGAGCGGTGTGTTTACCACTCCTCCACCACTCTTTCCCATTGAAAGAAAACTCCAGGTTAGTTTCTTAGGCCCCTTTCACACTGGGGCATGGGCGGTAAAGCGCCACTATTTCTGGCGGTGCTTTACCGTCGTATTTGTATTCGGCCGATAGCGGGCGAAAAAGGGTTAAACCCACCCGCAAAGCGCCGCGGTATAGCCATGGTGCCCATCAATTTCAATGGGCAGGAGCAGTGGAGGAGCTCCAAAGATGCTGCTAGCAGGACTTTTTTTAGTGTCCTGCCAGCGCACCGCTCCTGTGTGAAAGCCCTCGGGCTTTCACACTGGAGTGTGAGGAGCGGCTCTTATAGGGCACTTTGCAGGTGCTATTTTTTGCGTTATAGCGCCTGCAAAGCACCTCAGTGTGAAAGGGGTCTTGCATGTAGATTTTAAGAACAAAACGCCATAAGCTTCGAAAACCCAATAATCCTTTTTAGGATGCAATGTCAAAAGGACAACGAGAAAGGTAGAAGGGCACTGAAACATCTATAAATTGTTGTCATCTATCTATATATATATAAAACTCAACGTGTGTGTGTGTGTGTGTGTGTGTGTATGTATGTATGTTCCAGCATCACGTCCAAACGGCTAAAGATATTAACATGAAACTTGGCACACATGTTACTTATATGTCAGCAACAAACATAGAAAAGGTGGTTTAACCCTTACCCACCCCCATTTGCCATGGTCGGGGTTTTCCTTTAAAGTCCCATTCAACTCTATGGGAAATACATGTTACTTCATAACTTCCAAACGGCTGTAGATATTTCCATAACACTTGGTCACATGTTACTTATATGTCCACTTAAACTATAGGATAGTTAATTTATCCCTTAACTACCCCCATTTGTGAGGGTCTGGGTTTTTGTTTAAAGTCCCATGCAAATCAATGGGAAATGTATGTTCCCACATAACTTCTGTACGCCTGGAGATATTTCAATAATACCTGGTACACATATTACTTATATGCCAAATAAAAATATATGACAGTTAAATTAACCCTTACCTACACCCTTATATAAAAGATGGGTATATTTATATTACTATGATTTTCCTCCCCAAAAGGTTAAGATAGGAAGACCGGGCAACGCCGGGTATTCAGCTAGTTCTCTTTAAAAGGCCCAAAGTCCCTAGTGCTTACTGTAGTGTTCGGTGTGGGTCATTTTGTCAGTTGAATTGTCAGCACCAATATATTTTCTGTATCTGCAATTTTGGCACTCATCACTCTGAATAAGTAGTTTAAATCACATGCTGAAACACATTTTTGTGATAACATTTGTTTGCACCTGTATCAATGTGTGACAGAGGGGGGTTTTACCCATGTTGTGCCAGGTGACAGCAGTGTGATTATTATTTCAGGAAAGCACATTCTATCTGTACCAACCACAGTAATATTATCTGACATACTTTCAGTAAGGAAATTTAACCACTTTAGCCCCTTCATTGGTTCAGATCCCTTCATTGGTTGCCAGTAAAAGACAGAGGGCCAGATTCTCGTAGATCTCAGGCGGCGTAACGTATCTCCTTTACGTTACTCCGCCGCAAGTTTTACGGGCAAGTGCCTGATTCACAAACCACTTACCTGTAAACTTGCGGAGGCGTAGCGTCAAGTCCACCCGTGCAAGCCCTCCTAATTCAAATGATCCTGGTAGGGGGCGTGGATCATTTAAATTAGGCGCGCTCCCGCGCCGATCGTACTGCGCATGCTCCGTCGGGTAAATTACCCGACGTGCATTGCGCTAAATGACGTCGCACGGACGTCATTTGTTTTGACGGTAATGTAAATGGCGTCCAGCGCCATTCAAGGACGACTTACGCAAACGACGTTACATTTTCAAATTGCGACGCGGGGAACGACGGCCATACTTGACATTGAGTACGCCACCTAGGGGGCATGTTTATCTTTGCGCCGCGTATCGCTTACGGAAACTACGTAAAATCACTACGACGGGCAAGCGTACGTTCGTGAATCGGCGTGACTAGTAATTTGCATATTCTAGGCTGACCGCAATGGAAACGCCACCTAGCGGTCAGCGTAGATATTGCACCCTAAGATACAACGGCGCTGGCCTTCGTATCTTAGGCATGTTTAAGTGTATCTCAGTTTGAGAATACACTTAAACATACGACGGCCTTAGATTCGGACTTACGTCGGAGTATCTGCTGATACGCCGGCGTAATTCTATGTGAATCTGGCCCAGAAACACTTTCAAGACACTCTGTCTAATACATAAGTGTATTCAAGGAAACGCCCCCCCAATATCTATGCGAAAAAATAAAAGCCCATAACCCCAATCGCATTCTGCGATCCACCAGTCAAAACCTCCTCCAGATACCCAGAGCCAGATACAAGTCCAAAGGAGATCGAAGATTTGCAGTCCAGGGACCTCGGCTGTGGAATGCACTACCAACCACCATCCGACTGGAGTCGGACCACTTGGCCTTCAGGAGAAAGATTAAAACCCATCTCTTCTGAGGTCAAGGGGTTCCTTACCCATGAAATGGATACAGCGCCCAGAGGCGATTCAGTTCGCATGTGTTGCGCTTTACAAGTTTCTCACTCACTCAGCCCCGGACCATATTGCTGGTCAATGACCGGGCCACTTTTTGTGATTCGGCACTGTCGCTTTAACTGACAATTGCGCGGTCCTGCGACGTGGCTCCCAAACCAAATTGTGTCATTTTTTTCCCACAAACAGAGCTTTCTTTTGGTGGTATTTGATCACCTCTGCAGATTTTATTTTTTGCGCTATAAACAAAAATAGAGCGACAATTTTGAAAAAAATAATAATATTTTTTACTTTTTGCTGTAATAAATATCCCCAAAAATATATAAAAAACAAAACTATTTTTTTCCCTCAGTTTAGGCCGATATGTATTCTTCTACATATTTTTTGTTAAAAAAATAAATCGCAATAAGCGTTTATTGATTGGTTTGCGCAAAAGTTATAGCGTCTACAAAATAGGGTATCGTTTTATGCAGGGCTTTTTTTCAGGGGGAACTCAGTTCCACCACCTTTGGCGTCTGCTCACCACAATCACTTGTAAACACAGAAGTCTGGTTTCTGTGTTTACAAGTGACAGCTCTGCACTCTGTGTGTAACCCCCTGAACTCTACACTCTGTATGTAATGCAATCCTGGTATTTAATGCCCCTTTAAGACCCTTATACTGTTTGTGAAATTTGAATGGGGTTGTAGTTGAGTTCCTGCACCTATTTTTTGAGAAAAAAAGCTCTGGTTTTATGGCATTTTTATTAATATTTTTTTTTACTAGTAATGGCGGCGATCAGCGATTTTTATCGGTACTGCGACCTTATGGCGGACACTTCGGACACTTTTGACACATTTTGGGGACCATTGGCATTTTTATAGCGATCAGTGCTATAAAAATGCATTGATCACTATAAAAATGGCACTGGCAGGGAAAGGGTTAAAACTAGGGGGCGAGGAAGGGGTTAAGTATTTTCCCTAGGTGTGTTCTAACTGAAGGGGGGGGTGGGACTGACTTGGGGAAATGACAGATCGCTGTTCATACATTGTATGAACAGACGAACAGTCATTTCTCCCCCTGACAGGACCGGGAGCTGTGTGTTTACACACACAGCTCCCGGTTCTCGCTCTGTAACGAACGATCGCGGATGCCCGGCGGTGATCGCGACCGCTGGGGGCGAGCAGGGGCGGCGCGCACGCACCCCTATTAGCTGCATAGCGAGATGACGTATAGCTACGTGATCTCGCGCAGCAGAGCCGACCTGCCACCGTATAACTGCGACGGCTAGTCGGCAAGTAGTTAATGGCATTCCAGTCTTAGTCAGTAGTGTTCAATATTGAGTTGGCCCACCCCTTGCAGCTATAACAGACACTAAAAACATCCCCATAGACACACTTCTAAACCTTGTGGACAACCTTCCCAGAAGAGGTGAAGCTGTTATAGCTGCAAAGGATGGGCCAACTCAATACTGAACCCTACGGACTAAGACTGGGATGCCATTACAGTTCATGTGCGTGTAAAGGCAGGTGTCCCAATACTTTTGGTAATATAGCGTACATTTGGGATCTTTCTATCCATTATTTATTGGAAAATACAATTTTTACTGGTCCGTGTTTAGGATATGTACTTACTTCTCTGCTTGAAGTTTTGTCGTCTTCACAATCAAATCTTGAGTTTGCTCCTTTGATGCCTAAAAACATAAAATTATTTTTTGTTAATATACCTGAAAAAGGGGAGGAAAAGAAGAAGTACATTTAAAATAAATTAATGTAAAATAATGAATGTAATGATTTAAAAAAAAAAAAAAAAACACAACAGCTTACTTGAGAAATATAAAGCAAAGCATAATTACTGCTACATTTCCGATGAGGAAAACCATATTACCGCCACCTGCCATATCACAAGGGACCGTGTTATTTACCTCTTTTTAATGAATGTGTCATGAATTATTCA
Source organism: Rana temporaria (assembly GCF_905171775.1). Lineage (NCBI taxonomy): Eukaryota > Metazoa > Chordata > Amphibia > Anura > Ranidae > Rana > Rana temporaria. The sequence goes on from NC_053490.1 coordinate 71,316,123, forward strand.
TTCAAAGATACACATTCAGGCAAATGACTTGAAGACTTTGCTTGATAATGTTGCCTGAAATATGTTCTTATTTTTATTAGAACAGCTGTAATAGCCCAGTGGTTCAGAATATTAACAGGTTAGGTTGAAGAAATAACAAATGCCCGACAGCGAGGAATCATGGAGCAGACAGTCAGAAGAGATTTCCTTTTAAGTCCTACTTGTTATACCAGTCTTTCTCAACCTTTTTGAGAAAAACCTTGAAATATTTTTTTGGTCTCAAGGAACACTTGAAAAAATGTATGTATTGGTGGTCAGTGGGAAAAATGCCCCCTACTTCGGTGGGTAGTGGGAAGAATGTCCTCCCTTGCATACAACTAAACAGATATTTGGGTACACAGTGATGGCTTTGAGAAGTGGCACTGACCCCCAGACCTATGCAAGCACCATCAAATGGGAGATCTATCAGCCACAGTTCAAGGAGCCACATGCAACATTTGCAGAAACCCTAGGGTACCACAAAACCCTGGTTTAGAATAGCAGTGAAGTTTGATGTTGCGAGATATACACTCACCGGCCACTTTATTAGGTAGTCTTTTCTTATATGTGTATTCTCATTTCACATAGAGTTTAAGGCTGGGTTCACACTGATACTACACGACATTAATACGACTTTCATCCTACTTTGCTCTGCGACATCGATCCTACATTGGTCCGACATCCATCCGACTTAAATGAACAGGATACTACTTCAATCCAACTTTATGATAGTCTGACTTGTCCTTTGACCAATCAAAACAATCCCAGTGTGAGATAAAATAGTATTTTTTGTACTCACCGTAAAATCCTTTTCTCTGTCGCCCATGGACAGACACAGCTCCCTAAATCTTGACATTTGGGTTATGTTCCTGATCATAGGAGAGGACTAGGCAGAACATGTTAGTTATCTTAAAACATGTAACTTTAACAAAGTAGAACAGCCCTGCCCAGGGGGCGCTCCCTCCGGTTATAACCCCTCACCCTGCAGCATGCAGCCTCAGTTCGTCAAAAAGCAGTACAAACTTTGAAGGGGTGGGTGCTGTGTCAGTCCGACAGAGAAAATAATTTTACGGTGAGTACAAAAAATCCTATTTTCTCTTTTCGTCCATGGACGGACACAGCTCCTTAAATCTTGACATTTGGGACGTCCCCAAGCAGTGTCAGAAACAGAATATGCCCGTGGACGCCACTCCATCTCCTCACACATAGAGATGTAGGCCTTCCAGGTGCGATGGTAGATCTTCCGTGCCTTCAGCATGGTTGAGATGACCGAATCTGAAAGACCTCGGTCCCTTAGCACCTGGCTTTCAATAGCCATGCCGTTAAAGCCAGCAACTGTAAAGCAGGATGAAGTATGGGACCTTGAGGCAGCAGGTCCTCCCGCATTGGCAGCCGCCATGGGGCGTCCGTCACCAGGAGCACGAAATCGGCGTACCAGGGACGCCGGGACCAATCTGGAGCGATTAGATCCCTGGGACCTCCTGTCTCCACTTTGCGAAGCAGACGAGGAAGCAACCTTTAGTGGGGGAAAGGCATAAATTAACCGATACTGACCCCACAGGGCCAACAATGCATCCGACACGTCTGCCCAGGGATCTCTGGACCTGGCCACGAACCTCAACACCTTGCGATTGAGTCGAGAAGCCAGGAGATCCATGTCCGGTGTGCCCCACCTCCGGCAAAGGAGTTTAAAACACCTCCGGATGCAACGACCATTCCCCCTGATCCAGCATCTGGCGACTTAGGTAGTCCGCCTGCCAGTTTTCTACGCCCGGAATGTAAACGGCTGACAGGGCTGGCGTGCTCCGCCCACCGCAGAATGTGAGTGACCTCCGATGCCGCAGCCAAGCTCCTTGTTCCCCCCTGATGGTTGACATAAGCCACCACTGTGGCGTTGTCCGAATGGATCCTGATTGGACGGCCTTGTAGCCTCTGCGACCACAAGGAGAGGCACAGCCTGGTCGCTCGAAGGTCTTAGTACATTGATCGGCAGGCGGGATTCGTCCAGAATCCAGCGACCCTGGGCCGACTGGACCCCCCAGACTCTCCCCCCCCCCCCAGACTCCCCCCCCCAACCTGTGAAGCTGGCGTCCGTCGTGTTCACAGTCCAATGGAGAGGAAGGAACGACTTCCCGGACTGAAGAGCTGGGGATCTCAGCCAACAACTCAGGGAGGCCCTGACCAGGTGACTTCCGACGATCCAGAGACAAAGGAGATTTGTTCCATTTGGACAGAATCTCCTTCTGCAAGAATCAAATGTGGAATTGGCCATACGGTACTGCCTCGAAGGAGGCCATCATGAGGCCCAGAACTCGCATGCAAAAACTGAGAGACGACCATTTGCGGGATGATAACAATTTCACCACCTACTGGAGTGTCTGCAACTTCTCCAAAGGAAGGAAGACCTTCGCCTCCAAGGAGTCCAGAATTAATCCTAGGTACTCCAGACGCTGAGTCGGTTCCAAGACTGACTTCTGAATGTTCAGCACCCAACCAAATTCCCGGAGGGTCTGACTGGCTATATACACGTCCTCCTCTAATCCTGATCTGGAAGCAGCTCTCAGAAGATCTTCTAAGTAACCCACGACAGCAATGCCTCGCTGTCTCAGCAAAGCCAGAATCGGGACGAGCACCTTGGTGAACACTCTTGGTGCTGATGCTAGGCCAAAAGGGAAGAGCCACAAATTGATAGTGATCTTCGCCTATCGCAAAGTGCAGAAAACTCTGATGCCCGGTGCAGATGGGGACATGCAAGTATGCGTCCCTGTTGTCCAGGGACACCAGAAAATCCCCCAAATGGAGCACAGCCACAGCCGAACGAATGGATTCTATCCTGAACTTTCGCACCCTCACAAAGGCATTGAGGGCCTTGAGGTCCAAGATCGAATGGACACCGTCCTTCTTTGGGACCACAAACAGATTTGAATAGAATCCCTGAAATATTTACTTCAGTGGCACAGGTAAAATTACCCTGCACCTGAGCAATTCTTGTACTGCTCCCATTAAAGCAGCCCAACGAGGCGGAAGGAGGGGAAAAATCTGTTTGGACAAGAAAGAAACTATCTTGTACCCTGAAGTTACCACCTCGCAGACCCACTGGTTGGAGAGCAGGGAGGTCCACCGAGCTGCAAACCCGTGAAGCCGTCCCCCCCCCACCCTTGAGTCGGGCTGGGGCAAAACTTCATGCGGTAGCAGGCTTGGTAGCCGGCTTGTTTGGCTTGCGCACCCGGGGGAGCTTCTGTCCCCCAGCTGGAGCTTTGTCAGACCATGAGGATCTGCCGGCTGACCCAGACTGATTAAAATACCACTTCTGCGCGGAATAGGAGGGCCCAGGCTTACGGCGCAGCTCCTTCCCCTTAGAGGACTGAGGAAGAAGTGTGCTCTTACCTCCAGTGACATCCTTAATAATGTCATCCAGCGAGGTACCAAAAAGCCTCCAACCTTTGAAGGGCAAATCTACTAGAGCTTTTTTGGATGCTTGGTCAGCAGACCAGCATTTCAGCCAAATTAGGTGGCGCAATACCACCGCCGATACAGATGCTCTGGAGATCAAGGGAGCTGCATCCAGAGTGGCATCACAGACATACACAAGGCCCTTTACCAACTGGTCAGCCAACCTCACACAATCAGGGGGGAGCTGATGCTCCTCCATTGTCTGGCACAAAAACTTTGCCCATTCAGTAAGCACATCTGACACTTTTGGCACCATTCACATTTATACAGCGATCAGTGCTATAAAAATGCACCGATTACTGTATAAATGTGACTGGCAGGGAAGGGGTTAACCACTAGGGGGCTAGGAAGGGTTTAAGTGTGTCCTAGGGAGTGATTCTAACTGTGTGGGGCTTACTGTGACACGACACTGATCGTTGCTCCCGATTACAGGGAGCAGACGATCAGTGTCCTGTCACTAGGCAGAACAGGGAAATGCCTTGTTTACACAGGCATCCCCCCGTTCTGCCTCTCCGAGACCTGATCGCTAGACACCGGCAGACATCGAGTCCGTGGGTCCCGTGGGCACGGTCACGCCGCACGCAAGGGGACATACAGGTACGCCCATTTGCCTACCGCTGCCATTCTGCCATGCGTGCAGCAGTCGGCAAGGGAGATTGGGGAGCCTTCTCACACATAATTTATTACAATGCCTACTTGCTGTATGAATGCTGGAGCTTCAGGATTGTCAGTTTCCTCTTTGATGGAAAATGCTTTCATCAGGGTTGCGCCGATGAAAGAATTTTGTAACAAAGAGATATGACCATCCTGAAGAAGTTCAGTCATTCATACAGCAGGTAGGGACTAAAATGAAAGTTCTTTGTGGCCAAACACTGGTACAATCCGTTACTGTGACCCGACCATTAACTGCAATAAAGTTTTTTTTTAGTCTGTAAGCCAAGCATAAAAAAAAAAAAAAAAAAGAAGGCCAGAATGAAAGTCTTATACTTCCAATAAGAATATATTAGAATCCTGCTTTTTAGCAAGAATATGGTAAAGACATTATCGACATTCCGACAAGATAATTAATGAACTGCAGCACAGTAAAATCAAGGAAATACTAAAATGCAATATGTCACCCAACCCTGGAGACAGACATTAAACTGCTATATGAATAGTTATGATAAATTATTTTCCATGGCTGGATGCATTTACCATATGTTACCTTTATGACTGTCAGAGACTTTTCCCCCTAACACAGGCGTCCATGTCTCAAAAACTACATAGAAGGAAATCCAGAGGGGATAAAACTATCCCTCAACAACAAATTTCCATACAGCAGATTTCAAAGTGTTACCAGAAATTACACAGAGAGGGAAAAAGTATTTGACCCCCTGTTGATTTTGTACATTTGCCCACTGACGTTTGCCCGGCTACAATCACCCACTGACAAAGTCTATAATTTTATTGGTAGGTTTATTTTAACAGTGCGAGTAAAAATAACAAAAATATCCAGAAAAATGCATTTAAAAAAATATATAAATTGATTTGCGTTTTAATGAGTGACAAAATGAGTGACAAAACATGACTTGGTACTTGGTTGCAAAATCATTGTTGGCACAGAGGTCAGATGTTTTTGTAGTTGGCCACCAGGTTTGCACACATCTCAGGAGGTATGCTGGAATACCCATTCGCGAACCATATTCAATTCCTCTCTCACCCAAGATTTGACGGTACATGGCCCCGTTCATGGTCCCTTTGATGCAGTGAAGTTGTCTTGTCCCCTTAGCAAAAAAACACCAGGGGAGGGAATTAAAAACATTTTTTGCCCCTTACTGTATATTCTGCAATATTTACATTTACATTTTTGGTAAACTCATTCAATGAATCCAAGCTCTGCAAGCCGAGATAACATGCACTGCATTGATGCATTCACACAAGTTCACAGTAACCATGAGATGAAACAAAGTTCAGGAATATTCCTTTACCGCGTGGTTTTTCAAATCTATGTACATTACAAACTGTACGATTGTTTTATACCAGGTTCTGGGTGTGAGGAGGAAGGGCAGGCAGTAAAAATGAAAGTGAAACTTTCTAAGCAGCTTATAAACCTTGTAAACTTTCTGCACATAGCTTGAGAAGGAGCAAAATGGCAGCAGGCCATAAAACAGACCCAGTTTGGGAATATTTTGATGAGGTCCTTCTACCTATGGGTAAAGCAGGGATGCGTGAAAAGCAATGCAACAAAGAGATGCCAGGCCTGGTGGCACAACTGAAACATCATCATGGGAAGACATGCTGTGATTAAAGGACCGTGTCTGAAGTAATTTTTTATGTAAACCCAGCTGATATATTCAGTTTAAGTTCTTTTGTTTGTTTTTTGTTTTTCAAAGATATTGTTTATGCACTTCAGTTACTAAACTTTGATGTTTAAAGCGGAGTTCCACCACTGATCCAGTTCCTCCCCTTCTCTGGAGTCACATTAGGCACCTTTAGGGGGGAGGGGGAGGGGGGGAGCAGATGCCTGTGTAATACAGGTATTTGCTCCCACTTCCGGCGAAAGATCGCCCACAGTATCTGCAGCGATCTACGCCATGTCCGGCCCCTCCTCCGTCCCCCCCGCTGTCTTCTGGGAAACACAGGTCCCAGAAGACAGCAGGGGCCACTCAGAATGCGCTCGTGAGCAGTAGGGAACCGGGCTGTGAGGCCGCAAGGGACGAGTCAGCTTCAGGTGAAGACTTTGCGTTCTCCCTGGACAGGTAAGCGTCCTTATTTTAAAAGTCAGCAGCTACAGTATTTTCTTCCCTGTTGGCCTCTAGTGTCAGATCAGTGGCCATTGTACCATGGATCAGACCATTTAAAAAACGGCAGATGAACAGATACATAGATGAATAGAACGTCCCTTTATTTCGATATTTCAGGGTACTGACATCCAAACAAACTTTTCATGTAGTAAGACAGTTTAAAAAAACTCTGCGGTCATCCAGCCGCGGCTCAAGCCAGTCAGCTGGGGGCGTGGTGACGTCAGATAGTGTTGCTCCGCCCGACGCTGCGTTTCTCCATACGAGACTTCGACAGGGATAGGAGGCAATACCCGGACGTCACACACCACGCTATTTAAAGACTCAACAGGAGAATGACACTGGAAACACAGGTACACTTCCCATGTCTTCATTATCAATGTGCAACTGGAGCATGTCCATCCGTATTTGAATGTAATGTAAATCAACGAAAAGGCATGCTCCCGCCACAAATTCATCAACATATAAATAAATAAAAACATTAATAAAAAACATTTAGTAAAAAACATTTAACAAAAAACATGGAATCTCCATTCTTCATACATCTCCTGTGTCAGTAAATTCATAACGGGCACAAAAGAGATTGACGACAGGACCAGCAACCTACATCCTGTAGTTCATCATAGCATTATACCATCCTAAAACTAAAAAATACATTTATATTCTATAGCTTACAGGGAGTGGTTACAAAAATTTAAAAACATACTGTAAGGCCGCGTACACACCGGCAAACATGTACGATGTACGATGTACATGTACGATGTACATGTACGATGAAACCGGTCCGCCGGACCGTTTTCACCGTACATGTCTGCCCGGGGATTTCTGTTTCGATGGCTGTACTAACCATCGTACAGAAATCCGCGCGTAAACAATACGCGGGGCGTGTACGCGGCGACGTGGGCAGGCCTGCCAGTTAAATGCTTCCACGCATGCGTCAAAGTCATTCGACGCATGCGAGGGATGGCGGGCGCTCGGACATGTACGGTAGGTCTGTACAGACAACCGAACATGTCCGAGCGGGCAGGATTCCAGCGGACTGTTTTAAAACAAGTCCAGGAATATTTGCCCGCTGGGAAAAGGCCCGGCGGGCAAATGTTTGCTGGAATCCTGCACGCTCGGGCCTACACACGACCGAACATGTCTGCTGAAACTGGCCCGCGGACCAGTTTCAGCAGACATGTTTGGTCGTGTGTACGGGGCCTTACTTGTAGGTATATGAAATAATTACCCCCCTTACTTCTCCTATGTAAAATGAAACTCCAAACCTACATAGGTACTACGTGAACACCTACAGAAAAAGGAGAGGGGGGGAAAGGCGGCGAGGGGGACAAGGGGAATATAGGGACCCCTTTGACACTAACTGTTATTGATATAGCAGTTGATGTCCCATTCAATATTGAGGCCCAGGGGACTGTAGCAAGCCATATCATAAATCCACCTTGTTTCTCTGCGTGATATGTGGCGTTGCAAATTGTCACCTCTCCATTCCTATAACCTCCAATACTGATGGGTCTCTGTGATGGTGCTGGCGAAAGTGCAATGAGACACTGTGGCCTACGAATCCCCTACCGATGTTAGAGAGGTGTTCCCCTATCCTAACTTTCAAAGCACGGGTGGTCCTCCCTACATACTGGAGACCACATACCATAGTGTGTGAAGTAAAGGTAGAAGTCCTAACAGTTCTAGAAGATGCACATACTTTACATTTCTTACACGGAAAGAACCCCTTCAAGTGCCCAAACATATGGGTCCTTGGAGGGGGATCAACAACAATGGGTGCCACCAGATCCTTCAAATTCCGATTCCTTCTAAACAAAACTTTGGGATGCTCAGGAAGCTGTGGTCCCAACACTTTGTCACATTAAAGTATTGGCCAGTGTTTACTTATAATTTTGTTAACCCACCAAAAATGGGATGAAAAAGTGGTCAGAAAGGACCATTGTAAGTCAGTGCCTTTCTTCTTGGTTTCTCTATTCCTGGGAATCAGGAGATTCTGTCTGTCCATCGATGCGACTTCTTGTATGTCCTTTTCTAGGATTAGGGGTTTATACCCCTTCTCCACAAACCGTTTTTTTTAGTATAGACACCTGGGATTCGTAGTCCTCCAGACGCGAGAAGTTGCCTCTTACTCGTTGGAACTGACCCTTTGGGATAGCTTTGAGCCAGTTGGGATGATGCCCACTGTCTATTGGAATGTAACCATTCCTGTCCGTCCCTTTGAAATAGGTTTTAGTCATAAGGGAACATTCCTGTTTGAAAATCACTAGATCTAAAAAATTTACAGAAGAGGCACTATATTCATATGTGAATTGTATCCCCCAGTCATTGGTATTCAGTGTGATCATAAATTCACTAAGGCAGTGGTCACCAACCCTGTCCTGCAGGGCCCACTAACAGGCCAGGTTTGCAAGATAACTGAAATACATCACAGCTGATATCATTTGCTCCTCAGTGATTGCAGTATTCTAGACTGCATCTCCCCAAGGTAATACATAAAACCTGGCCTGTGGGCCCTGCAGGACAGGGTTAATGACCACTGCACTAAGGGATTCCGCATCCCCTCTCCACAAGACAAACACGTCATCGATATACCAACGCCATAAGAGGAGGTGGGGCTCTTCCAGGGAAAACAGTTTGTCATTTTCCCATAAGGCCATGAACAGGCCCGCAAGGCTGGGGGCAAATTTGGCCCCCATTGCCACGCCCATGCTTTGTAGATAAAACTGTTCGCCATAGAAAAAATAGTTATGCTCCATGGCAAAACAAAGCAATTTCATCACGAACTCCAACGTTGAAGATTTGAGTGAGAGCTCTTTTCGCAGAAAATATTCAGCGGCCTTATATCCCAAATGGTGGGGAATGATTGTGTATAAGGAAGAGATGTCCGCTGTAACCAGCAGGATGTCCTCCTCAACTGTAAGCTTAGACACTTCCCTAATGATTTGCATCAAATCTTTTAAAAATGCTGGTTGGAGAAAAACATCCACAAATTTCCCCACCCTAGATGTCAGAGAATCTATGCCGCTTACTATTGGGCGGCCCGGGGTTGGCTGGGATTTTGGGGATATAATAGATAATAGGGGTACGTGGGGCCAAGGGTACCAGAAAATCCAATTCCTTGTCATTGATAACCCCTTTTCTGTGTCCATCAGTTACAATACCATTGAGAGTTTTTTTTTTATTTCTCAATAGGATCTTTCTTGTGGACAGTATAGATTCCCCTATCTGAGAGTAGCACCTCCATATTCTTGAGATAATCCTCTTTCTTTAGGACCACGATACCTCCCCCTTATCAGCTGGTTTTATAACCCAATTTTTTCTTTGACCTAGTGATGCAATGCCTTCATCTGTATTCTTCTGCCTTTCCTTTTTAAAAGTTAAAGAGAGATGCATTCCTAAGTCTTGTCCCTCCTGGGCCAGTTCCTTTCACCAGAGTTCTATTCCTTACTATGGGATTGGATAAAAAATAACGTTTAATGTTCAATTTTCTTGTATATTTTTGTATGTCCAAAAACATTTGAAACTTATTTAGGGGTTTCTTAGGGGCATACTTCAATCCCTGATTTAACGTGATTTTTTCAGACCTTGTAAGTTCTTCCCCACTGAGATTGAAAACTTCTTGACACACTACTTCCTTCTCGATTTCTTGGGAGTTCCTCCATTGGCCTCCTCTACATCCTCTCTTAGTCTTCCTTTTTTTTCCCTGGTCTTTTCCTAAAAATTATCCGTCTAGGTACGTAAGGGAGCTGCACCTGGTGGGCCTTCGAACAGTTGCTGCCATTCTAGTTCCCAAATGGTACGGTTCGTCCTCCTCCCTATTACCATCATAGTCCTGTAAAGGCCCATACTGGCTTTTGTCCGGAATGTCCTGTCTCCATGGCACCCTAGGGGAAACAGGAACCCCCTCTCTATACCGCTCCCCTTGATGGGTTCTATATGCCGGATCTTCATATGGACCATAATGGTCCCCATATGAAGGCCTCATAGGCGGATGGGTGTATAGATGGGATTGGTAATTTTCCTGCCCTTGAGGATACAGATTTCCTATGTTTCCTCTACCATTGGGGACCCTCCCTTGGTTCCTAGGATTCTGGTATGGTGGTGGGTAATAGGTATTGAAACCACTCATCGGGGGTTGTTGTACATATTGATTCCCCTTTTTTATGGGTTGCTGTGGTGTCCTATTGCCCCCTGTTTTAGCTGATCCATAATCTCTGTACCCTGAAGTAGTAGAGGTGGGGCCTATTTGAGCTCTCTGGTGTTCAGTAGGGGGAAGTGCGACGTCACTATCCCCTACTACCCCCTCTTCCATACTACTACTCTCGGGCTGTTTGACAAAACTTTCACGATGATTCTCCTGCCACCAAAAGACATTGTGATTTTTATAATCCTCCACATCGCTTAAGTACTTATTTTGTTTTTTAACGTGACGTCGCACTTCCCACTACTGAACACCAGAGAGCTCAAATGGGCCCCACCTCTACTACTTCAGGGTACAGAGATTATGGACCAGCTAAAACAGGGGGCAATAGGACACCACAGCAACCCAGAAAAAAGGGGAATCAATATGTATCAAATGTCGGGAGTAATCCTGTCCGTGTCACGATCGCATGCACCTGGTCCAGACGCTGTTTGGTGAAGCAAGAACGGTTCGAACTAGAGGAGAAAACCATTGTTTGCCGTGGAGTCCTGTGGACACTCGTTGAGCCCTTATGATCTCTGTGACAGGGATCCATCAGATCCGGTAAGCGGCTTTTCTATACACCATTTCTGCAGTCTGGACGAAGATTGCTTCTCACCCATACCACTGATCACAGTTGGCTGTGTTTTCAGCCACCTCCAAGTAGACTTTGTTTATGTTATTACACTGAACGATCTAAATTAAGCTTATTCACCTGCAGTGTTATTTGCACTTTAAAGGTTGCGCATTTGTACCTATTTTTGTCAATGGTATAGGACACCAGTTTACAAAAAATATTTCTCGCAACTTCCAATTGCTGCTGGAAATGCCAAGAGGAACAGGGCACCCTCCTCCATATTTTTTGGACCTGTCCCAAACTAGAAAATTTTTGGAAGGAGGTAAGACGAATTGCACAAAAATTCAGGGAACGCCCGATATTGGACGATCCAGCTTTTTTCCTGCTCCATGCCTCCAATACCCCCGGGAAAATCTACCCAAAATCAATCGTTCGCCATCTCCTTGACCCCAAGATATGTATTCCTCTTAAATGGAAATCTGCACAAGCCCCGACCATCGGGACGTGGCTTAAGAAAGTGGAGGAAATAAATTAACTGGAAGACCTGGTACTCTCGGCACATCACCAACAAGAACACTACTCCAAAACCTGGTCACTATGGAACATGTTTGTCTTCTCGGACGAGGGTCAAACCCTTAACAGCGACTCTGTTGGCTAAATTTACAATATTATGATTCTGAATATCTTTGGTACTGTGGAGATACCAAATTCACAATCTGAACAATGTATACAGTGACCACAACTTCACATTTCATCTCCCCGCCACCGTCTCCTTTCGATATACTCTAACCCTGTTCAGTTTCCTGGTTATCGCTTTCCTACGTTTAGCCAAGAGTATTAATGATTTCATGAGCGATTAATGGACATAATGTCCTTGTATGTTCCTTTCATATGACTATATGTAGTGCTGTATTATATGCCAAAGTGTTCATACAATGTTGTGTGTCCTCGGACCATGCACTTTGACTAAATGAAAAATTTGAGAAAAAAGTGAAAATACCTACATTCAGTGGCACCAGAAGATATGTTCATTCCTACAGCTATTAATAAAAAGACACTTAAGCAGAGCTAAGCAAGCTTGACAGTGTAATAGAGAACACAATACCAAATGAGATTCCAGAGAATTATGGACTAATTGCCTGTGAAATAAAGAGCACTTGAACAGCTTGCCAAAACAAAAAGCCAGGAGCAGCTAGCGTATGTTTCCTCTACCGTCCTGCTAGGCTTTTCTATGACATTCAGAAGATGTGTGTGCAATGAAAATATGAATACCAGTCTCATATTGAATTATCCAAACCAAATGCAACACTACAAGCAAATTGACAGCTCAGTGGCTGCCAAGTCCATGACAGAAAGATTTCTGTTGTAAAAGCCGAGTTGTGTTGATCATATTCCCAACTTTTTTTTAAGGTTGGAAACAAGCACAAGTCACCATTTTGGCATTATACCAACTGCTGTTTTTTATTAATTTGTCACTGGTATTCAATTGACATTAAATGGACTTCTCCTACTCCTGCTGTACAGCAACAATGAGCTTCCCATCCCCTTTATTCGGCCAATTCAGAGGTAACAGCAACCTGCTGATTACTTTTAGTCGAAGAACACATTTCCAGCCATTTAGATACAATTGAGCACATAGAGCGCCATATACAAAAACTTGTTCTGCAATACCAGCCTTCACCAGAAGATAGCACCTCAGGAGAAATGTAAACATGAATCCCCAAGTTTAAAACAGGGTTCCACCCAAAATTGTAAGCTCCTCTCATCAGCCTCCTCCCCCCCCTCCAGTGCCACTTTTCGGGGGGGGGGGGGACCCGGTATCTGTTATTGACAGGTACCTATCCCCACTTCCGAGAGATCTTACCACGGCGAGATCATGCGAAAGTTCACCCCCTCTACCTCCCCCAGGATATTCAGAAAGCACAGTGTGCAGTAGGGAACCCACTGTGAAGCCGAAAGGCTTCATTGCCGGTTTCCCTTACCATGAATAGTGGCGGCAGCACCCAAGACTCGATAGAAACATCAGCTAGGGTGCCGACATTGCTAGATTCCAGGACAGGTAAGTGTCCTAATATTAAATGGCATTATATAGTCAGCAGCTAAAGTATGTGTAGCTGCTGACTTTACATTTTTTGCTGTGGGGACTAACTGCACCTTTTGCAACACGTTACACCAGTACGAAAAATGTGTACCGTATTTTTAGCTCTATAAGACACACCTAGGTTTTAGAGGAGGAAAACAAGAAAAAATGGTGTACTAAAATATTTAATAAAATATAACAGAGTAATATACCACTCTGGCACCACTCTGTATATGTGTATTCCACAAAAAGAGCTTTGTGGTTATTTGTTATATTATCTCTGTGTATAATTACTGCAACCACATCTATTTGTACTATTTTAGTCACCATTTTTTAACTTTCCGTTTTTCACTTTCTACAATAAAATAGTAGACTGAAGAGACGATAGCCACCCGGCTCGCGCTGACAGGATGGCGTGCATTCCACTGTTCTATTCTATCTGACATGGGCTGGCCTGTAGTTGGAAACTGCAATGGGGTCTGGGAGAGTGACAGGGGGTGCTGTGAAGGAGAGGAGTCTGCCACATTCATAAGAGGAGAACATACTTCTGGCTCCCCAGAATCTAGATTTCACTGGGCTTGTGGAGGGAGATAAGGGGTTAACCTCCAGGGCATGGTGTGAAGTTTGCTCACCTGTAATGACAGGTTAATCTGAGCCTGCGCTTGCTGCTCAAGCCGAGTAGGAAGACTCTGGAGGTCCAGCAGCTGCAGGGGGAATTGTGACTCCCACCGCCATTTTGGTGAAGCCTGCCCTGCATGGTCGGGTAGAAAGCTGATACTTTTTTAACCGGCGGCGGGTCTTGGCGGCATCTCCGCATGTCTGGACGGTCAGCTGCTAAAGAGGTCCTGGGCTGTGATGTTGAAGCCGATTCCCTGGTGCAGAGTGGATCTATGCGGCCATACTGCTTGGCGGTCGCCATGGCCGGCCCATTATTGTAACGCGGCGGGGGGGCCTTCTGGCCAATATTCACTCCATAAGACGCAGAGACATTTTCCCCCATTTTTTTGCGCTACTAATTATAACTGAAATGTAATTTAAATAAAATAGAATTTCAGCAAAACCTAATAGTGTTCAGAAATAATCAAAATTACAATTTAAAGTGATCTTGCGCATATCCTATGGTCTCCCATATACAAAATAAATCAAAGATGTTTATTAAACTTAAAAGTGCATGCTTACATGAATACAGTAAAAAATGTACCAAAGAAAGACAAACAATCGGTGTTCACGCCACCTTTCATGTAATTTCTGGTCCACGGTACACTCCGGCCACGCCCTACACATTACGTCATGCGACTTCCTCAGGGGGACTCTTACCACCATGCACTTTTAAGTTTAATAAACATCTTTGTATAGGTAATACACTATTGGAGGCTTATTTACCTTTATGTGGAACGGAACATCTTATATGACTTACGCCCATGAGGTGAGAATCCTGTGAGCACAGTGGTGTGGTGGCAGCGCTTTACTCGTTCGAGGAAACGCCAATTTATTATTATTCGTTCATTTTCATCACTATTTGCAATATTGGACTATTTATATTTATGGACTTCACTGCACATATTTTATTATTTTTGTCACCATTTATTGGATGAACACTGGTTGTATGAAATTAGTAGTTTTATTTAATTCCATATCATTGAATATACCTGTCATTATTTGATTTACGGTATTTTGAAGATGGGAGACCATAGTATATGCAAGATCACTTTAATTTGTAATGTTACACCTGTATACCCGTATTTAGGTATACAGGTCACTTCAGCTCTGGAAGATTTTACTCCCCTCATGACCAGGCCATTTTTTTTATATTTAGCACTGCTCTTTTTTAACTTGCAATTGTGTGGTCATACAATACCTAAACAAAATGTATATATTTTTTTTTCCCCAGCACAAAGTTGTTTTTTTAATGGAATTTGTTCACCACTGGGTTTATTTTTTGCAATATAAATGAAGAAAGACCAAAAATTTGGGGGGAAAAAAACTAATATTTTTTACCTTCTGCTTTAAAACATATCCAATAAAAAAAAAAAAAAATAACATTTATTCATGAATTTTGGCAAAAATGTATTCTGTTACGTTTTTGAAAAAACAAAAAAAAACAATAAGTGTTTATTGATTGGTTTGTGTGAAAGTTATAGTGCCTACAAGCTATGCTATAAATACTGCAGTTTTTATATACTACTAATGGTGGCGATCAGCAACTTATAACCAGACTGCAATAATGCGGAAGGCAATCTGACAATAAGTGACGCTGGGGGGAACTGACTAACTGCTACTGGCATCACCAGTAGGGTTGCCACCTCATCCCTTTAAAACAGAACACATATTAATTACACAGGTTCTGTGGCTAATTAAGGTGGTAATTAGACTCATTTGGTGCATTACCTGCATTAAATTAGCCTCAGAACCTGTGTAATTCATATGTGTTCTGTTTTAAAGGGATGAGGTGGCCACCCTAATCACCAGTGACATTAATACTATGATCAGTGCTAATAGTATACAATGCCGATTTACTAATGACACTGGCTGGGAGGGGGTCAACATCTAGGGCGATCAAGGGGTTAAACATGTGCCTAACTATATGTAATGTGTGTGCAGTGTGCTGCTTTTACTAAAAGATCTGTTTCTCATCCTGACACAAGAGCTCTGGGCTGTGACCGAAACTTGCCGATAGGCTCCCGCTGTGTGCAGTCACAGCGGATGCCAGGTGGGGGGGCGCGTACAGTATGCACGTGCCCCAAACCCAGAAGTAATCAGCGACATACGCATATGTTGTTTTGCCTACAGTGGCCGCCCATCCGTACATTGCAGGAGGTCACTAAGTGGTTAACAGAAGAAACATGGCAGTTTTTCATCTAGAAGACCAGCTTGCATCTCTCTCTGCAGTGATTTGATTACACTGCATGCAGGGTTAAAAAAAAAAAACTCCTGCTGTGAGTTTTCACCAATGTTAATTAGGTGCAGTATCTGCTGCTTTTTTGTTATGTTTTTAGGGGTGAATCTATCCTCAAGTGAGATCATTGGGGGGGGGGGGCGGTTATGCCTGTAAAACCCATGAAAAATGCCTATAGTGTGCATGGACACTTTGGCTAGAATGGAAGAGAGTTTCCAGGCACAGAAAAAAAAAAATAAAAAAAAATGCTCAAACACCTGCCGGGAAAGCTCCTTTAGCCATTAAAAGTGGTTGTAAAGCCTCTCGTGTACCCAGTGAAGCGACTGGTCTCAGGCGATACACAGAGATGAAACCTCTACATAAGTTGTATATGTTTATCTGCGGTCTTCTCTTCTCCACATCCAAAGTGAAGAATTTAGATAAAATCCATCTTCATCTGTCGGTAGCACAGAGCAGGGGACGGGGAGAGCAGCAGGTAGAGGTCTTCTACATTGTGGGAGAGCTGATTGGAGCAAAGGGACAGCCCCACCCCTCACACAGTACACAGGAACCATGAATTGATTTGCTCTCCCCCTCCACCACAGATGAAAGGAAAGCCGCTCGATTCGCCCAACATAGTCAGTATTGATGAGGCAATGCCTCCTTCAGTACTACTGTATTCTGCCTGCACAGGCAGAATAAAATGATTAGTGCTAGTGGCTATAGCTGCTGGTAGTAATTGCATGCAGAAAAAACCAACAGGCTGGTTGTATCCAAGTCGATCGATGGATCGACTTGGGTACAATCAGCCTGCCCATACATTGATCGAAATTTGGCCGGTCCCTGTCCCTGTCCTCTGCCCATAAGCCTGCCCATACATTGATCGAAATTTGGCAGGTCCCCGTTTGCTGTGTAAGTTCCAGGAAAAATGGACAGCAATACAAATTCTTTTGCAGGTAAAACACCACCTATACTAATAATTCATAGGTGCATTTAGCGGTTTGCACCTAAAACTACCTTTATAAAAATGTGCACAACAGAAAGAATAGAAGTGTTAATAAATATGCCAATATGGAAGGTGGAATAAGATGGCACAATTACCTTCAAACGACTGGTCATGTCCTGGCAGCAGTTGCTCATTGCTTGTACATCCTCATTTATACTTTCTAGTTCCTGAAAACAGACATTTTCAACAATGATACTTTGCCACATCTAATTTCAGAAGGCAATATATTCAACAGACTACTATATTATACAAGATTATAGAATGGTGATATTCTCCGAAACACTTCCTGTGCCATGCGCAACACAGAAAGGCAGGGGGAGATTAGAGAGCCGAATTCATGGCTAAAGAGCTGGAGTAAGGAGGAGGCATTTGGGTTTTTAGAGCACTAGGCTGACCTTTCATTGGGGTGCAATCTATATGCTAAAGATGGTTTGCACCTAAATGAAAGGGGGTCTACTGTGCTGGGGGGAGAGGGTTAATGGGAAGGCTGGAGGAGTGTTTAAACTAGGATTGTAGGGGGATGGTGAATTAGATTATATTGGGTCAGGTAGGTCAGACAGGGGTCAGCCCCTATTTGGGGGTGGAATGGGAAAATATGGGGGGCTATGGCAGATGATATAAAAGGTTCCCATGTTACAACCCAACCTTTGCAAATTTTACTATATGTACAAAAATAAAAAATATGCAGCATACGTTTGCAAAATGTGACAATGAATTAAAGTGTTTGTTCACCAATGCCAGAAGTCTGCCAAGCAAAATAGGCAAGTTGGAAGCTCTGGTGCACAAGGAGAACTATGATGTAATTGGTATTGCTGAATCTTGGCTTCATTCTTCTCATGACTGGGCTATTAAAATTCCTGGCTATGTTCTCTTTTGGAAAGACAGGGTAAAACGGAGGGGTGGTGCTGTCTATCTCTATGTGAGAAGTGATATCAAAGCGAGTGTGAAAGAGGACCTGGTTGATGGAGAGTGTGATGAGTCTGAAGCATTATAGGTGGAACTGTACATGGTTGTGCGTACTACAAAAGTTAGCTCATTATGCCTTTGCCTTACAGGTTTTTTATTTTTTTGTCCTGCGGGTATACAACCGCTTTAAGTCTAAATGTGAGATCTGAAGTCTTTTTGACCCCAGATCTCACATTAAAGAGGTCCTGTCATGCTTTTGTTTCTATTACAAGGGCTGTTTACATTCCTTGTAATAGGAATAAAAGTGACCCAAATTTTTTTTGTGTGTAAACCTTGGCCCGGATTCAAAGAGAATTGCGCTTTTTTTGCGGAGGCGCAGGGCAACGATTTTGCCCTGCGCCCCCGCAAATTTGCTCCGCTGCCCTCGATTCACGGAGCAGTAGCTGCGTAAATTGCGAGGGCGCGCCGGCAAAATTGCCCGGCGCTAGAGCACGCAATTTAAATGATCCCGTAGGGGGCGGGAATCATTTAAATTAGGCGCGCTCCCGCGCCGAGCGTAGTGCACATGCTCCGTCGGGAAACTTTCCCCACGTGCATTGCGGCAAATGACGTCGTAAGGACGTCATTTGCTTCAGAGTGAACGTGAATGGCGTCCAGCGCCATTCACGAATCACTTACGCAAACGACGTAACATTCAAATATCGTGACGCGGGAACGACGGGTATCCTTTAGCATTGGCTGCCCCTACTATTAGAAGGGGCAGCCTTACGCTAAACACGCCGTACGGAAACAACGTAACTTGCGTACGCAGGGCTCGTGCAACATTGTGAATCGGTGTTAGTATGCAATTTGCATACTATACACTGAGCACAATGGGAGCGCCCCCTAGCGGGCATTGCAAGAATGCAGCCTAAAATATGCGTGGCATAAGAACCTTATGCCACGCAGATTTTAGGCTGCAGTCGGCGTTACGATGTTCCTGAATCAGGAGCATTCGTAACGCCAGAGCAAGTAAGCAATTGCTCTGTGTAACCTATGGTTACACAGGCGCAATTGCTACTTGAATCTGGGCCCTTGTAACCAACTATCAGAAATGTCTTGCCTCTGTGCTTGCCAACAAGGGCTTCTCCAGCAAGTCATGTTTTGCTTGGGGATCAAATACTTATTTTACTCACTGAACTGCAACTCAATTTATAACATTTGTTGCATCTAAATTTCTGGTTGATATTCTGTCTCTATCATTTAAAATACACCTATGATAAAAATTATAGACCCTTCATTTCTTTGTACGTGGGCAAACTTACAAAATATGCAGGGGGATCAAATAATTATTTTCCCCACTGTAGATACAATGAATATCTCCTAAACTTGCACAATTTAGGAGACATTTACAATTCCTGCAGCTGGTAACAACACAGGCGCATGCGCACTGCACTCGGAATTGAGGGCACACTGAATGTGCCGTCAGTCCAGAGCACTGTGGCAGGACTCCCGTTCCTATGTGTGGGATCAACATCCTCACGGCTCGATTATTCAAATGTCCAAAGCATGTGAATCCAGAACAAAGACTCAGTGAAGATAGAAGCCCTAGTCAGTGGTGATAGCGTGCCACTTGAGGGATCCCTTTTACAGGTAAGAATGTCATATGCCCCATACACACGAGCGGGTTTCCCGATGGGAAAACTGCAAGGAGAGCTTTTGGCCAGGAATCCCAACCGTGTGTATGCTCCTCGCAGTTTTTCCGACTGGAAAACTGCCCAAAAACCGCCGAACAAAAAAAAAAAAAGGAGAACCTGTTCTCTTTTTTCCCGCTGGGATTCCCAGCGGCAAACTTCAGTTTTTGGCACTTTTCATGTGGGGGAAAAAGAACGATGGAGCATACACAAGGTCGGGATTCCCGAAGAAAAGCTCTCATCGGAGTTTCCCCAATGGGAAAACCAAGCGTCTGTACGGGGCAAAAGTAGAGAGCAGGCTCTCGGTTTTCCCCTCAGGATTTCCGACTGATCTTTTCCTGTCAGGAATCCCTGTTGTGTGTACTAGGCAATAATGTGCTAGTACGCGGGGGGGGGGGGGGTTAAGGGACTTTGCTACCGCTTTAGCATTCAATTGTGGAATGAATGTACACTGTTCGAAATTTTTTTGTTTGAGAAAGATTTCCATCTTGCGCTCTCAAATTTTTTTGTCAACCCACTAACATTTAGAAAATCAAAAAGGAACAGTCTTGAAATGAAAATTTTCAATTGCAATTCTACCAGTGTCAGGTTAAACCGATTTATCGTAGTCTCTAAATGAAAAAGAGATTTTTAATACAGCTTACCTGTAAAATCTTTTTCTTGGAGTACATCACGGGACACAGAGCGGCATTCATTACTATATGGGTTATATGGAGTACCTTCAGGTGTAGACACTGGCAATCTCAAACAGGAAATGCCCCTCCCTATATAACCCCCTCCCATAGGAGGAGTACCTCAGTTTTGTAGCAAGCAGTATGCCTCCCAAAATGGTCCTCAAAAAAGAGGGGTGGGAGCTCTGTGTCCCGTGATGTACTCCAAGAAAAAGATTTTACAGGTAAGCTGTATTAAAAATCTCTTTTTCTTTATCGTACATCACGGGACACAGAGCGGCATTCATTACTATATGGGATGTCCCAAAGCAATGCTTACAATGAGGGGAGGGAGAACATCTCCAAGACAAAAGGATTTAATTTAGAGATATACTCAAATCATAATAAATCCAATTTAGTTGAGAAAAATAATTTTAAATTTTAAATTTAACTCAAAAAAGAGGAGCCCCCGGAATCCGAGGGTCTCAAACTGCAGCCTGCAGCACTGCCTGCCCGAAGGCAGTATCAGTATTCCTTCTTACGTCCAACTTGTAGAATTTTGTAAACGTGTGGACAGAAGACCAGGTTGCCGCCTTGCAAACTTGAGCCATAGAGATCTGGTGGTGTGCTGCCCAGGAGGCGCCCATGGCTCTAGTAGAATGAGCCTTTAATGATACTGGAGGAGGCAACCCTTTCAAGCCGTAGGCCTGAGTGATTAATTGCTTAATCCACCTAGAAATGGTGGACTTTGCAGCTGCCTGCCCCTTCTTGGGCCCATCCGGTAGAATGAACAGCACATCTGTTTTTCGGATCTTCTTTGTAGCTTTAAGATAGGCCTTCATGGCCCTGACAATATCCAAGGTATGCAGCAACCCTTCCTTTCTGGAAGTAGGTTTAGGGAAGAAGGATGGTAATACCAAATCCTGGTTCAAATGAAAACTGGATATGACCTTCGGTAGGAAGGAAGGATGAGGGCGTAGAACGACCCTGTCCTTATGAAAAACAAGATATGGTTCCTTACAGGATAAGGCCGCCAGCTCCGAAACTCTTCTTGCGGAAACTATGGCAACCAAAAATACTAACTTCCTTGTCAGTAGAACCAAAGGAATATCAGCCAACGGCTCAAACGGTTGTTTCTGTAAATTTGACAGAACAAGATTTAAATCCCACGGACAAAGCGGGGATTTAACTGGAGGTCTAATACGTAAGACCCCTTGAAGGAAGGTCTTAACCAGCGAGTGGGTGGCCAGCGGCCGCTGAAACCACACTGACAGAGCAGAAATCTGTCCTTTGATTGTGCTTAATGCCAATCCTTTATCCACTCCTAGCTGGAGAAAACTTAATACTCTATCGATGGTAAATTTGCGAGAAAGCCATCGCTTGGACTCACACCAGCCTACATAGGCCTTCCAGACCCTGTAATAAATCACCCTAGAGACCGGTTTCCTGGCTCTGATTAGGGTAGAGATTACTTTCTGAGACAGACCTCTACCCCTGAGAATCAGGGATTCAGCTTCCAGGCCGTCAAATTTAGATGCCGTAAGGCAGGGTGGAGGATCGGACCTTGCGATAGCAGGTCTGGCCGTAGAGGAAGAGTCCAAGGGTCTCCCACTACCATCCTTAAGATTAGTGAGTACCCTGCCCTTCTGGGCCATGCTGGAGCTACCAGGATGACTGGTATGTGCTCCACCCGGATCCTGCGCAGCAGGCGGGGTAGTAACTGGAGCGGGGGAAACGCATAAAGAAGTTTGAACTGATGCCAAGGGCAAACCAACGCATCGGTTCCGCAGGCCATCGGATCCCTTGAGCGGGATATGAACCTGTCTAGTTTCTTGTTGAGTCTCGATGCCATGATATCCACGTCCGGCACTCCCCAACTTTGGCAGAGTGCTTGAAAGACTTGTGGATGCAGAGACCATTCCCCCGGCCATAGAGTCTGGCGGCTTAAGAAGTCCGCCTGAAAGTTGTCCACTCCTGGAATGAATATTGCCGATATGCAGGGCACATGAGCCTCTGCCCATAGGAGAATCAAGCTCACCTCTCTCTGAGCGGCTTGACTCCTGGTTCCCCCTTGGTGATTTATGTATGCCACGGCCGTGGCATTGTCTGATTGAATTCTCACCGGGAACCCCTGCAATTTTGACGTCCAAGCCCTGAGGGCTAGTCGAGCAGCTCTGAGCTCCAAGATGTTGATGGGCAACTGCTTCTCTGGCTTTGCCCAAGTACCTTGGCGAGTGCAACCATCCAAAATTGCTCCCCAGCCCGTCAGGCTGGCGTCTGTGGTCACTATCTTCCAAGCCACTGGGCTGAAAGACTTCCCTTTCAGTAGATTCTGAGGGTCTAACCACCAACACAGACTTTGTCGGACTCTTGATGAGAGCGGCAACGGGATATCCAAGGCCTGTGGCCTTCTGCTCCATGCTGACAGGATGGCTGCCTGTAGGATGCGAGTGTGGCTCTGGGCGTATGGTACCGCCTCGAATGTGGCCACCATCTTGCCTAGTAACCTCATACATAGGCGAATAGTCGGTTCTTTCTTGCTTAGAACCAGTAGGATTAATTCCTTGATGGCTTTTACCTTCCTCAGAGGTAGGAACACTCCTTGTTGTTCTGTGTCTAATCTCATGCCGAGATATTCCAACTGCCTTGTGGGCTGGAAAGCTGACTTTTCTCGATTTAGGACCCAGCCGAACCTCTCGAGGTATTGGACCGTGAGGGCCACTGCTCGCTCCAAGCCGGGAGACGAGTGGTCTATGACTAGGAGGTCGTCCAGGTATGTTAGGATCGTGACCCCTTGGATCCTTAGCTTGGCTAGGATCGGAGCTAGGACCTTCGTGAACACCCGGGGGGCCGTAGCCAACCCGAAGGGAAGCGCCACGAATTGGAAGTGACGCGAAGCCACCATGAAGCGTAGATATCTTTGATGTGGCTGATAAATTGGAACATGAAGGTAGGCATCCTTTATGTCTATGGACGCCATGAAGTCGTCCTTCTGGAGTGTGGCAGCTGCTGACCGCACGGATTCCATCCGAAATGAGCGGATCTTTAGATATGCATTTACCATCTTTAGGTCCAAAATTGGCCTGACATCTCCATTGGGGATGATGAATAGGTTGGAGTAGAAACCCAGCCCCTGTTCCAGGCTGGCCGGAATCCGAGGCGGATCGTTTGGAATCCTCGACTCCTGGAAATGAGGAGGAGGAAACCTTAGGAAATCTAATTTGTAGCCTGTGGCCACGGAAGACCGTACCCACTCGTCGGGAATGCTGGCTTCCCAAATCTCTGAAAAGAGTCGCAGCCTTCCCCCCACCTTCGTGGGTGGGGGCGCCCCTTCATAAGGTTGGCTTGGGGGCTGGTTTTGCTGGTTTGCGAAACCACTGCCTTTTGCCTCTAACAGCCTGTCCTTGTGACTTGCTGTTGAAGCCGAAGTTTGCTTTTGCAGGAGGCCGTCGATACTGCTTGGCATTAGAGGGCCCCTGCCCAGGGGAATACTGTCGTTTAAACGCAGGCCCCTGAACCTTCTTCTTAGTTGGCAAGAGAGTACTCTTGCCGTTTGAAATGGTCTGAATGTATTTATCTAGGTCTTCTCCGAAGAGTCGTCCTCCATGGAAGGGGAACCCTACCAGGAGCTTCTTGCATGGGGGCTCAGCCTCCCAGCTTTTTAACCATAAGAGTCTTCTCATATGGATAAGGGATAACGATAAACGTGACGCTTGCTGGATAGAATCCTTGATTGCGTCTACCGTAAAACATATGGCCTTAGGGACATCCGAAAATTCTTCTGCCTGCTGGGCAGGAATAAGTTTAAGCATCTGCTTAAATTGATCCGATAATGCTTGAGCGACCCCAATCGCAGCCACAGCTGGCTGTACTACTGCCCCTGCAGTAGTGAAGGAGTTCTTAAGTAGTGCTTCCAAGCGCTTATCAACTGGATCCTTGAACACCTGTATGTTTTCTACAGGGCATGTTAACGATTTGTTAACACATGAGATGGCTGCGTCCACTGCAGGAGTAGCCCATCTTTTGGAAAATTTTTCTTCCATAGGATATAGGACAGAGAACTTCTTAGGTGGTAAGAAGATCTTATCTGGCTTGTTCCAATCTTGGAACAAAACTCCCTCTAATAGAGGATGGATCGGAAACACAGCATTGCTTTGAGGCGCCCTCAGTGAACCCAAAGCTGAAACCGTCGATACCTGGAGATCTGGTACTGGCAAGTTGAATGCCCTATGGACCAAGTCCGACAATCCTTGAATCCACCAGCTCTCCCTCAGGGAGACTGCCCCAGACTCCTCTGTATCCGGATCTTCGATCCCTGAACCTACTTGGTCCTTGTCCAAGAGGTCGTCCAATTCCCCTGAGGAAAGGACCTCCTCTTCTGAGGGTCCGCGCTCGGGCGACGGAGATCTATTCCGCTTACTGCCCCGCATAGCTGCGGATATCATTTTTCCCATGCTTTTCTGCATCTCTTTTAAAGAGGTGAGTAATACCTCCTCCGTGACCATCTTAGGGTTGGACTGACCCACGTCAGCTCCAGCCCCAGATCCCGATGGCCCCAAGGCTCCCTGTGGGGAAAGCAGCGGCATAGCATTGTCCGAGACCTCAGACTCTCTGGGGGAATCCCCACCTCTTGTACCCTTGTTTTTTGATGCCATGGTACAATACCGAGGTACACCTGCTACTTATTGGTACCTGGGACTTATAAATAGTTAAATGCCCAAACACCTGTTTGGGGGATAAAAAATGCTTCCTCTCCCCTAGATGACACTTCTCTTTTTTTTTTTTTTTTTTTTTTTTTTCAAAAAAAAATCTTTTTTTTTTTTTTTTTTCAAATCTAGGAAAGAAAAAAACATTCTGTCCCCCTGAGTAGTATTGCAAGAAAAACTATGAGATGGAAAAGAAACAGCCTATTCCTAGGCTTGAAAACAGTCTTTCTGAAGACTGCAATATTCTTTCTGGCCACTGTGTGTCCTCGGCGCCCCGTGCTTGCCGTTCTGGTCTTTCCTCCTCAGTTCCAAAGTATTGAATGAGCTATATGGAACAAACAAGGAAGGGCCGCCCCTTCCTTAAGCCACTGACCCGCCCTTCCCCCCCAGCAATCTCAAACAGGAAATGCCCCTCCCGACAGGGGGGGGGTGGGGTTGGGAGGAAGGGACCTCTCTGCTCCAGCAAACTGCAGCCATGAGGAGGTCAGCGTTTTGCCTGCTTTGCAGGCCGTGAGGAGGAAGACTGAATGGAGCATCGCCTGGAGGCTTGCAGGTAAGCACAGCTCTCTGACACACACATATATTTTTATATAACACAGGCCCCACTCAATGCTTTTCCAACACTACAAGGGAGGTCACATCTTATGGGGAATAATACATATAGAGCCATCCTATCTTTATGATATGTGACTAGTTTGCCAGATGCAGTGCATAACTTTAGGCATGTCCCCTGTGACCCCCCAGAAAAAACCTGCTAAGAACCAAGTTCCGCAAGTTTTCCCCTCACTTACCTGCTCCATGCCGCAGGACTTTGCCAAGCAAGAGGCCCAATCTTCCCCCATCTCGGTGGGGATGTCTAGACCTTCAGGCCCTGGGTTCCTATG
Source organism: Rana temporaria (assembly GCF_905171775.1). Lineage (NCBI taxonomy): Eukaryota > Metazoa > Chordata > Amphibia > Anura > Ranidae > Rana > Rana temporaria. The sequence goes on from NC_053490.1 coordinate 71,341,914, forward strand.
AAGGATCCACTGTCCTGGGCCCATATAGCACTCTGGCAACAGAAACATTAGGCACCCAAAGGTTTCTAAGTTCTGGGCCCAGGGTCCAGCTCTCTAAAAAGAAAAGCATTATGGGCTATACCCCAAGGGTTTGGGGTCCGGTTACTGACCACTTTAGCGCTGAGGCTTTTTTGGACAGAACCGGTTAGCTCACCTAATCCCAAGGATGTGGAGGCAAGCTAAACCATGACTAACACCTAAGACACTGGCGGAAAAACTGAGGTACTCCTCCTATGGGAGGGGGTTATATAGGGAGGGGCATTTCCTGTTTGAGATTGCCAGTGTCTACACCTGAAGGTACTCCATATAACCCATATAGTAATGAATGCCGCTCTGTGTCCCGTGATGTACGATAAAGAAATGCCAACACTAAACGAACATATTCTGCATCACACTTATCTGAACCTGTGGGGGGAGATGTTTCATTGAATACTTACAGTGCTGCGCCAAAAAAAAAAAAAAAAAATAATACTGATCCCCAGACATGAGCACACACTTTCCATTTCAAAAATGACTTTGTACTGCTGCTGAAATATAATAGCAATTTATTTTATTAAAAAAAAAAAAAAAAAAACACACCATACCTCTTTAACCTTTTTAAATATAGCTACAAATTCTTCATTTATGGATAAGCTCCGTCGCTCAATATCTCCTCTCAGGTTTCTCCGACTCCTCAAACTGTTCTCAGTGAAAAATATAGAGAGGGATTTAAGAGCTTCCAACATTTCCTATTAAAAGAAGATTACAATTAATACAGAAAAAATTTGATTAACATTTCTCTATAGAGAGAGACAATCACTTCCACACATGGGTTCTTCTCTATGACATTCTGGACAGGCTTTTCTACTCAGGTTATGTCTGACTTTGTACACCTGTTTTCATGTGCCTGGATTGCATTTCACAGATTTAAACTTTAAATTCAGTTGGGCATTAAAAGTAGCTGCTTAAGGAGCACCACAGATTAGGCAATGTTTTCCTTGGAAGAGAAGAAAATTGCTCAATTCCTTGCTTTTGTGTTCTTCTGGTGGGGAGCCTTCCATGCCAACAGAACACAACTGTCACTGATGGTGGCTTTAGCCGTCGGCAGTGATCGCAAGTGATCGGACAGGCTGGTTGTGCTGAAGTTGATTAATGGATCGTCTTCAGTACAACCAGCATTCCCAAAGAAGGATTACATCTCAGCCAGTCCCTGCTGGACCGGTCAATATTTGATCCATCTATGGCTGGCTTAAAGGGGTTGTAAAGGTAAAAAAAAAAATCCCTAAATAGCTTCCTTTACCTTAGTGCAGTCCTCTTTCACTTACCTCATTCTTCCATTTTGCTTTTAAATGTCCTTATTTCTTCTGAGAAATTCTAACTTCCTGTTCTTCTGTCTGTAACTCCACACAGTAATGCAAGGCGTTCTCCCTGGTGTGGAGTGTCGTGCTTGCCCCCTCCCTTGAGGGGGGAGGGGTCGAGCAAGAGAGTCAGGACACTCTCTATGTTGCAGATAGAGAAAGAAGCTGTGCGTTAGTGGGCGTCCTGACTCCCCTGTTTGCCCCCTCCCCCCTTAAGGGAGGGGACAAACACGACGCTCCACACCAGGGAGAAAGCCTTGCATTACTGTGTGTAGTTACAGACAGAAGAACAGGAAGTGAGGATTTCTCAGAAGAAATAAGGACATTTAAAAGCAAAATGGAAGGATGGGGTAAGTGAAGGAGGACTGCACCTTTAAGGTAAAGGAAGCTATTTAGGGGGAAAATATTTTTTTTACCTTTACAACCCCTTTAACAAGAATTCAGGTAGTGATGGGCATTCGTACGACATTAAGTGGTATAAATTATATATATATAAAACATAACCAGGTACCAATCTGTTGCCCAGATTTTGCTGCGTGCGTGATGTGAGTGTACTCCCAACACATAAACAGCCGCCCGGCTATGCATATATGCGGCATGTGAGCGTTAAAACTCACCCTATTTATAATATCTGAAAATCATAAAAAACACTTTCAGCAATGTCTTAAAGCAGACATTTTTAAATATAAATACCCCTGTAATACACACGCTTAATGTATTCTAGTAAAGTTAGTCTGTAAACTAAGGTCCGTTTTGTTAGGTTGTTACAGCATTTAGACACTTTATAAAATAGAAATTGACTGGGGCCATCTTAAGTGTGGGCATCATGAAGCCAGACTGTATGACTTCCTGGATTTCAGCCTTGCAGATGTCGCACATGCTCAGTGCTGCATAAGCAGTGTCAGATCAGGTTTCAGCACCTGTGCTGTCCAAGTCACATGATTCTTTGAGACTGGGGAGTGCACAGACTCCTGGAAAGTTACACCCACTACATTCCTAGGAGTCTGTGCGGTGTAGGTTAAGAAGCATTAAGCACCTAGGTGCAGGAAGTGGGAAGATTAACTATTCTGCCTAGCAACAACACTTTGAAGGCATCTAAAAAAAAAAAAATCGTAAAGGACTAATGACATTTTTTTAAAACTACTGATGTAATGTTATATTTATGGGTGGAACTCCACTTTAAAGTATACAGAGCATCCAGAAAGTATTCACAGTGCTTCACTTTTTCCTCATTTTGTTATGTTACAGCCTTATTCCATAATGGATTAAATTCATTATTTTCCTAAAAAATAAAATAAATCACATGTACATAAGTATTCACAGCCTTTGCCATGACACTTAAAGGAGTTGTAAAGGATTTTTTTTTTTCTGAAATGACTGTTTACAGGGTATAGAGACATAATAGTTAACTGATTCCTTTTAAAAATGATTAAAAATAGATAAAAATCAATCATATAATGTACCTGGAGTTTCAGTTTCGTTTTTGCATGTTGTTTGCTGCTTATGTGATGTACAGAGTCACAGAGCCAATAAAGGGCAGTGATGGTTTGTAAAATGAAATTGATTGGTGTTGAGGGGTTTTAGACACACAGTAATCACACCTCCTTGATTAGTGATCACAGAGAGAAAGCTCCCATGACTTTTTTCATCAGGAAACAGACAACCAGGAAGTGTTCAGAACAGAGAAGGATTAGAGCAAAAACGAGCAATGAGGACATGAAACCAGGACTGCAGTAAGGTAAAGGAAGCTATTTGGCAAAAAAAAAAAATTCCTTTAGTGACCCTTTAAAATTGAGCTCAGGTGCACCCTGTTTCCACTGATCATCCTTGAGATGTTTATACAACTTGATTGGAGTCCACCTGTGGTAAACACAGTTGATTGGAGATGATTTGGAAAAGCACACACCTGTCTATATAAGGCTCCACAGTTATCAGTGCATGTCAGAGCATAAACCAAGCCATGAAGTCCAAGGAATTGTCTGTAGATCCAATAGATAGGATTGTATCGAGGCACAGATCTGAGGAAGGGCACAGAAATTGTTTTGCAGCATTGAAGGTCCCAATGAACACAGTGGCCCCCATCTTCCGTAAATGGAAGACATTTGGAACCACCAGGTGTCACTCCTCCTAGAGCCGGCTGCCAGGCCAAACTGAGTGATCGGGTGAGAAGGGCCTTAGTCAGGGAGGTGACCAAGAACCCGATGGTCATTCTGACAGAGCTCCACCGTTTCTTTGTGGAGAGAGTAGAACTTTCCAGAAGAACAAACATCTCTACGGCACTCCACCAATCAGCCTTTACGGTAGAGTGGTTAGACAGAAGCCTCTCCCCAGTAAAAGGCACATGACAGCCCGTCTGGAGTTTGCCAAAAAGCACCTAAAGGACTCTTAGACTATGACAAACAAACTTCTCGGAAGTGAGAGATGATAGCGCTCTAAAAACTGCTGATCCCTTGGCTTTGCTTCCATCCCACTAAACCAAAAGGGTGCTGGCTATGCACAGGTGCATTGGATAGAAGAAGATCCTGGACTGCCGCACTCCTTAAAACTGTGGGCTAGATTCACGTAGGGGGACGCAAGTTTGTGTGGGCGTAGCGTATCTTATTTACGCTACGCCTCCGCAACTTAGACGGGCAAGTTCAGTATTCACAAAGCACTTGCTCCGTAAGTTGCGGCGGCGTAGCGTAAATCTGCCGGCATAAGCGCGCCAAATTCAAATTGTCAAGAGGTGGGCATGTTTTATGTCAATAAAACATGACCCCACGTAAATGACTTTTCTCACGAACGGCGCATGCACCAGCCGTGAACGTATACCAGTGTGCATGCTCCTAATCACGTCGCAAATAGTCAATGCTTTCTACGTGAACGTAATTTACGCAAAGCCCTATTCGCGAACGACTTGCGCAAACGACGTAAAATTTTCAAAATTAGACGCAGGAACGACATTCATACTTAACATTGGCTATGCCTCATATAGCAGGAGTAACGTTACGCCGGAAAAAGCCTTACGAAAACTACGTAAAAAAAATTGTTTCTGAATCGGCGTATACAGGTCATTTGCATATTCTACGCTGAAATCGACGGCAGCGCCACCTAGCGGCCAGCGTAAACATGCACCCTAAGATACGACGGCGTAAGAGACTTACGCCAGTCGGATCTTAGCCTAATTTCGGCGTATCTTGCTTTCTGTATACAGAAAGAAGATACACCGGCGTAAATTTTTGCTGAATCTAGCCCTATGTCTTCATTGCACAAATTAAATCCAAAAAATAACCAAAGCGATGCAGTCAAAATGCTGACATGTTTCACATCATGTGATGCTTACTCATAGGTATGAGTAAGCATCACATGATGTGAAACATGTCAGCCACATTTTTCCTGTTGTTCACTTCAATTTGACTGCATTGCTTTGGTTGTTTTTTGGATTTCATTTGTACAATAAAGACATTGTTTTAAGGAGTGCGGCAGTCCAGGATCTTCTTCTATCGAAAACAAAATTCTCTGGTCTGATGAAACAAAGATTGAACTCTTTGACCTGAATGGCAAGCGTCATGTCTGGAAGAAACCAGGCATCGTTCATCACAGGGTTTGACAAATTTGCTTGGAATCTAGGAGCCAGCTAAAAAAGTTAGGAGCCAGAAAACGCACCCCGTCCCGATGAGCTTGCGCGCAGAAGCGAACACATATACGTGAGCAGCGCCCACATATGTAAACGGTGTTCAAACCACACATGTGAGGTATCGCCGTGATTGGTAGAGCGAGAACAATAATTCTAGCCCTAGACCTCCTCTGTAACTCAAAACATGCAACCTGTAGATTTTTTTTAAACGTCGCCTATGAAGATTTTAAAAGGGTAAAAGTTTGTCGGCATTCCAAGAACAAAGGAAATCTCTGTAAATGTCCTTGATGGGCCAAGCCAGAGCCCAGACTTAAACCCTATTGAACATCTCTGAATAGATCTGAAAATGGCTTCATTTTTTATTTTTAATAAATTTGCAAAGATTTCAAACAAACTTCTTTCATGTTGTCATTATGGCAGGACTTGACAAATTTGCTTGGAATCTAGAAGCCAGCTAAAAAAGTTAGGAGCCAGGAATGCGCCCCGTGGCGCCGAGCTCGCGTGCAGAAGCGAGCGCATACGTAAGCAGCGCCTGCATATGAAAGCGGTGTTCAAACCACACGTGAGGTATCGCCGCGATTGGTAGAGCGAGAGCAATAATTCTAGCCCTAGACCGCCTCTGTAACTCAAAACATGCAACCTGTAGAATTTTTTAAACGTCGCCTATGGAGATTTTAAAGGGTAAAAGTTTGTCGCCATTCCACGAGTGGATTAAATTTTGAAGCGTGAGATGTTGGCTATCAATTTACTCGGCGTAACATTATCTTTCACAATATAAAAAAAAAAATTGGGTTAACTTTACTGTTGTCTTATTTTTTAATTAAAAAAAGTGTATTTTTCCCCCAAAAAAGTGCGCTTGTAAGACGGACAGAAAGTATTGCAACGACCGCCATTTTATTCTCTAGGGTGTTAAAATAAAAAATATATATAATTTTTGGGGGTTCTAATTAGAGGGAAGGAGATGGCAGTAAAAAAACACATTAGAACTGCTGTTTTTTGCTACTTGTAATGTAATGTAACCTGTAATGCCAACGGCCACCACAAGATGGCCACTACTAGATTCCTTCTGCAGGCCTCAGCTTCTTTCTGTGAAGGCTGCAAAGCCGCGGCCTCAATTACCAGCGAGTGCAGGCCCGCCGCGATCGCGCCCTACGATGGCCGGTAATTGAGGGAGTGGCTTTGCGACCTTCTGCAGCCCTAAGCTTCCCCAGGCGCCAGGTCACAATTTCTTGTCGCAATTGCGACCTGGCGCCTGGATTTTGTCGAGGCCTGCATTAAAGTGTATTTGGAAAAAAAAATTGCGTCCATAGGCGACATTTAAAAAATTCTACAGGTTGCATGTTTTGAGTTAGAGGCGGTCTAGGGCTAGAATTATTGCTCTCGCTCTACCAATCGCGGCGATACCTCACATGTTTGATTTGAATACAGTTTACATATGCGGGCGCTACTCACGTCTGCGTTCGCTTCTGCGTGCAAGCTTGGCGGGACGGGGTGCGTTTTTTGTCTCCTAACTTTTTTAGCTGGCTCCTAGATTCCAAGCAAATTTTTCAAACCCTGCTTTAATGAATTTTAAAAAAATAAACAGTAAAAGCTAGCCCCTTTTTTTTTTGTGTATAATGTGAAAGAAGATGTTACACCGCGAGAATTGAGAGAGAATCACAATCTTTATTCTAATCAGAAAAATCGTGATTCTCATTTTAGCCAAAATCGAGCAGCTCTAGAAACCCATCATTTTTCAGCTGCCAATCAGAGGAACAGAGGGGAGATTAGAGCTGCACAATTAATCGTCAAGAATCGTTATCGCGATCTTTTTCCCATTGCGATTCTTGACACAGGGTTTCAAGATCTTTGACATGAAAAGAATTTCCTCTCTGCTCTCCGCCAAAAGTCAAAGTCTGGGCAATTTGCCAAGTTTTGAAAACATTCTTTATCAGTATGTTAAGTCTAAACATTGTATCACATCAAAGGAATAAACTTCTGCATGTACATTAGGAACGTTCAACCACTTAAACACCAAACCTTTTCTGACAGCTCTTTTCAAGTTAAAACCATTATTTTTTTTGCTAGAAAATTACTTAGAACCCCCAAAAATTATATAATTTTTTAGTAGAGACCCTAGAGAATAAAATGGCGGTTGTTGCAGTATTTTATGTTGCCCTGTATTTGCGCAGCAGTCTTTTTAAATGCAATTTTTTTGGAAAAAATTACTTTAATGAATTAAAAAAAAAATAGCCAGTAAAGTTAGCCCATTTTTTTTTTTTTTTTGTATAAATGTAAAAGATTTTACGCCGTGAGAATCGTGAGAGAATCGTGATCTCCATTCTAAGCAAAAAAATCGTGATTCTCATTTTGGCCAGAATCGTGCAGCTCTACTGCGTGTACAAACGTCAATAAGCACAGTGATCTCTGTACAGCACTGCGGTAATAATAACTAGAAAATGCATTTCCTGGAGAAAATGCATGGGAATGCTGAATAGCTGAATTGCTAAAGCTAACTGAATGAATAGCTTAAATCCGTAAGAAAAAGTTGAAGTGAGAATCAGCATTCCCACTAATTAGCATCTTTTTAAAAGTAATTACCTTTTGAAGGAGCTGCCCCATAAAATTGCCCCCATCAAATTTCTCCCATCATATTACCACCACCAAACTACCATCAAAAACTGGCCCCATCCTATTGCCCCATCAAAAAGTGTCACATGCTCTCATTGACTTCAATGTTGACTTCAATGTTAAAAAAACAAAACAAAAAAGTGTTAAAAAGCTTAATATTTTAAAAAGTATAAATAGTAGAACAAAAAAGTACCATCATTAGCTGAACATTTTAAAAGTCAAATGGTTTTAATAGCTGAAAGTATCATATTACCACCAAACTACCATCAAAAACTGGCCCCAATCCTATTGCCCCATTAAAAACTGGCCCCAATCCTATTGCCCCATCAAAAACTGCACCATCACAATTGCCCCCATCCTATGGCCTCATCAAAAACTGGCCCCAATCCTATTGCCTTATCAAAAAGTGGCCCCATCCTATTGCCCCATCAAAAAGTGTACCTCATGCTCTCATTGACTTCAATGTTAAAAAAAACAAAAAAACAAAACAAAAAAAAGTGTTAAAAAGGTTAATATTTTAAAAAGTATGAATAGTAGAAAAAAAAAAGTTGAAGAAGTCCCATCATGAGCTGAACATTTTAAAAGTTGAATAATTTTAATAGCTGAAAGTATGCAGAAGTTACTCCAAAAAACGTACGGAATAAAATTTTAAATTAAAGATGAAAAAAAATAAAAACACACACAACAACAACAATAGTGGGACTGCTGAAGCATTCCCACTAAATATAAAACGGTTTTGTATTTTTTTTTTTTTATCTGTTTTTTTTTTTTTTTTAACAAAAAAAAAACGCAGATGTGATCAAATGCCACCAACAGAAAGTTCTATTTGTGGGAATTTTTTTTTTTTATAAAAATGTCATTTGGGTACAGAGTTGTATGACCACGCAATTGTCATTCAAAGAGTGAGAGCGCTGAAAATTGGTCTGGGCAGGAGGGGGGGGGGTTAAGTGCCCGGGAAGCAAGTGGTTAAGAAAAATTGTCCGTTATTTTTCAGTCATCAAGAGATTTGATGAAAAAAAATAAAAAAAAATAACTGACAATTTCTTTTTAAAGGAAAAAGCCTGACAGGTTCTAATAATCCCTCTCCACTCCATCCAAAACTAAAAATAAACAACATTTCCATTGTATTTATAATGTAACACATGGGGGTGGGGGAATCTATTGGTTTGGCAGTTAAAGGGTTATAAATGAAAGAAAAAAAATTATCCACACACACACACACATATGATTTCGTAGTGAAAGGGTTAAAAATAGAGAAATAATTGGGGGTGTAATAACTAGAAAATAAAAGAAATGAAAAGATGTTATAAGAATAGAGATCTTTATTTCAGCCATGGGACTGAAAGGGTTAAATCTCATTCACAATAACATTGTGTCCCTATTAGATCCATACACTGATCCTACACGCTGAATTCACAAAGTTCAAAAATAAGGACATGGCCCCTTTAAGAAAAATTGGCAGTTATTTTTTTTGCTGAGTCATAATGAGATTAAAAAAAAAAGGTCACTGTGATGTCATATCTTGAGCGAATATAAGCCGATGCAGAGAGGGAAGGAGGCAGAAACGGCAGTAGCTGAGTGTTCACTGACCAGTGAAGACGTGTTTCTAATCTCTCCTGAGATTTTTCTTGCGATTTGATTCGAATTCATTGCGATTCGATTTCATTGCGATTTCTATTCTTGTGCATTTAAAGAGTGTTTCTTTATTTTTTAATAATGAGACAATTTAAATGTAAAAAGCTTTTTTCTCTGAAAAACACCAAAGAGAAAGCCAGCAAAGGAAGGGCAGCTATGGAAGGAGGTATCAGTGACCAGCCTGCAGATACCCCCAAAAAGCCCTCCAAAATGAAGAAGACCCGAGCATTTGTACGCGGCTGTTTCAGAACCGTCGCTGGATGTTTCGGATCCGGCTGTAAAGCCAATGGACATCACCGGGATACAGACACCGAGATTGGTAAGTACTATGTTTAGTGATCGATACAAAATGGATGTCACCTACACTCATCGATCGAAGGCTCCTTTACCCCAAAATGATTCAGTTTCATAGAATTTTAGAACAGAAGGAAATATTAAAGTTTCAACCGGTATAAAGCGGAAGGAAAGCCATAGATTTAACAGTTTTAAAAAACATTTCTATTCCTGGCTGGGAATGCCAACTGTCACAATCAAACTGTCATAATGGATCATATGTGCGGCATTATGGCAGTTGAAGATTAACCACTTAACCCCCGGACCATATTGCTGCCCAAAGACCAGAGCACTTTTTGCGATTCGGCACTGCGTCGATTTAACTGACAATTGCGCGGTCGTGCGACGTGGCTTCCAAACAAAATTGGCGTCCTTTTTTTCCCACAAATAGAGCTTTCTTTTGGTGGTATTTGATCACCTCTGCTGTTTTTAGTTTTTGCGCTATAAACAAAAATAGAGCGACAATTTTGAAAAAAAAAATGCAATATTTTTTACTTTTTGCTATAATAAATATCCCCCAAAAATATATAAAAAAACTTTTTTTTTCCTCAGTTTAGGCCGATACGTATTCTTCTACATATTTTTCGTAAAAAAAAAAAAAAAAAAAAACGCAATAATCGTTTATTGATTGGTTTGCGCAAAAGTTATAGCGTTTACAAAATAGGGGGTATTTTTATGGCATTTTTATTAATATTTTTTTTTACTAGTAATGGCGGCGATCAGCGTTTTTTTTTCGGTACTGCGGCATTATGGTGGACACTTTGGACACTTTTGACACATTTTTGGGACCATAGGCATTTTTATAGCGATCAGTGCTATAAAAATGCATTGGATTACTATAAAAATGAAGGGGTTAAGACTAGGGGGCAGGAAGGGGTTAAGTATGTCCCTGGGTGTGTTCTAACTGTAGGAGGGGGGTGGCCTCACTACATACATTGTATGAACAGAGGATCAGCATTTCCCCCCCTGACAGGACCGGGAGCCAGGGCCGCCATCAGGAATTATGGGGCCCCTTACACAGCTGCAGACATGGGCCCCCGGGGGGGGGGGGGGGGGCCCTTTACAAAAAAAAGAAGGAATACAGAAAAATATAAAAAAAAGGGGGTAGCCATCCGGGGTCTTGGGGACCTCTGGGAAAAATGTTTTAAAAAAAAAATATATAAAAAATATTTATATTTTTTAAAAAGGGGGGTTGCCATCTGGGGCCCTGTGTGTGTGTGATTATATATATATATATATATATATACATATACACATACACACACACAAATTATTATTATTTTTTATAAAAGGAAATTACAAAAAAAGGGAGGTTGCCATCTGGGACCTCTGGGCCCTTTAATAAGAAATAAAAATAAAAAAAATAAACCTCTGGGCCCTTTAATAAAAAACAAATATATATATATATATATATAAAAAAAGGGGGAGTTTCCATCCAGGGCCCTCTGAGCCCTTTAATACATTATATATATATATATATATATATATATATATATATATATATATATATATATATATATATATATATATATATATATATATATATATAATGAACTAAAAAAAAAAAAAAAAAAAAAAAATGTATAAAGAAAAAAAGGGGGGGGGTTGCCATCTGGGTCCTTTAATAATATATATATATATATATATATATATATATATATATATATATATATATATATATATATATATATACACACACACACTGTATGTATATATATATATATATATATATATATATATATATATATATATATATATATATATAAACATTTTTTTTTAAAAGGGGGTTGTCATCTGGGACCCCCCAAAAAAAATGGCCCTTTAATAAAAAATAAAATCAAAATATATTAAAAAAATATATATATTTTTTATAAAAAATAAATAAAAAAAAAGGGGGTTGCCATCTGGGGCCCTGTGGGCCTCCGGGACCCTTACAGGTGTACTGCCTGTACCCCCCTGATGGCGGACACAGCTCCCGATCCCCGCTCTGTACCGAGCAATCGCGGGTGCACGGCGGCGATCGCGCCCACCAGGCACGCGCACGGAAGTCGGGGCGAGCGGGGGGCGCGCAGATAGCAGCGTATGATGGAGACACATACTGACTCCGGTGTCAGGACTCTGCAGCCCCGATACATGGGAGTCAGTGCAGAGAGGGGGAGGGTAGAAACTGATAGGATCAGCCAGATATTTCATACACAGCACAAGCACTGTAACAGGCTTTAAAGGTAGAGGTCGACCGATATGGGTTTTTCTATGGCCGATGCCGATATTTAGAAATCAGGGCGGCCGATGGCCGATATATAATGGCGATTTTTGCGGCCGATATTTTGGGCCGATTTTTTTATTTTTTGCTAGGCGCGGGTGGTGCTGCGTTGTGGAGAGGGATGGGTGGTGCTGCGTTGTGGAGAGGGATGGGTGGTGCTGCGTTGTGGAGAGGGATGGGTGGTGCTGCGTTGTGGAGAGGGATGGGTGGTGCTGCGTTGTGGAGAGGGATGGGTGGTGCTGCGTTGTGGGGGGGGATGGGTGGTGCTGCGTTGTGGGGGGGGATGGGTGGTGCTGCATTGTGGGGGGGGATGGGTGGTGCTGCGTTGTGGGGGGGGATGGGTGGTGCTGCGTTGTGGGGAGGGATGGGTGGTGCTGCGTTGTGGGGAGGGATGGGTGGTGCTGCGTTGTGGGGGGGGGATGGGTGGTGCTGCGTTGTGGGGGGGGATGGGTGGTGCTGCGTTGTGGGGGGGGATGGGTGGTGCTGCGTTGTGGGGGGGGATGGGTGGTGCTGCGTTGTGGGGGGGGATGGGTGGTGCTGCGTTGTGGGGAGGGATGGGTGGTGCTGCGTTGTGGGGAGGGATGGGTGGTGCTGCGTTGTGGGGAGGGATGGGTGGTGCTGCGTTGTGGAGAGGGATGGGTGGTGCTGCGTTGTGGGGAGGGATGGGTGGTGCTGCGTTGTGGGGAGGGATGGGTGGTGCTGCGTTGTGGAGAGGGATGGGTGGTGCTGCGTTGTGGGGAGGGATGGGTGGTGCTGCGTTGTGGGGAGGGATGGGTGGTGCTGCGTTGTGGGGAGGGATGGGTGGTGCTGCGTTGTGGGGAGGGATGGGTGGTGCTGCGTTGTGGGGAGGGATGGGTGGTGCTGCGTTGTGGGGAGGGATGGGTGGTGCTGCGTTGTGGGGAGGGATGGGTGGTGCTGCGTTGTGGGGAGGGATGGGTGGTGCTGCGTTGTGGGGAGGGATGGGTGGTGCTGCGTTGTGGTGGGGGATGGGTGGTGCTGCGTTGTGGCAATGAAGATGATTGATTTGCAATGCATTGTGAAAATGAATGAGGATGAGAGTTACATTGTGAAGAGGATCTCCACAATGTAACTCTGATATTTACCCAGTCATCCTCATCCATTTTCTCAATGCCAGCCTCAGCCAGATTTCACTTTAAAAAGACATACAATTAAGTCTGCAGGTATCTATCTGCATGCACCTGATAGGCTAGGTGCATGCAGATGAGATGACCAGCAAATCATTGAACAAGTGTAATAGAAGCAGCCAGCAGGCTCCCCCTCAGCAGGAAAGGAAGACAGAGCTAGTGCTGTCCACGATCTCCTGCTGGGGGGAGTTACCATGTCAGGTGGAAGCTGATTTTTTCTCTATTACAGCACGCCGAGGGAGGGGGCGGGGCAGTACGATGAATGCCAGTGAAATCTCTCCTTAGCTTCTCTATAGTGGCTGTGCGGGTGTATGAATCAAGAATACATTGCTTCAAGAGCACTGGTCAGTACTGCAAGTCAGGTGGCAGATACTTGTAAAGGGCCAATGATTGTTTCTCTGCATAACTGACCAGTGCTCTTGAAGCAATGTATTCTTGATTCATACACCCGCACAGCCACTATAGAGAAGCTAAGGAGAGATTTCACTGGCATTCATCGTACTGCCCCGCCCCCTCCCTCGGCGTGCTGTAATAGAGAAACAATTATTGGCACTTTACAAGTATCTATTACAGCACGCCGAGGGCGGGGCGGTACAACGAATGCCAGTGAAATCTCTCCTTAGCTTGTGATTGTTTATGCAATACAGCGCGCCAAGGGAGGAGGCGGAGCGGGGGCGGGGCGCTACGATGCAAGGCCAGTAAAATCTTTCCTTTACTTCAATAGTGGGCGTGCGGATGGAGGATTCAGGGACACACGCTGCTAGAGCACTTGTCAGTACTGGCATGCCGTTTGTTGTAATAGCCGCGAATGCCGCGAATCGGCCGATTTTTTCACAATAATCGGCCGATGCCGATTTCATAAAAACGGACAAATATCGGCCGATATATCGGCCGACCGATATATCGGTCGACCGATATTTAAAGGAACAGGATCTTTATTTATTTTTTGGGGATAACAAACGTTTTAATGGTGCCAAAACACGCAAAAAAATATTTTGTTACAAAAACATCTTTAATGGAGTCCAAAGAATTAAGAATCAGTTCCCTTTCTGACTCCATTCATTTTAGTGGGTCGGCATAACTGGCAGGCAATCAAAATTGTTATAGGAAGGTCACCATTAGTGATCCCTGTGTCCCTGTCATGTTGGGTTTATTTACTTATTGTCCCTGGCATTGGAATTTTAAACTTCTCTGTATAATTTGATGTTGTATAAAAAAATATATATATATATATATATATATATATATATATATATATATATATATATATATATATATATATATATATATATATATATATACACACACACATAATATATATATATATATTATATTATATTATATATAATGTAGGTGAAAGTGCTAAACCTGATTCTTCTTTTTTTATTGCAGATGTATGCAGTATTTACTGCAGAGACAGCTCACAAGGCAGGACTGCCCTAGTGAGCGAGACAGAATATGAACGCTACGCGGAGGCTTCACCAGCATGTGACGTTGACGCGGAGGCTTCACCAGAATGTGACGTTGACGCGGAGGCTTCACCAGAATGTGACGTTGACGCGGAGGCTTCACCAGAATGGGACGTTGACGCGGAGGCTTCACCAGAATGGGACGTTGACGCGGAGGCTTCACCAGAATGGGACGTTGACGCGGAGGCTTCACCAGAATGGGACGTTGACGCGGAGGCTTCACCAGAATGGGACGTTGACGCGGAGGCTTCACCAGAATGTGACGTTGACGCGGAGGCTTCACCAGAATGTGACGTTGACGCGGAGGCTTCACCAGAATGTGACGTTGACGCGGAGGCTTCACCAGAATGTGACGTTGACACAGAGGCTTCACCAGCATGTGACGTTGACACAGAGGCTTCACCAGCATGTGACGTTGACACAGAGGCTTCACCAGCATGTGACGTTGACACAGAGGCTTCACCAGCATGTGACGTTGACACAGAGGCTTCACCAGCATGTGACGTTGACACAGAGGCTTCACCAGCATGTGACGTTGACACAGAGGCTTCACCAGCATGTGACGTTGACACAGAGGCTTCACCAGCATGTGACGTTGACACAGAGGCTTCACCAGCATGTGACGTTGACACAGAGGCTTCACCAGCATGTGACGTTGACACAGAGGCTTCACCAGCATGTGTTGTTGACGTTCACAACGAGACTACTCCAGAATGCGACATTCACAACGAGACTACTCCAGAATGCGACATTCGCAACGAGACTACTCCAGAATGCGACATTCACAACGAGACTACTCCAGAATGCAACATTCACAACGAGACTACTCCAGAATGCAACATTCAAAACGAGACTACTCCAGAATGCAACATTCACAACGAGACTACTCCAGAATGCAACATTCACAACGAGACTACTCCAGAATGTGATGTTCACAATGAGACCCCTCCAGAATGTGACAATCGCGTAAAGAATTCACCAGAATGTGACTTTCACACAGAGACTCCACCAGCATGTGACGAAGATGGGGGCAAGGTTACCAGAAAGGATAGACACATACTAGTGGTAGGGGATTCAGTTATTGGAAGAATACAGAGGGCAATCTGTCACAAAGACCATTATCGCCAAACAGTATGTAGTTTACCGGGCGCTCGGGTTCGGAACATTGCAGATTGCATGGACAAATTATTGGATGGCGCTGGAGAGGACCCAGCTGTCATGGTATATATCGGTACCAATGACAAAGTTAGAGAAAGATGGAGTGCCCTACAAAATGATTTCAGGGACTTGGGGGCCATATTGAAGAAAAGGTCCCCCAAGGCAATATTTTCTGAAATACTGCCTGTACCTCGAGCCACACCACAGAGACAGCAAGAGCTTATGGTACTTAACAAGTGGCTGAGGAACTGGTGCAGGGAGGAGGGGTTTGGCTTCATGGCGAACTGGGCTGACTTTTCAGGCCGTTACCATCTTCATAGTAGCGACGGATTGCACTTAAATGGGAGGGGTGCAGCTTTCTTGGGATTGAAGATGGCCAAAATGTTGGAAGAAAAGTTAAACTAGATGATGAGAAGAGGACGATTTGCTAGTGAATATGAGGGAGAGGATCTTAATTTCAAGCCATCATGACAGGAATCCACTACATCATCAATCTCTTAAAAGATTCTCATAAGCAGCTTCTGAGTCACCAACTATCAACGTAGCTGGACAAACAAGACAATTGGCTGTGCCTAGAAGAACAAAAAGTTTGAGGAACCCTCCCAGGGGCCAGGTACAGCTGTACCAACACAGGCCCCTACACTGGTGGCGGCTGCCACTCCAGTAACCAGAGGGTCTTTCCATCAGCCCTCTATTTACCTTTCTGCAGCTTCTGCAGAAGCTTTAAGGTTCCACAATACATCACCCAAACATAATCACCTGTAAAAAAAAAAAAAAAAAAAAAAGTGTCTGAGATGTTGGTGGTAAACAGCCTGCTAGGCCCGAGGGGAACCGAACCAGACCCTCCAAAAGTTGCCAGGAGTGTAAATGTAGACATTAAGCTTTAAGGTTAATCAAAAATATAACACTCTAAAGGGAAAGGTAGAACAAAGGGGGAGCATGGAAGAGGGTGAGAGGGAGGAAAGGGGGGAGAAGGGAAGGTTGGAGGAAGAAGGGGGTGAGGGTTGGGGGGAACCCCCACACCCCTTCCCTACCCGCAACCTTCCATCCCCCATACTTCCCCTCCCTCTCTGCCTCTTCCATACTTCCCCTCCCCTTGTTCTACCTTTCCCTTTAAAATGTGATATTTTTGATTAACCTTAAAGCATAATGTCTACATATACACTCTTAGCAACTTTTGGATATGAGGTAACTTTTGGGAGGACTTGGTTTGGTTCCCCCCAGGCCGATTACCACCAACATCTCAAGCACGTTTTTACAGGTGATAAGTTTGATCTATGTATTGTCGATCGGCATAAAGAAATTGGATTATGTTGTGATGTTTGAAGGCCGGTATGTTTTTAAAGCGTGTGTTGGACCGGCTATGAGGGGAGGTTGAAGGCCGGTATGTTTTTGAGGCGTGTGTTGGACCGGCTAAGAGGAGGTTGAAGGCCGGTATGTTTTTGAGGCGTGTGTTGGACCGGCTAAGGGGAGGTTGGAGGCCGGTATGTTTTTGAGGCGTATGTTGGACTGGCTATAAGTGAAGGTTGAAGGCCGGTATGTTTTTGAGGCGTGTGTTGGACCGGCTATAAGGGGAGGTTAAAGGCCGGTATATTTTTGAGGCGTGTGTTGGACCGGCTATAAGGGGAGGTTGGAGGCCGGTATGTTTTTGAGGCGTATGTTGGACTGGCTATAAGTGAAGGTTGAAGGCCGGTATGTTTTTGAGGCATGTGTTGGACCGGCTATAAGGGGAGGTTAAAGGCCGGTATATTTTTGAGGCGTGTGATGGACCGGCTATAAGGGGAGGTTGGAGGCCGGTATGTTTTTGAGGCGTGTGTTGGACCGGCTATAAGAGGATGTTGAGGGCCGGTATGTTTTTGAGGCGTGTGTTGGACCAGCTATAAGAGTAGGTTGAAGGCCGGTATGTTTTTGAGGCGTGTGTTGGACCAGCTATGAGGGGAGTTTGGAACTCTTTGTCTTCAGAGGTCGGAGAAGTCTTTTCAACTTTCTTTAGGCTTTCTCTGCTGGAGAAATGAGAACTCTTCCCGTCAGTGAGGTTTTAAATGGAGAAGTCCAAGGCCTCACTCACACGGGGTGTATGAATCTGTACCCTGTGTGGGGGCTGCGTTAACCCCAAAAAAGGACATCCATGTGGGTGCAGTTGTGCGGACGCACCCTGGGTGCGTTTGGGGCCGTGCACCGGCACCCACACAGATGTCACATTGGGTACAGTCACTTCAGCCCAGGTGACAGCAATGGGACTGCCTACACGGCATGCTGGTAACACCTGTGTATCCCCATTCCGGTAATCATGGCCCTCCCATGGGGTACGGATAAATACCCCCCATGTGAATGAGGCGCAAGGGTGAATGGAATATTTAGCTCCACTGTGTTGCCAATAAGGGGAACACTGTACCCCTCTTTATTGTTATTTGGGTGCGTTTTATTATAGGAGTGTCATATATTGTAGTTTAGGATAAGTTCCATTTCTTCTGAAGGCACTTTAAGTGAACATAAGTGATTTACCCCGCTCAGCGGGGGCGGGCCTTAGAACAGAGGCCGCATATGGGCAGCACAGAGGCTTAGGGGTTAACCTTGCAGCACTGGGGTCCTTGTTTCAGATTCTGACCAGGACACTATCTGTATGGAGTTTGCATGTTCTCCCTGTGCTTGCGTGGGTTTCCTCTGTGTACTCCGGTTTCCTCCCACACTACAAAGACATGCTACTTTTGCGTTGGTGGTGCAGTGGTAAGCATAGCTGCTTTCTAAGCAGATGACTCGGGTTCGATTCCCGGCCAACGCCATCTCCAATACTTGGAGTCCGCAGCGAGAAAAGCGCAATACAAGGTCAATGCAGAGTATATATTAGCGGTGGAATAAAGAATGAGGAGAATGTGTGGAATGTTTGTGGAAGAAAATGTTCCCCCAGAATCTATAGAAGGAGAACCCAGCAACTGAGAGAAGACGCTTAGCTTTGGCTGCGATCATACCTCGGCGTTCCGGATTTTCCAAATTGCTGCAAAACGCGTGACACACTTGTGATCCCGTTACTTTCAATGACACCCCAATCACGGGACAATATTGTCACCTGACAAATCACACAAACAAAATGACGGGACACCTGTTTCCCAAAAACAGTCCTGCGATTTGTCAGGCGACAATCGCGGCAAAAATCACCCCTCGATTGGGGCGATATTGAAAGTAAGGGGATCGCATACTCCACCCAGCGGGAATAATACACCCCCTCAACTGTCTAGATTTACATTAATGTTTCAAATACAAAAATCCTTCATTGCTGCAGACCTCAGCACACGCCATGTGTGATGTAACCACTTATAGATCACAATAAATATATACAGCATCTCACAAAAGTAAGTACACCCCTCTGTGTGCGGGAGATCACATACAGCATGTCACAAAAGCAAGTACACCCCTCGCAATAGTGTAAACCTTTTCTTGTATCTTTTCATGTGACAACACTGAAGAAATTACACTTTGTATCTACAATGTAAAGTAGTGATTGTACAGCTTGTATAACAGTGTACATTTTCTGTCCCCTCAAAATATCACAACACACAGCCATTAATGTCTAAATCAGAAGAATTTTATACAGGACAGTCAATGGAAGAAAGTGTAGAACTCTTATCATTTGGAAGCTCAACCAGCCAAAAGTAAAAGGCATATATGACTGAGCACATTGCCTGAAACTAGAGCTGCACGATTAATGGCGAAAAGATCGCAATCTCCATCCCCCGTGATCTCCAGGCTGGATGACACGCGATTTTCGGGTGTGGCCATAGGAAAGTCCCCGGCTTCGGCCTAGCTCCGGAGCGGCGGCCATCTTGGTACACCCGGCGGCGGCTGTCTCGTCAGGAAGTGACGTTTCATCGCCACCATCTTGCTTCACCCCACACTCCTCACTAACATTACTGTGCAGAAGGGGGCAAGCGGACATCTTGTTACACCCAGTTATTTTAAACACAAAAAAGCAGAAGCAAACCTTACAATGCTTGCCAATGTGACAGAACACCTCTGATTTTCATATTTAGTTAAATCAGGGCTCGACAAATCCCGGGCGCCAGGTCGCCATGGCGACTAGAAATAGGGTCCTGGTGACTTGGCTTGGAAGGGTGGCAAAAAAAAAAAAAAAAATTACTTTTTTTTTTTTGTGAGCTGGCGCCATCTGATGGTGAGCCGTTGGTATTACAAGTTAAACAGCAATTCTAATGTAATTTTTCACTGCCATCTTCTTCACTCTAATTAGAACCCCCAAACATTATATATATTTTTTATCCTAGCACCCTAGAGAATAAAATGGCAATCATTGCAATACTTTCTGTCACGCCGTATTTGCGCAGCGGTCTTACAAGCGCAATTTTTGGGGAAAAAATTACACTTTTTTTAATTAAAAAATAAGACAACAGTAAAGTTATCCCCATTTTTTTAATATTATGAAAGATAATGTTACGCCGAGTAAATTGATACCCAACATGTCATGCTTCAAAATTACGTCCGCTCGTGGAATGGCGACAAACATTTACCCTTTAAAATCTCCATAGGCGACGTTTAAACAATTCTACAGGTTGCATGTTTTGAGTTACAGAGGAGATCTAGGGCTAGAATTATTGCTCTCGCTCTACCAATCGCGGCGATACCTCGCATGTGTGGTTTGAACACCGTTTACATATGCGGTCGCTGCTCATGTACGTGTTCGCTTCTGCGCGCAAGCTCGTCGGGACGGGGTGCGTTTTCTGGCTCCTAACTTTTTTAGCTGGCTCCTAGATTCCAAGCAAATTTGTCAACCCCTGAGTTAAATGTGAAAATCAGAGGTGTTCTTTCACATTAGCAAGCATGTAAGGTCAGCAGGTTTGCTGCGGCTTTTAAAATCTAACATGTAAACAGTCCGTCAGATTAACATATACTGTATTTAAGCACATAAGCTCCGTTTTGTGTTGAAAATAACTTTGAAAAAATACATTTTTGAGAATCGTGATCTTCATTTTATGCAAAAGAATCGCGATTCTCATTTTTCCCAGAATCTTGCAGCTCTAGGGGAGATCTTTCAATAGAGACACTTCCAGGTACAACTGTCTAGGAGGGCCATTCCTCTCACTTCCTGCTGTGTCTCTGAGACAGGAAGTGAAGAAAATCTGCCCAACAGGACACACAAAAAAAAAAAACCTAACTGGGTATTAAAGAAGAACTCCATGCAAAATGTTGGGGTTGTGCTTGCACTGCACGGGTTAAAGCGGTAGTTTACCCTCCTTAAGAACAATGCAGCATAAAATCCGGCATAGTAGCGCGAGCTACACTATGCCGGTCTTAATTTTTTTATCCCGGTACTCACGGTTATATCGTGCATTGACGATTCCGTCTGCCGCGGGGAATGGGCGTTCCTAGCAAGAGGGAGGGTGATTGACGGCCGGCTCTGGCACGTCACGCTCCCCGAAGACAGCCGGAGTAGGTCTCGGCTCTTCACGGCGCCTGCGCACAGGCTATGCGCAGGCGCCGTGAAGAGCCAAGCCTATTTCGGCTATTTCCGGAGAAGCGTGACGTGCCACGGCCGGCCGTCAATCACCTTCCCTGTCCATAGGAACGCCCATTCCCCGGAATCTTCTATGTACGCTATAACAGTGAGTACGGGGAAAAAAAAATTAAGACCGGCATAGTGTAGCTCCCGCTACTATGCCGGATTTAATGCTAGAGGGAAAAAAAATTTTTTTTTTTTTTATATAGGGTGAACCCCCGCTTTAACTACTTGATTCTGTCTAGGGGATTTCAGAGCGGAGATGAACTAATCTAATACGTCAATCTCTTAGTCCCTGCTGCCCCCAGACGCTAGCAGTCTTGTGAATGGCCATCACACCCAAAGAACGGCTCTGGACGCGAGGACGGCAGAAACAGTTCACCACTGCACATGGGGGAACACGGTTTTTCAGAGGATTGGGTATGTATAGCCTTACGGTGCGCCCTTAGACAAAAGGAGCAACCCATGCTGTGCGGGCACAGCTCCACTGCATGGGAGAATATTTTAATCATGGAGTTGTGCTTTAACCCCACAAGCTAAAAGTAACAAATCATCTCAATTTGATCAAATGCTTTGGAGGGTGGAGGAGAGATCTGGGGGAAGGGGCTGGTAAATGTAATTTACTTGCCCCTTCTATTCCTAAATAAACACAGTGAGCGATCGGTACCATTCACTTATGTGCCCATTTGCTGGTTTTTACATGTATGAGTGAAATGTCAGATTTGTCCTGGGGATAAAGTGGTAATAAGATCTTAATATTTAGATGTCGTTTCTAGTCAGCAACATTTAATTAAAGTCTCTGATCGCCCATGTCTCCTGTAGAACTAGAAGTTGCAGCAAGCCCCAGCAGCTCTGAGTCTGGAAATGTACAGACAGTACCCCTTCCCCCTCCCCCACCTATGGTCTGCTCTGTCCTGGGCCCTCACCTTGTCATTATCCAGCCGGGTCTCCAGGATCTTGTTGAGTTTCCTGGACAGGGGGTTGGAGCTCTGGGACGTGGAGGTAGAAAGTGCGGCATTGCCCCCATTCACTTCTACCTCTGCCATCTCCCTTCACTGTAGGTAACTCTCACTTCCTGCAGTCTGTCCGTGGGACGCAGACACATCACCCGGTGACACGCACGGCGCACTTCCGGGATGCCAACCAATCAGATACACCGACACGTCACCCGTGCTGAGTACGGAGTGAGATGTGTATGCGCACGCGCACGCGCACATTGTGAGCCAGCGATTCTTATGTTTGTTGTATGTTGGTTGCCTCTGAATTTCGCCTGTAAATACATTATACATAAGTTCAATACTGCACCGTTCCTTAGTGCATATAGAAAATAATAAAGAACATAAAGCTGGTGTTTAAAGGTTTTAGGGGTACTAAGAGTACATTTCCAGGTCAATGTAGCTAAATTGAAGAAAGATGGATTCAATTCATTGCTATAGGTCACTGAGCTTTGGACATTCTTGCCTGCTCTGTATGGGTTTCAGGGATGTTCCCACTTTATCAAATTTTGATCCTTAAACCTGAGTTCGGGTTTAACCAGTTAACAACCGCCCTATAGACGAAATACGTCTACAAGGCGGTTGCTTAACTCTGGGAGGGCGTCAATGTACGTCCTCCCAGAATCGCGCGCCCTCTGGGGCGCGCACACGGGAATCTCCGTGACCACCGGGTCCTCCTCCGGGCCCGGCTGATCACGGATCACGGTAAATCGCCGCTAATAGCGGCGGTTTACCACGTGATCGCTCCGTCCAATGACGGAGCGATCACTTGTAAACAAACCGGCGTCATCACATGACGCCGGTTTGTTTACAAGTGATCGCTCCGTCTTGGACGGAGCGATCACGTGGTAAACCGCCGCTATCAGCGGCGATTTACCTTGATCTGTGATCAGCCGAACGGTACAGTGTGAGAGAGGAGAGGGGAGAGAGCAGAAGCAGCAGCAGCTGCTGCGGGCTGGATCTGTGACACATACAGTCACAGATCCAGCCATCTATCCCTCCCTGTGCAATACTCTGCAGTACCAGCCATACTCTGCAATACCCCAAAATACTCTGCTGCAATACCCCAAAATACTCTGCTGCAATACCCCAAATACTCTGCTGCAATACCCCAAATACTCTGCTGCAATACCCCAAAATACTCTGCTGCAATACCCCACAATACTCCGCAATACCCCACAATACTCCGCAATACCCCACAATACCCCACAATACTCCACAATACCCCACAATACTCCGCAATACCCCACAATACCCTGCAACGTCGCCTATGGGGATTTTTAAGTACCGAAGTTTGGCGCCATTCCACGAGCGTGTGCAATTTTGAAGGGTGACATGTTAGGTATCTATTTACTCGGCGTAACTTCATCTTTCACATTTATGCAAAAGAATGAAGAAAAAATACTAAATTTACTAAATTTTATAACAGAAACAAAGAAAAATTCTTTTTTTTTACAGAATTTTCAGTCTTTTTTCTCTTATAGCGCAAAAAATAAAAATCCAAACGGTGATTAAATACCACCAAAAGAAAGCTCTATTTGTGTGAAAAAAAGGACGAAAATTTCATTTGGGTACAATGTGGTATGACTGAGTAATTGTCATTCAAATTGTGAGAGCACCAAAAGCTGAAAATTGGTCTGGTTATTAAGTGGGTTTACGTGCCCAGTGGTCAAGTGGTTAAGGACCACGGCTCTGGAATGCTCTACCCATCACCATCCGCTTAGAGGAAAACCATTGGGCATTTAGGAAAAAACTAAAGACCCACCTCTTCTGAAAGACCGGTACGACGCTGGATTCCAAGCGCCTTGAGGCGATTAAGTTCGCATTTGCTGCGCTATACAACTCACTCACTCAGTTCACACTAGATGAGGTGCGAATTAAGCGCGGATTCCACAACTTATCAAAATCGCAACCCGTTGATAAAATCCATTTGCAGGAATGTATGTAAGGTTACCGAAACCCTGAAATTAGTTTGCCAAACGCAGTGCAATTTTCATAATTGTGTTGCATGGTTGTGTACATCCATGCGATCCGATTCTGGTGGCGAATAAAAAAAGGACCCTCTGCAAGTTTGGTGTGAATGCGGTGCGCTTTGAACCATACAAATCCATGGCTCAAATCGTACCCCATAAACACCACATGTAATCTGCGCAGGAATGTGCTGCGATTCCTGTGCGAATTACAATGCGGTGTCCCGCATCACATCAGTGTGAACTCGGGCTGAAGGAACCAACAGATGTTTGGTTTGAATTTTTAAGCCTGAGACCATCCAGATTTTTACCAGCAATTTTTAGCCCCTAATGAAGGGGGCATCCAGATGCGATGGCTCCGTCTTTTTTACATTTTATATCAAACTCCTCATTAATATTTGGTCTAGTTCTCCTGTACCTACCTCCTGTCTCCCTCTCTATGGGCCAGATCCACATAGAATTGGATAGGCGCAGCGTATCAGAGATACGCTACGCCGCCGTATCTTACCTGGCTTTAAGTCGAATCCAGGAAGATTTCGCGCCGTAAGTTAACTTACGGCGGCGTAGTGTATTTCTGGCGGCGGAATTTAAATCGGCGGGTAGAGGGCCTGATTCATTTAAATGAAGCACGTCCCCGCGCCGATTGAACTGCGCATGCTCCGTTTTGAAATTTCCCGCCGTGCTTTGCGTGAAATGACGTCGCAACGGCGTCATTTTTTGAACTTAGACGTCCATCCCTATTCACGGACGACTTACGCGAAAAAAAACATTCAAATTTCGACGCGGGAACGACGGCCATACTTTAACATGGCAGGTCTATCTATACGCCGCAAAATAGCAGCTTTTACTATACGCCGGAAAAAGCCAACTAGAGACGATGTGAGAGAATGCGACGGCCGCGCGTACGTTCGTGGATCGTCGGAAAAAGCTCATTTGCATACCCGACGCGGAAAACGACGCAAACTCCACCCAGCGGACGCCAAAGTATTGTATCTGCGATCCGAAGGCGTACAAAGCCGTACGCCTGTCCGATCGAACCCAGATGCCGTTGTATCTTGGTTTGAGGATTCAAACTTAAGATACAACGCGGGTAATTTGAAAGTACGCCGGCGTATCAGTAGATACGCCGGCGTACTCTCTCTCTGGATCTGGCCCTATGTGTCCTAGTGATCATGGGCAACAAGACAGAAAGCAGCAAGAAACCCATCATTTTTTCAGCTGCCAATAGTACAGTAACAGAGGAGAGATCTTCTGACAGAGACACCTTCAGGTACAACTGTCTAAGAAGAGAATTGTTCTCACTTTCTGCTGTGTCACTGGGACATGAAGTGAAAAAAACTGCCCAACAGGATGCAAAAAAACAAAAAAAAAACCTGATTGGGTTTTAAAGAAGTACTATGGGCAAAATGTTGCAATACAAATCCATGGCTCAAATCGCACTGATGTGGCATGGGACACCACATGTAATTCGCACAGGAATGTGCTGCGATTCCTGTGCAAATTACATGTGGTGTCCCATGCCACATCAGTGGAAAACCCGGGCTGAAGGAACCAACATATGTTTGAAAAAAGAAAACAGAACATTTTACACACATTAAGACCCCTTTCACACTGAGACCGTATTGAGGCGTTTTAGAGCTAAAAATAGTGGCCCGGATTCAGGTAGATTTGCCCCTTATTTACGGAGGCACAGGGCAGCGTTTTTGCCCTGCGCCCCCGCAAATTTACTGCGCTACCCGCGATTCACGGAGCAGTAGCTCCGTAAATTGCGTGTGCGCTGTGTAAACTTGCCCTGCGTAAGGGCGCCTAATGTAAATGATCCCGTAGGGGGCGGGAATCATTTAAATTAGGCGCGCCGAGCGTAGAGCGCATGCTCCGTCGGGAAACTTTCCCGACGTGCATTGCAGCAAATGACGTCGCAAGGACGTCATTTGCTTCAAAGTGACCGTGAATGGCGTCCAGCGCCATTCACGAATCACTTACGCAAATTACGTAAAATTCGAACGTCGCGACGTGGGAACGACAGGTATACTTTAGCATTGGCTGCCCCTGCTATTAGAAGGGGCAGCCTTACGCTAAACACGCCGTACGGAAACGAAGTAAATTGCATACGCAGGGCTCGCGCAACATTGTGAATCGGTGTTAGTATGCAATTTGCATACTATACGCTGACCACAATGGGAACGCCCCCTAGCGGTCATCGCAAGAATGCAGCCTAGATATGCGTGGCATAAGAGCCTTATGCCACGCAGATTTAGGCTGCAGTCGGCGTTACGATGTTCCTGAATCAGGAGCATACGTAACGCCAGGACAAGTAAGCAATTGCACTGTGTAACCTATGGTTACACAGGCACAATTGCTACTTGAATCTGGGCCAGTGCCTGTAAAGAGTGGGAAAACTGCCTCTCATGCCTCCACAATGTGAAAGCCCAAATGCTTTCACACTGGGGCAGTGCGCTTGCGAAACGGGAAAAAAAGTCCCGCTGGAAGCATTTTTGGGGCAGTGGGTGCAGTGCCCATTGGAATGAATGGGCACTGATTCCGAAGCTCCTGAAAAGCGATTCGGAAGTGCAGCATCACAGGCGCTTTCAATCCCCTTTCTATCCCCTTTGTGGGGGTTAAAAGTGCCCCGCTACCACCCGAAAAGCGCGAACGCCGGTACCGTCTTAGTGTGAAAGTACCCTTACACTTGTTAGGCACACACTTAACCTTTTTATTTGTGTGAACAAAATTACATAAATGTCATTTGGGCACAGCGTTGCATGCCTACGCAATTACCAGTTAAAGTAGCACAGTGCTGAATAACAAAAAATGTCCTGGTCATAAAGGGGGTTAAACCTTCTGTTGGTCAAGTGGTTTAACCACTTAAGGACCCCTTCACACCGATATACGTCGGCAGAATGGTACGGCTGGGCACATCAACGTACCTGTACGTTGCCCTTTAAGCCCAGCCGTGGGGTCACAGGCGCATGCCTGTGACCCGGTCCGAAGCTCCGTGACCGCGGCCGCAGGACTGGCGGACCCGATCGCCGCTGGAGTCCCGCGATCGGTCCCCGGAGCTGAAGAACGGGGAGAGCTGTGTGTAAACACAGCTTCACCGTTCTTAACTGTGGCGCCGTCATCGATCGTGTGTTCCCTTATATAGGGAATCATAATCGATGACGTCACACCTACAGCCACACCCCCTACAGTTAGAAACACAGATGAGGTCACACATAACACCATCAGCACCCCCTTGTGGTTAACTCCCAAACTGCAATTGTCATTTTAACAGTAAACAATGCATTTTAAATGCATTTTTTGCTGTGAAAATGACAATGGTCCCAAAAATGTGTCAAAATTGTCCGAAGTGTCCGCCATAATGTCGCAGTCACGAAAAAAAAATCGCTGATCGCCGCCATTAGCAGTAAAAAAAAAAATGCAATAAAACTATCCCCTATTTTGTAAACGCTATAAATTTTGCGCAAACCAACCCATAAACGCTTATTGCGATTTTGTTTACCAAAAATAGGTAGAAGAATACGTATCTGCCTAAACTGAGGAAAAAATTTTTTTTTTTATATATTTTTGGGGGATATTTATTATAGCAAAAAAGTTAAAAATATTGCATTTTTTTTCAAAATTGTCGCTCTATTTTTGTTTATAGCGCAAAAAATAAAACCCACAGAGGTGATCAAATACCACCAAAAGAAAGCTCTGTTTGTGGGAATAAAAGGACGCCAATTTTGTTTGGGAGCCACGTCGCACGAACGCGCAATTGTCAGTTAAAGCGACGCAGTGCCGAATCGCTGGCCAGGTCCTTTAGCTGCCTAAAGGTCCGGGTCTTAAGTGGTTAATAATGCCCTTGCTATAGGTGTAGGTCATTTACATACCTCCCCAAAGCCTGACCGAAAAACTCCCAGAGATGGCATCATCCTGTTCTGCCTTGTTGCTAGTATGTTGTTAAGACTATCCCAGCTGATTCAAATCTGAGAGCTTGTTCCTGTGATGGTGAGGGGTGAGAAGAAACAAGGTAGAACAGGATGTTGCCACGTCTAGATGTTTCTTAACCACTTCCATACCAGGCACTTACGCACCTTCCCGCCCAAGCCAATTTTCAGCTTTCAGCACTGTCGCATTTTGACAATTGACATTTTGACAATTGCGCGGTCATGCTACATTGTACCCAAACAAAATTGGCGTCCTTTTTTCCCCACAAATAGAGCTTTCTTTTGGTGGTATTTGATCACCTCTGCGATTTTTTTTTTTTTTTTTTTTTGCGCAACAACTAAAAAAAGACTGAAAATTTTGAAAAAAAAAATATGTTTTTATTTTTTTCTGTAAATTTTTTTGCAAATAAGTTTTTCTCTTTCAATTACGGGCACTGATATGGCGGCACTGATGGGCACCGATGAGATGGCACTGATGGACATCGATGAGGTAGTACTGACGGGCACAGATGAGGTGGCACTGATTGGCGGCGCTGGTATGCGGCACTGATGGGCACTCATAGGCGGCACTGATGGGCACACATGGGCGGCACTGATGGGCACACATAGGCGGCACTGATGGGCACACATAGGCGGCACTGGGCACTCATAGGCGGCACAGATGGGCACTCATGGGCGGCACTTATGGGTGGCACTGATGGATACTTATGGATGGCACAGATGGGCACTGATAGGTGGGCACTGGGCATGGATGGGCACTGTGGGGTGGCACTGATGGACACTGGGGTGGCACTGATGGACACTGTGGGGCAGCACTGATTTTCCCAGGTTTCCAGTCAGTGCCCATTTGTGGGCACTGATTGGCATCTTTTTTTTTTTTTTTTGTATGCTTTTTTTTTTTTTCAGCCTTTTTTTGTTTTGTTTTTTTGCAGGCTTTTTTTTTTTTTTTGCCCACCCTGGTGGTCCAGTGTGGCGATCCGAGGGGGGGCTGAGCTGATAAACAATCAGCGCGAACCCCCCCTGTCAGGAGAGCCGCCGATCGGCTCTCCTATACTCGCGTCTGTCAGACTGACACCCCGCATCACCGATCGCCGCGCCCGGGCGTGCGCGGCATGAAATCCTGCAGGACGTCCAGGAACGTCCTGTCAGGATTTCAAAACCACTTCCCGGACGTAAATCGGCCATAGGCCGGGCGGGAAGTGTTTAACCAGGAGGCAGGTAAACAGCCTACACTTATAGTAATTCATTATTCAAATTTGGTCAGAGCTGCACAGTTTCTTTTTATCTACAGGAGACCCTTCCCTGCATATGCAGTTTTTTAGTAAAGGTGTATTAATCCTTTAACTCCCAGCCTTTTAAGGGTGCTAAATGGTGGATGTGGGCATTCGGGTCATGTGACCGATGTGATTGGCTGTCACATGATCGAAAATAACCCAATCGCTGGTATGCATCGTGAGTTTTTCCAGTGACCACCGGCTACCGTGCTGGGAGTGTGCAGGGAGCATGCTCTCAGCATGGTAAGTGGTTTACACAGGGCAGCATATATGCATGCGGCCACTTGGCGTGAAGACCACACACTGAGAGGCCGCATATGTACGTTCGGCCGCTGTGAAGAGGTTAAATACAATATACAGTATAAATAGTTCCAGACATAGCAAACAACTATGTGATGGGGAAATCTCAAGAGGCTGCAGAAGGAGGGTGTGACTAAGCTATGACTAAGCACTAGTTTCAGTGCGAAACGCGTCAGAGGTCAGGTTTTATTTTATTTTGCTGTGACTTGTAGTGCTGTCCTTCTTTTAATAAAGGCTACAATTTGTTCAGAGTGCGGCTGTCCAGAGACAATCTTTGTTCCTCCTAGGCTGCAGAAGGAGGGACACATCATTCTCACCAAGGAGGTGCCAGCAAAAAAATACATTTAATTGGAAATTTAGTCATAAAATTAAGTCCTGCTGGATGACTTCAGGCTGGCCCCTTTTTGCAGGTATAGACTAGAAAAGACTAGAATAGAAAATAAAAGGATACAAAAAAACAATAGAATAGAATGGAATAGAAAGAATATAGCCATCTTCCAAAATCCAAATTTTGAATAGAATAACTTTGATTTTGAATGGAATTAGATTCAAATTCGAAGGCTTTGGGGAGGTATGTAAATGACCTACACCTATAGCAAGGGCATTATTAACCACTTAAGACCCGGACCTTTAGGCAGCTAAAGGACCCGGCCAGTTTTTGCGATTCGGCACTGCGTCGCTTTAACTGACAATTGCGCGGTCGTGCGACGTGGCTCCCAAACAAAATTGGCGTCCTTTTTTTCCCACAAACGGAGCTTTCTTTTGGTGGTATTTGATCACCTCTGCGGGTTTTATTTTTTGCGTTATAAACAAAAATAGAGCGACAATTTTGAAAAAAATGCTATATTTTTTACTTTTTTGCTATAATAAATATTAATTAATTCAAATTTGAATAAAATAAACAAATTGCAATATAGAATTACATGAACTTAACTAAAAAAAAATTAGGGCCAGATTCACGTAGAATCGCGGCGGCGTATCGTAGATACGTTACACCGCCGCAAGTTTTCATCGCAAGTGCCTGATTTACCAAGCACTTGCGTGAAAACTTACGCTGGCAGCCTCCGGCGTAAGCCCGCGTAATTCAAAGGGGTGTGTGCCATTTAAATTAGGCGCGCTCCCGCCCCGGACCTACTGCGCATGCTCTATTTTGAATTTCCCGCAGTGCTTTGCGCGAAGTGACGTCATTTTTTCGAACGGCGACGACGTGCGACGTGCGTAGCGTACTTTCGTATTCCCGGACGTTTTACGCAAGAAGAATTTTTTTTTTAATTTCGACGCGGGAACGACGGCCATACTTTAAACAGCACATACGTGTGCTGTCTAAAGTTAGGGCACCTAAAACGACGACTAACTTTGCGACGGGAAACTAGACTAGCAGCGACGTGTCGAATGCGAAAAACCGTCGTGGATCGCCGTAACTACTAATTTGCATACCCGACGCTGGTTTTCGACGCAAACTCCCCCCAGCGGCGGCCGCGGTATTGCATCCTAAGATCCGACAGTGTAAAACAATTACACCTGTCGGATCAAAGGGATATCTATGCGTAACTGATTCTATGAATCAGTCCATAGATTCTACAGTATGAATCAGTCGCATAGATACTCTGAGAGATACGACGGAGTATCTGAGATACTCCGTCGTATCTCGACTGTGAATCTGGCCCTTAGTAAATAACAAAACAAAATGAAACTATTTTGTTTTTGTTCTGCACATGTCTAGTTATTACCTTCATCCTAACCAAAGCAAAACACATCTAAACCCAACCCAGTGGAATGTCTAAAGCCAACCATCATAGGTGTATCATTGCTTTTATGGCCATTATATAAAATGTTGCATGCTTCCAGGATATGGGACATGTGGGGGAAAATGATATGCAACATTTCCTGTGGAAAATATGTTACGGATGTCCGTCTGGTCCAATCACACCAAACCTGACACATTAAGGTAAATACAGCTTTTGAAGATAGAAAGACTCACAATGCTACAGTAACCTTTTGATGTTTTTCCATTCTTGTGTCTTCTATTATGCCAAGATGAAAAAGCAGAGCATTTTTGATTTGGCAGCAGGTTTGTTTAGAAATGGAAGTTTATCATTTAAAGGTCATACATTAGTCATATAGTATTGTACAAAAATGAAATCCAGGACAGCGGAAATAGGTATTACTGTCAGGAATACGGTAATCAAAAATGTGATTTATATACTATGTAAAACCTTCCATCTTCTATAGAGTGGAACAAATTGGCAGTGCCGTGTTATTGTGTGTATAATGACACCAAACAGACTTATTTCTCTGCAGAATCCAGCGAGCGCATTCTATAACTAACATTCAACTTTATAGTCATCATGCATTCTCTGTAATGGAAAAACACAAGTGCTGCTCACTCTGTAATATAGCATGAATTTTCATTATATCACTGACAATGCCATTTACAGGATCACTATATAGAAATATTAAACACACTGGTCCAGATTCTCAAAGGACTTACGACGGCGCAGCGCCATGTACGCCGTCGTAAGTCCTAATCTGACCCGTCGTATCTATGCTACTGATTCTTAGAATCAGTTCCGCATAGATATCCATTAGATCCGACAGGCGTAAGTCTCTTACGCCGTCGGATCTAAACTGCATTTTTTTTTTGAACGCTAGGTGGCGCTTCCGTCGAATTCCGCGTTGAGTATGCAAATTAGCTAGATACGCAAATTCCCGAACGTACGCGCGTCCGACGCAGTAAAATTACGACGTTTACGTTAGGCTTTTCCTGGCGTATAGTTGCCCCTGCTTTATGGTGGCATAAGTGCGGCGCGTCAATGTTAAGTATGGCCGTCGTTCCCGCGTCAAAATTTGAAAAAGTTACGTCGTTTGCGTAAGTCGTCCGTGAATGGGGCTGGACGTCGAAACCAATGAGTCCTTGCGGCGTACTTTGGAGCAATGCACACTGGGAAATTCCACGGACGGCGCATGCGCCGTTCGGGAAAAACGTCAATCACGTCAGGTCACAGTAGATTTACATAAAACACGCCCCCCTGATCCAAATTTGAATTAGGCGGGCTTACGCCGGCCGATTTACGCTACGCCACCGCAACTAACGGAGCAAGTGCTTTGAGAATACAGCACTTGCCCGTCTAAGTTGCGGAGGCGTAACGTAAATCAGATATGTTACGCTCGCATAAAATTGCGCGGATGTACCAGAATCTGGCCCACTGTATCATTCATACGTTTTCTAGCTAGCGATCAGGTAATACAATTAAGCTTCTATTTCTTCTCCTGCAGTGTACAAGACATGAAATTTATATGGGTTTAACGTGTTAGTCACGATCCTGTAGCTAGATACTGTAGATCAGGGGTCTCCAAACTTTTCAAAGAAAGGGACAGTTTATTGTCTTTCAGACTTTAGAAGGGCCAGACTGTGGCCAGCGGGGGCAGAAAATGTCCTGGGCTTGGCATCGGTGAGAATAAATATGACCTCAGGGTTGGTGGTCAGTAGGAGGAGGAGAAGTGCCCCTATTGGTAGGAGCAATAGTATCCCATTATTGGTATCAGTATAAGAAATAGTGCCTCCTTGTTGGTGTCAGTGGAAGGAATAGTACCTCATATCAGTGAGAGGGATGGTGCCCGAGGGCCGGATAAAGGCTAACAAAGGGCCACATCTGGCCCTCAGGCCGCAGTTTGGAGACCCCTGCTGTAGATAGATAGATAGATAGATAGATAGATAGATAGATAGATAGATAGATAGATAGATAGCAGTGGTAGACCGTCCATAGAGGGCGCACAGGCGGCGCTTCACCTAACCATGCGTCCGGTCCCCTGATCTACATATCAGAACATCAGACCATGGATTCCAATGTGGGGGGGGGGGGGGGGTTTCAAACACCTGATTAGAGCCAGAGGCTCTAATAGGCTTCAAAAAAGTATGGTCTCGGAGCGGAGAGCATTACGCTCCAAGGCCACCCAGTTGTGCGACCATAGCGAATGGATTTTCGTTATTATCACACTAAAGTTCCTCCCCGCCAATCAGGAAGCAGGCTTCTGAGACCTGTTTCCCAATTAGTGTCAGGCGACTCTATTGGATGCTTAGCGCTTTGTACACTAATTTCCTTCATAACACTCCACTATACATTGCGACGTGTATTAATACTTTATTTTCCTTTATTTCTGTTGTAAACTTTTGCAAATAAATAATCTTTTTTCATAAATTTAGGTCAAAATTTATTCTCCTCCATTTCTTTGGTGAAAATAACCCCAAAAATGTTCACAATCCTTAGTTTTTTGTTACATACTGTTCCAGTGCAGTAAAGCATTATTATATAACTGGTGTGGTGGTGATCAGGGACAATGACTGGTGACTGTATGTAAAGACAAATATATATAAATAATTTTTTTTCTAATTATTTTATTTTATATATATATATATATATATATATATATATATATATATTTTCTTTTTTTTTTACAATTTTGTTTTCTAGTATTACTTTAAGGGGCAGATCAAGTAAAGCGAGAAGTCGTTTTTCTTTTTTTCCTTTTTGCATGGCACGTTCCAGTATGCAGGCTCATATACCTGTAATGATAAATGCTGAATCAGATGGTAGGCCGGTATGAATCCACACCTGGTACCCAGGGCAGGACTTAGGGTGGTGGGGGCCCCTGGGGGGTGCAAATTGAAGTTGTTGAGCGGGGGGAGTGCCAACAGCCAGGGCCACAGACTGTCATTAGCATTTGGGGCCCCTTACACAGCTTAAGGCATGGGCCCCCTGAAGCAGAGAACCTAGGGGGGGGGGGTGCTGCCGCCTGAAATTGAGAAGCGGGGGGGGGCCTTTACAAAAAAAAGAAGAAATAAAGAAGAAAAAAAAAAAAATATATATATATATATATATAAAAAGGGGGTTAGCCATCCGGGGCCCTGGGGACCTCTGGGCCTTTTAATAAAATATAAACAAAAATAAAAAAAATAAACATTTATAAAAAAAATAAAAAAAAGGGGGGGTTGCCACATGGGGCCCTGGGGACCTCTGAGCCCTTTAAAGCGGTGGTTCCCCCTAATTACGTTTTTTTTTTTAAAACCCTTTCACCCGCTTTTGCTAGATGCAAGAGTCTACTCACCCGTCCTGCTGTTTTATGTGGCTGCATAACGATTTGCCATAAAACGATATGTTATATAAATTATAGATGGACGTTTCCATCTTATGTCCTGGCAGTGTGAAGCCCCACAGGACTTTCTTCTGGGATGCGGTGAATGCTGCAGTCCCAGCATTCACCGCTGTATCCCGCGCATGTGCAGTGTTGACGGCGAGCCGCGCCGTCAACACTGCTCAGTTGCCATCACAACGGCCGGTGTCATAATGACCCGCCCCGTTGTGCTGCTGACACAATTGAGCTAATACTTTCTCTCAGCAATAGCTCAGAACTAATTGAGCAGCTGCTGCAGAGTCATGTGACATGCAAAATCACACGAGATTTGCCATGCTGGAGCCAAAGATTTCTCATCCTCTGCAGTGTCACGAGACCCTGCACAGTAATCCCAGGAAACAATGCGGCGACGAAGGGACACGCCCACTCCCGCGGGATACCAACCAGGAAGTGGCAGCTGATCAAAGGTATGGAATCGTTTTTATATTTTTTAACTAACGAGTTGTGCAAAAACGGCCTGAGCCTGGGTGTTTGAGCTGATGTTATATATTAGTGTGAACCACCGCTTTAATAAAAAAAAAAAATATATATATATATATATATATATATATATATATATAAATGTAAATTTTTTATTAATAATAATAATAATAATAAAAAGGGGGGTTGCCGTCCGGGGCCCTGGGGGCCTCCGGGCCCCTGGGGACCTCCGGACCCCTAAAAAATGATTTTTTTTTTAAAGGGGGCCCACTATTGGACGGGGCCCATGGGCTTGAGCCCAGTCAAGCACAATGGTAAGTCCGGCCCTGCTGGTACCCTGTGCAAGCTGAAATTACATCTGGGCCACGTTATCACTCCTGTTCCCCTGAAATAAGAAGTGAAGTGCAATGCAGAACACATTGTTCAACTCCGTAATGTGAAAAGAATTTCATTTCTAGGATAAAAGATACCAGAAGCTGAATGCAGCCCCATGCCTCATGTAGAAGCTCAGGTGATCTCTTATTTTACATTGCTGCAATGATCTCTAAAGGAGAAAACGTGCCCTGCATTCTGCACAGCTTATATCGTCATTGCTCTAATAAGGTATTCCCGGCACATATACATTCAACATACATTAAACTACACAGATCTCAAGAATGAGTTCATTTCATGCATGGCACAGTTTAATAAATATACTATCAAAAGGCTGAATTCAGTAAACAGACATGCATTCATTTTGCCCATTTACAGGGACAAGGATTAGAAGTAACGTTTTCAAGAGCTGACATGTGAGGTTTACATTTTAGAATCAAAAATATATTTACTGTGTATGCAAAATTCTATGCAAAAATCATACTTTGTACACAGCTTACAGTGAGGATCGAAAGTTTGGGCACCCCAGGTAAAAAATTGTATTAATGTGCATAACGAAGCCAAGGAAAGATGGAAAAATCTCCAAAGGGCATTAAATTACAGATTAGACATTCTTATAATATGTAAAAAAAAGTTAGATTTTATTTCCATTATTTACACTTTCAAAATTACAGAAAACAAAAAATGGCGTCTGCAAAGGTTTGGGCACCCTGCAGAATTTATAGCATGCACTGCCCCCTTTGCAAAGCTGAGACCTGCCAGTGTCATGGATTGTTCTCAATCATCGTCTGGGAAGACCAGGGGATGTCAATCTCAAAGGTTTTAAATGCCCAGACTCATCTGACCTTGCCCCAACAATCAGCACCATGGGTTCTTCTAAGCAGTTGTCTAGAAAACTGAAACTGAAAATAGTTGACGCTCACAAAGCTGGAGAAGGCTATAAGAAGATAGCAAAGCGTTTTCAGATGTCAATATCCTCTGTTCGGAATGTAATTAAGAAATGGCAGTCATCGGGAACAGTGGAAGTTAAAGCAAGATCTGGAAGACCAAGAAAAATATCAGACAGAACAGCTCGCAGGATTGTGAGAAAAGCAATTCAGACCGTTGTCCTCTGGTTAACCTATCGTGTGTACAGGGCTTTACTGTATTATTTTGATTGATATAACATCCCCATAACAGCACCCAAAATATTAGCAGGGAGAGCCACAGGAAGTATGAAACAAGATATCCACTCTAGTTTCCTAGTTTCCCATGATGCAGGACATAAAATGGTGGATACCTCAATCCACAATTGTACAAGAGGAAATGAATACGGCATTCTTCCAAGGAATGTAGTTTAGCATCTGCTGTTCCTCCAATTTATGTACAGCTTAGACTCTGCTCTTCAAACCAATGTTCCAAGATCCAATGTTATCAAACTCAGCAAACTTAGAAAAATCATTACTGATGTCACCTCTCTGACACAACAGTCTGCCACTATGCAGGCTCACCAACCTTGTGCATTATCCTTAGATTCTTTTATTAGAAGTAAAGTATAAAGAACTACTTACAAACAGATAGTAAAAACTTGCGATACGAGTGATCTAGGAAGTCACGTGACCAGTGACCGAACGTGTCGGGTGAAGCCTTGTGATGTCAGTTTCGGTGGTGTTTTACGGAAGTACGGTGAGGAGGCCTGTGTGTCACTACTCCCATTGATTTTTACTGCGGTTTTTACCCTTACTTGATGTAAGCAGTTTCTTTTACTAAATAAATTTAATTTTCATTTGGCAATATTGCACTATGGCTGTTCTTTGTTCCCTTCGAGCGCCATTTATACAAGAAGTGTCATTCCTTGGAGCGAGCTGTTTCCTCTATATCTGGAATTACCCAAGATGTTTTGAGGCCAAGTTTTGGATGTAGTTCTTCGCCTGGGACCTGGATGCCTTTACAGATCCATCAGCAGGATTCCTTATCTGACTATCTGATGGGCCTTGTTTGACCCTTGGGTCATTGTTGGAGGTGAGCGGCCAATTCATAACTTTAACAGTCGATGTTTGGATTGATATTTTATCTTTTTTTTCTTCTATCGAGTTATCCCTATGAGATTTTTACCTTTATATGAACTGACTCCTACCATTGGGCTTTAGTTAGACTTTTTTTCACATTTATTTATTTGTATGTTTGGATACTCATCATATTCATTCTTTGAGTATACTACTTTATGGCACATTATTGAATAAGCGCACCATTCTCATCTTTTTCTTTTCCATGTACTCTGATCCTCTGGGATGGCAAGCCCAGATTGAGATCAATAGGTTGGTGACCCTGGGCATGCGCTTCTCTGGTTTGAGGTCACGGGCCACATTAAAGGGCTCCCCTAGTCTAGGCATAGGTGCACTTTAATTGCTTTGAGAACAATAAAACATGTATTTTTTTTTCATTTGCTAATACTGTGCATTGCACATCACTACACAAATCTGTTTACCCATAATGTAAAATTGAAAATGCAGTTTGAATTGTTCTAGTAAACAGTTATTATTCTTGAAATAACTTAGACTAGAGCTGATACCATGGGACCAGAAACGAATCAGAAAATAAATGAATGCTCCTTGTAGAATGTGAAAGGAAAAATGGAAACTAGCATAGTATGGGGTAGGATTATCCTCAGTAGGATTTCATTACACACAGATGGGGTGGAAAATAGAAAAGTTAAAGGTTAATTTCCAGGCTTCGCAAACCTCCCTGACTATTGATAGATGTTTAAAGCTGTACTTTGCATCAGCCTGCTGTGCACATAAAAAGAAAATATTCCTGAATTCCACTATATTCGTAAATCTGATTTGCAGAACAGACCCACATATCGAAATACAGCATCCCAAACAGATGATAAAATGTGCTCAGCTCTTTTTACAGCCCATCTACGACCAAAAATTTATTTTTTGGTTGTAGTTGGAGCGGAAAAAGGATTTTATTGCTAATTCACTTACTTTCACCCCAGTTTCTGTGCTGGCGACCAAACTAGATACGAGGACAACGCTCCAATAGGAACAAAGACATAACCTGACAAAGATTGCCATTGTCTTCACTGTACTTAAAGGGGTGTTTCAGTCATTTTTAATGTTTATTAAAAGTCAGCAGCTACAAAAAGTGTAGCTGCTGACTTTTAATAAACATACTTACCTGCTCCACGCTCCAGCGATGTGCCGGCCAGGGCTCCGCTCCTCTCCCCCCCTCTCCGGCCGGCGTCTTCATTCTAAGGGTGGGCACCCGGCCGTGACAGCTTTCGGCTTCACGACCGGGCACCCACTGCGCATGCGCAAGCGGCGCTGCGCCATCCGATTGAACAGGCGATCGCCTGGGACCTGTCACAGGTCCCAGGCGATCGCCTAGAGGGAGGGGCTGCCAAAAGGCGATATGACTATTCGCCTCAGCAGCCCCTCGGCGGAAGGAGGAAGTGGGACAGGAAGTCCCACTCCTCCTGAAGCCCCCACTCCCCCCCCCCCAAAAAAAATTACATGCCAAAGGTGGCATGCAAGGGGGCGAGGAGTGGATTAAGCGGAAGTTCCACTTTTAGGTGGAACTCCGCTTTAACCAGTTAACCACCAGCCGCCGTCATATAACGGCGGCAAGGTGGTTGCTTAACTGGGGGCCGCCGTTATGGAACGGCGCCCAGCAGAATTAGTAATGCGCGCCGCCGCGGGCGCGCACAAAGAAAATTCTGTGCGCGCCGGGTCTATGAGACCCGGCGCTACACAGATCACGGTAACTGACCGATAACAGCGATCTTTTACCATGTGATCGCGCCGTCCAATGACGGCGCGATCACAGGTAAACAAACCGGCGTCATTTGATGACGCCGGTTCCTCCCTCCTCTCGCTGTACCGATCGGTACAGTGTGAGAGGAGAGCGCGGATGGCAGCAGCAGTGTGGGATGGATCTGTGACTATTGCAGTCACAGATCCATCCATCCCTGCTCAGCCATCCCTGCAAAAAACCCCGCGCGATACTCTGCAAAAACCCCCGCGCGATACTCTGCAAAAAACCCCCGCGCGATACTCTGCAAAAAAAACCCGCGCGATACTCTGCGAAACCCCCGCGCGATACTCTGCAAAACCCCCTGTCAGTACTCTGCAGTACCCCTTGCGCAATACTCTGCAATACCCCCGCGCAATACTCTGCAATACCCCCGCGCAATACTCTGCAATACCCCCGCGCAATACTCTGCAATACCCCCTGCGCAATACTCTGCAGTACCCCTTGCACAATACTCTGCAATACCCCCCGCACAATACTCTGCAATACCCCCCGCACAATACTCTGCAATACCCCCCGCACAATACTCTGCAATACCCCCGCGCAATACTCTGCAATACCCCCGCGCAATACTCTGCAATACCCCCGCGCAATACTCTGCAATACCCCCTGCGCAATACTCTGCAGTACCCCTTGCACAATACTCTGCAATACCCCCGCCAAAAACTCTGCAATACCCCCCGCACAATACTCTGCAATACCCCCCGCACAATACTCTGCAATACCCCCCACACAATACTCTGCAATACCCCCCACACAATACTCTGCAATACCCCCCACACAATACTCTGCAATACCTCCGCACCATACTCTGCAATACCCCCCACACAATACTCTGCAATACCCCCGCACCAATACTTTGCAATACCCCGGCCAATACTTTGCAATACCCCGGCCAATACTTTGCAATACCCCGGCCAATACTTTGCAATACCCCGGCCAATACTTTGCAATACCCCGGCCAATACTCTGCAATACCCCCGCGCAATACTCTGCAATACCCCCGCGCAATACTCTGCAATACCCCCTGCGCAATACTCTGCAGTACCCCTTGCACAATACTCTGCAATACCCCACGCACAATACTCTGCAATACCCCCCGCACAATACTCTGCAATACCCCCCGCACAATACTCTGCAATACCCCCCACACAATACTCTGCAATACCCCCCACACAATACTCTGCAATACCCCCCACACAATACTCTGCAATACCTCCGCACCATACTCTGCAATACCCCCCACACAATACTCTGCAATACCCCCGCACCAATACTTTGCAATACCCCGGCCAATACTTTGCAATACCCCGGCCAATACTTTGCAATACCCCGGCCAATACTTTGCAATACCCCGGCCAATACTTTGCAATACCCCGGCCAATACTCTGCAATACCCAGAAAATACTCTGGGGAAAAAAATGTGTTTTAACCACTTCCCGCCCACGTCATATGAGGTCCTTGACTTTGTGCAGGGATATCTAAATGATGCCTGCAGCTACAGGCATCATTCAGATATCATTTTTTTCAGCCGGCGATTCTCTACACCATAAGAACGATCATGGCGGCTGTTCCACCTCTTGATCGTTCTTACGGGAGGCAAAAGGGGACGTCCCCACTCCCTTCGCCCTCCGGTGCTTCTTCCGACTCACCGCTGCGATCGAAGCCAGGATCGTTTTTTTTTTGTTTTTTTTCAGGCTTCCCAGCCTAGAGGTGAGATGTGGGGTCTTATTGACCCCATATCTCACTGTAAAGAGGACCTGTCATGCTATATTCCTATTACAAGGGATGTTTACATTCCTTGTAATTGGAATAAAAGTGATCAAAACATTTATTTTTGGGGAAAAACGTGTCAAACTAAAATAAATAAAGTAAAATGAACAATAAAAAAAAATATATATATATTTAAAGCACCCCTTGTTCCCGCATGCTCGTATACAGAAGCGAATGTGCATGTAAGTCCCGCCCACATATGAAAACGGTGATTAAACCACACATGTGAGGTATCGCTGCGAACGTTAGAGCGAGAGCAATCATTTTGGCCCCAGACCTCCTCTGTAACAAAAATATGTAACCAGTAAAAACATTTAAAACGTCACCTATGGGGATTTTTAAGTAGCGAAGTTTGGCGCCATTCCACAAGCGTGTGCAATATTGAAGGGTGACATGTTGGGTATCTATTTACTCGGCGTAACTTCATCTTTCATATTATGCAAAAACATTGGGCTAACTTTAATGTTTTTTTTTTTAAAAAGCACAAAACTGTTTTATTTCCCAAAAAAATGCGTTCGAAAAATTGCTGTGCAAATACCATGCGCGATAAAAAGTTGCAACGACCGCCATTGTATTCTCTAGGGTCTTTGCTAAAAAAGCATACTGTATATAATGTTTTGGGGTTCTATGTAATTTTCTAGCAAATAAATGATGATTTTTACATGTAGGAGAGAAATGTCAGAACTGGTCTGGGTGCTTTAGAACGCCTGATGGTGCTCCCTGCATGTTGGGCCTCTGTATGTGGCCACGCTGTGTAAAAGTCTCACACATGTGTGGTATCGCCATACTCGGGAGGAATAGCAGAATGTGTTTTGGGGTGTAATTTGTGGTATGCATATGCTGTGTGTGAGAAATAACCTGCTAATATGAAACTTTTGTGGGAAAAAAATAAAAATAAAAAAAACCTTGATTTTGCAAAGAATTGTGGGAAAAAATGACAACTTCAAAAAACTCACAATGCCTCTTTCTAAATACCTTGGAATGTCTTATTTCCAAAAAGGGGTCATTTAGGGGGTATTTGTACTTTTCTGGCATGTTAGGGTCTCAAGAAATGAGAGAGGCTGTCAGTACATCAGATGTAATCAAATTGATCAATTTTCAGTAATTGGTACCATAGCTTGTAGACCCTATAACTTTCACCCAGACTAAATAATATCCAAATTTTTTTTTTTTTAACCAAAGATATGTAGCAGTATACATTTTAGGCCAAATTTATGAAGAAAAATTCATTTTTTGCAAAATTTTATAATAGAAATGAAGAAAAATTCATTTTTTTACAAAATTTTCATTCTTTTTTCATTTATAGCGAAAAAAATAAAAACCGCAGAGGTGATCAAATACCACCAAAAGAAAGCTCTATTTGTGGGGAAAAAAGGACAAAAATTTCATTTGGTTACAGTGTTGTATGACTGAGTTATTGTCATTCAAAATGTGAGAGCACCGAAAGCTGAAAATTGGTCTGGTTATTAAGGGTGTTTAAGTGCCCAGTTGTCAAGTGGTTAAAGACCAACTCACCCTCATAGTTTAAAAAAATGAGTAGAATAGGCATAATTAAAGCGGAGTTCCACCCATATAAAATTCAGCAGCTACAAAAAGTGTAGCTGCTAACTTTTAATAACCGGACACTTATCTGTCTCACAGTCCAGATATGGGGGCGAACGAAGCCCTGCTCCTCTCATCGGCACTGGCATTCTGACTTTGAACGCCCAGCTATGGTTTCACAGCCGGGCGCACACTGTGCATGCGCGAATCACGCTGTACACTGTGATCGGCCGGGCAATCTTCTGGGACCTGTGACGTGTCCCTGAAGATTGGGGAGGTGAGGGGGAGAGGTGAACTTCCTTCCTGTGCCGCAAAGCCCCGGGAGAAAGTGGGAGCTGGATGTTCCTAAAAAGAGAACCCCCCCCAAAAAATGTCAAATGTAGGGGGTCACTTTTACGCTTTTCTGTCTGTTACAGTGTGATGAATGTGCTTACTCCATTATGAACGGTAGTTTTAC
The DNA here is from genome assembly GCF_905171775.1 of Rana temporaria. Classification (NCBI taxonomy): domain Eukaryota; kingdom Metazoa; phylum Chordata; class Amphibia; order Anura; family Ranidae; genus Rana; species Rana temporaria. Next base: position 71,385,045 of record NC_053490.1, read on the forward strand.
CAGAACGAGCGCTCCCATCTGATAACTTGCTTCTAAGCATGCGCGGGTTTTTTACGTCATTTTAGCCCACACACGACCATTTTTTACAACCTGAAAAACGACAACGTTTAAAACAACGTTAAAAAATGCAGCATGTTCGAAGAAAAAAAAATGTTGTTGTTTTTCAGAACCTGAAAAATTACACATGATCATTTTAAATTACATTTTTTTTTTTTTTTTTTTTTTCATGCCGAAAAATGATCGTGTGTACGCGGCAATAGGCTGGTGTCACCATGGCACCCTGCATTCATAGTATATGATGGAGAGAACTTAACTGGTGTCATCATGTTAGTTTCATTGAGGTAAACTCATCGAGAACTGTTTAGCACCAAACAAGGGGCATAGCTAAGAGGACCCTCAATCCTGAAGTCATATAAAAAAGCAAACAATATTGGCTTGGAGGCACCCAAGGGGGTGGGGAGGGAGGTGAGAATTGGGCTTAGCAACACATTTACATAACTAAATAACTTACATCAGAGTCCACACTGAGCCCCCTTACATCAGAGTCTGCACTGTGCCCCCTTACATCAGAGTCCGCACAGAGTCTCCCCTTACATCAGAGTCCGCACTGAGCCCCCTTACATCAGAGTCCGCACTGAGCCCCCTTACATCAGAGTCCGCACTGAGCCCCCTTACATCAGAGTCCGCACTGAGCCCCCTTACATCAGAGTCCGCACTGAGCCCCCTTACATCAGAGTCCGCACTGAGCCCCCTTACATCGGAGTCCGCACTGAGCCCCCTTACATCAGAGTCCGCACTGAGCCCCCTTACATCAGAGTCTGCACTGTGCCCCCTTACATCAGAGTCCGCACAGAGTCTCCCCTTACATCAGAGTCCGCACTGAGCCCCCTTACATCGGAGTCCGCACTGAGCCCCCTTACATCGGAGTCCGCACTGAGCCCCCTTACATCGGAGTCCGCACTGAGCCCCCTTACATCAGAGTCCGCACTGAGCCCCCTTACATCAGAGTCTGCACTGTGCCCCCTTACATCAGAGTCCGCACAGAGTCTCCCCTTACATCAGAGTCCGCACTGAGCCCCCTTACATCAGAGTCCGCACTGAGCCCCCTTACATCAGAGTCCGCACTGAGCCCCCTTACATCGGAGTCCGCACTGAGCCCCCTTACATCTGAGTCCGCACTGAGCCCCCTTACATCAGAGATTCCACACTGACCCCCTTCAGTGTTGCCAACCTACCAGATTGAAATTTACTGGCACGACACCTGAAACTTACTGGCGCAGCCAAGTTTTTACTGGCATTTCACAAAAGTTACTGAATTGCAAATTTCAGTATTTAGGCTACAAACAAGTAGGCTAGGCAAATAGCAATGTGATTTAAGGTAGATATTAAGGTAAAAAAAAATATTTTTGTTATTTTCGATATAATAAGGGCAAATTATTTAGTCACATCACCCCCTGCCTCCATCGCCCTCTGCCACCAACACCCCCTGACTTCACCCCCCTCTGCGGTGCCACAATCTCCCTCTGCCTCCAATCTCCTCCAGGCCCCCTGCCTCAAATCACCCCCTGCCTCCATCCCCCTCTGCGGTGCCACCAACAACCCCTGTCTCCATCCCCCACCCTCTGCGGTGCCACCATCCCCCTCTGCAGTGCCACCAACACCCCCTGCCTCCAATAACCCCCTTCCACTAACAACCCCTGCCTCCATTGCTCCCTGCCTCCACCCCCCTCTGCGGTGCCACCACAGCCACCATCACCCCCTGCCTCCAATCACCCCCTGCCTCCAATCTCCATGCGCAATTCCAAGCCGAATCGATCTCGGCTATTTTTACTGGCACATTCCCGCAACCACAGACATTTACGAACGGGGGGAAAAAGTGCCAGTTTTTACGAACTGTCCATAAAAATACGGACGGTTGGCAACACTGCCCCCCGCACTGGGCCCCCCTTACATCAGAGTCCACACTGAGCCCCCTTACATCAGAGTCCACACTGAGCCCCCTTACATCAGAGTCCACACTGAGCCCCCTTAAATCAGAGTCCACACTGAGCCCCCTTACAACAGAGTCTACAAAACACCCCTAAATGTGTTTTATATATACATTGGGGGGCAGGAGAGAGGGTGATCTTACTCACCCGAGGATGGAGGCTCAGGAGCAGGCTGCCTGCAGCTTTTAATCTTGTTAAATGTCTACTGCCATCCCTCTGGGATGTGTGGGCGGGGCAGACACGGGGCGAGGGCAGGACAGACACAGGGGGTGTGAGCACACGGCGGAGCTGTGTGTTAGAGAGACACAGCTCTGCCGCTCAGCCAATCAGCGCTAATGATGTTGCACCGGAGCAAGACACAGACTCGGCCGCATGCATGGCCGCATAGCGGTAGATGAGCGGCGGCCGCAGCCTGAGAGCGGCTAGCGCTGCTTACCTTCCGCTGTGCAGCCTGAACAGCAACAGGCCACAAAGCAGGCAGCCCTGGCCGGCCGGCCCACCGGCATCTGCCCGGTCTGCCTTATGGCCAGTCCGGGCCTGCCTAAAGCTGAGGTCCTTACCTTTGATACATCCCCATTTGCGCCCACATAGCGAGGACATGCTGTTGTTCACATCTTCCACCTTGAGGGTATGGGATGCCCTGCATGACAAACAGATCATATTACCTTTTGTATCACTTGACCCTCTCTTCTAGATTGTAAGCGCTAACGAGCAGGGCCCTCTGATCCCTCATATATATATATTTATATCTATAAACAAATGTTTTACCTTTAAAGTGGAGGTTCACACAAAAAGCGAACCTCCACTTTTTGGATCCCTCCCCCCACATTTGGCACCTTTCGGGGGGAGGGGGGTGCAGATACCTGTCTGAGACAGGTATTTGCAGCATTTCCGGGTCTGATCCCCACAGGGGAATCCAGCCTGTGACATCACTCCCCCCGCTGTCTTCTGGGAAACACTGTTCCCAGGAGAGAGCGGGGACCAGTGACGGCGTGTCGCGATCCTCGCGCATGCACAGAAGGGAATCGGGCATTGAAGCCGTCAGGCTTCACTTCCTGATTCCCTCACTGAGGATGGCGGCGGAAGCAGCCAAGGACCGAGCGATTGCTCAGCCTCGGCTGCTGACATCGCGGGCGCGCTGGACAGATAAGTGTCCATTTTTTAAAAGTCAGCAGCTGCTATATTTGTACCTGCTGACTTTAAAAAAAAAAGGCGGAACCTCCGCTTTAATTTCTATTTTGAAGGGCTTGCTCATACCTGCAGCACTTTTTACTGACCCTCTGAAAAGCAATTGCGGTTTATCGCTTTTCAGGGGACAGTAAAGCAGCAGCTGACAGGCATTTAGGGGATGATACTACTGCCTCCTGAATACCTGTTTTCTTGTTTTGACAGCTCAGTGGGGACTCTCTATGTAAATATCACATCGCCGTGGTATTGCTCCCCAAACACTTTAAACAATACTACTTTTATCTGATTTCAGTATATTATAAATGCATACTTCCCCATCCACAATATCTTATTGCATTATATTTCTTTTTTAAGCCTAATCTACCCCACACCGATATGTTCATTGAACCGTTTCCTTTGTTGCCGAATATGTTGAAGGAAAGTAGTGTCAGAGGTATACCATCGCAATATGTGTTCAATCAATTCTTAATGCGTTTAATGCTTCAAAAAAGTGTCATGTGGTTTATTAAAATTCATCTCAGTGTGACTATCCTGCTCCAGATCACAAAAGAAAATGAGATCCTAATCAGGTTATTCATTCCTCGGCTCCGTTATTAACCTCGTCCATCATAGTGCCTCCTCAAATAAAATCCTTTCAAATCAATGAATTGTCAGGCTAAAACAATAATGATCTATCACTATGAATGTACTTAAATTATTAAATGCTTTCATGTTTTATATAGTGCTGCTTTATTACCAGAAAGGAAGAAGGAGACCACGATGAATGCTCTTTTTCTTTTGAATACCAACGATTATGTATTTGTCCGATGGAACTGTTGTGGTTGAACTTGATGGACTTGATGGACTTTTTTCAACCTGACTAACTATGTAACTATGTAACTGTAATGCCCTGTACACACGAGCAGAATTTCCGTTGGAAAAAAGTTGGATGGTTTTTCCAACAGAATTCCGCTCAAGCTTGGCTTGCATACACACGGTCACACAAAAGTTCTCAAGCATAAGAACGCGAAGACTACAACACTACAACAAGGCGAGAAAAAGAAATTCAATGCTTCTGAGCATGCGTCGAATTGTTGCATGCATGTTTTTTTTCCTGTCGGAATTCCATACAGACGAAGGGCTTTTGCGATAGGAATTTTTTTCCGTCTGAAAAATTAAGAACCTGCTCTCAAACCTTTGCTGGCGGAAATTCCGCCAGCAAAAGTGTGATGGAGCATACACACGGTCGGAATTTCGGATGAGAACCTCAAATCTGACTTTATGCTGGCGGAAATTCGGTTATTGTGTATGGGGCATAAGTCCCACAAAGTTAGTCAAAGTTAAAAACTAAAAATCAGTATTGATCAAAAAAGGGAAAAGTGGAGGAACCCCTGGTGTTATGAGTGGAGATTGGGCTTCTATTTAGACGTGAGGATGAAAATGGCTAGAAAAAAATGGTTATCACCTTCAGTATAAAGGTAATTTTTGGGTGTCTCTTGGTCTACCTGGAGAAGTAACAACACCTAGTAAAACATAATTTACAAACATATTTGGGCTTTACATTAATGCTAAACCAAAGTCAAAGCAACCAGTAGCAGCCAATCCCTGGGAAATGGTGCCCAAATGGTGTCTGGGAGAGTGCATAAATAGTTTAAGGCCTAGAATAGAGGGGTTCTTGTCTAGGAGGAGGATATCCCAGCCTGAAGTGCTGATGCCCCTCTGGGTAGTCCAGTTGCATTTCTGCTTTGCTCATCGAGGTCCCTGCTGAGTTAGGTGGGGGTGGGGGCAGAGGGGTGGGGGGCTATTCTACTGAACTTTGCTGAAGATGATTCAGGGATTTATTGGGGATCTGGTTGGAAAAGTTGGGCTTTTATTTAGACATGAGGATGAAGATGACTAGCTAAAATGATTTTTCACCTTCAGTATAAAGGTCTTTTTTCAGTGGCTTTTGGTCTACCTGGAGAAGTAACAACACCTAGTAAAACATAATTTTCAAAAATATTTGGGGTTTCCATGTATACTAAACCAAAGTCAAAGCAACCAGTAGCAGGGAACATTATAGTTTATCAATTTAAGATTACTAAAACAATGATTGGTTGGTACTGGTTATGCATTGCTTTTTGCATTATCACACATGCTATAAATATAACTTTTTATATTTTGTTTATAAACTTTGCACTCTCCTAGGCCAGCTATGTTAGGTACATTTAGTTATTTTGCTAATTTTTTTTAGGGCAGTGGTTCTCAACCTGGGGTCGGGACCCCCTCAGGGGTCAAATGACGATTTGTCAGGGGTCATAAATCCTGGGCTTTTTCTGAAGCCTGCACCGCTCTCCCAGCCTTTCCGTGGCCGCCCAGCAGGGCTGTCCCTGGAGCCCACGGCCACCCACTCAGCCTCTTCACAGCCGCCCATTCAGTTCACTGGAATGGCTGGAGAGCAGAGACTAGCTGACTGGTGAGGAATGTGAAGTGGGAGGCGCTGGAGGCAGGGCCATCTTTTCCATTGGGCACGCTGGGTAGTTGCCCGGGGGCCCCGCTTGCCTGGGGGGCCCCACCGGCTGCCCAGCAACCCCAGTAAAAAATTATGGAGAGTGACGGGTTAGAACTGCCCATGCCCAGTTCGCGGAAATCACAGAGAAGATCCAGTCCTCCACGAGTGCGGGGGGTTGCTGATGTAAGGGGGGAGTGAATGCAAAAATGTAAGGGGGCACTGATATAAAGGTTCCCCCTCCTATATTAGTGACCCCCCTTACCTTAGTGTATTTAATCTAAGGAAGGTGGTCTCTGGTCACCAGAGTACCCCCCACATCAGAGTCTGCAGGATTCCCCCTTACAATGCAAGGGGGAACTCAGTCTGCGGACCCTGATGTAAGTGGGAAAGAGAAAGCAGTGGACTCTGATATAAGGTTGTCTCTGGTCACCATAGCCCCCCTCCACATCAGAGTTCCCCCCTTAGATCATGATCTGCAGCATTCCCCTTTACATAAGAGTTCCCTTTCACTGTAAGGGGGAATCCTGCAGACTCTGATGTAAGAGGAAACTCTGTGCTGGCTGGGTTATAGTAACCTGACCTTCATGTCAATGAAGACATTTTTTTTTTTTTACTTTTGTTTAACTTAAACACATTTCTAATACCACTAGCTATATGTTTATAGTTTAAATACTGACATTTGCATTGTTGGGCACTGAAAACTGTAATTTTAGGTACTTTTTTTGCAGTGGCAGTAAAAAATGTGGTTCTGCCAGTAAATGTTATGATTTTTGTCAGTAAATTCTCGTGCGTGATTGTGTAGACAGGGCCCCAGTGCACTGTATTGCCTGGGGGCCTATAATGCTCTTAAGATGACACTGGCTGGAGGAGACCCGATCTCCTAATTTCGGCATAGGTGTCACTGTTACATGACACCACAGAGCTGAAGACAGAGTGAAGCCTGATTAACACTACGGCCTCGTACACACGACCGAACATGTCTGCTGAAACTGGTCCGCGGATCAGTTTCAGCAGACATGTTCGGTCGTCTGTACGCCCGACCAGACAATTTTCCGGCGGATCGGACAGGTTTCCAGCGGACGAATGTTTCTTAGCATGCTAAGAAACATGTCAGCTGGAAGCCTGTCCGTCGGACATGTTCGGTCGTCTGTACGGCTTACCGGACATGTCCGCTCGGCCGAAAGCCCTTGCATGCATCAAAGTGATTCCATGCATGCGTGGAAGCATTGACCTTCCAGGGTCGCGCACGTCGCGGCGTCATTGTCGCGGCGACGGCGCGGCCACATCACCGCGTATCCTGTCTGCGCAGATTTCGGTTTGATGGTGTGTACAACCATCAGACCGAAATCTCCGAGCGGACATGTCCGATGAAAACGGTACGAGGCCTACCTGTGATTATAGTTGCCATTAAAAGTCCCAACTACAGTTCAGATCAGCAGATGACCTTAATCAAGAGCACCTAAGTTGGCTGATTAGACCCCCCCCCCCCCCACACACACAAACCAGCTAGGAATAAGAGAAGAAATAAAAATAGAGAATACATGGAAGGGAGAGGAAAAGAGGGGGAGGAACAAAGAAAAAGGAGAGAAATAATAAGAAAAAGAACAAGAAAGACGGCTGGAGAGAGGGATGGGGAAAAAACAAGAAATTATGATAGAGAGAGGTTGGAAAAAAAGGAGAACAAAGAGAAAGAGTGGTACATCCTAAAATATACCATAAGGGGTTTTAATAATGTACGAGTGGAAGGGATTCAGGGAGCGCTAAATGTCCGCGGGTTAGGGGCGTAAATTACTTGTCTTGCCTTGGGTGCCAACAACCCATGCTACGAAAATGTTACTGTTAGGGGTCCCCATAACTTGGGAAATTTTATCAAGAGGTCACAGAACTAGAAAGGTTAAGAACCACTGCTTTAGGGAGAGGTGAATCTTCAATCTGATCAAACACATTTGAAACTATTCACTATTGACCACTAGAGGGGGTAATTTACAAATCCAGCAACAGTCTGAGCACATTTATTTTAAAGGAGTGCGGGATTCTAACAAAATAAACAATACTACTTACCAATATAGATGTAGCATTGTTAAGATGCTGCCGTTGTCACCCTGCCGCCTCTACACCCGAGAACTTTGCGATCAAAGACCAGAGATCGCTCAGTTCTTAGGTCTGCTTTGAGCACAGAGCAGTGACAGTAAGTCAACATGCACAAGAAAGTGGCATTGTGTGTATTAACAGGATTGTGTATCTGGCAAAACATGTCAGAATCAGATCCACTAACTTTGTTGGAATTTTGCAGCTATATGCTTCATCCTATGTTGTCAAACGCTAGCATATGCTGATTAAAGAAAATTATAGCCAAAGCTAAGGTGACCAGATTTTTTAAATGAGATCCAGGGACATATTTTTTCTTTACTAGTAATGGCAACAATCAACGACTCTCTGCCCGTTGCCGCCCACCTCACAGCCTCTCAAGTCTTATGCCACATACACACGATCATTTTTCGGCATGAACAAAAACTAGTTTTTAAAAAATGTCATTTAAAATGATCGTGTGTGGGCTTCACATCATTTTTCGGGTTCTGAAAAACGACAATTTTTTTTTTTCTAACATGCTGCATTTTTTAACGACGTTTTAAACAATGTAGTTTTTGGGGTTGTAAAAAATTATCGTGTGTGGGCTAAAACGACGTTAAAAACCCACGCACGCTCAGAAGCAAGTTATGAGACGGGAGCGCTCGTTCTGGTATAACTACAATTCGTAATGGAGTAAGCACATTCATCACGCTGTAACAGACAGAAAAGCACTAATCGTCTTTTTCTAACAGGAAATCAGCTAAAGCAGCCCCAAGAGTGGCGTCACGTACGTATAGTACGTCACCGCGCTTTGCTAGAGCATTTTTTAAAACGATCGTGTGTGGGCAAAGTCGTTTTAATGATGAAGTTGGAAAAAACAATGTTTTTTCTACATGCCGAATAACGTCGTTTTTTTCATGCCGAAAAATGGTCGTGTGTACACAGCATTACTCTTCGGGCCCCAGGTACTACTGAATGGGGAGCGGAGGAAGATCACTCCGCCAGGGAAGGCAAGGAGATAGGCAGGAGGCTGACCAGGATTTAAGCCAAGGCAGAAGAACATGCAAGCGAAGCTGAATGGGCATGCGCCCGAAACTGAAGAAATATTCCCTCCGCTCCGACCAGCACATGATAAGGGGCACAGATAATGGGAAAAATACAACCCCCCTATGGGCCACGGCGGAGCGGGGGTGTGCAATTCTAATTTTTTTATTTCAATTCTGCACGGATTGTCTTTGAAATTGCCCCTGCCCCCTATTAAATCTAATCTGGGGAAAAAAACAGGGACAGACTTGGTCCGGGGACAGTGTCCTCAATCAGGGGACTGTCCCCTGAAACTGGGGATGTCTGGTCACCCTAGCCAAACCTCCTTTGTTCATTCTTGTTCTGTAGGTCACAGGGGTGCACTTAGTTCTGCACTCCCTTTACCCAGATATGTCACAGAAGAGAAATAAAACCCTCCCTCTCTCTTACAGTATGTCTGGCTTAACCAGCTAGGGCTCATGCACATGGGCTCAGAAGGGGGTACACCATAAAGTTGGAGCATATTTCTACCTCCTGGAATAACAGGTGTGTGCAGAAAGCCAAGGACAGCAGCCTGAACAAATCAATGACAGATGCCACTGCTATACGAATGTAACGGCACTGCTACATGCATACAGGGGCAGATAAGCAGCCCCAGATTTCATCTAATTTGTATCCAGGGCCCCTCATCTGTTCCTGTATGCATGTAATTGCTTTACTCTGCAGTCACATCTGTCAGCCTATCATTGATTTGTACAGGCTGTTGGCCATTGCTGTCTGCACACATCTGTGACTTCCGGGCACAGAAATAAACTCCTTCATGATGGTGTATGGTTCTCTGAGTCCCATGAGTGCAGCTGGCTATGCCAGACACAAGAGGGTTTTTTTCTTCGCAGTGACTTACAAACTAGGGTTGCAACGATACCACTTTTTTAAGACCGAGTACAAGTACCAATACTTTTTTTTAATGTCATGTGACAGTGGCACTAATATGCAGCACCGATGGGTACTGATGACGTGTGGACTGTGTCAGTAAGTTTTTTTTTACCATTTTATTTTGTAAAAAAATTATTTTTTTACCCCTGACATCTCCCCTTTGAGACAGGGAAAAGGAAATTAGGACACAGATTCCCCTGTCCCTTTCTCTTCAGCCTCAGCTGCACTGAAGATAAATGGACTGGAGACAGCGGCTCCTCCACATTCATAAACTGAAGCATCGTAAACACAGTTTACGATGCTCAGTTATGAATGGGCAGTCAGTGATCACTGACTCTGTGCATTTGGAAAAGGGAGGATCCAGTAAATGATAGATTTACCAGCTCCTTCCTCCGATTTCCATCCTGACAGATCCAGGACAGGGAGGGGTGGATCAGAGGAGGACAGAGGGGGACTGGAGGAGCACGGAGGACATGGAGGGGGACCAGAAGGGCACAGAGGACATGGAGGGGGACCGGAGAAGCACGGAGGGGGACCGGAGGAGGACCACAGTTGCACAGAGAGGGGGACCAGAGGAGTACAGAGAGGGGGACCAGAGGAGCACGGAAGAGGACATGGAGGGGGACTAGAGGGAGACCGGTAAAGCACAGAGAGGGCAACCGGAGGAGCACAGAGAGGGGGACCAGAGGAGCACAGAGAGGGGGACCAGAGGAGCATGGAGGAGGACTCGGAGGAAGACACATGGGACAGTCAGGGATGATCGTTGCTGTGGTGAGGGGGAGTTAAAAGCACCGATCTCCCTGTATAGATTTTAGTAAAGCAGCTGAAAGCCACGGGGGAGAGGAGGAGAAGCGGCTGTCAGCTGCTTTATTGAAATCTATACAGGGAGATCGGTGCTCGTAACTCCCCCCACAGCCGCACCAATCATCCCTGACTGCCCAGGTATTGGGTCAATGCTCGGTATCGACACCGATACCAGTATTGGTATCAGCGCAACCCTATTACAAACCAATGACAAGCTGACAGACAAAACCGCTGTATAGATGTAACTGCCCTGGACAAACTGTCTGTGTCCAGGCCAACTGATCTGTCCCTGTACACATGTAACTGCTCAGCTGTGTGGTTACATATATATATATATATATATATATATATATATATATATATATATATAATACAGCCTCCACATCAATCAGCCTGTCGTTGCTTTGTACAGGGTGTTGGCTGTGGCACAAAGGCGTGCACACAGGGTGTGCCAGGTGTGCCTGGGCACACCCTAATCACTCCATGTGCATGAGCATTATCGGTCTGTGTACCCAGAGGCGGCTCTTTAATTAGGCAAATTAGGCGGTCGCCTAAGGCCTGACACTCACAGGTGCCTCGCGGCGGCCTAACTTACCCAATGCATTACCCCAGTTTTGAGGGACAGGGGACCTTAACGCTGCTGTGCTCAGGCAGCGTTAAGAGTCCTGACTCAAGAGCGAGGCCACCAGTGTTCCTAACAACCAGTGAATATCGGTGACACCACCCCTTGTGACGTCAATGACCCAGCATGCCCTCAGTCAATGACGTCACAAGGGGGCGGGTTCAGCAGGTGACATCGCCGGGTGGCCCCTGCCCCTTAGTTATTAAAGAGCAGGATCTGGAGGTCACCTTGTTAAACCACCGGCCAGGGTTGTGGGGAAGAGGCTCTTGTCCTTGAATAATTTTTCCCATCATGGGCGTGAGTGGGGCCCCATGTCAAGTTTTGCCTAAAGCCTCACAAAGCCTAGAGCCGCCTCTGTGTGTATCTGCAGGAAGATGGGAAAGTTCTCCCTCTTACCAGCTCTGCCATAAGACAAGTGTGTACACTTCTCTTTCACTGTGCCGGCAAGGAGATCAATGTGCTAGGGCCAAATAGTATATATGTAGACACACACATGTATGTTTGAGATTTAGGGTGCACACCCTAATGCAATAGGCTGCGCACACCTATGCCGTGGCATAAGAAAGCACCTGTGACTGATGGGGTTGAAAAAAAACTCCTTCTTGACTGTGTACGTCCCTTTGCAACCGTATACATGAGCCCTTATGTTGCTGCCAAGTATACAGGTAGTGCTGAGCTTTCCTTTTAGAAAGCCTAGCACTATTTGCAAAACCAGGCAGGTATCATGGATGTACCCTTTATTAAATGTTTATTTGTAAAATAAAAATTTCATATCAATAACTTGAACATCCATATAAAACATCAGTTTATATGCTTTTGAACGTTCAAAAACATTTTAAAAACATTGAGCAAGAACCATTATACTTTCTCTTTAAAGTGCCGAAGGGATTTCCAATCTTCTTGGAATTACCCTTTAAATGCCTTTGCAATTGCAAGATGCAATCTTTTATTGAGGAAGCTGTTCTTCTTTCATACTCACCGGGTACATTTCTATGATCTTTCCCCAGATGACTGACCAAGTGAAATATCTGTGAGACCGAGACGGCTTCAGAGGACGGGAAGACAGACAAGGTTTTTATTCCTCACCCTCATTGTGCTGAGGCTTCAACTTTCTTTTACATATTAGTCTTGCGTTTATTTGCTCTGTAAAATCTCCACTGTGGCTGCCATTCTCCTAATTACCAAATTACTTGCTACACTAAATGTCATGGCCCAAGGGGCATTTTAAAGCACAAGATCTATTGCAGGTGAAGCTCTATGGCTTCTAGAATAAAATATATAGATTCCATGCAGATAAATAGCTCCAGAATTAGTTTTCTCTCAGTGACCACATCATTCTGCCAGCACAACAAAGCTGTTGAGTATATTAGGTTAGACTAAAGCGCAAAGACTACTTCCCAAGGGCGGCTAATTACAGCAAACTGAACATTGATTGGTTTCTTTGGGCTAATGCATGTTGCACATAGTTTTCACACTATATCATGCTTAGTCTGGAAAATGTAGTAAGTTATAGCAACCAATCAGAATTAATCTTTCACGCACCAAACTATATTAAACTGTAATTGGATGTTGTAGTTTAACCACTTAAGACCCGGACTTTTAGGCAGCTAAAGGACCCGGCCAGTTTTTGCGATTCGGCACTGCGTTGCTTTGCTTAACTGACAATTGCGCTGTCGTGCGACGTGGCTCCCAAACAAAATTGGTGTCCTTTTTTTCCCACAAATATAGTTTTTTTTTGTGGTATTTGATCACCTCTGCGGTTTTTATTTTTTGCGCTAATAGAGCGACAATTTTGAAAAAAATGCAATATTTTTTACTTTTTTCTATAATAAATATCCCCCAAAAATATATAAAACATTATTTTTTTTCCTCAGTTTAGGCTGATACGTATTCTTCTACCTATTTTTGGTAAAAAAAATGGCAATAAGCGTTTATCGATTGGTTTGCACAAAATTTATAGCGTTTACAAAAAAAGAGATAGTTTTATTGCATTTTTATTAATTTTTTTTTTTTTACTACTAATGGCGGCGATCAGCGATTTTTTTCATGACTGCGACATTATGGCGGACACTTCGGACATTTTTGACACATTTTTGGGACCATTGTCATTTTAAAAATGCATTGTTTACTGTGAAAATGACAATTGCGGTTTGGGAGTTAACCATTAGGGAGCGCTGAAGGGGTTATGTGTGACCTCATTTGTGTTTCTAACTGTAGGGGGGTGTGGCTGTAGGTGTGACATCATCGATTGTGTTTCCCTATAAAAGGGATCACACGATTGATGACAGCGCCACAGTGAAGAACGGGGAAGCTGTGTCTACACACAGCTCTCCTCGTTCTTCAGCTCCGGGAACCGATTGCGGGACTCCAGCGGCGATCGGGTCCGCGAGTCCCGCGGTCACGGAGCTTCAGATCAGGTCGCGTGCACGCGCCCGCGACCCCACGGCTGGGCTTAAAGAGCCACGTACATGTACGTGGATGTGCCCAGCCGTGCCATTCTGCCGATGTATATCGGCGTGAAGGGGTCCTTAAGTGGTTAATGCCCCTTATACAGTATTACTGCTCTGTAACCAGAGGTGGTGCTAGGGAGTTTTCAGTTACGCTGCTATGCAGGTGCTTTAGGACAGTGGTCATCCCCAGGTCCCACTAACAGGCCAGGTTTGCAAGATAACTGAAATACATCACAGGTAATATCATTTGCTGCTCAGTGATTGCAGTATTCTAGTCTGCATCTCCCCAAGGTAATACATAAAACCTGGCTTGTTAGTGGGCCCTGAGGACAGGGTTGATGACCACTGCTTTATGAGGTATATCAGAAACTATTGCAATTGCCTTAGCAGCAACACTATTGTAAAAGTACTTGGTATGGTAAAGTGGTAGTGCTGCTTGAGAAGACAATTTAGAATGTTAAGCCTCATACACACGATTGGATTTTCCAACAGGCTGTTGGTGGAAAATCCGACCGTTTGTACGCTCCATCGGACATGTTGGGTGGCAGGCTAGAAATTTTACCCGGACAATGGTCTGTTGTCGGATTTTCCGAGTGTGTGCACACAAGTCCGTCGGACAAAAGTCCAAAGTACAAACACTCATGCTCAGAAGCAATGCTTACCAAACACAACATTAGCAGAAGGTGCCTAAAGGGTGGTGATAAAAAGCTGAAAAATTAAGTAGTACGTAGCTACGTTCGTGTTTTTTGGCTGACAATTGTGTGCCGTTTGTATACAAGACACTTTCCTGGCCAACGATCGTGTGTACCAGGCTTAAGAAGTACTACTGTAGCTTAAATCAGACCAAGAACTGGGTAACAAACCCCCCCACCCCTGCATGCACGTATGTCTTATTCGTTAGAGTAGAAGAGATAACTGCAAACATTTGAACATACTATAACAATAAATAATAACAAGGCAGATCGGAAGAAATGTAAATGTCATGAGTATGCTCTAATTTCCTAAAATGCCATTTACAGGAACATTACTTGCATTACAGTAGAAGTATTTGAATTTGCATTCAATATTTCTATTTTTCTAAAGCAATCTGTGCACCTCTTAGGCCGGGTACTCACGACCAAACATGTATGGTGAAAGCGGTCCGTCGGACCGTTTTCACCATACATGTCTGCCAGAGGGCTTCTGTACGATGGTTGTACACACCATCGTACAGAAGTCCGCGCGTAAACAATACGCGGGGCGTGTCCGCGGTGTCGCCGCGTCGATGACGCGGTGTCGCCGCGACAATGACGCGGCGACGTGGGCGGCCCGCCTTTAAAATGCTTCCACGCATGCGTCGAAGTCATTCGACGCATGCGAGGGACGGCGGGCGCCTGGACATGTACGGTAGGTCTGTACTGACGACCGTACATGTCCGAGCGGGCAGAATTCCAGCGGACTGTTTTAAAACAAGTCCAGGAATATTTGTCTGCTGGGAAAAGGCCCGGCGGGCAAATGTTTGCTGGAATTCGGCCCGCTCGCGCCCACACACGACCAAACATGTCTGCTGAAACTGGCCTGCGGGCCAGTTTCAGCAGACATGTTTGCTCGTGAGTATGGGGCCTCAGAGTGTTTTTTTTAATCATAATGAATTTTCTAGTACTCATTTAAAACAAGACCTGGAGAAAATGAATTATTTAACAGTAGACATAAAGTATATTATACTA
Source organism: Rana temporaria (assembly GCF_905171775.1). NCBI lineage: Eukaryota > Metazoa > Chordata > Amphibia > Anura > Ranidae > Rana > Rana temporaria. The sequence continues at coordinate 71,400,302 of NC_053490.1, forward strand.
TAAAGTACATTTTGATTTTTTGTTTAATAGATAACTAGCTACTCAAGTAGATGTAAGTAGGGTTGAGCGAACCCGAACTGTAAAGTTCGGGTTCGTACCGGACTTTTGGGTTTTTGGTACCCCGACCCGAACCCGAACAATTTGCTGTAAGTTCGGGTTCAGGTCCGGTGTTCGGCAATGTAATGGCGTGCTGCAGGGCAGCCAATCACCATTTGTTTCACTCGTGTGACCTAGAAGCCATCACAGCCATGCCTACTAATGGCATGGCTTTGATTGGCCAGTGCAACATGTGACCCAGCATGTGACCCAGCCTCTATATAAGCTAGAGGCACATAGCACAGCTTGTCACTCTGCTTTAGATAGGGTAGGGAAAGGCTGCTGCTGATCTGATCTGAGGGAGAGAATTAAGATAGGAGTCAGACTGTCCTGCTTCAGAAATCATATTACACCAGCGCTGCATATGTTCCTGTGAGATACTCTGCATTAGATACTTTAGGGAAAGGTTCCCGATTGTGCTTATAGGGAGAGAAATATATAAGAGTCAGTCCTGCTTCAGAAATCATATTACACCAGCACTGCATATGTTTCTGTGAGATACTCTGCATTAGATACTTTAGGGAAAGGTTCCTGATTGTGCTTATAGGGAGAGAAATAAATAGGAGTCAGTCCTGCTTCACAAATCAAATTGCAGCAGCACTGCATATGTTCCTGTGAGATACTCTGCATATTGCACCAGCACTGCATATGTTTCTGTGAGATTCTCTGCATTAGATACTTTAGGGAAAGGTTCCTGATTGTGCTTATAGGGAGAGAAATATATAGGAGTTAGTCCTGCTTCACATATCAAATTGCAGCAGCACTGCATATGTTCCTGTGAGATACGCTGCATATTGCACCAGCACTGCATATGTTCCTGTGAGATACTCTGCATATTGCACCAGCACTGCATATGTTCCTGTGAGATACTCTACATTAGATAATTTAGGGAAAGGTTCCTGATTGTGCTTATAGGGAGAGAAATATATAGGAGTCAGTCCTGCCTTATTTCCCTAGCCACATTTATTTGCAAAGTACTTGCCATGCTCTTACCAACATTTTGCTGCCATTTGCAGCCCTCTAGCCCTTTCCCTTAGTTTTTTAGAGACATTTTAGTACTCAAAAGTTTGGGTCCCCATTGACTTTAATGGGGTTCGGGTTCGGGGTCAAGTTCGGGTCAAGTTCGGGTCCCGAACCCAGACTTTTTTCCGAAGTTCGGCCGAACCCGTCGAACCCGAACAGCCAGGTGTCCGCTCAACTCTAGATGTGAGGTGTCAGTTGAAAATGTTTATTTCAATATTGAATGTAATTTTTAGAACTTACCTCTTATGACACGGCCCATGTCATGGCATAGGTTACATGTCCTGGGCTAGGTGCTGCATTTTGAAACTGTTTGACATAAACAGCTAATTATCCTGTGTGGAAACAGGGGTCACCCTTGAGAAGTCTATGGGGTTGATCTACTAAAACTGGATAGTGCAAAATCTGGTGCAGTTCTGCATATAAACCAATCAGCTTCCATTTTTTTGTTAAAGCTTAATAAAACAAAATGAAATTAGAAGCTGATTAACTACCATGCATGGCTCCACCAGATTTTGCACTACCCAGTTTTAGTAAATCAGCCCCTATGTGTATTTGAACCAGAAGGTGTGCCCAACGGACATTCTTGGAGTCCAAAAGACAATGTGCACATGATAACAGGAGAAGACAAAGGCAGTCAATACGTTTCTGGAGCCACGAAGTCTCCCTTCATCAGGGTTTTAGCACTTGTCAGAATGTTTATAGGACTCAAAGCAAAGCTTCTGGATTTATTATTCTAGCCCAGAAGGATGCTTGCATCGACTTTCACTTACTGATCACCCTCCTCATCTGGATTAATAAATCCAGGAGCTTTGCTTTGAGTCTTATAAACATGCTAACAAGTGTCAAAGCCCCGGTGAAAGGGGGTTATTAAGATTATAACTGTCCTCATGTCTCTGCCCAGGCCCTCCTCTTGGTTTGCTGCCATCTCCACCCACTGCCAACCTTGTGTGACACTCACAGTGGGCAGTGACAAGCACATACTGTAAATTTCCTGTATTACCCACAGCTAGGATACATTTCCTATGAGCCATTCGCCTAGAGGAGTGGTTCTCAACCCTCTAGTGCCGTGACCCCTTGATAACATTTCCCAAGTTGTAGGGACCCCTGACATTAAAATTTTCATAGTGTGGGTTGTCAGCACCCAAGGCAAGACAAGTAATTTGCCCCCTTTAGTGCTCCCTGAGTCCCTTCCACTCGTACAGTATTAAAACACCTTAAGATACATTTATTTTCCCCATCCCTCTCTCTAGCCGTCTTTCTTGTTCTTTCTCTTATTCTTTCTCTCCCTTTTTCTTTATTCCTCCCCCTCTTTTCCATGTATGGGATGAGTGGTAGTGCTGGTGGGGGGTGGGATCAGTGGCAGTGCTGGGGGGAATTCTGATCAGCACTTAGGTGCTCTTGATCCAGCTTATCTGCTGATCTGAGAACTGTAGTGGGGACTTTTAAAGGCAACTATAATCAGGTAGTGTTACTCACTGTGTCTCTGGCTTCACAGTGTCTCAAACTTTGTGGTGCCTCGCAGCAGTGACACCTATGCTGAAATCAGGAGATAGGGTCTCCTTCAGCCTCTCCCACTTTACATTCCTCACCAGTCAGCTGACCTCTAGTCATTGCCCCCTGGCCATGCTGTGAACTGAATGGGCGGCTGCGAAGAGGCTGAGTGGGCAGCCAAGGGCTCCAGGAACAGCCCAGCTGGGTGGCCACAGGGTCCAGGGACAGCCCAGCTGGGCGGCCTCGAAAAGGCTGGGAGAGCAGGGCGGGCTTCAGGAACACATGTTGGCATTTTTAGCGCTGTACCGTCTGAAAAAGCCTGCTACTGCTTTTGTTTGATAAGTTAAAAAGCAGCAGTGGAATGCAGAATAGTATTTCATCAACTCAGAGGTGACTAATGTAGGCATAATTTTCACCCTTTTACTTCTGGTTTTGGCAACAGTGGGGCTTAATTAATGACCGTGATGATACACTCTAAGCTCTATATGAAATATCAGCCAAGTTTATTTGTATCAGAAGTCATTTAGCCAGTCTGGTGACATGTCTCCTGTGACTCTGTTGTTATTATAGTCGAGGGAATAGGAATGTGTACATGAGGACAATATAGCTGAGCGGTAATGAGATGGGGTCAGTTCAGCTGAAAATAGTCTAGTGTAATTGCAAGAATAATGAGAGCAATACAGGAAGGACTCGCAGCAATAAGAATTAATGTGGCTTTGTGGTTTTCTCTATTTTCTCCTGTGTATGACACATTTTCCAAGGATTCTTTTGTCGTAGGCGTGAGATCATTTTAAAGTAGAAAGTGGCTGGCCACTTGTCTTATGATTTGGACCCTTTTATATTGTGTAAGGATTGTTTGCCTTTAGTTGCTTCTGAGGCCGCGTACACACGATCAGTCCATCCGATGACAATGGTCCGATGAAGCTGACTGATGGTCTGATGTGCCTACACACCATCAGTTAATGAACCGATCGTGTCAGAACGCGGTGACGTAAAACACGACGTGCTGAAAAAAACGAAGTTCAATGCTTCCAAGCATGCGTCGACTTGATTCTGAGCATGCGCGGGTTTTTAACCGATGCTTTTGCATACTAACGATCGGTTTTGACCCATCGGTTAGGCATCCATTGGTTCAATTTTAAAGCAAGTTCTCTTTATTTTGACCGAAGGATAACGGACCGATGGGACCCACACACGATCGGTTTGGACCGATGAAACGGTCCTTCAGTCCGTTTTCATCGGTTTTGACCGATCGCGTGTACGCGGCCTAAGAGGTAACAATTTTCTAGAGCAGCAATACGGTTTTATTTGTGAAGCAGCTATGCATGAAAATAGTCTACGGAGGGGCAGATCTCTGATCCATTTCAAGTATTCTAGCTATATAAAACGCGATTTTCAGGCAATTGTTTTTTATTTTTTGGGGGACATTTATTTAACCACTTTAAATAAGAAGAGCACAGATCTCATTATTGGAATAGAATATTCATATTATTGGATTTTTTTCATCTAGTGTATTCGTCTCCAAATGCGGCCCTTTGCTTGCCTTTATCCAGGCTTTGGGACACTATTTCCAACATTTATATGAGGTACTATTCCCCCCCACTGATACCAATGATGGGGCACGATTCCCCCCACTGATACCAATGATGGGGCACTATTCCTCCCACTAACACCAATGATGGGGCAATGATGGGGCACTATTCCTCCCACTAACACCAATGATGGGGCACTATCCCTTCCACTGACACCAATGATGGGACACTATTCCTTCTGCTAATACCAATGATGAGGCATTATTCTTTTCACTGACACCATTGATGGGGTACTATTCTTTCCACAGATACTATTTTCTACTTCCACTGGCCACTAAAGTCTAAAGGTCAGAAAACTGGCCCTTTGTTTAGAAAGTCTGATGACCCCCGATGGGGCTAGTGGATTGACACTGTGTAATTCCTACATGGGTTATCAGTTATATACAGTATTATCACTATTCTTTTGTTTGTGTTTTGCACGGGCACTGATTTGTTTCTTTTTTTTTCTTTATTTGCAATCTGTTGCAATTCATTTATTCACATTGTTATTTGGCTATACAAACAATTTTGTGGGGTTTTCACATATTGGGCTGGTAATGGAGCTCAGCACTGGGCTTTTGAAGGTGTTAGCCATCTGGTCTATGCTGATAACTGGAGGGATCACTAAGCACAGCGACAGAGTATTCATTTATTGTTTAATAGAGATCTGCATATTGGTTGAAATTTGGTACATCGAGATAGGATGTGTGTATGAGTAATTTTCTTTTCATATATATATATATATATATATATTTATTATCTATATCTCTCTGTTTTATGTTTTTTACTTAATGAGACACCTAGACACAGAGGGCCAGATTCAGAAAGGATTTACGCCGACGTAATTATGCATTATGCATTATGGGTGGAACTGCATACAGATGTGCGTAGTTCAAAATTAATCATTGGAGTTTGTTATAAACCACCCAATGTTAATGAGGAAGTGGAGACTCAGCTCCTTGCACAGATGGAAAGGGCTGCAAGGTCTGGGACGGTGATAATAATGGGGGATTTTAACTACCCAGAAATTGACTGGATTAATGGCACTTCTGGGACAGTTAAAGGACAAAAATTTAAAAACCTATTGCGGGACAATTTTATGGTGCAGTTTATTGAGGCGCCAACTAGGAATGATGCCCTGTTGGACCTGATAATCTCAAACCATGCAGAGCTTATTACTAATGTTCAGATAAAGGAACACCTGGGTAGCAGTGATCATAACATGATTTCATTTAATGTTAACTATAAGCAAGAAATACATACAGGAAATATTAAAACACTAAATTTTAAGAGAGCAAATTTTCCAAGGATGAGGGCTGCTCTCCAGGACTTGGACTGGGAGGGACTATTGGCACAGATGAACACAGAACAGAAATGGGAATTCTTCAAAAAGACTGTGTGGAACCTCACTGCAAAGTATGTTCCCATGGGCAATAAGTTTAAAAGGCTAAAAATAAAACCTATGTGGCTCACGGTCAAAGTTAAAAAAGCTATAAACAATAAGAAAGTAGCTTTTAAAAAATACAAAAATGAAGGAACACTAGTGTTGTTTAAATGTTACAAAGAATATAACAGGATATGCAAAAAGGAAATCAAGGATGCAAAAATTCAAAACGAACGACAGATTGCAAAAGATAGTAGGACAAAACCCCAAAAATTCTTTAAATATATTAATAGTAAAAAGGTGAAGTCTGAGCATGTAGGCCCCTTACAAAATAATCTAGAGTGGGTGACTGGGGACAAAGAGAAGGCAAATTTATTAAATACTTTCTTCAGCTCTGTGTATACAATGGAGCATGGGGGAGCTCATGTCCAAAATGGGGGTGGGAGTGACACAGCCTCAAATCCACAATGGCTCAAAAGCAGTGGCGTCTCCAGCTTTCATATTTAGGGGGGGCACATGGGGGGACAGGGACAAAAGTAGGGGGGCCAACTATAAAATGCAATTATATATATATATATATATATATCTCCTGGGGCCCTTTACTACGATCTCACTATGGGCCCTTTCACATGTTCTGCAGTGAGCTCCCTTCCTACTATACTGGGGCCCCCCAGGGTGGCAGAAAACAAGAGATATGTCACCAGCACACCAAGAAAATATAAGGGTCCAAAGCAGTGGGAGAACTATCAGGGTTGCAAAGGTTGTCTTGCCACCGGGCCCTGGTGTTCTGCCACTCTAGGGTTCCCCAGCTGTCCTGCCCCTGCTATTTACAGAGCTGGTCTGGCGTCTGTCTCCTTGGCAGCGGCGGCAGTCTATTAGGATCTAGTGCTGGTGACATTATGGGTGCATGCAGGGGAAGGCTGGCACTATTGGTTATAGAGAGCCGAGCCCCCAGCTGGTCACCTAGCAGCAGTAATGCTATATAACCTTCTCTGTTGACATGCTGATCGGCATGTGATCCAGGTGATGCTCCCAGTCAGATCTAATAAACACAGTAATTATTAGCATCAAGAGTACAACCACATAAATATAATCAACCGTATGATCAGCAGCCATGTGGGCTCTATGCCTGTAAAGTGTGGGCTTTGATCAATAAAGTCACTGATATTTATGACTAGGATTTGACTAAGAGCATCACCTGGATTGCATCCTGATCAGCATGTCAGAGAAGGGTCCACTGCTGCTAAGCAACCTTCAGGGAGCTCAACTGTCTACAACCAATAGAGATGGGCTCGGGTGTGTTTGAAATCCCACATGCCCAATCCCGCCAGGAAGCCGACACTCCACAGTGCTAATCAATGTATGGGCTGCCTAAGAGCTAAGACCAGCCATAGACAGTTTAAATCTCAGCTGGTTCAGCAGAAACTGGCTGAGATTTGAACCATTAATGAGCAGATTCTCTTATAATTATCACTAGTGGTTGCTGTATAGCCACTGGTGATAATCACTGTTTGTCGGGAGAATATAATTGCTGGGCAGGAGGGATATTACCCTGTCACCACTGTCTGTTGATGGGGGAATCATGCAAGTTTCTTTCCTGCAATCTGTGGATGCAGGAAAGAAATTTGCACCGTATATTATCTGCCTAACTGAAAGTGAAAGTAAATTGTGAATGTTTTGAAAGAACAGAAGAGGGGGAGGGAGACAGATCGGGGGGGGACAGAAGGGATGGAGATAATGTAGTTCAGTGATTACAGTGTACTGCAGTCTGCAGTGCACACACTTAAACACGGCCCAGGCTAGAATATCTGGTTGTGTGAGCGCTCGCATTATGCAGTGTCGGCGAGCAGAGGGAGGGGGAGGAATCCCCCGCAGAGCTGACTGGGGACGCTCTCCCTCTCGGGGAGCAAAATACAAAAATTGGGGGGGCACATGGTGGGGCACAGCATGATGTTGGGGGGGTCAGGGCCCCCTCTGCCCCCCCCCCCTAGGGACGCCTCTGCTCAAAAGTGATATGGTCCAGAAATATTTAGACAGAATAAAGGTGGATAAAGCACCTGGACCTGATGGCATCCATCCACGGATCCTAGGTGAGTTGAGCTCTGTCATTTCAAAGCCACTGTATCTAATATTTAGGGACTCATTAAAGACAGGAATATTACCACTGGATTGGCGCAGGGCCAATGTGGTGCCCATATTTAAAAAGGGAACAAAGTCTTTACCAAGTAACTATAGACCTGTTAGTTTAACTTCTATAGTTGGGAAGATACTGGAACGTTTAATAAAAGACCACATGGATGAGTTCTTGCTGGAAAAAAACTATTTAAGCAGCAGACAACATGGATTCATGAAAGACAGAAGTTGTCAGACAAACCTGATTTCCTTTTATGAAGAGGTAAGTAAAACCCTGGACAGAGGCGTGGCTGTGGACGTGATATACTTGGATTTTGCAAAAGCGTTCGATACAGTTCCGCACACACGGCTCATGTGTAAGGTAAGGTCTACAGGATTGGATATATCAGTTTGTAAATGGATAGAAAACTGGCTGAAAGACAGAATTCAGAGAGTCGTGGTTAATGATTCTTACTCTGAATGGTCCAATGTTATCAGTGGTGTACCCCAAGGTTCAGTGCTGGGACCCTTACTTTTCAATATATTTATAAATGATATTGGGTCTGAGATCAAAAGTAACATTTCTGTCTTTGCAGATGACACCAAGCTATGCAGTGGAATAACGTCCTTGCAGGATGTCTCCAATTTACAAGTCGACCTCAATGCTCTGTCTAATTGGGCGACTGAGTGGCAGATGAGGTTTAATGTAGATAAATGTAAAGTTATGCACTTGGGGGCTAAGAATATGCATGCATCATACATACTAGGGGGAGTACAACTGGGGGGATCTGTAGTGGAGAAGGATCTGGGGGTTTTAGTTGATCATAAGCTCAATAATAACATGCAATGCCAAGCTGCGGTTTCCAAAGCGAGCAAAGTCCTTTCTTGTATTAAGAGAGGTATGGACTCCAGAGACAGAGATATCATTTTGCCCCTGTACAAATCATTAGTAAGACCTCATCTGGAATATGCAGTTCAGTTTTGGGCACCAGTTCTCAAAAAGGACATCGGAGAACTGGAGAAAGTGCAGAGAAGGGCAACCAAACTGATAAGAGGCATGGAGGAGCTCCGCTATGAGGAAAGATTAGAAGAACTAAATGTATTCACTCTTGAGAAGAGGAGAATAAGGGGGGATATGATCAACATGTACAAATATATAAGAGGTCCATATAGTGGACTTGGTGTTGAGTTATTCACTTTACGGTCAACACTGAGGACAAGGGGGCACTCTTTACGTCTAGAGGAAAAGAGATTTCACCTCCAAATACGGAAATGTTTTTTCACAGTAAGAGCTGTGAAAATGTGGAACAGACTCCCTCCAGAGGTGGTTCTGGCCAGCTCAGTAGATTGCTTTAAGAAAGGCCTGGATTCTTTCCTAAATGTACAGAATATAACTGAGTACTAAGATTTGTAGGTAAAGTTGATCCAGGGTAAATCCGATTGCCTCTCGGGGGATCAGGAAGGAATTTTTTCCCCTGCTGTAGCAAATTGGATCATGCTCTGCTGGGGTTTTTTGCCTTCCTCTGGATCAACTGTGGGTATGGAGTTGGGTGTATAGGATTTTACTGTGTTTTTTATTTTGTTTTTTTTATTTTTTGTGGTTGAACTGGATGGACTTGTGTCTTTTTTCAACCTGACTAACTATGTAACTATGTAACTATGTAACTATGTATCTTCTGATACGCCGTGTAAGTCCACGGATGCGCCGTCGTATCTATGCGCCTTATTCAGCAAACAAGATACGCCTGAATTTTGGCTTGATACGACCGACGTAAGTCTCCTACGCCGTCGTATCTTGGGCGCATATTTATGCTGGTTGCAAGGGGCGCTTCCATTGATTTACGCATCGAATATGTAAATGACCTAGATACGCCTATTCACGAACGTACTTACGCTCGTCGCTGTAATCTACGCCGTTTACGTAAGGCGTCCGGCGTAAAGTTAAGCCTCATAAAGCAGGGGTAAGTCATGTTAGGGTATGGACGTCGGAACAGCCATCGGATTTTACGTCGTTTGTGTAAGTCGTACGTGAATGGGGCTGGGCGTAGGTTACGTTCACGTCGAAGGCATTGAGTCGTCGTATCTTAGGGAGTATATGCAAAGTGATTCTGAGAATGCGCACACATGCGCCGTTCGTTCGGCCCTTCATTTACATGGGGTCACGCTTCATTTCAATACATCACGCCCACTACCTGCCTACTTTGAATTAGGCGGGCTTACGCCGGCCCATTTACGCTACGCCACCGTAACTTAGTGAGCAAGTGCTTTGTGAATACTGGCCTTGCCTCTCTATGTTACGTCGGCGTAGCGCATATGAGATGCGCTACGCCTGCACAAAGATACGCCGCTGTACGTGAATCTGGGCCAGAGTTGGTAAGTTTATATATGTGGAAAAAATACCTGTTGATTCTACCAAAAATCGAATTAAACTTTCCTCTCTGACTGTGCTGCACTGAAATCTTAAACAATGTTATTGGCCTTGCCCATTTCACCGCAGAACACTTTCCCAATATCTTATGGAAATGGGAGAAAGGCCTATTCTGTAGATAAGGAATGAGCAACCTAGGAAATAGGAGGTCCGGACCATTTATATTCAACATAGGTGGTAAAATTGTGGTAAAATAAGGGCTTACTCAACAATTAAACTAGCATTACATTATGATGCTTAAAGTATAACCTAAGGCTCCGTTCACACTGCCGCGACTAGGGATCCGAATTGTGAGACTCCAAGTTGCATGACATGTGAAATCCCATCTTAGTCGATGAGAGCTGTTTTAATTAGCACTACTCAAGTCACTGGTCCAAATCATTTGGTGGAGAGGATTATGGTATGGGGTTGTATTTCAGGGGTTGGGCTACTCCTAAGGTGTCAGCATATCAAGACATTTTGTGCTCACAACTGAATGGAAACAGTTTGGGGATGGCCCCTTCCTGTTCCAACATGACTGTCATCCACATCAGTGCCTGACCTCACAAATGCGCTTCTGGAAGAATGGTCAACCATTCCCATAGACACACTCCTAATTGAACAGCCTTCCCAGAAGAGTTGAAGCTGTTATAGCAAAGGGTGGGCCAACTCAATATTGAATCCTACGAGCTAAGATTGGAATGCCATTTATGTTCATGTGCGTGTAAAGGCAGATGTTCCAATACTTTTGGCAATATAGTGTATAATAGACACAAATTAATGCAGTTCTGTAATCATTAATCTACCATTAAATGTATTTTTCACATGCAAGCTGCGTAATTTCTTGGATTTGACATGCAATCAGATTCTTGTAGCCCCAGAATAGCAGAGCTAGAATGTAAAAGGAAGCAGCACAAAGACAATTGGGTCATGTGCTGACATGCTGATAGGAGGGGAGAGTAGAGAGAAGTGATCCTATCACTGTGCCGCTTCTTTCCCTGTCCAATTATAGGCTGGGACTGGTCCAGGACAACCTTGGCTCAGAGGAAGTAGATTGAACAGTTCTCACCATCAGAATGAGGACAGCTAGTGGCAGAAGGAAAGTACTGCGGTAAAAATCACTGGATTGAAGGTAAATACTGTAGCAAAAGCTGGTTTTGTTATTCAACCACATCCATACCGCGTCATTGTAAAATGACGGCGGCATGAACCCCTCCTCGATCCGGGTGGACGTCATATGACGTCCTGCGTTCCCGGCGATCAAGGGCGCGCGTGCCCGCGGCGACACTCGTGCCCACGATTGTCTGTAATCACGGCAGGAGTGCGGATCTGTGTGTGTAAACACCTCCTGTCAGCGGTGAGGAGACCAATGTGTGTTCCCAGTACAGAGGAACACACATTGGTCTCCTCCCCTTGAGAGTCCCCTCCCCCTACAGTTATAACACATCTTAGGGAACATATTAACCCCTTCAACGCCCCCTAGTGGTTAACCCCTTCCCTGCCAGTCACATTTACACAGTAATCAATGCATATTTATATCATTAATCGCTGTATAAATGTGAATGGTCCCAAAAACATGTCAAAAGTGTCCGATGTGTTCGCCGCAATGTCACGGTGACAGTAAAAAAATCGCAAATCGCTGCCAATACTAGTAAAATTAAAATAAAAATGCCATAAATCTATCACCTATTTTGTAGACGCAATGACTTTTGCGCAAACCAATCAATATATGATTATTGCGTTTTTTTTTTTTTTTACCAAAAATATGTAGAAGAATACGTATCGGCCTAAACTGAGAAAAAAAAATGTTTTTTTAAAAAAAATTGTGATATTTATTAAATAAAAGTAAAAAATTGTGTTATTTTTTTTAAATTGTCGCTCTTCTTTTGTTTATAGCGCAAAAAATAAAAACCGCAGAGATGATCAAATACCACCAAAAGAAAGCTCTATTTGTGGGAACAAAATGATAAAAAAAATGTTTGGGTACAGTGTAGCACGACCGCGCAATTGTCATTCAAAGTGCGACAGCGCTGAAAGCTGAAAATTGGCTTGGGCAGGAAGGTGTGTAAGTGCCCGGTATGGAAGTGGTTAATCTTTTATTGGGCTATTTTATTTATATTTTGTTATGTTTGGTCGGAGTTCTTACTTCATATTATTTAGCACGTTTGTATTGGATTCTTCCACAAGAAGTGTGTTCCGTCCCTGTGTGTGGTAGAATACTTTTAGATAGCATCTGCCTTGGTATTGCGAATTTAGGAAGTCTCACTGTTAACAAGCAGAAGGTGAATTGTAGCTGGCACAGACCTGCTGAGCCAGGGCAGAGGCACCTCCGTCTAATTATTCTGCTCCCTGGGTTACATCAGTGCCCTGTCACAGCTAGTTAGCTCCTTGTGTGTGGATATCTGGTCACCTGTCAAACTGATGCAATCTATGAGAAACACAAACACAGTGTTTTGACATTTTTCAGTCCAGAAAGAAATATTGGAGTGTTATTTAATCTTTTTTTAATTCCTATTCAAAGTGTTTGTCTTTTACTCCATAAACTCTCATGTACGTAATGTCAGTATATGTGGATTACCTGTTCTGGATTTTAACCATGTGATTAAACTGGATTATGTGCAGTGAGTACATTGCGGTCTGAAATTCATAAAAGCAGAAGGTAACGTGATTGTAAACGTTCGATTTTACAAATACAAAAAACAAAACAAACATGCCTATACTTACCTACAATGGTTTTGCACAGAGCAGTCCCAATCCTCTTCTTCTGGAGTTCCCCATCGGCGTTCCAGGCCCCTCCTCTTCCTCGGGTGCCCCCACTGAAAGACACTTTATCATGGGGGAACCTGTGTGGGCTCGCTTCTGAGTCCTGCTGCTGCATCTATTGACACAGGCGGTGGGACTCGGCTCTGCCCCCCACTCCTGTGTCACAGCTTTTGATTGACAGCAGCAGGAGACAATGGATCCCCCTGCTATCAATTTGTCCAATGAGGAGACAGTGGGCTTGTGCACATTGCTGGATCAAATTGGGCTCAGGTAATAAAAAGGGGGGGGGGGGCTGCAACACATAAGGTTTTTCACCTTAACCACTTAAGGACCAAGCCTCGTTTTGAGACTTGTTGTTTACAAGTTAAAATATATTTTCTTGCTAGAAAATTAATTAGAACCACCAAACACCATATCTATATTTTTTTTCAGACACCCTAGAGAATAAAATTTCGGTCATTGCAATACTTTATGTCACACTGTATTTGCGCAGCGGCCTTATGCCGCGTACACACGATCACTTTTCGGGTTGTAAAAAAGGACGTTTTTCAGGCTCTAGAAAAAACAATGTTTTTTTCAACTTGATCATTAAAACGGCCTTGCCTACACACTATTGTGGAAAAAAAATGCTCTAGCAAAGCGCGTGATGTACAACACGTACAACGGCACTACAAAATGGAAGTGGAAGTTCCATTCGGATGACGCCACCTTAAAACAAATAAAAGCATTTTTTGTAAATCTATGAAACTATAATGCCGCGTACACACGATCATTTTTCAGCATGAAAAAAAATCATTTTGCCTGTTTTTCAGAACCTAAAAAATGCTCTGAAGCCCACACACGATCGTTTTTAATGACATAAAAAAAACGTAATTTTTTACAACCCGAAAAATTATCATGTGTATGCGGCATCACAATTGCAATTCACCGCAGAGACCACTTTTATCCTAAAGAGAACCACACGCCGTTCCTGAAAATACTGGAGTTATAGCAGCTAGCTGCTGCCATAACCTTGGTATTTAAAGGGGTTATAAAGGTTATGCTAGTGCATTGTTGGTTCACTTACCTTTTCCTTCGATTTCCCTTCTAAATGTTTTTTCTCTTTGTCTGAATTTCTCACTTCCTGTTCCTCCTCAGTAAGCTGTTCTGGCTGACTAACCCCCAGCCAGAACAGCTCGGGTGATGATGGGGGCAAGCTTACTGAGGAGAAACAGGAAGTGAGAAATTCAGACAAAGAAAAAAAACATTTAGAAGGGAAATCAAAGGAAAAGGTAAGTGAACCAACAATGCACTAGCTTAAAGGAACCGATTTAGAAAATAAAAAACAAACCTTTACAACCCCTTTTAATGTCAAAGTACGAACGTACAGGTAATGCATAGAATGCATTAAGTTGAAAAAATCTTACGGCTTTACATATACAACCACTTTAAATTATATTAAACATTACATAGACTGCATTTTTGTATTATAACCACTTGCCGTCGCCGCACCGTCGAAATACGTCCACAAGGTGGCTCTGCTGGGCGAGAGCACGTAATATGACGTCCCCCGCTCGCCCCCCGCTCGCCCCCGACTCCCGTGCGTGTGCCTGGCGGGCGCGATCGCCGCCGGGCACACGCGATCGCTCGGTACAGAGCGGGGAACGGGAGCTGTGTGTGTAAACACACAGCTCTCGTTCCTGTCAGCGGGGGAAATGCTGATCTTCGGTTCATACAATGTATGAACCGTGGATCAGTGTTTCCCCTAGTGAGGCCACCCCCCCCCCCCCCTAAGAACACACCCAGGCATACTTAACCCCTTCCCCCCCCCCTAGTGTTAACCCCTTCACTGCCAGTGGCATTTTTATAGTAATCCAATGCATTTTTATAGCACTGATCGCTATAAAAATGCCAATGGTCCCAAAAATGTGTCAAAAGTGTCCGAAGTGTCCGCCATAATGTCGCAGTACCGAAAAAAAAAACGCTGATCGCCGCCATTACTAGTAAAAAAAAATATAATAAAAATGACATAAAACTACCCCCTATTTTGTAAACGCTATAACTTTTGCGCAAACCAATCAATAAACGCTTATTGCGATTTTTTTTTAAGAAAAATATGTAGAAGAAAACGTATCGGCCTAAACTGAGGAAAAAAAATGTTTTTTTTTATATATTTTTGGGGGATATTTATTACAGCAAAATGTAAAAAATATTCATTTTTTTCAAAATCGTCGCTCTATTTTTGTTTATAGCGCAAAAACTAAAAACCGCAGAGGTGATCAAATACCACCAAAAGAAAGCTCTATTTGTGGGAAAAAAAGGACGCCAATTTTGTTTGGGAGCCACGTCGCACGACCGCGCAATTGTCTGTTAAAGCGACAGAGTCCCGAATCGCAAAAAGTACTCTGGTCTTTGGGCAGCAATATGGTCCGGGGGGTAAGTGGATAATGTTACGTATGTATTGTACAATTCTGGGGTATTAACAACCATTGTAATGCTCCAGGACCACATGCAAAGCCATTTTTCTTTGTTTCTGTCATACATTTTTTCAAATAAATAAACTTTCTTCAACATTTCTGCTAAATTTTTTGGGGGTGAAAATAACCCAAATCAGTGTATATTATTTAGCATGTATAAAAGTTATACAGTATTTTTCTGAAAATTGATCAGTCCTGATGTTCTGATATCCTATCTCATTTTTTCAGGGCCTGAAAACACCAGGACACTAAAAATATATATTTTTTGGAAAGAAGACAGTCCAAGGTATTTTGTAGGAGACCTGGCGAGATTTGTCATTTTTTTTTTGTCACTTTTTTTGGAAAAAAAGTATTTTACATACAGTGCAGTACCGGGGGTGTGGTGGTGATCAGGGACTGGCGACAGTATATAAATCAATTATTTTTTATAAAAAAAATCTACAATTTTGTTTTTACACAATGTGACCAGAGCAATACAGTGTTACCATAGTAACACTCTACTACTCTAGGGAAGTGATCAGGATATATATATGTGTAGCGCCCATGTACTTTATAGTACTGGTGCTAGTCAAATTTAAGTACAGATCAGAGTGTAGTTAAACTCTGATCCAGATTATTAGTAGCAAATTGCGGTCTCTGTTTCAGTTCTTCCAACCCCAGCCCTGCAGGTGGAAGCATGTGAAGTCGAGGTTTGGGTGCTCTTCCCAGCAGCCAATCACAAGGGTTTTTCTTTGGTGTGCATCTGAACCAGCGATGTGGATCCAGTGATCGACTAGGTTCCCTCTTTTGAAGATCCCAAGCTGAGTGCTGTTTGGTGGGGGAGTTGGTCTGAGGAGCGCCATTGAGAGGCTGGCGGTCCAATAGGGCTTGGACGAAACCACCGGGGATCACAGGTAGCCAGACACTGCAGGACTGATCACCTGTCAGTCGGTACCTGAGCGACAAGTTGAAGGAGATCCAGACGTAACTCGAGTAAGACCCCTTTCACACGTGCGGACCGTATGTCCACTTTTTCATCCATCCGTTTGCGGATAAAAAAGGGACATGTATTGGTCCCAATGAGATTGCGGGTGTCAGCGGATGAATATCCGCTGACACCCGTAATCGTCCGCCTCCAAAAAGATCCGATTTTGCAGACGGAAGAAAACCCTATTTTTTTCTTCCGTCTGCGGATCGGATCGTATGAACACGGACACACGGTCTGTGTTCATCCGATCCCCCCATAGGGGAGAGCGGAGAAAAGACAGGGTAGTCCCTGCACAGTGTGCGTGGACCGCCCTGTCATCCGTCGGCTCAGCGGGGATCAACGGAGCGATCCCCGCTGAGCAAGCGGAGCATACGGAGGCGGATCATTACTGATCCGCCCCATGTGAAAGGGTCTAAGGAGGCATATCTCCAATAATCCAACCCAGAGGGGACCTGTGGCAGAGGTATCTTCTGAGGCTCTTTGAGAGGGGTATGTGGCAGAGACTTATTCCTATAATTGTCCAAGTGATACTCCGGCTGCCAGGTCAGTGAGAGAGGCCTGTCCGGGTACACTGAACCCACTTCGGCGGGAGTTGCGAAGAGAAGTGTTACATTTGGGAGCAGGACTGTTTCCTATCATTACGCCTGAATCTTTCTCCTTTCAACTTTACTCTTGTCACCACAAGTTTATTGTTTTTACCCTGCTGGGTAATAAAGAGCACAGCAAAAGAGCACCTGTCGTGGACATTCCTTTACTTCTGTTTATGCACATACGCATCATTCACCCCTAGAGAATTTGGAGGAGCTGCGAGGTAACATGCCGCCCAAAAATCCAGAAGCTCCAATCGGGGTAATGCTATATATATATATATATATTTTTTTTTTTTTTTTTTTTTTTTGATTGTTTGTACAAGTGCATTTCACTGGTATAAGCAACCATTTTTACTCTATGAAATGAATTCATTCAGTGTATTTTGTTGTGATTATCTGTGAATGGCCACAGCTAATCACATGGTATAGATGGGCTGTAATTGGCCTGGTCTGTACCATTTGATCACTGTGACCAATCACAGCTTGTACTGCAATTGTATACAATGGTTGGCATGAAAGGAGGAAGCCATCCATTGTTTACAATTGTCATGTGATCTGCTGTGATTGTTTACAGCGATCACATGGTGCTTGCAGTGGGCCGGTGCACTGATCAGTCTTCGGCTGTGTCTGTTGGACACATCACGCCGCAGCGCGACCCCGCAGCTGCATTTAAGTTGTGATCCGGGAGGATGTCATATGATGTCCACCCAGATCAATGGAAGTCCTGCTATAGGTTGGACAGTAACTGGTTAAACTGACAGAAATACTTTATTCCTCTAAAAGCAAATAAGGCAACACTTCCAGTAGCAAGTGTAAAAAAAAATGGATTTTAGCAAAATTACAAAATAAAAGTCTGCTTATCTTTAACACAATAACATAAACAATGTTTCACCAACACAAGGTTTTAACCACAGAAAATGTTGCCAATGCTGGCTTAGGCAGCATTCATCTAAGCTCAACAGTTAGGAAGTTTTCCAGACATGTGTCCACTCTCAACCCGTCTTTTCTCCAAACCTTCTCAAGGAGCTTCCTACCTTTTAGGGACCTTTTCCTGGAGCATGGTTGACTCTCGGATGCTCTTTAAAGCAACCATAAGCCAAATATGGACAAAATGTCTGTCCAGCACCCAAGCAGAAGAGAATTAAGAGAGGCTAGTGAGAATCTAAATTTAATTCATTTAATCTAAAAACTGTATATACAGGTATTCGGGAAAATTGTTTTCATACTTAACATAATTTTCCTTTCCTAGATTCTCCTCATGTCAGCCAAGGATTCCATAGTAGGCTGATGTGAGTCCGGGAATATACATGAATTTATACATTTTATATGTTATAATGTAGTGAGCTCCTAATAAAACTGGCATGAAACAAATTAATTTCCTGTTATGTCTATTCTGTAATCAAATTATTAGCTTCTATCTTTTTATTTACAAAGCTTAATTAAACAAGCTGAAGATAGAAGCAGGATGCCATGTACAGTTGCTTTAGTTTCTGTCCCAGTTTTGGTGAATTCCTCCCAATGTGTCAAAACATATGTGTAATATAAACCCAACTACATACAAAATACATTTTTGTGTATTGCGCATCAATTACCTTGCTGAATAATGCTGCTTGCAAAGACCTCTTCCCAACACATCTTAAGTTCAGTTCAGTTCGAGCTTCAGCTTCCTCTTTCCTTAATATTTCCTGTCCTGGGTACTTGGAAAGTTCTCTGCTCATTATCTCTTTGGGATCGGTCCCATCACCACCCTGGTGTGATTCCTCTGTGACTTAAGGTCGCAAAAGGGTAGAGTGGGTGGTAATATTTAAATGCCACTTCCTTCAGTCTGCATCTCCTGTTGCAGCCCCACCTCTCATTTGGAACCAAAAGCAAGCCCCTTTCTCTTCCCTGCCATTTGGCACCAAAACCAAGCCTCTTCCTCCTCTCTTTTATCTGGCACCAAAACTGAGCCCCTTGCCCTTCCCTGCCATTTGGCAGCAAAACCAAGCCCCTTCCTCCCCCTGCCATTTGGCACCAAAAACTGAGCCCCTTCCTCTTCCCTTCCACTAGGCACCAAAACCAAGCCCCTTCCTCTTCCCTTCTATTTGGCACCAAAACGGAGCCCCTTCCTTTTCCCTGCCATTTGGCAGCAAAACCAAGCCCCGTCCTCTCCCCTGCCATTTGGCACCAAAAACTGAGCCCCTTCCTCTTCCCTTCCACTGGGAATCAAAGCCAAGCCCCTTTCTCTTCCCTTCTATTTGGCAGCAAAACCAAGCCCCTTTTTCTTCCCTGCCATTTGACACCAAAAACTGAGCACTTCCTCTTACCTTCCACTGGGCACCAAAACTGAGCCCCTTCCTCTTCCCTTCCACTGGGCACCAAAACCAAGCCCCTTCCTCTTCCCTTCTTTTTGGCACCAAAAACCGAGCCCCTTTATCTTCCCTTCCATTTAGCACCAAAACTGAGCCCCTTCCTCTTCCCTTCCACTGGGCACCAAAGTCGAGCCTCTTCCTCTTCCCTTCCACTGGGCACCAAAGTCGAGCCTCTTCCTCTTCCCTTCCACTGGGCACCAAAGTCGAGCCTCTTCCTCTTCCCTTCCACTGGGCACCAAAGTCGAGGCTCTTCCTCTTCCCTTCCACTGGGCTCTTCCTTGTCACTTTTCAAACATTGTACAGTACAGAATTGTTACAAGTAAGCTAAATAAAATAAAATAAAATAAATAAAATTAAAAAGCCTTGATACCAATGCAATGCAATAACAATAAAGAATTAAAATCTAGAAAATGTAAGCAAATCTTTATAAAAATAAAAGGCCAAATAATATAAAACAATGTGTCTGCTTGTGATTCTTTACCACTGTGCATTAAAAGACTTGTTTGTTCTTGTAAATAATAATGTTTCTTTGGCACTTTGTAGTCCAAACATTAGCAATGTGAATCGAATCCCGTATCCTATGCAACAGGGAACTAACAGAGAACTAACCCACTGGAACAAATTGACCTCCACTTTATAGAAAGGTCTGACAGAATTTGTTTGTACTCTTGTTCAGCTCCAAACTTTACATCTTATCTTCCACTTAAAAACATGTCAGCAAATAGAGAAACTCTGATAGTATAAAATCTTTCTAAAACCGCTTATTAAACATCACAACCAGATCCACCCACTTGTACATGTGCAGAAAAACACACTGATTGTAAGCTTATATGCATATTTCCACCTTGTGGGGTAAAACAAGTTGACTCACTCTTGGCAATAGGCGCCAGAGGAATCACATTGTCTGCATATTGTAGTCCTGCCTCTTTATATTATATATGATAGAAGAGCACTACATTAATACAGGGCTCGACAAAATCCAGGTGCCCGGTCGCAATTGCGACAAATTGTGACCTGGCGCCCGGGGAAGCTTAGGCCTGCAGAAGGTCGCAAAGCCACGGCCTCAATTACTGTCCGGCGTGGCGGGGGAGGTGGGGCGGCGCACTTGGACACAGGATCCTGCGCCCGCCGGTAATTGGGGCTGCGGCTTTGTGGCCTTCTGCAGGCCTAAGCTTCCTTCTGTGATCTGGTGCCATCTTGTGGTGGCCGTTGGCATTACAAGTAAAACAGCAGCTCTAATGTGTTTTTCACTGTTTTCACTGCCATCTCCTTCCCTCCAATTAGAACCCCCAAACATTATATATATTTTTTATTCTAACACCATAGAGAATAAAATGGCAGTCGTTGCAATACTTTCTGTCACACCGTATTTGCGCAGTGGTCTTGCAAGTGCACTTTTTTGGGGAAAAAATATACTTTTTTAACAGTAAAGTTAGGCCAACTTTTTTTTTATATTGTGAAAGATAATGTTACGCTGAGTAAATTGATACCCAACATGTTACGCTTCAAAATTGCATCCGCTCGTGGAATGGCGACAAACCCTTTAAAATCTCCATAAGCAACGTTTAAAAAATTCTACAGGTTGCATGTTTTGAGTTACATAGAAGGTCTAGGGCTAGAATTATTGCTCTCGCTCTACCCATCGCGGCGATACTTCATTCATGTGTGGTTTGAATACCATTTACATATGCGGGCGCTACTCGCGTATGTGTTCGCTTCTGCGCTTAAGCTTGGCGGGACGGGGCGCGTTTTCTGGTTCCTAACCTTTTTAGCTGGCTCCTAGATTCCAAGCAAATTTGTCAAACCCTGCATTAATATATATAAATTCATTTTATATACAGTATATTAATATCTCCCTGTATCTCTCTCAATACTTACATATTACAGGACTTTTAGGGTTCTTTCTGAAAATGTGCCAAAACTGCCTGATGCAATAGACGTCTATGGCAAAGCACAAGTAGCCTGCACGAAAACCCGCAGGTAAATCGCACCGCGTCAGTAGATGGACCGATACACCAAAATAATAATAATAAATGTAAAACAATGTTAAAAATATAAAGCATAAAAACTAACTTATATTGGTGAGTTTATTCCTTTTAGAGAAAGTTCACAATGTATCATTACTTTTAAATGCAGTTCATACATATCACTGTCTGCATAAAAGCTTTTCCCTACTCCCCTACTTTTCCCTACTTGTAACACTGAGTGCAGCCTGAGCGGTGGGAAGGTTTTATGCAGACAGTGATATGTATGAACTGCATTTAAATGTAATGATACATTGTGAACTTTCTCTAAAAGGAATAAACTCACCAATATAAGAAAGTTTGTGTGCTTTTTATTTTTACATTATTATTCTGGTCAGACACTGAGCGTTCTTTTTCCATTTAACTAGTTTAACCCCTTTGTGCCGCTTCCTTCCAAACCTTCAAGAGGCGGAGTGGGGCTTGTAACTGCATCTGATTGGCTGTCACAGCGGTCATGTGATCAGAAAACATTTTGCAAGCCGCCGGTCACTGTGCCAGGCATGGCACAGCTCTATCGGCGCTAATGCACGCAAATATGCGGCCCCTCTGCACCAAGGCCTGGTCGCCAAGAGGCCAAGTATTAGCAGGTGGTTGGCGCGTTGGGGTTAAAGCAGTATTAAACCCAAAACCATAAATGTAATATATTGCAGCTTACCAATCATAAATGTTGCAGCATTCGTTTTTTTTATATATATAGTCTTTTTTTCCTCTTTTTACACATGGGGATCTGGCCAGTAACACACCTCTTTTATTAGAGTACCCCCACTCAGAATAAAGGAACACAGGGACAGAAGATTTAAGAGCACTAGGTCGCATTTATGAGGTCAGGCACTGATAAGGACGAGAAGGCCTGGCTCGCAGTCTCCACTCTAATTCATGCCAAAGGTATTGTATCGGGTTGAGGTCAGGACACTGTGCAGGACAGTCGGGTTCCTCCACCCCAAACTAGCTCATCTATGTCTTTATGGACCTTGCTTTGTGCATTGGTCCAAATCATTTGGTGGAGGGGAGATTATGGTGTGGGGTTGATTTTCAGGGGTTGGCTTGGTCCCTTAGTTTCAGTGAAGGGTACCAAGACAATTTCATGCTCCCAACTTTTTAGGAACAGTTTGGGAATGGCCCCTTCCTGTTCCAACATGTCTGTGTACCAGTGCACAAAGCAAGGTCCATAAAGACATGGATGGGCATGTTTTGGGTGGAGGAACTTGACTGCCCTGCACAGAGTCCTGACCTCAACCCGATACAACACCTTCGGGATGAATTAGAGTGGAGACTTTGAGCCAGGCCTTCTCGTCCTCATCAGTGCTTAACCTCATAAATGCAACCTAGTGAGTCCTGACCTCAACCCGATAGAACACTTATGATTTGAATTAGAGTGGAGACTGTGAGCATGGCCTTTTCGTCCACATCCGGTGCCTGACCTCACAAATGCGCTTCTGGAAGAATGGTCAAACATTCCCCTAGACACACTCCTAAACATTGTGGACAGCCTTCCCAGAAGAGTTGAAGCTGTTATAGCTGCAAAGGATGGGCCAACTCAATTTTGAACCCTACGGACTAAGACTGGGATGCCATTAACCACTTAAGACCCGGACCATTATGCAGGTAAAGGACCAGGCCCCTTTTTGCGATTCGGCACTGTGTCGCTTTAACTGACAATTGCGCGGTCGTGCGACGTGGCTCCCAAACAAAATTGGCGTCCTTTTTTCCCACAAATAGAGCTTTCTTTTGGTGGTATTTGATCACCTTTGCGGTTTTTATTTTTTGCGCTATAAACAAAAATAGAGCGTCAATTTTGAAAAAAAAAACAATATTTTTTGCTATAATAAATATCCCCCAAAAATTTATAAAAAAAAGTTTTCCTCAGTTTAGGCCGATACGTATTCTTCTACCTATTTTTGGTAAAAAAAATCGCAATAAGCGTTTATCGATTGGTTTGCGCAAAATTTATAGCGTTTACAAAATAGGGGATAGTTTTATTGCATTTTTAAAAATAATTTTTTTTTACTACTAATGCCGGCGATCAGCGATTTTTTTCGTGACTGCGACATTATGGCAGACACATCGGACAATTTTGACACATTTTTGGGACAATTGTCATTTTCTCAGCAAAAAATGCTATAAAAATGCATTGTTTACTTTGAAAAAGACAATTGCAGTTTGGGAGTTAACCACTAGGGGGCGCTGAAGGGGTTAAGTGTGACCTCATATGTGTTTCTAACTGTGGGGGGGCGGGGCTGGACGTGTGATGTCATTGATCGCCTTTCCCTATATCAGGGAACAGACGATCAATGACAACGCCACTGTGAAGAACGGGGACCGATCGCGGGACTCCGGCGGCGATCGGGTCTGCAGGTCCCGCGGCCACGGTCACGGAGCTTCGGACCGGGTCATACAACCATGGTGTCATTTTAAAGCCAATGCAAACCTGTGGATACAAATACATCATAATACTTAGAAATTGTGTCAATCATTTATCAATAACACAGATATTAGGAGAGATATGGTCCTGGAAAGGCCCAAACTAAAAAGAACTCTCCCACATCCTTAGAATGTCTACACTCTTTAAATCCCTCTTTGTAACCAATCATTTTCATTAATTATTCTAACCATGAAATGCAAGGTATGGTAAGGCATAACATAGGGTGGTGATGCATATTAATTGGCAGGATATAAATTGTCAGAATGAAGACTTTGACTAAGAACTAGGTGACACCCCTGACCAACAGAGGAAAAAGATTTGGCTAATTGTCTCTTGCCGTGTGTACATGCTCATTAAGCATATTCCCTTTGTTTAGCAGAGTGTTGCTAAATGTCTATTTCTATCATAAACTTACAGCCCCTGTGATGTTTAATTATTAACCCGTGATGTGCTAATATAGGGTGCTGGAGCATGCACACTTATCCCAGGAGGCATAGGCTTCCAAATGTCAAATGGAGGAACAGGACGGACTCGTGGCGTGCCATCGGGGCCGGCTGCTGGACCCAAAAGAGACAGACAGCTTCCAATGATGTAGCTAGAAAAGATGGCGGCACCAGTGCAGGGGCGGATCCAGAGTCTAGTCTTGGGAGGGGCACTACCAGAAAACGGAAAATTGTATACTCACCTTTCCGTAATTTTCCTTTCCTGACGCATCTTCATGGCAGCACACAATGGGTTGTGACTCCGCCCCCACAACCTGACAGGATTGGTTACCTATAAATTTGAAGAGGGAACACCCCACACCATTCTCTGTATATATCATCATTAAACAGCAGGGTGGGATCTGTGTGCTGCCATGAAGATGCGTCAGGAAAGGAAAATTACGGAAAGGTGAGTATACAATTTTCCGTTTTCCTGACGCATTCATGGCAGCACACAATGAGAAATAACTCGCCAGTCGGGAGGGTTTAATGCAATAGTATTTATTTCCTAGTGAGCGGAAGAATTGGCCCTGATGATGGATCTACCAAAGTCGGCTGTAGACAAAAGAGCAGCGTCCACTCTATAGTGGGATATAAACGTATGCCTGGAAGACCAGGTTGCTGCCCTGCAGACGGATTCTGATGAGACACCACAATATGCTGCCCAGGATGTTGCCACTGCCCTGGTCGAGTGCGCTCTGATGCCCTCTGGAACTGTAAGTTGTTGAACGGAGTAGGCCTTCTCGATAGTTTTGACTAGCCAGGAGGCGATGGTACGAGAAGTAGCTGCTTGGCCGCGTCTGGCTCCGTGTGGAATGATCAGGAGAGCCTCTGTCTTTCGAAGGTGAGTGGTAGCCGAAAGGTAGCTGGATATAGTGGTCTTAATGTCCAAGGCGTGGGGTTCGCCGTTCTCGTCCGTAAGGTGTGGAAGGACGATATCCTGGTTGTAGTGGAAGGCCGAAGCAACCTTTGGTAGGAAACGATCTGAAGGCCTTAGTACCACTCTGTCGGATAAGAAGACTAAGTAGGGCTCCTTGACCATCAGAGCCTGGATCTCTGACACCCTTCTGGCTGAAGAAATAGCGATGAGGAAGGATAATTTCAGAGTCAAGTCCCACAGGGAAATGGAGTCAAACGGAAAAAAGGGTGGTAAGGAGAGAGCTTCTAGAACCACCGAAAGGTCCCATGTAGGAAAGGATGGTCTTCTGGGGGGTCTGATCTTCAGACAAGCTCTCATGAACTGAATAACCAGAGGGTGAATAGCCCATCTAGTGCCTGTTTTGGCGGACAGGGCGGATATCTGTACCTTGAGGGTACTTGAATTAAGTCCCTTATCAACGCCCGACTGCAGGAACTCCAGAATTTGGGATGGAGCTGGAGAGACAGGATCCCAGCCTTTTAATTGTGCCATCAGGAAGAATCTTTCCCAAACCCTAGTGTAGGTGGTATTTGTGGAATTTTTCCTGGCTTGCATCAGTGTCGTTATCACCTCTTGGGAGCAACCTTGTTCTCTCAGCCTAATCCTCTCAACCTCCATGCTGTTAGGTGCAGTCTGTCCGGGGCCGGATGGAGGAACTGGCCTTGATATAGGAGATCTGCTGAGAACGGCAGGTGGATTGGAGGCCGGGTGTTGAGCTGCAAGAGGGTCGTGAACCACGGCCTCCTCGGCCAGAATGGCACCACCATGATTACTGTGACTGAGGATCTCCGGAGCCTGGCTAGGAACCTCGCTATTAGAGGAGTTGGGGGAAAGATGTACCCCAGGTTGAAGTCCCACGGGTGTACTAGGCAGTCCGTCCCCTCGGCTGACCGAAAGGGAGCTCTGGAGAGGAATCTCGGGCATTTGGCATTCGCTGGTGTTGCTGCCAAGTCGACCTCTGGGATGCCCCATGCCTTCGTTAGGAGGGAGAATGCCCGGTGGTTCAGAGACCACTCGTTGTTCGAGAGCGATTCCCGACTCAGATAGTCGGCTAGCACATTCTGCGCTGCCGGGACATATACTGCATTCAGATCCAGAAGGTGTATCTGAGCCCACTCCACTATGGGACGAACTTCTTCCGACAGCGTGCGACTCCGGGTACCCCCCTGTCTTCGAATATAGGCCACCGCGACCTTGTTGTCTATTCGGAGGAGGACACTCTTCCCTCGTAGTAGAGGTGCGAAGGCCAAGAGGGCTTGGAAGGCTGCTCGTAGCTCCAATACGTTGGAGACTACACCCTGGGCTGGAAAGTGCCAACGACCCTGGACCGCATGGTCCTGATAATGAGCCCCCCAACCTCTCTGACTGGCGTCCGTAGTCACTATTTCTGGACTTGGAGGGACTATAGGCCTGAATCTTCTGAGGTTGGGGTGGTGAGTCCACCACCAAAGTGAGTGCTTCACCCAGTCGGGAATATGGATGGACTGTGACATTGAGGTCCCGTTCCACTGTCTGAGGAATGCGTTCTGCAACGTTCTCATGTGCCACTGGGACCACTGCACCATGGGTATGGTTGATGCCATGGAGCCCAGCATGCTCAGGCAGGTTCTGGCTGACGGACGTCTGGACGACATTAGGTTTTGTACTTTCTGTACCAAAGGTACCACCTTCTCTGACGGGAGCTGTACCCTGTTCCGCTTGGTATCCAGCTCTGCTCCCAGGAATACCATGACCTGTGAAGGTTGCAGGCTGCTCTTCCGCCAGTTGATCAACCAGCCAAAGTTCTGGAGGGTAGATATTAGGGTCTCCCGCTGGAGGAGCAGAGTCTCCCGATCTTCTGCCAATAGGAGAATGTCGTCTAAGTAGTGGTGCACCCGTAGCCCCTTTTCCCTGAGGAGTGCAATGAGGGGAAGGAGAACCTTCGTGAATGTTCTGGGTGCCGAGGAGATACCAAATGGTAGACATCGGAACTGGAAGTGGCACCCGTTGATGGAGAAACGGAGAAATTTCTGGAAGGCTGGATGGATTGGCACATGGAGATAGGCGTCCGACAAATCTATGGACAGCATCCAGTCTCCCAGATTTACTGCCAGAAGGATGGACTGGAGGCTCTCCATCTTGAAGGCCTCTATTCTGATGCTTGCGTTGAGCCGTTTGAGGTCCAGAACGGGCCGAAGATCCCCGACTTCTTTCGCACCAAGAATAGAGGGGAATAAAATCCCCTGCCCCTTAGGTGCGGAGGAACCTCTATGACTGCCTCCTTCTGAATTAACTCCGAGACGTACTGCAGGAGCAGTTTCCTCTTGTCCGGGGAAGAAGGAACCTTGGTAGGACGAAAGAAACTTCCTGGGAATGACATAAAATTCCACTTGTGGCCATATCTGATCGTGGAGAGTGTCCACGGGTCTCTTATGTGCTCTGCCCAAATTCGTGCAAAACTCCTGAGCCTGGCGCCCACCTGAGCTGGGTGGGCAGGCGAGCTTTCAAAAGGACTTCTGCTGGTCTCCGGCGGTGAAGGCCTTGGATTTCTGGACCCTCGCAAAGGAAGGACGAGTCGACCTCCAATCCCTTCTGAAATCCTTGCCCGGGTTCTGCCCCCAGCGGTAGGATCTAGTATCCCTGTACCTGTCCGGCAGATTGCGCCTGAAGGCAGGGCCCTTCTGAGGCTTGGGCTTTCTGTCGGAGGGAATAAGTCCAGACTTTCCTCCAGTGACTTTAGAAATTGCTGAGTCCAGTTTCGCACCAAACAGATTCGTGCCGTCATAGGGTATTTTACACCAATTAGACTTGGAAGCAGAGTCAGCGACCCAGGGCTTCAGCCATAAGGCCCTGCGGGCCATTACTGAGGCCAACATAGATCTAGCGGCGGAGCGAATAATGTCCACTGAGGCTCCTGCCATGAAGTCACCTGCTAGCCTGATTTCTTGTAGGGAGGAGAGTACTTCATTCTGGTCAGTCCCTTCTCGGAGGGCTTTTTCCGCATTGGCCGCCCATGCAGAAATGGCCTTAGCCACGGCCGCTGTGGTGATGGCTGGCCTGCAGGCCCCCCCTGCCGAGGAGTAGGCTTTTTTCAGTTCCAAGTCGATCTTACGATCGAGGACATCACGGAAGGTGACCGCATCCTCTATCGGCAAGGTGACATGCCTAGCGAGTCGCATGAGGGATGAGTCCACAATAGGAGCATTAATGAAGGAGGTGACCTTGGACTCCTTTAGAGGGTACAGCTTTGCCAGCTTATTGGACAGGCTGGGCCGCTTGTCCGGCTTTTCCCATTCGTCCCTAATGAGATCCTCCAGTTCCTCAATGAATGGAAATAGCTCAGGATCTTTTCTTAATTCAGGGAAGTATTTCCCAAGTTTTTGGGGCTCTTCTATGGCTTCCTCCCAGCCGATAGCCTCCTTAACAGAGCGGGCAAAGGGCTCCACTAAGCTGAAATCAAATCCTGATGTTGGCTCGCGTTCTCCGAAGTCAGAGTGGGTCTCTGCTAGTTGGGCATACGAGCCATGCGCAGATGAAGGACCCGGAATAGGGTCAGTAGGCATGGCCGTGGTCTCCATGAATGATTCCCGTACCGACTCTCTTAAGATATCCGTGGCCATTCTGGCGTCAGCTTCCTTCTCTCTGGTTGCCTCGGCAAAACAGGAGCGACAGGCTAATTTTCCTGGCAATGCAGCAGCACCGCACACCCAGCAAGCATTTGCTGCAGGACGGGTCTGAAAATGCTCGCGGTGGACTGACGGAGACCGTCTGCGGTGAGACCGGCTTCGACGGGAGCGGCTGCGATGTGACCGGCTATGCCTCCGATAATGGCGAGAGGGTGACCTTGACCGACTTCTGCGTGAGCGTTTGCTGGATGCACGGCTGGACCTCCTTCTTTGCCGTGGACTTGCATCTCTAGGCCTGATGGGACTGCAAAAACAATGCAGTGTTAGTGGCCGGCACTCTTTTGTCTCTTCACTACTTACCAACTTGGACGGCCTCCTTACCTTGTTTGCTGGTGGTGGTCTGCTAGGGCAGTGGACTCCATGAAAGGATGCAGGGACAGCAGCAGGTGTCTGAAAGGAGAAAGGAAGATGTTAGCTTTAGGGGAATGAGAAAGGAGCAGAAGGGCCTGAAAGGAGAGAAGCCCCCAGGTACCTGGATAGCTTTCCTGAAGTTTTTCAGGCAGAGCAGCAGCCTAGAGAAGGAAAAAACAGATTTCTCTGTTTTTAAAATTGGCGCCGTAGTCGCGGCGCTAATGACGCGTCCGCGCATGCGCAGTAGCGTCCCGCGCCGACCGCCGCCATCTTGGGTGAGGGCGAAAGGAACCGCCGACGTCATCAGCCTGCTGCGCGCATGCGCAGAACGGCCGGGAGATGCAGCGGTGGCGGTGAGAGGGACAGCAAAGCCCAGCAAAGCCAGCAACCCAGGTAAATCATTGCAGGGGCCAAGGAACAGAAGAGCCTAATAAGACCAATAACCAGGCAGCAGCAGCAGACTCTGGGGAAGCCATGAATATAGTAAAAGGAAAAAAGGGGGGAGCCATGCCACATTAAGCTTATTTAAAGCTTGTAAGATAGCCAGGAAAAGACATTGAACAGACCCCTGAGACCACCAGAGCGGGGTTCCCACCATATAGCTCTATTAGAGACTGTACAGGAGGGACTTCCAACAGGAGAGGCCTGAACCTGCTGGGGCGATTGCGGTAAGAGGCAAATCTTCTTGTAACGTCCAGTCTTGTCAGGTGAGGATAAAAAAGAGAATGGTGCGGGGTGTTCCCTCTTCAAATTTATAGGTAACCAATCCTGTCAGGTTGTGGGGGCGGAGTCACAACCCATTGTGTGCTGCCATGAATGCGTCAGGAAAATATTTTAATTTATCAGGGAAATTAATGGTGTTGGCGCTTCAATGATCATGGCACCATGGTTGTTATGGTATCAGGATGATTGAAGCGCATTATTTATATTATTAAATTGTAATATAAAATGAAATGGTTCAACTCACCATAATGCAGAATCAGTGGGAGCCCTGAGTGTGTCACGTGCCACACCACCTGCCACCAGATGCAGCTTGTCACTTGCCACATGTTGCGGATTGTCACTTGCCACGTTGCCTGCCACACGTTGCGGATTGTCACGTGCCACAAGTTTCAGAATGTCACTTGCCTGCCACCAGATGCAGATTGTCACTTGCCACGTTACCTGCCACATGTTGTGGATTGTCACTTGCCACGTCACCTGCCACAAGTTGCGGATTGTCATTTGCCGCATCACCTGCCACATGTTGCGGATTGTCACTTGCCACAAGTTGCGGAATGTCACTTGCCTGCCACCAGATGCAGATTGTCACTTGCCACATCACCTAGCACATGTTGTGGATTGTTACTTGCCACGTCACCTGCCATAAGTTGCAGATTGTCACTTGCCACGTCACCTGCCACATGTTGCGGGTTGTCACTTGCCACATCACCTGCCGCATGTTGCGAATTGTCACTTACCACATCACCTGCCACATGTTGCGGATTGTCACTTGCCACGTCACCTGCCACAAGTTGTGGAATTCCACTTGCCTGCCACCAGATGCAGATTGTCACTTGCCACCTCACCTGCCACACCTTGCAGATTGTCACGTGCTAAGGTGGTGTTTTGTTGTCAGAGTCAGGCAGCAGAGAGATGATGTAATCTCTCTGCTGCCTGCACAGTGAGGGCAGAAGTAACTGCAGGGATGCAGAGCGGGGCGCGGGGTGGTGAGAGATGATGTCATCTCTCTGCTCCCCCGGCCGCCGGCTTGTTGATTGGCCAGCCGCCCGCTCACCCATAGAGCTGACCACCCACTCGCTGCCTCACTCTCACTCGCCAACCAAGCCGCCCGCCCACACACCAAGGCACCCTGCACTCTCCGGCGCCCGCAAATTTCGCAACTAGAAATTAGCTAATTTCTCGGGGGTGGCAATTGCCCTGTTGCCTCCCCCCCCCCCCCCTGGATCTGTTCCTGCACCAGTGGCAGCAAAGTATCAGAATGCCCAGCATTAGGTAAGAGAGTAGAAAAAAAATTATAAATGGAGTGGGGAGGGGTGAAGTTTCTCTTTAACCACTTGCCGACCATGCTATAGCCGAATGAAGTCCAGTTCTAGGAGGGCATCTATTGACATTCTCCCAGAACTGCTCCCCTTGCACATCTGCTGGGGCACGCATCCAGCGCGCTCTGTGTTTGTGTGTCCTTTGATGATGCTTATCAGTGCCCATCAGTGCTGCATATCAGTGCAGCCTCAGTGCCTCCTCATTAGTGCCTATCAGTGCCTTTGTTCCGTCAGATATGGCGACCCGTCAGATTTGGTAACGGAAGTGATGTTTTGTCGCCGCCATCTTGCTACACACCACACTCTACCATAGTAAAGATACACTTTATTAGAAGGGAGCAAGTCAGATTTGGTAACGGAAGTGATGTTTTGTCGCCGCCATCTTGCTTCACACCACACTCTACCATAGCAAAGATACACTTTATTTGAAGGGAGCAAGTGGACATCTTGTTACACCAATTGGAGTTTTGCATTTTACATTTTTTTTTAACAGTAGACTGAGTTGATATAGTGAAATACAGTACTTAAAACTTGGTGTATATACACTTAGTAAAACCTCTGTTTAACCGCTAATACTTTTTTTTTTTAAAGCCCATGGTGTGTGAACACACTCCCAAAAACTCCACCCAGTGGCCAAAAAAGTGCACACACATAAAGAGTGTAACACAAGACGTGCAATGGGTGTACACATAGTCCTCCGTGAATGAAGGACCTTGCCCTAATCCCCCAGGGTGTTAGGCTCCAGACGGGGACTGGGGTACGTACACTTGGTCCATCTGGCCGAAACTAGATGGACCCCTTTCTCTGGAGGGTCTACCCAAACAGACCCACTCAAGTACTATGTGGGGCTCCCCCCCCCCGAAGGGAGACCCCATGAGAGAGGGCGAACCAAGCCAGAAGGCCATGTGCACCCTCTCCCAAGACTTTCAGGGCAGGCCTGAGGACTTAAACCCTACCAGTCACATGTGTAAAACTGTATACAAACAAAAAAATACAAAAAAGTGACAAACAAGAGTTTAAATAAAAGAAGCGGGGAAGAAGGAAGTGGGGGTAAGTGAAAGTGACCATTGTGCAATACAATGGCCGGCCCTTCGGCCAGGAATGAAAAATAAGGCCTCGTACACACGATAGGTTAACCAGAGGACAGCGGTCTGAAGGACCGTTTTCATCAGTCAAAACCGATCGTGTGTGGGCCCCATAGGTTATTTAACAATAGGTTAAAAAAAAGCCAACTTGCTTTAAAATTAACCTATGGATTCCTAACCGATAGGTCAAAACCGATCGTTAGTAGGCATGACCATTGGTTAAAAATCCACGCATGCTCAGAATCAAGTAGACGCATGCTTGAAAGCATTGAACTTTGTTTTTTTTCAGCACGTCGTTGTGTTTTACGTCACCGCGTTCTGACACGATCGGTTATTTAACCTATGGTGTGTAGGCGTAACGGACCATCAGTCAGCTTCATCGGTTAACCTATGACAACGGTCCTTCAGACCGCTGTCCTCTGGTTAACCTATCGTGTGTACGAGGCTTTACTCTGGTCCCAGCCAAAATGCCAGGCCCATGAGGCAGGTGTGAAAAAGAATAGTACGAAGTGCAGTGACCTTGGTGCAAAGTAGCTGTTTAACCGCATACTGCAACACTTTTATGTGAATGGGCCCTGAAAATATATGTATAACTACAGAACACCCCCTCCTATGTTATGGAGATGAGAAGGGAGGTGGTCTGTAGCCCTAACACATTTTCTATCCAAGGATGGCAATGCTGCTTCTCCAAAGATACAGTACAGTGAGGCCCCATACACACGTCCGAGGAACTCGACGGGCAAAACTCATTGTTTTGCTCGTCGAGTTCTGTGTGAAGCCGCCGAGGATCTCGGCGAGCCAACTTTCCTCATTGAACAACAAGGAAATAGAGAACATATTCTCTATTTGGCTCGACAAGGAACTCGTCGGCTTCCTCGGCCGAAAGTGTACACACGCTGGGTTGCTCGGCAGAATCCAGCTCCGATCGAGTTTCTGGCTGAATTCTGCCGAGAAACTCGGTCGTGTGTACGGGGCCTGATAGAGTCTTGTCACCCTAGGACAGGAAGTGTGTTACTGGGAGGATCACTAAATGAAAATAAAAGAAATACAGTAATTGCTTAAAACAGAAAACCAGTGCAACAACCATGGTAAGCTGCAATATACTACATTTTTGTTTCCCATGGTTAGATACATATAGAAAAGAAGTTTCCCCTCAAGGGCTGGACTTTGTAGGCACAGATTTGTATAACCACAAAGGGTAAAAAGTAGTATAATTTTTTTTTAAAAGTGTTGAAACATATAAAACATGCGGCCATATAAAAATGGAATATACAGTTTGTGAAGATACAAAAGGTATACACATCATACAATGAAGAAATTTCTACGCGTTACGGAGACGAAACTCCTTCTTCAGGGAAAGTTCACTGTATGTTTTTATACTGTAATCTAAAATACAAAAGCAATACATAAACTTACAATATTTTTGATCAGAGAAACACATTCTAGGTCATCATAATGGCAAAGGGTGAATATAAAAAGCGTGGGTACTGGATATACAGTGGCGGAGGCATACTTACATGGATATGCATGCATGGTGGTCCGCAGCGGAAATCAACAAAAGAAAAAGAGGAAAAAGAAAAAAAAGAAAAAAGGAGAAAAAAAACCCCACAGGACCCTAAAGTCGTGTGAGGGAAAATTAGTGTCCCAAAGAGCGGTAAAAATCAAAGGCCACGGGGGCAGACGCAAAGTGGATCAGCGCAATGGCGACCGTGGAACAGACCAGGATCGCATCCGTCCAGAATGTGAGAGCTGATTGTGTAGGATCTACAAACAGAAAAAATTATACATTTCTCAAGTACAGTATCTGTAAAACTGTAAATTGTTCTACAATTACAGCAGATGAATATTAATTCAATCTTATAAAGGTTGTATCAGAGCAAGGGACATCGGTATTTATATTTAAAAATCACATCAAAAAAAGATGGTACTTTATAATTATTAGTTCATTTTATATAGATTGACACTTTTGATATTTACCTCTAATGTGGCTTATGTATTACAAGAGAAAAATCTTGTTTCATATCCGAATCATTAGTCAGAACGGGAAAACGTTTTAAATGACATTGGCATGTAGATAATATTGCCACGCAGTAATCCTGTAGGTAGGATCCCCAAGGAGACAAATATACAATAATGTAGTAGTCCAAAGATCAGGGGCAGCCCGCAGATCTATATAAAAAAATATAAAGGAAAGAAAACCACTAGTAAAGGCATGCTAACTACAAGAGCCACTTTTGGTCAAGGCTGCACATAATGGCTTCAGAATGGATAGTGATATATTTACCCTCTCCTAGAGAAAAATGGATGTCTCCAGCTCATAAACTCATAAACGCTGCAGACGGAATCAGCAAAGGTGTATCCCTTAACCACTTGCTTACTGGGCACATATACCCCCCTCCTGCCCAGGCGAAATTTCAGCTTTCAGCACTGTCAGGCTTTGAATGACAATTGCGCGGTCGTGCGACGTGGCTCCCAAACAAAATTTACATCCTTTTTTCCCACAAATAGAGCTTTATTTTGGTGGTATTTGATCACCTCTGCGGTTTTTATTTTTTGCGATATAAACAAAAATAGAGCGACAATTGTGAAAAAAAAAATTTTTTTTACTTTTTGCTATAATAAATATCCAATTAAAAAAAAAATGTTTTCTCAGTTTGGCCAATACGTATTCTTCTACATATTTTTGGTAAAAAAAAAATCGCAATAAGCGTATAGTGATTGGTTTGCGCAAAAGTTATAGCGCCTACAAACTAGGGGATAGAATTATGACATTTTTTTTTATTATTGACATTTTTTTTTGCCTCTTGCACCTGCCAGTGCTCCAGCATCCCCTGTCTGTGCTGAGACCCAGCCTGTCTGCACTTGCCTGTATCCAGGGCTGGATTGGGACAAAAATTTGGCCCTGGACTTCATTCAGACTGGCCCACTTTGACATGTCTCTCCTATGGTGGCCGGACAACTCCCGCACCCCCGCCCCCGGCCACCCAAGCCCCCTCTCCCCCTTCACTAGCCACTAGCCCTTCTACTTTATTAGAATAGAATGGTTGGTACTGGTGCTCTTATAGGCGGTACCAGTGGGGAAGCTAGACATTATTTCACCGGGGGCAAAGAATCAGTTCGATGCTCCCCCTTATGGGACAAGTTTAGGCAGAAGTGAGAAACTCCCAGGCTATAGCTGTTGAGTCAGCTGTCTGTCCCCTCCCCCATGCTCCTCTGTCGTCCCTCCTGCTCCTCTGGTCCTCCCCCTGATTCTCTGTTCCCCCCCAGGTGAGCGCTGCAGGGAGGGAGAGGAGGTGAACTCTGCGGGGAGGGAGAGACAGAGGAGTGAATGGGGGCAGCGGTCCGCTGTAACTGAAGCCGGCCCACTGAGCCATCGCCCCACCGGGAAACTCCCTGTAGTCCCAATGGCCAGTCCATCCCTGCCTGTATCCACACCCCTCTGGACTGTTCCACTATCTGCCAGACCCGGCATCTGTGTGTCTCCGGATATCGGGTGTTTCAGCCTTCAGCCTGTCTGCTGTTCTGATCTTCCTCCCAGCTGGTCCTCATCTCTGCAGCATCAGGAATCTCAGAACGGTCTTCCTAACAGCTGACCCACCAGGCACACCATACCATTTTGCACTCCCTTGCCACCTGTCTGCTCTACCAGGGGCCGCGAGTCAGATACGTGTAGCGCTACCCCCTCAGGAGCGGCTGGTTGTTTTGGGATCGGCGTATTAAGTTACCTCTAATCGTTGTCTAGGGTGATAGTAGTGAGTAGAGCAGTAAACGAATGTTCAATCAGCGAAATAGGTTTTCTGAATGCTTTATTTCTCGGCCCAACGCGACCAACATCAACATGAGGTAGGACAGGAAAGGTTGATGAAGTGAGAAAACCTTGCAGTATCAGGCTTGGATAGAAGGAAGAGCAATCCTGCTCTCAGTAGTAGTAGATACAGTTCGTCGCCACTCCAGACAGAGTGGGTGAAGTGCCCTCGGACAGACCTCTGCCACAGGCCTGGCAGCCGAAGTGTCACTTTAAGGATGCTGGGAGGAGCAGACCTCTGCCACAGACCTGGCTCTGATGGGGCCTCTGCCACAGGCCTAGAACTTGGATGAGCTAAATAGTTGAGCTTATCCTCCCAGTAAATTTGCGCTAGGGTCACCGGTTGAAAGTGGAAGTGTTCCTGTCAATGTCCCGGTCACCAGATCCCCGATGGTTCGTTCAAGCCCTTTTGGACAACCTGCCTCCGGGTTCTCCTCAAGCCGACCCCCCACCGAAACGGCATACAGCCTGGGATCTCCTTAGTAGAAGGGGGACCCGGTCAGTCACTGGGGCCCCTTTGTGGCATCAGTTGCTCCAGGCCAGGAGGGCCCAGAGTCCGGAACTCCGCGTTGCGCGCGACCCCAGGCCAGGTAGGCCATAGTGGTGGGGCCCACGATGTGCGCACACCCTAAAGGTGGGTGCCGCACCTGGAACCAGGAACACGCGAAAAACCAAGAACAACGGCCTATGCCACAAAAATACTCCTCCCCAGCATGCCCCGCAAGGGAAAACTTCTCTCATTTGCTGCTGAGGAAAAGCCTGGACCTCTCTGGTGCCACCTGCCGCCCAGGGATAGTACCGCATCCCTAGAACGCAGTCTGGCACACAGAACAATCCAGATTTGGCAACAGCCAAATTTAACATAATTCGGAATGAGAGCAAATTATCTCTCTCATTACCCCACTAACTTTAGCGTAGTACCTTTACTGAAAGTAAGGGGTCGCTACATACGTAAAGGAGAGCTTCCTCTGCACATCGGGCTCATCCTTCAGGTACGTAGGAACGTGATATAGCCTGGGCAGCACAGCATATTTGTTGCTAGGATGCTGGCTACCCAGGCTACACAGCATCTTTGGTAGCCACGATGCTGGTGGCCTTGGCGGCACAACATCATTGTTGATAGGATGCTGGCTGCCCAGGCTGCACAGTGTCTTTGTTTAACAGGATGCTGATGCCCTGGGCTGCAAAACATAATTGTTGCTAGGATGCTGGTTGCCCAGACTGTATAGAGTCTTCGGTTGTCAGGATGCTGGCTCCCTGGGCCTCACAATGTCATTGTAACTACGATGCAGGCGTACACAACATCATTGGTTGTTATGCATGGGACTGCGAAGGATGGGACATTGAGGTGCGGGGAATATGAGATTTGCACTCTTTTTATCTGTACTAGGTTTTAGTTTTGTAATTTCTTATTTTCCCTATTATGTCAACAGTAATGCCAGTTTTACACTGGTGTGCTTTGGTTTGGCCACAGTGCGGGCAATTTTATGCCCTTTTACTGTCAGTTTTAGCCACGGTCCCATAGACCGTCTATTAGAATGCACAATTTTGCACGTATTCTGAAAGTGCCCCAAAGTTTGAGCCTGCAGGGCTTTTGGTGCACTTTGCAAAAATGCGCCTCCAACTAATGGAAAGTCTATAAGAACAACACATAAAAACGGCTAAAGCGCATACAAATCGCAGATACACCCCCTTGCGGCCAAACCACATCGTACCAGTTTGAAACTTGGACAAATCATCTTGAATTAGGTATCAGTGACAGACCAAGCAAAAGTAAAGCTGTTGCTCTGGATCCACAGTAAATAGAGTTACGTGCATTTCAAAGGGCATATTACATCATAAATGGCTATTTACAACAAAGAACCTTTAAGATGGTCCAAATGTATTGACTGTGTTCTTTTCTTCAGCTGATATTTATACTTTATATTTATATTGATTCAGGGGAAGGAAGTCAAAGCCTGAGTGCAATTATATTTCAATGTGCAAAAATACTTTCCTGAGTAGCAGCCGGTGGCAGAGTGTTTTGTGGATCAATATTCCAGTTACATTTTATCCTTCCACTGAGTGCTGCTGTACTGCACTATTTATAAATGATGCTTAACCTCTTCATGTCTGACTTATTCCACCCAGAATCCAGAACAAGTACAGTTCTGGTTTAAAAATAAAAAGTAAAAAACTAAAAAAATTCTCAAAGATTTTTTTAGTATAAAAAGTTTTGGCGCAGCTGAATTTATGCTACAACTTACAGCAGGAAAGTAGGATGTACAGTAAGAGCAGATCTGTGAAACGGCTATCAAGTTCATTCTGTTGTCATGGCAGCTTGAATCCAGCAATCATTCGTTGATTTGAATATCCAAAGTAATAACACGTGATAATAAATCAGCAGCTGGAAAATTAGCATGGGTGGATAACAATCAGCTATAAAATTAATTAATTTGATGCAGTCATAAATTTCTCATTTCTAATGAGATGGCTGGCCTTGTGTATCCAGCCCCAAGAGAAAGGCATACATTCAGATCTACAAACCTCTCACTCTAACCCACTTACCTCAATAAGCTCCTGTGTATAACTTTCTAAGAGATGCCAAGGAGCAGGGCTCAAGTCCTGCGGGAACGCGTGGGAACGGAGTTCCTGCACTTTTTTCACAGCAGGAACGCAGTTCCCTTTGCAGGACTAGAGCAGCCGAGCCACCCGAGCCAATCCTTCACTAAGCGACGATGCCAAGCTCTAGTCACTGTCAGGGGCAGGCGAACCTTAGTAATCCTTTATGTTACTGGCCGCTTCCTGTATATGGATTCATCGAGTAGTGTGCGGGTATTCCGTCACTTCCTCGATGCCGCAATGTCTTCTGGGAGCTTTTGTCATTGTTCCCAGGAGACGTTGCGGAGGTCTGCCGTGAGTTATCGTGGGATTTACAAAGAACTTGCTTAAAGTTCCGGCGATAACATAAAGGATTACTAAGTTACAGTGGATCGAAAGAAAAAAAACAAAAAAAACATGCGGTATAGTAATTATGCATATGAGCGTATGGTGGGGGAGTGGATCTTGGGTGGGAGTTCCCACACTTTTTTCCCCAGGACTTGACCCCTGCCAAGGAGGCTTCACAAAACAAAGGTAAATAACATTCTGTATATCATATGCATGAGTGCTTAGGGGGAACTATTCCTGAGAATGCAGACTAATAGGTAGATTCACGTAGGGGCGCCTAACTTTAGGGCGGCCTAGCCTAGTCTTTTTAGGCTACACCGCCGTAAATTAGTTAGGCTAGTAGTGATTCTTAAACCACTTACCTGCTAATTTTCATCAGCGTAGCCTAAAACGAGCGGGGGTAAGCGCGCCTGATTCAAATGACTTGGAGGGGGGCGTGTTGTATTGAAATGAGGCTTGACCTCACGTTTTTTGACGTTTTTTGACACTGCGCATGCGCCGGGCGACTACATTTCCCAGTGCGCATTGCGGCTAAGTAGGCCGTACGGGCCTATTGATTTCGACGCGTACGTAAACGACGTAAATCCCAATTCGCGGACGACTTGCGCAAACGACGTAAAAAATTCGAACCTCGCGGCGGGAACGGCGGCCATACTTAACATTGTTATTCCACCTCATAGGTGGAAAAACTTTAGGCGGCCTATCGTGTACGGAAACGACGTTAATCGACTGCGGCGGGCTCGCGTTCGTTCGGGAATCGGCGTACAAGCTCATTTACATAATCAAGGCCGGCTGCAATGGAAGCGCCACCTAGCGGTCAGCCAAAACATTGCAATCTAATATAGGACGGCGCAAGCCATCCTATCTTAGATAGGTTTAAGTGTATCTCTGTTAGAGAATACACTTAAGCATAGGTCGGCTTAGATTCAGAGTTAGGTCGGCTTATCTGTAGATACCCCGGTCTAACTCTTTGTGAATCTACCTATAAGTGCCTGTCACCTGAAAATTATTATAGCATATTTAAAGTAGAACTATGGGCAAAACCTTTTTTTAACCACTTAAGCCCCAGACCAAAATGCAGGTAAAGGACCAGGCTCCTTTTTGCCATTCTGCACTGCGTCGCTTTAACTGACAATTGCGCGGTCGTGCGACGTGGCTCCCAAACAAAATTGGCGTCCTTTTTTTTCCCACAAATAGAGCTTTCTTTTGGTGGTATTTGATCACCTCTGCGGTTTTTTATTTTTTGCGCTATAAACAAAAATAGAGCGACAATTTTGAAAAAAATGCAATATTTTTTACTTTTTGCTATAATAAATATCCCCCAAAAATATATAAAAAAAATGTTTTTTTCCTCAGTTTAGGCCGATACGTATTCTTCTACATATTTTTGGTAAAAAAAATCGCAATAAGCGTTTATCGGTTGGTTTGCGCAAAATGTATAGCATTTAAAAAATAGGGGATAGTTTTATTGCATTTTTATTAATTTTTTTTTTTTTACTACTAATGGCGGCGATCAGCGTTTTTTTTTTCGTGACTGCGACATTATGGCGGACACTTCGGACAATTTTGACACATTTTTGGGACCATTGTCATTTTTACAGCAAAAAATGCATTGTTTATTGTGGAAATGACAGTTGCAGTTTGGGAGTTAACCACAGGGGGCGCTGAAGGAGTTATGTTTCACCTAGTGTGTGTTTACAACTGTAGGGGGGTGTGGCTGTAGGAGTGACGTCATCGATTGTGTCTCCCTATAAAGGGGACGACACGATCGATGCAGCCGCCACAGTGAAGCACGAGGAAGCCGTGTTTACACGTGGCTCTTCCCGTGCTTCAGCTCCGGGGACCGATCGCGGGACCCCATCGGCGATTGGGTCCACGGGTCCCGCGGTCCCGGAGCTTCGGAACCGGGTCGCGGGGCGCGCGCCCGCGACCCACGACTGGGTAGATGTACAGGACGTACCGGTACATACATCTGCCCAGCCGTGCCATTCTGCTGATGTATATTTACAGGAGGCAGTCCTTAAGTGGTTAAATTCTGGATAGATTAAAGGGAGTAACACCATCAGCTTTCTTTCCGGCCATATGTGTCCCATTGGGGAGATTTACCCTC
This sequence comes from Rana temporaria, assembly GCF_905171775.1. Classification (NCBI taxonomy): domain Eukaryota; kingdom Metazoa; phylum Chordata; class Amphibia; order Anura; family Ranidae; genus Rana; species Rana temporaria. Next base: position 71,441,346 of record NC_053490.1, read on the forward strand.
ACTTCCTGTCCCATAGACAAAACAGGAAGTGAGAAGAAATCCCTGCAAATGAAGGGAATCTGTTGTGGTCCCCCAGGTCACCAGAAGTCCAGAACTAGTGTCCCTATTGGAAGATTCCCCCTCTATAATTTTTCTGGGGACAATCAAAAATGTTTGTTTTTCTATCACTTTCCACTTTTGAGGATAACGGTAAGCAGGACAAATAGAGGGTGAAGCTCCCTAATGGGGGGAGAGGTAGCCATAAAAAGCATATGTTCTTTTTTTTTTTTTTTTTTGTGCGTGTACTCGAGAGAGGAGCCGGACTGCAGGAGTTGGGAGTAGGCAGGCCTCCCCCAGAGGCAATCTGCCACCTTTCTCCATGCCCCGGGTGGCAATGGCGGGTGTGTGAGGGGGCCCTCCCACACAGCCCGCCCTACCTGCTCCGCTTTGAAGCCCAACGGGGCAGAGGGACTCCCTATAAGGGAGTGAGAGGATTTGCCCGCTCAACCAGCCCCGTTAGTCCTTCGCCTCTCTTTTTTAGAGACCGCGTGGTCAAAGTGCGTGCATGTTAACCCAATTTCGAGTGCGTGTAAGTGTGGTGGTTTTTGTGGGAGGGGGTGGGCGTACTAAGCGCAGGCTTACCTCACATAGCACACCCACCGGGACCCGGGCTGAGACCACCAAACTCAATTCACATGTAGCCGAGACCAGGATCCGAACCCCTAGCTGCAGAGGTGAATGGCTTATCAGCGCAGTGCCAATCGCGTTGAGCCACCGCAGCTCTCCAAAAAAAAGCATATGTTCTAATCCATCTCTACTCAAAATGTTCAAACTTGATAAAAAAAAAGTTTGCCTTAAGTTATACTTTAAAGCAATAGTAAACCGATGTGTGTGTTTTTTTTCCCTTACCTGCAAGGTAAATCCATAATGTGCTAGTTTGCATCACATACTAGCACATTATGTAAACTTATCTTAGAATGAAGCCCTTCCAGCGGCAAGCTTCCATCTTCACCTGTCTTCCTTCTGGGTTCGCGGACTCTGGCTGTGTGAGTGGCCGGAGCCACAATGCAGGTAGCTGTCATCTATAGAAGCAGTAAAAATACAGTTTCTATATATAATGCTTGGCGCCTGCCTCCTGTCAGCTCATCCCAACAACTGCTGCCTAGCTGTCTTGCATTGTAAAATTAGATTTGAATTTTTTAAATAAATGTAGAAATCACTGTTTTCGCAGCATAATCAAATTTGACAAAATCCCCTACTTATCCTTGTTTATAAATGTTACATAAAAACTGTCCCTAAGTCTGGGCATAGTGTATAGTTCATTTAAAGGGTAACTACACTTTTGTTGAGAAAAAAACATTCCCCTCTGGGTGATCAATGTACATTGCAGGATTATAACAACCATTTTTGCAAATTCCTACTTTTTGTTATTCTGAAGAAATCCATGTGTGTTTGTCTGTGCCTCTGTGTATAGTGGGTTTAATAGGAGTGGTTTCATAATTATCAGTCAGCTGTGTGGCTGAAGAGCACTAATAAGGAAAGCTGCAGGGGCTGCATCCCTTTAGATGTATTCCTATTGGAAAAATATCTCCAAAAATGTTTTTGTTGCAGGAGATGCCTGAAATCTGACGTATCTTAAGCAGACTTCTGGGAAAGTCAGTGCGCCAATCACACAAGCAGCAAATTATGTTTCTGGGGAGTGGTCAGTACACATTCTGGGCTGGATTCAGATACAATGGTGTATCTATCCGCCCGGCGTAACGTATCTCAGATACGTTACGCCGCCGTAATTTAGGGCGCAAGTTCTGTATTCAGAAACAACTTGCACCCTTAGTTACGGCGGCGTAATGTATGTGTGTCGGCGTAAGCCCGCCAAATTCAAATGTGGATGATTTGGGCGTGTTTTATGTATATTAACTGTGACCCCGCGTATTTGACGTTTTTTTACGAACGCCGCATGCGCCGTTCGTGAAAAAATCCCAGTGCGCATGCTCGAAATTCTGCCGCAAATCGTCATTGCTTTCGACGTGAACGTAAATTACGTCCAGCCCTATTCGCGAACGACTTACGCAAACAACGTAAAATTGTCAAATTTTGTTGCGGGAGTGACGGCCATACTTAACATTGGTGCGCCGCATATACGCCTCATATAGCAGGGGTAACTTTACGCCGGGAAAAGCCTAACGTAAACGGAGTAAATGTACTGCGTCGGCTGGGCGTACATTCGTGAATTTGCGTATCTAGCTGATTTACATATTCTAGGCGTAAATCAGCGTACACGCCCATATCGGCCAGCGTAAATATGCAGTTAAGATCCGACGGCGTAAGAGACTTACGCTGGTCGGATCTAACAGAAATCTATGCGTAACTGATTCTATGAATCAGGCGAATAGATACGACCGGGCATACTCAGAGATACGACGGCGTATCTGGAGATACGCCGTCGTATCTCCGTTGTGAATCTACCCCTCTGTGTACAGAACAACTCCATGTACCTATATTGCATTGCATTTATAGAACATTACAGCGGCTGCAGAATGAAAAGGGAAGGTCATTTATAATAACAATCAATTACAATATGACTTGTGTCGCAATTGTACACGCTGTATTATTTTTTCTTTATTTGCTATTTTTTTTCCCACGAAAGAGGAGTTACCCTTTAAAGGGCAAATGAATGCTGGAAGCTGTGCCCTAAAAAGCTAGGCATAAAACTAGTCACCAGTATTGCCTGTAATCTCCTTATAGCCAGTTTTAAGACCAGATCAACCCATGCCCAAGACGAGGATGGGAAGCTGTGCGAACCCCGATGGGTGATGAAGGGAACGGGGTCAATAGTGGGGAGCACCAAAATGTTCCTTATGTTTGTTGCATGCAATGAAATAGTACTAGTGAAAAATTTACAATATGTGCACAAATATATGGCAACAATAGATAAATGCCCCTGTGATGATGATGTTACTGAAAGGTAGAAGTGTCCCTGGGTCAGTGGTGTCACTAAATTAAAAAAATATTCCAGAGTTCATGATGTGACTAGAATGAAAAAATGCCCCTGTGTCAAAAGTGTCACTGAAAAGAAAAATGCATGAATCGGTGCTGAAAGGAAAATATTGTCCCCGCGTCACTGAAAGAAAAAAAAATTGTCCCTATGTTGGTGGTGACACTAGAAGAAAAACCAACACAAAGCCACTCCCCCACCCCAAGTACAGAGCTCTTCCCTAAACTCTGACCCAGGGGCGGTGCTACCACTAGGCAAACTAGGCAGCCGCCTAGGGGGCGCCCAGCCTCTGGGGTTCCTACTCTCTTCTCTCTGCAGCAAGCAACTAAGTCTCAGCATCAGCAGGCAGACACATAGGGGTAGATCCACGTACAGCGGTGCATTATTGCGCCGGGCGTAGCGTATTTAAGATACACTACGCTGCCGTAACTTACCTTTTTTTTTCGAATCCTCAAAGAATTTGCGCAGTAAGTTACGGCGGCGTAGTGTGCCTTTGGCGGCTTAAGGGCACGCAATTCAAATCAATGTGATGGTAGCGTGTTTTATGTAAATACGTCGTGACCCAACGTAAATTACGTTTTTTTTAACGGCGCATGCGCCATCCGTGGGGGTATCCCAGTGCGCATGCTCGAAATTAACCCGGAACAAGCCAATGCTTACAACGGTGACGTCATTCTACGCAAATCCCTATTCGCGAATGACTTGAGCAAACAATGTCAAAAATTCAAAATTCGACGCGGGAACGACGACCATACTTAACATTGAGTACGCCTCATATAGCAGGGGTAACTATACGCCGGAAAAAGCCGAACGCAAACAACGTAAAAAAAAGCGCCGGACGGACGTACGTTCGTGGATCGCCGTATCTAGCTAATTTGCATACTCAACGCGGAATTCGACGGAAACGCCACCTAGCGGTCGGCGGAAAAATGCACCTACGATCCGACGGCGTACTAAGACGTACGCCTGTCTGGTCGAAGCCCAGATTCAGTCGTATCTTGTTTTGTAGATACAAAACAAAGATACGACGCAGGAACTTTGAAATTACGCGGCTTATCAATAGATACGCCGGCGTAATTCTTCTGTGGATCTGGCCCATAGTGTCAGAGGTGCAGCAGCGGCAGAGGACTGTGTCTGTTTCCCGACTCCTGAATGAATGGAAGCAAACATTCATTGATGGGCACTGGTAGACTGCATTGATGGGCACTGGTAGACTGCATTGATGGGCTCTGGTTAGGCTGAATTTGATGGGTGCTTCATTAACCACTTGTCCACCGGGCCTATTTTGGCACTTCTCTCCTTCATGTAAAAATCACTTTTTTTTTTGCTAGAAAATTTATCAGAATCCCCAAACATTATATATTTTTTTTTAGCAGACACCCTAGGGAATAAAATGGCGGTCAGTGCAACTTTTTTTTCTCGCACGGTATTTGCGCAATAATTTTTCAAACGCCTTTTTTTGGGAAAATAAACATTTTCATGAATTACAAAATAACAAAACAGTAATGTTAGCCCAATTTTTTTGTATAATGTGAAAGATGATGTTACGCCGAGTAAAGAGATACCTAACATGTCACGCTTTAAAAGTACGCACACTCATGGAATGGCGCCAAACTTTGGTACTTAAAAATCTTCATAGGCGACTCTTTAGTTTTTTTTTACAGGTTACTATTTTCGAGTTACAGAGAAGGTCTAGTGCTAGAATTGTTGCACACGCTCTGACGCATGCGACGATACCTCACATGTGGGGTTTGAACGGCGTTTACATATGTGGGCGGGACTTACATGCGTGTTCGCTTCTGAGCACGAGCTACCGGGACAGGGGCGTTATAAAAAAAATGTATTTTACTTAATTTTTTTTATTTTTACACTTTTTTTTACATTTTTTGTTTTTGATCACTTTTATTCCTATTACAAGGAATGTAAACATCCCTTGTAATAGGAATCACTGTGACAGGTCCTCTTTATGGAGAGATGTGGGATCAATAAGACCCCACATCTCTCCTTCAGGCTTGAAAGCATGAGATCGTGAAAAAAAATCACCAATCTCATGCCGACAGCCGCAATTGCGGCTTTGTTTACTTCCGGGTACCTGGATATGATGTCACAACGTCGCGCCCCGGGCCTCTGACGGTCATAGAGATGACTGGTGACCATTTGGTCAGTTGTACTCTTTCCATTTTCGGATGATGGATTGAACAGTGCTCTGAGATGTTCAAAGCCTGGGATATTTTTTTATAACCTAACCCTGCTTTAAACTTCCCCACAACTTAATCCCTGACCTGTCTGGTGTGTTCCTTGGCCTTCATGATGCTGTTTGTTCACTAAGGTTCTCTAACAAACCTCTGAGGGCTTCACAGAACAACTGTATTTATACTGAGATTAAATTACACACAGGTGGACTCTATTTAGTAATTAGTTGACTTCTGAAGGCAATTGGTTGCACTAGATTTTAGTTAGGGGTATCAGAGTAAAGGGGCTGAATACAAATACACACCACACTTTTCAAATATTTATTTGTAAATATGAAATGATATATGATATGGCACTTTGTGTTGGTCTTTCACATACAATCCCAATAAAATACATTTAAAGGGGAGGTTCACCCTAAAAACGACTTTCTATTATTACATTGGCCCCCCACATTACAATACAATTATGCCTATTATGTTTTTTTTGATGCTGTACATACCTTGGTACAGCTAATTCATGCGTGGCTTCCGTGTTGCGAGTCCCGCGGGAGTGGGCGTTCCTAACATGCTGGTGATTGACGTGATGACAAAAAACGAGCTCCCCCCGTCGCGTAAGCTGCGTCACGATTGCCGAAAGGAGCCGAACGGCGAGTCGGCGCTATACTGCGCCTGCGCACCGCCGTTTGGCTCCTTTCGGCAATCGTGACGCAGCTTACGCGACGGGGGGGAGCTCGTTTTTGGTCATCACGTCAATCACCAGCATGTTATTTATTGTATTGTAATGTGGGGGGCCAATGTAATACTAGAAAGTCGTTTTTAGGGTGAACCTCCCCTTTACATTTTTGGTTGTAACATACCAAATATGAATACTTTTTCAAGGCACTGTAAAACTTGACAGAGTCTCTTATCCTTCCCCAATTCATCCAAAACTAAAAAGTATTGGCTCTGTGCATACACTATAACATGAAGCAGTTCCATTCAGTCCCATCAAGTATCAATGTAGGTGTATCGTGACAGATGACAGCAACACTTGACCCTCTTCTGACCAGCCTGAGGGGAGTTTGGAACTTCATGAAAGGATCAGCTGTATGGAAGAGCTCAAAGTCTGGCTAACCTTAGGCGGACTGAGCTAAAGGTTTCCCCTGACACATTGATGCATATTGCGTGTCAAGCCAGATACATTTTCATTTCTAATTCATGGTTTATTAAAGCCAAAGTTTAATCTGCCTGTATTTTGCATTCATTGGTTGTTACTCCCTCATCAACATGCAAATGTTTTTACTGCCAGGGCAGCAAGGCCCCTTTCACATTGGGGCGTTTTTCATGCGGTACAGCGCTAAAAATAGCGCTGCTATACCGCATGAAAAATCATGCCCTGTAGTGTTCAATGTGAAAGCCCGAAGGCTTTCACATTGAAGCGGTGCGCTAGCAGGAGCGCACCAAAAGTCCTGCTAGCCGCATCTTTACCGCGGTATAGGAGCGGTGTGTTCACCGCTCCTATACCGCGCCTTCCCATTGAAATCAATGGGAAAGCGCGGTAATACCGCGGTAATACCATCCGCAATGGTATTAACCCTTTTTCGGCCGCTAGCGGGGGGTTAAAACCTCACCGCTAGCGCCCGAATATCGCGGTAAATACGACGTTATAGCCACGCTACAAATAGCGCGGCTGTACCGTCACCGCGGCTGCACGCCTCAATGTGAAAGCAGCCTAAGGATGTGGAACTCTCTTCCACAATCGGTGGTGTCGGTAGGAAGTTTGGATAGTCTTGGACGTGCATCTTAGTAAAAAACAATATAAGGGGGATATGGGAAATGATTTTCTGCTCAGAAACCATCACAGGTTGAACTGGGTGGACTATTGTCTTTGTTCAACCTTACCAACTATGTACCAACTATGTACTATGTACCAACTATGTACTATGTACCAACTATATGGTTTCAAAAAGTTTATATGTTTTTAGACATTGTTCACACAAGTGATGATGCCAATTTAGCATGAATAGGCCGTTTTTGCAGTGCCTGTAACCAGGCCCGGATTTACTCCCTTTGCCGCTCCAAGGCCGGGTCCTTTAATGCCGCCCCCCCCATCATCACATGGGGGGGCGATGCGAGGGGGGTAAGCGATTTTTCGGAGACAATGACTGGTGTTAGTGCTTCAATCATTCTGGCACCATGGTTGTTATGGTGTCAGGATGATTGATTTGCATGATTAATTGCATTATTTCTATCATTACATTGTAATATAAAATTAAATAAACTCACCATAAAGCAGAATGATTGGGAGCCCCTGAGCGTGTCACTTGCCACCGTCGCTTGTCACCAGATAGGAATGTCACTTGCCACGCTGCCTGCCACCAGATGGGGATGTCATTTGCCACGCTGCCTGCCACCAGATGGGGATTTCATTTGCCACGCTGCCTGCCACCAGATGGGGATTTCATTTGCCACGCTGCCTGCCACCAGATGGGGATGTCACTTGCCACACTGCCTGCTAGCAGAATGGGGATTGCCACAGTTACCTGGCTGCCACCCAAAAAGTACCAGTTTGTCACTAATTGCATGTAAAATCAAGCCCCCCCCCCCAGCATTGCAGAGTACTTGCAGCCAGGTACAGCGCTGTCAGCCTCTCCACTCTAGCGCGGGGAAACTAGCTGCAGGTGAACCGTAAAAACGAGGCACATGAGATGAGAGTGAGGGCGGGTGGTGAGAGATGACGTCATTCTCTCTCTTCTGTGTCGCGCAGCCTGTAAGTAAGGGCGGAAGTTGTAACAGCAGTGCGGGCAATGAGAGAATCTCGCTCCGCCACCGCACGGCCGGCACCGCTGAAAAATTACTTGTCTCCTCCGCCACGTGGCGCCACCCCTGCACACAGTGCCGCCCCGAGGCCTGGCCTTGTTGGCCTTGTGGGAAATCCGGCCCTGCCTGTAACTTCCAGTTGTTGTATGCAGGCAGCCCATTCAAGTCTTTTAGGGCAGAGCAGTTTTATGGATACATTGTCTGCATTCCGGGCAGCTTATCCGTACGCCTGTCACATTAGAACAAGTGGCTGTGTCCATACTGCTGCTACAGTATGTCCTAATAGTATTTAATGAGCTGCCTGGTTGCAGCACCTGGAAGTTGGCCCTGCAGAAAATAACCATTTCAGGCTACGCAGGCATCATTACTGATGTGAACAAGGCCCTAAATCTCTATTTAACCACTTCCTGACGGCCGCAGTGTGGATCTTAATTGCCGGGAGGCCGTCTATATACGGGCTCCAGCCACTGGGGGGCGCGCGTGCCCGCCGCATCACTGAGATGCCGATGCGCGTGCCTGGCGGTTGCGATGTCCGCCAGGCACCCGCGATCGGCGGTTACACAGACAAGGACGTGGATCTGTGTGTGTAAACACACAGATCCACGTCCTGTCAGGGAGAGAGGAGACCGATCTGTGTCCCTTGTACATTGTCCCCCAGTCAGTTCCCTTCCCCCACTGTTAGAAACACTATGCACGGTACACATGTAACCCCTTCCTCACCCCTAGTGTTAACCCCTTCAATGCCAGTCACATTTATACAGTAATTAGTGCATATTTATAGCACTGATCGCAGTATAAATGTCAATGGGGCCCAAAATGTGTCAAAAGTGTCCGATATGTCCGCCATAATGTCGCAGTTCCGATAAAAATCACAGATCGCCGCCATTACTAGTAAAAAAAAAAAAAAATAATTCTGTCCCCTATTTTGTAGGCGCTATAACTTTTGCGCAAACCAGTCGCTGATTGCGATTTTTTTTTTACCAAAAATATGTAGAAGACTACGTATCGGCCTAGACTGAGGGAAAAAATTTTTTTTTTTTTGAAAAATTGGACAATTAATTATAGCAACAAGTAAAAATTATTGAAGTTTTTTTCAAAATTGTCGCTTTTTTTGTTTATAGCGCAAAAAAAAAACAACGCAGAGGTGATCAAATACCACCAAAAGAAAGCTCTACTTGTGGGGAAAAAAGGACGTCACTTTTGTTTGGGAGCCACGTTGCACGACCGCGCAATTGTCAGTTAAAACGACGCAGTGCCGAAAGCTGAAATTTCACCTGGGCAGGAGGGGGGTATATGTGCCCAGTAAGCAAGTAGTTAAACAGTCTGATTGTATGTGTATTGGTTCAGCTTCAAAAGAAGAACAAAATGAAAGGCAATACACGCAACAGAAACTTTTTGAGGACTTTCTGCCTACTTTGCTGCTTGGGAACCATTTTCCTTACCCCTGCTGAAACTATCTGCAACAAAGTCACAAAGAATACTGTTTAGCTGTATGGACAGTTCAGAACTCTAGCTCCTCGGTCTTTTAGCCACTCAGTCCGGGCTATGCCACCAATGACATCAATTGAGGCGACTGCCTGAGAAGGCACTTGCGTAGGCACAGTGAGGGTCAGCACTAATGCTGGAGTGCTGCAATGCTGAAACTAGTAAAACAACATCTCAGTATTACTGACCTTCCTGTTCAGCACTGCGCCTGGGTGACACTCTGTCCAGTGATGCTGACCCTGCACGTTGTTTTTCCTGACGAGATTCCTGGCAAGGTTTTCTTGCCGGCCGAATGTACACACGTACAATTCAAAAGAACCGCCGTTCTTTTGAATGGCACGAACGCTGTGACGTCATTGACTACGACGAGCATGCGCTCGTCACATTCTATGCTGTCGCCGCCATCTTGCTTCACCCTACCTATGCCTTGGAAGCTACCGCGCATGCGTCAAAGTCATTTCGAGCATGCACGGGTTTCCATGGAGGCAGGTAAGTATACACACGCTCGGGTTTCTCGGCATGAAAACACTGCCGAAAATCGCGACAAGAAAATCAAGAGCAAGTTCTCTATTTACTCGTCTAATTTTTTGGCAGTTTTCTTGACAAGAAACCTCACGCACGGTATACTCGGCAAGAAAGCTCTGCCAGCAGTTTTCTTGTTGTTTCTGGCCGAGAAAACCGTGTGTGTGTACGAGGCTTTAGCCAGAGTTTCTGTTCTTTCATCCAGGTAGGTGCGTCCACCCGACCCCTCAGTGTATCTGTCCCTCACTCCTAGGCTGCCACAGTAGCACCACCCTCGACAGGACCCCCAATCTGAGTAAAGTATTTTCTGGGACAAGCACACCTATCCATGGTACTAGAGCAATGGTGATCAATTTTATTGGATGTAGATAGCCTGAACCAATCCTGATGCTAGCAACAGAAACACTGTAACAACTTGTTGACATCGTAATTTGTTGCAGCTATCATAAAAAAAACTTGTAGGCACAGCAGTTTAGTGGTTATGCCTTGCAGTAATAGGGTCCTTAATTTAAATCTTGGCCAGAGCATTATCTGCATGGGGTTTGCATGTTCTCCCTATGTTTACATGGGTTTCCTCTGGATACTCTGGGTTTCTCCTACATTCCAAAGACATTTTGGTAGGTTATTTGGCTCCTGTATAACTTGGTCATAGTAATTGTGTACAAATTGGCTATGCATGTAGGTTATCACATTCTGCACACCAAATTCAAGTGTGTGCAAATGAAGAGGGTTAAAAAATTGGCAAGAAAATTCTATGGAAAAAACTTCCATGTGTATCAAATATGGTACTTAGAGAGTTGGACCATAGAAACACAAGAGCTGGTCACGACTGAACGTCAAATGTGACACCGGAGGGGGGGGGGGGGGGGGAGGGTTCCGAAAAGCGGAAGTTCCACTTTTGGGTGGAACTCTGCTTTAAGTTTTAAATAAAGAACTTTGAAGCAAAATAAGGGTCAGTGCCGATCAATGCAGCCTGATCAATGCCCATCAACAGCCTCAAAATTGCCCATCAATGCAGCTTGATCAATGCCCATCTGCAGCCTCACAATTTCCCATGAATCCTCATTCTTCCAGATTAAAGAGGAAGTAAACCCTTCCTCTTTTTACTTTCTCTTTTTTCCCCTGTAAAGTAAAAGCATAATGGGCTAGTATGCATCGCCGATGATGTTGGTGCAAGCATACATAGTAAATATCTCCTAAAGGTTTAGGAGATATTTCCAGTACCTACCGGTAAGCCTTATTATAGGCTTACCTGTAGGTAAAAGTGGTGTAACTAGGTTTACAACCACTTTACATGATGCTGGGCAGCATTAAATCTAAAAGACAAATAGGTAGATTCAGAAAGAGTTAGGCCGGCTTATCAGTAGATAAGCCGACCTAACTCAGAATCTACGCCGACCTATGTTTAAGTGTATTCTCAAACAGAGATACGCTTAAACATATCTAAGATACGACGGCTTGCGCCGTCCTATCTTGGGTCGCAATATTGAGGCTGGCCGCTAGGTGGCGCTTCCATTGCGGTCGGCGTAGAATATGTAAATTAGTAGATACGCCGATTCACGAACGTACGCCCGGCCGACGCAGTACATTTACGCCGTTTACGTTATAGATAGGCCGCCTAAAGTTAGAGCTGGGCCCTAGGCGGCGTTGCAAATGTTAAGTATGGCCGCCATTCCCGCTTCGAAATTAGAAATTTTTACGTCGTTTGCGTAAGTCGTCCGTGAATAGGGATTTACGTCGTTTACGTCCACGTCGAAATCAATAGGCCTGTGCGGCGTACATAGCCGCAATGCACACTGGGAAATGTAGCCACCCGGCGCATGCGCAGTTTAAAAAAACATCAAAAACGTAAGGTCAAGCCCCATTAACATAAAACACGCCCCCTTACACACATTTGAATTAGGCGCCCTTACCCCCCCCGGCCGCTTTATGCCGCGTACACACCATCACTTTATGTGATGAAAAAAAATGACGTTTTTAAAAACGTCACTTTAATTGACTGTGTGTGGGGGAAAACGTCAGTTTATGTCTTGTAAAAAACGACCAAAAAAAAATTGAAGCATGCTTCAATTTTATGTGTCGTTTTTCAAAAGTGCACTTTTTACTTCACAGAAATTGACCGTGTGTAGCAAAAAACGTCGTTTTCTAAGATGTTTTTTCATCCACGCATGCCCAGAAGCTACTTATGAAGCAAGCTTCAATGGTAAAACGTGGTGGAACGTAACCTCGCTTTGCAAGATCATTGTGAGAAAAACGATGGTGTGTAGGCAACTTCGTCTTTGAAAATTGAAGTTTCAAAAACGTCATTTTTTACTTCACAGAAAGTGTCGTTTTTTTTCATCACATAAAGTGATGGTGTGTACGGGGCATTAGGCTACGCTGCCGTAACTTAGCAGGTAAGTACATTGTGAATCATGTACTTGCCTAGCTAACTTACGGCGGCGTAGCCTAAACACGCTAAGCTACGCCGCCGCAAAGTTAAGGCAACGTATGTGAATCTACCTAAAAGGACGTACTGTGAGTGCAGAATGTCATGAACCCGTTCAGTGAGGAGGCATCCCCATGATGCCCTGCAGTCATTCACGGTGTAATGATGTAGAGAGAGATGCTGACCTGATGCATCATTGAGGATTCGCCAGGAGAAGATCTCAAGAGTAGGACCATGCATATAACCTGACTGGTCCGAAAAAAAAGCAATACAAAAATAAATACAGTGGGGTCCTCCAGGGGGAGCACTGAGGGGGTGATACAGGTGAGCTCGGATTTGGGCTTTAGGTCTCAAGAACACAGGTATGCCTTAATTAATCAAGAATTCAGCCAGAAAACACAATGTTGGCTAATATTCCCACTTCCATGGTTACATCACATATACATTACTGTATGGTGCAGAGTTTGCAGCCCTGCAGGGCGCATCTATTATATGACGGACGATCCACAGAACCTTGCTATTATTATCTCTGGGCTACAGGCTTCTCTGTATTTACGTGACAGTTTTACATACAATGATTTTAATTGCCAAAGTCTCCCTCTTACGTGTCAGAAAACAGATTAAACTTTTTTAAATTTGCACTTTTGTTTTTTTATTGTCTTTGTTGTTCTCTTCTATTAAATAAAAAATACAGATCTTAATTGTAATTGTCGTATTCTATTTAATCAAGTCTTTCTTGTCATTTCTATCCAGAATTGTCTCCAAATGTACTATTAAAGGCTTTCTGTTTCACATATGTGTCATACAAAAGAATAATTCCTTTCATTTTCCACATCAGATGTGAAACATATTCCAAGGAGCAGAGATGCCAAAACTCTGACCTTTTCTGGAATGTGTCTGAGAACTATTGATTGAATGGTTGAAGGTAAAGGGAAAATTGTGTACATGAACAAAACAGGACACACAGAGTGCATTGTGTCATATGGAAGAGTGTTTACCTTCATAACATATCTTCAAAAATATATTGTTATTTCTTCTAGCTGCTTCGGCTAAAAGCGCTTCTATAGAAAAATATTCATATATATATATATATATATATATATATATATTTGTGCTCATAAGTTCACATACCCTGGCAGAATTTATTATTTCTTGCCCATTTTCTAGAGAATACACAAAAACGTTTCTTTCTCTCATGGTTAGTGTTTGGCTGAATCCATTTATTATCAATCCACTGTGTTTACTCAAAAATCATAATGGCAAAAGAAACTACCCAAATGACCCTGATCAAAAGTTTACATTCCCCACAGGGCTCAAGTCCTGCGGGAACGCGTGGGAACGGAGTTCCTGCACTTTTTTCACAGCAGGAACTCTGGGCCAAATCCTCAAAAGAGATACGCAGGCGGAACTGCTGTTCAGCCTGCGTATCCCTGTGCCTATCTTTGGAACTGATCCACAGAAGGATTTTTCCAAAGATAGGCATAAGATCTGACATCTGTAAGACACTTACACTGTCAGATCTTAGGATGCAGTACCGCATCCGCCGCTGGGGGCATTTTGAGTCGAAATGCCGCTTTGCGTATGCAAATGAGTACTTAGGCAGATCCACAAAGCTTTTTAGCTTTGTGTTTTCTGCGTAAGTTACGTTTTACATGCGTAAAATTAGGGATGCTTTTACAAGGTGTAAACTGTTTACACCTTGTAAAAACATACCTTTTTTTCGATCGCCGCTATTTTTTTTACATTTCAAATTTTATTTTTCGCCGCGTGACTTTTTTTTTTCCCGACACAACTTTATTGTTCCGTCGCAATCCACAAAGCCTGACGTAACGTAATTTCGCGGGCTGCCCGTCGGGAAAAATGACGTCACACGCATGCGCAGAACGTCCGGCGCGGGAGCGCGCCTCATTTAAATTGACATCGCCCCCTGGATGAGAAGACCGCCTTGCGACGGAGGCACTTAAGTTACACAGCCGAAAATTTCTAGGTAAGTGCTTTGTGGATCGGGCACTTAGGTAGAAATTTTCCGCCAGTGTAACTTAACTGCTGAAAGTTAAGTTAGGCAGGTTTTTTGTGGATTTGCCCCTCAGTTCCCTTTGCAGGACTAGAGCATCCGAGAGCATCCGAGCTGCCTGAGCCAATCCTTCACTAAGCGGCGATGCCCATCGCGAACCTTAGTAATCCTTTATGTTACTGGCCGCTTCCTGTATATGGATTCATCGGGTAGTGTGCGGGTATTCGGTCACTTCCTCGATGCCGCAATGTCTCCTGGGAGCTTTTGTCATTGTTCCCAGGAGACATTGCGGAGGTCTGCCGCGAGTTATCGCAGGATTTAGAAAGAACTTGCTTATGAACTTGTATATGAATCCATATACAGGAAGCGGCCAGTAACATAAAGGATTACTATGGTACAGTGGATTGAAAAAAAAAAACATGTGGTTTAGTAATTATGCATATGAGCGTATCATTTTTTTTTGGTGGGGGAGTGGATCTTGGGTGGGAGTTCCCACACTTTTTTCCCCAGGACTTGACCCCTGATTCCCCAGTTCTTAATACTGTTTATTGCCCCCTTCAGCATCAATGACAGATTGAAGTATTTTGTGGTATTTGTAGATGAGGATCTTTATCTTCTCAGATTGAGATCTTCCAAGAGTGGCTCAATGATATTGAGGTCAGGAGACTGAGATGGCCACTCCAGAACCTTCACTTTATTCTGCTGTAGCCAATGACAGGTCGACTTGACCTTGTGTTTTGGACCATTGTCATGTTGGATTGTCCAAGTACGTCCCATGCCCAGCTTTCTGGCTGATGAATGCAAATGTTCCTCCAGTATTTTGATAACAAACTGCATTCATCTTGTCATCAATTTTGACCAAATTTCCTGTGCCTTTGTAGCTCACACATCCCCAAAACATCAGCGAACCCACCTCCGTGTTTCACAGTTTCACGGTCCGAGTAGATCACCTCCGTGTTTCACAGTAGGAATGGTGGGCCTTTCATGAATTTTGGTCTCATCACTCCAAATGACTTTGTTCCAGAAGGTTTGAGGCTTGTCTCTGTGCTGTTTGGCGTATTATAAGCGGGTTACTTTGTGGCATTTGTGTAGTAATAGCTTTCTTCTGGCGAATCAACTACACAGCCCATCGTTCTTCAAGTGCCTCCTTATTGTGTATTTGGAAAAAGCCGCACCACATGTTTTCAGAGAGTCCTTTATTTCATCTGAAGTTATTTGTGGATTTTTCTTTGCATCCCGAAACAATTTTTCTGGTAGTTGTGATGGAAATTTTGGTTTGGTTTCAACAGAACCCCTCATTTTCCTCTTCTTGATCAGAGTTTGAACACTGTCGATTGGCATTCTCAATTCCTTGGATATGTTTTTATATCCCTTTCCTGTATTATACAGTTCAACCACCTTTTCCCGCAGATCCTTTGACAATTCCTTTGCTTCCCCCATGATTTAGAATCCAGAAACTTCAGTGCAGCACTGGATTAAAGATGCAAGGGTCTGTCAGGAGTCCAGAAACTCATTGACCTTTTATACACACACACTAATTACAAGCAAACAGATCACAGGTGAGGATGGTTACCTTTAATAGCCATTCAAACCCCTTTGTGTCAACTTGTGTGCATGTTATCAGGCCAAAATCACCTGGGTAGGTAAACTTTTGATCAGGGTCATTTGGGTAGTTTCTGTTGCCATTATGATTTTAAATGAGTAAACACTGTTGATTGATAATAAATGGCTTCAGCCAAACACTAACCATGAGTGAAAACAAAGTTTTTGTGTTATTTATATTCTCTGAAAAATGGCCAAGAAATCATAAATTCTGCCAGGGTATGTAAACTTATGAGCACAACTGTATATGTGTATATATATATATATAGATAGATAGATAGATAGATAGATAGATAGATAGATAGATAGATAGATAGATAGATAGATAGATGGATAGGATTGCTTTCAGTTCACATCACCAGAAGTGATACAGAAATCTGCATTTCTAGCAAGATCAACAGGTGTTTTTTGTACTTGTTGAAAATGTCCTGTAGCACTACCCCCGCAGGAGCCGCTGGTGGATAAGGGACCCCCCCCACCCTGCACAGCCATGCACACATGATTTTACACAGCACTCTTAAGTCAGAAAACAATCCTCGCAGCCTTGTATTTGTATTTTTATTAGGGTTATCAAACTTGGATGGGGGTTAAAGAGGAAGTAAACTCCTGTGCATAATTTGTACCTATAGGTAAGCCTATAATAAGGCTTACCTATAGGTACTGTAAATATCTCCTAAATGTACACCGTTTAGGAGATATTTATATTACATGCAGCCGATTACATCATACCGTGCCACGTTCCTTCAGATATGTGTGCAGTGAATGACGGCTCCCCCACGCATGCTCAGAAGTGACGTCATCGCCTGTCACAAAGCTGGAGTCAGCGGACTCGGAAGAAAGACCTGGAGAAGATGGACGTTGCCTCCATCGATTGCATCGCATTGGTGGAGGGCTTCGTTTTCAGGTAGGTTTCACATAATGTGCTAGTATGCAATGCATACTAGCACATTGTGACTTTAGAGAAGAAAAGTGCAAAAAAAGGCCCAATATTGCACTGCCGGCGCTTAGTGTTGCAAAAACACCTTAGAGTGACTCAGTGTAAAAGTGAAATAAAAATACCACAAATAAATAAATAAATAACAGAACACCACAGAAGTGCAAGTGGTATTATCTATAAAGCAGCTATTTCAATAAAAACGGATTAAACCATTTTAAAAGATGTGTGAACAAGTATCTAAAAAGCGTGAACTAAAGTTCAAAAGATAAACAGCGCTATTGAATTGTTAAAAACAATTCAGAGAATAAAAGCCAGTGGGCACAGTTGGTGTAAAAGGTGATCAGATCAAAAGTTTAAGTGCACCAAAAACAACTCAAAGAGAAACACCTATATAAGTGGTTAAACTCACCCACCAGGGGTGTAAGCCTACCACAACACAGCAAAAAACTCTGCAGTTACACCATCTGATCCTCCAGGTATTGTTAGGGCAAAGCACGTCTCAGCACAGTGTCATGAAAGAAAAATAAAAGTACAGATGATAGTGCAATATTATCTAAATGAAACTGGCTCAGATATGTAAGTTAACCTAAGGTGAAATGCCCGTACAATATGACACTGTTAAGTAAGCAAGTAAACAGTAAAGGTTTCACCGCTGTCACCGCCGTTTTCTATCCTCCAGGGGCCGCGCTCGTGCTATGCAGGAACTGCTGTAGCAGGTGCTGGGCTGTGGTTGGTAGTAGGTGGAGCGCAGGTGGAACGCAGTCTGTATCCGTGTGTAGCGTCGTTGGTAGCCACGCTCTGACGCGTTTCGTCACTTCCGACTTCAACAGAGGGCGTTCCACCTGCGCTCCACCTACTACCAACCACTTATATAGGTGTTTCTCTTTGAGTTGTTTTTGGTGCACTTAAACTTTTGATCTGATCACCTTTTACACCAACTGTGCCCACTGGCTTTTATTCTCTGAATTGTTTTTAACAATTCAATAGCGCTGTTTATCTTTTGAACTTTAGTTCACGCTTTTTAGATACTTGTTCACACATTGTGACTTTACCTTGCAGGTCCAAAAAATAACAAACACCATTCATAGGATAAGAGGCCTCTGTATTCCAAAGGTCATGGACAATGGACCAAGCAGTTTACCCAAAAAGGAAAAAGGCTAAATGGGTTTATTAAAAAGGATAGTATTGCGACAGAGCAGGATGTAAAGCATTAATAGTATAAATGCCAGCCGGCTAACGAACAACTGTCTTTACAGGATCTCAACGCGATGATGTCATGGTGATTGGTGCCCTGCCCCCTCGATGCAAGGAATCAAGTCATGAGCTGATACCTGTATTGCCCCTTGGATAAAGGCTTTGGCTGGGTAATTAGCCGCAAGCTATTTCTAGCTTGCCATCTGGTAAGCACGCAGTCTATGTGGTGGCGCACTAGTTTGTGGCGGTGCATGGGATTTGCTCCAAAGTCACTTAAATTTTCCAGGACATTCACATGCGGTTGATGGGCTGTCTTCAACTATGTATTTATTTATATTTATTTTTGTATCAATTTATGTGTATATTTACCAATTGGAAATTATTGGTTTAGCGCAGCTTTATTTACTATCTAATCTTTCACTCTGTGTGTATCTCATGGCAGAGCCGCTGCTTTCTAGGGTTATTTATTCATTCATTATTTATTCATTTATTTTTAGCACAGTATTTTTTTTCTTGTATAATTCTAGCACTAGACCTCCTCTGTAACACAAAACTGGTAACCTGTAGAAATTTTTAAACGTCGCCAATGGAGATTTTTAAGGGTCAAAGTTTGCCGCCATTCCACGAGCGTGCGCAATTTTGAAGCGTGACATGTTGGGTATCAATTTATTCGGCGTAACATTATCTTTTTTACAATATTCAAAAAAATATAATTGGGCTAACTTTACTGCCGTCATATTTTTTAATTAAAAAAAGTGTATTTTTTCCCCAAAAAATTCAATTTTTGAAGCGTGACATGTTGGGTATCAATTTACTTGGTGTAACATTATATTTCACAATATAAAAAAAGATTGGTCTAACTTTACTGTTGTCTTATTTTTTAATAAAAAAAAAGTGTATTTTTGCCAAAAAAAGGTGCGCTTGTAAGACCGCTGCACAAATACGGTGTGACAAAAAGTATTGCAATGACAGCCATTTTATTGTCTAGGTTGTAAGAAAAAACATGTATAATGTTTGGGGGTTCTAAGTAATTTTCTAGCAAAAAAATATGTTTTTAACTTGTAAACAACACATCTGAAAAAGAGGCTCGGTCCTTAAGTGGTTAAAGACCGATGCGCAAATACAGTGTGGCATTGATAAAGTATTGCAACAATGCCATTTTATTCTCTAGGGCAGTGATGGCGATCCTTGGCACCACAGATGTTTTGGAACTACATTTCCCATGATTCTCATGCACTCTGCAGTGTAGTGGAGCATCATGGGAAATGTAGTTCCAAAACATCTGGGGTGCCAAGGTTCGCAATCACTGCTCTAGGGTATCTGAAAATATATATATATAGAACTTGTAAACACCAAGGTCCGGATTCACAAAGCACTTGCGCCGACGTATCTCGAGATACGCCGCGTATATGCAAATATGCGCCATCGTATCTGTGCGCCGTGCCCACAAAACTAAGATACGCCTAAAAATAGGCTTCATCCGACCGACATAACTTGCCTACGCCGGCATAGAGTGGCCACATATTTACGCTGGACGTATTTGGCGCTCCCATTGATATTATATTCACACATGCAAATGAGGGAGATACGCCGATTCACGAACGTACGTCCGTCAGACGCAGTGCGGGTAAAGTCATACGTCCGGCGTAAAGTTATGCCCCATAAAGGAGGTGTAACTCAGCAGCATCCATGCAAAGGGCTGCACCAGGGAACACAAGCCGACGTATATTACGTAATTAACGTAGGACGTGAATATGACTAGGCGTAGGTTACGTTCACGTCGTAGGCAGTGATCCGACGTATCTTAGGCAGTTGTTCCGACGTGATTGTGAGCATGCGCACTGAGATGCGCCCACGGACGGTGCATGCGCAGTTGGCGATACGTATCTTTCTGGCGTTCGGCCCATCATTTGCATGGGGTCACGCCTCATTATATACAGGATACCCAACCGGCACCTTAGAGGATAAGGCTACCTGTGGGTAACAGAGGCTACTATAGGCAGAACAAGGACTATACTCAAATATATGGATATATAAATTTTAATAGACAAGAATAATGTCGCTACAAAACATGATAAAAGATGATCTATGTATAAATACAGTATTAAATGTGTCTATGTATAAATACAGTATTAAATGTGTCACGCCTCATTAGCATGGCTCACGCCCACTTCCACTTTAGCCGACTTACGCTTGAGAAACCCAGCGCAGATTTGGGAGGAAGTGCTTTGTGAATTCAGTGCTTGCCTCTCTGCGCTGCATCGGCGTAGAGTAAAGGAGATACGCTACGGCGGCATAAATATGCGCCAGTGTCTGTGAATCCGGGCCCAAGTCTGAAAAATAGGCCTGGTCCATAACTAGTTAAGACTACTACTATACTGTTTTTTATTGGTTAGTACACCTCACCTTATCATAATGGATTTGCTTTTAGCGTGGCTTGGCTTGGTTGGTCAGGGTAATATGGACTTCCTTCCACCACCTTTTATAAGTTAGCCCTTTTGTGTGTATGCCCTCTGAATGCCCCAAGGAAAATTCACTAGCCGTTCTCCCAGTCACTCTAGGGTGGGTTTCTTCTTTCACAGTGGTGGATATTTCAGTATTTGGATAATTTGCGAGTTAAAAGTGCAGCAATGGAATGCAGCTTCATACTTTCTTCCAGTGGTAACCACAACCCTCAAATCTGCTTTATGTCATGTGAGGCTTTAGAAGGGGAATAATCACTTTTCTTGAAAGGCTCCATCAAGTGGGATTTCTGCTGGATGACATGGAAAACATCTCTGATTCCAACCCTCTCCCCTGACTGTTTTGTCTGTTTGATCCCATTAACTCCATCCCTGCCTAGGGCCAAAATGAACGGGGTCAGTGAAATTAGCCCTCAGCAAACTCTGCAGCTCTTCTCCCCTCCTCCCCCATTCAGCTGCTGCTACTTGATGACAGACTGCGCTTAAAGCTGCAGAAATAGCCTAGGAAAAGAAAAACAAAAACACAATATAAAGGAGAACTTTGGCACTAAACCGCTTACATCGTGAGATCATTTCTAAATATCTGCACTGCCACTTACAGCAGCTTATACGTTCTCTTTGTGTTTTTGAGTGCTACCCAGTGATGGGTCAACCTGTGTTCTCCGTGTCATCATTACTTTATGTTACAATATATTGTGTCACCAAAATAAAACTTACGGATACTTTATGTAAACTAAAACTCATGATGTGGGTTACTTTAACCACTTAACCCCCGGACCATATTGCTGGTCAAAGACCAGAGCACTTTTTGCGATTCGGCACTGCGTTGCTTTTACTGACAATTGCGCAGTCGTGCGACGTGGCTCTGAAACAAAATTGGCGTCCTTTTTTCCCCACAAACAGAGCTTTCTTTTGGTGGTATTTGATCACCTTTGCGTTTTTTAGTTTTTGCGCTATAAACAAAAATAGAGCGACAATTTTGAAAAAAAAATAATATTTTTTACTTTTTACCATAATAAATATCCCCCAAAAATATATATAAAAAAATTTTTTTCCTCAGTTTAGGCCGATACGTATTCTTCTACATATTTTTCGTTAAAAAAAAAATCACAATAAGCGTTTGATTGGTTTGCGCAAAAGTTATAGCGTTTACAAAATAGGGGGTATTTTGATGGCATTTTTATTAATATTTTTTTTTACTAGTAATGGCGGCGATCAGCGGTTTTTCTTTTTTTTTCCGATACTGCGACATTATGGCGGACACTTTTAACACATTTTTGGGACCATTGGCATTTTTAAAGCGATCAGTGCTAAAAAAAAATGCATTGGATTACTATAAAAAAGACAATGGCAGTGACGGGGTTAACACTAGGGGCGGGGAAGGGGTTAAGTATGTTCCCTGGGTGTGTTCTAACTGTAGGGGGGTGGACTGACATGGGGAAATTACTGATCTTCTGTTCATACATTGTATTAAAAGAAGATCAGCATTTCTCTCTCTGACAGGACCGGGAGCTGTGTGTTTACACACACAGCTCCCATGCCTCGCTCTGTAACGAGCGATTGCGTGTGCCCGGCGGCGATCGCGCCCGCTGGGTACGTGCACGGGAGGCGGGGGCGCGCCCCTATTGGCTGCTGGGCGAGGTGACGTATAGCTACGTGCTCTCGCCCAGCAGAGCCGACCTGCCGCCGTATAACTGCGGCGGCTGGTCGGCAAGCAGTTAAAGTAGAAATATAGACAATACTTTATTTTTTATTTTGAGTAGAGCAAGGAAGTGTTATTATTATTATTATACAGGATTTATATAGCGCCAACAGTTTGCACAGCTCTTTGCAACACGAGGGCAGACAGTACAGTTTCAATACAATGCTATACAGGAGGAATCTGAGGGCCCTGCTCGTTAGAGCTTACAATCTATAAGGGAGAAAATGAAAATACAGTTTTTAGGTGTGGGTAGGATAAGCTTCTCTGAACAATATGGTTTTTAGGGTTATAACCCCAGTCAGATTTTTTTTCTGCCATGTCCCATTGCAGAGATTTCTCTTCACTTCCTGTCCCATAGCCAAACAGGAAGTGAGTGGAAATTCCTGCAAATTAAGGGAATTCCTTTGGGACCCCTAGGCCACCAGAACTAGTGTCCCCCTTTGGAAGATTTCCCCTCTATTACTTTTCTGGGGACAACCCAAAACTTGGGATTTTCTTTTACTAAACAGAACAATTAGAGAGGGTGAATCTCCCCAACGGGGCCACAGCCACCATCAAAGACTGACGGGGTCTAAAAAAAAGTTTTGCCTTTAGGTATACTTTTAATTCGAGTTCCATCCAAAAGTGAACTTCTGCTTTAAGGACTCATGACCCCCTGACATGCCACATTTGGCATGTCATTTTTTTTGTTCTCTCTCGCTCCCTCCCTCCACGCAATCTTCTAGGATACGTCGCAGGTCCCAGAAGATTGCCCGGCCATTACGGACGCTCAGCGTGACTCGCGCATGTGCAGTGCACACCCGGCTGTGAAGCCGCAAGCTGCCACAGCCAGGTTCCCACACTAGTGATGCCAGCGCTGGGGAGAGGCGGGGGAGAGAACCAAAGCTTTGGGCGGCCGCATCACTGGACCGTGAGACAGGTGAGTGTGTGTTTATTAAAAGTCAACAGCTACATGGTTTTATTCCAAATGTTATACGAAAATAGTTTATCGTTATTGCTATATCCTGTATTGAATTATCTTTTAATAAAATCTATTGAAAAAAAACTACACTTTTTGTAGCTGCTGAATTTTAATAAATGTGAAACTCCCCTTTAAGTCAATGTTTGAGGACCAATTTCTTGACAGTGATTTCTTGTCTGCTATCAAGGTCCGAATCAATGTTGACCATGCCACAGAATTATAATGTTCCATAATAACTTTCACAAACTTATTATGCAGAGATCAATGGCAAAGCGAATATTGTTCATGATTTTCATATAAAAAACAATTACAATATACGTCGGCAGAATGGAACGGGCAGGCAAATGGGCGTACCTTTACGTCCCTTTAAATCTGCCGCCCAGTGGGTGCGCGCACGCTCCGCCTGCCGCGTGTTTTGTGAGTGCACCCTTGGGTCCCAGGAACTCAATGTTCCCGGGCAGTCAGCAAAGGCAAAACAGGGGGATGCCTTTGTAAACATGGCATTTCCCTGTTCTGCCTAGTGACATGTTAGGGATCTACTGTTCCCTGTGATCGGGAACAGTAATCGCTGACGTGTCACTGGTAGCTCCTCCCCCTAACAGTTAGAATCAGTCCCTAGGACACACTTATCCCCTTCAGTGCCACCTAGTGGTTAACCCCTTCACTGCCAGTGTAATTTTAACAGTAATCAGTGCATTTTTATAGCACCGATCGCTGTATAAATAACAATGGTCCCAAAAATGTGTCAAAAGTGTCCGATGTGTCTGCCATAAAGTCGCAGTCACAATAAAAATTGCAGATCGCCATTACTAGTAAAAAAATGATAATAATAAAAATTCCATAAAACTACCCCCTATATTGTAAACCCTATAACTTTTGCACAAACCAATCAATAAACGCTTATTGCGTTTTTATTGGGATATTTATTATAGCAAAAAGTAAAAAATAGTTTTTTTTTTTTCAACATTTTTGTTTATAGGGCAAAAAATAAAAATCGCAGAGATGATCAAATACCACCAAAAGAAAGCTCTATTTGTGGGGAAAAAAGGACATCAATTTTGTTTGGGAGCCATGACGCCATTGTCAGATTGTTGCAATAATTTGCTATTGTACAAGCCTTTAAAAATGAAAGCAGGGAAAGTTTAATGTTTGCCTTTGAGCAAACTCAATATTCTCTGCATCTACTCACCACCACAGCTCTCATGGTGAATTTTGCCACAAAAGGTACTAGAAGAGGGAAATAAAAGAAAAAGTGCACTATAAATACACATTCTCCAACAAAAAACTAAATTGAAGTATCTGTATCTAATTAGCACAAATGCTATAGTGGAACCAACTCAGGCTGGAGAATACAGCACACCTTAGCATTATCCAACCACTCTCTTACAAATCCAGACAGTACGGTCTTTGCTTATCATTTAACGGACCAGTCCTACCAAAATTGAATAATTGTTTTTTTAGATTATAAAAAGCTAAAACACACCAAGGATTCATATGTGCCCCATGGCCTCTAGTGGTAATATATCTACTCTTTAGTTTCCAGATCTGCACATGAGGCCTCATGCGTACTGGACGTTTTTGAAAGTTTTTATAGCTGCTGTTTTTGGCTTCAGACGTTTTTTTTCTACAGTCAATAAACTTTACAGCATGTTTTCCTATGTGTGGATGCACACATAGGCTGTTATTAACTGTTTTTCGGTGGGGCGCTTTTTGGCGGGAAAAAACCCCCATAACTAGTGGGTTCTGAGGGGAGTTTTTCAGCTGTTTTCAGTTGTAAAAACGCTCTAACATAAAAAAAAATTAAATGTAGATAAATGCTCAAAATTGTGGCTTACCGGCGTTTTTGTAACGTTTTTGATCCATTGAAAAAGAAAACGCTAAAAAAAAGCTAATAAACGCTAAAACTGCTGTTGCAAAAACATTGAAAAGCGTTGATAAAACCCACTGCAAAGCTACTGAGGTTTTTAGAACTTATTTTAACGACCAGTGTGCACGAGGCCTGACGGTTACAAGGTAGTCCTATTCCGCCCGTTGGAGTTTTATAGATTATGAAGCTGAAGCGTGTAAACATTTTGAAAATGTTTTAGATGCTGTAGGAGAAGTGATACTCCAAGGAGAGCAGGTCCATGGCTTTGAATTATGATGTTTATAAACTATTCCTGGAAGTTCCAAGAGATACAAGGTTGTGTCTACCTTGCTTTACCTATAACTGAAATATCACATTTGGGAGGAGTGACCTCCCATGTAAAGGAGTGAAGGATTTGTAGGCAACCAAACATCCAGAAATGCTGGTTGATATCATCATCACAGGTGAAGTGTCGTGATTGTAGTTTGCATACAACTGTTTGAAAATGTATAACAATTGTTTTTACTGGGAGGATCTTAAAGAGAACCCATATGGAAAAAACATTAAAGTCCTGGAGAATTGTGTCATAAGCTACCAAAAAAAAAACACCTCTCAGGAGAGAAGCTGTGAAGTAAAACATTGTTTTCTTAGAATACAGGAGTCATTTGAAGATCCGCACGTCTTTCCAGAAATGTGTGCCTTTGACCCTGGAGCTGTAGTAGCAAATGGTGCATGTCAGAAGATGACTGCTACAACTGAAATAAATGTATAATGAGGTAAAAAAAAACGAAAACAAAAAACTGGTGTTAACAATTAAAAAAAAACACACTGTACATTGTACATAAATGAGTGACGTGTATGTTATGTTATTTAAAAACTTCAGAAATTTATAGCCAGCAAGTGATACTTTACTTTTAGAACTAGAGAGCAATGCCCTAATTTAAAGTGTTTGTATGCCTTTTTTAATTGTAAATAGATTAGGGAAAGGTTAAAGCCCTTGATCAATTATTTTCTACTGTCTGTAGCTCACTGGGAAAATTGCTATTCACTTACTGTTATGAGAAGCAACAGGAAATTAAAGAAGTGCTCATAAAAATTGAGGAGGGGTTCCATCTTAAGCCTGGTACACACAGGGTGAATATTGGCCACCATAGGCCGGTTCAACAGAAAACAGCCAATATTCATCCCGTGTATAAACCAGCATCCGATCAGTGCTGGTGGCCAATGGCTGTGAGCACTGACTGGTGTGTTCTGGCGGGAGGAGGAGGGGTTGTTAGTACATTGAGCTCCTGATCTTCACCTCAACGGGTTGAAAAAAATAACTGATAGTGTGTACCAGGCTTTAGTTGTTACACACCTTTCTTCCAATTGGAAGTTTTCCCCTTACCTATTGCTCTCGAGACAACTATACAATTTTGGAATTCCCCTCATATAAAATACAGATTAGAGAAAATTGTGATTGGTCAAACAGAAAATTTGAGCACACTGTGGCAGAGCAAGGCTCTGTCCCTATGAAAATGGGGTTAAAGTGGACACAGAGTCTGCATATCGGCGGACTGCAGAGCAACAGAGCGTAGATTTGAAACACCTTTCTCCAGGTCTTGCCATTTCTGGATGGGGCTCTGTAGTTTAGAGATCCTTCAGAGTCTTGGGTGGGACCTCCAACCCTGTGTCCGGGCATTGTGGACAGCCAGCAGGGTGTGTGCCCAGGTGCACACAGCCCATATAACGAGGGGCTGGTGAGAGCAAAAGGTGGAGGAAGATGGGGTTGGAGCAGTGGCTGCTAGTGAGTGTCTCTGTAGGAAGATAAATGCTGTGTGCATTAAGAAGCTCAAAGCTTTGTGCATTGAAGGGCTTGAAGCTGTGTGCGTCCAAGGAGCCAGAAGCTGTGTGCATTGAGGGACTTGAAGCTGTGTGCATTTAAGGAGCCCAAAGACTGTATGCATCTAAGACTGTGGGTCTAGAAGATCTGGTGGTTTGAGGGACCAGCACCTATAGCAGCAGTGCTGTTGAAGAGTAGCCAGGTGGGCTTGTATTTATCAGTTATGTCTGAATGACATTTAAACCCCTGCGTGGGATTCCTAAGTGGACATTTTTTTTCCATTTAATAAACATGGGCTACCAGGCCCTTAGCTATAAATGCCTGTCTGATGTGGACTCACTACAGAAAAATGCATATATCACTGAGCTGAACAATCCCCTATGTCACAACTCATATAACTAAACAGAACAGATAACATAAGATGTAATGCTTCAGTTGACCAATGCTTTTTTATTCTTCAAATTACGTGCTGATAAATTGTAAGGGTGATATTTCACAACTACTACACAGGTTCATGGTAAATTCTTGAGCTCTAGCTCTGAGGCATTAAGTAAGCATGAGAACATTCATGGTGTGCCAAGGTGCCCCCAGGACTGTGTTTATAATACATTCCCTTCAAGGGCACAGACCTCCAATAAACAATTATTCATCCACAGTGGTCCCTTATTTCAAGTCCATGTCGCTTTCCCAGAAATTATTTCTCTAAACCACATTCCTTGGATGTTCTTCAAACCAATCTTTAACTTACATGTGTTCCATCAGGGGGCCCCTTGAGCCAAGATTTCTGCAAAAGCTGCATCAGCCATGGCCTAAGAAGACAAGGCTGCCAGGGGCACATTTTGCTGCTGATAGTCCCAAAGGGCCAAGACACTGTTATTGGTACAGATATTGGTAATGGATACAGGGCAGCGTAATACTCAGCTACTCCTGTACATTGCTCCCTCGCTGGCATGATGAGCAAGGCATTGCTCTATCACTGGCAAGTGACATTGAGCAACATTTCCATCAATGAATGAATCCCACCTTGCTCATCCAGCCAGGAAGGAGGTGCCACAAGGAAGAACATTAATATTGTACAACATTGTATTTGCACCTCTTAGTTTATGTAATCTCAAAATATTAACTTATTTTATTTGCTCCATTTTGGTGTGTTAAATATACAAATGGAAGCACTTTGAAAAACAGACATTAATGGAAGAAAAAAAAAACTTAGTGTGTAGCCAAAAAAGCCACATGTCTAAAATGGATTCATACAATACCTCTATAGAAAGAAACAGAAATAAATCATTCGGCCAACAGCTCCGCTCCAGTGCCAGGTGTTTTAAAATGACTGAAGTCATCAAAGAATACAAAATGATCAGCACGCTTGGATCATACTTAAAGCAAAACTTTATTGATATACAGCTTAAAATCTCAGCTTGCAAAATATCCATCTTTAAAATTGGTTCTGGGAAGGTATAATATGTACTCAAAATCAATAGGACCAAAAAATGTATTGGACAAAGAAATAAAGAAATGTTAGTTGCTTCAAACCATCTGGTATGTAATGGGTCAAACAGCTATTGATCCACCTAAGAGTAAATGTCACCAAATAAAAAAAGAAATCTCCTTACATTAATAACATAGAAACCTATCTAACCCACAGAACGAATGGCGAAAAAACTCAGAAACAAAAACAGGAAATGAGAAAACAAAAAAAATATTCACTACATTACGATACTGAGCATGTTTTGTGTCTTATGCGTATTGCATTATAATCGTAATGAACTTCAACACATTTTTCATGTTTATTATGAAATTGATGGAAACAAATACTTTGCTTTAAAGTTCATGCATTTTCTATTTTCTGTAACTTTAGCAAATGCATCTTAATTCAATAAGTATGTCATTCGTGATGATACGAGAATATGTTCTATTCACATGTTAATAATCTTATAGAATAATAATAATATTTTTTTTTTTATAAAAAACATTCAAAGAGCATTCAAGTAAATTGATATTTGAAAGAGGCCTAATTGGTCTGGGACTCTTGTAGTTGTGGGAAAAAATATTTATTAGTGTTAGCCGGCATGAGAGTAGTGGTAAGTTGGATGAGTAGTGAATTAGACAAGTATGCCAATTAGCGTAGTGTCGACTATAACAATGTAGAAAGCTAAAAGGAAATGAAAAGAAAATGTAATTTAAATTTCTTTCCATTCCGTCTTGACAGCCCTGCCAGAAAGCACACCCTCTGGAGACCTGACTTGCTCTACTGTAGTTAAGTAATACAACTACGGTAAGTCTTGCCCCAGCCTGTGATTGGTCAGCAAAGAAGCAATGGCAGAGTGATGAGGTCACCTCTCTGTCACTCTGCTCCCGCCTTGGGGATTGCAGGAGGGGAGTATGTTTATTTATTTATTTTACTTATTTAATTTTTTACATATTTTAACAAGCAGTAGGGCTTGTATTTAGATCACCCCCAACCCCATACAGCATCAGAACATTTATAATAGTGAGGTACGGCTTGCTGTTTTCAACAAACTCGTCCAGTTTCTTTGACTTATCTATTTACTTTTCCAGATTTATTTTTCTGCATTTTTCAACAGACTCCCCCAGCTATGGCACAGGGTGTGACTATAGCCACAACACATGGACCCAACGGGGAGTTTTCTTCCCAGACTGGATGTCTTCTTCTTTATAAAATTTTACCATATATACTCACAATAATGTATCTTGATTAAAAAACATACATGTGTTTTCTCTCTATTTTAGTTACATGACAATCCTATCTATTTACCACTTGATCATACAATAAAAGCTCCTGAAGAAGCGGCTAAACCCGCAAAACATGTTGAGCAACAAAAGAGTATTTTCTGTGGATGTTCTATTGGGTAACGATAGGATTTAACGTTTTTTCATGATTGTCATGATTCATTTGTTTATTCTATGAATATGTTAACATATGTAATTTTGTAATAAAATCTTTTTGTAACTTCTTAATTCTGACTGTATTATCAGTTTAATATACAGTACCAAGTCCACACACAGCCTCTTCCCAACCTCTATTTCTATAGCCACAAAAGACTAAGCAACTGCTACAGGGCCCAAAAGCACGGGGGGCCAGCACTATCTGGCTACACACCGGTTTATGCATGTAGCAGTGACGATAGAAAGCCCATTAGGACTCTTGACTTTTGAGGTGCAATGGGCCTAGGTACAAATCAATTGTAACATAATGGGATCAAAAAAACGTCACCACCCTTGCCCCTTCACCCCATTAAATAAAACACTTACAACCATTAGGTTGGAAAGGGCAAGGCCACAGCTTTATTTAAATTCCAATACTGTGAGCACGCAATTCCAAAGGGTGCCAGTCCTTACCATAAGTGCTGGACAGACAGCCTATTTCCAATTTTTCATCAAGGGCATAGCCCATTACAGAAACTTTAAATGCTGGCAAGGTCAAGAAACCGCAGCATGCTGTGACAGACCATAAAGGAGAAAAGGAGCAGGAGGGTGGGCAGCTCTTTCATCCACTTCTTCAAAAGACCCAGAATTCCCCAGGAAAAAAAGGTTTCTTGAGCTCATGCCCAGCCCATCCCCCATATTTCCACCAATCCTTGGTGACCATCAACCACCTTGTCCGGCGCCTGGCCATGCCCCAATCAGTCAAGGCTCTCTTTCCCTATAGGGGCGCAAGAGGCCTTCATTCTTTGGACAGGCTGCGGAGCGGTGCAGCTTAATGCAGCTGGAGGGGTGAATTAGCAATAGTTTCGTTAAAGGTGGAGCTAGCCTTTAAAGCTGAGGTTTCGTTTTGATTTGTATTACAATGTACACTGGTCTACCTTGGATCTCATGCCTCACTGATCCCTGTGGAATATGTAAATCACTGTAGTAGTTGGTGCTACAGTGATCACCACCATCTCCTGGGTCCTATGCTGAGCGGCTTCCCTTCTGGAGAGTAACCTCTGGAGGTCGCTTGCTCTGCAGTGCCGCCATTACCAGAACACATTGTATTTATTTCAATGAATGCATGAAATATCTCTGATTACATAAAGTGAATAGGTGGGGTGGCAATCCTCATATCCTCTCATGCTTGACTGGGGAAATTGCATGTAGAAGATTAATTCTTCATGACACATATATTACAATGATACAAACAAACATTTGCACATAGACACCTCAATATGGCTGCCATGGGACCAAGTCTTTATGATGCAATGATCTGGCTGTTCCAGCTGTCACTTGGGGTTGCATTGTTAGCTAATAAGGATGTTACATCATCTCTCTATCCCTGACAGGAACCACAGTGTCGATGAGTCCTATGAGCTGCAAGTACATCAATGACTTCTGTGGTGTGCAATGCTTCTATATGATAATATAATTCACTTGTGTACTGTAGATGAAGAAAGTTGTAAATTCTGGATGTTTAGATAATCTTGGGGGTGCTCTACCTGCTACTTGATGTCATTCTTAACTGAACACAGTGGACCCAATAACATATCGACTTTCAGACGTTTTTTGGTGCTTGTGTGGTGCATACTTGACATGTGCCAAATAAATAACCTAGCCCACCTATTCTGAAGAGGATTTCCGGCTATCTTGGGTGAGTGATCCTTGTAAACATGGGACCCCACGTCATTTTAGTGCACTTCTGCAGAGTGAGTGGTAGGAAGAAGCACCCGCTTGTGAGGGACAGTGATGACAGGGAGCAGTAGATCCCTGTCCTGTCTCAAGGCAGAGGCATCTCCCCGTTCTGCAGCTTCATGACACACTCACGGAGCACATGGTGGGCGCACGTGCACCGCCGGCAGCGCAAGCGTGCCCACGATGCCACGATTTAAAGGGGACATACAGGTACGTCCCTTTGTGCAGCCGTGCCATTCTGCCCACGTATATCGTCATGGAGTGGTCGGCAAGCGGTTAAGGAAAATCTTTTGCCTACTGTTCTACTTTAAAGAGTTAGTTTTTCAGAAAAAATAAAAAAGTAATGGAATACCATACACCCTTGCCACCCCTTCTCCCCTCGGTCGCCAATTTATTTACCTTTGTGGGTGATACAATTTCATCATCCACGCAGCCCGGAGCAGCAGTCCTGGGGTTTTAAAAGCGTGTTGAACTTCCTATGAAGGAAGGTGCAACAGGGTCCAAGTTAGAGGGAGGTGCGGGGGGCGGGGTGTTGTAGGGTATTAATTCATCTTTTTTCTAAAAAAGATGAACTTACACAGTAAGCTTCTGTTTTGTGGAACCTAAAACGGGCCTTCACCCTAAAAGGCAAGTTGCATTTTAACACCTACTTCTCCCCTCCTCTCCCACTTTTGGATTTTTTTGGGGGTTTTAACAGGTACCCGCTACCACTTCCACTCCAACCATCTAGGCGATCAGAGCGGAAGTTCTCCCCCTACCCCCGCCCACAACCATTTGGAAAACGTCACAGACACCAGGAGACTGCGGGACCATTCGTACAGCACAAAGTGTGGAATGGGAAGCCGGCTTTGAAGCCAGATGGATTCACAGCCGGCTTCTCTTAGTAAACATGCCGTCAACGGGGACCCGAAGACTGGCAAAGAACTAGCCCAAGTGAGAACAGTGCTGGATCCCTGAACAGGTAAGTATCCTTTTTTTAAAAAATCAACAGCTACAGTATTTGTTGCTGCTGACTTTTTTTTTTTTTTTCAGACTGAAGATCCTCTTAAAGCAGAACTGAATTCTCTCAATCAACATTAATAAAGCATAGAGACATAGATGGATGCTTTGAATATTAAAAATGAATTAAATTGCGTTTTTACCTTGTGGTGCTCAAATACAATTTTTTTTTTGCTTTAATGCTTGCTCAGTATGTTGGTAAATTTTTGGTACTACCGTGTTTCCCCGAAAGTAAGACCTACCCCAAAAATAAGACCTAGCGTTATTTTCTAGGAGAGCTGCAATATAAGCCCTACCCTGAAAATAAGCCCTAGTTTAAAATGCTTTTAAAATCCTATAATCCACTCTATTGCAGTATTACATAATGTACAATGTGTGTGTTTCTGTAATATAATTGCGGGGAAGAGAGCTCCGGCGGGTCACAGAAGCGCAGAGCGGCGCTATAACGAAGGTATTTGGCACAACTATATTACGGAAACACACACATTGTACATTAAATACTACTGTAATAGAGTGTATTATAGCAGTGGTCTCCAAACTGCGGCCCGGGGGCCAGATACGGCCCTTTGCTTCTTTTTACCATTTCATCCACTAATACCAACATTAATCCCCTCCCCCCCCCCATGGAGACCATTGAGGGGGCACAATTCCTCCCAGTGACACCAACAATTGGGAAAAAGGACACCAATGATAGGGTACAATTCCTCCCACTGACACCAATGATGGGGCACAAAACTCTTCCCACCAACACCAACGAAGGAGCACAATTCTTCCTCCCACTGACACCAATGACAGGGGACTGTTTATTCCCATTGATGTTGGGCCCTTTTCTATTCCCAATGGCCACAGTCCGGCCCCCCTAATGTCTTAAGGACAGTAAACTGACCCCCCTGTTTGGAAAGTTTGGAGACCCCTGGATTATAGGATTTTACAAGCATTTTAACTCTGTTCACACTGGAGATTCCTGTCAGGCAGGGAGAGAGAGGGGGAGAGAAGACAGCACATTACATGCATTTACATTTACATTACATTTCAGACCTACCCTGAAAATAAGCCCTACTGTGTCTTTTGTTGCCAAAAGGCTTTCTCCCTGGTGTGGAGTGTTGTGCTCGCCCCCTCCCTTGGACTACAGGAAAGTCAGGACACTCTATGTTGCAGATAGAGAAAGAAGCTGTGTGTTAGGGGGCATCCTGACTCTCCTGTAGTCCAAGGGAGGGGGCGAGCACGACACTCCACACCATGGTGAAAGCCTTGCATTACTGTGTGGAGTTACAGATGGAAGAACAGGAAGTGAGGATTTCTCAGAAGAAATAAGAACATTTTAAATGCAAAATTGAAGGATGAGGTGAGTGAAGGAGGACTGCACTAAGGTAAAGGAAGCTATTTAGGAAAACAAATTGTACCTTTACGACCCCTTTAATATAAGACCCGGGCTTATTTTCAGGGACACACTATTTGCATGTGTAGCACTAACCCCCAAAGGAGCTGCTGAATATTTCGGGTGGCATGTTACCTCTATATACTCGTTGTCCAGGGTGATAAAAGAGAGTCCGAAGAATTCCAATGTCCACAAGATAAGCTTCTTTTTCTAAGACTTATTTGCAGAACGTAGTAGAAAAGAAGTTAGAGGGGTGGAAGGGTAAATAGGTACATAGGTTCAGGTACATACTCTCAAATTAGGAAACACTCCTGCTTCCAGCAAACAGTTCTCGTCGCCACTCTAGCCAGAGTGGGTATTGCTAACCCGGATAGGTACCTCTCACTGGCCTAGCAGAGTGACACACGGAATAAAGTAGTCTCTGCCACAGACCTTCCTTTACGAGGAGACACTTTTGGTCCAGAATCCTCTGACTCAGGATTCAGCACCCGGATCTCTCCAGATTAACTTTAGTAGAGCTTAGATCTGACAGGAGATCATCATCAAGCCTCTCCGTGTATGGTGGATCCTTCGGTGAAGTCTCCAGGCCTTCTCCCAAGATACCAGCCTCTTGCATGGTCCTCTCCAGGATAGGTCCTCCCCTGGTTTCCTTCATCAAGTGGCTTCCTCCCTCAGGACAGACAGCACAGGATTTCCTTTAACCACTTGCTTACTGGGCACATAAACCCCCTTCGTTCCCAGGCGAAATTTCAGCTTCCGGCACTGCGTCGCTTTAACTGACAATTGCTCGGTCGTGTGACGTGGCTCCCGAACAAAATTGACGTCCTTTTTTCCCCACAAATAGAGCTTTATTTTGGTGGTATTTGATCACCTCTGCGGTTTTTATTTTTTGCGCTATAAACAAAAAAAGAGCGACAATTTAAAAAATATATATATATTTTTTACTTGTTGCTATAATAAATATCCCAATTTTTTTTAATATTTTTTTTCTCAGTTAAGGCCGATACGTATTTTTTTACGTATTTTTGTAAAAAAAAAAAAAATCGCAATAAGCGACTGGTTTGCGCAAAAGTTATAGCGCCTACAAAATAGGGGACAGAATTATGATTTTTTTATTATTATTTTTTTTACTAGTAATGGCGGCGATCTGCGATTTTTATTGGGACTGCGATATTGCGACGGACGTATCGGACACTTTTGACACAAATTTGGGACCATTCACATTTATACAGCGATCAGTGCTATAAAAATGCACTAATTACTGTATAAATGTGACTGGCATTGAAGGGGTTAACACTAGGGGGTGAGGAAGGGGTTAAATGTGTATCCTAGGTGTGTTCTAACTGTGTGGGGGGAGGGGGGTGACTGGGGGAGGTGACCGATGCTGTGTCCCTATGTGCAAGGGACACAGATCGGTCTCCTCTCCTCTGACAGCACGTGGAGCTCTGTGTTTACACACAGAGCTCCACGTCCCTGCTGTGTTACCGACGATCGCGTGTACCCGGCGGACATCGCGGCCGCCAGGTACACGCATCGGCTTCCCAGCGATGCGCCGGGACAGTGTTTACCCGCTGCGCGCCCCCCAGAGGCGCGCGCGGGTAATGCACTTTAAATGACGTCCAAAGACGTCCAGTTGGCACCTGAGAGCCGCGCTGTTGACGTCTTTTGTCAATAGCGCGGGTCTCAAGTGGTTAAAGAGCAGGCCCCAGTCTGACTACTGGGCCTACCAGCGAAGCCCCAACCCCGGACCAACGTGGTCCCTGAGCCAGGATTCAGGACACGCACCCCAGACCAGGCGGGCCACGAGGCACGTATAACGGACCTCCTGCCTATGGCGTCTGTCCCTTAAGTACCCCTCCCCAGCATGCACAGTGGGGAAACAGCTCCCACTGATTGGCTGCCAAAGGGAACACCCAATACACCCTGACTCTGCTTCTGCCACCCTTGGTCTGGGACGGCAATAACACCCCCAGGGGAACAATGGTGGTTACCCCCAGCACAGCCATGACTGGAACAGAGACTAAATTGCCCATAATTACACATGTCTGAGTCAAATAACAACTCCGACCCCCTCTAAATTTACAGCAGCGCCTGTTCAACAGGAGCAGGTTGCTACATATGTAATGAATGCCATACAACAATTGAAATGTTCTGTTGCTAATCTGAATTTTTACATACTGTATCATTTGTTTGACATTTGCTTTACTCACAAACTTACTATCCGTTTATTTTGCTTTTATGAAACGTAAGGACACAAATTTTGATAAAAAGTTTCTATAAAAAAAATTAAAAAAAATTGTGGAATAATCCTTCACTGGTTAGAGCTACTGTCATGTTTGTTTACTCCCAGCCAAATGCTAAGCGCCAGTGATTTATGAGAACAACAACCGGTGGCCAGCAAATCAATGATCCTACTAGCCCAGGTCGATAAGCCTTACAGGATGGTTCTGCTGCCTTAGAGGGTTTCCCTGGTTCTGCGTCTCAATGCTTCAATGTGTAGGCTGTGCCATATGACAAGCTACACTCTCGGGGGAAATGTGTAATAGAGCAATGATAAACAGAAGATTACATGCCACGCATTCGCACTTCCTGTGCTGTGTCTCTAATCACATTGGCATGGATCGAA
The DNA here is from genome assembly GCF_905171775.1 of Rana temporaria. Classification (NCBI taxonomy): domain Eukaryota; kingdom Metazoa; phylum Chordata; class Amphibia; order Anura; family Ranidae; genus Rana; species Rana temporaria. Next base: position 71,477,915 of record NC_053490.1, read on the forward strand.
GACAGTTTGATATATAGCTTTAGGAAAACACTCATTTTAGCAGGTTTTACTTTTTACCTTCGTTTTACATTCCTTGTTACCTGTGTTATTTATTTGTGCAAGTATGATGTAAGTATAAAAGTGTGGTGCAATAGAGCAATTCATTTGTACAAAGTGCAGACATCCGTACCAAACTAAAAGTCATTTTTTATTAATGCCTTTTAGCTAGATTCATAAAGAGCGCCGCAACTTTAAGGCGGCGTAGCGTATCGTATTTACGCTACGCCGCCTTAAGTCAGAGAGGCAAGTACTGTGGGCCAGATTTACATACAATTGTGGCCGTGTAACGTAACCTGTTTACGTTACACCGCCGCAAGTTTTCAGTGTAAGTGCCTGATCCTCAAAGCACTTACCTGGAAACTTGCGGCGGTGTAACGTAAAGTCGTCCGGCGCAAGCCTGCCCAATTCAAATAGGGCGGGCACCATTTAAATTAGGCGCGCTCCCGCGCCGGACGTACTGCGCATGCTCCGTTCACAATTTTCCCGACGTGCTTCGCGCGAAATACGGTGGCGCGAAGTGTTTGTGAATCGCGACGTGCGTAACGTACTTACGCCGGGAAAAAAAATTTCAAAAGCGACGCGGGAACGACGGCCATACTTTAACATGGTGGAGCAATTTTACACCATGTTAATAGCAGCCCTAACTTTGCGACGTGAAACTAAGACTTGCGCCGACGTAACGACGGGAAAAACCTTTGTGGATCGCCGTAAATCCTCATTTGCATACCCGCCGCTGGAATACGACGCAAACTCCCCCCAGCGGCGGCCGAAGTATTGCATCCTAAGATCCGACGGTGTAAGTCAATTACACGTGTCGGATCTTAGGGCTATCTATGCGGAAACCGCATAGATAGGACAAGAGATACGACGGTGTATCAGGAGATACGCCGTCGTATCTGTTCTGTGAATCTGGCCCAAAGTACTTGCCTCCTAACTTACGGCGGTGTAGCGTAAATAGGACCGGCGTAAGCGCGCAAGCGCGCCTAATTCAAATTAGGATGAGGGGGCGTGTTTTATGTTAATGTGGTGTGACCTGACATGATTGACGTTTTTTTACGAACGGTGCATGCGCTGTCCGTGTACATATCCCAGTGTGCATTGCGCCAAAGTACGCCACAAGAACGTATTGGTTTCGACATGAACGTAAATGACGTCCAGCCCTATTCACGGACGACTTACGCAAACGACGGAAAATTTTCAAATTTAGACGCGGGAACGACGGCCATACTTAACATTGACTAGTCCAGCTATTTGATGGAATAACTTTACGCCTGAAAACGCCTTACGTAAACGGCGTATCTTTACTGCGACAGGCGCACGTAAGTTTGTGAATAGGCGTATCTAGTCATTTACATATTCTACGCCGAACTCAACGGAAGCGCCACCTAGCGGCCAGCCTAAATATTGCACCCTAAAATACGACGGCGCAGGCTGTCGTATCTTAGATAGGTTTAAGTGTATCTCAGTTTGAGCATACACTTAAACTTAGGACGGCGCAGATTCCGAGTTACGTTGGCGTATCTACTGATACGCCGGCCTAACTCTCTCTGAATCCACCTATTTATGTATTGTTCATTATAATTATAGTCTAACTGACCTTCCTAAACAAAGCCGGACATGGATTGGCTGCTTTAAATTACTTGCTCTATGCCCTGTTGTACTAAATAAGCCTCATTGCATAATTCACTTTTTGTTTTCATTTTTCATGTTCGATAAGCTATTTCATTTATATGTGCATAGCATTATGTTATCAATCACTTTAATTGTGTTTGGACATTTTCTGTAGCGGTGTGTAGCAAAGCAGGTGAAGATATGCAGATGCCATAGTGACCAATCAGGGTTGATTGATTGACTGATTGATTAGTCTTTAGTGATTTACTTGCACTAAGCTGCAGTCTGATTAGTTGTCATAAATGAAAGTCCTTCATTCTTACATTACCATATCAGGCTGGGTTCACGCCCGTGTGAATTGGATGTGGCTTTCACTGCATCCAATTCGCATGACAGCAGATTGCGACTGGCTCTCTATGAAGTCGGTTCACATATCTCCATTGTGGCTGCGGAGCGGCTTGCACAGGAGTCTTGTGCTTCTTTGGCTCTGTTTCAGGGTCGAATTCAGGCAAAAGATTGTCCCTGATTCATCCCTGAAACAGGGACACACCGGACCCCTGCTGCGAGCCGCATCCGTCTTAGATGAGAACCCAGCCTTAAAAAGTGGATGTAAACCCGATTATTGTTATTTTTTTCTTTATGTCACACTGTACAGTATAAGATTTCCTATCATCTGTGCCCGGTCTTGCCACACAGAGTTAATCTAGCTCTGAGCAATCCTCTTTTATTGTTCAGTGAAATAAAACAGACTTACAGAGAAAAACCTTAGTCCGTTCCGCCCCCTTGCTGTGAGTGACAGGTTATTTACATATCTCATGCACTAGCTTCAGACAGGCATTCTTTTTTAATTCCCACCCCCCACTCCTTTTCTGAAGTCATGTGGTTACTTTTCTGGATTTTGACTGGATGTTAGTGATCATAGCAGAATTCAGTGTAAGAAATACATAGGAAAAAATGCATGTTGACAAGGGGAGTATAGAGGAGGTCGGAGAGTCTTCTGACATCACGACTCCACCCACCGAGCTCCAGACAACAGATCAACCCACAGAATCTGCAGTTTTTCAGTTCTTATAACAGACAGAGGGGAGACATTTGACAGGTGAGGATACATGCAGGAGGCATCTATATCCATATAGAGCAGCACTATGGCAGTAGTTTAGAAAGGATGAGAGCGGCTTTACATCCACTTTAAACCCCACTGAAAATCTGTGGAATGACTTGAAGACTCCTGTCCACAAATGGTCACCATCAAATGTAACTGAACTTAGCAGTTTTGCAAAGAAGAGTGGGCGAGGGCGACTATTACAAAGTCTAGATGTGCAAGACATTTCCCAACAGGCTATATAGACTGTAATTAAAGAAAACGTTGGCTCAACAAAATACTCACACAAGGGGGTCCTTTTTCCAACTCACTAAATCTGTTTTTGAATTATTTTTTTCTGACAGGTTGGTGTTACATCTTTTACTTGGATATTTAAGTTGCACTAGTAAATACGGCTCGATAAAACAAAAACTGTGTCTGTCTTCAATTTAGGCCGCAAATCAACAAAATTTGATTATTTTAAAGGGGGGTTATTTTTTTTCTATACCCACTGGGGCAGATCCTTAAAGAAATTACGCGGCGTATCTCTTGATACGCCGCGTAATTTCAAATTTTGCGCGTCATATCTTTGTTTTGGTATCCCCAAAACAAGATCCGACGGCATCTGTGTTAGATCCGACAGGCGTACGTCTTCGTACGCCGTCGGATCTTAGATGCAATTTTTCGGCGTCCGCTAGGTGGCGTTCTCGTCGTAATCCGCGTCGAGTATGCAAATTAGCTATTTCCGACGATCCACGAACGTACGACCGGCCGTCGCATTTTTTTACGTTGTTTCCGTTCGGCTTTTTCCGGCGTATAGTTAAAGCTGCTATCTGGTGGCGTACTCAATGTTAAGTATGGCCGTCGTTCCTGTGTCTAATTTTGAAAATTTTACGTCGTTTGCGTAAGTCGTCTGTGAATGGGGCTGGACGCCATTTACAATTACGCTGAAAACAATGACGTCCTTGCGACGTCATTTAGCGCAATGCACAGCGGGAAATTTTAGGGACGGCGCATGCGCAGTTCGTTTGGCGCGGGGACGCGCTTCATTTAAATGAAACACGCCCCCTACCCGCCCAATTTGAAATCCGCCGCGAGAGATACACTACGCCGCCGTAACTTACGGCGCAAATTCATTGAGGATTCAAACCAAAGCCAGGTAAGTTACAGCGGCGTAGCGTATCTCACATCTGCGCCGGGCGTAGCGAAGGTATGTGGATCTACCCCACTGTATCTATGTATACGATAGGCGTCCCAAAACTTCATGACCTGACACGAAAGTTGTCATAACACAGACATCAAGCGTTATCACCGCACTAAGCCACCAAGCAGCAGCACACCCTTAGAACTCCATAAGATTGGCGTCATCACTTTGCTCACTGATAGAACATTCAGAGCTACCTTTTTCCACTTTCTCCACTTTCAACTCGACAACAGAGGAGTGTGAACTGTCTGCAAGGAGCGCATGAAAACCGTATAGTGCACATGTGACATATTATAACGCCTAAACATCTGGAAGAGTGGCTTGGTGCCTTGATGACGTTTTATGTCTGTGTGGTCACTGTTTGTGGCCTCCGTGAACTTTTGGGATATTTCCAATATACTGTATATCATCCATTTATCTACAAATATTCCATGTATGTATACATGTGTTATACATCTATATAATGTATATATAATGTATATATAATGTATGTGTATATATATATATATATATATATATATCTATATATCTATATATATATATATATATACAGCATGTAATTCATTTATCTATATAAAAAAAAAAATCTCAATTTACTCTATAATCCATGTATCTATACATATATATGAATAAGTATTGTCAAAAACAAAATGTAAAAATCTATTTATCATTATATAATCCATCTATCTGTCAATATCATGCAAGTATCTCTACAGTATATAATCCTAGTACCTATATATAAACTATGTGTATGTATATATAATCCATGTATCCATGGTGTGACTCCCTCACACATATCTGTCAGCCTGCTGTGTGTGCACTGATAGTGATTGGTGATGTCACACTAATGATGATTGGTGATGTCACACTAATGATGATTGGTGATGTCACACTAATGATGATTGGTGATGTTACACTAATGATGATTGGTGATGTTACACTGATACTAATCTGTTTGCATATTTGCACATTCATTTATCAATTATACTATTTGGGTTATTTATACATTTTACCAATTACACCATTCTATGCTATCGGAGCGCAACACCATCTCTTGATTTTTTCCATATCACACTAATGATGATTGGTGATCTCACACTGATAATAATTGGTGTCACACGGATAATTGGTGATGTCACACTGATAATAATTGGTGATGTCACACTGATAATAATTGGTGATGTCACACTGATGATTGGTGATGTCACACTGATAATAGTTGGTGATGTCACACTGATAATAATTGGTGATATCACACTGATGATTGGTGATGTCACGCTGATAATGATTGGTGATGAAACACTGATAATGATTGGTGATGTCACACTGATAATTATTGGTGATGTCACACTGATAATGATTGGTGATGTCACACTGATAATAATTGGTGATGTCACACTGATAATAATTGGTGATGTCACACTGATGATTGGTAATGTCACACTGATAATGTTGAGGATTGGTGATCTCACACTGAAAAATGATTGGTGATGTCACTCTGATAATGATTGGTGATGTCATACTGATAATAATTGGTGATGTCACACTGATAATAATTGGTGATGTCACACTGATAATGATTGGCGATGTCACACTGATAATGTTGATGATTGGTGATCTCACACTGATAATAATTGGTGATGTCACACTGATGATTGGTGATGTCATACTGATAATAATTGGTGATTTCACACTGATAATGATTGGTGATGTCACACTGATAATTATTGGTGATGTCACACTGATAATGATTGGTGATATCACACTGATAATAATTGGTGATGTCACACTGATAATAATTGGTGATGTCACACTGATGATTGGTGATGTCACACTGATAATGTTGATGATTGGTGATCTCACACTGAAAAATGATTGGTGATGTCACTCTGATAATAATTGGTGATGTCACACTGATAATGATTGGTGATGTCATACTGATAATAATTGGTGATTTCACACTGATAATGATTGGTGATGTCACACTGATAATAATTGGTGATGTCACACTGATAATGATTGGCGATGTCACACTGATGATTGGTGATGTCACACTGATAATAATTGGTGATGTCACACTGATAATAATTGGTGATGTCACACTGATAATGATTGGCGATTTCACACTGATGATTGGTGATGTCACACTGATAATGATTGGCGATGTCACACTGATAATGTTGATGATTGGTGATCTCACACTGATAATAATTGGTGATGTCACACTGATAATGATTGGTGATGTCATACTGATAATAATTGGTGATTTCACACTGATAATGATTGTGATGTCACACTGATAATTATTGGTGATGTCACACTGATAATGATTGGTGATGTCACACTGATAATAATTGGTGATGTCACACTGATGATTGGTGATGTCACACTGATAATGTTGATGATTGGTGATCTCACACTGAAAAATGATTGGTGATGTCACTCTGATAATAATTGGTGATGTCACACTGATAATGATTGGTGATGTCATACTGATAATAATTGGTGATTTCACACTGATAATGATTGGTGATGTCACACTGATAATAATTGGTGATGTCACACTGATAATGATTGGCGATGTCACGCTGATGATTGGTGATGTCACACTGATAATAATTGGTGATGTCACACTGATAATAATTGGTGATGTCACACTGATAATGATTGGCGATTTCACACTGATGATTGGTGATGTCACACTGATAATGATTGGTGATGTCACACTGATAATAATTGGTGATGTCACACTGATAATGATTGGTGATTTCACACTGATGATTGGTGATGTCATACTGATAATAATTGGTGATGTCACACTGATAATGATTGGCGATTTCACACTGATGATTGGTGATGTCACACTGATAATAATTGGTGATGTCACACTGATGATTGGTGATGTCACACTGATAATAATTGGTGATGTCACACTGATGATTGGTTATGTCACACTGATAATGATTGATGATCTGACACTAATAATGATTTGTGATGTCACTCTGGTGATGGATGTGATGGATGAGTGTAGTAGTAGATCGGATGTGATGGGTGAGTGTAGTAGTAGATCGGATGTGATGGATGAGTGTAGTAGTAGATCGGATGTGATGGGTGAGTGTAGTAGTAGATCGGATGTGATGGGTGAGTGTAGTAGTAGATCGGATGTGATGGGTGAGTGTAGTAGTAGATCGGATGTGATGGGTGGGTGTAGTAGTAGATCGGATGTGATGGGTGAGTGTAGTAGTAGATCGGATGTGATGGATGAGTGTAGTAGTAGATCGGATGTGATGGATGAGTGTAGTAGTAGATCGGATGTGATGGATGAGGGTAGTAGTAGATCGGATGTGATGGATGAGGGTAGTAGTAGATCGGATGTGATGGATGAGTGTAGTAGTAGATCGGATGTGATGGATGAGGGTAGTAGTAGATCGGATGTGATGGATGAGTGTAGTAGTAGATCGGATGTGATGGATGAGTGTAGTAGTAGATCGGATGTGATGGGTGGCTGTAGTAGTAGATCGGATGTGATGGATGAGGGTAGTAGTAGATCGGATGTGATGGATGAGGGTAGTAGTAGATCGGATGTGATGGATGAGTGTAGTAGTAGATCGGATGTGATGGATGAGTGTAGTAGTAGATCGGATGTGATGGGTGGGTGTAGTAGTAGATCGGATGTGATGGGTGGGTGTAGTAGTAGATCGGATGTGATGGATGAGGGTAGTAGTAGATAGGATGTGATGGGTGAGTGTAGTAGTAGATCGGATGAGATGGGTGAGTGTAGTAGTAGATGGGATGTGATCGATCAGTGTAGTAGTAGATCGGACGGACCCCTCTGTACACTCACAGCAGATCTCTCAGTCCCCAGCTCCTCTCGGTTGCTGGGATGGTGGGCGTGTCTCCCGTACGATGGATGGTTCCCCTGTGAGTTTGACACGAGTGTGTGTGGCCCCGCCCCCTCCTCTCTCTCTCCGATCCTCAGGAATGCAATGATCAGATCTCCGGTGGAAGAGATCGGGGAGATCCGGGGCTGTACTGCGGGGAGATGTGCGGGGCTGGACCG